>NC_073241.2:0-2400000 GCF_029281585.2 Gorilla gorilla gorilla
TAACCCTAACCCTAACCCTAACCCTAACCCTAACCCTAACCCTAACCCTAACCCTAACCCTAACCCTAACCCTAACCCTAACCCTAACCCTAACCCCTAACCCTAACCCTAACCCTAACCCTAACCCTAACCCTAACCCTAACCCTAACCCTAACCCTAACCCTAACCCTAACCCTAACCCTAACCCTAACCCTAACCCTAACCCTAACCCTAACCCTAACCCTAACCCTAACCCTAACCCTAACCCTAACCCTAACCCTACCCTAACCCTAACCCTAACCCTAACCCTAACCCTAACCCTAACCCTAACCCTAACCCTAACCCTAACCCTAACCCTAACCCTAACCCTAACCCTAACCCTAACCCTAACCCTAACCCTAACCCTAACCCTAACCCTAACCCTAACCCTAACCCTAACCCTAACCCTAACCCTAACCCTAACCCTAACCCTAACCCTAACCCTAACCCTAACCCTAACCCTAACCCTAACCCTAACCCTAACCCTAACCCTAACCCTAACCCTAACCCTAACCCTAACCCTAACCCTAACCCTAACCCTAACCCTAACCCTAACCCTAACCCTAACCCTAACCCTAACCCTAACCCTAACCCTAACCCTAACCCTAACCCTAACCCTAACCCTAACCCTAACCCTAACCCTAACCCTAACCCTAACCCTAACCCTAACCCTAACCCTAACCCTAACCCTAACCCTAACCCTAACCCTAACCCTAACCCTAACCCTAACCCTAACCCTAACCCTAACCCTAACCCTAACCCTAACCCTAACCCTAACCCTAACCCTAACCCTAACCCTAACCCTAACCCTAACCCTAACCCTAACCCTAACCCTAACCCTAACCCTAACCCTAACCCTAACCCTAACCCTAACCCTAACCCTAACCCTAACCCTAACCCTAACCCTAACCCTAACCCTAACCCTAACCCTAACCCTAACCCTAACCCTAACCCTAACCCTAACCCTAACCCTAACCCTAACCCTAACCCTAACCCTAACCCTAACCCTAACCCTAACCCTAACCCTAACCCTAACCCTAACCCTAACCCTAACCCTAACCCTAACCCTAACCCTAACCCTAACCCTAACCCTAACCCTAACCCTAACCCTAACCCTAACCCTAACCCTAACCCTAACCCTAACCCTAACCCTAACCCTAACCCTAACCCTAACCCTAACCCTAACCCTAACCCTAACCCTAACCCTAACCCTAACCCTAACCCTAACCCTAACCCTAACCCTAACCCTAACCCTAACCCTAACCCTAACCCTAACCCTAACCCTAACCCTAACCCTAACCCTAACCCTAACCCTAACCCTAACCCTAACCCTAACCCTAACCCTAACCCTAACCCTAACCCTAACCCTAACCCTAACCCTAACCCTAACCCTAACCCTAACCCTAACCCTAACCCTAACCCTAACCCTAACCCTAACCCTAACCCTAACCCTAACCCTAACCCTAACCCTAACCCTAACCCTAACCCTAACCCTAACCCTAACCCTAACCTAACCCTAACCCTAACCCTAACCCTAACCCTAACCCTAACCCTAACCCTAACCCTAACCCTAACCCTAACCCTAACCCTAACCCTAACCCTAACCCTAACCCTAACCCTAACCCTAACCCTAACCCTAACCCTAACCCTAACCCTAACCCTAACCCTAACCCTAACCCTAACCCTAACCCTAACCCTAACCCTAACCCTAACCCTAACCCTAACCCTAACCCTAACCCTAACCCTAACCCTAACCCTAACCCTAACCCTAACCCTAACCCTAACCCTAACCCTAACCCTAACCCTAACCCTAACCCTAACCCTAACCCTAACCCTAACCCTAACCCTAACCCTAACCCTAACCCTAACCCTAACCCTAACCCTAACCCTAACCCTAACCCTAACCCTAACCCTAACCCTAACCCTAACCCTAACCCTAACCCTAACCCTAACCCTAACCCTAACCCTAACCCTAACCCTAACCCTAACCCTAACCCTAACCCTAACCCTAACCCTAACCCTAACCCTAACCCTAACCCTAACCCTAACCCTAACCCTAACCCTAACCCTAACCCTAACCCTAACCCTAACCCTAACCCTAACCCTAACCCTAACCCTAACCCTAACCCTAACCCTAACCCTAACCCTAACCCTAACCCTAACCCTAACCCTAACCCTAACCCTAACCCTAACCCTAACCCTAACCCTAACCCTAACCCTAACCCTAACCCTAACCCTAACCCTAACCCTAACCCTAACCCTAACCCTAACCCTAACCCTAACCCTAACCCTAACCCTAACCCTAACCCTAACCCTAACCCTAACCCTAACCCTAACCCTAACCCTAACCCTAACCCTAACCCTAACCCTAACCCTAACCCTAACCCTAACCCTAACCCTAACCCTAACCCTAACCCTAACCCTAACCCTAACCCTAACCCTAACCCTAACCCTAACCCTAACCCTAACCCTAACCCTAACCCTAACCCTAACCCTAACCCTAACCCTAACCCTAACCCTAACCCTAACCCTAACCCTAACCTAACCCTAACCCTAACCCTAACCCTAACCCTAACCCTAACCCTAACCCTAACCCTAACCCTAACCCTAACCCTAACCCTAACCCTAACCCTAACCCTAACCCTAACCCTAACCCTAACCCTAACCCTAACCCTAACCCTAACCCTAACCCTAACCCTAACCCTAACCCTAACCCTAACCCTAACCCTAACCCTAACCCTAACCCTAACCCTAACCCTAACCCTAACCCTAACCCTAACCCTAACCCTAACCCTAACCCTAACCCTAACCCTAACCCTAACCCTAACCCTAACCCTAACCCTAACCCTAACCCTAACCCTAACCCTAACCCTAACCCTAACCCTAACCCTAACCCTAACCCTAACCCTAACCCTAACCCTAACCCTAACCCTAACCCTAACCCTAACCCTAACCCTAACCCTAACCCTAACCCTAACCCTAACCCTAACCCTAACCCTAACCCTAACCCTAACCCTAACCCTAACCCTAACCCTAACCCTAACCCTAACCCTAACCCTAACCCTAACCCTAACCCTAACCCTAACCCTAACCCTAACCCTAACCCTAACCCTAACCCTAACCCTAACCCTAACCCTAACCCTAACCCTAACCCTAACCCTAACCCTAACCCTAACCCTAACCCTAACCCTAACCCTAACCCTAACCCTAACCCTAACCCTAACCCTAACCCTAACCCTAACCCTAACCCTAACCCTAACCCTAACCCTAACCCTAACCCTAACCCTAACCCTAACCCTAACCCTAACCCTAACCCTAACCCTAACCCTAACCCTAACCCTAACCCTAACCCTAACCCTAACCCTAACCCTAACCCTAACCCTAACCCTAACCCTAACCCTAACCCTAACCCTAACCCTAACCCTAACCCTAACCCTAACCCTAACCCTAACCCTAACCCTAACCCTAACCCTAACCCTAACCCTAACCCTAACCCTAACCCTAACCCTAACCCTAACCCTAACCCTAACCCTAACCCTAACCCTAACCCTAACCCTAACCCTAACCCTAACCCTAACCCTAACCCTAACCCTAACCCTAACCCTAACCCTAACCCTAACCCTAACCCTAACCCTAACCCTAACCCTAACCCTAACCCTAACCCTAACCCTAACCCTAACCCTAACCCTAACCCTAACCCTAACCCTAACCCTAACCCTAACCCTAACCCTAACCCTAACCCTAACCCTAACCCTAACCCTAACCCTAACCCTAACCCTAACCCTAACCCTAACCCTAACCCTAACCCTAACCCTAACCCTAACCCTAACCCTAACCCTAACCCTAACCCTAACCCTAACCCTAACCCTAACCCTAACCCTAACCCTAACCCTAACCCTAACCCTAACCCTAACCCTAACCCTAACCCTAACCCTAACCCTAACCCTAACCCTAACCCTAACCCTAACCCTAACCCTAACCCTAACCCTAACCCTAACCCTAACCCTAACCCTAACCCTAACCCTAACCCTAACCCTAACCCTAACCCTAACCCTAACCCTAACCCTAACCCTAACCCTAACCCTAACCCTAACCCTAACCCTAACCCTAACCCTAACCCTAACCCTAACCCTAACCCTAACCCTAACCCTAACCCTAACCCTAACCCTAACCCTAACCCTAACCCTAACCCTAACCCTAACCCTAACCCTAACCCTAACCCTAACCCTAACCCTAACCCTAACCCTAACCCTAACCCTAACCCTAACCCTAACCCTAACCCTAACCCTAACCCTAACCCTAACCCTAACCCTAACCCTAACCCTAACCCTAACCCTAACCCTAACCCTAACCCTAACCCTAACCCTAACCCTAACCCTAACCCTAACCCTAACCCTAACCCTAACCCTAACCCTAACCCTAACCCTAACCCTAACCCTAACCCTAACCCTAACCCTAACCCTAACCCTAACCCTAACCCTAACCCTAACCCTAACCCTAACCCTAACCCTAACCCTAACCCTAACCCTAACCCTAACCCTAACCCTAACCCTAACCCTAACCCTAACCCTAACCCTAACCCTAACCCTAACCCTAACCCTAACCCTAACCCTAACCCTAACCCTAACCCTAACCCTAACCCTAACCCTAACCCTAACCCTAACCCTAACCCTAACCCTAACCCTAACCCTAACCCTAACCCTAACCCTAACCCTAACCCTAACCCTAACCCTAACCCTAACCCTAACCCTAACCCTAACCCTAACCCTAACCCTAACCCTAACCCTAACCCTAACCCTAACCCTAACCCTAACCCTAACCCTAACCCTAACCCTAACCCTAACCCTAACCCTAACCCTAACCCTAACCCTAACCCTAACCCTAACCCTAACCCTAACCCTAACCCTAACCCTAACCCTAACCCTAACCCTAACCCTAACCCTAACCCTAACCCTAACCCTAACCCTAACCCTAACCCTAACCCTAACCCTAACCCTAACCCTAACCCTAACCCTAACCCTAACCCTAACCCTAACCCTAACCCTAACCCTAACCCTAACCCTAACCCTAACCCTAACCCTAACCCTAACCCTAACCCTAACCCTAACCCTAACCCTAACCCTAACCCTAACCCTAACCCTAACCCTAACCCTAACCCTAACCCTAACCCTAACCCTAACCCTAACCCTAACCCTAACCCTAACCCTAACCCTAACCCTAACCCTAACCCTAACCCTAACCCTAACCCTAACCCTAACCCTAACCCTAACCCTAACCCTAACCCTAACCCTAACCCTAACCCTAACCCTAACCCTAACCCTAACCCTAACCCTAACCCTAACCCTAACCCTAACCCTAACCCTAACCCTAACCCTAACCCTAACCCTAACCCTAACCCTAACCCTAACCCTAACCCTAACCCTAACCCTAACCCTAACCCTAACCCTAACCCTAACCCTAACCCTAACCCTAACCCTAACCCTAACCCTAACCCTAACCCTAACCCTAACCCTAACCCTAACCCTAACCCTAACCCTAACCCTAACCCTAACCCTAACCCTAACCCTAACCCTAACCCTAACCCTAACCCTAACCCTAACCCTAACCCTAACCCTAACCCTAACCCTAACCCTAACCCTAACCCTAACCCTAACCCTAACCCTAACCCTAACCCTAACCCTAACCCTAACCCTAACCCTAACCCTAACCCTAACCCTAACCCTAACCCTAACCCTAACCCTAACCCTAACCCTAACCCTAACCCTAACCCTAACCCTAACCCTAACCCTAACCCTAACCCTAACCCTAACCCTAACCCTAACCCTAACCCTAACCCTAACCCTAACCCTAACCCTAACCCTAACCCTAACCCTAACCCTAACCCTAACCCTAACCCTAACCCTAACCCTAACCCTAACCCTAACCCTAACCCTAACCCTAACCCTAACCCTAACCCTAACCCTAACCCTAACCCTAACCCTAACCCTAACCCTAACCCTAACCCTAACCCTAACCCTAACCCTAACCCTAACCCTAACCCTAACCCTAACCCTAACCCTAACCCTAACCCTAACCCTAACCCTAACCCTAACCCTAACCCTAACCCTAACCCTAACCCTAACCCTAACCCTAACCCTAACCCTAACCCTAACCCTAACCCTAACCCTAACCCTAACCCTAACCCTAACCCTAACCCTAACCCTAACCCTAACCCTAACCCTAACCCTAACCCTAACCCTAACCCTAACCCTAACCCTAACCCTAACCCTAACCCTAACCCTAACCCTAACCCTAACCCTAACCCTAACCCTAACCCTAACCCTAACCCTAACCCTAACCCTAACCCTAACCCTAACCCTAACCCTAACCCTAACCCTAACCCTAACCCTAACCCTAACCCTAACCCTAACCCTAACCCTAACCCTAACCCTAACCCTAACCCTAACCCTAACCCTAACCCTAACCCTAACCCTAACCCTAACCCTAACCCTAACCCTAACCCTAACCCTAACCCTAACCCTAACCCTAACCCTAACCCTAACCCTAACCCTAACCCTAACCCTAACCCTAACCCTAACCCTAACCCTAACCCTAACCCTAACCCTAACCCTAACCCTAACCCTAACCCTAACCCTAACCCTAACCCTAACCCTAACCCTAACCCTAACCCTAACCCTAACCCTAACCCTAACCCTAACCCTAACCCTAACCCTAACCCTAACCCTAACCCTAACCCTAACCCTAACCCTAACCCTAACCCTAACCCTAACCCTAACCCTAACCCTAACCCTAACCCTAACCCTAACCCTAACCCTAACCCTAACCCTAACCCTAACCCTAACCCTAACCCTAACCCTAACCCTAACCCTAACCCTAACCCTAACCCTAACCCTAACCCTAACCCTAACCCTAACCCTAACCCTAACCCTAACCCTAACCCTAACCCTAACCCTAACCCTAACCCTAACCCTAACCCTAACCCTAACCCTAACCCTAACCCTAACCCTAACCCTAACCCTAACCCTAACCCTAACCCTAACCCTAACCCTAACCCTAACCCTAACCCTAACCCTAACCCTAACCCTAACCCTAACCCTAACCCTAACCCTAACCCTAACCCTAACCCTAACCCTAACCCTAACCCTAACCCTAACCCTAACCCTAACCCTAACCCTAACCCTAACCCTAACCCTAACCCTAACCCTAACCCTAACCCTAACCCTAACCCTAACCCTAACCCTAACCCTAACCCTAACCCTAACCCTAACCCTAACCCTAACCCTAACCCTAACCCTAACCCTAACCCTAACCCTAACCCTAACCCTAACCCTAACCCTAACCCTAACCCTAACCCTAACCCTAACCCTAACCCTAACCCTAACCCTAACCCTAACCCTAACCCTAACCCTAACCCTAACCCTAACCCTAACCCTAACCCTAACCCTAACCCTAACCCTAACCCTAACCCTAACCCTAACCCTAACCCTAACCCTAACCCTAACCCTAACCCTAACCCTAACCCTAACCCTAACCCTAACCCTAACCCTAACCCTAACCCTAACCCTAACCCTAACCCTAACCCTAACCCTAACCCTAACCCTAACCCTAACCCTAACCCTAACCCTAACCCTAACCCTAACCCTAACCCTAACCCTAACCCTAACCCTAACCCTAACCCTAACCCTAACCCTAACCCTAACCCTAACCCTAACCCTAACCCTAACCCTAACCCTAACCCTAACCCTAACCCTAACCCTAACCCTAACCCTAACCCTAACCCTAACCCTAACCCTAACCCTAACCCTAACCCTAACCCTAACCCTAACCCTAACCCTAACCCTAACCCTAACCCTAACCCTAACCCTAACCCTAACCCTAACCCTAACCCTAACCCTAACCCTAACCCTAACCCTAACCCTAACCCTAACCCTAACCCTAACCCTAACCCTAACCCTAACCCTAACCCTAACCCTAACCCTAACCCTAACCCTAACCCTAACCCTAACCCTAACCCTAACCCTAACCCTAACCCTAACCCTAACCCTAACCCTAACCCTAACCCTAACCCTAACCCTAACCCTAACCCTAACCCTAACCCTAACCCTAACCCTAACCCTAACCCTAACCCTAACCCTAACCCTAACCCTAACCCTAACCCTAACCCTAACCCTAACCCTAACCCTAACCCTAACCCTAACCCTAACCCTAACCCTAACCCTAACCCTAACCCTAACCCTAACCCTAACCCTAACCCTAACCCTAACCCTAACCCTAACCCTAACCCTAACCCTAACCCTAACCCTAACCCTAACCCTAACCCTAACCCTAACCCTAACCCTAACCCTAACCCTAACCCTAACCCTAACCCTAACCCTAACCCTAACCCTAACCCTAACCCTAACCCTAACCCTAACCCTAACCCTAACCCTAACCCTAACCCTAACCCTAACCCTAACCCTAACCCTAACCCTAACCCTAACCCTAACCCTAACCCTAACCCTAACCCTAACCCTAACCCTAACCCTAACCCTAACCCTAACCCTAACCCTAACCCTAACCCTAACCCTAACCCTAACCCTAACCCTAACCCTAACCCTAACCCTAACCCTAACCCTAACCCTAACCCTAACCCTAACCCTAACCCTAACCCTAACCCTAACCCTAACCCTAACCCTAACCCTAACCCTAACCCTAACCCTAACCCTAACCCTAACCCTAACCCTAACCCTAACCCTAACCCTAACCCTAACCCTAACCCTAACCCTAACCCTAACCCTAACCCTAACCCTAACCCTAACCCTAACCCTAACCCTAACCCTAACCCTAACCCTAACCCTAACCCTAACCCTAACCCTAACCCTAACCCTAACCCTAACCCTAACCCTAACCCTAACCCTAACCCTAACCCTAACCCTAACCCTAACCCTAACCCTAACCCTAACCCTAACCCTAACCCTAACCCTAACCCTAACCCTAACCCTAACCCTAACCCTAACCCTAACCCTAACCCTAACCCTAACCCTAACCCTAACCCTAACCCTAACCCTAACCCTAACCCTAACCCTAACCCTAACCCTAACCCTAACCCTAACCCTAACCCTAACCCTAACCCTAACCCTAACCCTAACCCTAACCCTAACCCTAACCCTAACCCTAACCCTAACCCTAACCCTAACCCTAACCCTAACCCTAACCCTAACCCTAACCCTAACCCTAACCCTAACCCTAACCCTAACCCTAACCCTAACCCTAACCCTAACCCTAACCCTAACCCTAACCCTAACCCTAACCCTAACCCTAACCCTAACCCTAACCCTAACCCTAACCCTAACCCTAACCCTAACCCTAACCCTAACCCTAACCCTAACCCTAACCCTAACCCTAACCCTAACCCTAACCCTAACCCTAACCCTAACCCTAACCCTAACCCTAACCCTAACCCTAACCCTAACCCTAACCCTAACCCTAACCCTAACCCTAACCCTAACCCTAACCCTAACCCTAACCCTAACCCTAACCCTAACCCTAACCCTAACCCTAACCCTAACCCTAACCCTAACCCTAACCCTAACCCTAACCCTAACCCTAACCCTAACCCTAACCCTAACCCTAACCCTAACCCTAACCCTAACCCTAACCCTAACCCTAACCCTAACCCTAACCCTAACCCTAACCCTAACCCTAACCCTAACCCTAACCCTAACCCTAACCCTAACCCTAACCCTAACCCTAACCCTAACCCTAACCCTAACCCTAACCCTAACCCTAACCCTAACCCTAACCCTAACCCTAACCCTAACCCTAACCCTAACCCTAACCCTAACCCTAACCCTAACCCTAACCCTAACCCTAACCCTAACCCTAACCCTAACCCTAACCCTAACCCTAACCCTAACCCTAACCCTAACCCTAACCCTAACCCTAACCCTAACCCTAACCCTAACCCTAACCCTAACCCTAACCCTAACCCTAACCCTAACCCTAACCCTAACCCTAACCCTAACCCTAACCCTAACCCTAACCCTAACCCTAACCCTAACCCTAACCCTAACCCTAACCCTAACCCTAACCCTAACCCTAACCCTAACCCTAACCCTAACCCTAACCCTAACCCTAACCCTAACCCTAACCCTAACCCTAACCCTAACCCTAACCCTAACCCTAACCCTAACCCTAACCCTAACCCTAACCCTAACCCTAACCCTAACCCTAACCCTAACCCTAACCCTAACCCTAACCCTAACCCTAACCCTAACCCTAACCCTAACCCTAACCCTAACCCTAACCCTAACCCTAACCCTAACCCTAACCCTAACCCTAACCCTAACCCTAACCCTAACCCTAACCCTAACCCTAACCCTAACCCTAACCCTAACCCTAACCCTAACCCTAACCCTAACCCTAACCCTAACCCTAACCCTAACCCTAACCCTAACCCTAACCCTAACCCTAACCCTAACCCTAACCCTAACCCTAACCCTAACCCTAACCCTAACCCTAACCCTAACCCTAACCCTAACCCTAACCCTAACCCTAACCCTAACCCTAACCCTAACCCTAACCCTAACCCTAACCCTAACCCTAACCCTAACCCTAACCCTAACCCTAACCCTAACCCTAACCCTAACCCTAACCCTAACCCTAACCCTAACCCTAACCCTAACCCTAACCCTAACCCTAACCCTAACCCTAACCCTAACCCTAACCCTAACCCTAACCCTAACCCTAACCCTAACCCTAACCCTAACCCTAACCCTAACCCTAACCCTAACCCTAACCCTAACCCTAACCCTAACCCTAACCCTAACCCTAACCCTAACCCTAACCCTAACCCGAACCCTAACCCCAACCCTAACCCGAACCCCAACCCCAACCCCAACCCCAACCCCAACCCCAACCCTAACCCTAACCCTAACCCGAACCCTAACCCTAACCCTAACCCGAACCCTAACCCTAACCCTAACCCCAACCCCAACCCTAACCCCAACCCCAACCCCAACCCCAACCCCAACCCCAACCCTAACCCTAACCCTAACCCTAACCCTAAAAATTAGCTGGGCATGGTGGCAGGCATCTGTAATCCCAGCTACTCGGGAGGCTGAGGTAGGAGAATCGCTTGAACCCAGGAGACAGAGGTTGCAGTGAGCCAAGTGCATACAACTGCATTTCAGCCTGGGCGACAGGGAGAGACTGTCTCAAAAAAAGAAAAAAGAAAAAGAAAAAGCTGGATCCCAAGGTGACTCCTCAGCCCTGGGGAGCCTACGAAACCATACGCCAAGAACCAAACACACAACTCACCTGGAGGTCGATTTATAAGGGAGGCACCTCTGAACACCTGAGCTCCGAGACACACAGAGCACATTGGAAAAACCCTTTTCAAACCCATGAAGGCAAAGTCAATGGGTTTACTTCAGTAAGTCAGTGAGCAGTAAAACAAGACCACATTTACATCTGCATATTACCCTAACACTCTGTTCACTTCCATCATGCAATACATTGTCCATCTTTTCTTTTTTTCTTTTTTCTTTTTTTGTGATGGAGTCTCACTCTGTTGCCAGGCTGGAGTGCAGTGGCACGATCTCGGCTCACTGCAACCTCCGCCTCTCAGGTTCAAGCAATTCCCCTGCCTCAGCCTCCTGAGTAGCTGGGACTACAGGCGCACACCACCACGCCCAGCTAATGTTTTGTATTTTAGTAGAGACGGGGTTTCACCATGTTGGTCAGGATGGTCTCAAACTCCCGACCTCGTGATCTGTGTGCCTTGGCCTCCCAAAGTGCTGGGATTACAGGAGTGAGCCACTGTGCCTGGCCCTTCATCGTCCATCTTTTCTTTAAGGACAGGGTTGGGTTGGTTTTCTTTCTTTTTGTATCTCCAAGCCTAATATGGTATCTGGGTAAATGTCAGGTGGATTGAAGAGAAAGAATATTAACAAATCACAGGATCCAGGATCACAGGAAACTTACATGGCTCTCCTGTTTAATCTTCAAACTTCCTTCTAAAGCTGTTAGGATGTTAGGAGGGGCACAGGAAGGTGGGCACTCTAACTGTATCCTGATCCTGCATTAGCATTTCAGAGGCCATTGGTTCCACCAAGAAACTGGACTGTGCAAAGCATGAAATGAGACACCACATTACAACCTCATCTGAGTAATCACCCAGGGTTTATTTGTAATTCTAAGGAACAGGCACCTCCAGAGACATAACTCCTTCCTTAACCAGGCCTGGCTCTTCTGACTGCCTTCCGCTGTATAAATAGGAAGCCAGCTTGCATATTTTGCATTAATGCCTTCACGCAGGGCTGCTTTGAGTTTATTTTTGTTGCTTTCATTTTAAGACTGTGTTTATGCCTCTTAGACTTCCAGCCAGAGGAAAAATGACAAGATACAAACCTTGTCCTTTTTTCAGGGATGCTCCAGACGGTTCCTGGAGGCACATGGGAAGATTAGTGACTTAGAGATGCCAAGTCACTGGCATTGGGTAGTTCTCCAAAATGGTTTTTTTTTTTCGGTGGAAGAAACAGATACATCAGACTAGTCCAGTGTCTCAGTTTCCACACTTCATAACGATGGGGCACCGTGCACCTAGTGTCTAACTTACCACGCTGCCTTTGGGCCACAGATTCCATACTGTAACAGCCAATTACCCAAAACACTAAATAAACAGCAGCATTTTGATGAGCAAAAATAGTAAGAGAGGATTTTTTACACTTAGAAAAACGAGGAAAGTTGAACCCAGCTAAGAATATTTCTGAGACACCCCCCACCGCTTGTGATTTTTCTCCCGCTAGGATTTTCCCTTGACTCGCCTCTTTAGAGACTGCTAAACACACACACACACACACACACATTCATTTTTGAATCCCACCAACTCTCCTCGCCCCAAGGCCAGAGGCTGGGCGGTGACAGCTTCGAACAATGACATCACCCTAGGTTTGCCTCCTTGGCAGGGTCACCGATACTGTTTGCAGTGAATTTCCTGTAAAGGCTCTTTAAGGCAGGAAACTAGTCCTGTGCCTTGAGGCCTCCCCCTGTTCTGAGCCATCGTGTCAGGTCAAAACAAAGACTTTTTGTGTTGTTGTTTTTTTCCCCTTTTAGGAAAACAAGACTTCCCTGCACTTTTAATGAGCACCTTAATTACAAGCTAAAGAATTAGATATATTTACGGATGACCTCATGCTCGCTGATAATTAGCAATTTGAAAGACCTGGCACATCCCTAGACTCAGTTCTTTCTCCTTCACCCCCTCCCCCAAGCATTCAGGTTAATTACTAAGCTTGACCTTCCAAAACAAAGTGGGTTGGGCCCAGTCAGTCCCTACCTCCCCCAGAGCTCCCCAGTACTGAGGGGCTTGTTCCTCCCTCCCACTAAGTCAAGAATGGAAACTGCCTTAGAGAGGGTTGATTAGCCTGGGATAATGATCTAGGAGGGGTGACAGATTTCTGGGGGCCCCACTCTAAGTGTTGACAAGTTTTAATTAATGCCCAGGCTAATTGAACCCTGGCACAGTCAAGGGGAAGAAAACTGCTCATCTCAGAGGCAAGAAGTGTTTGGATATGCACAGTCCCAGCCGTGATGGTGGGGAGGTGTCTCCGAGCGGGCTCCCACTGCAGACCTGTGTGTAGTGTACTTCGTGTTCTCCTGGCACATGGATCCCACAACTGGAGATGCAGCTGACTCAGGCAGTTACTTTCCATACATTTTTTTGTGCTAGAAGGGTGTCAACAGCCTGATCGGGAAAGCGCAAACCGGGTGGCCTTCCCTTAGGGTCCTGCCTCAGGCCAATAATGGGCAGCTCCTGAACAAGGCTGCACCGCCCCACCCCCAGCCCCCATCGGTGGTCACTCCGTTGTAACATTTTCCAAATTTGCTTCAGGCCTGCACCCTGTTAGGGGAGAGGCTGGGAGGCGGACATTCTCCTCATTCTTTTGCCTTATTAGGTTGTGGATTTGATTGCTTTTGGGGGGGACAGGGGCGAAGTTGAAGAATGGCATCAGGAAGTGACCCCAGGAAAGGGGGGGGCGCGGGAGGAAGGAGGAAAAGGGAATGGAGCAGCAGGCGTGAGAAGCACTGTTGGGAAGAGGCCTGGAAGGGGCAGGGCTCCTCCAAGCCCTCTAGAAAGTCCCACGTTCCAGGTCGGCAGCTGGGCACAGGCTCCTGTGCACCTCTCGGCCCCATCTGACAGCATTTCTGGGCAGTTATTTTTAGGGTTATCAGTGGGAAGCCCTTCCTGCTTCTACATCACACACCAACTGAAGAGAGGGCGGCCTAACTCCAGGCTGTGGGATGTTTCTAACTTGAGTTGGACTTTGCTTCGGGGGGAAGGGGACTCAGGGAAAGAAGGGAACCCGGCGAAAGAGCCCCCCGGCTGATAACAAACTTAGTGACAAGTTAAATTACTCATGAAAGAACCTTCCTGGCACTGCCTATGGCACATCCCGACACAAAATTGTTCAGGGCCTGTAACTCGGAAACAAGAAGCCACCTCCCAGATAATGAGGCCCAGATGGATGCAGGGGCTGGGGAGAGGGCTGCGTTAAGTAGCGCAGCCTCTTGGCCAGGAGTCCGAACTGTGAGCCCCACTGGCCGCTATGGGCCCTTTCCAGCCGTGAGGGAACCCAGGCCCCAGAAGGAGGATGGGGTTCTCATTCTGCCCAGAAGAGGCTCAGGGTGGGCCGATATTCTCAAGAACCCCACCCTACCTGGGCCGCCTACAGACACTGGCCTGAGCGCATCAGACAGACAGAGCTTTGGTTTTAGGAAGATGCCTCTTGGGCCAAGTCGGAGGATGGGGCTGAGGTTGCCAGTGCTGTCGGGGTGGGCCACAGGGTCAGGGCAGAGGCTGTGGCACTGGGGTGTCAGGCTATGTGAAGGCAGGCCACTTCTGAGCAGGGGGGGACCTTGGTGGTCTGTGGCCCAGTGTGGGGGCCTGGAGGGTAGTATTCACGGCAGAATAGGATGGCCTGGGACCCAACGTAGGTCACCCAAGGCACAGGGATGCCCCTCCCACTGCAGTCCAAGGGAGCATTGGTGCATGGGATGAGTAGACCCCACATTGGCAGGTTGCCCCGAGGTCCTTGGAGGGGTAGACCTCCAGACAAAGGCCGAGGACCAAGTGCAATATCCCCAGAGGGAGCTGCCCTTTGTGGCTTAATTAGGAGCTCCTGGGCACCAGCAGGCCGGCCCGAGGGGGCGTCTGACATGGTGGCTCACACCTGCAATCCCAGGACTTTGGAAGGCTGAGGCAGGAGGATCACTTGAGGCCAGGAGTTCAAGACCAGCCTGGGCAACATAGCAAGACCCTATCTTTTTTTTTGAGATGGAGTTTTGCTCTTGTTGCCCAGGCTGGAGTGCAATGGCACGATCTTGGCTCACTGCAACCTCTGCCTCCCAGGTTCAAGTGATTCTCCTGCCTCAGCCTCCCGAGTAGCTAGGATTACAGGTGCACACCACCACGCCCAGCTAATTTTTGTATTTTTAGTAGAGACAGGGTTTCACCATGGCCAGGCTGGTCTTGAACTCCTGACCTCAGGTGATCTGCCTGCCTCGGCCTCCCAGAGTACTGGGATTACAGGCATGAACTTCCGTGCCCAGCCAAGACCCTATCTCTAAAATAAATAAATAACCCAGGGGACCTCTGAGCTCTGCCCATTCCCATAGCCGCCAGCACTCCCTGTGGGGCAGCCCTGCCTGCAGATCTGGAGTCCCATGTGCCCTGCACCTCACATCCTGGACAGTGGGGCTCCCTCCTCACCCTCAACCTGCTCCTCCCATGGTGTCCCCAAGCTTCCTGCCCTCACTGCCACCCTTGCTTCAGAGACCACAGTCACAGTAGCTGAGAACCAGCCAGGAGTCTGGCTGCCCTGAGCCAGCCCACAAAGCCCATTGGCCGTGGATGAGCGGACATTGGACAAACAGCCACAGGCCCCACACTCCAGCTGGGCAGGCCAGGCCACTGACATGCCCATGGCTGTGTCTCCGCGGCCCATGAATGGACAGTGTCTGTCTGGGCAGGTGCCGGGGGCTGGCAGGAGCAGCGCCTGGGACACAGAGGACAGTGCTGGGTCAGCGCTGCTCAGCTGCCCCGGGCAGGCAGAAACCTCCCACACCTTCCCGACCCCCACTGGGCCAAGGGACCAGGACTTAGCAGCAGGCCTCACCACACACGCCTGGGGATGTCCGCTGTGCTTCAGGCCTCCAGCTGCAGCAGGTCTCCACCAGGAAGTCCTCCAGGAAGAAGACAGTCCCTGCCTGCCAGCTCCATCAGGCCCAGGCAGCCCCAGGCTCTGCGTGAGTCAGTGTGCAAGTGCAGAGGCCAGGGCTCTCTGCCTCGAGGGAGTTCAGACTGTGGTGTGCATGGGGAGGATGGCAATGAGGGGCAGGAGGGCTCAACCCGAGTCCTTCCCCTTTTCATAAATGTGCCTCCGCCCCAACAGCGGATCAGTCAGCAGACCCATGTGGTTGGGCCTTCCAGCCACACCTGGGCTCGAATGCTTCCCGCCCTCCCAGCCACCACCTGCTCAGGTCAAGGTGGCCTCCTCTCGCTGGGACCCGTACCCACCTCCCCCGGCATCAGAGCCCCCATCCAGCAAACAATCTTTTGAAAACCTTATGTAGGCCACATGCCTCCTCCATCAGCCGCCTGAGCCCCCATTTCACTCCAATAAAAGTCTCAATGGCGGCTCACAGTGGCCTCCTCCCCTGTCCCAGGGGCCACTCGGCTGCGAGCCTGCCCTGCTGTCCTCAACCTCGACCCTGGCCTCAGGGCTCTTGCAAGCTGTACCCTGGGCCCGGGTGATGCAGGGACCTGGCCACAGCCCGTTCACTGGGTGTCTCTCAGCCCCACCCTCACTGGCCACTGTGCAGGTGGCCTGGGCCTGGCTGGCCACGTGAGCACAGCACTGCCCGTGCTAGGATGGCATCTGTTATTCACCCACAGTGCTCGTCCAGGCTGGGCTGGGCTCATGTCTGCTCACGGGCATCTGCCACTCCTGGAGAGCACACAGCTTGCTGGGCCGGGTGGGCGACAGAGCCTGCGGTCCGCTCCGTGGGCCTCTGGCCCAGCCGCCCCATCCCACAAACACATACACTAGACTCTCCCCAAACACGAATCCATTTCCATTTGTGCTATTGATTGTCTGTGCGGACAAAGGCCCCTTTCAGACATGTCAGAGGTTCAGCAAATAAATAAATGAATGAAGTCCTGGTGGAGGAAGGGGTATGGGATGGGCTGGGGGGCGGCTGGCACCTCCTGTAGGTGGCCCGGCCCTCAGAGGGTGCCTGAGCTGGGCAAATGGCCCAGGGCACCAAGGAATGGGCCCCAACCTAGGGGGCTGGAGTTGTGTTTCGTGGGGTTTGGGGTGTAAGAACGGGAATTGGGGGTTTTACATGCTCCTGCAAAGGTGAGGCAGGCTCTGCGTGGAGTTGGGGTACCCAGTGACACACCCTGGCCGCTGTGGGAGGACAGACTCAGAGACCCCAGGCCCGGACTGGGCAACAGTATGGTGGCAGGTCCCCGTGTGTCCTCAAAAGCTGGGTACATCCCCACTTGCCGCTTCCTAGGGTTTCTGCTTGGACTCAGACCCAGGGACCACCCTTAGTCCAGGGAAGTAACCCACCTGGTGCATCTGAGCTCCACAGTGTGTGAGCTGGAATGGGGACCCTCATGAGCTGCCTTCCAGGGTGAGAGGCTAGAGCTTCACCTCTCTTCCTGGGACCCTCCAACTCCACAAGGCTGGAGCTCAGGGGGACACGTGCCCCAGGAGGCTCCTCCCAGCCCTGCCTGGGTCAGACCCCCTGAGAGCTCTGTGCTACCCCCAGCCTGGGCCTGAGGATGCCTTAGGGGTGGGCCCAGCATCCCACCCCAGCCTCTTCCACCAAGGGGGTCGGGGTACCCAGAAACCTTGAGTGCAGCCCTGAGCTCCTTCTGCTCCAGCCCCCATCCTGGGCTCCGGGTGGCTGGAGTGGGGCCCTTGGGAGGGTGAGGGCTGCTCTTCACAGATGGGCCTGGCCCAGCTCTTCTGGGAGACAGCAGGCCATGGGTGGGGCTCCCCAGGCAGGTCCTAGCCCAGGCAGGGACCATGTAGGAGCTATCCATCATCCTTCCCCCCAGGGCAGAAAGGGCCAGAAAGAATCTGAGCTGGCAGCCAGAAAAGGGGGCTGGCCAGATCCAGGAGGACTGCCTGGAAGAGGGGGCTAAGGAAAAGGAATGCAGAGGTGGCTGGGCCTGATGGGAGCTGGGCTGGCCAGCTGCTGGATTGGCCACTCCAGTCCTGCCTGGCCAAGCCCCCAGGGCAGCGCTGACTCCTGGCCATTCTGGGGACAACAATAGCCGTCATTTAAATTCCAATTGAGTCGGCCAGAGTGGCCGCAGGCGTGAGAACGGGAGCCCCCACCCCCAGCCAGAGCCCCGCCCGCCACATTCCTGCCTCCCCGGAGATGGCCGTGGCCAGGGCCGTCGCCAGGGGGCCGGGAATGCAGTGCTCAATGGCTTGGGACAAGGGCCCATTGAGCAGTGAAGGCCAGGATTGAGCCGTCAGCGCCCCCCACTCGGGACCCCTCCTCTGTCCCTGCCCCTCCCCCCAGCGTTACTGGTGTCAGCTGCTCCAGGGACCCTGCTGATACCCTCCTGGGCTGGGCCCTGAGCAAGCGTGGGCCTGGGGTCCATCTGACTGGCCGCCGGCCTCCACCTCACGTGCCCTCGCCACCTGGCAGCAAAGGGGCCTCCAGCCTCACGCCTCTCTTCTGCCTGAAGCCCTGGGGATTCCCAGTGTCCACTGGCATCAGAGGCCACGCTTCTCCAGCCACAGGGCCAGCTGCCCGCCACTTCCCTTGCACTGCTTGGTCCTCCCCTGGCCCGGCCCTGTTCTGTGGCACCCAAGAGGCCTTGCCTGGCCATCGCCCACCCTTGCCAGCCCCAGATGAAGGGATCCTTTTCCCTGCTCTGTCCAGCATCTGTCTCAAGCCTGGCACTCAGGGACACCAACAGTATTTGAGGGGTCCACGTTTTCATGCAGCGTGGCCCCCAGGACCTCAGGGCATGGTGACCTCAAGCCAGCCTGTTGGAAGCAAGGGTGAAGGAGGCATGGCAGTGGCCCCTTGCCCTGACCCTGCTCGAGCCCCGTGGTCGGAGGCCCATGCCAAGAGGCCAGCCCAGGCCCCCGAGCCTGCATCCCACCTCGTGCCTGGGTTTCCCTCTCTCCTCAGCTCTGTGATGCCTGCCTCAAACCAGGGCCCATCAGTGTCCTTCCCCCACCCAGACAGGGTCCCGCCAGCCCCGAGCATGGCCAGCCCAGCATGCTTTGCTCAGGGCCAGCCCAGCATGCTTTGCTCAGTCCTCGCACTGTGTCTGGGCACAGTCAGGGCAGGAGCGTGTCAGGAGTACCAGGGAGCCTGGCCTGGGATGGGGCAGTCCCCGGGCTGGTGGGTGACAGGAGGCACAAAGGCCTCAGCTGCTGGGGCCTCACTTGGGAGAGAGCTTGGAGCTGGGGGAGGCTGGCACCATGCCCAGGGGACAGGTGTTGAGGGGCCCACCTGAACATCTCCTTCCACTCTGCCTGGGAAAGGAGCTCTTGCCCCCATCCCCTGACCACCTGGATGGAGGGTTCCCTGGCGTGGGGAGAAGGGGGCATCCATGGCTGTAATGGGCAGTGTGCCAGGACTGCCACCTCCCCTGGCGAGTGGCAGGATCCCCAGACAGGCCCAGCAATGGGCCGAGGGGCAGGTCCTGGGCTTCCGAGTGCTCCCAGGGAATGGGGGCCGGGGCTCCAGGCAGCATCAGCCCCTACGCTTAGCCTGACCACCCTCATGCTCAGGACCTGGCCCAAGTGCTGCTCGGAGACCCCTGGGACAGGGCCCCATGCAGGGCTGATGCACCAGCCTCCCTGCACAAAGTGCCCAAGGGCCCCACCTCCAGCCTGGGCCACCATGTGACCTTCGAGGGCAGGGCCGTGGCCTATGGCCCAGATGAGCCTCCAGGGCTGGGAGCAGCCCCAGACACCCAGGAGGTGCTCGCCGGGTGGCTGGGATTGAATGAATTAGTGATGAGCGAAGGGCCAACGCCTGATTCACAAGAGTCCTGTGAGGGCTGGTGGCCTGCAGCACAGGCCTCTGAGGTCCCCAAGCCTGACCCTCGCTGCCCTGGGGTTCGGGAAACACAGGCCTGGGGCAGGGCCCTCTGCTGGCCTCAGTCTCTGCACCTCATCGGCTGGGTTGGGGGTGGGGCAGGGCCCATGGCCAGGCCCCAGGGTCAAGGACAGCTACAGGAGGTTCCTCTGGGAACTGCCTGCCCCTCGGGGGCCCAGCTGGCCTCGGTCCTGCTCTGGTCCAGGCCCAGGTCCTGTCCTGGGAGCTAACGTGCCCTGAGGGGCTGCCCACCTTTCAGCCTCCTCCCCAAACCCATGGGGTCATCTGAAGCCTCCAGGCCTTTGTGGAGGCTCTGCCTGTGGTCAGGAGGCCCACAACTGGTGGGTAGGATTTGAGAGTAGATGGGGGTGAGGGAGGCCTGTGGGGAGAGGATGCGGAAAGGAAGTGTGCACCAGCAGGTCTGGGGAGCGAGGTGGTCAGAGAGGTTGTTGGGAAGCCCTAGCTGTGCTGAGCTGGCCAGAAGCCCGGGAGCTGTAAGAGTCCCGAGCAGGTGGAAGGCTGAGGTGGAAGAATTGCTTGAACCTGGGAGGCGGAGGTTGCAGTGAGCCAAGATTGTAGCACTGCACTCCAGCCTGGGCAACAGAGCGAGACTCCGTCTCAAAAAAAAGAGTTCCACGCAGGAAGGCGACTGAGCCAACCCAGGTTTCCATGGGCCCTGGACGGTCTGGGAGAAGGGACTGAGGAACAGGCGTCATGGTGAGGCTGTGACACAGAACTGGCACTACCAGTTCCGTGAGCTCCACAGGAGCAAGCAGTGGGGTCCTCTAAGCTCTCTGGGCAGAGTGCCATGTCTGCGCCCCTCACGGGCCTGCACGCACAAGCTGTGCAACTTGGGTCCAGGGCATCCTTAGGAGAGGGTGTGTGGGGCTGCTCTGGGGGTCCTGCCATGCTGTGATGGGGCCACAATGCCAACGTTGCAGCGGGGGGAGGCCCGGGCACAGGACCATTTTGTCTCGGGGGAGCTAAGGGGTGGGTGGGCAGGGGCAGGGATGCGGGTGGGATGCGGGTCTCTTTGAGACTCACCAGCCCCTGGTTTTGGAGATTTGCCCGTCCCCCTGCTCTTCAGTGGGGTGGATCCGGGAGGACCGCAGAGCCAGCAGCAGCTGGTGGACCGACCCTGCCCAGCAGGTGCACAGATTGCCCCAAGGCAGAGCTGGAAGCCCAGGCAAGCCCAGGCCTCTGTGGGGCCAGGGAGGAAGTGGGGAAGGAAGAAACTCTGTGGAGGGAGGTGCCTGCCCTTGGACCCTTGGCTTGGTCTGAGCTTCCTGGCAGCCAGGGCAAAGAGAGAAAGAAGGTGCCCCATGCTCAGGAGAGAGTGGTGCAGCAGGGCTCTGTGGGCAGACGGAGGGCTCGGCCTCCACCCTTGGCACCTAGGATGGGGGTCACCTGCAGCCCATCCCTCTCTTCAGTCCCTACCCTCCAGGAACCAGGTTAGAGGCTGGGCAGGGGTATGGGGCCCAGGGCTTCAGTCCTGAGGTGCCCGTGACAGTGTCCTGCAGTTCCTGCACCACCAGGAGGATGAGCCTCGAGGGCTAATGAGCCCCACACTGCCGGGCCAGCCTCAAGGCCAAGGCACAGCTCTTGCGGAACCCTGGCAGCTTCTCTGAGGCAGCCATGCAGAAGATGGGGGTGTGTCCTGGTGCAGCAAGCTGGGGGTTGCTTGGGAGGGAGGACGAGCTTGACCCAAGGGAGGGTGCTTGATGGGCAGTCCTGAGGTGCTCAGCCAGGAAGCGACTATGCTTGATTTGCTGTGCACCCAGGGCAGGGTCTGTCCTCCCGAAGCTGAGCTTCTTCACCTGTCTTCTGACTCACTTATCTCCCCGAGCCCGGGAGATACAAGGATCACAGGCAGGGGCCTTCTCCTGAGCTGGCCAGAGCTGGGCAGGACACTTGGGACACGCAGCTTTTGTGGGCTAGCCTGGAAACTCGGCTATCCTGGACACCACACTGGCAACAGGTTGTCTGGAGCCAGGTCGGGGCATGTGGGGCCTGAGCCAAGGCTGTCAGCTGAAGCCTCTGACATTACTTGTGTCCCTGGGACAATCACACGTGACAGCACATGCACACGTGACCATGTGAGCACACAGGCACGGGTTCGAGCCCCAGGCTGTGCTGCCACCTGAAGCCCCTGCCCTGGCTGTGGATGCCCATTTGGCTGGGCACAGCAAGGTGGCGGCCTTGGCACAGGGAGCCTGCCCAGCCTTGCTCTGACCCAGTTTTCCATGCCCAGGCAGGCGGGCGGCACTGGTGTAGGGGCTCCCAGAGCTTCTCTTTGGCAACACCAATCCCCTGGGCCCAAAGCAGCTCCACAGGGGCACCTGGATGGCTCCATGTGCCCTGGGCACGTCCTCTGAAAGGGTGGGTGCCCCCCTGGGATGTGGCCACCCAGCCCCAGCGGTTTCACACCCTAGAACCAGTGCCACGCCCCTGCCTTCTGCCTGTGGTCCCTAGGCACACAGCTGCCGCTGCCTGAATGCGCTCTGCCTGCCCTGCCTTCTGCCTCCAGATGAACGGACCTGTCATCCAGGGACTGATCCCTGTGGCCCTGCACTCTAGACCTGCAGGCTGCTTCCTTGCCCACTCCTGGGGGTCAGTCATGGCCTGGCTGTAGACCAGATCCTTGAGGGGTGAATCTGGGGATAAGCCTCAGAGCCACAGGGCCTGGGCAGGCCTCAGAAGGCATCCCAGAGAAGGGAGGGTGGAAGGTCCCCATGGGCAAGGAGGCGCAGGGAGCAAAGGCTGCTGGGAGCGGGGAGGGGAGCTGGGTGGGTGGAAGGGCGGCCGTGGGAAGCCAGCCCTGGCCTGGCTGGCCTGATAAGCTGCCCCTTTGATCCACACTGAGGCAACACAGACCCCCATCCTGAGATAACCCCGGGCCTGGGACCCAAGGCTCTGGTCAACCCGCCCTCCCGAGTGTGCGCTGCCCTGCCCCTCCAGCCCTGGGTGGACCCCGGCCCTGACAGTCACTGGTCCTTGCTCAGCTGCAAGCTGGGTGGGTGCAGTCTGAGCCCAGGCCTGGCGGGCACTCCATGTGCCCCCACCCCAGGACCTGCTGGTCCTCACCGTGCCTTCAAAGCCTCCCCAGCCCCAGTCTCTGTGTCCAGCTCTCTGTCCCCTTTGGTTGGGAAGGGGCACCTCCCCCACCCCCCAGTTCCCATCCCCTTCACTGTGCCCCTGGGAGACCCCTGAGGCCCTCATTCCCCAGCTGGGGCTCAGCAGGTTTGAGGCCCTTTGGGCAGCCCTGTCTGACCAGGGCTATAGTGTGGCACAGGTGTGGCATAGGCGTGGGCACCAGCTATGTGTGGCTTGGGTGAACACTGCGTAGGCACCTTCTCCCAGGTGCCTGCCTCTGCCTGGTGCCGGTCAGCACCCCCATGCCCTCAGTCCCTCCCCTGCCCAGGTCAGTGGACAATGAAGCTGTCAGCAGACTGGGGCTGGGGGAGGCAGGCAGGCGTGGCGGGGAAGGGAGGCCTCAGGAGACGAAGATGTCTCTATTAGGGGCTGCAGACCTTGCTTCCACTGTCCTGCCCAGCCTTGGGGCCTCCGAGAGCTGGAGGCAGAGGTGGCCCCAAGCTTGGGGCAGAAAGGGTCGTCTTGTCCATCAGGGCCCCAGTCAGCCTTGGGACTGGGTCCCTGGAAAGGCAGGCCCATAGATGGAGGAGCCCAGAGCGTGGGGCTGGCCACAGGTGGTCAGGGAGGGTGGAAGCGTGGCTGGGAGCTGCACAGGGATGAGGTGTCGATGGCGCTGACATCCCAGCCCTGCCAGCCTCCTAAGGCACCCACGGCCCACATCTCCTGCTGAGCGGAAGCATTGGGGGACACTCTACCCAGTGCCTGAGCAGACCCTCAGCCAACGGCTGTTAGAATATACCCCTCGTGAGGTGCTTCACGACACCCAACTTTAAAATGGGGCAACCCTGTGGCTTCAACAGACACCCCTTCCCAGTGACTGCAGCTGAGCTGGAGTGGCAGGAGGGCTTCTGTGGGAGCAGATGGCAGGAAGCATAAGGGCTGGGGGACCTGCAGAAGCTCCGTACCCCCGGGAGGCTGGGGCCAGAGCAGACTTCTTGCAGGGGCACTGGTTTCGGCCCTCACCCTGACTGCCCTGCCGGATCCGGGCAGACGAGGCCCCACGCACACCGCAGCAAGGGGCCCAAGACGCCAGCCAGGCCCTCACCTTGGCAAGAGGTGGCTTCTGTTTCTGACAGGTCAACAGCTGGGCTAGGAGAGGTCTCCAGGGACCAGCCACGCCCCACTTCCTGAGGGCTGGAGAGGGCTTGGGAGGGTGGCCCAGGTCTGTGATCATCAGGGCCTGGCCAGGGCCTTCTCTCCCAGATTCCCCCAGAGCTGGAGTCCCCAGAGCCACGCCCCTTCCCTGGCATGCCCTGGCGCCCGGGCCATCTCCTCCTGGGCACTTGCGGAGGTTGCCCCTGCTCTCCCCACTGCCCTCTCAGCAGGTGTGAATAGAGTCCCTCATAGCTTGGGAGACTGAGGCCCCCAGCAGGTGCCTCTTACCCAAGACCTTGGAACTGGGCGAGGCCCTCCGGGCCCACCAGGACCCGCCTCAGACATCAGGCTTTGCACTTGCAGCCCGGAGCCTCCCGACCCCACTCCCAGGCCAAGGGCCTCTGGCCGCAGCCTCCGCCATCATCTGCCGGCTTCTGGGGCTGAGCATCAGGGCCCTGTGCCCCTGCTGAATGTGCCATGTGGGGGCCTGGCTGAAGGCTGCACCTGGAGGCAGGGCTCCTGAGGAGGCCGCCCAGGGGGTCAGAGCCAAACAGCTGCCTCCTCTAGTCAGCCCCATGCAGCCTTACGGGGGCAGCGCCCTGCAGTGGCTGGGGGTGGGGCCGGGTGGGGCAGGGCTGCCCTCCCTCATGCCGCTGGGCACCTGGCCTGGGGCAGGGGGCTCTGGCCCACTCTCGGGTCTCCCTAAATACTGTGGCAAACACCCCACCCTTCCCAAGCTCAGCTGAAACCTCCCTGGGGCAGGGCTGTCAGATCAGGCCACTGAGGGCCTCCTGCTGCCTGTGGCTCTGTGCCTCAGTTTCCCCACCTGTCAAGTGGGTGATGGTGATGTGGCTGGCATGAAGTTTCTGTCAGGAGCCACCAGCACTGCGCACCTTGCCATCCACAGGTTCTCAACCACACAGGGTGTGGGGTTGTCCCAAGCCAACCCATTTGTGGGGGTGGGGCCATCCCCACACCCCGGCTGGGCTGGACGGGATCTCCAGCCTCTCGTGGGCAGCTGCCTGCTGGGCCCAGTTGGCCACTCTGGACTCTTGGGCCCTGGCCAGAAGCACGACTGAGGTTGTCCATGGTTTGGGGACGGGCAGGCAGAGGGTGGCCAGGCGAGGCCCTGAGAAGGGGCTCTGGCCGAGGCTGGCCAGGTGACACCCGGAGTGGCGGGCAGGGCTGAGAGGAAGGGGCATCCTGAAGAGGGCGGAGGCCGCGGAGGGAGGAGGGTGTGACGTGGGGTTGGACCGGCGGCCCCAAGGCCTGGATTCCTAATTCAGATGGAGCCTGTGGAGTCGGGGCTTGTTTATTCTTGGCAGGAAGGCTGGTGCTAGGGGGGCAGAAGTGGGGAGTGAAGCCTTTTCAAAAAATAATAATAATAAAAACTCTCATTTAGAAGGCTCCCAAGGCGTGCCGAACTCCAAAAGGGTCTTGGAAAAAATGCTGAGAGGGTTTAAGTGTAAATGGACCCAAAACACCATAATTAAATTTCCTTTAAATTTACCAGAGTTTGGGGTCAAAGAAAAAATAAAACTTAGGGAAAATACACTTGAGGTTTCAGGCAAATGCCAAGTGCTTAGGAAAATAGATTCTGAGCTGCTCAGCGGCTACCGGCCTGGCCCCCGCCATCCTGGGAGCTGCCCAGCCTTAACCCCTCCCTGGCCAGCCCTCCACTGCCCGCCCCACCCACCCCTGTGGGGGACCCCACCACCACCTCCTGCTGCTTCCACACGGTTCGAGCTGCCCTCCTGTGCCAGACTCCAGGCAGGGAGCTGGGCCTCCCCCACTCCCAGGCTGGGGCAGGAGCCCAGGGGGAGCCTGAACGTTCACCCCCGCCCCCGTCTCTACACCTCTCTCTTGTGTCTGCAGACAGCTCTGGTTTCCTTTCTTTGCTCATCTGGGAGCAGCCACATTTTCCAAACCAAAGTCAGAACTTGAGGTCTAGTGGTCTGAGTGAACCAAACGGCAAAAAGGCCAGAATGTTTGAACTGGGACTGTCCCGGCATATCCAAGACAACAGGCTCCCAGCAGCTCATGACTCATGGTGTTACCCTTTTTCCTCAGCCTGCCAGGAAGCTCAGAGCTAAAATTAAGGGTCTTGCTAGCTGCGTTGGCTTAGGAATTTTGGAATATTTTTTCTTCTTCTTCATGTTCTTTAAAATTTCATTTCTGTTATAATGAGCAAATCAAGGTTTGTTTTTTTATTTTAATATTTTCAAATTTTGTGAGAATAAATTTAAAAGGCAAAGTCAGGCATGGTGGCACATGCCTGTATTTGGGAGGCTGAGACGGGAAGATTGTTTGAGCCCAGGAGTTCAAGACCAGCCTGGACAGCATAGTAAGACCCTGTCTCAAAAATAAAATAGAAGGCAGAAACTACCCATAAACTATAACAGCTATAGCCCCACTAACAGCCCAGCCCAGTTCAAAAGGGCTACCCAGGGGCCCTTCTTCATCCATCCCATGGTGGCCTGCCCTGATCCCTGGCACCCAACCCTGTGCCCTGCCAGTGTGGAAGGGCACTAGTGGTTCCTGGGGAAGGTGGTAGGAGATGGGGAGCTCCGAGGGGAGATCGCATGGCTCCCAGGGGGTCCCATGGGCATAAGGGACTTGATACCCACTCCGGACCTCCGTGTCCCCTGTCCTTCCACTCAGCCTCATGGCAGGGCCGAGGGAAGCTCCCCGCAGCAGCCCCAGCCCTAGGCCAGGTTCTGATCCCAGAGGGGAGCTGGACAGGAGGCTCTCTCTGGCAGCTCGCCTGCCCTGGGTTCCAGGTCTCCAAGCCTCGGCCTCCCTGCCCACCTCCCTGTCGGGAAAGGCGGCAGCTGCCTGCCCAGAGTGCTGTGGGGAACAGGCGGTGTGGATCTGAGACTGTGCTGGGAACGTCCTCTCTGCTGAAGGCATCTCTGCCATTTTCTGAGTACCTGCAAGGGAGACGCAGGAGACGCGGGTGTGAGCGGGGCCATGGGCAACCTGCGGAGGCCCTGCACCCAGGATGGGCCTCCCTCCCAGGCAACCTCTGCCACTCACCCACACAGGCCCCAGCAAGCCAGGCTGCCCAGCTCTGAGTCACCGCCAGGGCTGGGCTGGGCCGGGCCGTCAGCTGCACGCGCCGCTTGTCTCGGCCCCTGCCTCCCATACTCACCTTAAGGGGGGACCCCTGGGTGTGGGCCTCAGGAGGTGGGTGGGGGTGCAGGGGGAGTGGGTAGGGAGGTGTAAACCGGAGTCCAGCAGATGGGAAGTTCCTGTCCGGCCGGCACCTGCTTGGAGCCTCCTGCACATGCGGACCCTCAACAGGCTCCCCCAGTCCTCGCCTGCCCTCCCTGCCCCAAAGGCCCCAGAAGGGCCTACCTCATCAGGTGCCACGAGGATGAAGCCAGGTAATATTGCAAAGGGTCTGTGGAAACGCTTGAGCAAGGGCACTGTGATGAAATCGTGGCTACTGACAGCTAATGTGCAGAGTCACCGAAATTCAGGAGTCAAGCAGCCGGCCTGGCCTCACCTCAGTGTCGGGGGAATGCCACCTGCACCTGTGGGCTTGGAAGTGATCCATTTGAACAACACAGTTATTCAGACAATACTAATCCGAGCTTTCAGGCAAGACCTCCCGTGGCCCTGACAGTCCTGGGGCAGAGTGGGCAGCAACTCCTTGCTGGTGGCCGTGGCGGCACTAGGACCCTTTTGAAACCAATTTGGCAAAATTAGCGGCACCATGGAAATGCTCCTGCCCTTTGACCTAACTGCTCCCAGACAGTGCCACTGGAGAAGCCATTCAGAATGTGGAGGGCACCAGAGGAGGCAGCTGCCACGCAGTGCGTAGTGGGCAGAACGGCGGCCCCCAAAAGACATGGTCATGTCCTCACCCCTTGCAGCCTGTGAACGTGACCGTATTTGGAAAAGGATCTTTGCAAATGTAATTAAGGTGAGAATCTTGAGATGGGGGATCCTCTTGGATTATCCAAGTGGGCCCTATATCCAATGACAAGTGTTCCTATAAGAGATGGAAGAGAAGATAGCAGAGTGGGAAGCAGAGGCTGGAGCAATGCGGCTGCGAGCCAAGGGACTTGGAGCCCCGGGACACTTGGAGCCCCCAGGAGCTGGAAAAGGCAGGAAAGATCTTCCCTGGAGCCTTCAGAGGCAGTGCAGCCCTGCCTACACCTTGATTCCAGACATCTGCTCTTCCAGACTATGAGAAAGTAAATTTAAGTCAACTAGTGTGCAGTAATTTGTGAGGGCAACCTAGAAATACAGGATGCTACTGAACAAAGGAGTCCCCGGCTGCTACCGGAGGGAGAGGTGGTGGGCCTGGGCCAGAGCTGCGGGGACAAAGGGAGGGAGTGGGTTGTGAAAGTGCCTGGTCCCCAGTCCCTCCTCCTGCCAGCACTGCCCACTGGTCAAACCCACCCAGAAGCTGGAGAGCAAGGGACCCTGAGAGATAGGGTGTGTAGGATCAGGCTTTCAAGGACAAATGGGAGAGGGGCTGGGGAAGGGACACATGGGGAACAGACCCCTACTGGGCATTTCTGCCAAGGAGAGGATCCTGGTGAGGAAGAAAGCAGAAAGCTATGTGTTCACAGATGCACGGATGCTCCCCTCCCAGAGACCCGCGGCCGTGGGTGCAGAGGGAGTCAGTCCTTCTTGGAGGTACTGGGAAAGGAGCCTACAGCTCCACTGAGCCCTTCTGCCTACAGGAGGGGCCCCACTCAGTAGCTGTTCCCTGAGGGAGACCTGTCCACGCATGAGCTCCTTCCCACAGTCCCATCCAGTCCCCCAGGGGAAGGGGCAAGACGGTCAGGTCAGGACCCACACGCATGCTGGTGCTTTCAGAACCTGATGACTTAGTTGGTTAAGAGAGCTCACACTTGCAATCCCAGCACTTTGGGAGGCTGAGGCAGGTGGATCAGTTGAGGTCAGGAGTTCAAGACCAGCCTGGCCAACATGGTGAAGCCCCGTCTCTACTAACAATACAAAAATTAGCTGAGTGTGGTGGTGCACACCTGTAATCCTAGCTACTTGGGAGGCTGAGACAGGAGAATCACTTCAATCAGGGAGGCGGAGATTGCTTGAGCTGAGACTGTGCCACTGCGCTCCAGCCTGGGTGACAGAGCAAGACTCCCTCTCAAGAAAAAAAAAAAAAAAAGAGCAGGGCCAATGTGCTGCTGTGCCTTGGGGAACAGTGTCCTGGGAGGGGACCTGGCTGGCAGTGACCTGGGGCTGTGCACTGGAGGGGGCTGGACAGTGCACTTGGAGGTTGGTGAGCCTGGGCCCCGAGATGGTCTGGGGACATGGGCTTGGCCAGAGCAGGAAATGAGGGTGGCCAAGGACAGGTGCTGAGGTACCAGGTGGGCACAGAGGGGTGGGCATGAGGGCTTCCTGGGAGCAGGGCCCTTCCAAGTCCCTGAGGTCAGCCCAGGGACACCCTGGCCTCTGGGAGATTCATGGTGAGGCTGTGCATGGGCTGGGTGGGGTCAGCAGGCAGCCAGTCACTGAGGGGCTTTCAGCACCCATTTGCCTGATGAGCACCTCCAGTCCTGGAAGCCACAAGCCAGGCAGGCAGCAGACCCGGCTGGCCCTCCTGGCCAGCTCACTGGCTCCCATGGGCCCCGGACCTCCTTGGGCTTTGCCTGAAGGTGGGAGCAGATAGCCTTTTCCTTGTGAGGGTGGACACAGAAGCCAACAGTCATGTGGGGTGAGGGGACCCAGGCACCCCCAGCGTCCCCCGCAGGGCAGCACCTTCCCCTCCTGCGAACCCACCTTACCAGTCCCAACCCTCTTCAGCTGGACTCTGAGCCCACCCCGTGGAGCCCAGAACCTCAGGCCAGCTCAGGCTCTGCCACCAGCTCTCTGTCACCCTCCCTCAGAGCCGGGCTGTGCTCCCCAAGCCAGGGGTATCCAGCCCCTGCTCTTCATCCTAGGTCGGGCAGGCAGCCAGCCCCAGGCCTGTGTCCTTGGGGAGCTGGGGGTAGAGACCCCTCGGGTGGGGCTCTCAGGCGGCTTAGCTGCATGCGGCCCCAGGTCAGTCAAAGCAGCCTCTGCACCTCGCCAGTCAGGTACGCAGGCCGCGCCGGGCTGCCCCAGACCTGCCGCGCACACGGGAGGCTCAGCCTGGAATGCCGTCCTGCCCTCCTCCACCTGAGGAATTGCCGCTCACACCACACAGGGTTCAGCTCCGCGGCATCTCGGCGAAGCCTCCTGACATCCCGACCCCAGCCGAGACCTCCCCTCTGAGCTCCTGAGCACAGCCCCAGGGGACCCGAGCTGCGCGCTGTGCAAACACAGGCCTGCCCTCGCCCTCGGTGCGCCCCGTGCCCGGCGGGGACCGGGCGGGAGCGGGGCGGGGCCGGGGCGGGGCTGGGGCGGGGCGCGGACCGTCCCCCACTGGCTGCGGCGCGCGGGGCAGCGCAGGCTCAGTGCGCGGTGGCGGCGGCGTCGCGGGCAGCTGGCGCCGCGCGGTCCTGCTCTGCCGGTCGCACGGACGCACCGGCGGGCCGCCGGCCGGAGGGACGGGGCGGGAGCTGGGCCCGCGGACAGCGAGCCGGAGCGGGAGCCGCGCGTAGCGAGCCGGGCTCCGGCGCTCGCCCGGTCGGTGCTTGGGGCCGGGCAGGCGTGCGGAGGGATCCAACGGTGCTCGCGGAGGGGTCGGGGCGCGGCTGTCGCGGAACCACAGAGGTCCCTGCAGCGGGCTGGGCCGGGGCGCGGGCTTCCCGCGCGGGAAAGTTTGCCGCCGCCGCCGCCCTGGGAGGGCTCTGCAGCAGCCAGGGAGGGAAGGGGGAGGAGGGAGGGACCGCGGCGGGGAGGAGGCAGCCGGTGCCAGGCGGCCCGGGAGCCCTGGGCGGCGGCGGCGGCGGGCGGGGCGGCTGGGGGTCAGAGGGGTTGGGACGCAGGAGCCGGCCACCGCCGCTTTCGTCCCTGTCCGCCCCTCTAACGAGCTGCCTTCCTCCTCCTGCAGTCTCCCGAGCGGCGCCCGCCTCCCGCCGGTGCCCGCGCCGGGCCGTGGGGGGCAGCATGCCCGCGCGCGCTGCCTGAGGACGCCGCGGCCCCCGCCCCCGCCATGGGCGCCCCTGCCTGCGCCCTCGCGCTCTGCGTGGCCGTAGCCATCGTGGCCGGCGCCTCCTCGGAGTCCTTGGGGACGGAGCAGCGCGTCGTGGCGCGAGCGGCAGGTAAGAAGGGACCCACTAGGCACGGGAGAGGCCGGCCCGTGCGGGCAGAGGCGTTGGGGACGGGAACCGGCCCCGGGTCGGAGGGGCCGCCGGGTGTGAGTGACGCCCCGGGGTTAGAGCCCGGATTCCGCTGCCTCCTTGCCGGAGAGCGCGGCCAGAGCTAGCGCGGCGACTTATGGGGCGCCCGGAGCCGCAGATACCCTCCAAGTGCGAGGCCACCACGGGGAGCCAGGCTGGGGGTTGGCGTCCGCAGCCCCGATCCCTTGCGGCTCCCTAGCCCTGGCCTGTCGGGAGGGCGCGGGGGGCCCCATTTCCACGATTCCCGCTGTTGTTATTCGGGTTCTGCGCAGACGGAAAGTTCCCATTGTTGGCGTACCCCTTCCCCGGGCCCCAGTTTGTGGCCAGCTTCAGCCAAGGCGAGAGGCCGGACTTCTAAGGGTGGGAGTGCGCGTCAGTGAAGCCCGGCCCCTGCCCGCCCGAAGAGGCAGCAGCCTCCAGCATCCCCGCTGCCGACCCTGCCCCTGCCTGGGGGCCGAGGGCGCTTCCCCGTGGGTGCATGCCGAGCTCCAGGCAAGCGAGGGGTGCGTGTCCCACCGTCATGACCGCTCTGTGGAGCTTCCACAGGAGCTGCAGGATACAGAACCTTGCCCACCCTAGGGAGCCGCCACCCCCACCCCGGCCCCCTCGCGCTGCTCTGGCCTGTGCTCTGCCCGGTGAACCCGCGCATCGCCCCCCGGATCCGTCCACACGGCCACGTGACCCTGCACCTCCTTCCTTCTCGCCTGTTCTGTTCCCTGGCTGTCCATTTGAACTGCTTTTCAGGCCCATATGGGGTGTGGGGGCTACTGAGGACGGACCCCTCCTGGGGTGAATCTGCACCACGAGGGGGCTGGCTGGCCAACCCTGGCACCCCCTCTGAGCTCCATTTGAGTCAGAGGCCAGCAAAGGGCAGCCTGTCCCCTTTGCCCGCAGCACCTGCCCGTTGTGGTGCCGCCTGTGAGACAAGCATCGATTTTATGTTTCCAAGCAATTGAACAAATTAAAAGAACGAAGAGTCACACTTTGTGACACTTTGAGATTTGAATTCTCCATGTCCATAAGTGAAGCATCATGGGGCCACCACTGTGGGGTTGGCTGCAGGTTGTGTGGGGAAGGCGGCTGTCACACCGAGGCAGACCGGAGTCCTTGGGACAGACTGGTTGGCAAAGCTGAAGATAGAGACCTTTGGCCCTTTTGGGACACAGTTTCCAGCCCCTGGTCTGGTGGGACCCTGGATCTGGGTCAGAACCTTCCTCACTCAGGGCCGCCGAGGCCTCCACTGCTGTGTCTGTAAATGGTGCCGGGTTTGGGGGTGCCTGCCTCATGGTCGCCCATCTTGCCCACAGAAGTCCCGGGCCCAGAGCCCGGCCAGCAGGAGCAGTTGGTCTTCAGCAGCGGGGATGCTGTGGAGCTGAGCTGTCCCCCGCCCGGGGGTGGTCCCATGGGGCCCACTGTCTGGGTCAAGGATGGCGCAGGGCTGGTGCCCTTGGAGCGTGTCCTGGTGGGGCCCCAGTGGCTGCAGGTGCTGAATGCCTCCCACGAGGACTCCGGGGCCTACAGCTGCCGGCAGCAGCTCACGCAGCGTGTACTGTGCCACTTCAGTGTGCGGGTGACAGGTGAGCTCTGGGGCCACGCCAGCTACAGAAAGGAGCCGAGTGCCGGGCTTCCTGAGTCCCTGCGTGGGGCAGGAGCGGCTGGGGGTCTCTGTGGTCATTGGTGGAGAGGAGGGCACCCCCAGGAAGTGCTGCCCAAATGGGGGACCCTGCCCCATCTGGGAGGAGCACCTGGGGGCTTCCTGGGGCAGGTTGGACATCGGATGCGGCCATCTCTGCCTTGCAGACGCTCCATCCTCGGGGGATGACGAAGACGGGGACGACGAGGCTGAGGACACAGGTGTGGATACAGGTGGGAGCAGGGTCCAGGGTTCAGGCCAGCCGGGGTGGGGCCCGCTGCCACCGCCAAGCCCTGCCCTCCACAGGCAGCTGAGGGACTGAGGCCCCGGAACAACCTCCCTGGGGTCACCCCGAAGGTCCAGTCCCCTCAGGATGCAGGAGGGGCTGGGCCACTGACATGGCTGTAGACGCCCGACCCTGGTGGCAGGGCTGGGTGCAAGGGGACACCGTGTTGCTGATGGGGAGACCGAGGCACAGGGCCCTGGGGGTTCCAGGAGCAGGAGGAGGCCAGGGCTGGCCTGTGGGGCTGTGGTGTTGGCTGTAGGTGAGGTGGACCCCGCAGACATGAGCGCAGCAGGGCGGGGCACTCAGGTGGCCACCGTGGGGTGGATGGACCTGGGGTGAGGGCGCCGGGGGACCTGCCACAACCAGTGGCGGGCAGGGTGGCTGGCAGGAGGGTGGCTGGTTGGTGGGCTGCGGCTGTGAGAGAGCAGTCGGGGACGATGCCTGGCGTCCCGGCCTGGAACGGTGGCAGGTGGACTTTGCCAAGTTGTAGGGCGGGGAGGTGGGGCTTCTGGTTTTGGAGGGAGCTCTGAGGGGAGTGCGTGCAGGTGATGAGGGTCATCGTGGCACAGACACGAGGGGCAGTTACGACTTGCGGACTGATGGTGTGTGGGCTGGGTCCCTGGGCCAGTGGGGTGAGCAGGTGAGGAGGGGAGGCTGAGTCCATGAGAGAAACTGAGCTGGGGGAACTCACCCTGGGGGTCTTCAGGAGGCCTGGGAGGGAGCTCAGCACCGTGGGGTGCCTCTTTCCAGCCTCTGTCCACATTGCTGATTGCTGGGCCTCAGTGCCCCTGATGGGCATGTCCCTGGAGGGGGGCTGGCAGTGAGCTCACTGAGGGGAGGGCTGCTTCCCTCCTGGGGAATGCCAGGCCATCCTTGCCTGGAGTCCCAGCAGGAAGGCAGCACCAGCCCTGAGGAAGGAGAAAAACCAGTTGGGCTGTGAGAGGGGTGGTGGGAGCCCTGGACATCGAGATGGGAGGAGGCAGGGCCTCCAGGGTGCCACCGTCTCTGGGTGCCCGCCAGACTTGGAGCTCTGCAGAGGGTGGTGTAGGGTCTTGATTCCCGTGGGCCCATGCTGCCCGGCTGCCTCCAAGGCTCCTGGCTCTGCAGGCGACTGGGCTCCTCTCCTGGTAAACTGCTCCCAGGTCCTGGCTTGTCCACTAGATGGGCCTGCCCCCTGGGTCTTCAGTCTCCCCGTTGGTGGGCCTGGCCCTGGCACGCCTCTCTGGGCAGGTGGGCTCCCCTGGACAATGCCCTGTGCTCTGTGACTTCACAGGTCCGGACAGAGCACCCTGGAGGGGAGGGGAGGGGAGGGGACACACGGCCCAGCTCTGAGAAAGCCCTGGGGAGGGGACAAGATGTGGAGGCTCCTGGGAACCTCATCCCGCGCTCTTCCTACACAGGATGGGAAACTGAGGCTGGGGGTGGGCAGGGGCAGCTCTGGGGAGGGGGTTGTTCAGAGGGGCCTCTGCTCCCACTCGGGTCATGGCCTTCACACGCACCTCGGCCCGCAGGGGCCCCTTACTGGACACGGCCCGAGCGGATGGACAAGAAGCTGCTGGCCGTGCCAGCCGCCAACACGGTCCGCTTCCGCTGCCCGGCCGCTGGCAACCCCACTCCCTCCATCTCCTGGCTGAAGAACGGCAGGGAGTTCCGCGGCAACCACCGCATTGGAGGCATCAAGGTGGGCGCGGCGGGGTGGCTCTGGGCCTGGCAGGCGGCGGTGGTCGCTGCCTCCACTCACTCGCCCGCCCGCGTCCCGGTGCAGCTGCGGCATCAGCAGTGGAGCCTGGTCATGGAAAGCGTGGTGCCCTCGGACCGCGGCAACTACACCTGCGTCGTGGAGAACAAGTTTGGCAGCATCCGGCAGACGTACACGCTGGACGTGCTGGGTGAGGGCCCTGGGGCAGTGCGGGGGCGGGGGCGGCAGTTGCGGTGGTGGTGAGGGAGGGGGTGGCCCCTGAGAGTCATCTGCCCCCACAGAGCGCTCCCGGCACCGGCCCATCCTGCAGGCGGGGCTGCCGGCCAACCAGACGGCGGTGCTGGGCAGTGACGTGGAGTTCCACTGCAAGGTGTACAGTGACGCACAGCCCCATATCCAGTGGCTCAAGCACGTGGAGGTGAACGGCAGCAAGGTGGGCCCGGACGGCACACCCTACGTTACCGTGCTCAAGGTGGGCCACCGTGTGCACGTGGGTGCCGCCGCTGGGGCTCCTGGGCTGGCCCCAAGGGTGCCCCTTGGCTGGGGGTTGCGTGAGGATTTGGGTCTAGGGGCTGGAGCTTCGGGGGCAGAAGCTGTGGGGTTGCTTGTGGGGCCACGTCTCAGCCACCCCACACCTCAGGGCCATAGGCAGCTGCGTTAGGACCCGTTTCCGTGTCTGCAGAGGGCCAACCTCAGCCACTGAAGTCCCTGACATGGAGCTGCCCACGGGCTTCTTGGGGGTGGGTGCGGCTTGGGCAGCAGTGGTGCCCCAGGACAGGGCAGTGTGGCCAAGTCCTCCAGGCCCCCTCTGGACCTCAGAGGCGGTGGCTGAGCCCCGACCTGGCCAATTGGCTCTCGTCAGCTGTGTGCAGTGGGGCCCAAGCTCACTGTCTGCCCGCCTCCTGAAGCCCTTAGCTTTGTTCCCATGGCTGCCGGGTGGGGGCCACTGAATTGGGACGGTTGCGACACTCAAAGCCCAAAGAGAAACATCTGTTCAGAGAGAAGACGGTCTCGTGGGGGCGGGGAGCAGGCGCAGGGCGAGGGTGGAGTCCCGACCCCGCCCAGAGAGGCTGCCTCGGGCCCTGTCCAGGGTACAGGTTCTGCAAGAGCCCGGGGGAGGGCAGGCCAGTGACCAGAGGTTGTCTGAGGGTCTGGGCTGGGTTGTTGGGGTGGAGGCAGAGACGTGCATCCTGTGAAACCACAGCCACCTCGAAGTGCCTCCACGCCTCCTCCAGGCAGCCTTTGGGGCTGACGCAGCCCAGCCTCGATCTGTACCTTGGGGGTCTCCCACATCCTGCCTCGTGCCCGGCGGGGCTGCCTCAGGGGCGTGCCTGAGCCGGGTCTCTTGTCCCCGCAGTCCTGGATCAGTGAGAGTGTGGAGGCCGACGTGCGCCTCCGCCTGGCCAATGTGTCGGAGCGGGACGGGGGTGAGTACCTCTGTCGAGCCACCAATTTCATAGGCGTGGCCGAGAAGGCCTTTTGGCTGAGCGTTCACGGGCCCCGAGCAGGTAACAACTCTGTCCCATGCCGGCCGGCACAAGAGCTCCAGCTCCAAGGCCCTGTCCGCGCGCCCTGCACGCCCCGCACGCCCAGCCCTGCTCGCTCCTGCCCCTGGCTCGCGCTCCACTCGGGGCCACCTCGGCAAGGCTGGCAGCTCCAGCCTCCACGGTGACCGCCCGCTTCAAGCCCCGTGGCCTGCGCCGACCCTTCCCGCATGCCTGCGACCCCCACAGGAGGTGCCCGGTGCCCACCGGGCCAGCTCCGTGCCATCTGTGAGCACCCCTTTGCGCCTCTCTCCACCCTCGCCCGCTGCCTGCTCGCTTCTGCAGCCTGTGTGTCCCTGTGTCCATCCTCCACCTGCACCCGCCCGGCTCTGCGCTAACCCGCATGCTGCCTGCCCGCCTGCCGCTCACCTGGGACAGAGGACTCGCCGGTGGAGGGGCCTGGCTTCGGGCTCAGTACCGGTGTACCAGGCGGAGGGCCCTCGGCCGCGTGGTGTTGACCAAGTTGGCGGTGGCTGAGGAGTTGGTGGTGGCGGCGTTTTCCTTGCAGCGGCTGGATCCTGCCGTGTGGACTCTGCGGTGCCCGCAGGGCGGTGCTGGCGCTCGCCTATCGCTCTGCTCTCTCTTTGTAGACGGCGGGCGCTAACACCACCGACAAGGAGCTAGAGGTTCTCTCCTTGCACAACGTCACCTTTGAGGACGCCGGGGAGTACACCTGCCTGGTGGGCAATTCTATTGGGTTTTCTCATCACTCTGCGTGGCTGGTGGTGCTGCCAGGTACCGGCTTCTGCTGCTCCTGCTGCTCCGCACTGTCTGGGGGACGCTGGCTCGGGACACGCCAAAGCTGCCAGGACGGACGGGAATCCTGTGACTTATGGCCGTCCTGCTCCTTGAGCCCTCACACCTGGCCCTGTGCCCAGTGTGGGGACAAAGTTGGCCTGGCCCGGTCCTGGTCCCAGAGGGGCCCCCTCAGCCCCCTCGAGCCCACTTCCCATCTGGGTCCCCAAAAGGCCCCTCCTGTGGCTCTGGTGTCTCCCGGGCGCCTGGTGGCGGTGTGGGACTGGCTGGCTCTGCTGGGCTCCTCCTCTCCAGGGTCTGACCCTCTAGACTCAATGGCGTTACTGACTGCGAGACCCTCCAGACAAGGCGGGTGCTGAGGTTCTGAGCCCCCTCCCTCTCCCAGTGGTGCCTGTGGCTCTGGGCCAGGGGCATCCATGGGAGCCCCGTTGGGGGGGGGGGGGCCAGGCCAGGCCTCAACGCCCATGTCTTTGCAGCCGAGGAGGAGCTGGTGGAGCCTGACGAGGCAGGCAGTGTGTATGCATGCATCCTCAGCTACGGGGTGGGCTTCTTCCTGTTCATCCTGGTGGTGGCGGCTGTGATGCTCTGCCGCCTGCGCAGCCCCCCCAAGAAAGGCCTGGGCTCCCCCACCGTGCACAAGATCTCCCGCTTCCCGCTCAAGCGACAGGTAACAGAAAGTAGATACCAGGTTCTGAGCTGCCTGCCCGCCAGGCCTCCTGGAGCCCCCCCCTCGGCCCACGCTGGTCCTGGGCTGTGAGTCCTCTCTGCAGCCAGGCGGGCTCCCCTCTCCTTGTCTCTGCTCACCATGTAGAGTCTAGGGTACTTTGGGGCACGAAACATTCTAAAAATCTTCATTCAATGCTGGTGGAAGTCAACGCCCCCCCTTCTGGCCCAGCACTGACCCCCGGCTGTACCTCCACGCCCTGTCGCCCACGCGGCGCCAACCTGCCCCTGCTGACCCAAGCAGGTGTCCCTGGAGTCCAACGCGTCCATGAGCTCCAACATACCACTGGTGCACATCGCAAGGCTGTCCTCAGGGGAGGGCCCCACGCTGGCCAATGTCTCCGAGCTCGAGCTGCCTGCTGACCCCAAATGGGAGCTGTCTCGGGCCCGGTCAGTGGTGCTGAGGGCCAGCGTTGGCTGTAGGGGGCTTGGTGGTGGGGGTGAAACAGCCACCAGTCAGAGGCCTGGCTGGGTTTAGGGGCCGTCAGGGATGTGGCGGATGTTGGGTGTGGCTGGGGTTCTGTGGAGATGCTCCTGGGACTGGGTGCATGGCAGGGACTGCCCCTCTCAAGGTGCCCTGTCTGGAGGGGCAGCAAGGGCGGGAGGCTGTGGGTGACGCTCTTCGTCCTTATGAGCAGGCTGTAGGGGAAGCATGGAGGGCTTCCTGGAGGTGGTGGCTCTGGGCCAGGCTGGGGTGGGGACAGTGGTGGGCTGAGAGTGGGCGAGTTTGCACACTCATGGCCCCTCTGCCTCCACTGCCAGGCTGACCCTGGGCAAGCCCCTTGGGGAGGGCTGCTTCGGCCAGGTGGTCATGGCGGAGGCCATCGGCATTGACAAGGACCGGGCCGCCAAGCCTGTCACTGTAGCCGTGAAGATGCTGAAAGGTGAGGAGGGGGCGGCCAGGGGTGCAGAGCAGGGCTGAGGGGGCGGCCAGGGGTGCAGAGCGGGGCTGGGGGGGCAGCCAGGGGTGCAGAGCGGGGCTGGGGGGCGGCCAGGTGTGCAGAGCGGGGCTGGGAGGGCGGCCAGGGGTGCAGAGCGGGGCTGGGGGGTGGCCAGGGGTGCAGAGCGGGGCTGGGGGGGCGGCCAGGGGTGCAGAGCGGGGCTGGGGGGGCGGCCAGGGGTGCAGAGCGGGGCTGGGGGGGGCGGCCGGGGGTGCAGATCGGGGCTGGGGGGGGGTGGCCGGGGGTGCAGAGCGGGGCTGGGGGGGCGGCCGGGGGTGCAGAGCGGGGCTGGGGGGGCGGCCGGGGGTGCAGAGCGGGGCTGGGGGGGGGCGGCCGGGGGTGCAGAGCGGGGCTGGGGGGGGCGGCCGGGGGTGCAGATCGGGGCTGGGGGGGGGTGGCCGGGGGTGCAGAGCGGGGCTGGGGGGGCGGCCGGGGGTGCAGAGCGGGGCTGGGGGGGCGGCCGGGGGTGCAGAGCGGGGCTGGGGGGGGGCGGCCGGTGGTGCAGAGCGGGGCTTGGGGGGCGGCCAGGGGTGCAGAGCGGGGCTGGGGGGTGGCCAGGGGTGCAGAGCGGGGCTGGGGGGGCGGCCAGGGGTGCAGAGCGGGGCTGGGGGGGGCGGCCGGGGGTGCAGAGCGGGGCTGGGGGCGCCGCCGCCGCCTGACACAGGCCCCCGCTCCTTGCACAGACGATGCCACTGACGAGGACCTGTCGGACCTGGTGTCTGAGATGGAGATGATGAAGATGATCGGGAAACACAAAAACGTCATCAACCTGCTGGGCGCCTGCACGCAGGGCGGTAGGTGTGGTAGCGGCGGTGGTGCCGGGTGGGCGGCCCTCCTGGGCCTGGCAGCCCCTCTGAGGAGCCCGTGTCCCCAGGGCCCCTGTACGTGCTGGTGGAGTACGTGGCCAAGGGTAACCTGCGGGAGTTCCTGCGGGCGCGGCGGCCCCCGGGCCTGGGCTACTCCTTCGACACCTGCAAGCCGCCCGAGGAGCGGCTCACCTTCAAGGACCTGGTGTCCTGTGCCTACCAGGTGGCCCGGGGCATGGAGTACCTGGCCTCCCAGAAGGTGAGCAGGGCGGCAGGTGTGGGTGGAGTAGGCTGGGCCCTGCCCTGAGATGCTGGGAGCAGCGGGGAGAGGTGGAGAGACTTCAGCGCTGCCTCCCACCCCTTCCCCAGTGCATCCACAGGGACCTGGCTGCCCGCAATGTGCTGGTGACCGAGGACAACGTGATGAAGATCGCAGACTTCGGGCTGGCCCGGGACGTGCACAACCTCGACTACTACAAGAAGACAACCAATGTGAGCCCGGCCCTGGGGTGAGGGGGTGGGGGTCATGCCAGGAGGACGCCTGGCGCCAACACCGCCTTCCCACACTCTCCCAGGGCCGGCTGCCCGTGAAGTGGATGGCGCCTGAGGCCTTGTTTGACCAAGTCTACACTCACCAGAGTGACGTGTACGTGTCCTCCAGACCTCAGGCTTCAGGGGTGGAAGCGGGAACTGGGCAGAGCCAGGACCCCAGCTGCAGCCCCCAGGCCTGTGCCCTGGAGCTCTTGGGTGTGGTTTCTACCCCTCCCTGGGGGCAGCAGTGCAGCCCTGGCCTATTCCCCTGGTGCCCGCCCAGGTGTCTGTCCTGGGAGTCTCAGGACAGCCTGACCTCACCTTCCCCTGCAGCTGGTCCTTTGGGGTCCTGCTCTGGGAGATCTTCACGCTGGGGGGCTCCCCGTACCCCGGCATCCCTGTGGAGGAGCTCTTCAAGCTGCTGAAGGAGGGCCACCGCATGGACAAGCCCGCCAACTGCACACACGACCTGTGAGTGGCATCCCTGGCCCTCCACTGGGTCCTCAGGGGTGGGGGTCCCTCCGGGGCTGGGCGGGGGAGGGACCGGCAGCCCTTCAGGCTGTTCCCGAATAAGGCGGGAAGCGGCGGGGCTCACTCCTGAGCGCCCTGCCCGCAGGTACATGATCATGCGGGAGTGCTGGCAAGCCGCGCCCTCGCAGAGGCCCACCTTCAAGCAGCTGGTGGAGGACCTGGACCGTGTCCTTACCGTGACGTCCGCCGACGTGAGTGCTGGCTCTGGCCTGGTGCCGCCCGCCTATGCCCCTCCCCCTGCCGTCCCCGGCCATCCCGCCCCGCAGAGTGCTGACGTGTGGGGCACAGCCTGGGCACAGAGGCGGCTGTGCGAAGAGGGGCTCGGTGGCACAGCGCTCACCCCGCCTCCCGCCAGCAGGAGTACCTGGACCTGTCGGCGCCTTTCGAGCAGTACTCCCCGGGTGGCCAGGACACCCCCAGCTCCAGCTCCAGCTCCTCGGGACGACTCCGTGTTTGCCCACGGCCTGCTGCCCCCGGCCCCACCCAGCAGTGGGGGCTCGCGGACGTGAAGGGCCACTGGTCCCCAACAATGTGAGGGGGTCCCTAGCAGCCCACCCTGCTGCTGGTGCACAGCCACTCCCCGGCATGAGACTCTGCAGATGGAGAGACGGCTACACAGAGCTTTGGTCTGTGCGTGTGCGTGTGTGTGTGTGTGTGCACATCTGCGTGTGCCTGTGTGCGTGTGCATCTTGCCTCCAGGTGCAGAGGTACCCTGGGTGTCCCCGCTGCTGTGCAACGGCCTCCTGACTGGTGCTGCAGCACCGAGGGGCCTTTGTTCTGGGGGGACCCAGTGCAGAATGTAAGTGGGCCCACCCGGTGGGACCCCCGTGGGGCAGGGAGCTGGGCCCGACATGGCTCCGGCCTCTGCCTTTGCACCACGGGACATCACAGGGTGGGCCTCGGCCCCTCCCACACCCAAAGCTGAGCCTGCAGGGAAGCCCCACATGTCCAGCACCTTGTGCCTGGGGTGTTAGTGGCACCACCTCCCCACCTCCAGGCTTTCCCAGTTCCCACCCTGCCCCTCAGAGACTGAAATTACGGGTACCTGAAGATGGGAGCCTTTACCTTTTATGCAAAAGGTTTATTCCGGAAACTAGTGTATATTTCTATAAATAGATGCTGTGTATATGGTATATATACATACATATATATAAAATATATGGAAGAGGAAAAGGCTGGTACAATGGAGGCCTGCGACCCTGGGGGCACAGGAGGCAGGCATGGCCCTGGGCGGGGCGGGTGGGGAGGGAGGCCCAGGGGGTTTCACCCATGCAAGCAGAGGACCAGGGCCTTTTCTGGCACTGCAGTTTTGTTTTAAAACTGGACCTGTATATTTGTAAAGCTATTTATGGGCCCCTGGCACTCTTGTTCCCACACCCCAACACTTCCAGCATTTAGCCAGCCACATGGCGGAGAGTTTTAATTTTTAACTTATTGACAACCGAGAAGGTTTATCCCGCCAATAGAGGGACGGCCAAGAATGTACGTCCAGCCTGCCCCGGAGCTGGAGGATCCCCTCCAAGCCTAAAAGGTTGTTAATAGTTGGAGGTGATTCCAGTGAAGATATTTTATTTCCTTTGTCCTTTTTCAGGAGAATTAGATTTCTATAGGATTTTCCTTTAGGAGATTTATTTTTTGGACTTCAAAGCAAGCTGGTATTTTCATACAAATTCTTCTAATTGCTGTGTGTCCCAGGCAGGGAGACGGTTTCCAGGGAGGGGCCGGCCCTGCGTGCAGGTTCCGATGTTATTAGATGTTACAAATTTATATATATCTATATATATAATTTATTGAGTTTTTACAAGATGTATTTGCTGTAGACTTAACACTTCTTATGCAATGCTTCTAGAGTTTTATAGCCTGGACTGCTACCTTTCAAAGCTTGGAGGGAAGCTGTGAATTCAGTTGGTTCGTTCTGTACTGTTACTGGCCCCTGAGTCCGGGCAGCTGTCCCTTGCTTGCCTGCAGGGCCATGGCTCAGGGTGGTCTCTTCTTGGGGCCCAGTGCATGGTGGCCAGAGGCGTCACCCAAACCGGCAGGTGCGATTTTGTTAACCCAGCGACGAACTTTCCGAAAAATAAAGACACTTGGTTGCTAACCTGGCCCTGTGCTTTCTGTCTCCAGTTCTTCTGGGATAGGGGAGGGAGGGGTCACTTTGCCAGGTGGTCCCAGTTGCGCGGGATGGATGCTGGCAGCAGCACCGAAAATCGCTGGTGGGCTGGGAGCCCCAAGAGCAAGGAGTGTTTATGGGAGGGGCCTGGTGGAAGGGAGCAGGGTGCCTGGGGGGGTGCACTGCCCTGGATGCTCCCAGCTTGTGGGTTCCTGAGGTGGTGGTGGTGGTGGGGAGGGTCCTGTCTCACTAGCTCTGAGGCAGACCTTCCCTCATCACCCCACTCCTGGCATCCGCCTTCCCAGTCAGCTGGGGAGCTTTCTGGGCATCCCCCTATGGAGCCAAAAGTAAGCAAAGCCCTCATGGGGCCCTGGGGGCTACACAGGCGGTCACTTTCCTCCAGATCAGCTCTCTGCCCTCCCAGGCCGGGCAACCAGTGCCCCCACTGCCTTGGGCTCCATCAGGGTCCGCCACAGTGATAAAGCACCTTTGGGCAGATGAGGTGCTGATGGGGGTGCTGAGAACCCAGAGATGGAACCAGGCCCTTGCCCAAGTTCATAGCCCTAGCAGGGTGGGAGGACAACATGGTGAGAGCAAGTCTGGGAAGGCTTCCTGGAGGGGGTGTACCATCTCTGCTGACTCCCCACCACCCTCTTTGCTGTCCTCCCTTCTGCTATCCTCCCCTCTGCTTTTCGCATCTCTGCTGTCCTACCTCTGTCGTCCTCCCTCTGCTCTCCTCCCCCCATCCCCTCTGCTCTCCCCACCTTTGCTGTCCTCTCTGCCGTCCTCCCTCTGCTCTTCTCCCCTCTGCCATCCTCCTTGTCTCTCCTCCCCTCTGCTGGCTCAAGAGCAGGGTTTCCCAACCATGAGCTGCATGAACTCTAGCTCTAAAATACTCTGGCTACAAACTCACCTTTCAGGTCAAGGGGCGTTCCTGGCCCGTTTCCTGGGCAGGCAAGGGTTTAACTCAACCCCATTCAGGGAAGTACATGTGGGCGCGGGCCTGGTGGAAGTGGCCTCACAAGGGACTGCATCCCTAATGCCCCCACTTGCCCAGAAACCCCATGCTGGGCCCCAGAGGCAGGCCTGGCCATGGGATGCCTGGTGACAGTGGCAGGATGGGGAGGCCCACATGTGCCTGAAGGCTGAGGCCCGCAGGGCAGTGGGGGGACCAGGCCAACAGGCAGGCAGTTCCAGCATCCACACCAAGGCAGGCAGAGCATGGGGCTCGAAGCGCAGGCTGGGAGCGCCCCCTAGCGCTGGCTGGGCAGTGTCCCTGCTACAACCTAAGGCCCCTCTCCCGTCAGGGCTCTGGTGGACCTCTGGTGGGCACAGTGGGATCCTGAATGGGTGCTGGGGACCAAAGGGCTGGGCCACCGGGAGAACAGTGGCCCATGAAGGTGCTGGTGGGCCAGCCCCCTCCTCCTCAGAGTGCTTCCTTAGCGACCCCAGATGGCAGGGCACTGTCCTTGAAGCTGCCCCATCAGGGGCTCCCTGGCTGCCTCCCCCTGTCCCATAAGAAGGTGAGCCCATGAGAGACCCCAGCTGTCAGCACAACTGAACCTCCACCACCAGGGTGCCCTCTAGTGGTTGGGTGTGCTCTAGGCTGGCAGGGTCCCTGCCCTTGCTGTCTGCTGATGGCTTTCTGAGGGGGACGTGTCTCATGGGAGGCCCGGCTTCCAGGACACAACTGGTGGCTTCTGGGGTCACCAAGGGCACCTGCTTTGTTCACAGCTCTTTGGGATGCTGTCCCCGTGAGTGAGCACCTCCCACCCCAGCTGTGGGTCCATCATTTTGTCTGATTAATTAGGGCCTAGGGGTCAAGGGAGGCCCCGAGGGAGGACCCTCAGTGTGAACAAACCAGCAGCCAGGGCCGCAGAGAAGCCCGTGAGGTGCCCACAGGGCCTGGTCCCAGTGTGGGCAGAGCACCTAAGGGATGGCTTCTGTCCACTGAGAAGGGTCGGGAGCCAAGACACCACACTGCTATCCTGGCGCTGGAACCATCCACGCACTACTGCAGCCGGGCCACGCTGAGGCAGGTAGGCACCCAGAGGTCCGGGCTGGGGGCTGCCCTCCATGGCCCCAGGCCATCACACGTCCCTCAGGGCGTCTGGGCCCTGCCTGTGGGCTGGACTGCAGGCTGAAGGCCCTGCCTCATCCAGGACTCCCTAGGGCAGTACTCGGTGCTCTTTCCCCTCAGCTGCCTGAGGAGTCTTTCAGAAGAGCTGGCCCTCCTGGGTGACACCTCGGCCAGGGTCCCAGCCCCTAACCCCAGGACTCCCAAGAAGTCACTGAGGTCCCCAGAGCAGGGAGAGCATGACCAGGTGGCAGGGCCACTGGCCTGGAGAACATCCCACACTGTTCCATGAGCAGCTCATGCTGCGGGTGGATCACCTGAGGTCAGGAGTTCAAGACCAGCCTGGCCCACATGGTGAAACCCCATCTCCACAAAAATAAAAAAAAATTAGCCGGACATGATGGCAGGTGCCTGTAATCCCAGCTACTCGGGAGGCTGAGGCAGGATAATCACCTGAACCCGGGAGGCAGAGGTTGCAGTGAGCTGAGATCACGCCATTGCACTCAAAAAAAAAAAAAAAAGAGAAGAACCACAAAAACACCAAGAGTAAGCCATTTCTTGTATAAACAACAGTGATAAGTGTACAGCACATTTTTAGGATTTCAACATGTTTTTGATGCTTTCCCTAACTTGCTCTAGTTCCTATAAGCATAAAGTCAGAGTTCATTCATACTACTGACATTCAGAGCCCATTGTGATCAAACTTCATGCTGGGAACAAGACAGGAATAGGAGCAGCAGGGCCAGAGGCACCAGCCCACAGAGGTGCCAGGCCAGGCTGTGCAGAGGCTGGGCGGTGCCGGGAGCCAGCAGGTAGCACCCTGAGATGCCCAGTGACCTTGAACCTCCAGGCAGTGGGGTTGCAATGAGTCAACAGCCAGGGAGCAGCAAGTGCAGCTTTAAGATGGGGGGAGCCCACTCCAGCCGGCAACGAGAGCCACCGTGAGAGGAGGGACAAGATGGGGAGGGCAGGCACTGACCCTGCTCCTAGTGGACCAATACGTCACTTCACCTCATGTAACAGGAGGCAACTCTCCTGGTTCTGTGGGGAAGGAAATTCCTACTACGTGCCACATTTAGGGCTTGTAACAGTCCGGTCTGTGAACTGGGAGCTGGGTTAAGGGGAAAATGTTGGCTATGTTCTCATACACAGCAAGTTACATTTTAAGTTAAAATTAAAAGCACAGCACACGTGAGCATGCCAAGGCCCTTCTCACTCCAGCTGAGACTAGCTTTGGCCCCCACCTGTCTCCACATGAAGAGGGCCCAGCGCATTCTCCGCTATCCTCCCCACACCATGGCACCTTCAGCCCCTCCACCCCTGCCCCGGCCAGCTCCTGTGCCTCAAGGGCTCAGCCCGGCAAGCAGGCAGGCTGGCAGGTCTCCCAGAGTTCCCTGGTCTGTCCCCCAGTGACCCTACCTTCTCTCTAACACTGCCTGTCCCACTGGCTCCCTTACTAGGCTCTCCCCAAAACCTGTTCTGATGGCTTCTGTCCCCAGCTCTCCAAGGAACCCCCAGTCAAGGCCGTTCGGGGTGATGGGGATCATTGCTCTGCGTCCCTCACGAGCACAGGTGTCATCTGTGGCCAGGACCTGCTGGGAGCCCTTCTGTTCTTTTTTCCAACACCAACGAATTCTCCAACTGGGAGTCCAACAATTTAATTCCATACTGACACTACCCAGAGTTAGTGCAGACCTCACAGGGTACGGGCTCAGTCCCACAAGACTGCCCCCACTCCATGTGCCCAGGCTTACCCAACTTCAGGTGACCACACATTTGAGGGTTCCCATGACCGCCTTGGTTTTGATCATTCACAAGAAAGACTCAGATGTCAGCAATGGGCTCTACTTGCTATCCCAGTTTATTATAAAGGGTACCTAGGAACAACCAGACAGCAAGGCCAGGGAGGTCCCGAGCACAGGATCCTTCGTCCTGCAGAGCTGGGTGGACACCAGTGGGAAGCCTCGCCAGCCTCCTCACCCAGAAGTTCTCATCAAGCCTTCATGACTGATTACGGTATTGGCCCACTGGCCACGGGGACTGAACTAAATCTCCAAACCCTCTCCCCTCCCCGGAAGGGGCAGGAAGTTCCCACCCTCTAATCACAGCATGGCCAGCACCTCAATCTCAGGGCCTGCCCGGAGTCACCTCATCAGTATAAACTCAGGTGCAGTGATAACGAATAACAGAAGACACTCCCAAACTCACGCCTGTAATCCTAGCACTTTGGGAGGCCAAGGCGGGTGGATCGCTGCTGAGCTCAGGAGTTAAGCCTGGGCAACAGAGACCCTGTCTACAAAAAATTTAAAACATCAGCTGGCAGGAGGATTGCTTAGAGGCTGCAGTGAGCCATGATCAAGCTACTGCACTCCAGCCTGGGTGACAGAGCAAGACCCTGTCTCAAAATACAAACAAATGAAAACAGACACTCCCATCATTCAGGAAACTTCCAGGGTTTTCAGCCCTCAGTGCTGGTGCCAGGATCAGGTCAAAGAACAAACAAACCTTTCTTCATCTGGCTTCACCCTTGCCACTCCTGGGAGATCCTCCCTACCTGACCTCCACCTCCTCCCCAGGCAATCTCTTCCCTGACTTGAATACACACGCCCCACAGGTCTGATGGGCACGGCACAGTCCACACTTCCAAGAACTCTCAACTAGCGCCCCTCCTCATTCTGCTCCTCCCCAAGTCCTCCCCAGTTCCAACAAATGGCACTGTTGTCCCCAGGCGGCTCAGGCCAGAGGTCACCTCTCCCACACAGCCCTTAGAGTCAACCCTGCTTCTGCTCATAAAGCGACTTCCTCCCAAAAAGGACAATATGGAGAGGTGGGAGAAGAGTAACTGGGCAGTGAAAAACCTGACAAACACCACTTCAGCCTACTAATCAAGGTCAACATCAACAGTGACAAATCATTTGGACAGCATGGAGCCTCGACGTGATGTGATAAGGATGCTTCACCTCTGTGGTCTTCCTCCTGAAAAACCATCTTTCCCAGCTTAATTATGAGGAAACATCAAGAAATACCAGTAGAGCAGCACCCTACACTCCACCTGGGCAGTACTCCTCAAAGCTGTCAAGGTCACTGCAGACAAGGAAAGCCTGAGAGGCAATCAAGAAGGGTAGTACAGATGGGTCCTGGGACAGAAAAAGGACCTCAGAATGAAGAACGGGAGAGTAAAGAAAATCTGAATATGTTATGGACTTTAGTGAACAGTAACAGATCAATGTCAGTTCATTAACTGTGACAATGAACCCTACTCATCTAAGATGTTAATAGCAGGGGCCTGCAGCACTCCACTCGGTGTGTCACTCATAAGTTCAGGGACCTCCTCCACAGTCCAGCCCTGGGTCTCGCTGGCTCTGAAATCCCTACTGTTTCTACAGCAGACCTGCCAGTGTCCCTGTCACAAAGCACAGTAGTAACTACAGAAGACGTTTGTGTTCCTGAAATGACAGAATCGCACATAAAAAGCTAATTATTATTATTATTTATCAAAAATCTGCTACATAAGCACGAAGTGTTAAAAGTACTTTTATCACCATCAAGAGGTCCAGAGAGAGCTCTAACATCTAACACAGCAACTGGAAAGACCAAATGCTGAGCTCCCCCTTCAGACTGTGCAGTTCCACCCCTCAACATCCTCTCACCACTCCAAAAGTTTCAGTGGCTAACCAGCCATTATTGTTAAAAATTACAAGAATTGGCCAGGCAAGGTGGCTCACGCCTGTAATCCCAGCACTTTGGGAGGCTGAAGTGGGTGGATCACGAGGCCAGGAGTTCAAGACCGGCCTGACCAACATGGTGAAACCCCATCTCTACTAAAAATACAAAAATTAGCCAGGCATGAGGGTGGGCGCCTGTAATCCCAGCTACTCAGGAGGCTGAGGCAGGAGAATCGCTTGAACCTGGAAGGCAGAGATTGCAGTGAGCCAAGATCATGCCACTGCACTCCAGCCTGGATGACAGAGCAAGACTCCATTTCAAAAAAAAAAAAAAAATTACAAGAATTGGGGGCCGGGCGCGGTGGCTCACGCCTGTAATCCCAGCACTTTGGGAGGCCGAGGTGGGTGGATCACCTGAGGTCAGGAGTTCGAGACCCGCCTGGCCAAGACGGAGAAAACAGTCTCTACTAAAAATACAAAAATTAGCCAGTCGTGGTGGCGGGTGCCTATAATTCCAGCAACTCGGCAGGCTGAGGTAAGAGAATCACTTGAATCCAGGAGGTGGAGGTTGCAGTGAGCCAAGATCACACCACTGCACTCTAGCCTGAGCAACAGATTGAGACTCTGTCTCCAAAAAAAAAAAAAAATACAAGAATTGGGAGGATACATTCAGGGCAACTTCAATCTATCTCTCTGGGGGTGGGGAATAGAGACAAGAATATTGAAGCTGGGTGCCTGGGCAGGGTGGCTCCTGTAATCCCAGCACTTTGGGAGGCCAAAGCAGGAGGATCAGTTGAGCCTTGGAGTTCAAGACTAGGCTGGGCAACATATCAAGACCCTGTCTCTACAAAAAAACTACAAAAAAAAAAAATTAGCTGGGTGTTGTGTGGCACAACTAACAACTTGGGAGGCTGAGACAGAAGGATAGCTTGAGCCCAGGAGTTTGAGGTGCAGTGAGTATGATCACACCACTGCACTAATTATTTTACTTGAGTCCCTCTTAGCAAGTTTTATGTTTATTCCAATTTTACAAATAAGGACATAAACTCAAATAAGTTGGTTAATTAGAGAGAGAGAGGAGGTGGGCACACCCTGGGACAGCATTCACTCCAGACAGCACCTGAGGCTAGGGGGGCTAAAGCCACGCACCCTGAGGACCCTCAGCGGCTCCGGAGTCATACAGCAGTGGTATAGATGAGTACATGATGCCAAAGGAGCGCAACATTATTTTCAGGGCACACATTCCTTGTACAGCTCTGTTCTTTCATTCCTGACGGCGGTTTTTATTTGCATGCTTGCAACATAGCAGTTGGTGTTCAAGATATCATATCTGCATCTCAGGCATAAAAAAGAGGAATATAAAGGGAAAAAAGGCAAAGGGGCAAGCCAATGTATCCGGTCTCCTTTACTAGATTTTAAACTTCAATGGCCTAATCTTTATCATGTGGCCACAGTTATCTGCATAAGAGAAAAAGAAATGTTATATTTTAACTGGGCACATGTTCCATTCAAATAAAATTGATTTTTGTCAGTATGAAGAAGGGGAGGGTGAGTTCTGGAGAGGTCATTTAACATTCTGTGTCAAATGGCACTTTCTAATATGCATCAAAATATGCAAAAAAGTCCCTTAGGAAGAAATAGTGTGTATTAATCATTTGTGCATCATCAGCAACTGACAAATGGAATACAACAAAAATAAAATACATGATAATTTTATTTATTAAATTAATAGACTCAGAGGCATCTGCATTTGAAGACACTATAACCATTTACATTTGAAGATGCTATAACCAACTATCAGCTCATGATATTTCTTTACTTTGTATTACAAATTTGCTCTCATACAGTCAGAGATGGTGTCAGAAAGACCCCCTTTTAAATCTGGGTTTAACACTTTTTATATTTATTCTTAGCTGAACAATACAGACAAGTTTAAAAATCTCTCTGAGGCTTGTTTTTCTCACTAAATAAAAATCTGGGTGATAAGATCTCCCTAAAAGGGTCGCTGAAATTATTTAAAGTGACAACACCTGTAAAGTTCTGAAGACTATGCCTGACACATTACTATGCTAAGTAAATAGGCACTTTTATTTTAAGTATTGCGACCATAGCACAGAGTGAGACATTTATCTTTCTCTACTTTAGATTTTTTGACTAAATATTTTTTACTGAAAATAAAATATTTGGCTTTTACTATTATTAAAAATCATGAATGAAAAATGCATTTTTTATTCTTGATATTCCTGTGTTCCATAAAGTCAAATTTTGACAATACAATAAAGACTAACATTCAGGATCATATTATTCGTATTCCTTTCTCCAGACAGAAGCTAATTAAATACCTGTGACTGAGAGTAAAATATATAAATTATATAACTAATCAGATAATGAAATAACCACAACAAAGGCCTACTTTTAAAAGTGTATGCCATGAGAACAATTTATATTTATTTCTTATTTAAATTCCACATGTGTGGAACTTATTTGACCTTCGTATATTCTCCTTGGAACAAGTAAACAAGTGCCCTCACTGTCAGAGAGTAGAAACAAAAGCATCATTTGGATAACACAAGAAATATTTATATTCTAAAGACCTTAATTTTGTACAAAGAGTTACATAATGTATTAGTAGGGAGATAATATATATCTGCTCCTTATATTTAAATTTTAAAAAGTTTTTAATTACTGGTTTCATAAAAATCTGAAGTCACTGAACAAACACCAATAAAAATAGGTTTATGTGGTAGAAAGAGTAGACACAATCTTTCCTAATAGGGTAAGAGAGTCAGCAATCTTTGAAAACTTATTTATCCTCCTGGACTCGGGATGCTGAGGTAATTGAAAAAGACACAATAATACTGAGTTTCTAATGGCCTCAGCAATGCTGCATACATGAAAATATTGCAACTGTAGTTAAATAATTATGGTACACGGCTTAGTGAGGATAAACATAATGGCAGTGCTTCACAGCTTGTAAAGATTTTTTTACTATGCTTTTATGCAAAATGATGGAGACTTTTATGTAAAGTTTGGGATTATAATTCACCACTTAATTTATATATTTGCCTACTGCCATAAAATCAAGCTAATCAATTTAGCTTCTAACAAGGTAATCTATTTTCCATATTCTTGCATATTCCCTTTTCTTCTGAAATGCATTTTAATATATGAGTTACATTAATTGAAATCCAGGTGATTCATCACAAGAGATCCCTGGATACTTGCTAGCTTTTTTGACATTCTCCAGCCAAATGAGAAGGTTATTCTTGGGTAGTTATTTCTAACCATCATGAGTATTTTCATTTCAAATGCTTTTTAATGGAATTATTGAAAAAAATAATTCACTAGTATCTAAATATAAGAAAAAATGGAGATCTTTGAGAATGATATCTATACAAAAAGTTAAGAACCAGGAGGAGAAAGACATAAAATTATGAAAAGATAAGAGGTAAAAATGTGGAAGCAGAAAAGAAAAATACCTAGAAAAGATCTATGTCTATGGGTGATAAGGATGGAAAGTAAGCATAGAAGGAAGTGAGTGAAGACAGACACATACAGATAAACTAAAAGTAATATCACTCTATGGGAAAAGGCTTCAGAGAATGAAGTTGGTCACTATGTATGGAGTTTGGAGAGATTTAGAATGGAGCAGAGTATGCAGAATTGTTTATTAGTATGTTGTTGGTGAACTTTGTGAGGGTGCTTTTGGTAAATGACAATATACTATAGGCCAGTGAACTTAAAACTATATATATTTTAGCTTCCTGTTGGAAGAGTCCTAGAGATGATAATAGAAAATGAAGACTTGGAAGAAAAGTTGAAGATGGTGGGTGGTGACAACAGTAGAGAGATATTAAAACACACTATTTACCCAGATGAAAAAGAACTTGAAATGTTTATCTGCTCATCATAGAGCTTTTCTCCTTTGACATTGTGTGATGGCTACATTTATTCATGAATTAAAAAAACATTCTATAATTTTAGGTTTTATTTTAGATTCAGTTTCAGATTTGTGGGGTACACGTGCAGGTTTGCTGCATGACGCTGAAGTTTGGAGTACAAATGATCCCATCACCCAGTACTGAGCATAGTGTCCAATAGTTCACTTTCAACCTTTGCTTTATTTCTTCCTTCCCCCAACTAGTAGTCCCCAGTTTCTATTGTTGCCATCTTTATATCCATGAGGACGCGTTGTTTAGCTCCCACTTATAAGGAAGAACATCAATTATTTTACTTTCTGTTTGTTGCTGGTTAATTCGCTTGGGATAATGGCCTCCAGCTACTTCCATGTTGCTGCAAAGGAGATAATTTCATCCTTCTTGTGGCTGCATAGTATTCCATGGTGACTATGTACCATTTTTCTTTATCCAGTCCACTGCTGATGAGCACCTAAATTGATTCCATGACTTTGCCATTGTGAATAGTGCTGCAATGAACATAAATATGCATTTGTCTTTAAGGTAGAACAATTCATATTCCTTTGGGTGTATACCCAGTAATGGGATTGCTAGGTTGAATTGTAGTTCAATGTCAAGTTCTTTGAAAAATCTCCAAATTGCTTTACACGGCAGCTGAACTAACTTACATTCTCACCAGCAGTGTATAATCATTCCTTTTTCTCTACAGTCTCACCAGCATCTACTGTTTTTTGACTTTTTAGTATTATATTAGCTGTTATGACTGTTGTGAGATGGTATCTCATTGTGGTTTGATTTGCATTTATCTGATGCTTAGTAATGCGGGGCATTTTTTCATGTGTTGTTGGAAGCTTCTATATCTTCTCATGAGAAGTGCCTGTTCATTTCCTTTGCCCATTTTCTAATTGGGTTATTTGTTTTTTGCCTGTTGATTTGTGTAAGTTCCTTATAGATTCTGGATATTTGACCTTTGTTGGGTGCACTGTTGGTAGATTTTTTTTTTCCATTTTGAAGGTTGTCTATTTACTCTGTTGATAGTTTCTTCTACTTTGCAGAAGGACTTTAGTTTAATTTGGTCACACTTGTTTATTTCTGCATTATTTTTGCAATTGCTTTTGAAGACATAGTCATAAATTATTTCCCAAGGCCAATGCCCAGAATGGTGTTCTCTAAGTTTTCTTCTAGGACTCTTATAGTTTGAGGTAATCCATTTAAATCTTCAATCCATTTAAATCTTCAATCCATCTTGAGCTATTTTTTGTATATGGTGAAATATAGAAGTTCAGTTTCCTTCTTCTGCATATGGCCAGCCAGCTTACACAGCACTATTTATTAAGTAGGAAGTCCTTTCTTTCCCCATTGCTTATTTTTGGTGCCTTAGTCAAAGATCAGATGGCTGTAGTTGTGTGGCTTTATTTTTGTGTTCTCTCTTCTGTTCCACTGATCTATTCATCTGTTTTTGTACCAGTACAATGCTGTTTTGATTACTATAGCTTTATAGTATAGTTTCAAGCTTGGTTATGTGATGCTTCCAGCTTTGTTCTTTTTGCTTAGGATTGCTTTGGCTATTTGGGCTCTTTCTTGGTTCCATATAAATTTTAAATAATTTTTTTCTAGTTCTGTGGATAATAATATTGATATCTTCATAGGAATAGCATTGAATCTGTAGATTGCTTTAGATGGTGTGGCTATTTTAGTGATGTTGATTCTTCCAATTCGCGAGCAGGGAATGTATTTTCATTTATCTGTGTCATCTATGATTTATTTCATTAGCGTTTTGAAATTTTGTACAGATATTATACCTACTTGTTTAGATGTATTTGTATAGGGTTTTTCTGAGGTTATTGTAAACAGGACTGCATTCGAGATTTGTCTGGTAGCTTAAGCATTATGGTGTATAGAAATGCTACACATTTTTTGTTCATTGATTTTGTATTCTGAAACTTTACTGAAGTCATTTATCAGTTCTAGGAGTCTTTTAACAGAATCCTTTGGGTGTTCTCACAATAGAATCATATCATCAGTGAAGAGAGATAGTTTGACTTCTTCTTTTCCTATTTGGATACCTTTTATTTCTTTCTCTTACCTGATTGCTCTGGCAAGGGATTTGAATACCGTGTTAAATAGGTGGTGAGACTGGATATCCTTGCCTTGCAGTTCTCAAAGGGAATGGTTCCAGTTTTTTTTCTATTCAGTATGATGTTGGCTTTGGTCTTTTCCTAGATGGCTCTTATTATTTTGAGGTATGTTGCTTTGTCACCTAGTTTCTTGAGGGTTTTTTTTTAATCATGAAAGAATGTTAGATTTTATCAAAAGCTTTCTCTTTATCTATTGAGATGATCATATGGTTTTTGCCTTTAATTCTGTTTATGTGGTGAATCGTATTAAGTGATTTTGGTATGTTATACCAACGTTGCATCTCAGGAATGAGGCCTACTTGATTATGATGAATTAACTTTGTGATGTATTGCCAAATTCAGTTTGCTAGTATTACGTTGAGGATTTTTATGTCTATGTTTATCAGGGTTACTGGTCTATAGTGTTGTCTTTTCATTGTATCTTTGCCAGATTTTTATATCAGAGTGATGCTGACTTCCTAGAATGAGTTAGGGAGGAGTTCCTCTTCCACAATTTTTTGGAGTAGTTTCAGTAGAATTGATACCAGCTTTTCTTTGTATGTCTGATGGAAATTGTCTGTTAATCCATCTGATCCAGAGACTTCTTTTTACCATTGGTAAGCTTCTTTCATTACTGATTAAATTTTGTAACTCAATATCTGTCTGTTCAGGGTTTCAATTTCTTTCTGATACAATTGGGAGGTTGTTTCCTTGCAAGAATTTATCCATTTCCTTTAGATTTTCTATTTTCTGTGTGTAGAGGTGCTCATAATGGTACCTGAGGATCTTTTGTATTTCTGTGGGATTGGTTTTAATGTCACCTTTGTCATTTCTGATAGTGCTTATTTGGATATTTTCTCTTTTCTCTCTGTCAGTCCAGCTGACAGTCCATTGATCTTGTTTATCTTTTTTAAAAAAATAACTTTTGGTTTTGTTGACTCTTTGTATGAATAGTTGGATGTCAATTTTGTTCAGTTCTGCTGTCATTTTAGTTATTTATTTTCTTAGCTTTGGGGTCAGTTTATTATTTTTTAATTTGTTCTAGGTGGAATGTTAGGTCATTAATTTGAGATCATTCCAACTTTTTGAGGTAGGTGTTCAGTGCTATAAACTTTCCTCTTAACACTGCTTTTGTGGCATCCTAGAGATCTTAGTTACTGTGTCTCTGTTTTTATTTATTTCAATGAATTTTCTGATTTCTGCCTTAATTTTGTTTACCCAAGAGTCATTCAGGAGCAAGTTGTTTAATTTCCATTTAATTGTGCAATTTTGAGAGATCTTCTTGGTATTGATTTCTATTTTTATTCCATTGTGGTCCAAGAGTATGGGTGGTATAATTTTGATTTTTAAAAATGTACTGAGACTTGCTTTCTAGTCTGGGGTCAATCTTAGAGTATGTTCCTTGTGCAGATGAAAAGAATATATATTCTGTGTTAATGGGGGTTCTATAGCTTTCTATTAGCTCCAATTGGTGAACTGTCAAAGTTAAGTCCAAAATATATTAGGTCTTCTGCCTCAATGATGTAAGTGTCAGTGGGAAGGTGAAATCCTACACTATGATTAAATAAGTCTTTTTGTAGGTCTAGAAGTACTTGTTTTATGATGCTGAGTACTCTAATGCTAGGTGCATATATATTTAGGATTCTAAAGTCTTCTTGCTGAATTGAAACTTCTAACATTATGTAATGTCCTTCTTTGTCCTGTTTCACTGTTATTGGCATAAAGTATGCTTTGTTTGATATAACAAGAGTGACCCTTGCTTTTTTTTTTCTGCTTGTGTTGTAGATTTGTCTCCAACCTTTTCCATTGAGCCTATGGGTGTCTTTACATATAAGATGGGTCTCTTGAAGACAACAGACAGATGTGTCTTGGTTTTTATCCAATGTGCCACCCTGTGCCTTTTAAATATGACATTGAAACCATTTACATGTACAGTTAATATTAATGTGTAAGGTTTTAATTCTATCATGAAAGTGTGAGCTGGTTGCTTTGTGGTTTCTATTGTGTGATTTGCTTTATAGGGTCTGTGAGCTATGTATCTAAGTGTGTTTTTGTCTTAGCAGGCATTATTCTTTCATTTCCATGTTTAGAATTCCCTCAAGGACCTCTTGTGAGGCTGGTATAGTGGTAACAAATTTCCACAGTGCTTGCTTGTCTGGAAAAGATGTTATTTTTCCTTCACCTATGAAGCTTATTTTGGCAGGATATGAAATTCGTTCTGGAAATTCTTTTATTTAAGAAGGCTAAAAATAGAGACCCAATCTCTCCTTACATTTCAGATTTTCTGCTGATAAGTTCACTGTTAGACTAATGGAGTTGCTTTTGTCCATGATCTAACTTTTTCTCTAGGTGATTTTAGTATTTTTTAACGGAGGTTGACCTTGAGAAGTCTAGTCACTATATGCCTGGGTGATGTTTGTTTTGTACAGTATCTCACAGATGTTCTCTGCATGTTTTGTATCTGGATGACAAGTTCTCTAGCAAGATAAGTGAAACTGTCATGAATAATTCCCTCAAATATTTTTTACAGGTGTTTTATTTTTCTTCTTCTTTACCAGGAATACCAGTGGTTCACAGGTTTTGTCACTTTACATAATCCCATATTCATCAAAGATTTCCCTCATTTTATAAAGTTCTTTTATCTTATTTTTGTCTGACTGGGTTAGTTCAAAAACTCACCTTCAAGCTCTAAAATTGTTTATTCTGCTTGGTCTAGTCTATCATAAAGCTTTCAATTGTATTTTGAAATTCCTTAGTTGAGTTTTTCATTTCTAGATCTGGTTGATTTATTGACTCCTTTTTAAGATGTTTATCTCTTCCTTCATTTCCAAGATTGCATTAGCAGTTTCTTTGTGTTGATTTTCAACTTTTTCTTGGATCTTGTTGAGCTTCCTTGAAATCTATGCTTTGAATTCATCTGTCATTTCTGAGTTTCTATTTTGGTTAGAGACCATTGCTGAAGCGCTAGTGTGATCCTTTGGTGGTGTCACTACATTTAGATTTCTCATGTTTCCAGAATTCTTGCACTGATTCCTTCTCGAACTTCTAATTATTGTAATTATTTTCCTGTAGGTAGAATAACTTCTATTTCTTCCTTTCCCTATAACACTATTATTTTTCTTCTTTCTCTTTCCTTTTCCTCTACTCTCTAAGGGGTGTGACTGTAGATAATGCTGGTAGGGTCTTTTGACTTTGCTTCTATGGAGCTATGCACTTCGCTTGGAAGGTTTTGTATTGGACTGTGCAGTTAGAACTATAATCCAGTAGATAGCACTTAGGGGTAAGAGCCAGCTGTGGCCAAGGAAGCTGGGTATGCACTTGATTCCTGTTTACTAAGAGAAGCTGTCTGTTGCCTCAGGCAATGGCCTGATTCATGGAGTGCACTGTGATCTGAGCTCACTCCTCGGCCCCCAGGTAGTGGGGGCAGGGTGCAAAACGGGCAGATCCAGACTGGGAAGGTCCACATGCAGATCCCTTGATGTCAGCAAAAGCACCAGGGCTGAGGGAGAATCCAGTGGGGGGCCACCAAGCACCCAGGGTTGTGCCTAGAGATGGAGCTGGGAAACCTCCTTAGCCCCAAGTCCTCTGCATGAGGATAGGGGGTGACCTAGGCTCCTGTGCCCGGAGAGTGGGTGTTCCAGATGTCTAAAGATCTTCCTAAGCATAAAGAAGCTCCCCCCATATTAGGATCCCTGCATAGAAAGAGTAAGGTGGTTCAGGCTGTTGTTCCAAACAAGTGGGTGTTCTGAATGCCTAGAAATTTGCCTGTATATGGACCAAAAAGGGCCCACTGCATGGCCAGGCATGGTGGCTCATGCCTGTAGTCCCAGCACTTTTGAGGCTGAGGCAGGTGGATCACTTGAGGTAAGGAATTCGAGACCAGCCTAGTCAACACGGTGAAACCGCATCTCTACTAAAAATACAAATGTTAGCCAGGCGTAGTGGTGCATGCCTGTAATTCCAGCTACTAGGGAGGCTGAGGCAGGAGAATCGCTTGAACCCGGGAAGCAGAAGTTACAGTGAGCTGAGATTGCACCACTGCACTCCAGCCTGTGCAACAGAGCAAGACTCCATCTCAAAAAAAAAAAAAAGTTAGAGAATGGGGGCCACTGCACCAAGATCTCTGTACAGGAGGGGTAGGGTGACTCAGATGGCCAATTTGGGCAAGGAGGTGTTTGAATGCCTGGAAATCTGCCTGAGTATGCAGCAAAAAGGGCCTCACTGCAACACAATTTATGTCCAGGATGGGTGGTGGTGTCTCAGATTGCTGAACCAAAATAATGGGTGATTCAAATGCCTGGATATTTGCCTGGACGTGAAGTGGAGATGGCCTCTTTGCACCAAGATCTCTGCACAGGAAGAGTAGGGCAGGTCAGGTTGCTGATTCAGGTGAATGGGTGCTGCAAATTTCTGAAGATTTGCCTAGGTGTGGAGAAAGGGCCCTGCTACACCATGACGTATGCCCAGGAAGGGTGGGGCATCATAAGCTGCTGAACCAGGGGAGTAAGTGTTTCAAATGCCTGAAGATCTGCTTGGGCATTGAGCAGAGACTTCCCCACTGCACCACAATCTATATTCATAAAGGGTGGGGCAACTCAGGTTTCTGGCCCAGGCAAGCAACTGCTCCAAATGCCTGAATTTCTGCCTGGGGGTGGTGTGCAGAAGGCCCCACTGCATCACAATTTCAGTAGAGCTGGTTAGAGCACTCAGCAATGACACATGCAGACCAATCCCAGATCACCAAGCTGTCCCTGATCACAAGTCTCATCATCTAATAGAAACTACAGCTGTAGCAGCTCTCCTCACCACCCAGGCTTGTGATAGGGAAAAGAAAAATTTCAGTGCCCACAAATGAGGCACTCTATACATTTCTAACTGTGGAGGCCCCTACCCTGCTTCAGATCATATGGCCCAATCTCTGGCCAGAGACTAAGATGGATGCATGGCCACACTGCCATATCAGCTGGCTTTGTGTGCACCTTGATTAAAAATTACTACCTACTCTTGGTCTCAGTTCTTTGGAAAATTACTGCAGGTTTTCCTGGTGTCTTTTCTGCCCAACATCTCCATTCGTCTCCCCAAGTTAGCTCCAGGGCTTTGGAGAAACAAAGTGCTCTCCCTCAGCCTGGGTTGCTCAGATCCCCAGTGGACCCTTTCTTGTGTACTGGAGCTTTACTCACTTTTATCAGCCAGATGCCATCACAGGGGCTATTTGCCTGCATTTTCATCTTTCATTAATCTTGTGGATTCCCATTTTCCTTCTTGAATTAAAGCTCACAGAGTTAATCTTTATGCACTATCTTGCTACATTCAAGTGACTGGGGTATACTGAAAACCACTAATTTTCCATCTTGAAAAAGCAAAAAATAACATAAGTGAATTTGACTGAGCCATGAGGTGCTCAGACATTTGGTTAAACATTATTCTGGGCATGTCTGTGAGAATGTTCCTAGATGATATTAATGTTTGTACCAGTAGATTGAGTAAGGCTGATTGTCATCCCCAATGTGGTGGGCCTCATGTAATCCACTGAAGATACGAATAGAACAAAATGGCAGAATAAGAGTGAACTTGCTCTTTCTGCTTGACGCAAGCTGTAACATCTGTCTTCTCTTGACTTTGAAATCAGACTGGAAGTATACCAGCAGCTTTCTTAGGTCTCCAGCTTGCCGACTGCAGATCCTGGGACTTCTTAGCCTCTATAGTCACATGAGTCAGTTCTTTCAATTCCTTATAGTAAACCATTATATACTTATGTGTATGTGTATGTATTTCTCTGGGGAACCAAAACTAATATAGATTTTGGTATTGACAATGACTCTAGAGGAAGAGAATTTTAAACATAAGTTGTCTGAATTGGTTCTGGGCTTCCTGGAATTGGATCTCTAATCTGATTAGGTTTTAAAATGCTAATGACTCCATTTCTAATAGTAAAGAAAACAATGATAGTCCATGGTGTGATCTGGCAATAGAGATAAGCAAAATATCTATATTAGATACACTCAAACACATATTTAAAAAGCCAAAAGCTTGATGACTCTTTATATAATACTTCCAAACATTTTTGGGAAACTAATGAATATAATGAGGTTGGATGATTATTCTTAATGTTGCCGGATAAAGTGATGAAAGAAAAGGATGAGCTCAGGGATTTTAATTCCCAGCTCCAGCACTGCATAAATGAACTGAATATTTCCATGTGTGCTTAAAAGGAGACCCTTATCTTCTCTAGCTGTGGGGCTAAGACTGCTGAAAGTCAAATTCAGGATCCCATCCTACAACTGCCTGGATTACAATACAAGTTGAACTTCCAGCCTTACAGGATACCTACTGTCTAAGTGAGAACATTCATTAGAAAAAAAAAAAAAAAGAGGTCCTATAAGTTGGAATGGGGACGTGTAGGAAAACCCTGATGAACTAGGGACACTGAGCCCCTAAATCCTGATGAGTCCTCTTTACCAGTGAAGAGACATCCACACCCCCAGTGGAAGCAGTCTTTTCACTCCTGGTGAAAGTGGCATTTTCACTCACACTGGAGAGTATTAACCCTACATTTTTTGAGGAAACTGTAATGAACTCCACCGAGGCAGTTGCCATGCAAGATAATTCTGACTCTCCCTAGGACCCACCTCTATTACCCCTTTGTGCTTTTAGACCTATATAACTTGACTGAAGTCAGGGCAGGCCCCTAAAGCTGAGGTACAAAGAGTTCACCAGCAGGAGGTATGCTACACTTCCAAAGAACTACAGGAGGTTTTTTTTCTTTAATTTATCAAGACAAAAATACAGGAAATATGTGTGGGAATGGATATTAATATCCTTAAGGATGTGGGACAATGATGGAAGGAACATAAAGTTGAAGAAGGCTGAATTTGTTGATACGGGTTCACTATGCAGAGATTCTGCATTTAATGTTGCATTTGGGGAGGCAGAAAGTGCTCTAAAGGTGTGGTTGCTTGGTTGGTTAAGACATGGGCCAAAAGGTGGCCCACAGTGAGCAAATTATAAATGGTTGACCTGACTTGGTTTAATGTAAAGCTTCTAAGGCATAAAGAGATTGAGATGTTAGAGTAGACTTGTTATTTAAGAAATACCCACCAACACTGAGGGTCGGGGAGTGAGGGTGCAGAAGATACGCCTTTCACAACTATGTGGGGAGATCCTGGCATCCTTGAACAGCTCTATAATTGCTCCTCTCTCTAGATCAGATCTTACAGTGTGGAACGCAGTCACCAAGTTGGGAAACCTAAATGCAATGGTAATAATTGGATTCAAGAGGGGCATGGGGACAAGTAGCAGTACTCACCTACCATATGCAAGATGTGGATGATGTCTGTAATGAAGAGCAGGGTCAAAGCAACAATCAGAAGAGCCTGACTTATGCAGACATATGGTGTTGACTAGTTGATCATGGCGTTCGTATATGTGAAATAGATAGGAAACCTACTAAATTCTTATATAATCTGTAAGCAGAAAATTCTAGGTCACGTGAACAAAAGTCTAACATAAGTCATAAAAACAGAGAGACACAGACCCTCAATTATTTCCCAGATTTGAGCCGGTTTACCAACCCAGAACCCTTTGATTGAAGGGGAGGCTGTCCTCTTTTGAGAAAGGACACTGGTACACTGCCAAAAAGTTACATTCCTAATGTTTCTCCCAGCCTTTCCCATGGGACCTATGGCCTTTTACCAGGGAAGCTGTGCAACGTGGAAAAAGAAATAATCAGAACTTTTTAGGGATTAGTAGAGCCTGGTTGTGACCTGACAGTAACCCCAGGATACCCAAAATATCACTGTGGTCCACCAGTCAGTGTAGAGACTAATGGAGGTTAGATAGCTCAGGTCCATCTCACCCAGTGGGTCCACAAAACTTTCCTGTGGTTATTTCCTTAGTTTCAAAATGGATAATTAGAATGGACCTACTTAGCATGTGGCAGAATCCCTATACTGGTTTTCTTTTCCATGGAATAAATGATATTATGGTAAGAAAAGTCAAGTGGAAGCCACTAAAGCTGCCTTTACCTAGTAAAATAGTAAAAAGCAAATCTGCATTCCTTGAGAGATTGCCAAGATTAGTGCCATCATCAAAGACCTGAAAGATGTAGGGATGTATATTCCCACTGTATTTGGCCTGTGCAGAAGTAAGACGAATCTTGGAGAATGATGATGGATTATTGCAAGTTTAACCAAGTGATGACTTCAATTGCTGCTACTATACCAGGTGTAGTTTTATTTCTTGAACAAATTAACACATCCCCTGGTATCTGGTTTGCAGCTATTAAGCTAGCAAATGCTTTTTCTTGATATCTGTTAGTAAATACCAGAAGCTATTTTCTTTCACCTGGCAAGGCCAGCAGCACACTTTCATTGCCCTAGGACCTCACAGATATATCAACCATCCAGAACTATGTAATAATTTAGTCTGGAGGAATCTTTCTCTTTCAAACAATATTACACTGGTAAGAACCTAATGAGAAAGACATAGCAACTACTCTAGAGTTATTGTTAAGGCACGTATGTGTCAGAGGGTGAAAAACAAATCCAAAATAATTCAGCGGCCATTTAACTTAGTGAAATATTGAGGGATCCAGTGATGAGACAGATCCAAGTATTCCTTCTAAGGTAAAGGATAAGTTATTGCATCTGGCCTCATCTACAAACAAAAGAGGCACAACATCTGGTGAGCCTCTTTGGATCTTGGAGGCAGCTTACTTCTTATCTGTGTTTTTTACTCCTGCCCATTTATGTAGCGACCCAAAAAGCTGTTAGTTTGGGGACACAGAACAAAAGAAATCTATGTAATAGGTCCAGTCTTCTGTGCAATCTGCCATGCTTCTTGATCATATGACACAGAAGATCTAATGGTGCTTGAAGTGTCAATGGCAGATAGGGATGTCATTTGGACCTTTTAGTAGACTCCCATAGGCTAATCACAGCACAGGCCCTAAAAAATGTTGGAGCAAAGCCCTACCATCTTCTGCAGATAACTGCTTACTCTCCTTTTGTAAAACAGCCCTTATCCTGCTACTGGGCCTCAGTAGAGTCTGAATGCTTAACCATAAACCACCAGATTACCCTAAGACCTGAGCTTCCTATCATGGACTGGGTGTTATTTGATCCTCCAAGCTGTAAAGCTGAGCATGCACATCAGTATTCTATTATCAAATGAAAGTTTTATGTATGTAATAGTAACAAATAAGATCCTGAGCCACACATGTAAGTTACATGAGGAAGTGGCCCAAATGTCCATTGGCTTCCACTTCTGCTATACTACCTTCTCTCTCACAGCCTTGGTTTTGCACAATATGCAGGCACCACTCAAAAGTGGACAGCTACATCGCTACAGCCCCTTTCTGATGCACCCCTGGAGGACAGTGGTGAAAGGAAATCTTCCCAATGGGAGGAATTTTAAACAGTGCTCCTGATTATTTACTTTGCTTGGCAGTAGAAGTGGCCAGACTTGCCATTATATACTGATTCATGAGCTGTGGCCTATGGCTTGGCTGGATGGTCAGGGATGTGGAAGGAACATAATTGGAAAATTGGTGATGAGGAAATTTGGAGAAGAGATATGTGGATAAAATCCTATGAATGGGCAAAAAACATGAAGATATTTGTGTCCCATGTGAATTCTCACCAAAAAGGGACATCAGCAGAGGAAGATCTTAATGATCAAGCAGGTAAGATGACCCAATCTGTGGATAGCAGTCAGCCTCTTTCTCTAGCCACTGCTGTCATCAGCCAGTGGGTTCATGGACAAAGTGGATATTGTGGCCGTGGTGATTTTCCGTGGGCTCAGCAACATGGACTTTTCACTTGCCAAGATTTTGGTCATTGCTGAGTGACCAATCTGCCAGCAGCAGGAACCAACACTGAATCCCCATAAGGCACCATTCCCTGAGGTGAATAGTCAGCTACCTTGTGGCCAGTTAATTACGTTGGTAAATTATGTTAGACCACTTCCATCATGGAAGGAGCAGTATTTTTTATTACTGTAATATATATTTACTTTGGATATGGATTTGCCATCTCTGCATAAAATGCTGTGCCAAAAGTACCATCTATATACTTACAGAATTCCTTGTCCACCATCATGATATTCCATACAGCATTGCTTCTGACTGAGGAACTTACTTCACAGCCAAAATAGTGCAGCAATAAGCCAACGCCTACAGAATTTACTGGTCTTGCTGTGTTCCAAACAATCCTGAAGCAGCTAGTTTAATAGAAATAATAAAATGGGCTTTTGAAGATCCAATTGCAGCACTAGCTAGGTGGCAATGCCTCCCAGGGCTGTGGCAAGGTTCTCCTGTATATGCTCTAAATCAGTTTCCAATATGTGGTGCTATCTTTCCCATAGCCAAAATCTACAGGCCCAGAAATCAAGGGGTGGAATTAGAAATAAAACCAATTACTCTTATGCGTAGTGACTCATTGGAAAAATTTTTGCTTTTGGTTCCCATGACCTTAGGCTTTACTGACCTAGAGGCCTTAGTTCCAGAGGGAGTAATGTTTTCAATAGGAGATATAGTAAGGATTCCATTGAATTGGAAATTAAGACTGCCACCCGGCTACTTTGCACTCCTCATACCTCTGAGTCAACTGGCAAAAAAGGGAGTTATGGTGTTCGCTGAGTTGACTAAGCCTGGCTACCAAGGGAAAACTGGAATACTCTTCTACAATGTAGGTAAAGAAGATTATGTCTGGAAAACAGGAGATCCTTTAGGGTGTTTCCTAGTATTACCATTAAGATCAATAGAAAATGACAACAATCCAATCCAGGAAGGACTACTAGTGGCCAAAGTCATTCCAAAATGAAGGTTCGTGTCATCCCACCAAGTAAAAATCCATAACCCACTGAGTTGCTTACTGAAGGCAAAGGGAATACAGAATAAATTTAAAAAGAAAGTAATTATGAATACCAGCTCAGAACATATATATATACACACACACATACACATACATATGTATTGATATGGTTGGGCTCTGTGTCCCTACCCAAATCTCATCTCAAACTGTAATTCCTATGTGTGGAGGGAGGGAACTGGTGGGAGGTGACTGGATCATGGGAGCAGTTTCCCCAGTGCTGTTCTCATGATAGTCAGTTCTCATGAGATCTGATGGTTTAAAAGTGGCAGTTCCCCCTTTGCTCTCTCTCTGTCTCCTGTGACCATGTAAAATGTGCCTTGCTTCCTCCTCATCTTCCTCCATGATTGTAAGTTTCCTGAGGCCTCTTCAGCCATGTGGAACTGTGAGTCATTAAACCTATTTCTTTTATAAATTACCCAGTTTCGGGTATTCTTATAGCAGTATGAAAACTGACTAAAACATGTATATGTGTAGGAAATATCTTTGTTTTCTCCAGTCTTTCATTCTTTCGTCATGTAACGTGTTAATTTTATATCCCAGTATTTGAGTATTGTTATTTTAACACAGGAGTACTCAAGTTATGAGATATCAAAGCTAAGAATAAACATAACTCCTCTTCTGGAGAAGAGATTAGAGCATGTCCAGCTGAATGCGGGACAGATGTGTCATGTTAGGCAAAGTTATGATCCTGTTTTGTCTTTATTTGCAGATTACGTATGGTTTAAAAAGTTGTGCATGGGTGATAAGTTGACAAGGGGTGGACATGTAATGTTTAATGTTATGTGTCAACAAGACAGGCCACAGAGTGCCCAGATATTTGGTGAAACATTATTCTAGCATGTCTCTGAGGGTGTTCTAGATGAGATTAACATTTGAATCTGTAGATTGAGTAAAGCGTATTGCCCTCCCCCAGGTGGGTGGGCCTTATTTAATCCACTGAATGGCCGAATGGAATTTAAAAGGCAGAATAAAAAAGAATGTGCTTTCTCTGCCTGATTGTCTTCAAGGTGACCCATCTGTCTTTTGCTGCCTTCAGACCTGGACTGGAGTATATCTTCAGCTTTCCCAGGTCTGACAGTAGATCCTAGAACTTCTCAGCCTCCATAACCACATAAGCCAATTTCTTACAATAAATTTCTCTCCTCCTCCCCACCCCCTCTATATATGTGTGTGTGCGTGCGTGTGTGTCTAAACACATACATATACATACCCAGAGATAGATATAGATATAGATCTGTTTGTATATATATATCTAGATGTGCACGCACACACACACACACGTACACACACATCTTCTACTGATTCTCTTTTTCTAGAGAACCCCGTCTAATACAGACACTCAATGGTAGAAATTACATGTATTGAATAAGCACATTACAATTGTAAAATCATATCTTAATTCATAAGCACTATTCTGAGAGCATAAAAATAAATCTTACAGTCCTCAAAGCAATAAATCATATTTTAACTGTTAATGAAAATAATAAAATATGTGTGGCTAAATTAATGACTTTTTCATATATATGCATGTATATGTGTATGTACATATACGCATATATACCTTCACATAGATATGCATATATATTCTCATTTTAATCATGGTTAAAAGTAGTTGGTTATTTTACTGGTTGAAATGTTTGATCTTAGATTGCAGGGGTGATAATTTGAAGAACACATTTGCCTGACATATTACATCTAGTTCTTGTGCGACTTAACTTTATAACCTCATTAATTCACTTAACTAAAGAAACTCTAGATTTACCACTTTCTAAGGCAAATTAATAAGAGTCTTTAAAGTATAGTTTATATATTAATTTTATTATATTATCAGAATTTTTGTTTTAAAAATTCTCAAAAAATTATGGCGTATGTTTAAAGTTGCCCTTGTATTTAGAAACAGAATCAATGTATACGAAATTTTTTAAATCACAAAGTAATCTTTTTTAATCCTCCATTTGGAAGAAGCCTTCAAAAGCGATGACAGATCATAGTGTCTTTTATATTTATTGGATATAAAGTTGGAACCTACATTAAATGCACTTAATGTCATTAATGCATGCATAGCATTTTTTCAGTATGTCGCATATAATTTTTGTGTAGTAGATGATATATGAAGTGACTACAAATATAAACCACCTGTTCAGATTTTCACTGCTGAGACTACTACATTGTTTAGCTTTTTCTACAGTGTGCTGTGTGTGTCAATATTGATTTCAGAAAAAGTGATAAAGGATCCTGTCAAAATAAAATTAAAACCTAAGGCAATTTACTTTGCTGAAGGGGGTCAGCTTTAATAACCATCACCATCTTACCAGAACCGCTGTGAAATTTCATTAACACTGTACTCCAGTCACATATCAGCTAGGTTTACAGTTACTACTTGATTATATGACTGTATAGATCGTTAGGCACAAGCCTCCTTTTTGTGCCCTGTATCATTTGCTGGATGAGGTTTCTTTTCAATTCAGTGAAAATTCTATTCAAAAAAGAAAATGATAATAAAGAAAAGGTTGGTCCTGGAACCGTTTCTCAACTCTGTACAAAATTACTAAACACGTAGCAATTTCAGGATATTTGGTGTTTTAATCTATCAAAATTCTTGTTAGATATCACTTGAGATCAAAACCAGAGTGATTTTATATGTAAAGATAAAAATATTTAAGAGTTCAGGAGATTCAGGGACTATTTACCAGGAAGCAAATGTAACTGTCTTTATTCCTACCTCTAGGAGGAGGAAAATTCTTTGCTCCATTTATTATTTATTGATACAATTGATATTTATGGATAAATATCAGTTGGCCCACCCAATGTATGAATAATGAACCCAAATGTATATATAAACTGCATAGGCATTAAAATATAAGTATGTAAGCATTTTCATCCAGTAGATAGATGTTTTTATTAATTCTTTTCAGCTATGGAGTAGAAATTTTTATCTTGAATTTTTAGTGAAAATTTTTATAACTTTTAATTGCTTTTTTGTTTCAGCAAATAATAATTGTTTTGCATGGTGTTCAAAGCAGGTCAAAACGTTGAATGTTTCTCTGTAACAAATACTATATTGAGGTGAGGTTCTGTCCTACTTACCTATATGTGTATTTGAAAGGCAAGTTACAAATAATCTTGTAGAAGATGTAGTCCATGGCCCACACCAACACTGAGATTTAAATTTAAAAATAAAGGTAGACATTTGTCAATCATCTAGGCCTACCACTCAAAGGGATTGTATATAGTCTGATGTCAACGCAGTCCTGACCATGTGGGTGGTATGTTAGTAGGCTACATTCACCAGTGGGTGATTTCTAGAAAATCATGTAACTTCAAGCCCAATTTATAGCATCCATCAGACCCCAAAAATCTCTGAGGAACATTGTCTCTCACTAATTCTGTCTTGAATATTCTTAGTTGCTCATTTATACTCCAGTTTTTTTTCCATGACTAGGATCTTGCATTGAACCCTCATGCTCAGGACTAAGTCTATCACAGCCCTTGTTCTGATGAGCCTGGTCCTACCTAATCACTTCAGCCTGAGCTTGAGATCAACTACAAGTAGTTGAATCACTTTCCTTTGTCCCTAGATCCATGTGGCTGTACCTGCTTTATAATGACTATCACTGCTTCCTTGAGATTACTATTTTAGCATGTTGACTAAAACCTCTGGACTTGAAGAGAAATAGATCTTGTTTAAAATCTTTTAAACATATCTTTTGTTAATTATAGGCAAATATTTTTCTCTGACTCTAAATTTTCTTATCTATTAAAAGAGATAACAATAGGTGCTACCTCATAGAAATTTTGCAATGATTTGATCAGACAATATTCCTAAATAGTGAGAATATTTCGAAAGCAAGTAACAAATGAGGGAAATGTTAACTATGATCTCCTACTTTTATCGGACACTTTGACCATCAGGACTGTTCTAGACTGATATAGAAGGTGGATTTCCCCTTGGATATTGTAAAGTAAATGACCAAACCTTCTTTCTAGTACTAGTCCTACAGCTGGACCCAACTGTCTTTCCTTGTCCATTAGAGCTGACAGTAAACAAGAATTATGATGATTCACTTTCCCTAAGAGTTTTGCCTGCCTTAAATATTTTATTGGCACTACTAAGAAAATAACTATTCTCTTAACATAATGAACAAGCTTTGCCTCTGTTACTGCTACCATTTTCAGTCTGAAGATGCATGTGCTGATGCAGTGGTAAATACTAACCTTTCATCTCATCCAGCCACTAATGCTGTATACAAAAGAGCACACGATGAACACAAATCTCCCAAGTATTAAAATGACTGGATTACATTCCTTAAAGGGTAAATTTATTCTCCCAATTTTTAGATCAGTCTCTTCTCATAAGACAGCAGTGGGCTGGATTATATTTGAATAATACCACTTTGGTGTCATATGTACAGAACTCTGACACTGGCTTGCTTTTTCCAATAAGAGGCAGTCAGTGCCCAGGTCAGAGTCTGGGTACTTCCACAGTCTTATCTCACATGGATTCCCCATCTGGTAATGAAGTTCTTCAGATCCTTCTGAAAAACAGGATTATTGGTGTCCCTTTCCTATTATTATAGAAATTCTGTGTTGGGCATGAAGGATAGTAATGCTCTGGGCCTTCATAGAGTTTGTATTTTAGGAAGTAAATCTCTCTAGTTTTCTTCTCCCTATACTCAAACTACCTAATTGCACCATCTGCTTATCTCCTTCCATTCTTTCTCAGAATAAGAGGTATATTTCTTCTTTTTAAGAAATGAAGACTGTGAAAATAGATTGGCTGTGATAGATTCCTGAATTTACTACTTATTAGTTGGGTCAATGTGGGTGAGCTACTTACCCTCTCTAAGCCTAACTCACTGTCATCAAAATAGAGATAATGTATTTTGGATATTATATGATACAATGTTATAAATTACTTGGTTCAAAGTCAGGAATATAGTAAGCAAATAATAAACATAAGCTAGCATTATCATAATTGTTATCACTATTATTATTACTATTGCCACCTATGCCTTCATTTAGGATAGGCCTTAGGCAACTTGATCCATTGCTAAGCAAAACCCTGCACCATAACTTAATGCCCTAGCCCACTTCTGGTTTATAAGATAAGAACACGGAAGAGAGTTTGTTGACTAATTGTCTTAAATCTCTTATTACCTCTTCACTTTCCAACACAAATATTCTGTGCTCCACTACAGAAATTGCTCCAGATTACCAAAGAGAATAGTGGTATTGAAGCAATTTGGTCCTCATTTCATTTAAGATATTTCTGCACCCTGCACAGACTATGAATGTTGGTCATTACTTGGGTATCCTGCTAACCAAGACTAAATCTTGAACTTATTATTGAACGTTGCCTTTTTACTGTTTACAGCAAGTGATTATTAAGAAATGTAACCATTATTTTGAATCTGTGAGACTTAGAGGATGAAATACATATTTTTTGTTATTTTCTTATGACTACAACTTCATAGGTACTTTTTGTCCGGCTGTTTCATCATCTCCTTGGAGGAATCTAGAGTAGACTCTGACTTTGGGTCATTTTCAGATATTAAAAGACCTTGAGTCACATTAAACCTCAAATAGGTAAATATCAAAATGTTCAGTTCCATAAAACAATAATTTAAAAAATATTTTATTTGAAGTTTAACTTCTTCCTTCCTTTGGCTTTGGGAGTCTACAGACAGGAAAGGATGTTATAGTAGTTGGCTTCTTTATTCTTTAATCTCCTGGCACTTTCCTCACATCTCTCTAGCTGTACCACTAACACCTCCAGAATTGCAAAAGGGAGAGAAGCAGAAGCGTTATGTGTATATGAAGTGTGCTTCCTAACAGGCACTTTTTATGAACTGGCTTCAGAGATCCCTGGGCTGGAGAGCTGTGAAAGCTGACTCTTGTTCTCATGCTAACTTTCATATGCTTTTTTTGAGACTGACTTTAATAACTATCACACACAGTTCTCTTGATTAAGAAGAATGTATCACTTCTGGGTACTCTGAGTTCCTCACTTAGCACCTTGGTATTTGGGACTACTACTGGATCCCTTTCCATTGAGTGATGTTAAGTCCTGACAGAGTCCTCGAGGACATGACTTTAAAATAACTTCCGTTTCCAATGCTTGTGTTTCATACTTGATGCAGAGAAAATGAAGTCTTTGACTTGCCACCTGTAGGAATGTATAAATATTCAAATGCAGCCTTTCTGTCTAGTTGACATACTTTTCAGGAATGACTTTTCATCTCCACAGGGGTAAGGTTGAGGAATCCAGGGGTGGCACACTTGGCACACCAAAAACATTCTCTAAAATATATTTCTATAATACCCAACTGACCTTTTCAACCTTACCACTGTATGTTTTTAATATGAGTAAGTAACTAAGTCCCATCCTTAAAAGGGCGGCTTGGCACCTTACTTTGAAATGTGGTTGAGTCTTCCAGTTTTAAGACTCAGAATACAATACCAATTAAACAATTCCCTTTTATCATCTCATTAACCTAGCCAGGTTTTTGTCACAAATATTATGTCTTCTATCTCCTATATATCTTCTACTATCATTGAAAATTGACTGAGATACATAGTAGTCATACATATATATACATATATGTATATATATATTTAAAAAATTTTTTTCAACAATAGAAACATTCCTCCTAAAACGTAATTCAATAATACTTTATATATATTTATTTTATCACAATCATTTTACTTTTATAGTAATTTATTTAATGTAATCTTTCTCTCTTATAGTTCACTAGATTCTTTAGGATGCAGGTCATGTAAAATATCTGCTTTCCTGTTATCCTTCTGTACTAGGGCATTTTTGCATTGCTACTGCTATAAAGAAATACCTGAGGCTGGGTAACTTATAAGATGAAAAATCTAATTGACCCATGGTTCTGCAGGCTGTAAAGGAAGCACAGCACCAGGATCTACTTCTGGGGAGGCCTCAGGAAGCTTACAATCATGGCAGAAGGCAAAAGGGAAATAAGCATCTCACATGGCAGGAGTGGTAGCAAGGGGAAGGGGAGGTGCCACATACTTTTAAACACTCACATCTAGCAAGAACTCACTCACTATCATGAGAACAGCACCAAGCCATGAGGGATCTGCCCCCATAACCCAATCACCTCCTACCAGGCCCCATCTCCAACACTGAGGGTTACATTTCAACATGAGACGTGGGGGGACAAATATCAAACCATACCCCATCACATTGTCTAACATGTCACAAATGTTTACTGAGAAATTTGAATGTTGAAGTCCTTTCATTTCTTGAAATGGTATATAACAAGATTATGTGCTTGCTATTGTGTTTCACTCAAAAATGTAATTATAGTTGAATATAGTGTAAGGTAGGCATTCAAAAAAAACTTAAATGGAATTTAGTTAGTTATATTTGAGTAAAAGTTTCTTTCAAATTTTACTAATATTTTTATTCTTTTTATTTAAACAGATGATTACATTCTGACTATTCATCATGCTCACTCTAGTGAGTCATCGAAGTTTATTAGAAAAAGAAATTATCTACTGCTTTTTGTTGTTTCTGTCCTAGAAAGGCAAGTTCTTTTCCTAAAAGTAGATTGACAAGGGCTAAAGCAGAGTATTAATATTGGCAGTTCACTATCCTCTAGAGAGCTTGAGTCAGCAGACAAATATTCCCAAATGCACTCATTCTTATTGCAGAAGAAATAAGCTGTAGGAGACTCTTGATTGCAAATAATTCTAGTTTACTGAAGAAAGACTGTGGCCATTAGTGAGCATGTTTTATTGAAACCATCATTATGTGGAAGAAGACATTCTGTTTTAAAAAGTTCCTCTCAGATGTTAATGTTTCCTAAAGACTTTTTAGAAGTCAAAACGAATCTAGAAAAAATAATCAATTTCTGTTCATGATTTATAAAATTGTGTCTTTCTGAAGGACTACAAAACATTAGTTTCATATTCTGCCTCAGATAGCTTCTAAAACAATTCTGTACTTCTCAAATTATTTATTTCAAACTCAATTTCTTAAACAGGTAGTATTTATTACATTCCTTTTAAATAAAAACAAAAATTCCATTGAAATCTAGAGGCAATAAGATGAAATATAAAATAAAATATTTACCCTTGAGAACTCTCAGTCATGGAAAAAATATGTAAATGCATAAAATAATTATAGTGAAATTAAGTAGGTGATTAAGCACTTAATAGGAAAGTTACAGGTATAAAGAGAGATTCAATATGAAGTAGAATAGTAAACAAAGAAAGACTTTGATAACTATGTAAAAATTGAGCCAGAAAGATAAGAATAACTTTAGTAGAAAAATAAGAAGGGTGAGGTATATGTTGCATATAATCATAAAACAATATTTTAATTATCCAATATACACATTATATTTAAAGGAAAATTAATTTCTAGAGAGTTTGGATAGTTTATAACACAGGTAACTGGTAAAATTTTAACTTTTGGCAATGCAAAATTTGTTTAACTTTGTAGTTTAAAAAACTCTCACATGGTCCGTATCACAGCACTTGTTCACAGCCTTTATTATCAGAATTCTAGCACCACCACCTTGCCTGTCGTGGCAACAAGCCTCCTGAAGAAAACTGTTCCCCCACAGCCCTTGCTGCAGCTACAAGCCCCTAGGCTCTGAATGATATCCATTTCTCCTACCTTCTCCCTAATCACAATTTACGTGAGCATAAAAGGGCATCTGATCCAAGGGCAGCTAATACAAATTTATGACTTGCTTTGCTGTGAAAAGCTGCAACTGGGGTTTTGGTTACTACTGAAACAATATTGTTTCCTCTCTTAAAAGATTTGTGAAGAGAATGGGCTAGTAAATATAAAGAAGTGAATTAAACAGAGAAGACTAGAAAACATAGTTGAGTTGAAATTGCAGAGCATCTGATTGAATCCTTGTATATTTCTGTCACTTGGTCTCTGGACCTCACTTGGGTCATGGATGATGCTTCTTCATGACCACAATCATGCATGTTTCACAACCAATGAAGTCTGCCTATGATGATTCCTATACTTGGATTTCCATGAATTTACAGTTCACTTGCTTCCATGTGTGTACATATGCTAGCTTTATAACATCTCTTTGTTACAGTCAAAGGGTTTATTAAAGCATGTACTGGAGGGCCTTGAGAGCCTTTCTATGTGGTTCTCCTTCTGCTTGAAATACTTTCTGCTTTCCTTATTTTACCTTAAACTTGGTAATATGCACTTATTTATCATTTAAGACTTAGTTCACATACACATTCCTGGTGAAGCCTTTCTAACCACTCCAGAGATGCTTAATATACATACCTCTTCCAGACTCCTATGACACCCTAGGTCATTTCTTTTCCATCGCATTTATCATCATCTATTTTATGAGCCGGTAAATGTCTTTTTGCTGTAGAAAGTAAGCTTTTTGAGAACAATACGATATTAGAGTTATGTTTATATCTCTGGGGCTGATAGAACAGTATCTGGCTCATTGTAGACACTTAAACATTATTGGGTGAATAAAAATGGCAATGCCTTTAAGCATTTAAATATTTGAAAGCTAGGAAGTAAGTTATAAAACATGACAAACATTGTTTTGACACAGCTGGAGAGGTTACTTACCTTGATCTAGAGGAATTTGACCAACATAATGCAAAGAGCAATTAAAACCAACATAAATTAAAATTATTAAAATGATTCACCTTGTGAAGTTCATCACATGAGTATTGAGTTAAGGTGGGGGATAACATGAGTTGCTCAAATAACTAGAATAAATTCAGTAATATACAATTAATGTGATGAAGAAAGTACTTTGAGTTATGTTTTGAAGAACAGAATGTGAACTAAGTTATCACCACAAGTTTACATTCTGCTAGAACTTATGAAAATATAATGTATATTTATGACAGGAAAATAATAGATAATAGATTCAGTAGATTCTCCCAAATAATACATATATCTTTTGCTCATTTCTAAATGGTTCTAAAAATCACATATTTCTGAACTGCAGTCTTAAACTATTATATTTTTAAAAATCTTATGAAAATATTAAGGCAGCTTAAACTGTTTCTGTGGCTGAAGTATCCATTTTATAAAGAGAAAGAAATTGTTTTAAACATTTTTTAAAAATCATATTTAATATCAAATGTATTCTTTATGACTACGTAGAGTAGAGAATTGTGTGGTCTCTTGGGTTTTTTTTTTTTTTTAAACTTAAGAAACCAAAATACTGAATAGTGAGGTTAACATGTGCCTAAAATTCCTTAACTGCTCAGCCCCTTGCAATACTCTCAAAAGCTTTCTTCCTATAACCCTGTCTCATATTTCATTTCCATGCTTGCCAATCAGTTACAGTCTTTGGCCCCATGTCACTTTCATCCCATTGGATGACTGTCATGGGAGCTGCCCAATGGCGCACTGCTAATGAGGCAGCTTAAAGAGCAGCTGGGGATGTGCAATTGCTGGATTAGGGTCAAGGCCAGGAGAGAAAATGGATGAGAGAGACAGAGCTTGAATGACTGCCAGTAAGCAGGGGTTCTATTATCCTGCTGAAGCAGGACATTCATTACCATCTATTGTAACATAATTTGGGCTCAGTCAAGCTGTCTCTCCCTCTTTTTGGATTTACAATTCATAAACCACAAATGGTCCAAAGGGTGTATTGTCCCTTGTGGCCGTGCAACCCTGGGCCAGGGGGAGGCCTGGCAGAAATGAATCAGCTATGAAGTTCCTGGTGTGAACACCATCAGGGCTGACACCTTGTTTCTTGGAGTTGTGACATAAGTTGTAGGCACAATGCTGACAAAGTGTTGCATCTCTCTGGAGCCAGTTTGCTCATTAAGCAAAGATAAAATAAAAAGTCCTTGTTTATCCTTTGCAAAAATCAAATCCTAATGCTAACAGCCGGTATTTCCATGCTAATTTCCTCTAGTCACTGGTGAGATTACTGCACAGGAACAGAAGTGAAGTTTGTTTTTTCCACAAGCATACAAATGCTTGCTTTTTTTAGATCAAGTTCTTCCAAGTCCCAGAAAATTATCTGTTCTATTTTTTAGTAGGTTTGTGGTGTTTCAACACATGAAAAATGTAGAAAATTGTCTCATGTGCCTCTTTTATCGAAAAGCTTCCTTTGAAACAGGATAAATGTGTCTCTCCTTCTTCCTCTTCCCTTCTCCTTGGGCCCTTACTGATCTTTTCAATTATACTATTTATTATCTTTTGGATTCAGGGCTAAAACCCACCTGCCATCTGAACTAACAAGACCATAGTGTTATTGTCTACCTGCTGCACTCAGTTAGGAAGGCAAATGAGTTTGGTGAAAAGCTAGCAAGCACAGAAGCTCAGAGAGAAAAGGATTCAAGGTACAGTGAAAATAGTTAATCACTGTAGTAAAGTAAGGAAAAGAGAACAGATGCATCATCTTTGCTTCAGCCCGATTGATGGGAAACTATGTAACTCAGTTTATGTAGCAGGTGGACCTTGCAGGGCAGCCTCACACTCATACCAAAAGGCCAGCTCTGCGAGTCACAGATGAAAGTACTGGATTAATAGACTGGATTAAATTCAAATCCAGGCAGTCCGGCTCCACAACTCTTGCTCATAACCAACCACTGAACTAGACTAGTAGGGAAGGGAATGTTAATGTGCTCCACTAAGCATTGCATTTCTGCCAGGGAATGGCTTTAATCCCAGGAGAGAATTAGTCTTTTGGAATGATGCCATAAGGGATAAAGAACAAACAGAAACTTTCAAATAAAAAGAACAATGACTACAAATAAAAGCATGTGTTAACATTATAATTCTTTCATCAAATATGTTTACCCACTTAGCTTCTAGGAGAGTGACAGTACTACTTTATGGATTCCTGAAAAATTAGCACACTTACTAATTTAGCATATATTTAAACTAATCTAATCCCATTTTCCATCCCTTTTACTCACCGATTTCCAATGGATTATCAGGAAATACATACATACATAGACAAATTATTTTTCTGTACATTCTGGAATCTTCTAGAAATTAATGGTAAGATTTTTCCAGCCTGTAATTGGCTACATATCAAATATCTCTTCATATCAAACTTACTTACATGCAGATACAGGAGAATCAAATATTGTTTCTTAAAATCATAATTTAGTGTTATGGTTTAGATGATACTTAATGGATCAGGAACAAAAAAGTGTGTATACACATGTACTCTTATCTCTATCACCATTCCACTTCCCTTAACTAAGCATGCAATGATCTTTTTTTTGTAGGTAAATGCAAAAGTTTTTATTTTTAAGATACTTATAAATAATTGGAAAAAACCATTAACCCCCAATAGCTTAGAAAACATATCTTTTATTTCTGTTAGTGAAAAAAAATTGTGTTATTTTAATAACTATGTTTCTTCTTAGCTCATTATAATATATTCCTGGAATTTTCCAGAATACATTTCATATCTGCAAGTACCTAAAAAGCCTTCACAAATGGTGACATTAGTGGCACTGGTAATCGGAGCTGGAATGGAGAATGTAACTGACAAGTGCTATGTAAATCAGCTTCGATATTGTTCTGTGGCTTTTATCTGTCCACTGTGAATTGGGTTCATTGCTGCAAGAGCTCATCCTGGCCAGATAAAAACTACAATCAAGTTGCCGACCAAAACAAATGGCACTCACAGGAGTGCCAAAATGGGAATTGTGGAGACTTCCACAGATTGCCTGCTTGTGCAAGTCCAAAATTTTCAGTCACATCTTCGATGGCATGTACATGTTTAGTTTGATAAATCCTAGGTCTATACTGCAATCCAGCATCCTCCTGAAATAACAGGCACTCAGCAAGTTAATGCTAACATCCTCTGGTTGGCTTGATTCACCGAATTATTTCCTTACTGGTTCACAGTGTTTGGCTCCAATAGCTTATTGTTTCCCTCTTGTTCTTGAAAAGTTTCTCAGGGGTAAGAATGTGGAAAGACCATCAAAATCCTTAAGAGAAAAGCATCTTGAACAAAAAGCTAAAAGAATGTATAACATCTATTTCCTGAACCATCATATCACAAAGCTCATTTTTTTTTTAAGCAATGGAACGAACATGTTCCTTAGGGATTAAGCTTTTTCATAAAATATGTAAATAGTTACGTGTATATAAATATATATATAGCTGCAATTACTCTCTGTCAATACTAATCTCAACTCTGAAGAAAAATTTAAAATAGTATTTATTTCTGAATTTGTGTATGATGTTTTGTATTTATACATTGAATACTAATAAAATAGCTTACTGGCATTTATTCGACAATTATTTAGATATAGAGAAAGATTAAAATGGATATTCCTAAAGAAGAAATACCATTATTTCTATTTTTGTATGAGTGAAACAAGACTTAAAGAATTAGAAAAATTGCTAAAGCCTCACCATGACCTAAGATCTAGCTGTCTGAGTCTAAAGCTTGTGTTCTTCTCCACCATGCTAAAATGACACAGAATGTATACAAGTCTGGTTGACTGAGGAATTTTATTCAAATTAGAACAGTCAGGAAAATAGTGAATAAAAAAGCAATTACACCATTTGTTTTACTTAACGGATTGCTTACATGGAATTAGCCAATAAATTAAGACCTAACAGTCAGTCTTATAGCTCCATGTACTGACAAAACAAATTATTTCTTCTTTAGAATTTGGTTAAGGTAAGGATGAAATGCCGAGCAAAACAAAACAAAAAGTGAGAATATGTCAGCATTTATAATTTTCATTGTTGTTTTGGATCTTGGTCTTCATCAGAGATGATTCGTTAATTCAAAATGGGGATGATATTTCTGAATGAACTCATTAAGAAATATTTGTTGAGCACCTATTGTGTGGTCAGCATCAGATTAAAATATAGAAATATTAAGACATGAAGATATGACAACAGCTTTAACTTCTAAGTGGGTAGTATGAAGGGGGCTTTGAAAAATAGGTGAAAGAGTTTAGGAATTATAAGGTAGAAAATACAGACAGTCTAGTCAGACTGTAATTGTCTTAACAAGCTGAATTCTGTCAACTATAACAGGTAAATTTCAAGGGTGAAGCATGCAATGCCAAGCAAGTTGCTGTGATGCTATTGCTGTAATTTGAGTGTGAGGTAGTAAAGGGCCTGGTGTAGAATAGTGATAGTGCTATTGTTCTTGTTTGATTCCTTATTCTGTTATTTAGTTTTATTTTATTGTGCTTTTTAAAAATGTTAGGCTTTTTACTATTTCTACTCCTACTTTGTTATTTAATGCAGTTGTAGAAAGCAAAACAGGACATTTGATTGTAAATTACCCAATCTAATTCTAATCAAAGCTTTGGTACTAATTTGTATAACTTGAGAAGAAACATTGTACGTTCTCTGAGTCAGGTTTCTTGGCTTTCCAATGAAGTTGTAGTAATTCCTTACATGCTGCAAAGGGTCTTCAGACATATCGAATAAAATTATTAAATTAATTCCTGTATTTACCATCTTGCTCTTCTAACACTGGCAAGAAAATACCTCTACTTTTCATTATTTGCCAGTTATTGATTATTGTTTATTTGTTAAGGCTTTGCTTGGCAATTCACAAAGTGCTTTTACATGCAGTTCTCTTCAAAACCCTCGCAAGCACACCATGGTGAAGACATATTTCCTCCGTTTTCTAGAAGAATCTTAATTTTCTTGTCTGTTAGCATTTGCTGCTGCCTCACTGGTTTTTAAGAATGTGGAGTAAATTTGTCATGCTTGTGACATATGTAGTCCAGAGCTCAAGGAACCATGCAGACTTATAAAGCAGTTAATGAGTAAAATATATTTATGATACAGTTTCCAAGAACAGATTGAAGCAGAAAAAAAGGAAGTACTAGATATACAGGATAATTAGCACAAGAATACTTAAATAATTGCCCCCCAAAAAACATTTGTCTTTGAGCTCTTTTTTTTCCCACTGCACTATACTCAACCACTTTTTGCCGGTATTACCCTAAATGCCCTCTATACCCGCATATTCTTTTACACCATTCCCAGAACTACAACTCAAATTAAGACTTGGACCTATTACCATGGTCATATTATTCACCTTATAAGTTTCAATGTATTTTCGTTAAGAACAGAGTTCAAACTCCTAATGAAATTTAAGCACCTCCACAGTCCGATCTCAGGATTGTGTTCTGTGGAGTCATGAAGACGATGGGCAGGTAGAAGAACTCACTATGCACATCTTTCCCTCCATGTGCAATGATATCATGTTGGTAGCTTGAAATCTGCCATGATAGGAATATTTATATCAATAAATTCATCAAGCATTACAAATCAGGTTTTCATTCACCAGGGACCCCGTCATTAAACATCCATCTGCATTGCACAGTCTCTGTTCCAAATCACACTATTACTATATTTCTTTATATGCACATGATACTTTCTAAGGTTGTCCTAAGCATGGCCTCTTACATCATCCTGTAATAGTGATGTAATTCCAGTCCTTTTAACTAGCTTAAAAAAATCATGATGCTTAATGATATGACAATATATTTTATAGATTTTTTCTGTTCTTGAGTTTTACTGAGGAGCATGTCTCAAACCTCTAATAAAAGTGAGAACTATTTTTCTCAGGCTTGATTGTAATGCCATCTCCTCCCAATACATGCCTTGTTTTTCACAGCTGAAAAATAATGCCACTGTCCTCTGTGCTCTGATAAGGTTTTATTTACATATATTTGCTTTATAAAAACATCTCACATAGTGTACATTTTATAAGGGCAAAGTTTGCATCTTGTTCCTATTTACCCCTGCATTGTTTCATTTAATATGTGGCAAACAAAAGGGGCTTAATAAATCATGTTACATAGGTAAAAGCATTGAACATTTAGCCTCATATTTCCCTAGTTCTTCCATTTTTTCCATTAAATATGCTAACTTTTATTAAAGAGGTATTCAAAAGGCCTTTGAAAGAGAAATAAAAATATGCTCCACTTATTGTCACTTCATGATTAAATATAAGTATATTAAATGCCAAATGAGTCATAGGCCTTGTGTTAGAATGACACTTAGGAAGGCATTGGATTGAGAACAAAATGCTAAAAAAGCTATTGAATTTCGGTTATTTTTTCTAAAGAAAATAACGCAAACCAACATAGTTTTTAGGCAAGTGCCCTTAAATGTCAATAGGAGAGAAAACACCACTTGGAAAAACATGTTCTGTAGGAATATTTACTTAAATGTTATTTTTGTGGGGGGAAGAATTTGTGTGATAAAATTTCTTGATTAACAGCATACTGGGCCTCAATTTCTTGGTTTGAAACAGAGCCAAATGAGCCCAATACTATTTTCATCTTGTTTTGTTTTCTTACTAACATAAATGTAGACTACTTTAGAATTTGATGAAAAAGTCTATTCCTGCCACACACACTTAAACACATTTCCTCAGATTTGGGACGCTATCTGAGTCAGCTCAGATCAGCAGTTGTAAAGTCACAAAATATTTATCCTCATTCATTATTTCCTTCTGCAAGAAAATTTTGTCACTTCCAACATCTTAATTTCCTTAAAAGATTCCATAAACATTTTCAATCAGCGGCCAATTGAGAAAACTGATTCAGTGGGCAGAAAAGCAAGTGTCACCGACTTCCCATTTGAAAGCAGCTGGTTATTTTATTTCAAATGATCTTTGTTATTTCCAATGTTAAATAGTCTGCCAGGGGTACAATGGGCAAGGCTTTGATGTTTCCCTGTTTTGTCCTGTTCCCTGACCACATATTATCCTTAACTTCCATAAGTTATATACATTACACAGGCTCTTCATGACAAAGAAAATTAAGAGGGAGATTCTTAGCTGGATCAGCACCAAAACCCCCACAAAACTGAAACCTGAAAAGAAAAAAGTAGTCTGAAATGTATGCATATCATACAATTGTATTTTGTAACACTATCCTTGCATGTGAAGGGCAGTAGTGTCAACACTTATGATTTTTCATAATTGACATGAATAGACCAAAAATATCCTGTGGGTTGCTTTTAGGAGAAGGGGAAGTAGATTTTTAAATTTGGACCAAAACTTTTGATGACATTTGGTTGATGTAATTGCAGAAGAAAAGAAGTTCTAGACACCTGCTCTTTTACTGAAAGGAACAGTCTCCTAAATACTGTCCCAGATTATAAGAGTCACCAGATATTACCTGAATGTTGTGGAAAATCATCCTGGGAAAAGTTCATTTCCCTACAACAATGCAAAGCAGAAAATAATCTGTAGAATTACACAGAGAGAATAGTTTAGGTAATTTATATTCTGCATTCTGTTCCATAGTTTGATGCTGATCATTCCAAGTAGATTATTTAGCTTAAATATAAATATACATAGGAAATTATATGTGTGTGTGTATATATATATACTTTGTATATAAGAATATATGACCAATAGGAAGAAGCAATTCTATAAATTAAGAGTACCAACACGTTATCCATTAATAGGAGGTATAATACTCTGAAAGTAATTATAAAATCAATGATAATAGCAGTAGCTAAATTTTTTGAAGACCTTTATATCAGGCATTTTCTATACATTATTACAATTACAATTAATACATGTAAACATGTAAAGATGTAATGTTTCTTCCATTTTCTCATTTAATTCTCAGAACTACTACACAGAAATAGACATTTCTTCAATTATATAACTAAGGAAATCAAAGCTCAGTGAGATTTAGCACATTTATCAAAAATCCCACAACTTGTAACTAGTGTCACCAGCACTTAAACAGGACTTTCCACCCCTAGAGCTTTGTTTTTTTGGCCACTACACCAAATTAAATGTGGTAAAATATCAAGAAAGTTAAATTACATTAAAATATTTGTAAGATTATAAATATATCCATGCATTTAAGCAATAAGGACAGTCACTTTTTTCATTTAGACATTTGAATATTTGGAACAGAATTTTTCAAAATGTGCTCCATTAAATAGTAAGTGGGCATGTTATTAATACATTTGACAAGAAATCTTTTAAAATAGTCAAATGAACCTGGGTTAGACAAATTTAAATCTAGTTATCTTATTGCAGGATTCACTCTCAGATCGCAATGTGCATTTTGATTCTCTAGAAAGAGAAAGGAAATAATGACTGTTTACCAATGTTTATTGCCTGCTTACCATGTTTCAGGCATAAGCATTACTGCATTTAAGTCGAACAGGCTTATGAATTTAGTTTATTATTTTTATTTAATGGATAAAAAGCAGATGATTATAAATGTGAAATAAATTGTCCGAGATCCAAAACTAGATTGAAACTTGTCTAACCCCAGACCCCCGCTATCTTAGCTGCTATGACATGTAATGTTGTTGTCTTTTCTATTGAGAGTTCTTTACAATTTTTTAAAATCTAGAATACCTTTGGAATCACCAATTAAGATAGTTAAACCATAGCCTTGAAACTCCTAACACATTATGTATAATTTATATTTTGTCAAAATCTGCTTCCCCCCACCCTCTGGTTTGTGGGCTTCTTGGAGGTGAAATTTATCATATTTGTACTCTCAGTTCCTAAGAAGAGTGTCTGATACATAATGGGTATTCAATAAATATTTGTTGAATAAATTAATTTGTCTGTAGATTGACTTTATTCTTCTTGAATTGCTAAATCTACATAGACAATGTTGTTGTTAATCCTCAGGGTCAACCCTTAGTGTTGGAAATGAGAAAGCAGGTAAAAGTAAAAGAAAATCACGTGCAGTTATATCCAGAATACTGAGAATATATTTAGTAGGCTACAATGATTAGCGAACATGTAAACAGTGACTACGAAATAAAAAATATGCATTGCCATTCCTAACAATAACTTATTTCAAAATTATGCTTATGGTCAAAATAAATGAATCAATATTTATTACTTAGCAATGTGAGAAAGTGAGGAGGCCATGATTAGCTTGAGGTTAATTATGGCAGGTTGGTATTCTGCCACTTCAAATTTACCTCTTTGGCAACTGTTCACAGTCCTGAGGCTTCACTTTACTGATTTCTAAATGGTTCTGTTACCTTTATTGCAGGATGTTGCAAAAATTAAATGAGATAAACTACCCAAGATAGTGTCTGGAACATAAGCATCAACAAATAAATAGTAACAATTATGTTTTCTTCAGCTGACTTTAAAATCAATTCAGATTGTTGATTTTTGATGAACTAATTTACTTGTAAGGGAATTGGATCTCTGTAAATAGATTTAGTCATAATCTGCTACATGAAGTTTACTTCTGAACCTGCCCATTTCTAAGAGGTTCATTTCTCATTTTTAAAACCTGCTGATGTTCAAAAGAAAAGTGGTTGCATTTTGAGACAGTACTATGGTACACTGACCATTCATCAAGACACTCACTAACTTCTCTAACAATCCAAAAACTGACTCCAGAAGTTTCCTTCATCTAGATATAAATTTAAGCATGTTGAGATGTATTAGATTGTCATATATGGGACAAAAGAGACTAGCAATTCTGCATAAACCAGATAAATGCTAGAATAAATCTGCTGCTATTTCTAATAGAGCATAGGCCTTTCTGACATGTCATTGCTAAATGTTCTACTTTACAAGATTGAAATTGTCCAAAGTCACTCACTATTCTAAACAGGATCAATACTAAAAGGGATTTACTACTCAGCTCAGTGCATAAATCTGCTGTGATTAAATCTAGTTCTAGAGAATACTAACACTGGAAATTTTCCTTTTGTTCTTCAGAGGAAATAATGAAATGCATTCATTTTAAGGGTGACAGAAAATAATTTGTTTTTTCATCATGACTATCAATGTTATTCACTCATTTATTTATTCATTGATTTATTGCTCAAATATGCATTGAGTGTTCACTATGTACAAGTCACTTTGGGAGCTGCAAGTTTAGCTTATACATGAATTTTTCCCCTGGGGAGCTTACAATCTATCAGAAAAAGACAAATGTGAACATAAATTAATTTTAGTGTTGAAACTGTTAGGTGTAATAAGTACATTAAGACAGAGTTTTAGAGAGAACTCACATTTGGCTTAAAAATCATCAAAAACACATTATAGAAGTTTTCTACACTTGAATGGGGTCTTGAAGAATGCACGTAATTTAAATGTGTAGATATGGAATAGAATCTACATATTTTACATTTTTCACTATACATCTTAAACTTCCACAATAGAATAAGCAATAGTAGACAGTCATCAAATATTGGCATTAAATCATTTAGCTAGATTTTTCTAGCAAAACACAATATGAATGCCAACTGCAAGACTGCTTTGCACCTTCCAAACATCTCAATCACTTCCTAGTGTAAATATTTTGAGAGATGAGAATTTTCCCTGGTCTACAGGGAAACATTTTATGCATCTTCTGTCAAAGAGTAGCCTGCATGCTCAGATTGCAGCTTTGTAACTATTTTTTTCTTGAGTTTATCTCTTGCTTATTAATATGGATGAATATTAAAATTTTAACGACTTCCATGTGGCATCTGGTTAGAGTATAAAAACATAATTATATGAGAAAGTATAATTAATATTTGTATATTTAGAAATAAGTGTATAAATAACCCATAGAGGCAGGAAATGGTATTTAAAGCATTTAAAACCTTTCCCATTAGTAAATAGTGTCTATGATGAAAACTATGAGAAATACTATCACCTTGGTAATTTTAACACTTTGTATTCTGGAAAACTTCACTTCTGTAGGATACTAAGAGGTTTTACTGCCTTTCTACAAAGATTATATTGTCAAGTAAGTGTGGGTTAAAACAGAGTTAACCAAGCTTCTTTATTGCAGGATTTTGCTCTAGAGTCTTACATACGTTGAAGTGTAACATGAATTCCTCACATAATACCTAGAAAACAATATCTCACAAACTAAATGTAAATGAAACACCATTTTTAAGAAGGCCTTAGCTCATCATTTTCACGTATTTGATTCCAATACTTGAAATAGATTATTCAACTAAAGATGAAACTTTAATGAATATTGGACATACTGATTTGTACATTTATTCAACTCAATAAAGAAAAAAAGTGTCTTGAGTCCCTAGAAATCAGGGCCTATGTTAGAGAAGCAACAAAGCATAGTGCTAAGAACACAAGGTGTGGAGACAGTGTGTATATTCTGAGCCAACTGCTGATTAACAAGTTTCTTAAACACTCTGTGCCTTCTTGTTTTCTCATCAGTAATGGAGATGAGAATATAACAGAATCTACTCCACAAAGTTGTTATGAGGACAAAATAATTGAATAAACAAATTGGTAAAGTAGTTCCAGCCACATAGTATTATACATGTATTAGCCAATGTAATAATCACCATTATAAATATAAAGTAAAAATTTTCAAATATTACCTTTGGCTTCTCATAAGCTAAATATTGATTAAACATATGTGAAGTTGTAATCATGGTTTCATTATTTGACAGCTGTATCTCTTTGAGTGAGTTATTTGAATTCTCTGTGCCGTAGTTTCCTAATCTGTTATTGGCTGGTGGGGAAGGTGATAATGATTGCATCATGTTGGTAACACTACCTCTGCTTTCCCCACTACCTCCCTTTAAAACACAAGCACATTTCTCAATGAAAGTGACACTTTAGTCCTTCCTATTAGACACAGCCTTCAGAGAAATTTATGACAGCCTTGTCAAATCTGACAAATGCATAAGATTATTTCACGCTGAGTCTCAGAATCAAGATCATATGAATCCACACTAGAAGGACAAATATTTGAAATCTTTTTTTCTTGTGTTTTTCTAAATAGGAAAAATTAAACCAAGTCAAAAATTTTGACTGCTAGACCATTTTTTAAATAACAACTTTATTGAGCTATAATTGTCAGAACAAGTAACTCCTTTGAAGTGTAAAAATCAAAGGATTTTAGTATATTCACAGAGTTCTGTAACCATCACCACTATGTAATTTAGGACATTTTCAACACTCCAAAAGAAACCCCGTACCCATTAAGAGTCACATGTTATTTCACCCTATCCCAGGCCCTGGCAACCACTCATCTATCAGAGAGACAGACGTCTCTATGGATTTGCCTATTCTGGAAATGTTATATGAATGAAATGATAAAATATGTGTTCTTTGTGACTGGCTGTTACTTAGCACAGCATTTTCAGGCATCAATCATGTTGACGTATACATCAATAATTCACTCCTTTTTCCTGCCAGATAATATTCCATTGCATGGATATACTATGTTGAGTTTATCTATCAATGGGCATTTGAGTTGTTTTCACTTTTTGGCTACTATGAATAATTCTGCTATAAACATATATATATGTACATGTACAAATGTTTGTGTGAGTATATGTTTTCAGATCTCTTGGGTATATACCTGGGAGTGAGATGGTTGGTTATGTGGTAACTCTATGTTTATTATCTTGAGGAACTACCAAGTTATTTTCCGATGTGGCTGTGCCATTTTACAATTCCACTGTCAATGCACGAAGGTTTCAATCTGGGTTTTCTCTACTTGTAATTGTCTATTTTCTATATTTTAGTCATCGTAATGGGTGTGAAGTGGTCTTTTATTGTACTTTCAGACCATTTTTATAGGGTTGAAAATAGAAATGGAATTTTTTGGGGAAGCAGTAATATCATCAAATAATGTAACTATAATATAGAATAAGAAGACGAAATAAACATCTTGTCAATCACAAGCCATGAATATATATATTGCTCTTTTGAAGCATGCTCAAGAATATATTCAGTTCCATGAAGACATATTTAAACCACAGATAACTAAAGAAAGCTCTGAAATGGTGCCATTTTCTTTTTATTTTAAAAACTAGGAAAACTATAGGTCTAGCTTGGCAAAAATACATTTTTCAATACATTTGAAAATATGAACTGCTTAACAGACTTATAATTTTACATTGGCAATAGTTTTAAAAGCAATTACATCAAATATGTCTCCAAAAAATCTCTCATGTTTACAGTTAGAAAAATTGAATTAAAAAAATGTTTGTGTCTTGGGAGGCTGAGGTGGGTGGACCACCTGAGGTCAGGAGTTTGAGACCAGCCTGACCAACATGGAGAAACCCCGTCTCTACTAAAAATACAAAATTAGCCGGGCCTGGTGGCGCATGCCAGTAATCCCAGCTACTCAGGAGGCTGAGGCAGGAGAATCGCTTGAACCTGGGAGGCAGAGGTTGCCGTGAGCCGAGCGCACACCATTGCACTCTAGCCTGGTCAACAAGAGTGAAACTCCATCTCAAAAAAAAAAAAAAAGTCTGTGTCTGACTCAGCTTTAAGTTATCATTTCCTAACCAAAATGCTGTAATTTTTGCATGTTAAAAATATATTTTCTGCTGGGTGCGCTGGCTCACGCCTGTAATCCCACCACTTTGGGAGGGTGAGGCGGGTGGATCACCTGAGTTCAGGAGCTCGAGACCAGCCTGGCCAACATGGTGAAACCTCGTTTCTACTAAAAATACAAAATGAGCCAGGCATGGTGGCGGGCGCCTATAATCCCAGCTACTCGGGAGACTGAGGCAGGAGAATCGCTTGAACCCGAGAGGCGGAGGTTGCAGTGAGCCGAGGTTGCGCCATTGCACTCCAGCCTGGGCAACCAGAGCGAAACTCTGTCTCAAAAACTATATATATATTTTTTCTTAGTTTGTATAGTGTACAGGATTTTGTTTATCCATAATTGTATTGGTTTCTTGTGGTTGCTGTAACAAACTACCACAAATTTGGTGGCTTAAAAAAACATTTATTCTCTTCAAGTTCTGAAGCTCAGAAGCTGAAATCAGTTTCATTAAATCAATAATCAGTGTGTCATTAGAGCCACATTCCCTCCAGAGACTTTAGAGAAGAATCTATTCCTTAGCTCCATCAGCATCTGGTGGCTGCCAGCATTTCTTGGCTTGTGGCCACATCTCTCTACTTCTGTGGCTACATTTAACTATCTACAGATCTGGTGATTCAGATACATTATTTTATAGCTAGAGATACAAATGTTTTTTAAACCTAAGTGGTAATGATAAACTATTTCATATTTCTATGATACAGTTTTCTGTCTCGACAAACCTTTTGCTAGATCTTCAATAAATGTCTATAGAAGTTATTATAAACCTTTATGAAAGAGTATACAAAACTATAGCCAGTGCTGATGACTTAAGCTCACTTGTAAATTAGTGCCCAATGGAGAGCCAGACATAGAAACAGGTAAGTAGACTACAATGTAACAAGCATTATAAGGAACACCTGGGTAATCTGAAAGTGGCTAAAATAAGCTTGAGTAGAAATTTTAGAAGCTGGCACCTGGCCTGACACTTTGTACACAGGCAGCAAATATTTAGTGAGTGAATAAATGGAAAATTCACACTTCAAGAAAGATTCTTGAAAATTTGTCTAAAAGGAATATGATTTTGCATCACTGATAAACTTCAGGCAGAATTATAAGAAAAAGAAAAATATTTGCAAGTTGACAATAGTTCGATTCAAATAGATGAAATAATTAGATATTTTATTTCAATCAATTAAATAGCTTTATGCAACTAAGACACCTCAAGAGCCTTAACAATTATTTAGAGCCCAAAACAACTTTTGCTTTTACAGGTTATAGCTACACATATTTACTGTATTAGAAATTAAAACTAAGAACTTTAAAAAATAGTCATTCGATTTTTAAAAAGTAAATAATATACCCAGTGCATGTTAACATAAATAACATTTTGATTTTAAAAAGGGTTATATTTTCCAGATGAAAATAAGTTAGTGAGAAGAGTGGCATTGTTTTACTTTGGCAAATCTCTTTTATATACGACTTACGATGGCGGAATTCTTATTTTTGTTTCTGCATTCACTCTGCTGTGATTTTTTTTAACTGAAGTATGTGAAGGAAATCTAGCCTCATCCAACTACTTAGTTGGAAAATAATTCTAAAATATTATTTCATATCTTTGTGAAATTGTCGATAGTACACTGAAATGTGACAAGTAGCATTTTTTTTAAAGATTAACTGTGAGGCTAGTGGCTAGTTCAGCTGGCAAATTAAACAAATACACAAGTGCTTTTCTTCCAGACAAGCCTTACACTTGGCTACTCAGTTGAATTGCTTTGTTGTGTCCTTTCTATTTTATTATGAAGAATATTAGAAAGAAGCATATTTGGCTCACACCTGTAATGCCAGCATTTTGGGAGGCCGAGGCAGGTGCATCACTTGAGGTCAGGAGTTCAAGACCAGCCTGGCCAACATGGTGAAACCCCGTCTCTACTAAAAACACAAAAATTATCCCAGCATAGTGGTGAGCACCTGTAATCCCAGCTACTTGGGAGGCTAAGGCAGAAGAATTGCTTGAACCTGGGAGGCGGAGGTTGCAGTAGGCCAAGATCGTGCCACTGCACTGCAGCCTGGGCAACAGAACAAGACTCTGTTTCAAAAAAAAAAAAAAAAAGCATATTTAAGAGTTGAGATTCAATAAAATGAATCATTTTCAGTACTTCATTCATATTTTAGTGAACTAGCTTTTTATTTTCTGCAAGTGCATGGCAGTGAAGAATACAGTAACTGTTAGTACAGTATGCTGCCACATTTCTTGTACTTAAAAAGTACTTGTAGTGGCACCTCTTCTACCAAGAAAAGACTTGTTTTAACATCCCCCAAAATCTATGTTGCTAGAGTAATGCCTATACTCCTAGAAGAAGCCACAGAAACTTGCAATCCATTCCAGATTAAAAAAAAAATCTCCCACATACTAACAATTCAATAAATACAGTTGAATTCATGAAAATATGAAATTAACAGGAATGTCAAATTAGAATTCAGAAATGAGCTAGCACACAAGGCAACTGACAAAATTGTGAAATTACATCTGATAAATCTAAAAACAGGAAAGAAAGAGAAAAGCTATTTAAGAAATAGCCAAAGAATTTTAAAAGTGTGGCCTATATTCTTTTAGGTTTTGTTGTAGATAGGAACTTTGTAGGACTAGTTTTATTATAGCAGAATAATCCTTATGATCACTCTGGATAACTTGTTGTCAAAAATTACTAAACATTTCCCATTGTACTGAAAATATTTTTATTTAAAATGGTTTAAATTGAAGGAAATACACATATTAGTGTCCAAAGAAATGTGTTAAAAATGGGAAAATTCATTTTGAGGATTCAAGGTAACTGAAACATAACTTGATATCTCATTTCTCACTCTACTAGTTCCCTGCATAGCCCACAGCTCTGTAAGGAATTCCTCTCAAATCTGAACGTTTAGCTGTCAGTGCTATTTTACTTCTCCAGGGAAGTTTTCAGGGAAAAAAAATCTTCATAAGTTAGTGTTTTGCTTGGTATGTATTCAAATATTTGGGGCACAAAATTGTTGAACATGTGCAGGAAAAGGAAATTAGATTTTTTTCTTTATTAGAGAGTTGTTTCAGTACTTTGAAATGAATCATAACTGCGTATCAAAATGTAAAATACAAAAACACATATAAAACCTATTATGTTTTATGATAACTTGCCATTTTAAAATACCGTGTCCATTCTCAAATCAACTTAATAAGAATAGTTAAAAGCTGATATTAATAATCTGAGGGTTGATATAAATAAAGGCCATTAAAATTACCTACCATGAAAGTCAATATTAGAAACCATATTGAATTTTACAACTGAGACCCAGATCTAAGTGCAAATTACTAAACTATAAAAAGTATCTCTGTTTGGTTTAGAGCTCAGTGGTCTTCCTTATATTATCTTAATTTAATCTACCTTCTCTGAATTATCAAAAGATTTGTATGTTTCCTCCCTCAATTTCTACAAGAAAAATTATTAACATGCCCATTATGGTATATATCAATATAATTTAAATTCAAATGTAATACAAACTAAATATTGAGCATTAGTATTTAGAGTGTTGGCCGGGCATGGTGACTGGCACCTGTAATCCTAGCACTTTTGGGAGGCCGAGGCAGGAGAATTGCTTGAACAGTAAGCCGAGATCACGCCATTGCACTCCAGCCTGGGCAACAAGAGCAAAACTCTGTCTCCAACAAAAAAAAAAAAAAAAAAAAAAAAAAAAGATTTAAAGCGTCAATACAAATCATGTTGAAATTGCCAAATCAAGACTCAATGATAGCTCAAATATCAAAAATACTAAATTAATATCTTCTAGTAAGAAACATACTTTTTAGAATTACTTAATATTATTCAGTTAGCATTATGAACAGGATCAAGTTGGGATGATTGCAAATGCAAGAAGTAAAAGCCTAGAAAAAAATTTTTTTTTTGGTAGAGGGGAGAGTGCTCCAAATATTATACATCAGAAAAGAGAAAACTAGGGTTCTTTGCAAAAGCTGTTACTTGAATGTTATCTGTACTATTTCACATTTCTATATATCTTCTCCCAGTTAAATTTAATTTACTGAACGTTTTCCACAAATATTTCTTAGAAATGGAACTTTTACCATTATAAATCTTCATCTCATAAAATGTGAAAGTGATAATAACAACATGACATTTCTTTCTTTCTTATGTGATGTAGATTGAATATTTTGTATGTTTACAATTAGCAGAATGAGATATTCCAGAAATTGAAAATTAATTCCAAGTCAACATTAAAATTTAACCTCCTAAACATCCCTGTGGAAAATATGCTCAAGCATTCTTTTTGGAGGACACTGAAGATAGGGCTTAGTTTTACTTTAATCATGTTGGTCATAAAGAGTGTCTCATCAGCAAAATCTGGTTCAAAAGTACAGTTTTCTGCAAACAGCAATTTGCAGTTTATCAGTAAGAACGCTCAAGGTGACTTTCCCTGAAGAGCTTTTAGGAACATGAGAAAAGGCATGAGAATCTCAGCAAGAGTGTTTCAGCCTGATGTGTCCAATCCCTTGAAGCATATTGGAAACAATATATACAAATATTCATTCTGGCTATTGTCTTTTCACTCCTTTTCCCCTGAGACAACATGCCATGTTATTCCTTATTCTCCGACTCTCCAGCCCATTTGTGAGACAACATATGAGCATATAAAAATGTGTCCTGGATTAGCTAAACTGGCTCATGCTTGTAATCTCAGCACTTTGGGAGGCAGAGAATGGCTGTTCACATGAGGTCAGGAGTTCGAGACAAGCCTGGCCAACACGGCGAAACCTTGTCTCTACTAACCTATTTAACTTTGTAAAAATACAAAAATTAGCCCGTCGTGGTGGTGCAGGCTTGTAATCCCAGCTACTCTGGAGGCTGAGGCAGGAGAATCACTTGAACTTAGGAGGCGAAGGTTGCAGTGAGCCAAGATCGTTCCACTGCACTCCAGCCTGGACAACAGAGTGAGACTCTGTCTCAAAAAATTAATTAATTAATTAATTAAAAATGTGCTCTATAGCTAACAGAAACACAATAATAACAAGTTTTAAGACCAGTTTAAAGGACCATAATCTTAAGAATCTTAAAATTCTTAAACAAACAAATAAGCTTTAATTTTATTCTAAAGTGCCATTGCTGCCGCTGATGACGATGCCTGGCACCCACTGAGAGTTTAAATGTACCAGGGACTTGGTTGCTTTTATCAAATTTTCTTATCTAATCCCTAACATGCACAATAACAAAAGTTAAGTGCTCACCTTAATAAAAAAAAAATTAGGCTTAGAGTTTAAACTATGTGTGCAAGTTCTCACAATTGACAAAATATTCCAGTGCTTAAGAATTCATGCTAAACAAGCACAGTTTGTAATGGGCCAGCATGAATTCAGTGATCTAGATCATCATGAGGAATGAAAATGATGATATATTACAAAAATGACATAACCGTCTTTGTTATGATGTAAAACGAGTTATAATAATCTTCGATAGATAATTAACAAAGCTACAGTCTACAAACTGGGATTTATTAGTTAATAGAAAAGATTGGACGCAGTGGATCATGCCTGTAATCCCAAAACTGGGAGGCTGAGGCGAGCGGATCACTTAAGTTCAGGAGATCGAGACCAGCCTGGCCAACATGGTAAAACCTCATCTCTCCTAAAATTACAAAATTAGCTTGACATGGTGGCACATGCCTGTAATCCCAGCTACTCCTGCGGCTGAGGCAGGAGAATCGCTTGAACCCAAGAGGCGGAGGTTGCAGTGAGCGGAGATCATGCCACTGCACTGCAGTCTGGGCAACAGAGTAAAACTCCACGTCGGAAAAAAGCAAAAACAAAAGGGCCGGACGCGGTGGCTCACGCCTGTAATCCCAGCACTTTGGGAGGCTGAGGCAGGGGGATCATGAGGTCAGGAGATAGAGACCATGCTGGCTAACACAGTGAAACCCCGTCTCTACTAAAAATACAAAAAATTAGCCGGGCGTGGTGGCGGGCGCCTGTAGTCCCAGCTGCTCGGGAGACTGAGTCAGGAGAATGGCGGGAACCCGGGAGGCGGAGCTTGCAGTGAGCCGAGATCGCGCCACTGCACTCCAGCATCTCAAAAAGAAGAAAAAAAAAAAGAAGAAGAAAGAAAATATTTATTTTCTGCCAGACGTAATTACTTGTTTAGAACACACTGCTAAGCAAAATATGGACAATTATTGCATTTATGGAATTTGCTGTATAGAGAAGTCGTAAACTGTAATTAAAAAGAATTTAAAAACAGATTATCTGCGGATTAGTAGAAAAGGCAAGTTTAAATATTCTCCAACGTGTTACTTTCCTGGAGCCATGTGCATTTGTATGCATGGCTATTACTGATCATTAACTGCCCAAGTTTCAGTGAAGTCCTTGTGATTGAAGGGCCAGTTTTTCAATTTATATATCATGAGGGCCAATTTGTTCCTTACTCAGCAACTACCTGCCTTTAGGCAGTTTTCATGATAATGTTTACCTACAACAGAAAAGAAATTGAAAGTCAGTTGTCTTCTTTTTTGATAGTTCCTATGACACACTGATGGAAAAGAGAATTAAGTATATTACTTGAAAGAGTTTGAGAATTTTTAGCTTTTTATACATTGTACTTATCCACATTATCCCTGTTTTTCTTGCCACCTTTAAGAAACCGTTGGATAAAGAGAAGGGGCATTCCCTATTCAAGATAAACGACAGTCTGTCCAATTCTGTGTACTCAAAAGGTCATCAAGTGAAAATTAAGATCTAATTCCTAGCTGTATAAGCTACTCGGAAAAAAAAGGAGTGCTCAGAAGAATGTCAATTGGTATAACCTGGCCAATCTTGCATCACCACCCCCCGGCAAAAAAAACCCTGTGTATTAGGCTCATTCAACAAAATTATGTTCATAGGGACTAATGGGTACTTAGTAGGCACCCAGAAAGCTGTGGTAAAACCAAATCCACATTTGCGTGAAATATTACATTTATAGTTATGACATAAAAAGTGAAAAAAAAAACAAATGAAACACAGGTGTCAGAATTTCTGTGACTCTTGCTGATTGTGTCGTATTGACATGGGTTAGTGCTTAGCATTGTGCTGGTGATAAACATAGTTTATACACTTTCCTATATTTAACTTGCAATTTCTTCTGTAATAGCTGTAATTTTGAGTACATCGAGTGCTATTCAAGTGACAAGAGGATTGTGAGTAGAAGCCTCCACTTTTCTAAAATGATGCCAGATTTTTTTTTAACCTTTACAGTTTTCAAGTGTTTAGGAGCACACAGTGTTTATAAACCCACTGAAATAAGTTAAATGCCTTAATTGCTTCTGATAACACTGCTAATCTGAAGCACCCACCAAGTCTGTTACAGGTATGCTTTCCACCATAGTTTCCTCAGCAACAATACAAAACTCTACAAGGTCCTGAGGATTAGAATGTGATAGAATCTTTGAAAGAAAGAGTCTGAAGCCAGTAAAATCTAAACGTTTTCCAGCAAAACTTTATGGATATATTTAGGGACAAAAAGAAGACTTTCTCATGAATCTTTTCAATAGAATAATAGTATTCTCTCTCGATTTCTAAACCAACAACCTACATCTCAAAGTAGATGTTCCACTGGTATCAGCAAAATTGGGCATTTATGAGGATATTCATAATTCCTGTTCAATTTTTCAACATAAACAATTTGCTTTTTGTACATTTAATTCTACTAACATTATATGGTAAAATTACAGTAAATGGAAATTTGTTTTGCTCCTAGAAGGCATTCTTGATTCCTCCATTTCTCACATACTCTACAATCAATTTATCAAATCCTGTCTAGTCTACCTTTAAATGGTATCTCCAATCTACCTCCTCTCATCATTTCCCCCGAACCCCTAGTCTAAGCCACCATTATCATACCATGATACTTGGGTAACTTCATTGCCATCTTTTCATTCTTGCCCTGCTCTTACTCTTATTAATAAGGAGGATGATTTTATAAAAATAAATCACATTATGCACACCTGCTTAAAGTCTTTAATTTTTATCCATATACCTAGAATAAATACAAACTTTTAAGATACAAAAAAAAAAAAATCCCTGCACGATGTCACTCTAGCTTTCTGTAAAAAAACTAAACTTCTATTATCTGATAGTCTTCGAACTCATATTCCAAACAACTAGTCTTCTGAAACATCTTAGAACAATCAATCAACCCCAGTTTCATCTCTTATAGAACTGACCTATTTATCATCATATAGTGGCCCTCCTTGTCTTTTTTTTTACAGTTTTTAATTTGTAGTACATTTTGTCTCATATGCATATATCTACTCCATGTCCTCTTTTGGATTTTGGTTTCTAGTTGGAGGGTCTATCCCTTCCCACCCCTTCACTTTCCGTCTATGTGTGTCTTTATAGGTGAAGTGGGTTTCTTGAAGGTAGTGACATTCAGCCACTGTATGTCCTTTCAAGGTATAAAACCCAGTGGTAAAATTAAGAACCTCCATTCTTGAGCCTTTGAATACCCCAGCAAACAGGTTAACTCTCAGATATCTAGAACACTTTTCTCATTAATAATTTTGGACCAATGAGGCTAAAGATTTATAACCTACTATGAAAAGAAAATTGTGTACTTTTTATAAAAAGTGCATACCTTGTATCATATTGGCAGTTCTTCTGTGAAATCTGATCATTTGCTGTAGAGAAGAACTGCTGATCACATAAAAGTTAATAATGTCCACTGATATATAGAAATTATATTTTATTTCACAGAAAGTTTGAATTTTTGTTTTTACCTTTCTAACTAACCTCTTCACTAATTAACAGTACACATGCAAGAACAGATCTATATTTCTAACATAATATTAAATATCTTTCCTGATATATGTTGGACATCAAATTGTGAGTTTTTAATTTTTTTCTTTTTTCTTTTTTTTTTGAGGCGAAGTCTCACTCTGTCACCCAGGCTGGAGTGCAGTGGCACAATCTTGGCTCACTGCACGCTCTCCCTCCCAGGGTCACGCCATTCTCCTGCCTCAGCAGGAGTAGCTGGGACTAGAGGCGCCCGCCACCACGCCTGGCTAATTTTTTGTGTTTTTAGTAGAGACGGGTGTTCACCGTGTTATTCAGGATGGCCTCAATGTCCTGACCTCGAGATCTGCCCGCCTCGGCCTCCCAGAGTGCTGGGATTACAGGCGTGAGCCACCACGCCCGGCTAATTTTTTTCTTTTGTGTAGAGTACTCTGTGCATATTTATCATTCACACTAATAATTTTAAAATTATAGAATAGAATAAAAATTACTGATTTTATTGTGAAACATTCTGTTTGTAGTTTTACACATTATGAGTATCTGAAATATATCCAAAAGAATAATGTCCACAACTTCATAAAACTATAAGCCCAGTTTTAAAATACCTTTATAAATAAGTATAAGATATATTTCTGTGCATGATATATTGTATTGATATACCTTTTTTTCTGGAAGACACTTTTAAAATATTGTTTTAGAATTTGAATCTACTGCCCACAATATAAAATTACAAGCGAATCATTAAAAACTACACATCCCAAATGACAACACAAGGGTGTTTCATCATGTTATATATGTCTACTTTACAAATGAGAGGTCTTTGGGGAAATTTATTGTCAGATTTTTTTATGGAAGACTCTTCTGGGCTATTTCACTCTCTGCAATAAAGTAAATTAAGACACTAATTAGCTGTGCAAAGCCCATGTGATGATGTGGCTGCACAGAGGTAACAGACTACAGTCTTTTGACATGGTTCTTCAGTTTTTGAATGAAATAAATCAATAATCATTTCTCTTTATTTAAATGCAGCTTCAAAATTAGCTATGTTTGTTCTGTAAATGAAAATATTGACAAGGTCAAATTAGTTTAAAACCAAACCCAAGGCTTCGGCAAGGTCTATTTGTATCCTTGACCAGTGAGCAATCAACATGCCAGCCAGTGGTGAGGAGGTCAAACGCAAAGAGTATTTCTGGGAAATATCTGTCTGCCATTAATGTGAAAGCAACTTTGCTTTTGCCAATAAATAAAATCAATTTTCTACCATGTCTGCCACTGGTATGGATGGAGTCACTGCATCCATTTAGTCCATCAACTGCTTATCTCACAGGAATACTGAGCTTAATGCTTTTGTTCAAAAGAAAACAAGAAATGAAAGCACAGCTACTGCTTAAAAAGTCTGAAGTTTAAAAATCCTGAATCTAGCCCTAAGCAGAACTGATAAGGAAACTCTTCAATTAAAAATATTTCTCATTGATTTAATTATTATATATAAGTCTTTCTGAAAGTTTGGAAAGTCCAGCTTCTCCTTCCAATAGGGTGAATCAAACTTCATCAAATTTGTTTTCAAAATTCATGGAATATACATCACTTAATTTGGTGCTGCTTTAGTAATTGCTTTGTTATATCAACTCAATGCTTATTCAAGTTAGGATAAAAGTGAATACATTTTTATTTCTGCTTTTTTATATTTTGAGGACATCATGCCACACGAACAATAATAATTTTTTCAATCTAATTGACTTTTTAAACAAAAGACAAAACCAGAGCTAACCTGTTTTACTCAATTCTTTACACATGTGTTCTTATTTTGTCTTTTTATTAGTTGAGTAAGAATATAAGTAAATCTGAAGAGATTTGGCTTGAAGAACTCTCACCTGTATTTCTGAGTTGCTTTGCTTCACTTATGCTTTAGTAGCCTTACAATAAACAAAAATCCAGTCATAATAGATGGAGCAAATAGGGAATTCACTAGAAAGCTCAGGAAGGGTAAGAAGAAGGAATGAAGCATCATTGGAAATCAGGATAACTTTGCCTTTTATTATTGTCATTTGTGTGCTATATGATAATTTTTTTTCAGTTTCTTTCTATTTTCCTATTTTCTTTTTCTAATTGAGCTGAAATTTACCCATAATTCCCCCTCAAAATATTCTCAACACCTAAGTCTTCTTGCTATAAGTTCAGTTATCACATGGAATTAGCTCCATGTCCTACTTATAAATTTCCAGAAAGAATGTCTAATTGTCTTAATTGTCTTACTCAAAACTCAGGATCTTCCAGAGGGCAAAGGAATACCCCTGTCAATTGTCACCTCTCATTCAGTTAGCTGTGACTATGGTGTGAACTTGAGATATCAAAAGTGTTGACTAGAATTTTCAACCCAGATATTTATTAAATACTCTATATGGTACTGTGCAATATGTTACAGGAGATATAACGTATAAAAGGTGAACCCATCCAATAAGAATCTTACTATTAGAGGGTGGGTTTAAAAATACATATATTGCATATAAAAATGGTAATACACAGTAGTATTTATGACAAGATTTTGTCAGTATTTCACTTTATAATAATAAATATTTGGCTATGATATTAAAATCATCTCTTTTGGGGGGAAAGTAAACAATGAAAGAACTTTTATTAGAAATATGAGATTGCATCTCATATACGACATGGTGTAGGCACTGGATTTCCTTAAAATTCCAAGTCTGTTACTTTACCGAGAGAATGCATTCCTACCAAAATTTAATGAATGCTGCTGATATGTATGCTTAGATGGAAATATTATGTCAGACTTGCAAAAAGAATTTAATTCTCAAATTAATCAGACAGCAGTGTGAAAGATTCTTGGGGCTCCCAAATCACTAAGCTAAAGGGAAATGTCAAGCTGGGAACTGCTTAGGGCCAACCTGCCTCTCATTCTATTCACAGTCACCCCTCTGCTCACTGAGATAGATGCATACCTGATGGCCTCCTTTGAAAAGACTAATCAGAAACTCAAAGGAATGCAACCGTTTCTCTCACCTATCTATAACCAGGAGGTCAGTCAGCTTCAAGTCTTCTTGCATTTGCTTCAAGTTGTCCCACCTTTCCAGACCCAACCAACGTATTTCTTACATATATTGATTGATGTCTCATGTCTCCCTAAAATGTATAAAACTAAACGGTGCCCCAACCACCTTGGGCATATGTCGTCAGGACTTCCTGAGGCTGTGTCACGGAAGCGCATCCTCAACCTTGGCAGAATAAACTCTCTAAATTAACTGAGACCTGTCTCAAGTTTTCGGGGTTCACAACTGTAACAAGAAAATATCTTAAAGTAAAACAGCTACAGCAAATGTATTAAAATATAAACCAGACTTATGCCTGAAATTTCAGCACTTTTGGAGGCTGAGGTAGGAGGACTGCTTGAGGCCAGGAGTTCTAGACCAGCCTGGGAACCATGGCAAAACCTTGTCTCTACAAAAAAATAGGAAAGTTAGCCACACATGGTGGCATACACCTGTAGTCGCAGCTACTTGGGTGAGACCCTGTCTCAAAATAAGTAAATAAATAAAATCCCTTTGGGAAACTGGGTTCCGGAGGTCACTGTGTCCTAAGGCTAGGGGAACCAAGGGAAGAGGTTGGTGTTATCTGGATTTAGAAGCTGGAAGAAGGGACCCTACAGGGCTGAGACTCAGGCTTCTGAGGAGGGGGCACTGCCCAACTAAAACTGATACCTTTGCCAGCATACAATGAGGCCAATTCTGGGAATATAGAAAGAAGCTGACCTGGAACCAGCTACAGCCACCAGTGTCCAATACACAGTTAGCAGGTCATCTTAGTGAGAAAGACTCAAAAGATTGTCTGTGAATACCCTAAATCCAATCCAGGTATACTGGATGCAAACACTAGGAGAAAAAAGAAAGCTTTTGTATAACGAATTATATGGTCCTCTGTCTGAAGAAAGAAATGATTAGGAAAGATGGAAGTGATCTGAATAAAATTTACAAAAGGAGAATTCAGACAGACCAACCTGGGTGATGTGTTTCAAGCTCTGCCCCAGGAGCTTGAATGTCTGTTCCTCGTGGCAGGAGCGTTCCTAGAGATTGGTGCATCAGGTTTTATGTTGTTGTCTCTCAGCTCCAGCTCACCCTTCAAAACTCTGCCCTGGGATGTTGGAACTCAGATTCTGCAAATAACTTTTCTCCTTTGTCAACCCATAGGGGGTGACAGAAGAGGGTCCTGGATGGCTGTAGAAGACACTTGCTCTTTTTTTTTTTTGGCTTGCTGTTTTTCTGTCATCTGAGCAATGGCCCTTAACCCTGGTAGCTATAGTTGGTTCCAGGTCAACTTCTTTCTATATTCCCAGAATTCTTCTCATTGTACCCTGGCAAAGGTATCAGTTTTAGTTGGGCAGTGCCCCCTACACAGAAACCTGCAGGGTCCCTTCTTCCAGCTTCTAAATTCAGATGACACCAGCCTCTCCCCTTGGTTCCCTCAACCTTATAAGATGGTTACTTCCCTGTGTTGCGTAATTTCTTATAGTAAATTCTCTGTGTTAAAATATCTAGTGTGGTTTCTGTTTCTCTGTTTGGAGCCTGATGGACACAAATGCTCAATGACACCAGCCATTAACATTATCCAACAAGTTCTCTCTCTCTCTCTCTCTCATGCACACACACACACACACACCATGCTTAACACACACATCTCTGATTAGTATTTGGCTTCTCAAATAGATTTGTCTACCAAGAGAATTTGTTTTTCAGCAAACATCTATAATACATGTAGCCAGTTTGAGAGTTATATTTTTCATTATAAATGAATACATTAAGATGATGGTTTTTGTACATGAGTCTCTGAAAGCCTTATTCTTGTGATGGAGACAGATCCATTCCTGGGACACTGGCAGTGAGTTTCCTGCACTTGAATAATGACCCTAAACATGTAATTCCACCAAAATTGTAACATCCTGACCAGCTGACCAACTTCCTCTCATATTCCTTTGTTCCTCATTTTGCCCTGTGCTGGTGGCAAGGTGAACCCATTTTTCTTCAAATGGCAATATCTAATGTCTATAGGCAATGTCCCCTTTCTGAACACACTCTGATTCTTTTTAAAACTTCTTCTTCAACTAGAATTTCTCTGTAGAGCATCTGAAAAAGCCCTTAACATGAAGTCATAAACAACCAATACAGCTAAACTACCTCATCTCAAGGTGTATATTAATTTTATTTGTATATTAATAAATCTCTAATTGGTTTAAATCAAAGAGACTAAGCCTTGATTTTAGAATCTCAGAATTCACTGTGCTTAGTACGGGGAGTATTTTTCACTGGGAAGAGGCAAGAGAGAGGTGGGTCACATTTCTACTGCTCTTGAAAATCATGCAAACAGTTGCCTCCTTTAGCTGCTCTTTAAGTTGGCACTGATACAAAGACACGTTCAGTCCAACACAGTTCTTGACTGTCCCTTGGCCAGACGATAACTGATCTCCTTTTGGCTTAGGCCACAGTGAAGCACCATGGGGGAGGCCACGGAGTACCTACACATCTTATAACGGCCTCCTTTGTAAAGCTAAACAAATATTTGCCTCTGCCTTGCAAAGCTGAGTCACAGATCTGGCTTTTACATGTATATTCATATGCATCTGCACCTCTGCTGCTCACATTAGTGGCCGTGCCAACATCCTAACTGGGCCCTTGGGGCCAAGGCAGGCAGGATGCAGTGACAGTCCCAGTGTATCCAGGAGCCTGATGTTCTCAGGTGTCCTTTGTGAACTTTCACAGCCAGAGACAACTGTGCAGAACTGGGACTTCATCACCTCCAGGGAGGTTGCCTGGGGCAGATTCTAGATGTTTTTAATATTCAACCCATAGGTAAAAAATTATGCCCAATTGTTATTCGCATCTTTGAAAACTAGACATAAGGAACATTCTGGAGCATATATGAAATGATAACCAAGTAAGATTTAATAATAAACCAATGTTTAAAATGCATTTAATGAGAAATTACTGGAGGGAAGAAAAAGATACCTATATTGAAAGATGAGGGACTCTTCTCTCTGGCCCAGTTTTCTACTTACTGCCCATGAACTTAAGTAATTTACTAAATCTTTTCAGACTGTCATCTCTGCATATACAAGATAGTACATGTATAGACTCCAGACCTCTACTGGGTCTGGAGTGTTTTTGTTGTTGTTTTAAAAAGTTTTCATACATGTTCTCCGTATTTGTTTGCTAAGACTGACATAGCAAAATGCTACAAATGAGATGACTTAAACAGGGAAATTTATTGTGTCACAGTTTTGGAGTCTCAACATCTGAGATCAAGGTGTTAGCAGGGTTGGTTCCTCCTAAGGGTTGTGAGAGAATGATCTGTTCCATGCCTCTCACCTACCTTCTGGTGGTCTGCTGGCAATCTTTGGTATTCCTTGTACTTCTAAGTGCATTACCCTCATCCCTGCTTTCATTTTCACATAGTGTTCTCCTGTGTGCATGTCTGCTTCTGTGTCTAAGTTCTCCCTTTTTATAAAGACACAGTCATATTGGGTCAGGGCCCACTCTAATGACCTCATCTTAAGTTGATCACCTTTAAAGACCTATTCAAAAGTAAACTGAGGCACAATACAGTTTTAAAGAGTTTGAGCAAACAGCAATTCATGACTCAGGCATGAGTCTAAACCAGAAGAGGTTCAGGAGCTCTACCAAGGGAACACAAGGGGTGGGGAGGCTTTTACAGGACAAACACAGATATAAAGCAAATAAAATAGTTGATTGGTTACAGTTGTACAATTGCCTTGTTCGGTCTCTCCCACTGGAAAGCTTCTGAGTCATTTAACTTACATTGTGTTTTTCTTTAATATAGGCATTTACAAAAAGTTGCTGAAGTTAAGTTTTGCCTATGTTTGCAAACCAAGCAAGGTTAAGGCCACTTATGAAACCTAATTGGCTTTGTCTGCTAAGGGATTCTTCAGGCCTGGTGTCTATTTTCATTTACTTTAACAATCCCTATTTTTAAATAGGTCGTACTTGCAGGTACTAGGGATTAGGACTTAAATTTCTTTTGGGGGTACATAATCCAACCCATAATACTTTCTGACCCCAATTCTTGAAGGCAGGCTCCCTGGCAGCTCTCAGACTGACCTCCTTCTCTCTGCCATTGACCCATTATTGATTTCTTGAGAGAGATCAATAATGGGCCAATGGCAGAGAGAAGGAGAGATCCTTCTTTGCAGAATCCTTCTCTGTAGCTCCTTCTCTATAGGAAGGCAGGAGAACTCACTCTGGAAAGACAGATGGAGTCCAATTCTTTCCAGCTGCATAACACAAGACAAGTCACTTTACCTCTGCAAGCTTCTATCACCTCATCTATAAGATGGGATCATAGGTTTGCCAACAGAAGTCAGTGAGATAAAGCAAAGTAGTACTTGACTAGCACATGGTAAGTGCTTAACAAATAATGGATATTATTATTTATTCCTTTTGAGTCAATGAAAGGATGGATCAGTGATTCCTAACCCTGGATGCACCTTAGAATCATCTGAGGGAAGCTTTTAAAAACTGCCCAGGCCCCAATACAGATTCTGACTCAATTGGTCTGGGAGAGAGAGTCCAGGCATTAATATTTTTAGAAGCTCCTTGGTTTAATATGCAGCCAGGGTTGAGAACCACTAGAATAGATGACAGGATTGAAAACATGAATGGAAAGTCTCAATGCGGTGGAAAGTCAGAGGCTGATTTGTATTTACTTAGCAAGATGGCCCACTTCGTGGGGGATGCATGATGGTGAGAGCCAGAGACAGCTCTTGGAAAACCTGTGAATTGGGTGACCTAGATTTCAGAGCCACTGCTTGCTTTGTGGTCTCCCTGTGACATTTTCTCTGGGCCTCCCTGAGGAGGGAACACCCCCACTGAGACACTGCTCTGGGCTTTCCTTCCCACAGCAAAAGCCCATCCACTTGCTCACCCTCCAAACACAGGTGCCATCCTTTCCCCAGCTCCAGCTCCAGGTCTGGGAGGAAAATCCTCAGTTACTAAGAATAACAGTTTGACACACTTCCCTTCCCAGGGACATCTACCTTTTAATGGTGGACATGACAGAACTCAAGGAATCCTCCAGTGAGGAAGGTTTAGATGCTCAAGGGCAGACCTGTAGCACGGAGATGGCTGAATTTTTATGCCCTACTAGGTGGGAACTGACTGCTTGGACTGAACGTGACTCCCAAGGCCCCTGAACTGTGGCCTGGAGAGCTTTTAGTTCACAGAGTAACTCTCTCCCTCCATCCCCAGCACCAAACCCTTTCCATGTACAAGTGTGGACTCTGGAAGCGGCTGTTCTGGTAGCTGCAGGAGGGGCCAGGCTAGCTTTTGACAGTTCTGGCCACTTCCAGAGATGGCTCTTGGTTCTCAGGCCCTCGGCTGAGTGATGGGGGCAGCTGTCAACAGCTCTCTCTCCTCTCCCCTTTCCCCAGCTGCTCTGACTCTTCATCAGCAGGCTGAGCTTCTCCAAGCCTCAGTTTCCCTTCTCCTCACCCCCTTCTCACCAGACGCTTGCCACCCATGCTCTTTACGGTCCTGGGTCTCTCCAGTTTTCATGAGAGAAAGGCCAGTAACATTTTCTTAAGCCAGTGAATGAGTAATATAGATAAAATCGTATGTAAATAGAAGCAATTTTTGATGACAAAACTGTTTAAATTCTCTTAATTTATTATCCTGAAGCAATTAGGAATGTCCATTTTCTTTTTGGCTGAATTAATAAAAGTATAGCAACTAAAGCAAAGACATGAGAATCCTCTTAATCTGGATACGCTGTGTTTGAGATAACGTGTTTGGTGCTTTCCACTTCTTCAGTTTTATTATTTATTTATTTTTTAAGTAGAGACAGGGTCTCACTGAGTTGCCCAGGCTGGCCTCGAATTTCTGGGCTCAAGGGATCTACCTGTCTTGGGCTCTCAAGGTGCTGGGATTATAGGCATGCGCCACTGTGCCTGGCCCCGTTTCTATTTTAATCAAGAATATGTCAAAAGAAAGAGGAGCCAGAGACAGCCTTCTCTTAACACAAAGCAGGGTGTTGTATCTTCATCTGACAATAAGTGACTTGGTTAACTTTGACTTAATTTTGGCTTTTGGGAAGTCATGGGGAAAAGAAGTAAAGCTGAGGATGGTGAAACACCTTTGCTAAACCCAGAGACACTGCACCTGAATCCTGCTCAGTGTTTTGTAGGCAACCAACTGCCTTCTGCCACTGGTATCCGGAAGGGGAAATGAGTTACCTTAAGTGGGCCAAAGTGGGGAAATACTAACAGTACAACTAGAAAGCAAGAGCTGTCGTGAAAGCCCTGAATGGGTTCCCACTGCCATTTCAGACAAAACTGATGCAGTTAAGCCTGAATTTCCTGGCAAGCGCAAGGGTAGATTTTTCCAAAAGGCTTTTTAGACTGCAAATACACAGCCTTTCCATGTCTAATCACAAAAGCAAACTGCTGGACACATGCTCTCTGTTCCCAGCTGGTTGTGTACATTTTCTTCACACTTCAACAGAAACGTGCCAAGGTGTGACATTTATAAATTTCGCCAACTGGGAACTGTGCACACAAATCGTTCTTGCTTGTGGTGTGGGAAAATGATGAATGGGGGCTGTTCTGCCTGGGGAGGAGGGCTGCTGTCACTCTGGCATGCCTACAGCCTTATTTATTACACACCAAAGTATAAAACCACTCCACCGCTGCAGCTCTCAGCTCCAGGCCTGGCATCTGCCCGAAGAGACCACGCTCCTGGAGCCCTGCTGTCTTTTCGGGGAGACTCTGGGGCTCTGTTGAGAATCATGCTTTGGAGGCAGCTCGTCTATTGGCAACTGCTGGCTTTGTTTTTCCTCCCTTTTTGCCTGTGTCAAGATGAATACATGGAGGTGAGCGGAAGAACTAATACAGTGGTGGCAAGAATAGTGCAAAGCCACCAGCAGACTGGCCGTAGCGGCTCCAGGAGGGAGAAAGTGAGAGAGCGGAGCCATCCTAAAACTGGGACTGTGGATAATAACACTTCTACAGACCTAAAATCCCTGAGACCAGATGAGCTACCGCACCCCGAGGTAGACGACCTAGCCCAGATCACCACATTCTGGGGCCAGGTACTCAGAATTCTCTGCTAAGGATTTTTGTGAAAGCTTAATGAGTTTTGTTGTTGTTGTTGTTGTTGTTGTTGTTGTTGTTGTTGTTGTTCTTTTTTTGGCTAAGATTCTTAGAATCAATGAATGCTTTCGAGAAGTTCGCTAAGCTGCTTGTGAATCTCTTTCTGGATTGCTGTCGGGTACAAGAGAGACTGTCGATCTCTGTTAGAAAATCAGCAGAGGCAGCAATGATGTGATGGGATGGTGGCCGTAGTATCACCCCATCAGAAAGGGGAAACTGGCCAGCCGGCTTCCTGCTGTGCTGGGACTTGATTTCCTTCTTGCTCTGTTGGTCCGGAAAGGAGTGCTGACCCATGCAGACAGATCGGTCACTGTGGACAATCATTTGTTGCTCTTAAGAGAATTGGACTTTCTTAATCCCTTCCGGCAGGGAAAAGCTGCCCTTTGAGTTTGTCAAAAGCAATCAAAGTTTTTTTACTTTGATTTGTGAGTATACTGTGACATTTCATGGCAGTCTTGTTTATTTGATTTATAGCATTCTAGATTGTTAAGCCTCTCTGTTAAGCCTGTTTTGAAAAGAATTAAAGAGTTAAATAAAAAATAAACTGTTTGAAATGCATACCTTATAGCATGATTTGATGCCTGATAATCACAGAGGACTTGATCTATTGCTCAGGTTATAAATTCAGCTCTAAGGAAATATCTTTAACTCTTGGTAGTATGAGAGTGAGTTAAGATTTCAGTATAGTGAATTGCAAATTGGTGAAACTCAATGTAATTTAAAATATTAAGTACAGGAAGAGACATATTTTGAATTACTCTATAGACATCTGGTATGCTGAAAACTGTCAGAGGGGGCAAGAAAAGTTACTTTGAGTTATATGATATTTGAACATACAGGTTTTTACTACAAGATTTGATTACTTTAATGCATTAAATAGGACCTGAAGAATTTCATGTAATTGAAATCTAAATCCTTCCTACTATGGATTCAGAAGTTTGGGTTGGTTGTTTGGTTATATGGTCAGACCAAGATCACACACAAAATCAATTGCAGATTTGAAACTAACCCAGAACTTCTAACTTGACCACACAAGGCAGTTGCCCAAACCATTCTGTGGGGGATGTATCCAGAGAAAACTGCTTCTTTAAGGAGCCACGGAAGAAATGATAATCTCTAAATATGATCCTATCTTTTGAAAGCCACTTTTAGAGATTGTCTATTCATCTGACAATCTTTTGGCTAAAGGGTAATGATTAACACTAATTTGTGTGTGGGTTTTTGTTTGTTTTTGTTCTGTGGTGAAGATATTTTCACTTGTGTCCAAGACTTGATCTGGACTTTCCATTTCACACATGGTATCTTTCTTGGCCAACAGATGGTATCTTTCCTGGCCATGACAGTGTGATTCCCCCAGAGGAAGCAGAAGGAAGTTAAAGGTTGTCTTTGGTCATTGTGTCCTGACAACCAACACCCAGCAGGCCACTGAAATTCAAATCACATTTCTCCTTCACTCTACCTTCTAGGTTCCTGAAGTATTTTCAAACAAACCACCAACAGGAGATATTGAGGATATTTAGAGTTACTGACATTCTGGAAGTTTTCAATACAACTCCTCTACCAACGGCTATGGAAACCACAGTTTGAATTTAGGATTGTGCTATGTTCTTCCTTCTTTTCCTACTTCCCCTGTCCCTCTTCTTTGATCATAATTCAATTTTCCTCTTATTCATTCAGTTCCCATGTATTTCTTGTGCTTCTACTTTGTACCAAACTTTAAAAGGGGCCCAGGGATATATAAAGATAAATATGCCTGAGCTCCCATGTCCAAACCATCCTGAAGGGCTGTAGTAGAGATGAATTTTTGTGAATTAAATTAAGCTTAATTAAATTCCATGTGTTAAATAAAGTCAGTACATGAAAGGCAATTGGGCAAAAGTGTCAAAGTACTGATAGTTTTTGAGCTGGATCTTAAAAGATGAGATTAAAAGAATGACTATCCACAGCAAATTAAAAAAAAAAAGTGCTGCAACAGAGACTGGAAAGCCTGTGAGGAGTTGGCTGTGGCTGAAGCTCCTGGGTTGGGGATGCAGGGGTGGGGGTTGGGGGGACGACGGGACATTACACGATTTTAGTGCCAAGAAGGATTCCGCTAGCTGGTTTAGGAGCTTAGATTTTGCTTTGCTAGCTAGGTTTTGTTTGTTCATAGCAGGACAGTGAGGTAATCAGATATATGGTCTGGAAAGATGCTCCAGCTGTGGGTTCATGGTGGAGTACAATGGCCGGAGATCTGGGGTGGGCAGACCTGGGCTCTTTTTTCCTGGTATTTTCTTCTCTGTAGGCTCTTTTTCATTCACCTTTGTCAATCTCCCCTCCTTCTCCCGGATACCCATTTCTCCCTCCTCCCACTTCCCTTCTTCTTCTTTCTTTTCCCTTTTTTTGGGGCAGGAGGTTTAAAAAAAGGAGCTATGACTCTCCTTCCTAGAAGTCACTTACTAGTAGTAGAGCTCAGTTCTGCATCACTACCCCTAGGCCTCCATCTGCAAAATTGGTGGAGCATTTCTTAGAGACAAACTCTTTCTCGCATGCTGCAAATTTACCTGCCTTTTGCATACACATTTGTCCTGCTTTTGGGAAAGGGGATGATAAACAAGGAGATCATAAATAGCAACTACCTACATGTAATTTTCCCTTACCTAGGAGAAAACTTCTGAATTAACACATCCCTTCCAACTTGTTCTCAGAATTCCAGCAAAAGACTTGACAATGCAAAAGCATTGCTCCATTCAACTGAACTTTGAAAGACAAGGCCAGAGGAAGGAACATGTAATGCAATGCTGCTGAAGGGTTCTCACGAGGTGCTCGACTAGTAGCAACCAGAAGTCTCTCACTGTTCTGGTGGCAGCTCTGTGCCCTCAAAGTGCCCTCAAGTAGCTTGGTATTGCACTTCCAATCCTAGTTGGCTCTAGCATTGAGCAACTTCATCTCCTGGAGCTGAATTCTTGTGCCTAGATACTAGACTTTAAAAACAAAATGTTTCTAAATTATTATTTGAGGCTTTGGAAAATACTTTAGTATCTTTGCATTGTAGAGCTGGAAACAAATGCAAGACGATTGTAGGGAAAAAGTGGGAAATCTTCTCTTGTTTCATCCTCTGAAGATTCTCTGAAAATTAACCGTCCAAAGGCAGATCAATAGGAGAAACACACATACCGCATGGGGATGATTTCCCAATAGCCCAATGTGGTATGCATGCTTACACACCCTTCCACGTAGGGTAGCAGGGAGTTGGGGAATGTAGAAGTAGATTACAAAGTTCCTCTGAGCCCTGGGGGAGGTGTTGTTACAAAAAGTGAATCCATACGGGTCTGCAACAACCTCAATTCTTGGCTCCTCAATTCCACTGAGGGTCATAAGGCAGAAGGAAAGACCAACGCAAGTTTTAGAGCAGGAATGAAAGTTTATTAAAAAGTTTTAGAGCAGGAACAAAAGGAAGGCAGGTATACTTGGAAAGGGCCAAATGGGAAACTTGAAAGACAAGTGCACGGTTTGACCTTTTGACTTGGGGTTTTTTTACATTGCCATACTTCTGGGGTCTTGCGTTACTTCTCCCTTGATTCTTCCCTTGGGGTGGGTTGTCCACATGTGTAGTGGCCTGCCAGCACTTACTTGGGAGGTGAGCATGCATAGTATGTTTACTGGAGTTGTAACCATGCTCACTTGAGGTATTCTTCCCTTACCAGCCAAATGCCCCTAGGAGGTCATTTGCCAATTAAACTCTGCCATTTTGCCTCTTAATGCACATGCTTGAGCCCACTTGCCCAACTCCTGAGATCTTATTGGGAAGCTGCCGATAACCAGTTTCAGGTTTTTGCTATCTTTAGGAAGACTGCCTTTACCCGGCACTGGCTGCAACCAATTATTATTTTAGAGAAACAGTTAAAAGCCACTTGATCATCACCTGATGATCACCTGACATTCCTGGTCAGGTGGAGCCCTCCCCTACCCTGCTCATGTCTGAGTAGCTACCTAGTGTAACAGTGTCAAGAAGGGAAGGGAGAGAAATTTACTGTGAACAGAGGTTGTCTTAAAGCTTCCCAGATTATGGCTCCTAGCTGCCCTCAGGAAATAGAAAAAAAGCCTGTCTGAGCCTTGTGATGACTCCCAGTCTCTTCACTTCTCCAGTGGTTGATCTTTCCTGGTTATTTGATGAGATTCCTAAGGAGGGGGTCTTAAGACAATTGCATTTCTTTTGGAAAGACGCTTTCTTAGTCAAATAAAGAAATTCCAGACAGAGTCCCTCCCGGCACTTCTGGAAAAAAGATCAGAGAGACTGGGAGGCAGGGAAAGGTCAGAGAGAGACCTTGGATCTGAGGCTTCTCTCTCTTTTTTTAATAAGAGATTTGCCACAAGCCAGTTTTCGTTGTGATAGCTCTTCCTATACGCCTTTCTTAAAACACCGAAGTTCAGAAGTTCAGAAGGATCGTGAGGCCCCTCTCTCATGACCTGCATTCATACTGAAAATCAAGATCGAGCAGGCTTTTGTCCTGCTCCGCAGAGCCTTCCATCGTCCCTGTGCTCACCTTATCTTCGTGGCTTATTTCTGAAGCCTTCCATTTCCAAAGCACTCAACACGCTGAAGCACGTATTTTGAAGAGTCATTTTCTGTGCACCAACACCACCTCATCCAATCCTCTGATTTAATAGCCAAAAACAAAACAAACAAAAAAAGATGTCTGGAGAACAGCGACTTCTCTAAGGTCACGCAGCACCATGATGGAAATTCTGGTTTCAGTCCAGTGGGTGTTTCAACATTCCTAAGCATCTCAGTATTTCCATTCCATTCCTACATCGATGGTTCCACTTGAGGATTTTCCCTCCTTCTCCTCCCTTCTCCATCCTTAAAATTCATCATTGGCAGAGCCCTGGATTTTCTGAGGTTTAAAAGGCTGAATTTCACATTGGCAAAAGCATAACAGGAAATATGGAATCCTTCCTTCTCAGATTACAGTTTTGGATTAGAAGGTGGGTTGTGCTGTGGTGTCTTTGACTTTCCAAGTGTCCTGAAATCCCTCAGCTAAAATCCCTGAGATGAAATCCGTCATCTCAAACCAATGGCTTTAGTTGACTTTTCTTCCCCTACCAATTTGGCAGAAGGTTTTCATAGACTCTAGTTCTTGTCCAGGTTTGAGCCTGGTAGACTGAAGACAAGACTAGGAGTTAGCTCTAAGTTATAGCTCCTGATCAGGCAAGACTTGGGTTCTGAGAGGTTGCAGGAGAATGCTTGTGCTACAGATACTGTTCAGTGTTTTCCCTGAATAGCTTGGTGGAAAATTTTAGGACAAAGCGGTGAGAGAGTGAGAACAAAATTCAAGCCCATTTTTTATTAAAGAAAAGAAAGTAAGTTCTAAATGTTTAACTGTGTGAAGTTTTGATCCAGTTCTCGGCTTAAATTTTTAGTGACAAATACAACCTGAATTTAAATTCTTTTTTCCTGCCTCTGTGTCTCCTTTTTCTCTCCTTTGCTTCATTTTTTTCATGACTCTCTTAGCAACAACATGCTGTTTTCAAAAGACCGTTGAATTATAATTGATGTCTAGGAACATTTCCACAAGTATTTTGTATGACATAATTAAAAGGCAAGTTGCCAGTTTAGATGGGAGTTCAAATTTCATAAGCAACTTTAACTCTTCTGTCAATCAACTTCCACTAGGTCTTTAGCTCTTTGACGGTAAACATATATTTTAGAAATTTATCTTTGGATAAATAAGCATTTCACTCAGTGTCATACTTGAGCGTGTTTAGTACCCATTAAGTGCTTATTAAATATTGGTTCAAACAGTGAGATAATCATTTCACAACTTTTTTTTTTGAGACTGTGTCTTGCTCTTGTCACCCAGGCTGGAGTACAATGGTGCTATCTCAGCTCACTGCAACCTCCGCCTCCTGGGTTCAAGTGATTCTCCTGCCTCAGCCTCCCAAGTAGCTGGGATTACAGGCATGCACCAGCGTGCCTGGCTGATTTTTGTATTTTTAGTAGAGATGGGATTTCACCATGCTGGCCAGGCTGGTCTCCAACTCCTGACCTCAGGTGATCCACCTGCCTCGGCCTCCAAAAGTGCGGGGAATACAGGCGTCAGCCACCATTCTCGGCCCAATCATTTCACATTTTAAAGTGGAATGTGTGAAATAGAAATCATGTTAAATAGTTGATTTACTTATAAAGTTAAAGTTGTTTCAAGATGTAGATAATAAAAATGTATTGGACTTATAGTTCATAGCAATGTATTATACTCTTGAAAATTGTTAAGAGTACATTTTAAGTGCTCTCTCTACAAAAACACTATATGAGACAACGCATATGTTAATTAGCTCAATTTAGTATTTTACACTGTGTACTTATTTTATAACAACATGTTATATGTGATAAATATATATATAATTTCTAGTTGTCAGTTAAATAAGTAAATAAATGTATTGGACTAAAAAATACTTCATTTCCTTCGTTTTCTAAGACAATTTAAGTGTGCTATGGCTGTTTGAAAAACTAGTGTTACTATTCAGAATTTCTAAGAGATCTTAATCTAGCTCTTAACTCAGTATCATGGATATAGTAAGCATTTAAAAACAGTGCTTAAAGTGGATAATTCTTGTAATTTGAGGACCATCTACTCAATTTAGCTACATCTGGGGCTATGGCAGTTGGAAAAGAGAAAAGGCTTCCAAGTCCACTTCTGAAGGAGTTTCTTCCTTTGCTGTTACAGTAGCAGCAGGAAGGCACTTTCCAGAAATAGGACCCAACATCCCACCCCCACCCACACGCTTTTCAAAGAGCATCTTCCTCTACTGACTTTCTTGTTGCCTTTTCCTTTGATCATCAACTGACCTTAGCTACTCCCTGACCCTTTGCCATTGATATTTCCACCCCATCCCATCTTTTGTGATCTTGCTGTGATTCGATTGGAATTAAGCTTACCTAAGGGCCAAGGCCAGTGGAAATTTAAAAATCCTAATTGCTCACAAGTACCTTTTTTTCTGAAGCTTCTCTTTCTGTCTTTTTAGTCTCCACAAACCGGAGGACTACCCCCAGACTGCAGTAAGTGTTGTCATGGAGACTACAGCTTTCGAGGCTACCAAGGCCCCCCTGGGCCACCGGGCCCTCCTGGCATTCCAGGTAAGGATGAGCAAGACATACTGTCAATCTAATTGCAGCCTGAGCTAAAGTAGGAGCAAAGGGCAAAGCTAAATAATTTGGGATCACTTCTGTGTGATCCAAAGGATCCGCTAGACTCTTGGCACCCTGGAATACCAGGTTCATAGGCTGGGAGGCTCCTCAACAGCATTGAGTCCGAAACGATCAGGTCATAGTCTTCGTTCCAGTATATCTGCCACAGCGTGCCACAGCGTGCTTTATGAAGGGCAGAGTAGAGCCAAAAGCTTACTGCTCTGGGCTTCAGCCATCTCAATGCCAGTCACTGAGCTGTGCATCCTTCTGTGTGACTCTAGGTCCAGCTAAGTGCTTCTTCCTCCAGTCTCAGGATCTCTCCATGTTCAGCCGTCTCTCAGTTGACTCTCATGCCACTCTTGGCCTCATGGAAACATTTTTAGGCTCCAGTACCATGTAGTGGTATGGGGAATGCTCTGGAGCTACATCAGACCCCACTAGACCAGCAGTTCAGTCATCTGTACTGTGCCGATGCCACCAGGCACAGGAGAGTGCCGCGGGCCTGCTGGTACCCTGGGTCAGTCCAAGAAAGGGTAGCCCAGGTCTCCTCAATATAGGGCTCCCAAGCCTATCTTGGGTTTTATTGTCTTCATCCTCAGGTTAATCCCTAGGGTAGGACCTCATCTCAGGGTCTGGCCAAAGTCCACTGGCTCTTCTGTGACTTACTCTCATTGATGTTAATATTTATCAAATGTGGTTCAATTTTTTTTCTACTTTTGAGTAGCTTCTTGCACAAAACCAAATTTACAGCAAGAAAATCTTATGTTAAACTTTAAACTACACTTACTGGCTTGGAATCTATGTCATTGGCCATCAACGACAGCAGCCAGCAGGAGCAATGATGTAGGGTAGGGCCTACTTCGACCCTTGTAAAATCTTCTCAGGTCTTAACTCTTCTGAGGTTACACAAAAGGTTGGCCTTGGTTAAATGTTTTCTAACCAGGAAATGGCTTTGTCACTGAACACATTAATTTGTAAACACAGTCAAAGTTCATCCATTTGGTAGGGTTGTAGGCCTGGTATGATAACCAACCAAGGGTAGCATGCAAAGTAAACAGCAAAAAGCCTGAAATTTAGCAAATATTAAAAATAAAAAAGAGGTGTAGAAATTGTCTCTTGGTGGCAAAGGGAAAAGTTAAAATTGTTTTCCAACTCTTGCTTTCAAAATCATTGCTGTAATTTGTTTAATGAATGAGTTTACCTTTTCCCCAGTTATAAAAGTGATGTGTTTTTTGTAGAAAACTTCAAAGAGACAGAAAAATATACAGAATGACATGAAAATTACTCATGTTCCACATTTAGAAAAGAACCTCTATGAATATTTTTCTGTAACTTATTCTTGTCTTTTTTTCCCTATGGATATAATACATAAATACATATTTTTCCAAACAAAGATAGTATCATGTTATTTCTATTTACTCATAACTTTCTTTTGCCTGAAACAAAGTCTGGCTCTTTTGTCCAGGCTGGAGTGAAGTGGCATGATCCAGGCTCCCTGTAGCCTTGGCCTCTTAGGCTCAAGAGGTCATCCTGCCTCAGTCTCCCAAATAGCTGGGACTACAGGTGTGCACCACCACTCCTGGCTAATTTTTTAATTTCTATTTTTGTAAAGACGGGATCTCGCCATATTGCTCAAGCTTGTCTCAAACTCTAGGGCTCAAGTGATCCTCCCACCGTGGCTTCGCAAAGTGTTGAGATTACAGTTGTGAGCCACTGTACCTGGCCACTTATGACTTTAAAATCTAAAAATATCATGAATATCACTATATCATTAAATGTTTTTCTTCAGCCTTCTTTTTTATGACTATATAACATAGTTTCTAGAATATGTCATGCCCTCCTAGTATTGGTGATTATATAGGTGGTTTCCAATCTTTGCTATTTTAAATGATAATGTGATAATCAGAATTCTACACAATTTTTCCTCCAAGCCTTGCTTCAAAGGATAAACAGGCTTTGGAGCTTTAGGGTATCTAAGGCTTCTTTCAGAGCCTGTTGCCCTATTTAGATGATGATACCCCTTGGTTATATTTGGGATTGTTTTGAATGGTCCCCTTTCATAATTGAGTTTGGATAGTATGTCTAGAAATGGATGGTAAGTATGAGTGACTGGGTTTCCTCATGTGATGATGTCTGGTTGTTTAAGGAAACCATGGAAACAATGGCAACAATGGAGCCACTGGTCATGAAGGAGCCAAAGGTGAGAAGGGCGACAAAGGTGACCTGGGACCTCGAGGGGAGCGGGGGCAGCATGGCCCCAAAGGAGAGAAGGGCTACCCGGGGATTCCACCAGAACTTCAGGTAAACCATCCTCAGTACATCTCCTGGTGGCTTTCCAACCTGCCTGACCACAAGGGGTCAGGAATCAGGATGTTCGAGCGCTTCCTCAAGTCTTCCCCAGTCCTGAGTAAATCTGAGTCTCAGTTTGTTCATCTACATCACAGGATGTTTGCATAAGGCCCATACTGTCCAAAAGGAGGACTTAGATATTATTCTTAGGGAGGAGAGACATTTATGAAGGGTGAAATCTAAGTCCCTCATAGAACCAAATCCAAGGCAACCCTAAATATAAACTTATCTCCTATTTTCCCAAATAAGATGTTTTAAGAATGTAATAAGATGTAATAAGGGTTTGGGCCAACTTGAATGTATAAACATTTAAATATATAAATGGAATGATGAAATGTCTAGTTATAATATTGTATTTATTAACATTGTTGTATTTACATATACTAATCCATACATAAATATTGATATATATTGTTTTCTCTCAACTCAGATTTTGTGGTATAATTTTTGTTTATTTTTTGAAACAGAGTCTTGCTCTGTTGTCCAGGCTGGAGTGCAGTGGCACGATCTTGGCTCACTGCAACCTCTTCCTCGTGGGTTTGAGCAATCCTCCTGCCTCAGCCTCCCTATAGCTGGAATTACAGGCATGCATCACCACACCTGGCTAATTTTTGTATTTCTAATACAGATGGGTTTTTGCCATGGTGGCCAGGCTGGTCTCAAATTCCTGGCCTGAAGTGATCTGCCTGCCTCGGCCTCCCAAAAAAGTGCTGGGATTACAGGCTTGAGCCACCACACTTGACCTTGTGGTATAATTTTTACTTGAGCTTTTCTTGTCAGAATCTTCTTTATCAATGGAGAATTTCAGTTTTGAGCCATTCACTCAGTGTTCCAGACCAGATTACATTCATTTCAGCATAAAGTTTAAAAAATCAATTTATGAGGTTAAAACTGTACATTTTTTTCCAGGCTCAAGTACCCATTTACCTATTCTTTATCTCTCTTTTAAATGATCATTAAAGTTCTTATTGCCAACAAGATCTTAAACTTGTAAATGTGAGGTTAGGTCACAAGAAAAATTACTAACTTTGGGTTATTTCTGGAAGGTGGAGGAGGGCTAGTATTTTGAAATGGATCCCCTCTGGCGGACTTCTATCAGCATTGAAAACTAGCATTTTTTAAAAATTAAGTTGCTTTCTGACTAGTGTCTTCCCAAAAAAAGTAACTTGTGGGTAAAAATAAAGTAACTGAGATAAAGTACTGCAACATGAGAGATTTTTGAAGAACTAGACTATAAAGCGATTCTTGCCTGAAAGATCAATTAGGGGGAAACTGTCTTTCATTTGTGCGTGTATGGTGGTAGTTTGACCCTGTATAAGTTCCATCATTTTTCTGGGCCTTGGTTTTTCAAGTTTAAAATAGCTTGAATAGTTAGGGTGTTACTCTTATGTGTGGGTTTTGCAACTTTTAAATGAAAGCCGTTTTGTTTTGTTTTGTGTGTGTGTGCACAGGCTGGAGTGCAGTGGTGTGATCTTGGCTCACTGCAGCCTCCACCAAGGTTCAAGCGATTCTCTTGCCTCAGCCTCTGGAGTAGCTGGGATTACAGGTGCGTGACACCATGCCTGGCTAATTTTTTTGTATTTTTAGTAGAGACGGCATTTCTCTATGTTAGCCAGGCTGATCTCAAACTCCTGGCCTCCAGTGATCGGCCTGCCTCGGCCTCCCAAAGTGCTGGGATTACAGGTGTGAGCCACTGTGCCTAGCCAAATGCTGTTTAATAATTTCAGCAACCTGGGATCCATGTGCCAGTAGAAATTTACAAACAAAAAGGCTAGAGATGCCACTCAGCCAGGTTAAGGTATTTAATAAGACAGAAGATAAACATCTCAAAGCTAGACACTCTAACCCATAACCTATGAATGGTAAACCACGGAGAAGGGGCCCTAGAGTAGCCAGTTTGATAGAGAACATTCTGGGCAATTATTAAATTTGTCCCATCAGCTATTTTACCCTAAAATCGCAATACAATCATTTGGGTCTTATGCAGATTGTGAAGGAGGGAACTTCACATTCTTTCAAGGTCCCAGCAAATTAAAGAATTTATTAATCTAACTTACACTCAGTTTCAATGACTCATTTGGATGAAGGATTAACTTTGACTTTCACAGCTCATTCTTCAATGGTGGTTTTAAGCAAAAGCTTTTCTTTTTTTTTTTTAACTTTTATTATAAGTTCAGGGGTACATGTGCAGGTTTTTTACATAGTTAAACTTGTGTCGTGGGGATTTGTTGTACAGATTATTTTATCACCAGATATTAAGCCTAGTACCCATTGGTTATTTTTCCTGATTCTCTCCCTCCTCCCACCTTCCATCCTCCCATAGGCCCTAGTGTGTGTTGTTCCCCTCTATATGTCCACGTGTTCTTATCATTTAGCTCCCACATATACATGAGAACATGCGGTGTTTGGTTTTCTGTTCCTGCATTAGTTTGCTAAGGATAGTGGCCTCCCGTTCCATCCATGTTCCTGCAAGGGACATGATCTCATTCTTCTTTATGGCTGCACAGTATTCCATGGTGTATATGTAGCACATTTTCTTTATCCAGTCTATCATCAACTGGAATTTAGATTGATTCCATGTCTTTGCTATTGTGAATAGTGACAAAAGCTTTTCTTGACAGGTGGAATTGTCTCAAGGCTTTTTAAATTATTGTTAACATTTTGTATTTTGAACTTCAACCCTGTCTTTGGATATTAGTAGTATAGAGGTGGTAACAATAGTAGTAGGGGTGGCAAGAGGAGGAAGAGTACTACCCCAATCTCCACTTAGGGGATATAGAAATTTGAGGCCCAATTACTAATTACTCAATTGCCAAGTGACAGAATTAAGAGAGGTGGACCTTAATCTCATATCTTTGGACACAAATAGACAGCCTTATTCCCAAACTCATAGAGCCTCTTGGTTGCCACTGTGAGCAGGTTTCTCAAGTTAATTCTCTTTGCTGATCTTTTACTGATTAAGCAGAGGCTTTCAAAGTCCCTTAAAAGATTACACATAAAGTATTTGTAACCATTCCCAGAAATGGGTGTTGACCATTAAATGACTTCTCGGATTCTCCCATCTCTAAACTTTACAATTCCAAGATGACATTTTTTCGTCCAAAATCATGCTGAGAAATTTTTGCTGTTCTAATATTCAAAAAGATTGCTAATTTTAGTAAACCATTTTTCTATATTTTAGATAACTGCAAACACTCCTTTTTACCTTTTCAAGGTTATTCACGTAATATCTTTTCACTGTTAAAAAAAATTAGAAAAGTTCTGGGCCAAAAATAATAAAACATGCCGAGAGATGATTACTGTTAACATACAGTTATGTAACTTTTCAGATTTATGCATACTTATATACATGTTACTTTTAAATATGATGGGAACATATATACATATTATTACTTTATTTCACGAATGACAATCTATCCTAAATGTCTCTTCATATAAATAAATACAATCCTATAGCTTTAAAATTAGTATCTTTTTTCTGAATATAAAATTAATACACGCTAACTTGAAAATTATAAGTGTAATGAAGAAAGGAAAACTTTCCCACGAAACTTCTACCAAGAAAGACCTGCTATTAATAATTTCAAGAATATTCTTGCAGATATTTTTCTGAATTGCCCACACAATAACTCCATCCACACAGACACAGTTAATAAAGGCTGGTATCAGATAATAATGATCTTGTGTTGTCTACTTTTTGGGTAAACAGCATATTGAAGATATTTTCTCCTTTTATACAGATGCACATTTAGATCAGCATCAAGAATTCTCAAAGTGTATTCAAAGAATTAATTTCATTAGAAATTAATAGGCTGGGCACCATGGCTCACGCCTATAATCCCAGCACTTTGGGAGGCCGAGGAAGGTGGATCTCTTGAGTCTAGGAGTTTGAGACCAGCCTAGGCAACATAGTGAGACCTCGTCCCTATAGAGAAAAAAAAAAAAAGAAATTAATAGATATCTTTTGGGGAAAAAATAATGCAGGGTTACCAAAATTAAAATGTTTGGCTATAGGGTTTCTCAGGTCCTTGAATTTGCTAATGTGCATTTCACGGCTTTAAGTGGAAAATTTCACCTAAATTTTTCTGGTATTATTTGATTACAGAATTTTAATATTTCAAAAATCATTTGAAAGACAAATAATCTTCGAAACCTGTGTTCAGAACTGTTGATAGACATTGTCAATCTAATGGCTGCATAGCATTCAAATGTTGGAATTACCATAATTTATTTGTTTCTTTCTCCATAGATTGATGTTTATTCCCAATCTTGCTGTTATGTATAATGTTTAACAAACTAATCTGCATAAAAACTTGACTTCTTTAAGATAGATTGCCTATTTATTGACCAATAATTCTTTCCTTAGATTGCATTCATGGCTTCTCTGGCAACCCACTTCAGCAATCAGAACAGTGGGATTATCTTCAGCAGTGTTGAGACCAACATTGGAAACTTCTTTGATGTCATGACTGGTAGATTTGGGGCCCCAGTATCAGGTGAGATGGAAACATAGGATGAAGATTGAGTTAATCAATGTAATAATAAAGACAATTAAGGAAGGAAGGAAAGAAGAGAGGGAGGGACGGAGAAAGGGAGGGAGGGAAAGAAGGAGGAAGGGAGCAGGAAATAAAGAAAGACATTAAGGTAGTTATTTTTTTCTGATTCAAGTTAAACCAAACAGCTCATATAGATTTCTGTTGGATTTCAAAGTAAACGAATTAGAATCTGAAAAGACAAAAATAGTTTTAAAAATATGGCCATAGTCATTAATATTATTAACTCTGATTTAGACTGAGCTAAATAATTCTTAAGAGGACATAGTTACCTCTGACTTTAAAAGTCCTTAAAACATAATTCTCAGTTTTAATGTGTCATAACTGTTTCCTCCCCTTGCCACCACCTCAAGGAGTGCCTGATCCTATTTTTTTAATGAAAAGAAATTGAGCAGGTAATACATTTACTTATTTAAAACGTTAAGGCCCGGCGCGGTGGCTCACGCCTGTAATCCCAGCACTCTGGAAGGCCGAGGCGGGCGGATCACGAGGTCAGGAGATCGAGACCATCCTGGCTAACACGGTGCAACCCCGTCTCTACTAAAAATACGATAAATTAGCCGGGCGCGGTGGCGGGCGCCTGTAGTCCCAGCTACGCGGGGGGCTGAGGCAGGAGAATGGCGGGAACCCGGGAGGCAGAGGTTGCAGTGAGCTGAGATCGCACCACTGCACTCCAGCCTGGGAGACACAGCGAGACTCCGTCTCAAAAAAAAAGAGTTTGTTTATGCAAATGAATACAAATATATCTTCTCATATTTCTATATAAAAGCTAGGACACTCTACATTCTGATTGTGTCTTGCTTTAAAAAAAAACTAACAACATATTTTAGAAATCTTTTCACGTCATTACTTCATCTTTCTTGTAGCTGAATGTACCAAAGTATATTTAATGAATTCCCTTATTGCTGGACATTTGGGTTGTTTCCAGTTTGCTTTTTTTTTTTTTTTTTTGGTGGTGGTGGATTTTTTTGTTTGTTTGTTTCTAGACAGGGTCTCTATCGCCCAGCCTGGAGTGCAGTGGCACCATCTCGGCCCACTGCAACTTCTGCCACCTCTGCCTGCCAAGCTCAAGCGATCCTCCCCACTCAGCCTCCTGAGTAGCTGGGACTACAGACCCAGGCCACCACACCTGGCTAATTTTTGTAGTTTTAGTAGAGACGGGTTTTACCATGTTGGCCAGGCTGGTCTGAAATTCCTGGCCTGAAGTGATCCACCTGCCTCAGCCTCCCAAAGTGCTGGAATTACAGGTGTAAGCCACCATGCCAGCAAGAATATACCACTTTGTAATTGATCACTTACAGGTATATCTGTAGGCTAAAGTTTTAGGAATATTATCAGTATAAACATATCCATAATTTTTATCAATTTTGCCAAATTGCTCCCTGTAAGGGTTGTACCAATATACTTATATTGTCAAGATATGAAAGCACTTATTTCCTGATAGCCTTGTCAACAAAATGTGCTTTCAAGTTTCTGGATAGTTGATAAATAGAAAATCCCACTTTACAAATTTTTTACTTTGAATTAATTTTAGACTTATAGGAGAGTTGTGAAAATATTATAGAAAGTTCTCATATTTTGCTTAACCATCTTCCACTACTATTAACATTTTAAATAACCAAAGTGCAATTATAAAAATAAATAATGAACCTAGGTACAATACTATGACTAAATTATGGACTTCATTCAGATCTCGCCAGGTTTTTCTGATGCCCTCAGCTTTTCATTCCATTTGTTGTCTGGCCATTTCTACCATGGGTTCACGCCTTTTGTTCTATAATGTTCTTTTGTAGAGGTATTTGCTTTATTAGTATAAATTCATGGCTACATTTTTCATCTACTACATGACAACATTTTTTCTTGGAGAGTGTTGTTAATCCATTAGGGTCATTTTTGCTTTTCTTTTCTACTTTAAAAAATTAACTGAGGGTTGAATGAGTTTAATTTTCCTAGACCAGCTGTATGCTCTAGTTTCTCGGTGAAGAAAGGACCAGGGCAGTTTCTAGACTGGACAACTCAAAGGCTCCATCCCCTGCTGCCAGGGGACTAACAGATTCTTTTAAGTATGGCCCTGATGTGCGTTTTTCTTGGTCACACTTCCACTACCTCTCCAGACTGCACTGGGTCCATGAAAGCTTCTGAAGCCAGCCTTATACTTCCTGGTTCCCTTGCCTTCAGGAGCCTTTTTTTTCTTTCTTTTCTTTTCTTTTTTTTCTTTTGCTGGCAGATTTTGAGATTGGCCACTGCAGGTCCTCTTTCCACATCCTACACTGTATCTAGCAACCATCACCCCAAACACAGCCTTGCTTCCGCTCAGCCCTGTTCACAGGGGCTTGTTTTCAGCATTGCTCTTCCACGTGGCCCTCACTATCAGGGAGTGCATTTCTCCTGGCACTGTGTGACACCTGCTGCCACCTGGCCTCCTCAGAGCCTGGCCCAACCTCATGTTATCTCCACATGACTCTGTCCACCCTCAGGGGCATTTGGCAGCACTTACAGGTATTTTTGAAGTTCATTGATTTTCTTCCAGTCTCCTAGCGTTGCAGAACGTGGATACTTATCTGGTTTTTGTTTTTCAATTCTACTCATTTCTCTATATGGTATCCAGAATTAAAAGGAAGAAACTTCTGATGGAGGCAGTGGCCCTGTCGGATTTTCACAAATGCTTTTAAGTGCACCTTGATTCATTTTTTCTACTCAGTTTAAGTCAGAAATGAACTGAGATATGAAATGATAGAAGCAATCTTTCATCACACTTTAATGTCATGAAAATCATCTTTAAATGTTCTTATGTGATTTTCTGCTCTGAAGGTTTATGTCATAATTTTCTTACAACTATTCTGTTAAATGCTATCTATGCCACAGATTATATTAATGCCTAGAAATACCTAGTCCACATTTCCATGGAATTAAATGGCTTTATAACTGAAGCCTAAGTAAGGATTTAATTTTTTAGAGCTCTCTTGGGCCAGACGTTCAGCTTCTAGTGATACCAACTGTCATTTGACTCTCACAGTTTTCTGTTTCAGTCTCCATTTTTGCAATAGATTGCAAAAAGACCGTTTTGTCCTTTTCAACTTTGGGAGTGAAGAGACGGAGAAGGCTGGTTTTTGAAATTACAGCAACACAAAGACCTCCAAACCGTAGTGCAAATGTGTCTCCTCTGGTTTCAGTACCTTCCCTTGCAGGAAAGCCACATGTGGGTATAATACATACTCACTTCGGTATTTCCAACTCCAGGCATTTCATTTATTCACCATCTGGCGTTTTAGTCTCCTCTTTCTAACATGTTTTTGCAACCTATGTTTAATAGTAGTCATCATTTTGTAAGAAAAACTAATATATTTTCCTGTCATTTTGATTTCAGCTTTATCTTCTTGAGGCATTGAAAATTATGTGTGTGTATGTGTCTAATATGAAATTTTGTAAAATGTGAAAAACTAAACACATATAAACTATTTTCCTTGAGGCTTTTAATTTGTATCTGCCTTTACTTTTCCTCTGTGGGCCAATCTCTAGGCATATGAATAGGCATGATAAACTTTTAGGCCATTTCCTTTGTTCCCAGAACATTGAATATGCATTCCTGGCACTAGACAAAGCATCATCATACTTCTTCGTTTAATTTGACTTAGAATCAGGTGAATTGACATGGCACCCTTACAACTTTCATCTTACTTGATTGCACCTTTGAGAAAGAAACAGAACTATCTTCTATTAAAGCTATTTCTGGGTTATTGTCTTGAAAGGCCATTAGTTTAAAATGTAACATGGAAATCAGTAAGAGCTTGATGACTTATGTTCATTCACCTTTCCAAAATGCACACCAAAATCCCAGATCATTTAGAGTTTGAAAAATTTTCCTTTTGTCTTGTCTGTGTGCTATTGGATTCTTCTTAATCATTCAGTGAAAGTGTCTTGTGTGCTAGCATTTAGAGTATATTAGGTCATATTATATTGCTTTCAATTAGGAGCCCTAGGCTCCTATTAAAAAACTCAAATCTTTTAAAATATATGTTGGTCTTCTTCAAATGAAGAGGATACAGACTTTTAGTGACAAGGTCCTGTTGCTGAGTCTAAGTTGGGTCTTTCTGTTTATTGTACATAATTTCACCAACATACAAGGAATAGCATGAGAAATTACCAGAACCGTTTCTTTAGAACTCATAAACATTTGTGCTGTGCTCCAGGATTTCCTCATCTTTGGCTAATCCCTTTGGTGAGTTTAATCATCTGTTATATTGTTATAGTTGCTCATTTTCTTAAGTCATGGAGCATCGTTGTTCAACCACAAACATCTCTGCACCTTGGTAACACGAGTTCTGTGGTACATGAGGATGATAGCTAACCTATGCCCAGGAACAACGCCTACTTTGCCCTAAGCACTTTGTCAGGGCACAAGGCAGTGAGATACAGCTAAAATGAGGTAGGCTCCTTCCCTTAAAGACTTTTAAGTCTTATTCGGGATACACAGTGTACACATTGAAAGCACTTGGAAGGGGACTAGATAAAGGGACATTCCTGCAAATTAAGGCCAAGGAGAGACACCATACTACAAAGAATATCAATAAAAGACATATGAAGGCATTTGGCAAATCTCCAGGTATCTCCAGGTCCTCAATGTATAACATGTTAATATCAACATGGATATATACCTGCTTTTTTCAGGTGTGTATTTCTTCACCTTCAGCATGATGAAGCATGAGGATGTTGAGGAAGTGTATGTGTACCTTATGCACAATGGCAACACAGTCTTCAGCATGTACAGGTGGGTGGTCTTTTCTGTCACGGGTCTCATCCATGCTGCCATTGTTTGTTCAAGGAATGCCTAATGACAGGGAAGCGTATAGCAGTCAATAGAGCCTGACATGGCCCCTATCCTTAATAAGAGCCCTCATGCACCAGTATGGCCACATTATCATCATTATTGTTTGGGAAAAAATAAATCTGATGAACTTGAGCATCAGCAGGTTGATAAGAGGCCTTGCACTAATTACTAGCAGCACTCCCAATAACCAGTCATTTGGATTATTTTTATAACTCATTATTTTGCTCCTCTCTCTCTGCCCCTTTTTCTGCTTTCCCATTCTCCCATGCCCTCTGATGTTAGCTTGGAATGTGGCAAAGAGGCAGAGAGCTGACACCTTTCTTACAATTAAAAGGGCCATGAGTTATCTATGAAAAACTTTGTGGCTGTTATCATTTCCCTGTTATTTTTGATGATGTGTGATAATTGCTGTGTTTACTTCTGGAGCCTTACCTGAGTGGGAAGATGTATTTGAAATGCCAAAAGACAGAAAGATGAGTTAGGGTAGATGAAATTGTTGCAACTAAGAGATCCAGTTACTCTAACATGCTAGAGGTTGATTTTTCTTCACCAGTCCAGGGCAAGAGTTCCAGGTTGAGAAAGAATGAGGGGTTGTAGGAGGGGTGCAGGTTGGGAGTGGGTTTATTCTTCCTGTTTTTTGAGGAAGCCAGGCTGATGAAAGCAGCTCTGCTGTCTATAAAACTGACTTTGAGCCAGGCGCGGTGGCTCACGCCTGTAATCCCAGCACTTTGAGAGGCCGAGGTGGGCAGATCATGCGGTCAGGAGATCGAGACCATCCTGGCTAACACGGTGAAACCCCGTCTCTACTAAAAATACAAAAAATTACCCGGGCATGGTGGCAGGCGCCTGTAATCCCAGCTACTCGGGAGGCTGAGGCAGGAGAATGGCATGAACCCGGGAGGCGGAACTTGCAGTAAGCTGAGATTGCACCACTGCACTCCAGCCTGGGCGACAGAGCGAGACTCCATCTCAAAAACAAAACAAAACAAAAAACAAACAAACAAACAAAAAAACTGACTTTGAAATTCTCTCTGGTCATTGTCATTGCCAGAGTCAGAAGGAGAAAAGCTTGCTGTTGCAAGCTTGTGGAAATATTTATGGATCAGGAATTCTGTTCAGAGAACTTAGTCACATTGTTTTCCACCCAACAAATGCAAGGGTGACATGGAATTGCAGTGCCAATGGAACAGAAGAAAGGGGATTCTGGTGAACAGCTAACCTTCTCTGCCCTCTGGCTTCCAAATATCTGCTGAACTCTTCTTCTTACACTTACAATACGTGTCTCCCCATCTCTCTGTCCCTATGGGAGACAGCCTGTGAAGCACAAATAATGCATCCAGCTCAAAGCCCTGAGTCAGTCAATGAGTAGTCCTTTTCATCAGATTGGTTTGTTGGCTGTTTTTCTCTTTGGCTCCTGGTTCTGTCCTCTAGGAGGGTCTTCTTTATCTGCTTTTCTCTGTGGCACATCTGAAAGGTGAGCAGGGCCTCCTCAAGGCTCTCTCACAGCCCACTTCCTGCTGGTGCAAATTTGAAAGCTGAGTCAAACAGCCCAAGCTTCTTGAGTCCGGTTTTGGGTCTCTGGCAAACCCATTTCCTTAGAAACTTACTTAGCAGGCTTTTACTCTGTTTTTTACTCGATTTTACTCTATTTACTTAGCTGGCTTTTACTTCATTTGTTAAATAGATTAAGTGAAGTCAGTTACATGTGTTACTAAACCACACTCCATATACTTTTCTTGACAGTTTTCAGCCTGCTATTCCTTGTCTTCATGCCTTTCTCTCAAGTTAATGGAGTTACCCTGAGGCCTTCTAAAGCAATCGATTTGGGCAGAAAGGCAATATTTTTAATCCATCAAATTGTGCCACAGCTGTGTCTACTTGATTGAATGAGTAGTCTTTTTTTTTTTATTATTTTACTTTAAGTTCTAGGATACATGTGCAGAATGTGCAGGTTTGTTACACAGGTATACATGTGCCATGGTGGTTTGCTGCACCTATCAACTCATCATCTAGGTTTCAAACCCTGCTTGCGTTAGTTTTGTGTCCTAATGCTCTCCCTCCCCTTTCCCCTCACCCTGCCACAGGTCCTGCTGTGTGATGTTGCCCTCCATGTGTCCATGTGTTCTCATTGTTCAACTCCCACTTATGAGTGAGAATAGGCGGTGTTTGGTTTTCTGTTCCTGTGTTTGTTAGTTTGCTGAGAATGATGACTTACAGCTTCATGCATGTCCCTGCAAAGGACATGAGCTCATTCTTTTTTATGGCTGCTGAATGAGTAGTCTTAAGGAAAAAACATCAACTTTATCACTGCTCTTCCAGATATAAAGACACCTGGCTTTTTTAACCTTGTTAGGCCCCAACCATGTAGACACTATTTACTTCCTTTTCTTCAAACAAGTCAGTTTTTGCCTAACTCATCTTTTGTAGCAACATCTTTCTAAAAGCAGTAAAGAGTACTTTGGCTTTTTCTGATTACTTCCCTTTCTTACCCTACAGGCATTAGATCTGTCTTCCAAGTTATCACGTTTTCCAAATGTTTTTGCACAGTGTAACATGGATCTTCTGCTTTCCCAGACCATGATATTTGTTTCCCCATTGCTCCTTGCCTGACCATGAGCCAGTGCAAGCCTATTTTTATTTGGGTTGCGGAGCAGCCTCCTTTTGTACCAAATTCTAGCTTAGTTAGGGGAAGCTAAATTACTGTAACAAAAACCCAGTGGAATAGCTCAAACATAATATAACTTTCTTTCCTTCTCATCAAACAGCCCAAGGTTGTTCCAGGTTGGAGCAGAGAAGAGAGAGAGCTCTTTTCCACACGGTCTCCAAGAACCCAGTATTCAACATATGGCTTCTAAGATCATTCTGGTCATTGTCATGAACATTCCAGACAGTCATAAGAAGGAGCAGGGAGGGATTTTGTGAGAGTGTTACTAGCCAGCTTTAGAAGTGGCACATAGGTCATTTCTGCTCACAGGCTGTTTAGAGAACTTAGCCGCAGGATTATACCTGTGGGAAGGAGAGAATGGGAGCACAGACTTTGGTGAAGAGTTGGTTGTTCATGGCAAAGACTAAGTAGTTTGTTCCTCTTTTTCTTTCCAGCTATGAAATGAATGGCAAATCAGATACATCCAGCAATCATGCTGTGCTGAAGCTAGCCAAAGGGGATGAGGTTTGGCTGCGAATGGGCAATGGCGCTCTCCATGGGGACCACCAACACTTCTCCACCTTTGCAGGATTCCTGCTCTTTGAAACTAAGTAAATATATGACTAGAATAGCTCCACTTTGGGGAAGACTTGTAGCTGAGCTGATTTGTTATGATCTGAGGGAACATTAAAGTTGAGGGTTTTACGTTGCTGTATTCAAAAAATTATTGGTTACAATGTTGTTCACGCTACAGGTACACCAATAATGTTGGACAACTCAGGGGCTCAGAAGAATCAACCACAAAATAGTCTTCTCAGATGACCTTGACTAATATACTCAGCATCTTTATCACTCTTTCCTTGGCACCTAAAAGATAATTCTCCTCTGACGCAGGTTGGAAATATTTTTTTCTATCACAGAAGTCATTTGCAAAGAATTTTGACTGCTCTGCTTTTAATTTAATACCAGTTTTCAGGAACCCCTGAAGTTTTAAGTTCATTATTCTTTATAACATTTGAGAGAATCGGATGTAGTGATATGACAGGGCTGGGGCAAGAACAGGGGCACTAGCTGCCTTATTAGCTAATTTAGTGCCCTCTGTGTTCAGCTTAGCCTTTGACCCTTTCCTTTTGATCCACAAAATACATTAAAACTCTGAATTCACATACAGTGCTATTTTAAAGTTAATAGATTTTAGCTATAAAGTGCTTGACCAGTAATGTGTTGTAATTTTGTGTATGTTCCCCCACATCGCCCCCAACTTCGGATGTGGGGTCAGGAGGTTGAGGTTCACTATTAACAAATGTCATAAATATCTCATAGAGGTACAGTGCCAATAGATATTCAAATGTTGCATGTTGACCAGAGGGATTTTATATATGAAGAACATACACTACTAATAAATACCTTAGAGAAAAATTTTGACCTGGCTTTAGATAAAACTGTGGCAAGAAAAATGTAATGAGCAATATATGGAAATAAACACACCTTTGTTAAAGATACTTTCTAAACTTGTTTTTAATAAACTTTAATAGTCATAGAATTGTAAATCACTATGGTTAACAGAAAGTGAAAATATTTTCATGCAGATGATGTGAACAGCCATGTGAATAGGTGACTTGGGCACACAGCAGGGTCATATGACTCCAGAAACTTCGCTTTTCAGTTATTCCATTGTTATAATGTCAACCCTTTAAGACATTGATGTTTAGAGGGCTCACAAATACAATCTGAATACCTGTAAGGAAAGAGGTTTTTTATCACATACCTGAAGTCTTTGTAATGTTCATGCTTAAATTCTAAGTTTTCACTTTAGTGACACACAAGGTTTGGTTGTAGGAAACAAGTCCCAGGTGTGTGGGAAATTGATTCACAACAGAGATGGGAAAAGGTGCAGATAATTTCCAATGCCTTCACAATTTACCCATGACCAGAAATATACTTGGAAGACTAATTTCACAAGTGTCCCAAAACTGAGATGCTAAAAAGGAAACAGTAGGTAGGTGTCATAGGAAGTTTACATGTACCATCTAATAAACAAACTTGCAAATTCTAAATCTTTTTTTTTTGTTGAGACAGTTTCACTCTGCTGCCCAGGCTGGAGCGCAGTGGCATGATCTCAGCTCACCGCAGCCTCCGCCTCCTGGGTTCAAGTGACTCTCCTACCTCAGCCTCTTGAGTAGCTGGGACTACAGGCACCCACCACCAGGACCAGCTAATTTTTAATGTTTTTAAGAGAGACGGGGTTTCACCATGTTGACCAGGCCGGTCTGGAACTCCTGACCTCAGGTGATCTGCCTGCCTCGGTCTTCCAAAGTGCTGGGATTACTGGCGTGAGCCACCGCACCCAGCTGCAAATTCTAAATCTTAAAACAACTCTGCAAACGAAGCACTTGAGTTTCTGCTTGCTTCAGGGATATAATATGGTGTAGAACTGTTTCACATAATGATCAGCTTTGGTAATTTTCCAGTGTAGAAAACATTATATTTGACCCTTGGACAACAAAGAGATTATATTGAAGGAATTTTATTGATTGTATCATGAATAAAAGCTGAAGTCAAAATTAAAATATAAAAAATAATTCAGAGGATGGAATATGCAAATGTAAACTCCAAACAATGTGGCTGGAATTCATAAACATTTACTTTATGCAAGATACTGTGCTATTCCAGGCACTCCTATGGCATTTAAAGTACAATTCTTACCTTCCCTAATTTTTCAACCTAGTAGAGGACAATAGGCTAGAGGGAACAAGTACATGGACAACAAAACATAAAGTAGAATGTTTTTATGGCCATAGAAGGCAAAGAGCTAGGAATTCACAGGAGAGAGAAACAGTATCTAGCTGAGACCATAAGAAAAGCTTGTGGAAAAGACAATATTTGATGGCCAGAGACAATTTCTTGCTTTGGTATGTTTGAAGTGTTACATTTATATATATATTTTTTATTAAAAAAACTCACTATAGAAAATTTATAAAATTCCCCAAAATATTTAGTATAAAATTAATCATCTCATCAAATATTAAACAATATTACTATTTTAAAGTGTTTATTTCAGTCTTTTCCTGCATGTATTTATGGCTTTTATTTTTAAATATAGTAATAAAATAATTTGAAATTAGCTTTTTCTATATTTTTGTATCTTGCTCTAATGGGTTGGACTAAGCATATTAAGAACACTCTCAAATGCTACTAAGGACAATTTGAAAACATAGTTTTAATTACTGCATAATTTATTTAACTTTCCTGTTTTGGAAAATATTATATATTTTTTGATTACAAATAATATGTCATGAGCATTCTCTTTTTTAAAAAATAAACTATGTGTGCACAAAATTATTTCCTTTGATTAAATTTCCAGAAGTGAGATTATTTGGTAAAAAAGCCTAGACATTTTAAAAGCTGTTAATAATGTCACATTTTTTAAAAAAAATAGCTTAAACTTATGTAAGGAGGGACTTTATTCAAAAGGATTATTGCCATAAGGGGAAGGTGACTACGACAATAGAAAAAAGGCTCTGAGATCTATGAGATCTGTAGCTCAGAGGACAAACACAAATAGGCTTTCTTTTATGGAAAGAAGTAAACAAGAACTGGGTGCAGGGGATGGGATGGGTGACAGGTATGATGGGACGTCGACTAGGAAACACTTTTTCCTGAGTTCAGCCAGTTCCCCGAAGGAGAGGCCTCTAACTTTAACATGGCTCCATGTTCCAGTGCCCAAAGTGGGCCAAAGTTTAGGTGCCTGGGCAAACGGGAAAAGCCTTACTAAACTTTGGTCAAGTCAAGTTAGTTCACATTTTGCCCAGATTGAACAGTTCAACAAACACTTCAGCTATTTATAAGACAAAAAACGTGGGAATTTAGAGGGTCTGTGCCTGGTCATGTTCTATGTAAACAAGAAAGTTTTAAGTCATAAGAGAAAGCATGATTCTTTGCAGCAAGCCATTTCCCAGAATAAAAGGGAAGGAGGATTTTTAAGGTGCCTTTCCAAGAACACGGGGCTCAGCTAAGGTTCAACATTGCCAATAAATATTGTCAAATTGTCCTCCAAGAAATCTGCACTTCTACTAGCAATATTTGAGAATGCTAGAAATGCTGCACATAGGTAGGATTGTGATTCACGAGGATGGGAGACAAAGTGTTCTATGCAATGAAAAATAGTTTGGAAAAAAAAAGAGGCAGGGAAATTGCAAGCTGTTTTTATGCAACAGCATAGTGTGCTGTCAGCCTGGAATGAATTGCTGATGCAGCGTTAAAGCAGGTACGGCTAGAAAGGGAGACAGAAGGAATGCCATAGGCTTTCAATGCCAAGGTGAGACCTGTACTTAAATTAGCAGCTAAAGAATCACTGTTAAATTGTGATCAATATTTTGATGTAACCAGGGCTAAGTTTTAGGAAAATCAATCTGCTGAAAATGGGAGGCTTTGAGGTACTCTCATTTTTTTTCTTTGAAAGACAAGCATTGATTATGTCAACCTTACAAAAAAAGATACTAGAAAAAAATTAAATATGTTGGGTTTACTTGGTAATAGAAGTAAGTATTATAATCTGAATGCATGGAATGGCAAACCATGAGTACATTTGGTGAGGCAAGGGGAAGGGGAACTTTTGTTAGCAAAAAAGGTTTACCTAAGCTGCTTAGAAACAGAGGTAATTGGTTCTAGAGGTTGAAAGCCAGAGTTGTTAGCAGTTTATGGATGGAGACGCTGTTAGTGGGCAAGTGTTCTTGAGAACATCATATCTGAATTATTGCAGTCCTGGAGAATGTCTAGTCATAAACCAAAGGGTTTTTAGAAAGTTCCTGGAAACAGTTCTTCTTATCTCAGACATATAAGCACGAGCATCCTCTTTTTCGGGCTTTACCAGCTCTATTTTGTCTGGGTCTGATGAAAGTGATTTCATCCTGGTATCTGCAACTTTCACAGCTAGCTAATGCTGAACATACATCCCACCCTCTCCCCACCACCCCCGCACAATTTCTTCTCCAAATGTTTATTGGACAGTCCAAGGTAAGGAGGCACAATCTCTGTTTGGATGGTAAGTGTTAATCCAGTGGAATGGACATAGCAACACCATGCTTTGCAGAATGCCTTAAAAATACTCTCTACCCTTATTTCCCCTGCAGAAACCCCACAAAACACACCCACTGTCACTCATTTTGACTCTTTAGTGTCACAGCAATATTGTGGAATAAGAAAGAAGTCTCTCCCCTCTTGGCATAAATGAGTTACTTTGGGCAAGTTACTCAATGTCTGTGCCTGAGTTTCCTCACTTGTAAAATTGGGTTGTCTGCTAGCATGTATCTCAAAGAATTGTTAAACGAGAAATTAGTTACTGCATGTTTTAATTATTTAGTGATACATAACGACCACAAGCTAACAGCTTAAAATAGCACACATTCGTTATTTTATGGTTTGTGTGGGTCAAGATTCCAGGCATGGCTCAGGCAGATTCTTTGCTTCAGAAGCTCTCACAGGTCTACCGTCATCGACGAGGGCTGGGTCATCTGAAAGCTCAACTAGAGAAGGCTCTACTTCCATGCTCCCTAGGGTTGCTGGCAAAACTCCATTTGTTGAGGGTGTTGGGTTGAGGGCCTCAGTTCTTTGCTAGCTGTTGTCTGGAAGCCACCCTCAGCTCATTATGATATGGGCTTGTCCAATGAACTGCTAACTTCATCAAAGCATGGAAACTGAGAATATGATGCAGAAAGTCTGCTAGCAAGATAAAAGCCACAACAGCTTAGAACTTAATCATGGAAGTGACATCCCATCACCTTGTGGTATTCTGTTGGTTGGAAGCAGGTCACCAGGCCAGCCCAAACTCAAAGGGAGGGGGTTTCACAAGGGCATGAATTCCAGGAGGAGGGGATCAATTGGGCCATCTTAAAGTTAACCTTAGATTGCCCTCCAGCCCCTAATGACTCAAATAATTCCCACATGCAAAATACAGTCATTTTCTTGCAAGGCCCTCAGAGATCTCACATCATCATCATAGCATCATCTCAAAGTCTAGAATTTCATCTTCTGCATCATGTCCAGATATGGGTGAGGCTTTTTGGAAGTAATTCTTCAGTCCAGCTCCTTGAGTACAGTTCCTTTTGATCTGCTAACCTGTGAAACCAAAAAGAAAAGTTATTGGCCCCCCACATCTAATAAAATAGTAGGACAGGAAAATACATATAACAGGTATAAAAGTTTCTATTCAAAAAAGAAGGGAATGAGAGTGACAAAGGCCAAAGATTCATAGCAATTCTTAAATCCAGTTGGTCAGAAATTATAAGTTCCTTGATTAACTTTCAAGGCCTATAACACTTCAGCATGTATCTCAGAGAGATTAGTTTAAAAAAATATAACCATAAAAAGAAAACATGGGCTGGGCGAGGTGACTCATGCCTGTCATCCCAGCACTTTGGGAGGCTAAGACAGGTGGATCGCTTGAGCCTAGGAATATGAGACTGGCTCTATTTAAAAAGAAAAAGAAAAAAACAAGATGATAACCACAGAAAGAAAAATGATAATCTCAAAAGGAAAAAAATTCTTAATATTATCAAGTATCCAGTCAGTGTTTAACAATATCCCAATTGTCTTACAAATACCTTCCTACTGTATGTTTGGTTAAATCAGGATTTCAAACAATATTTGTATATTACATTCGATTGATGTATCTAAGTCTTTTTAAATGGGCAATAATTTCTTGCTTATTTATCATTTACTTTCTAACATTGTGGATTTTGCCAATTATATCCTTTGGTTTATCCTCTATCCTCTATATTTCCTATAAGTAGATAAATAAGATGCTTGATTAAATTTAGGCTTCAGATTTTTGCAGAAAAACTTCATAGGTGGTTCTGTCCATTGCATCATACAGGGAGGTACATAGTGCCCTATTATATTGATATTAAAGTTATCAGTGGATTCAGGATGTCAAAGCCAGATTTATACATTATAAGTTCCCTGCTATGGACTGAATGTTTGTATCTCCCCAAAATTCGCATATTGAAACCCTAATCCCCAGTGTGATGGTATTTGGTGATGGGGCCTTTGGGAGTTAATATGGTTTGGCTGTGTCCCCACCCAAAAAATCTCATCTTGAATCGTAGTTCCCATAATCTGCATGTTTTGTGGGAGGGACCCAGTGGGAAGTAATTGGATCACACGGGCAGTTTTCCCCATGCTGTTCTCATGATAGTGAGAGAGTTCTGACAAGATCGGATGGTTTTATAAGCACCTGGCATATCCCCTGCTAGCTTTTCTCCTTCCTGCTGCCTTGTGAAGAAAGTGCCTTGATTCCCTTTCACCTTGGGCCATGATAGTTTCTGGAAGCCTCCCCAGCCATGCTGAACTGTGAGTCAAACCTCTTTCCTTTATGAATCACCCAGTCTCAGGTATTTCTTCATAGCAGTGTGAGAAGGAACTAATACAGGATGTGATTAGGTCAGGAGGGCGGGGTCCTCATGATGGGATGAGTGTCCTCATGGGACATGAGAGAGAGCTTGCCTCTCTCTTTCTCTCCCTCCCACTCTCTACCTTGTGAGAACATAACGAGAAGCCACAAAGAGTGCCTTCACCAAGAGCTGACTCTGCCAGCACCTCGATTTTGGACTTTCCAGCCTCCAGAACTGTGAGCAATCAACGTCTGTTTAAGTCATCCAGTCTATGGTGATTTGTTACAGCAGCTGAAGAGACTAAGACATTTCCCCCTTTAGCTTTTTGCCTAATGTTTTCAGCAGCCACTTAGGATTATAGCTGAAATCTGCTATTTCATTTGGGGTTGCAAAATAGTGAAAGTTTTAAAGACAGATATTCTTTCATTAGCTATTTGGTTATCCTGAAATACCATTCATATGGAGGGCAAGATAAATATTCAACTTTTACAATAAAAAGTTGGTGCCCTAACAACCTCCAGCAGGGATTAATGAAGGCTTTAAGAACCATTATTGTGAACTCATGAATGTTCATAGTATTTGATGTGTTTTAATCCACCACAGTCATTATTCTAGTTTAACGGGCTTCATCTTAATTGTCAGTGGGAGGCCCTTCAAGTTAGTCCCTCTGCCCATTTGGGTCAGATTTAGGCTAGTGCCAATCCTGCACAGCTGGCAGGAGTTCAGCAGGGCAGGGGTGAGTGGAGTCTCTGTGCAGACTCTCCATCCTAACCAGACATTCATGCTGCAACCTTGAATGTGACTCTAGCAGCCCAGACTATTCTGTGCCCTGCCAATTGCCTGAATTCTGGCTTTCGCAGCAATTCTGTGAGCTACTTGGTATCCTTCCAGTGAACTTTTTTTTTGTATTTATGCCAAGAATCCTGATGGATCTAAGAGGAAGTAGTAGAAATGGGAAGCCAGTTAACATAAAATTGAGTGGTAAGATAGTTTAGAAAAATAAATGCAATATAATATACTTTATCAAATAAAAACCAAAATAACATTTTGACAAAACAAAACATAGTATATAAACAGTACAGCTATGTCTGCAGATAGATATAATGGACTGTAGGACACACATCAAAATCATGGGAGTGTTTGTCTCCTTTTTTTTTTTTTTAAACTGAGTCTCACTCTGTCACCCAGGCTGGAGTGCAGTGGCATGATCTCATCTCACTGGAACCTCCACCTCCTGGTTTCAAGCAATTCTCCTGCCTCAGCCTCTGGAGTAGATTACAGGGGCCACCATGCCCAGCTAATTTTTGTATTTTTCGTAGAGATGGGGTTTCACCATGTTGGCCAGACTGGTCTCAAACTCCTGACCTTAAGTGATCCACCCACCTCGGCCATCCAAAGTGCTGGGATTACAGGCATGAGCCACCGCACCTGGCTGTGTTTACCTCTTGAATGCTGCGGTGGGGGAGACAAAGAAATCTAACTACAGGTGAAAGTTAAGGAAGACTTTAGCTATGGAAGGAGTTTAAAAGCAGCTTGCATTATGATGCATTTACCCCCTTACTACAGGGATGCCCTGAAAGAGAAAGAAAAAGGCAAGTGAATCTCCATATTAACTGGATTTTGTGTAAATAGATGCATGATATTGTTTAGGAGGAAGAGAATTGAAAGACTGAGTGCACTTAACAAGATATCCCTGGCCAAAGGATTATTTATGGTAAATAAACCGGGAATCTAAGAAGCATGGTTCCATAGCTAAAGCAATTCTCTGAGATATAAAATGAAGTCTATTAGGTGACCTGAGAACCTCGTTAGAGACTTCATCTGTAATTTGGGGCAGAGGGTGTATTCGTTTACTAAGGCTGCCGCAATGAAATACCACAGACTGGTTGGCTTAAACAATAGAAGTTTAATTTATCACAGTTCTGGAGGATAAAAGATCAAGATGTTGGCAGGTTTGATTTCTTCTGAAGCCTCTCTCCTTGGCTTGAAGACAGCAAGTGTCCTCACTTGATCTCACTGTGTCCTCACATGGTTCCCTTAGGTCTGTGATTTTTTGGTCCTAATCTCCTCTTCTACAGATACTAGGATTGAATATTAGTCATATTGGATGAGGGCCCACCCATATGACTTCATTTTGGCCCTATCTCTAAATACAGTCACATTCTGAGGTATTGACGGCTAGGGATTCAACATATAAATTTTTATTGATTTATTATTAATACATAATATTCATACATATTTATGGAGTACATGTGATATTTTGATACATGCATACAATGTGTAATGATCAAATCAGGGTTTTTAGGATATTCATCACCCAGAACATTTATCATTGTTTTGTGTTGGAAACATTTCAAATCTTCTCTTCTAGCTTTTTGTTTGTTTTTGTTTTTTTGTTTTGTTTTGTTTTCTTTTTGGAATAGGATCTCACTCTGTCTCCCAAGCTGGAATGCAGTGGTGTGATTATAGCTCACTGAAGCCTCAAACTCATGGGCCCAAGTGATCCTCAGACCTCAGCCTCATGAGTTAGTAGGTTTGTAGGTGTACACCACTTCCAGATAACTTTTCAAGATTTTTTTTTTTCCAAGACAGAGTCTTGCTCTGTCGCCCAGGCTGGAGTGCAGTGGCGTGATCTCAGCTCACTGCAACCTCCGCCTCCCTGGTTCAAGTGATTCTCCTGTCTCAGCCTCCCTGGTAGCTGGGATTACAGATGCGCACCACCATGCCCAGCTAATTTTCGTATTTTCAGTAAAGACGGGGTTTCACCAATTTTTCAAGTTTTTTGTAGAGATGGGGTCTCACTATGTTGCCCAGGCTGGTTTCGAACTTCTGGCCTCAAGTGATCCTGCTGCATCAACCCCCCAAAATGCTGGGATCAGAGGTGTGAGCCACTGCATCTGGCCACTATTTTGAAATATACCATATACTGTTGTTAACTATAGTCACCCAACTGTGTCATCAAATACTATTATTTAGCTATTATTTATTCCTTCTATCTAACTACATGTTCATACCCATTATCCAATCTCTCTTCATCTCTGCCCCCCATCATTCTACTCTTTATGAGATTCAATTTTTAGCTCCCACATCTGAGTGAGAACGTGTGATACTTTTCTTTCTGTGTCTAGTTTATTTCACTTGACATAATGACCTCGAGTTCCATCCATGTTGCTGCAGATGACAGGATTTCATCCTTTTTTTATGACCAAACAGTATTTTATTGTGTATATGTACACATTCTCTTTGTCCATTCATCCAGTAATGGACACTCAAGTTGATTCCATATTTTGGCTATTGTGAATAGTGCTGCAATAAACATGTGGGTACAGGTGTTCCTTTGACATACTGATTTCTCTTAAGATGTTTATCAAGACAATATGTGCACAGCTGAACATAGACCCTTATCAGGAGTTTTTGATTTTGCCTTTTGCCTTGTGATCTTTGCTTTGCCCTTTGCCTTGTGATCTTTATTGGCCTCAGAAGCATGTGATCTTTGTTCTTCTTGTTTGCCCTTTGAAGCATGTGATCTTTGTGACCTACTCCCTGTTCTTAAACCTCCTCCCCTTTTGAAATCCTTAATAAAAACTTGCTGGTTTTGCGGCTCAGGTGGGCATCACGGACCTACCGATATGTGATGTCACCCCTGGTGGCCCAGCTGTAAAATTCTTCTCTTTGTACTCTTTCCCTTTATTTCTCAGACTGGCCGACACTTAGGGAAAATAGAAAGAACCTATGTTGAAATACTGGGGGCGGGTTCCCCCGATACTTTTGGACATATATCCAGTAGTGGGACTGCTGGATCATATAGAAGTTCTATTTTTAGTTTTCTCACAAACCTCCATACTGTTTTCCATAATGGCTAAACTAATTTACATTCCCACCAACAGTATACATAAGTTCCTCTTCTCTGCGTCTTTGCCAGCATTTGTTATTTTTTGTCTTTTTGATAATAGCCAGTCTAACTGAAGTAAGATGATATCTCATTGTGGTTTTGATTTGCATTTCCCTGATGATTAGTGATGTTGAGCATTTTTTCATATACCTGTTGGCCATTTGTATGCCTTTTGAGAAATGTCTGTTCAGATCCTGTGCCCACTTTTTAATGAGATTATTTCATTTTTTGCTGTTGAGTTGTTTGAGTTTCTTGTATAGTCTGCATATTAGTCACTTGTTGGATGAATAATTAGCAAAATATTTTCTTCTATTCAATAAGTTGTTTCTTTATTCTGTTGTTTCCTCTGTTGTGCAGAAGATTTTTAGTTTAATATAGTACCATTTGCCTATTTTTTGTTTTTGTTGCCTATGCTTTTGAAGTCTTAGTCATAAAATCTGTGCCTAGGTCAATGTCCTGAAGTGTTTTATCTGTTTTCTTATAGTAGTTTTATAGTTTTGGGTTGTATGTCTAAGTTTTTTAATCCATTCTGAGTTGATTTTTGTGTATGGTGAGGGATAGGGGTCTAGTTTCATTCTTCTGCATATGGATCTCCAGTTTTTCCAGCACTACTTATTGAATAGAATGTCCTTAATGTATGTTCTTGGTGTTTGTATTGATAATCAGCTGGCTGTAAATATATGGATTTATTTTGGGGTTCTTTATTCTGTTGCATTGGTCTTTGTGTCTGTTTTATGCCAATAGAATGCTGTTTTGGTTACTACACCTTGGTAGTATAATTTGAATTCTGGTAGTGTGTTGCTTCCTGCTTTGTTCTTTTTGTTCAGTGTTGCTTTGGCTATTCAGGACCTTTTGTGGTTTTATACAATTTTTTTTTCTATTTCTATGAAGAGAAAGCCACAGAGTCCTAAAATAATTCTAAAACTCATCATGACTTTCTTGCCTAAAAGATCTTGATTTCAATCGTGCCTAGTTTTGCTTTAATCACTTGCTTGAGAAATACATAAATCCCCACTTAAGATTAGCGCAGGCATATCTCTGGCACCCATTTCTGGTTCTATTAAAATTCCTAGAGATGTCAAAAATTACATTAGGCCACCTGACAGGCTATACCTAGAAGAGAAAAAATGATTTGTAAAAGCAGTGAGGCTATTTGCGATTGCTTTTTTTTTTTCTTAAATATCACCTATTAGGCTGAAAACCTGAAATTGCAGCTCTCTGTAGAAATGTCAGAAGACAAACTAACATTTTTAAAGGGCTCTCATTTAGCTCTGATGAGTACTACACCCCTGATGTTCTTCTGATACTAAAATAATTTTCCTAGTGTAGTCTAAACTTTTTTAAAAAGACATGTAATCCACAGAGTTTGTAACTCAAAACGAGCGCATCTAGGAGGGATCACAAGCCGTTTCTGGATTAAATTCCCAGCTAGCTAGCTAGCTAAGCAGGGGCGGTGAAGAAATCTGCAGCCTAGGGAAGAAATCGCTTTCGCATTGTTCTTACGTGTTTACGTTATTTTACTTCCCTAGAGCCAGGCAGGAGTAGGGGCTCGAATGGTACAGCCGGGCTGGGGATCGCCATGGTCACAATAAAAGCGTCCAGAGAGGACGGTAACAGGCAGGAGCTCCAAAGGTCAGTCCCTGAAATTTAAGACTCAGGAATGTAGGTTGCTCGAAAAGGAAAGCAACCTACTGCATTTCGCACTGGCGGTCCCGGGAGGCCGGGGGTGGGGAAGCGCCCAGTGCGCAGACTCCGCGGGCTCGCGCAGGCCCACAAAGGAGGGCCGGGGGTGGTGCCTTCGGGGCGCGGCGCCGGGGAGCGGGAGGGCTTCTCGCGGGCTGCTGGGCTGGGGCTCAGGGCTGCTCAGTTTCCTTCAGGGAGGCACTGGGAAGCGCCATGGCACCGCAGGGCATCTCGGTCGTGGAGCCGTCCGGCCTGGCCCCGGGCCCGTTCTGTGCTATGGTCCTGGCGGACTTCGGGGCGCGGGTGGTCCGCGTGGACCGGCCCGGCTCCCGCTATGACGTGAGCCGCTTGGGCCGGGGCGGGCGGTCGCTGGTGCTGGACCCGAAGCAGCCGCGGGGAGCCGCCGTGCTGCGGCGTCTGTGCGAGCGGCCGGATGTGCTGCCGGAGCCCTTCCGCCGCGGTGAGCCCGGGCCCCGCGGGCTGCTCTCGGGAAGTTCCCGCGGAGGGGAGGGGCCTGGCCGTTCGATGGAGGCTGCACCCGCCACACCTCTGCCCCGTTGCCGCAAGAACCCTTGTCGGCCCCAGCCTTCCAGACTTTTGCCTCCTAGGGTATTGTTAGTGATCATTCATCCCAAACTGGATTGTCCACAACTTGGGTTCTGAGGTACTGCTGTTGCCCGCTTTCTCCTTTTGCCTCTCTGACTCCTTCCCGAATTCCTCCTTTTTTTCTAAGAAACGTTCCGTATTTGCCTTTCTGAATTAATTGAGGGTCTTGAGCCCCGTGAGAATCTAACGAAAGCCATAGGATTCCCTTCCTGGAAAACTGCATCTAGGCGCTCATTCGGCTACCGTTTTGGGGGGCTGCACCCTCAAGCCATCCACGGGCCCGGGCTAACGCGCCTCCCTGCCTGAAATGCTGGCGTTCTAAGTCTCAGCATCTGCTCCCTGAAGCCCCGTTACCCATTCCCATCATTTTCACCTTTTTCTAGACTTCCCCCTTCAGAGCCGCAGACGCTGGCATACGCAGGTCCTGGGCATCGCCGTCAAGGCTGCCCGCCAGGCAGCTTCCACAGATCCCAAAATGAGCCTTTCCTTCTTCCTTCTAAAACAGCATCTCCACCTTCTGTATTATTTATTTCAGTGAATGCCTGAATCTCAAACTTGTACTTCATCATGGACTCCAGTCTTCCTTTCACATCCAATTTCAATGATCATCAATACAGTCATTTTGCTCCTTAGCCCACTCGGACTGTTTCTCTCCATACCTGCTGCAACTGCCTTGACACTGGTGTGACAGCCTTTTAGAAACTGGTGTTTGGGGCTGGTATCACTCCAGTGGATTCTCAGACAGCTGCCAGAATAACTTTGTTTAAGTAGAAATCCAAAGCATTGCCTGGTCTATAGTGGGAAATCGGTAAATGGTGAATGAATGAATGCCTACGGCACAGCCGGCTTATTTAAATGCGATAAGTCATTTAACCCTCACAGCTGTATTTGAGGCTTGTAACAATAATGATTTAATAATTAAGATTATGTAATAATTTAAGAATGCTCCATTTAAGATGAGGGAGGCTTGTCCAAGGTCTTGTAATTAGGAGGAAGGTCGGCTGGGAATATGGATATAGCCTTCGGGTGAGGAGTTGTGACTGGTGTTTAGGTAGATGACTAGAGGTTTTCTGTGATTTATTTTAGCCTTAAGAAGGTAAAGATAGTGAGTTTATTATGTAATTTTGATTACTTTTAACCCCAGGAAATTTCAGGTGCTGGTTACCTGGGGTTTGTGCTGTAAATACTATACTTGTTGATAGCTTAAAAACTCTCAGGTACTATTGTCACTAACCACTCTTTCTACAGATGGGTGCTAAACTTTTTCGTGAAGGTACTGATGCTAGGCACTTTAGCGCCTGTGGAAACATCAGGTGTAAATTCTGCAGGAGGAGCTCGTGAGCTGATAGGGAAGATAAGTGTATGCATGTACAAGCAAGTGCAGCTAAGGTGGGATGTGGTAAACACTGATGCGGTATACAAAGAGAGAAAAGGGATTTACTAAAGGGATGAGACCCTGCTCTGGGGATTGAACAAATAGGCTTGGATAAACCTAGAGGGAAACAGAGATGTACTGGGAGAAATTACATCCTGGGAAGAAGCCACACATTCCAGAAATGGTGGCTTCACTCTTTGAGTCCTTAGCTGCTGTAAACATGCCATTAGCCTACAGCAAATGTTATTAATATTACTTGCAATGGTGCTATTTTATGTTTGTCTCAGAGAAGGGATTATCTCCATCCTCAATTCATACTCTCTTAAGAAGATCCTTACTTTTCTCTTAAGGTGTCATGGAGAAACTCCAGCTTGGCCCAGAGATTCTGCAGCGGGAAAATCCGAGGCTTATTTATGCCAGGCTGAGTGGATTTGGCCAGTCAGGAAGCTTCTCCCGGTTAGCTGGCCACGATATCAACTATTTGGCTTTGTCAGGTATGTTGAAAAAAAATTTAGTCTACACTTCTAATTTATTCCATCAAGATCTACAGGTATGTTGATTAATAATAATTTGTAAAGGTGAAGATTTAAATATCAGAATCAATCAAGAGAGCATGGGTGTTTAAAATGGATCGGTTTGAGTCTTGAAACAATCATTCTCAACCTTCCCTCACCCCACCCCTTAACAGGTTCGAAGGATAATACATGCCCACTACTATCATTTATTTACTACATTTGTTGAGTCAATTCTCAGACAAACCCCTGCTAGGAATTAAGAGGCTTACTGGGTACTACAGATGGTTGCTCTGTGGTTTGAAAATGTTGACATAGTTCGATTCTGACAGCTACTTCTCCCCCGGACCCCCAAATCTCCACCCACCATATTGAGAATCATTGCCTGAGTCATTGTTTCAGACTTCTATGAGCACTAAAAAAAGCCCATGGTTTTCAGGTCCTAATATCACTTTATTAGAGTTTTTGCCTGTAACAACATGTGAGATAGGCCTGATTCCAGAATTCTAAGAACTATGTGTTGTTGACTATAGGACATTTCAGATTTTCTGTGAGTATACGTTTAAAAGTTGAGGAAAGAAGTGGGTATAGAATTGGCTTTTCACATCTACTTAAAAATTAAATTCCTTTTTTTTCTTGTCTGCAAGTATTTTCTTACATTTCTTTCTGCTAAGAATGAAAGTGCATTTACTGTTTTAAAACCACAAAATAAATAATCATTTTCTTTTCCAAAAGTAAGTGAGTAAAAACTTAGCAATATTTGAAAATGTTGGTTAGAATAGGTTTTAGAGAGGAAAACAACAAAACAAGGATCCTGTCTTGAGGGAAAGCCTGTTTATGAGTTTACTGACTAAGCTCAGATTTGGAAAAGTGATGTATACTAGCTTTCACTTAGATTATCTACTGGAGAGATTGATTATTCCTCTAAGATGCTCACATATTTATTTTAAGAAGAGATTAAATTTAAAAGAGACATTAAATTTGTTTTTAATGATGTAGGTGTTCTCTCAAAAATTGGCAGAAGTGGTGAGAATCCGTATGCCCCGCTGAATCTCCTGGCTGACTTTGCTGATGGTGGCCTTATGTGTGCATTGGGCATTGTAATGGCTCTTTTTGACCGCACACGCACTGGCAAGGGTCAGGTCATTGATGCAAATATGGTAAGTATTAATTGGGGTAGATGCCTGCCACTTGTCCCTAAGTTTAAGATATGGCTGCTTAAAATCCTTTTTTTGAAGAAGAAGACAAGAGATATTTTAAAATAGACTTATGTCTTTTATGTATCTGTTAGAATGTCATATTTTGATCATCTGTGCTTGGAGTCAGTTCTCTGAACTTTCTGTGACTCATGTGATTCCTACGTTGTTTTAGGTTGGTGCAATAGTAATTGCAGGTTTTGCCAAATATTTGCCAACCTAAATATTTCAACAATTTTCCCCAAGTATCTCTTGTGCTTAGTATATCATTTTCAAGCAGTCGTCATTCAAAAAAAGTTCAAGAAGTCTCCCTCAGCAGGTAGAGAAAATTCTTAGGAATGCTAAGGTCAAATGGACCTACCTGTCTAAACCTTCCTGCTGCGTTTTAGAGGGGATGCTCTGATATCATAACACTTCTGTTTGTTCACTGTCATCCACTGAGTGCTTGCCTCATGTTCTGCTGAGCACATTCTCTGTGTGATTTCTTCTTATTCTCAAAACTGCATTTGGAATACCTTGTTGTTTTAAAGAGGAGGGAATGGAAGCATAGCCATTTGCTCAAGATCTCACAGCTAGTGGGTAAGAGAGCCCACTCCAGCACCACCACTGCGTGTTTGCATTTTCACAGACATTTGGAGGTGGGATGGAGAATGGATTTGAGGAGACAAGACTGGAGGTAGAGAGACCAATGACTGGGTTATTGCTGAAGAGATCAGGGCAAGTACTAAAGCAGTTAATGGTAGAGTTGGTTTGCATTGAAGGGACATTTGAGATATAAAATTGCTGGGAATTGATAATGGACTGACAGGGAGCAAAGAGGGAGAAGTTGAGGCCGGCTCCCAGGTTTCTGGCTTAGATGACCTGCTAGTGTCCTGAGGGAAGACTGCTGAACACAGTGGTCAGAGCATAGAGTGGCAGCTGACTACCTCCGTCCCAGCTCTGCCATTTACTAGCTCTGTGATCTTGGGCAAGTTACTTAACCTCTCTGTGCTGTAGTTTCCTTTGTAAAATGGAGATAATAATGACATCCACCTCATAGCATTGTTAGATGCTATGAGAATTCAATGAGTTCATCCATTGTTCAGGGTGGGAACAGTGCCTGGCGTACAGTGGGCCCTCTGTAAAAGTTTGTCATTGTGGTTATTTTTACTAGAAGAAAAGGAACTCAGTTTTGGTCTTTTCAGTTTTAAAGTGCCTTTCAGATATCCAGGTGGGATACTTGAGGTTAGGGACTGGAAACAGATTTCGGAGTTATTTGGGAGCCATATGAGACTATGTGATCCACTAGGAAAGGGGATAGAACACCGGCATTTAAGGAATGCGTGGGCAGAAAAGAGAAGCAAGGGCTGAGGACAGCTAAGGAGAGAAGCAGAATGGAGTGTTGTCATGGAAACCAAAGAAAGGAGTGGTCAGAGGCTCAAATGTTGGTGGGTACCTCAAGAGTTTAGAGACTGAGAGTGTCAGCTGGGTTGGGTCCTGGCTGATCTTCACAAAACCCATTTTCTATCAGAAACCCCCTCATCTCCAAAGCTTCAGCCTGCGCTTCCTTCTCCTGTTCATGGTGAATCATGACCAGCCCTGTACTGAGTGTGTGCCTGTGGGACACTGTCATCAGGGCACATCTCACACTTTCCAGTGTGCCCTCTCTGAAGTGTGTACCAGCGGCAGGGGAGTGTGGTTTATCTTTTGTGGGTCAGCTCTTGGCGTACTCATGGCATAGTCGCTGCATGAGATAGCAGCACCGGATTTATACCAGTACCCGCCAAACTCAAGACCGGTACCTTCCACAGGGCTTCTGTGATCCACACAATTCCCTGAGGGAGACATGCTACTATCATTGGCATTGAAGACTTGAAGGCTTGGAGAGGTTAACTGCCTTCCTCTAAAGCAGATGATGGGAAAGGGTCCTAAGCACTGCCCCAGGCAGTTGGATCCTAAAGCCACTGCTTTCAACAACTTCCCCTGCTGCCCCAAGGGCATGGTCCCTGGGGTCCAAAAGGAATGAACTAAGAGCAAACATGGAGTCTTGGGAGTGTTAAGGAGAATTGGAGCCTAGATACTTCTCTAGTAATAATTTGAATAATTTACCGAAGAGATGCAATTGATTATCATCAAATATAAATAAAAGGTGATTGCTGCTTTCAGCAGAATGTAGCTAATCAGAATTATATAATGATTAGAAGATAGTAAGGTTGGCTGGGCATGGTGGCTCACACCTGTAATCCCAGCACTTTGGGAGGCTGAGGTGGGTGGATCACCTGAGGTCAGGAGTTCAAGACCAGCCTGGCCAACATGGTGAAACCCCATCTCTACTAAAATACAAAAAAGTAGCTGGGCTTGGTGGTACACGTCTGTAGTCCCAGCTACCTGGGAGGCTGAGACATGAGAATTGCTTGAACCCAGGAGGCAGAGGTTGCAGTGAGCCGAGATCACACTACTGCACTCCAGCCTGGGTGACAGAGTGAGACCCTTTCTCAAAATAAATAAATAAAAAAGATAGTAAGGTTTTAGTGTATGTGAAAATGTTGTAATCTTTCTTCTGGGTTCATATTTCCATTAGGGGATAGTAAGTATTTGCTAATTACACAAGGCTAAAAGAATCAGTAAATCATAGTCATTACTTCATCACTAGGACCCCTTGTGACACAGGCAATTGCAGAAGCTGATTAGGGGAAGGCAGACACCTTCTAATGGGCCGAAAGTTTTCACAGTGTTTAGCAGCAGAATTCCAGACCTGGGCCTGCCTGTGAAGAGCTGGAGGCTGCCTTATTGCAGTGCTGTTTCCTTGGAAACTGTAGTTAAGGTAACTCTGGAATATGGAGTGCGTTTTGCTGTATTTACACTCAATCTGAGTCCACATGATGAGCACAGCGTTGTTAAATTAACTGTAGCATAAAGCTGCCCCCTTACATATTTTAAGTTCCACCTAAAGGTTTCTCTTACATAGTGAGCTGTGACCTAACTGGATGTGTAAACAGACTGTAACCTGCTTTTGTAACAAGCAGCAAGTCTCAGCCAATCACAGCAGCCATACTTCAACTAATCACAGGCGGCCAGCTCTTCAAACCATGTTCAAACAAGGCAAAGGCCCACTCGTAACCAATCCGGCTGTTTCTGTACCTCACTTCTGTTTTCTGTACATCGTTTTCCGTCCATAAGTCCTCTTTGGCCCCAGGGCTACACTAGTCACTCTGAACCTAGTCTGGTTCCACAGACTGCCCAATTCATGAGTCATTCGTTGCTCAGTTAAACTCTTAAATTAATTCGTCTAAAGTTTTTCTTTTAACAATATCAAAGGTTGGTGGCAAATTGAGGCTGCGGTTTCCCTGTGTCAGGTGGCTCTTCACTCGCATGCATGGTATATGAGTGATGGGGCAAGAGAAGCCATGTGCCAGGGTAGCCACTGCCAGGCCTTATGATGAGACGAGGAGGGTTCCTGCTGTATTTCTTGTCCTGTACCTCCTCTGATGCTAAGGATTAGACCAGAGCTTGTTTTTGTCCTGAGTGGACCCAACTGGATCTGTAACTCTGTTAACACGTCTATTTTTCCACAGTCTCATCAGGGCGTTCAACATATAAAAGAGATTAAAGGGGTATTTTATTAGCATAAAACATTTTATGTTTACATATTCAATATTTATGTATTATTTTGTCAGACCAACGAAGCTGTTCTGCTAAACACAAACACTGGAAGTTAGAGTTTATGGGTGATTGTCTCGTCGCTTTCAGTATTCAGTTTATTACTGTATTTCATTTTGACTGGATGTTAGGAAAATCCTGAGTTACAGAGATAAGTTAAAAATATCCATAGTTTTTACACAAAAATTAGCTGGGTGTGGTAGGCACCTGTAATCCCGCTACTCGGGAATCTGAGGCAGGAGAATTGCTTGAACCTTGGAGGTGGAGGTTACGGTGAGCTGAGATTGTGCCACTGCACTCCAACCTGGGCAACAGAGTGACACTCCATTTCAAAAAACAAACAAAAAAAGACCCTATACTTTTAAAAACTTGCTTAAAATTTCAGATTGCATTTCATTTATGATGAAGCAGAACAAAAATACTTTGTTTCAAGGTTGACTCACTACAGTGTGTAAAAACTTCTCACATTCTTTGGCCTGAACATGAAAGCCAGATAAACAGTATTCAGAACTCTCTGCTAAACCTCTCTCTTGCACTGTATGACAAGCTTGCTTCCAGTTCATCTATTATCGCCCTATTGATTCGGCGTTAGGCTCTGAGAGAAGCAAAGCTTGAGCGGAAAGCAGGCACTTGCTTATTGAAGGTGCTAACTTGTTGGTTTTGTATGAGTCAGCACAAATTAAGAGGAGAGGAAAACCATGCAGAACAAAAGTTTTCCTTAATAGTGTTTCAAATACAAGGTAAGATTTATGCAAAATTGGAAGGAAAAACTTTATTTTAAAGTCTAGCAACAAATGTTAATGAGTTGAGGCTCTGATGGGTCAGAATTTGGTATAGGATACATTTAAATATGTGCTTAAATAACATAAACATAAAATATATTTAAAATAATGCACATATACATGCATATGTGTATATATGTGTGTGTGTGTATGTGTATAAATGTGGAACTCTAATATCTCTGTAATCCAGCCTCAAAAAAAGGCACTGCCGTAGGCCACTTGCATGAACTCAGCTATTTGGTGACAATAAATGTCACAGCCATAAATTCAGATGTGCGTGAAATTTCACGTTAAGAGGGAAAATTGGATATATCCAAAGATACATTTTGTGGTTGTTCCACAGTCAGTAACTGAGAAATTGCTAGCAGTTGGAATGAGGCCTCCTCTATTGGTAACTTTTGAGACGCGGATGCTTTGAGGGCCTTCCTCCTGGGGTGCTGGAGACATTAGGCTCATAAAAGGCATAAAGGTCAGAACATCATCTTCTTCAAATAGTCCAGTGCCTCCAGCCTTTGAGTTTGAGCCTTGTGATAATTGTACTTTATTGTATAATTACTTCAGGACTCAGTGGGAAGGTGGCGTGATGACTTTAGGACTCAGTGGGAAGGTGGCATTCCCAAACCAGTTTGCCTGGACTCAGAAAATGCACATACCTGCCATCCATATTGTTAGTTTATTTTATAACTTTCTAGTGATTATGAAATATATTAAATACTCAAATACAGTTTTCTTGGGATTGGAATCAAGCTAGAATAAGCCAAATTTTACTGTTATGTGATTTACTTTTAAAATGTGGTATGGTTTATACATCTGTGTGTGTTTATAGGTATGGAGATCAGAAGATGGATTTTTAAAAGCTCTTTTAATTTTTAACTTTTTATCTTGGCAGTTTTTAACATTATAAAAAGTAGAGAGAATAGTATAGTGACCTTCCATGTACCCTCACCTAGCTAAATCACTAGCATTTTGCCAATCTTATTTGAAATGGAAAGCAAAGGTCATTTCTTCTAAGTGTTATAGTATTTTCGGAACTGAATAGTGCAGCCAATTGTTATTTTAACACAAACTGCTCTAACTCACTTTCTGGAAATACCAGAGAAGTTGTGTAATTAGGTAGAATCTTCGTATACTCTAAGATAAGAATTTTTACGCAAATTTTTTTTAACTTGAATGGGAGGAATTATTCATGCCTTGACACTTGAGTTATCTGGATTTGTCTTGTGTTCTGTTTTCTCAAAGGTGGAAGGAACAGCATATTTAAGTTCTTTTCTGTGGAAAACTCAGAAATCGAGTCTGTGGGAAGCACCTTGAGGACAGAACATGTTGGATGGTGGAGCACCTTTCTATATGACTTACAGGACAGCAGATGGGGAATTCATGGCTGTTGGAGCAATAGAACCCCAGTTCTACGAGCTGCTGATCAAAGGTAAGTGAACTTCACACGTCTCCCCCAGTTCCCCTTTTGCTGTGGATGTTCTTTGGTTCTATTTTAAAGACTTTTGGAATCTAGGATGTCTTTTATTATATAGCCACTTTCTAATTAACCTAATTATAGCCATCAATAGAATGTGGGGCATTTTCCTTGGCTTTTAAATTGACCAGCAGTCTTACTAGTCTATAAAATAGCTGAGGGTTTTAAAAATAATAATCCCTTTTGTAGGATATTCGGTGCTTTTATTACAGTTCACTCCTTGTGTTGGATAATCTTGACCCTGTGTGCCCAGATCTTACTCTTCCCTAGAAATGATCTCACGTGGGTTGCTTTCCATTCAATATTCTACCAGCTCCTATTTCTTGGTAGATGTCCCTTATGGCACTTCAATGTCAGAAGTCACCAGAGCATGGAAAGATTTTGGCAAATGAGATTCTGTTAGAATATGTTACTATATCACTATGCCTTTGCAGATTACCTGTCTTGCAGATTTTTGCCTTCTTGGCAAGTTGCCATAAATTAGCAAGAAAATTTGGGATCTCTTCTTCCCTAATTAAATAATTGGATGGGAATCATTTTGTTCCTGAGAAATGTTTGAATTTAGAGTTCACTCTATAAATAATGTAGAATCTAAGAAGTTTTAGAATATACTCTGAAGTGATGTGAAAGCTGATCACAGTGCATTTACCTTTCTACTACAAGTTTAGAGTTTCATTGTTATGTTTGGTAGCTTTTCAGATGCATATACTAAAAGTTATTTGCATATAGCTGGAATGACTTTTTAAAAAATTATCAAATTTTTGATGTGTTCTCATCTGATGGAGTAATTGTTTTTGCAAGCATCTGAGAGCATTTTATGATTAAGCATATTAACTTCACCTATTCAAATATAGTTGGAAAAACTATAGAAGAACACAATGGTTTATCTAGATCGTAAAGGGTACCTCTCTGTCCAGAAATTAAAAAGCTTGCCTTTTGTCACTGCTCCAAATAAATTGGAAGCTCTGGCTGCTCATGATGCTCTGGTGGAGCTCTGTGGAGCCGTGAACACTGCCACCTGCAGTCTGATGAAGATAGCAAATGATATTCATTTTCTGAGTTCTGGTCCTTGGCCAGGTCTGGGAGAACTGATCTTGCTAAAAATACAACAGGAAGCAGTATCGTGCCAGGCAAGGCAAACCCTCATCAGTGTGAAGCAATGGCCATCGTTGCAGCCCAAGTCATGGAGTTTTGTGTGGCTGTAACCGTTGGAGGTAGCAATGGCCATTTTGAGTTGGATGTTTTCAAGCCAATGATGATTAAAAATTTATGTTACACTCAGGCTGCTGGGGGATGCTTCAGTTTCCTTCACAGAAAACTACATAGTGGGAATCCAGACCAATAAAGAAAGGATCAAGAAGCTAATGAATTAGTCGCTAATGCTGGTGACAGCTCTCAACCCTCATATAGGGTATGACAAAACAGCAGAGATTGCTAAGACAACACCCCAAACTGGATCAACCTTAAAGGAAACTGCCATTGAACTTGGCTCTCTCACAGCAGAGCAGTTGGATGAATGGGTAAAACCTAAGGACATGCTGGGTCCAAAGTGACTTAAATAAGTTTTAATGAAAATAAACGTGTAAAATTTAAAAAAAAATACTGGACATTTTAAATAATTTAATGTGACAACTCCCAGGACTCCTCAGGGTCCCTCAGTCCTGGACTTGTTATTGTTGCTGTTTGTTTAATGATTTTCCTAAATTAAATCTGTATTCTTTGGCATGTGCAGCCACCGAAGTCAGCTGAGTTAGCTTCAGCTAATGATTGGACAGAAATGTCCTTAAATGCCTTTTTTTTTGTTTGCTTGTTTGTTTTAATCTAGGGGACAGGATCTCACTCTGTTGCCAAGGCTGGAGTGCAGTGGTGTGATCATAGCCTTGAACTCTGCAGCCTTGAACTCTGGGGTACAAGTGATTCTCCTGCTTCAGTCTCCCAAGTAGCTGGGACTACAGGCACGCACTACCACACCTGGCTAATTTTTTATTTTTGGTGGAAATAGAGTCTTGCTATTTTGCTGAGGCTGATCTTGAACTCCTGACCTCAAGCTATCCTCCTGCCTCAGCTTCCCAAAGTACTGGGATTTCAGGCATGAGCCACTGCGGCTGGCCCTTAAATGCCTTGAACCAATAAATCTCCCATCTTTTTCTGAGGCACTATATGCCTTAACTTCTTGCTTGTGAAGAGCCTCAAGGTCAGCCAGAGGTGAGAGACGAGGGCCTTTACAGATCTCTCCCAGGCATTCATACTGCCCTGCATGTGTGCGTGTGTGTGGCCTTCTCAGGAGTTGCAAAAAAATTCTCAGGAATATGTTGGAGCTTTTCAAAGCCGCCTGTGGATATCCCATTCCCCAGTTTATTCTTTTGAGTTTTTTGGTCAGCATCTTATGAGCTGCAATAAATAACACCACCTAAGACAGCTGCGATAAAATATTGCCTTTTTTTTTTATTAAATCAACATTTTAGGGCTAGAGCAAAGTGAGCTCTGAGTCAGAAAGACAAGCCCTGAGAATGGAGCCTTTCAGGGAGCTGCCAGACAGGCTAAATAATGACAGTTCTCTGGGGATGGGGTTTTGGGGGAAGCTCCAAACTTCTTTTCCTCCTCTTGGGGCTATTCTCCTGCTGGTTTTCAGAACTGACCAGAGTTGAGAGGAAGTTGTTTTTCAAGGCTACCACAGGGAGAGGGTTGAAATTAGCACAAGTTCTGACACCACAAAGCTCACTGCTCTTACTGAGATTCAGCTGTTTTTCTTAAATAAATGCTCCTTGGCTTGCTGCAAGCTTTTAATTTCCAGAATTATGAAAAAGTTAATTCTGACAGTTGTTGTTAGTGTTCTCATTGCTTTAATGCCGGTTTTTGAAGGCTGTCATTCTGCCACTCTGGAGTTAACTCCCTTCCTTGGTATATCCTGTTATTTTAAAACATATACAGTAGTCCTCTCTTACCTGTGGGGGATGCATTGCAAGACCCCCAGTGGGTGCCTGAAACTGCAGATAGTACTGAACCTGATTGCTGTCAATTGGAAGATGTTTCTGTTTATGTCTTCCACGCACAAAGTTAATGCGTTTCCCATCTTAATTAAGCACTTATGGACTATGGCTGTAACTTTTCAGTCTGAGTTGTGACAGCAAAACTAGCATGAATTTCTTTTTCCTTCTCCCCTTCTTCACAATCTCATGAATATAAGATTCATTCTTAACAGTCGATTTTAGCAACCTTGGCTTATGAGTTTTATTCTTCCCTTAAGCTGAGAGCTTTCACCTTTTCACTTAAGGGAAGCACGTTAGACTTCTCTTTGGCATATCCACATTGCCAGCATCACCTTTGCCTACAACCTTTGGGGCCCTTAGGAAGTAAAATAAGGGTTACTTGAACACAAGCACTGCAATACTGCAGCAGTCAACCTGACAACCTAGTTGGCTGCTAAGTGACTAATGGGCTGATAGCCCCACAGTGTGGATGGGATGGACAAGGTTCATGTCCAAGGCAGGATGGAGCAGGATGATGTGAGGTTTCATCATGCATCATGCTACTCAGAACAGCATGCAATTTAAATTTATGAATTGTTTATTTCTGGAATTTTTCATTCAATATTTTCAGACCATGGTTGACTGTGGGTAACTGAAACCACAGAAAGCCAAACCTCGGATGAAGAAGCACTGCTGTATGTGTGGAGTGCTCATTTTTCACATCCACACTTCACCTCAATGAATGAGCCTTCCTGGAAACACTGAAAATGAAACAAGACAACATTTTTCTAGCAGGGTCATTGCTCCAACCCCTTAACTCCTGATCACCTTCTTCTGGGTATTCTTCTGCTGAGTTTAAACTTTGTAACTCCCCTGATTTTTTTACAGCACCACCCGCGGCCTAAATTTTTATTTTTTTTTATTTTTGTAGAGGCAGAGTCTTGCTTTGTTGCCCAGGCTGGGTCTTGAACCCCTGACCTCAAGCAATCCTCCTGCCTCGGCCTCCCAGAGTGCTGGGATCACAGGTGTGGGCCACAGCACCCAGCCTGCCCTAAGCTTTCTATGCATTCACTTGATTAATTTAATCCAGAGGCATGTTACAGGTTATGCATTCACAGATGAAGCCATTGCTGCCAGGAGGTTAACTGGCTCTCCGGATATGGAGGCAAGGAAGGGACCCAGGCTTACTGGATGGGGACACAGAGGGTGAGAGGCTTCCCTCCTCCAGGGTGCAGGTAGGGACACTGAGGCAGAGACCAGGGTAGCAAGTTGCCCAATGCCGAGAGCCCTGGAGTTGGGCTCTCTCTTGCCCACCGAGGAAAGCTATTATAGAGGGGTCATGGGCGGGTGGCGCGGGGCAGCCCGCCAACAACTGACACCAGGGGCTATTTCAGGAAGTGTCACTCAGTCAGTTGGGACAGGCTGAGGCCCAAGGAGGGAGGACAGGAAGAACAAAGCCCTGACCTGGGCCAGGACAGGGAGGTGGAGGCAGGAAAGCAGAGTGCATGAGACTGCAGCCATGTGACCTATGGCATGTCTGCTTTGCCGCTCCGGGCCTCAGTTTCCCCATCTATAGAGATGGGGTCTTGCTATGTTGCCCAGGCTGTTCTCAAATTCATGGGCTCAAGCAATCCTCCTGCCTCAGCCTGTCAAGTAGCTGGGACCACACGCACACATCAGCATACCAAGTTAATTTTTAATTTTTTGTGGGCACAGGGTCTCACAGCATAGCAAGACTCTATCTCTACAAAAGAAATGAAATGGGAGAAGCGGATTTAAAAAATTAAGTTACATTTTAAAACTGACCAGGAGCAATGGCTCATGTCTGTAATCCCAGCACTTTGCGAGGCTGAGGCAAGAGAATCACTTGAGGCCAGGAGTTCGAGACCAGCCTGGGCAACATAACAAGCAAAAGTTATTTATTTATATTTTTTATTTTTTCATTTGTTATTTTTTGAGATGGAGTCTCACTCTCTTGCCCAGGCTGGAGTGCAGCAGTATGACCTCGGCTCAGTGCAACCTCTGCCTCCCAGTTTCAAGCAATTCTCCTGCCTCAGCCTCCCAAATAGCTGGGATTACAGGCACAAGCCACCACACCCAGCTAATTTTTGTATTTTTGTAGAGATGGGGTTTCACCATGTTGGCCAGGCTGGTCTCAAACTCTTGACCTCAAGTGATTCGCCCATCTCAGCCTCCCAAAGTGCTGGGATTACAGGCATGAGCCACCACGCCCAGCCAAAATTTTTAATTTTTTAGATACAAAAAGTTTAAAAATTAACTGAGCATGGTCATCCCAGCTACTCAGGAGGCTGAGGTGGAAGGATCCCTTGAACCCAGGACTTCGAAGCTACAGTGAACTATGATTGTGCCACTGCACTCCAGCCTGGGCAACAGAGCGAGACCCTGTCTAAAAATAAATAAATAAATAAATAAAATACAGCGAGCCACATGCTAAAAACAGTGCCAAGTGTCACGTGATGCTACTTGTCAGCTATTATGATTCACCGATCGCATCTGCCATGGGACATCAGGCCTCGGTGGGCTCACAGGGAAGGTGGCGGAAGAGCTGGCCTCATCCCAGGTCTGAGGGTCGACCCTGAACCACAAGAGAGAGGGAGAGAGAAAAAGGAGTCCCAAGGCTGGCACACAGCTGTCCTGAGCTGGCTTCCCCACTCCCGCTTCCCACCACCCTGCCTGGCCGGTGCCTGCATTTTCACCCTTAGTGCTGCCTCCATGGCACCTGCACCAGCCCCTGGGAGGAGATGCTGGAGCTGCCCAGAGCTGGGGGCCCGAGTGGAACACAAGCCCCCATCCTCCACTCTTCCCCAGTCACCCTGGCAGCGGGGAGGGGAGGCCAAGGTTACAGAGCTCCTCCCCCTGCCTAGCTATAATTAGCCCCGAGATGAATTAAACATGAGGCTGGGCTTGTCTAGGCAGCAGCGGAGGCAGCAGCGTTGTCCCTGACACTATAATTGTTCCCGGGCAGCAGGCAGAGGACAGGGCTGATGTGTGAGGCTGGGGGAGGTGGGGACACACTCACTGGGCACGGCTGTGGGAACACAGCCGTGTGGGGCCTGTGGACGTCTTTGGCAGGTACATGCGTGTGCCCGCATGCACATGTGTGTGATCCTCAGGACTCTCCAGGCACGAGGGGGAAGGGGTGGTCCTTGGGCCTGGAGAAGGCTCAAGGCTCAGGAGCCCCGGGATGAAGGTAGCAGCCCCACAAGGGGCATGGAGGGGGCACTCTCCAGCCCCATCTCCAGCAGCCCTGCGGTGGGGGTGGGCGGCCACCATTAAAGCTGCTAACAGCCAGCACGGTGGTTCACGCCCGTAATCCCAGTACTTTGGGAGGCTGAGGAGGGAGGATCACTTGAGGCCAGGAGTTCAGGGACAGCCTGGGCAACATAGCAAGACCCCGTTTCTACAAGAAGTTTAAACATTAACTGGGTGTGGTGGTGTGCACCTGTAATCCCAGCTACTTAGGAGGCTAAGGCAGGAGGATCACTTGACCCTGAAAGGTGGAAGCTGAAGTGAGCCAAGATCATGCCACTGCCTGGGAGACAGAGTGAGACCCTGTCTAAAAAAAAAAAAAAAAAAAAAACTGCCACCATCAGGATTCACACCTTCGTGGGAAGCCACCATTCCAACCTCCCGTCACGAAGTCCCAGACTCCCTCATCCACAGCGCTATCGGGCACTCGGGCACTGTAGCTGTGGTTCCAGCATTCCGGCCACCACCAGCCACTGTCATGCTGATGGGAACCCGTCAGTCCAGTTTGCAGTGAACATGCCTGTCTGGTTCTGTCTCTCCCAGTCTGGGAGCCCCCTCAGGGCTGGTTCTCTGGACCCCGCATGGCCCAGCTCAGGTGGGATTCCCATAATGGGGGAACACTTCTGGGGTCTTTGGAGTTTGGGGAGGTGGAGAGGCTGTGGATGAGGGAAGCATCCTTTAGGTCTAGAAACATCTGCAAATTGATGGACATCCTTGGGCCTCCTGGTCATCATCTTCCCACTCCAAAAACTATTATCCATCCATTTTATAAGGGAGGGAAACTGAGGCTGGGAGAGAGCCAGTGACCTGCCCAAGTGACACAACGGGGAGGGCACAGAGCCTGGAGGTCTTAGTGGCTCCATTAAGACCATTAGCAGGGCCGGGCGCCGTAGCTCACGCCTGTAATCCCAGCACTTTGGGAGGCTGAGGTGGGTGGATCACAAGGTCAGGAGATTGAGACCATCCTGGCTAACACGGTGAAAACCCGTCTCTACTAAAAAATTTTTTAAAAATTAGCTGGGCGTGGTGGCAGGTGCCTGTAGTCCCAGCTACTCGGGAGGCTGAGGCAGGAGAATGGCGTGAACCCAGGAGGCGGAGCTTGCAGTGAGCGGATATCGCACCACTGCACTCCAGCCTGGGGGACAGAGTGAGACTCCATCTTAAAAAAACAACAACAAAAAAACAAAACACAACAAAACAAAAAAACACCATTATCAGGCTGGGTGCGGTGGATCACACCTGTAATCCCAACACTTTGGGAGGCTGAGGAGGGAGGATCACTTGAGGCCAGGAGTTCAAGACCAGCCTGGGCAACATAGTGGGACCCTGTCTGTACAAAAAAATTAAAAAATTAGCTGAGCATGGGGGTGCATGGGTGTGGTCCCAGCTACTCGGGAGGCTGAGGCAGGAGGATCACTTGAGCCCACAAGGTAGAGGCTGCAGTGAGCTATGATTGTACCACTGCACTCCAGCCCAGGCTAAAGAGTGAGACCCTGTCTCAAAAAAAGAAAAAAAGAAAAAAAAAGAAAAAAAAAGACCACTATTAGTCACTCACACCTTCATGAATATGGCCAACTCCCTAGGAGAGAACCCTGGATTGGATTCCAGCTGGGGTCAAAACCCAGGCTGGAAGCATTATGAGGTCTTGGGCTTTTGGATGGGGTGAGAGAGAGAGGAGGGTGACCTCAGGCCTGCTCCTCTCCTCTCTGGGCCTCAGTCCTCCCATCCAGGAGATGGGACAATGGCAACTAGAGACAGTCTTGTTGGGGGCAGGGAAGACGGTGTCAGGATCTCATTCCCGGATGCCCGCCACCTGGCCCTGTACCAGTGAAATTTATTTCCCGGACCCTGGCCCAAGAAATGGTGAAATCTCTCCAGCAGCCTGCTGATAGCAACTTTAAGTCTTTCTGCAGAGAGGAAGGGAGGTGAGAGATGGGGAGAAGACAGGGGATTGAGAGGCAGGGGCCTCGGTCAGTCTCCCAGCTGGAAACACTCCCTCCCTCTACCAGGATCAGTGAGCTATGATCGTACCACTGCACTCTAGCCTGGGTGACACAATGAGACCCCCATCTCTAAGAAAAAAATTAAAAATTGAAAAAAAAAATTAAAAGGCCAGGCATGGTAGCTCATGCCTGTAATCCCAACACTTTAGGAGGCTGAGGTGGGAGGATCACCTGAGGTCAGGAGTTTGAGACTAGCCTGGCTAACATGGTGAAACCCCGTCTCTACTAAAAATACAAAATTAGCCAATTGTGGTGGTGCATGCCTGTAATCCCAGCTACTCGTGAGGCTGAGCCAGGAGAATTACCTGAATCTGGGAGGCGGAGGTTACAGTGAGCCAAGATCATGCCACTGCACTCCAGCCTGGGCAGCAGAGCAAGACTCTGTCTCCAAAAAAAAAAAAGCCAGGTGCAGTGGCTCACGCCTGTAGTCCCAGCACTTTGGGAGGCCGAGGCAGGCTGATCACCTAAGGTCAGCAGTTCGAGACCAGCCTGGCCAACATGGTGAAACCTGGTCTCTACTAAAAATACAAAAATTACCTGGGAGTGGTGGTGCGTGCCTGTAATCCCAGCTACTTGGGAGGCTGAGGCAAGAGAATCACTTGAGCCTGGGAGGCAGAGGTTGAAGTGAGCCAAGATCACACCACTACACTCCAGCCTCGGAGACAGAGCAAGAACCTGTCTCAAAAAAAAAAAAAAGAAGAAGAAGGTTTTCCTCATTCACAGCCCCTCCACCTCCCCAGACTCGAAAGACCCCAGGAGTATCCCGCCATTATAGGATCCCACCCGAGCTGGGATATGCAGTGTTCAGAGACCCAGCCCTAGAGAGGATCCCAGGCTGGGGGAGACAGAACCAGATGGAAACCTCATAGCCCAAACAACCAGGCCCTGTGCAGGGGGATCTGGTGGCTGAGTACACGGGGCCCCCTACAGACAAAGAGTGTTTACACGTGGTAAATAAAGACACTCCCGGTGGGGAGAACAGCCGAGGAAAACACATGGAGGCAAAAAGCAAAAAAAAAAAAAAAAAAAAAATCCTAAACTTCCTTTGGGAAGCCAAGACAGACAGATCACTTGAGGTCAGGAATTCAAGACCAGCCTGGCCAATATGGTGAAACACCATCTCTACTAAAAATACAAAAATTAGCCAGGCGTGGTGGCGGGTGCCTGTAATCTCAGCTACTTGGGAGGCTGAGGCAGGGGAACTGCTTGAACCTGGGAGGCAGAGGTTGCAGCGAGCCAAGATCATGCCACTGCACTCCAGCCTGGGTGGCACAGCAAGACTTAGTCTCAAAAATAAATAAATAAATAAAAGCATATAGAAACCCACTCTGGGCCAGGTGTGGTGGCTCACGCCCATAATCCCAGCACTTTGGGAGGCTGAAGCAGGTGGATCATGAGGTCAGGAGATCAAGACTATCCTGGCTAACATGGTGAAACCCCGTGTCTACTAAAAAATACAAAAAATTAGCCGGGCATTGGTGGCGGGCGCCTGTAGTCCCAGCTACTCGGGAGGCTGAAGCAGGAGAATGACCCGAACCCAGGAGGCGGAGCTTGCAGTGAGCCGAGATCGCGCCACTGCGCTCCAGCTTGGGTGACAGAGCAAGATTCCGTCTCAAAAAAAAAAAAGAAAAGAAAGAAACCCACTCTGGTGTCTACGGTGCATTCAAAATGACAAATCCCACAGCCAGAAAGGCTCTTGCAAAGTAGGGGTGATTGATAATAGCTTGCACCCCCCCACCAGAGCTATTATAAGGATAAAATGAGATAAGGAGAGTGTGTAAAGCCCCAGCACATACTCAGTGCTTGCAGAGCAGCTTTTGCAACCATGGCACCAAACAAGCCCGTGTAGATCATTTTTTTTAACAGTTATATATTCATTTCAATGTATATATTCCCCCAAATTTATATACAGCATCTACTCTACTCAGAAAAGATGTATATCTGGGTTTTCATGGCAGGATATAAAGGGTGCATTTTAGAAATAGATATATTTTGTTGGAAAACAATGGGAGGAGGAGTCGGTTTAGAGAAAAATGATGGTGGGAATGAAGAAGCCTGGAGTCAGGAACCACTCAGAGTAATAGATTTCTCAGCCTGTTCCTGGGCCCAGTAATTAATCCTGAGGGGCTAATTAAATTCCAGCTTCCTCTCTAGCCACTCAGCAGCCTCCCTCCTGGCCTCCCTCTCCCCCAGGGAGGCCCGGCCTGGCCCGCCCCTGCCAGAACCTCCCTCCTGCTGAGCCGCCAGGCCCCCAGTTCCCTGGGCTTAATCATCAGGAATTAAGGTTTAATCAGAAGGTTGCCTGAGAGGAACAGCCTCCCAGGTGTACAGCCGCACCAGGAATAAGGTGAGCTCAGTGAGGCGGGCTCGAGCAAACGCAGGGTCAGAGCCTGTCATTCGCTTCACACTTAGATATTTTGTTCATCGTCTATGTTTTCATAATCATGGTGACTTTTTTTTTTTTTTTGAGACAAGGTCTTACTCTGTCACCCAGGCTGCAGTGCAATGCAACTATCATGGCTCACTGCAGCCTCAACCTCCCTGCCTCAAGTGATCCTCCTGCCTCAGCCTCCTGAGTAGCTGGGACCACAGGTGTGCAACACCACACCTCGCTAATTTTTGTATTTTTTGTAGAGACGGGGGTCTTGCTATGTTTCCTAGGCCGGGTCTTGAACTCCTGAAACTAAGCGATCCTTCCACCTTGGCCTCCCCAAATGCTGGGATTATAGGCATGAGGCATCCTGCCCAGTCTCCTCATGACTTTTTTTTTTTTTTTTTGAGATGGAGTCTTGCTCTGTTGCCCAGGCTGGAGTGGCGTGATCTCGACTCACTCAGCATCTGCCTCCCAGGTTCAAGCAATTATTCTGGCCTCAGCCTCCTGAGTAGCTGGGATTACAGGCGCCCACCACCACGCCTGGCTAATTTTTGTATTTTTAGTACAGACAGCGTTTAACCATGTTGACCAGGCTCGCCTGGAACTCCTGACCTCAAGTGATCAGTCTGCCTTAGCCTCCCAAAGTGCTGGCATTACAGGTGTGAGCCACCATGCCCGGCCCCTCATGACTTTTTTCAATGCTGCATCAAACTACTGTTTATCTTGGTGACTGAGTTTAACGGCACCTCCTTAAATTTTGCACTGAGGTGGGTGCCTTGCTCTCTTTACCCTAATTCTGGCCCCAACTCCTCCACGCATGCACAAAGCCAGCAACTCCTAAGCATCCTGAGACCTGAAGCTCATTTCAGCTTCACCGCTGTCTGAGGACAATCTGTTACTGGGCCCATTTTATGGATGAGAAACTGAGGCCCAGAAGGTCAAGTCACTGGCTTTGGGTTCCTTGGCTAAGGGGAGGCAGAGGCAGGATTTGAACCCAAGACGCCACTGAGATGGGGTTGCTGCCTGTCCTGAATCCAGAGACAATGCAACCCGCTTCAGAGCACCCTTTCTGAGTGTTTTTGTTTTTGTTTTTTTGTGTGTTAGTTTGTTTTGAGACCAGGCTGGAGTGCAATGGTGCGATCTCGGCTCACTGCAAAGCAACCTCCACCTCCCGGGTTCAAGCAATTCTCATGCTTCAGCCTCCCAAGTAGCTGGGACTACAGGCACACACCACCATGCCCAGCTGATTTTTGTTTATTGTGTTTTTTTGAGATGGAGTCTCATTCTTGTCACCCAGGTTGGAGTGCAGTGGTATGATCTTGGCTGACTACAACCTCCACCTCCCGGGTTCGAGCTATTCTCCTGCGTCAGCCTCCCAAGTAGCTGGGACTACTCGCATGCACCACCACACCTGGCTAATTTTTGTATTTTCAGCAGAGATGAAATTTCACCATGTTAGCCAGGCTGGTCTCGAACTCCTAGCCTTGAGTGATCCACCCGCCTCGGCCTCCCAAAGTGCTGGGATTACAGGCATGAGCCACCACACCCAGCCGATAAACTCCCTTTCATATATGCATCTATCCTATTAGTTCTGTCCCTCTAGAGAACCCCAACAAATACTTTAATATTAATCTATCAGGTATCCTTCCCCACTTTATACCACCCTTATCTAGTCTATGGGGGACACTACTAATCTATCAAGTATCCTTCCCCACTTCCTGCCACCCCCACCTGTATGTGGACTACAATAGAAATAGAGACTTGAGGCTGAAGGAAACCCAGCGTAGGTATGAGGACTTGTTCTGGGGCTTTAACGCATCCATAGGAGTTTTCTAGGTATAAGTAGGGTCTGCTGAAAGGGCTTTACTGTGTATGCAAAAGCCCAGAGAAGTGAAGGAGAGTGTGACTTGTTCAGGGACTAATAAGTTTGTCTCCTTGAAGCTGGAGAGGACTTGATGGCCAGAAAAGGAGCCTGAACATCATCCTGTTCATCCTGTTCACAGTGACACGGTCACCCAGGCTCAATTCCACACCCCATCTTCCTGTTTCTCGGCTTCCTCCAACACCTGACCTAGTTCCCAGGCGCTAAGGTCAGAAGTGAATGCACCTGTGAATTAGTGAAGGAATGAGTGAGCAGAGGCAGCTCCTTCAAGGTTGTGCGGTGATACATCCTTCTGAACCCTGCCCCGGCGCTTCACGGTACACGCTCCAGAGAGGACTCAGCCTGGGACCCTGCCCCCCAGGATCCCCAGGCTGGGACTGTGGGATGGAGCTGGACACAGACACCCAAGCTCTGCAAAGTCAGGGCTGGTGCTGAGCGACCTTGGAGGGGAGGACATTGGAGCTGCGTGCAAAGCTTTTTTTTTTTTTTTTGAGACAGGGTCTGGCTCTGTAACCCAGGCTGGAGTGCAGTGGTGCAATCTCAGCTCACTGCAACCTCCACCTCCTGGACCCAAGTGATCCTCTCTCCCAACCCAGAAGGCGGAGGTTTCAGTGAGCCGAGATCGCACCATTGCACTCCAGCCTGGGCAACAAATATGGATGTGGGGGAATAGGCAAGCAGGTGGGTGGATGTGGCTGGCTGCGTGGAAAGAACAGGGGTGGTGGGGGCAGCCAAGGATCAATCAGGCACTGGTGAGAAGTTCTAGCTTCATCCCGAAGGCAATGGGAGCCATGGAGGGCTCTGGACAGAGGAGAGACATTGCCAGACCCAGGTGCTCACAGGCACCCTTCTGGGGGCTACAGCGGCAACAGATTGTGAAGGGAGGTGATTGCATTGGTCTGGGAAAGTGACGATCATGTACCTAAACCCGTGTTGTCCAACGTGGGCGCCACTGGCCACATGTAGCTATTGAGTACTTAAAATGTGACTATTGGACCAGGCACAGTGGCTCATGCCTGTCATTCCAGCACTTTGGGAGGCCGAGGCGGGTGGATCACTTGAGGTCAGGAGTTCGAGACCAGCCTGACCAACGTGGTGAAACTCCGTCTTTACTAAAAATACAAAAATTAGCCGGGTGTGGTGGCACGTGCCTGTAATCCCAGCTACTTGGGAGGCTGAGGCAGGAGAATCGCTTGAACCTGGGAGACGGAGGTTTCAGTGAGCCGAGATTGCACCATTGCACTTCAGCCTGGGTGACAAGAGCAAAACTCTGTCTCAGAACACACACACACACACACACACACACCCCAGAAAAAATAGCTCATTCACAATTTTTTCTATAGATTGCATGCTTAAATGATAAAACACATTACTAAAACTAATTTCACCTGTTTCTTTTTACTTTTTTTTTTTATTTTTTGAGACGGAGTTTCGCTCACTGTTGCCCAAGCTGGAGTGCAATGGTGTGATCTCGGCTCACCGCAACCTCCACCTCCTGGGTTCAAGTGATTCTCCGGCCTTAGCCTCCCAGTCAGCTGGGATTACAGGGGTGCACCACCACGCCCAGCTAATTTTGTATTTTTAGTAGAGACCAGGCTGGTCTCAAACTCCCGACCTCAGGAGGTCCGCCCGCCTCAGCCTCCCAAAGTGCTGGGATTAGAGGCGTGAGCCACTGCGCCCAGCCTTCTTTTTACTGTTTTTTTCTTGTGGCTACCAGGAAATCTTTAATTGCCCACGTTGATGGCATTTGCATTTCTAAAATGCTGCAGCCTTTGCACCGACCACCAGAGAGTGCTGTGCCCATGTGGCAGGATCAAGCAATCTGGAATCTGAAGGAAAAGAAAGTAGTTCAAGCTGACAATCAGTCCTTTGTGGTTGTTGTCTTAGATCAGTTCTTACAATGGAGACACGTTTGCCATCTGGCATCTTTCAGCATCTAAGGGAGACAAATCTGCCTAGAGATAGGGAGTCTGCCGCTGATCTTCACACACCATTTTATCCTGCTAGGTGGGGGACAGAATGAGGCCTGCAGTCAACTCACAGATTCTGCAGCTTTTTTTTTTTTTGAGACAGGATCTGGCTCTGTAACCCAGGCTGGAGTGCAGTGGTGCTATGTCAGCTTACTGCAACCTCCACCTCCTGGACCCAAGTGATCCTCCCACCCCAGCCTCCCAAGTAGCTGGGACCACAGGTGTGCAACACCATATCAGGCTAATTTTTGTAGTTTTTATAGAGACAGGGTTTCACTATGTTGCCCGGTCTGGTCTTGAACTCCTGAGCTCCAGTGAGATGCCTGCCTTGGCCTCCCAAATTACTGGGATTAAAGGCGTGAGCTACAGCATTTATTAGATACCTACTGTCAGGCCTCTGAGCCCACGCCAGGCCATCGCATCCCCTGTGACTTGCACGTATACATCCAGATGGCCTGAAGTAACTGAAGATCCACAAAAGAAGTAAAAACAGCCTTAACTGATGACATTCCACCATTGTGATTTGTTCCTGCCCCACCCTAACTGATCAATGTACTTTGTAGTCTCCCCACCCTTAAGAAGGTTCTTTGTAATTCTCCCCACCCTTGAGAATGTACTTTGTGAGATCCACCCCTGCCCACCAGAGAACAACCCCCTTTGACTGTAATTTTCCATTACCTTCCCAAATCCTATAAAACGGCCCCACCCCTATCTCCCTTCGCTGACTCTTTTCGGACTCAGCCCACCTGCACCCAGGTGAAATAAACAGCCATGCTGCTCACACAAAGCCTGTTTGGTGGTCTCTTCACACGGACGTGAATGAAACCTACTGTGTACTTTGCTTTCTTTGCTCTTGGTGATTCCCCAAAAAACTTATCTCAACATATAAGGATTTTTCTTTTCTTTTTTTTTTTTTTTGAGACGGAGTCTCGCTCTGTCGCCCAGGCTGGAGTACAGTGGTGCGATCTCGGCTCACTGCAAGCTCCGCCTCCCGGGTTCACGCCATTCTCCTGCCTCAGCCTCCGGAGTAGCTGGGACTACAGGCGCCCGCCACCATGCCCGGCTAATTTTTTTGTATTTTTAGTAGAGATGGGTTTCACCGTGTTAGCCAGGATGGTCTCCATCTCCTGACCTCATGATCCGCCTGCCTCGTCCTCCCAAAGTGCTGGGATTATAGGCGTGAGCCACCGCGCCTGGCCGGCTGTCAATCCAGTGAGACAGGGCTCCAAAAAGATGTGCACAAGTCCTGGCATGGAGTAAGGACCAAGGAATGAAACTGGGGAGATTATTAAATGCCCCATTTTCTTGCCAAACCTTGACGAGGCAGGTCCCTGAATATGCACAGGGAAATGAGGACAGAGGGGACCCAGGCTCTAGATACACGCATGTGGCCCAGCTGTTAGCAGAGGCCCAAACCACGCATGAGCAGGGATCTGGGCTGCCTCCCCCTGCTCTGTGTCCCTGACAACCTCCTTGGGCCTCAGGTTACCCTCTGCAGAACAGAGAGCAGCAGACTCTGCTCTAGGAGGAGCTCCAGGGGGCACACAGTGGGTCTCTGGGGACAAAGTCCTGGGTTAGGCACCAAGGGGAGAGGTGGAGGGGGATAGGAAGACCCCCCTCCAGGCACACCCAGGGGCCAGCAAGACCCAAGTCATTCTGCAAAGCAGCTCCAGCAGGTCTGCCTGCCGGAGTGAAGTGGGGCTCCTCTCTCTTCCCCTCCTTCTCCCACTCCTCTCAGCCAAGCGGGAATTGCAGGGTAGATGCCCGAAGTTTGGCAGATGCTCTGAAGGGAGGTGAGCAGGAGACCCCGGGCCAAGTGCTGTCCCCGAGCTAAGCAAACGCACAGTCTGGGCGCGGCTGTCCCCGTGGTGGTGATTTACTATCCACCTGTCCACGCTCTGAGTCCTGCAGCCAACAGGACTCTTAATTAAAACATTATTTCTTCCCAGGCTCCGGCGCCTCCGCCCATGATGCCTGGAGAGTGTACACAGCCCTCGAGGACATGCGTAGCCTCGGCACCCCCTCCCCAAAGACCCTCCCCAGGGGCTGCGCAACAATGACGTGGCTGCAGGTCAGAGGTGCAATGGAGGCCCGGCACACTGCCCTGAGGGTCTCCACCCGGAATTCCCACAACGCACTCCCTGCAGTGCCCCGCGATGACCTCCCACACCTAGGCCCAGTTCCCCACCCCCAGATCCTCGTTCTCTTGGCCAGAGTTCTTCAGACCCCCTTCCCCGCTGCCCCGAGACCCTATGCAAGATGAGGCATCCGGATTTAAGGGGAAGGGGAAAACAGCCCAGGGGGTGGGCACAGGTGCCTCCTGGGGAGGTATTTGGGGGTGGAAATGGGGGCACAGTTGGAGGCCTGAGAACGAGCTAGGATGTCCACATCTCCCCGCTGAGTCATTGGAGAGTTCGGCCACGACTGGCTGCACCCCCAGCCAGGGCTGTTCACTGCACAAAGGGCCTGTGGGGGCCCCAAAGAAGGCTAGGTGCTCTCTGGCTGGGAAGGAGGGAATCTGAGAAGACTTCCTGGAGGAGACTGCAATCCCAGGTGTATTGGAGCTGCAGAGAAGAGGTTGAAAAGTGCTCCAGGCAGGGGGCACGGCTTGGGCAAAGGTGTGGCTGGGAGAATGTCCTGGGCAAGAGTGGAAGTGCCTCTGAGTGTCTCTCCTGCCCCTTCTGTGCTTCTCTTCTTGCGATGCCCTCTGGCTGCCCATGGGAGCTTTCCAAGGTGGCACAGTGCTTTCCACTGAAGACAGGGCACCCAGGGCCCCAAGAGGGGAGCAAAAACCTCAAAGTCACACAGCAGAGCTGAAAGGCTCAAGGCTCCCTCCCGATAGGATGGGCAGGAGCAAAAATGTCCTAGGTCCATGTCAGGGACTGAGGCTCCAGCAGGAGTGTCTGAAGCAGTGTGCATCAGCTGGTCAGGCCAGGGTTTCACGGTCCACCTGGGAGCCCAGACCCTGGAACAACAGGAGGGGAAGGGTAAACCCGTTTCAGTCCAGGACCAGGGAAGGGTGAAACACCAGTTCTCCAGCCATTTGTCCTTTCCTTTTACCTAACATCCCTGACACGGACAGTGACATCTGCAGTCATCCCCTCCTGTGGACGTCCCTTGTGTCCTTTAAGAGGAACAGGGATGGCCCCTGGTGAATTTGGCTGTTTTCTTTTTTCTTTCTTTTTTTTTGAGACAGAGTCCTGCTCTGTCGCTAGGCTGGAGTGCAATGGCGTGATTTCGGCTCACTGTAACCTCTGACTCCTGGGTTCAAGCGATTCTCTTGGAACTTGGCTGTTTTCTGCCACCTGATGGCAGTCACAGGAATTGCAGGCAAAGAGTGCAGTAAAGCCAAATCAAAGCTCAATCCTTTATTGTAAGGAGACAGGTAACAGAGCCCAGAGAGGAGAAGCAATTTTCCCAAGGTCACCCAGCAAGTCAGGGGCAACACGGCTCTGGTCCACGTGTTAGTCCAAAAAGAAATGAGACACCAAGGCCATGTCCCTACCCTAGAGGCCAGAAGCATAAGTGTATGGAGGGGGATGATGGTCAATAACATCTGTCTCTTCTCCTCTTTGGGCCTCAGTTTCCCCATCTATGGTCTCCACAATCTCTAAGGTCCTTTCTCTTTCTCAACTACTACAATTACTTACCTGGAGTGAGATCTAGGCTCCCGGGAGGCGGGAGAAGTGCCTTCCAAAAGTGCCCTCTACCCCAGCCTATTCCTTCAGCCAGTACCCAGGTCCCCTTGGTCATGGCTCTGCCTCCTCCAACCCAGACTACCTGAAAGAGGGAGACAGAAAGACACAGGTTGCAGAAAAACACAGCCCTTGCCTTGGTGTTCAAGGCTTCCCTATTCTGCCCAGTGTCTGGCTGGTGCCTCTTCCTGCCCCTGCCAGGGCTCACCTCTGACCCAGAAATTCCCTCCCCTGCATCCAGGCACCGCTAGAGCTCCAGAAAAATATTCTGAGCAGCCCAATCCTTGCCTCTAGAGAAAATACATCTCACTAACATTTATTAAGCACCTACTATGTGCCAGGCACTGAACTGGGAATCCAACAGGGAACAAGATGGACGGCAGTACCCTCACAGAGTTTACAGTCTACTGCAGGAGACAGGTGAAAAAAATAAGTAAAACGTAGAGAAGTCAGCTGCTGACAAGTGACAGGGAAAGAGAGAAAGCAGGGATGGCGTGAAATTAAATTTTATTATTTATTTATTTACAGACGGAGTTTCACCCTGTCACCCAGGCTGGAGTGTAATGGCACGATCTCAGCTCACTGCAACCTCCGCCTCCCGGATTCAAGCGATTCTCTTGCCTCAGCCTCCCCAGTAGCTGGGATTACAGGCATGCGCCATCATGCCCGGCTACTTTTTGTATTTTTAGTAGAGACGGGGTTTCACCATGTTGGCCAGGCTGGTCTTGAACTCCTGGACTCAAGTGATCTGCTTGCCTCAGCCTCCCAAAGTGCTGGGATTGCAGGTGTGAGCCGCTGCGCCTCGCTGGAATGCAATTTTAAACAGGATGGTCAGGGAGGGCTGCAGGAAGAGAGAGAGTTGGGGACCTGAGGGAACAGCATTCCAGGCTGAAGGAACAGCCTGTCCAGAGGCTCTGAGGCAGCGAGGAGGCCTGCGTGGCTGGAGCAGAGTGAGCAAGGGGAAGAGAGGGAGGAGGAGCAAGCAGGGAGGGAATAAAGCAGGTCATCCAGGCTCTTGCAAGCCTCAGGAAGGACTTGGGCTTTGACCCTGAGGGAGGTGGGAGCCATGGAGGGCTGCCGGCAGAGGAGGGACAGGCCCCGACTCAGGGGCTCACAGGCACCCTCTGGCACCTGCTACGGGGAGGACAGACTTGTAGGGGACAAGGGCAGGGGCTGCGGACCTGAGTGGGGGCGACTGGGCTGGGCCAGAGGTTGAGAAGTGGGAGGATTATGGTTAGACTTTGAAGGCGGAGCTGATGGAACCAGCTGAAGGACAGATAGAGGGGCTTGGGAGGAAGAGAGGAATAGACTGATGCCAATAAAATCAGAATAATAACAACCGTTCCCACTAATGGAGCAGGGAGAAGGTTTAGTGATGAAGGGCGTGCCTTTAAAGCTGGGTTTAAACCCTGGCTCTGCCCCTTCCCAGCTTAATCTTACTCTGCCTCAGCTTCTCCACCTGTAAACCGCCAATGATAATGGCACCCGGCCAGGCACGGTGGCTCACGCGTGTAATCCCAGCACTTTGGGAGGCCGAGGTAGGCGGATCACCTGAGGTTAGGAGTTTGAGACCAGCCTGGCCAACACGGTGAAACGGTCTCTACTAAAAATACAAAAAATTAGCCAGGCATGGTGGCGGGCGCCTGTAATCCCAGCTACTCAGGAGGCTGAGGCAGGAGAATCGCTTGAACCCACGAGGCAGAGGTTGCAGTGAGCCAAGATTGCACCATTTCACTCCAGCTTGGGCAACAGAGAAAGACTCCGTCTAAAAAAAAAAAAAAATGCTGGGTGTGGTGGCTCACGCCTGTAATCCCAGCACTTTGGGAGACTGAGGAGGGCGGGCGGATCACGAGAGATGAGGAGGTCAGGAGATTGAGAGCATCGTGGCTAACACAGTGAAACCCCATTTCTACTAAAAAATAAAAAATAATTAGCCAGGCGTGGTGGCAGGCGCCTGTAATCCCAGCTACTCGGGAGGCTGAGGCAGGAGAATCGCTTGAACCCGGGAGGCAGAGGTTGCAGTGAGCCGAGATCGCGCCACTGCACTCCAGCCTGGGCGACAGAGCAAGACTCCCGTCTCAAAAATAATAAATAATAAATAAATAAAAGCATCCTCGCCAGGGGACAGCGGTAAGGCCACATGAAAAGCCCCTAGCATCTCAAAGGCTCTCAAAGCATGACCATGACTGAGTGCCTGCTAGCTCCCGTGACAACCTGTCTCCCTGCAACGCTGCTGCCTCGAGGCAGAAAATGTTGTCACTACTGCATTTCACAGAGTGTAGAAACAGGAGGTGGCAAGAGAGGCTGGGGGAGGGAGAAGAGGGGGCCCTATCTACCCGGAAGTGAGAGAGGGCCTGGCAGGTTTGTCCCGAGCAGCCCACGCAGCTTCTCTCACCCTAGGGTACCGTCTGCGCCGACAGGTCCCAAGTGTTTTTCTCCTTTCTCACATGGGGAAGCTAAGGCCTCCCCGGCTACTGCTGCACCATCCACTAGTAGCCCCTGCTCTGCCTCTAGAGGTCTGGGAGTGGTCTGGGGAGCTCAGAACCCATTTGATGCCCAGAGAGGGTGGGTTAGCTGCCTCGGGACACACAGCCAGTGAACAGCAAAGGCAGATAGGGGCCCCTGTCTGTTGGGGAAGACAAAGCTGGACTCTGCCATGCTGTGTGTGTGGTCAGGGATGGGCAAGGGGCAGGGCATTAGGACAGGGTGGGAGCCCAGAGGAGGTTGAAACTCTCTCTTTTTTTTTTTGTTTTGAGACGGAGTCTCACTGTGTTGTCCAGGCTGGAGTGCAGTGGCGCGATCTCAGCTCACTGCAACCTCCGCCTCCAGGTTCAAGCAATTCTCCTGCCTCAGCCTCCCAAGTAGCTGGGATTACAGGTGCATATCACTATGCCTGGCTAATGTTTGTATTTTTAGTAGAGACAGCATTTCGCCATGTTGGCCAGGCTGGTCTCGAACTCTTGACTTCAGGTGATCCGCCCACCTTGGCCTCCCAAAGTGCTGGGATTGCAGGTGTGAACCATTGCGCCCAGCCAAAACTGTCTCCTCTGAAGGCTTCTGTTCTCTGCCTCCAGCATGGCTCACTGGGACCTCACCCTGGTCTCCTGTCTCCAGCCCTCCCCCCAATCACAGTCTGTTCTCCCCGCTGCAGCCAGGGGTTGCCTGTGAGCATTGAGTCAGGTCCCGTTCCTCCTCTGCCCACAGCCCTCTGTGGCTCCCACCTCCCTCGGAGTCAAGGCCCAAGTCCTCCCTGCAGTCCGCAAGGCCCTGCATGAACTGCCCTGGCCCCTCCCCGCCCTCCCTTCCTCCCTCTCTCCCACTTGCTCCAGCCACACGGACCTCCTCGCTGTTCCTCCAACATGCCAGGTGCAGTCCTGCCTCAGGGCCTTTGCACAGGCTGTTCCTACTGCCTGGAACACCCTTCCCTGACTCTCTGTTTAACCACCTCCTCCACATCATAGCCTGACATGTCACCTTTCCGGAGAGGCGTCCCCCAGTCACTGACCCCTCTCCACCTTCCCTGCGTCCCCCACAGCGCCAATTGCAAGTTGACATTCTCCTGTGCTATTATTTGGCTCTAGGCTCTGTGAAGGCGAAATCTGGTCTCTCTGGGTCACTGCTGAATTTCAGTGTCCAGCATGGAGTCTGGCACACAGTAGGCACACAATAAATGCTGACTCTGTACTGCATAATTACAGTCTGGACATCTGAGGGTCGTCCAGCCCCCAGACCTCATAGAAGGTACGCTGCCGAGAACAGCCTCTCCTAGCCCCAAGCTCTGAACCTCCATCCCCCATCATCCTCTCAGCCTCCCCCTCCCCGCTAAGATCTTCCCTCAAGAGGGCCTGGGGAGGGGGCCTCTCCCGCCCCCCCTGCAGCCCCAGGCTCCTGCAACGGGGTGGCATCTGAGGCTCCTGCCCTCAAAACATCAACCCAGGCTCAGTGACTCAAGCCTCTAGAGGGCTGGTGAATGTGACCCCCATAAAATCCAGGGTAATTCATATGGCCCCCGTCCCTCTCCTGTTCAACGCTTCCAAGGAGGTGGTCCCAGGATCTGAGACGAGGCCCCGCCCTCTTCACCACCTCTCGGCCATCCTCGACCCATTTCCCAGAGCTGCCCCAGGCCGGCAGTGAGCTGTTCCCGTGGCCCCAGCGCCCTTCTCTGCAGACCCCTCCTTGGGCCAGAAGACGCCCCACTTGAGGCTTGTCTTGGCCAGGGGACCTCTCGGGGACCCAGATATCCAAGTGTGAGTGTGGGTAACGGACATTAGAGTGGGCTGTGGGAAAGATAAGGCGGTAGGAGAGACCAGAGAAGGAAGAGAGAGACAGAGCTTCAGAGGCAGAGAAAAACGGCAGAGAAAAATGCAGAGACACCAGAGAGATAGAGACACAGACACACATGTTGAGACACAGCGAGAAAAAGAGCAGAGACCAAAATAACAGAGACAGAAATACACAGCGGGAAGAGACAGAAATGGACAGAGACACGCAGAGAAACAGAGAGACAAAAGAGACACACACAGAGAAAAACAGCAGAGACAGAAATGGAGAGAGACAGAGAAAGAGAGAATGGAGAGACACACAGAGGAAAGAAAGCAGAGACCAAAATGGGCAGAGACACAGAGAGAGACAGAGACAAAAGAGACAGAGACTCACAGAGACACAGAGAGAGATGCGCGTGCACACACAGACAGAAATGGACAGGGACACAGAGACAGAGACACAGAGAGACAGAGAGAAAAACAGCAGAGACAGAGACAAATGGACAAAGAGAGAGACAGGGAGAGAGAGACACACACATACACAGACACAGAGAAAAACAGAGACAAAAATGGACAGAGAGACAAAAGAGACAGACACAGACACAAGGAGAAAAACAGCAGAGACAGAAATGGGCAGAGACACAAAGAGACAAAGGGGAAGAGAGACAGAGGCACATACACAGAGCAAAAAAGCAGAGACCAAAATGGGGAGAGAGACAGAGACCAGAGAGGGAGACAGAAATGAGAGAGGGAGACAGAGATGAGGGAGAAACAGGGAGGAAAACAGCAGAGAGAGAAGTGGGCAGAGACACAGAGTGACAGAGAGAAGAGAGACAGAGACAGAGACAATCACAGGCAACCAAATCATCAGGGAAAGAAATAAACAGAGGCAGAGATGGAGAGAGACACACAGAGAGGAAAAAACAGAGACCAAAATGGAGAGAGAGACAGAGGCAAAGACAAAAGAGAGAGAGGTGAGGAGACAAAGATGAGAGATGCAGAGATAAAACAGACAGAGACAAGAGACAGAAACAAGAGGGAGACAGAGATGAGAGATGGAGATGAGAGAGCCACAAAAGAGATGAGAGAGACAAAGATGAAAGAGACAGAGATAAAAGAGAGACAGAGACAAAAGAGAGAGATGAAACAAAGAGAGGCACAGAGATAAAAGAGTCAGAGACAAGAGACAGAAAGAAGAGGGAGAGAGATGAGAGACAGAGACAAAAGAGAGAAGAGAGACAGAGATGAGAGACAGAGACGAGAGAGTGACAAAGATGAGAGTGACAGAGACAAAAGAGAGAGAGGGAGAAAAACAGCAGAGACGGAAACGCACAGGCAGAGAGCCCGAAAGCAAGACCTGACACCAGCAAGGCTGGGTCAGGAGAGGCCGGGCGGGCAGCGCGAGGTGGGAAAGCAGTGCCGGCCCGGGAGGCCGCCTTGGGCGCCTGCCTCCCCCGCCGCTCTCCAGGGGTCCCCGGCCGCCGCCCCCGCCCCACCCCACCCCACCCCGAGCCCCGCGGCCACCTGGGGTCGCTGACGAGCAGCGGCACCGAGCCGTCCAGCCGCCGCGCGTTGCAGCAGAAGGCGCGCTTCCAGGAGCTCACGCCCCGGCCCACCAGCTGCACGCGCAGGTCGCTGAGCGTGTCCCGCGGCCGCACGGTCAGCGGTAGCAGCAGCGCCTCGTCCGCCAGGTGCACCTTGATGTGGTAGCGCTTCCAGCGCGACAGCCCCCGCCGCAGCCCCTCCATGGCGCCCGCCCGGCTCCGGCTCCAGCTCTGGCCCCGGGCCCCGAGCGCCCCGCGCACCCGCCCGACTAGCCTGGCCGCCCGCCCCCGCCGCGCCCGCGCTCCGCCAGCCCGGACACGCCAGGCACGCAGTGGGCAGGCCCGGCCCGGCGGGGCGGGGCGGGTGCCACGGTCCCCTCAGGCGTCCGCTCCCCACTGCTGGCCCCAGAGTGCGCCCGGGGGTCTAGAGGCGGGGTGGCCACTCAGGACAGAGCCATCAGCGAGGTCATCCCAGCCAAGGAGACGCGCGAATGTCCAGGGGGTTACATGGTGGAGGCTCCAGGGAGGGAGGCTGGGAGGCCACTTTATTTGATCTTTTTAAGGACAGAATCTCACTCGGTCGCCCGGGCTGGAGCGCAGTGGCGCAATCATGGTTCGTTGCAGCCTTGACCTCCCGGGCTCAAGCGATCCTCCCGCCTCAGCCTCTCAAGTAGCTGGGACTACAGGCGCTGCCACCAAGCCCAGCTCACTTTTGTAGTTTTTGTAGAGATGGGCCTGGCTGTGTTGCCCAGGCTGGTTTTGAACTCCTGACGTCAAGTGATTCTCCGCCTCGGCCTCCCAAAGCGGTGGGATTATAACCCTCAGCCACCACGCTCAGCCTACATTAAAAAAAAAATTTACTTTTAGGCCAGGTGCGGTGGCTCATGCCTGGAATCCCAGCACTTTGGGAGACTGAGGCGGGCGGATCACGTGAGGTCAGGAGTTCGAGACCAACCTGGCCAACATGGTGAAACCCCGTCTCTACTATAAGTACAAAAATTAGCCAGGCGTGGTGGCACGTGCCTGTAGTTCCAGCTACTCAGGAGGCTGAGGCAGAAGAATCGCTTGAACCCGCAGACAGAGGTTGCAGTGAGCCGAGATTGTGCCACTGCACTCCAGCCTGAGCCACAGAGCGAGACTTGTCTCAAAAAAAAAAAAAAAGGCCGGATGTGGTGGCTCACGCCTGTAATCTCAGCACTTTGGGAGGCCCAGGTGGGCAGATCACAAGCTCAGGAGATCGAGACCATCCTGGCTAACACGGTGAAACCCCGTCTCTACCAAAAATACAAAAAATTAGCCGGGCGTGGTGGCGGGCGCCTGTAGTCCCAGCTACTCAGGAGGCTGAGGCAGGAGAATGGCGGGAACCCGGGAGGTGGATCTTGCAGTGAGCTGAGATTGCGCCACTGCGTTCCAGCCTGGGAGACACAGCGAGACTCCGTCTCAAAAAAAAAAAAAAAAGAAAGAGGGAGAGAGAGAGAAAGAGAAGAGGAAAGAAAGAATGAAAGAAAGAAAGAGAGAGAGAGAGGAAGAGAAGGGAAAAAAAGAGAAAGGCTGGGTGCAGGGGCTCACGCCTGTAATCCCAACACTTTGGGAGGCCGAGGTGGGCAGATCACCTGAGGTTGGGAGATCGAGATCTACCGGATCAACACAGAGAAACCCCGTCTCTACAAAAAATACAAAAAAATTAGCCAGGCGTGGTGGTGGGTGCCTGTAATCCCAACTACTCAGGAGGCTGAGCCAGGAGAATCGCTTGAACCCGGGAGGTGGAGGTTGTTGTGAGCAGAAATCTGCCATTGCACTCTAGCCTGGGCAACAAGAGGGAAACTCCGTCTCAAAAAAAAAAGAAAAGAGCACCTGCTAAGTGACAGACAGTCTTCTAGGTACTTTATTGGGGTGGGGGAAGCATCTCTTACTTTTCTCATGACACTATGACTTCCCATTTTACAAGTGAGAAAACTGAGGCATAGAGAAGAAAAGAGATTTCCCAGAGGAAACAGAAAAGTGGCAGAGCTGGGATTCGAACCCAGGCCACCTAGCATTAGCAGTTTTGTTGTAATCCATTCATTACACAAACATCACTTTTTTTTTTTTTTTTTTTTTTTGAGACAGAGTTTCGCTCTTGTTGCCCAGGGTGGAGTACAATGGCACGATCTCGGCTCACCGCAACCTCCGCCTCCCAGGTGCAAGCGATTCTCCTGCCTCAGCCTTCCCAAGTAGCTGGGATTACAGGCATGCGCCACCAAGCCTGGCTAATTTTTTGTATTTTTAGTAGAGACGGGGTTTCTCCATGTTAGTCAGGCTGGTCTTGAACTCCCGATCTCAGGTGATCCACCCGCCTCGGCATCCCAAAGTGCTGGGATTACAGGTGGGAGCCACCTCGCCCAGCCCACAAACATCACTCTTATACAACCATGAGAGTTCAGAGGGAGGTTTCTAGTTTTTATTATTATTATTACTATTTTTGAGATGGAGTCTCACTCTGTCACTCAGGCTGGAGTGCAATGGCAATATCTCGGCTCACTGCAGCCTCTGCCTCCTGGGTTCAAGCGATTCTCCTGCCTCAGCCTCCTGAGTAGCTGGAATTACAGGCATGCGCCACCACGCCAGGCTAATTTTTGTATTTTTAGTAGAGACAGGGTTTCACCATGTTAGCCAGGGTGGTCTCAAACTCCTGACCTCAAGTGATCTGCCTGCCTTGGCCTCCCAAATTGCTGGGATTACAGGCATGAGCCACCACGTCCAGCCTTTTTTTTTTTTTCAGATGGAGATTTTAAAGATAACTCAAACCAAATTAAATTCCAGATGGCCCCTTCAACCCTTGCCCCCAGCGAAATAAACTATACAAATATTAGGAGAAAACACAGGAGTTATAAATAAAAATAATCTGGGCCAGGCATGGTGGTTCACACCTGTAATCCCAGCACTTTGGGAGGCTGAGGCAGGCAAATCAAGAGGTCAGGAGTTCGAGACCAGCCTGGCCAACATGGTGAAACCCCGTCTCTACTAAAAATACAAAAATTAGCCAGGTGTGGTGGTGCAGGCCTGTAATCCCAGCTACTCAGGAGGCTGAGGCGGGAGAATCACTTGAACCCAGGAGGTGGAGCTTGCAGTGAGCCGAGACCACGCCATTGCACTCCAGCCTGTGTGACAGAGTGATATTCCATCTCAAAAAAATATAAAAATAAAAATAATCTTAATTGTGTTAAAGCATATTAAACCCAGAAACCTTTAATTAAAATATTAATAACTGACTACAAATATAAAATTCCTACACACATATGCACATTAAAAAAATACTAGAAGATCAAAAGGCAACATCAAGGAAGAAAGTTTTCCAAAACACGACAGACAAAAGACTGATCTTAATATGTAAAGAACATCTGGAAATCAATAAGGATTAACAAGCAAATTGAAAAAGGGGTGAGAGACTGGGCACAGTGGCTCACTCCTGTAATCTCAGCACTTTGGGAGGCCAAGGTGGGTGGATCACCTGGGGTCAGGAGATCGAGACTAGCCTGGCCAACATGGTGAAACCCTGTCTCTACTAAAAATACAAAAATTAGCCAGGTGTGGTGGTGGGTGCCTATAATTCCAGCTACTTGGGAGGCTGAGGCAGGAGAATGGCTTCAACCCAGGAGGTTGAAGTACAATGCCCAGGGTGGAGTACAATGGCAACTGTGGAGTACACAGTTGCAGTGAGCCAAGATTGCACCACTGCACTCCAGCCTGGGCGACAGAGTGAGAGACTGTCTTAAGAAAAACAAAACAGGCTGGGCACGGTGGCTCACGCCTGTAATCCCAGCACTTTGGGAGGCTGAGGCAGGCGGATCCCCTGAGGAAGGGAGTTCGAGACCAGCCTGGCCAACATGGAGAAACCCTGTCTACTAAAAATTCAAAATTAGCTGGGTGTGGTGGTGCATGCCTGTAATCCCAGCTACTTGGGAGGCTGAGGCAGGAGAATCATTTGAACCCAGGAGGCAGTGGTTGCGGTGAGCCAACATCGCACCATTGCACTCCAGCCTGGGCAACAAGAGCGAAACTCCATCTCAAAAAAAAAAAAGAAAAAAGAAAAACAAAACAAACAAATAAAAAATACTAGAAGATGAAGAGGCAACATCAAGGAGGAAAATCTTCCAAAACATGATAGACAAGAGACTGATATCCTTAATATGTAAAAAGCATCTAGAAATCAATATGGATTAACAAGCCAGTCCAAAAAAGGGTGAAAGACATGAATGGATTTTTGTTGTTGTTGTTTTGTTTTGTTTTTGAGCAAACAGGGTCTTGCTGTTTCCCACACGGGAATGCAGTGACACAATCTTGGCTCACTGAAACTGTGTACCACCCCTCCCGGCTAATTTTTAGTATTTTTAGTAGAGACAGGGTTTCGCCATGTTGCCCAGGCTGGTCTCAAACTCCTGGGATTCAAGCAATCCTCCCACCTCAGCCTCCCAAAGTGCTGGGATTACAAGCATAAGCCACCACACATGAACGGTTTTCTGAAAAGGAAATACAAACACCTTCTGGGCATAGGCAAGGGAGTTCATTCTCGCTCATGGTAACCTAAATATAAAAAAAAACTACCATGAAATATCTTTTTCTTCTTTTCATCTGTCTGGCTGGTAAAGATGAAAAAGTCTGAGCATTTGCTGTGTTTTCAGGGTTTTGGGAAAAGAGCAGCCTCATGCTGCTGGGGTTCAGAGTGTGAAATGGTGTAAGCTCTCTGACAATAGCTATTTGAAAAAGGTATAAGCCAGCAGTGTCCTTTCTGGGAAGGTATCCATGTGCACAAAGAGAGATGATAACATAATACATGTGCCAAGAAATTTACATGTAACACAGCAAAGTAGGAGGCTGGCATGATCCCTGACCTCCTTGAACAAAGGAGGGACACTGAGGCCTGGAGAGGAGTAGTGGCAGAATGAGAACCCAGGCTGGGCTGGTCACTCTCCGGGGAAGGTGGGCGGGCTGGCTTAACCTGAAGAACTAGGTCACCATGGCCCCAGCCACTTCCCTATTCAGGCTGAATTCCAGGCCTCGCCCATCATAATTGCTGGTGTTCAAGAAGGTCAAAGGGAGGCCTGGGGACACTCGGCTTTAACACGGGGAGGCCACGCTGAGCCCTGGGAGTGCTAGGTGCCACTTCCAGTTAATTCTGACTTTCTCATTAAGCTGTTAGGAAAAGTCCGGTGGCTGTGGGCGACCGGCCCCTCTGCCTGGGTCTGTGGATTAGAGGGATCATGGTTTTTGCCTCGAGACACTGTATTATCTGTTGCGGGCAATTATGGAAGACCCAGACAGACAGTGATGAGGTCAGAGAATCCCTGAGCTCTGGAGTCTGGGAGGCTCAGAATCGTGGGATCACTGAACATGTAGACACTTAGGATCTTAGAACAGCTGGTGTTCAGTCCTCCTGAACATTGTGGAATCTCAGAGCTCTCTAGTGGGTGGGTGGGGGCTCTGAGCGGTAATCACCATACATCCCCTCTGGCTGTCTTAGGGGAGAAAAAGCTGCAGTAGTAAGTTTTAAGAAAGTTCAGCAGGAAGCAAGAGGAATAGGCTTTTAAAAATGGGCCAGAGGCCGGGCATGGCGGCTCTTGCCTGTAATCCCAGCACTTTGGGAGGCCGAGGCAGGAGGATCGCTTGAGGCCAGGATTTTAAGACTAGCCTAAGCCACATAGCAAGGCCCTGACTCTACAATTTTTTTTTTTTTTTTGAGACGGAGTCTCACTCTTTCACCTAGGCTGGAGTGTCTTTTCACCTAGGCACGAACTCAGCTCACTGCAACCTCCACCTCCCAGGTTCAAGCGATTCTCCTGCCTCCTGAGTAGCTGAGGTTAGAGGCATGTGCCACCACGCCAGGCTAATTTTTATATTTTTAGTAGACACGGGGTTTCACCATGTTAGCCAGGCTGGTCTCGAACTCCTGATCTTAAGTGATCCGCCTGCCTCAGTCTCCCAAAGTGCTGGGATTACAGGTATGAGCCACCATGCCCGGCCAGAATTTTAAAATTAGCTGGGCATGGTGGTGTGCGCCCCCGTAGTCCCAGCTACTCAGGAGACTGAGGCAAGTGAATCACCTGAGACCAGGAGTTGGAGGCTGCAGTGAGCTATGATTGCACCACTGCACTCCAGCCTGGGCAACAGAGCAAGACCCTCTCTCAAAAAAAAGAAAGAAAGAAAGAAAGAAATCTCTTCTACATTACAAGAGGCAAAGTATCTATAATTCCAGAATGTGGCAATGCTAAGGGCAGTGGATATGTTACAGATGGGGGCAAGTGGGCCTGGCACCCACCCTCCTTCCCTATTTGCCTACAGGATTGGTGGAATATGCAGCCCCCCCACCACCCACACTTCTCCCTGCTGCCCAGCCTCTGATGAACAGGCATTCTGGCCTATATTACTATTATTATTTATTTTTATTTATTTTTTTTTTGAGACAGAGTCTTGCTCTGTTGCCCAGGCTGGAGTACAGTGGCACGATCTTGGCTCACTGAAAGCTCCGCCTCCCGGGTTCACGCCATTCTCCTGCCTCAGCCTCCCGAGTAGCTGAAACTACAGGCGCCCGCCACCATGCCCAGCTAATTTTTTGTATTTTTAGTACAGACGGGGTTTCACCACGTTGGCCAGGATGGTCTTGATCTCCTGACCTCATGATCCACCCGCCTCGGCCTCCCAAAGTGCTGGGATTACAGGCATTGAGCCACCGGGCCCGGCCGGCCTATGCTATTATTTTATTTTATCTTATTTTACTTTATGAGACAGGATCTTACTCTGTTGCCCAGCCTGGAGTACAGTGGCATGATCATGGCTCACTGCAGCCTCAACCTCCCAGGCTCAAGCGATCCTCCCACCTCAGCCTCCTGAGTAGCTGGGACTACAGGCACACACCTGTAATCCTGGTTGTGGTGGCAGGTGCCTGTAATCCCAGCTACTCTGGAGGCTAAGGCAGGAGAATCACTTGAACCTAGGAGGCGCAGGTTGCAGTGAGCCAAGATCGTACCACTGCACTCCAGCCTGGGCGACAAGAGCAAAACTCTACCTAAAGGAAGGAAGGAAGAGAGGGGGGAGGAAGGGAAGAGAGGAAGGAAAGAAGGAGGGAGGGAGAAAAGGAAGGAAGGAGGGAGGGAAGGAGGGAAGGAAGGAAGGAAGGGAGGAGGGATTGATTGATTCACTTCCAGGATGTTTGTTGGGCAAATGAAGGTTTATGGTGGTCCCTATTGGCAAGTTGTGTTTTTCTAGCCTCATTCTATTAGAAACAAAGGCTATCTGCCACCAACATGTTTAAACAAAGTAGCATTCCTCATATATAAAGAGTTGTTAGAAATCAATAAAAATAAAGCAACACATGCAAAGAACGTGCATACACTTTGGACACACAAAAGACTTGTAAAAAAGAATTTCACTGCTGGGCACGGTGGCTGATGCCTGTAATCCCAGCATTTTGGGAGGCTGAGATGGGCGGATCACCTGAGGTTGGGAGTTCGAGACCAGCCTGAGCAATATGGAGAAACCCTGTCTCTACTAAAAATACAAAATTAGCCGGGCATGGTGGCACATGCCTGTAATCCCACCTACTCGGGAGGCTGAGGCAGGAGAAGTGCTTGGACCTGGGAGGTGGAGGTTGCGGTGAGCCGAGATCGTGCCATTGCACTCCAGCCTGGGCAACAAGAGTGAACTCCGTCTCAAAAAAAAAAAAAAAAAAAAAGAATTTCACCACTCTAATATTTGACAAAAAGATCCAATAATAGTTTTTGTGAAGGTACAAGGCAGTGAGCACTTGCATACATTGCTGGGATAAGTTAGTACCAAGTACCATCTTTCTGGAAGGCGAAATGGCAAAGTATATTGAAAGTCTTTGATGGAAAATAACCATAATGACTCAACATTTGTTGAGTGACAACCTCATTTATTATCTTTTCCCCATCAGAACAGAAACTCCCCAATGGCTATTTTGTCTGTTCTGTTCACCGCTGAGTTCCCAATGTCTGAAACAACTCATGCCCCTGATTTTTATACTCAGCATGATCCCGTCTACTCAGTTTTCTGAAGTTTGAGAACCACTGAGCTAAGCTAAAAGGAAAGTTTTTATGCAGACAGACGTCCGAGCATCCAATCTATTTAGGCCTTTTTGACAACACTCAAGTTCCCAGCATTGAGTGAAGAATTCTCAGGGGCTCCCCACTGACCCATAGGTTAATAGATGTGCTTGTAGTTATTAGAATTAAATGAGGTGATTTTTCCTTTTTTTTTTTTTCTTTGAGGGAAGGTCTGGCTCTGTGTCACCCAGGCTGGAGTAGAGCGGCGTGATCTCAGCTCACTGCAACCTCCGCCTCCTGGGCTCAAGTGATCCTCCCACCTCGGCCTCCCGAGTAGCTGGGACTATAAGTGCACACCATCCCGCGTGGCTAATTATTGTATTATTATTATTATTGTTATTGTTATTATTGTTATAATTATTATTTTGTAGAGACAGGGTTTTGCCATGTTGCCCAGACTGGTCTCGAACTCCTGGGCTCAAAACAAATCTGCCCACCTTGGCCTCTCAAAGTGCTGGGATTCCAGGTGTGAGCCACCACACCCAGCCTGAGATAATTTATCACATTGAGTCTTTAGCATGCTCCAGGCGTGTTCAAGGTTTTACAAACCTCAACTCACCTCATGGCAATGCTATGAGATAGATGCTAATATCAAGCCCTTTTTTTTTTTAATACAAACAATCCCATAGTATTTATTGCCATCTTGTAGTAACACAAGGGTAATCAAAACAATATGAATAAATGTTCACATTGGACAAAGGACATCTAAACACAAACTGTATCCTTCTCAACGATTTCTCACTTCATTGATCATTTCTAGTTGGAGACACTTTGTAGCAGAGTACTATCATCTCGTTTTAGCATGAGCCGACCCAGTTGTTTTCTTGACTTTGTTTTAGAATGAATCTCTTCTGCATCATCTAATACAAGGTTCATATACTCATCAAAACCAATGATACAGCCTACTATCCGCATATTCACTTGCTCATAGAGCCGCACCTGAACCCGCGATCTATTTTGTAAGTATCTGAAGATGAGGTTGATGAGCTGCGCCATCACCTTCTGCACTTTCTGGCCCTGGCCACGGTATGCCATGGTGGAATTTCACCCATTTTTTTTTTAATAATTTATTTTGTTTCGTTTTGTTTTTTTGAGACAGAATCTCACTCTGTCGCCCACGCTGGAGTGCAGTGGCACGATCTCGGCTCGCTGCAAGCTGCGCCTCCCGGGTTCAGGCCATTCTCCTGCCTCAGCCCCCCGAGTAGCTGGGACTACAGGTGCCCGCCACCACGTCCGGCTAATTTTTTTTTTTTTTTTTGAGACGGAGTCTGGCTTTGTTGCCCAGGCTGGAGTGCAGTGGCGCGATCTCGGCTCGCTGCAAGCTGCGCCTCCCGGGTTCACGCCATTCTCCTGCCTCAGCCTCCCAAGTAGCTGGGACTACAGGTGCCCGCCACCACGCCTGGCTAATTTTTTTTTTTTTTTTGAGATGGAGTCTGGCTTTGTTGCCCAGACTGGGGTGCAGTAGCGCCATCTCGGCTCGCTGCAAGCTCCGCCTCCCGGGTTCAGGCCATTCTCCTGCCTCAGCCTCCCAAGTAGCTGGGACTACAGGTGCCCGCCACCACGCCCGGCTAATTTTTTTTTTTTTTTTTTTTGAGACGGAGTCTGGCTTTGTTGCCCAGGCTGGGGTGCAGTAGCGCCATCTCGGCTCACTGCAAGCTCCGCCTCCCGGGTTCACGCCATTCTCCTGCCTCAGCCCCCCAAGTAGCTGGGACTACAGGCGCCCGCCACCACGCCCACCTACTTTTTTTAGCAGAGACGGGGTTTCACCATGTTAGTCAGGATGGTCTCGATCTCCTGACCTCGTGATCCGCCCGCCTCGGCCTCCCAGAGTGCTGGGATTATAGGCGTGAGCCACCGCGTCCGGCCCTAATTTTTTGTATTTTTAGTAGAGATGGGTTTCACCATATTAGCCAGGATGGTCTCGATCTCCTGACCTCGTGATCCGCCCGCCTCGGCCTCCCAGAGTGCTGGGATTATAGGCATGAGCCACCGCGCCCGGCCCTAATTTTTTGTATTTTTAGTAGAGATGGGTTTCACCATATTAGCCAGGATGATCTCGATCTCCTGTCCTTGTGATCCGCCCGCCTCGGCCTCCCAAAGTGCTGGGATTACAGGCGTGAGCCACCGCGCCCGGCCGAATATCAGGCCCATTTTACAGATGAGGAAACTGAATGCATAGCATGAAGGCAGTACCCGAGCCAAGGCCTGGCACATAGTAGGTGCTTAGTTTGAGCAGGATCTAAATCTCGTTTGGTCAGACCCACAGACACACAGCTCCATGAACAGTCGCTCCCGTCTCTCCAGGGGACCCCAGGAAGCACTTCATAAATATTTCAGTTCTTGAATTCTTTGGTGACTCTATACAGAGCCGCCAGGAAAGGTGAGCAGGGGCGGGAGAGGCAGCTTTCCAAGGGGGGCGGAGACATGAGGCACACATCAAGTCACTCGCCAGCCCGGATACACCGAAATGTACACAGCGTGAGGAGAAGTCAGTCACACAGAGACACAGACACACCCAAGGCAAATGCAGCCATGACATGTAGCGAGAGAAAAATGAGACATGTAGTCACATGCGCAGAGACACATGCCCCCCAGAGCAAACACAGACACACACAGGGACACACGCCCCATGACAAACGCAGATGCACACAGAGAGACACACGGCCTTAAGCCTCACACACGGAGATTCACCAGATCCACACCCCAAGACAGAAGCAGGCACGTCCACTCCTGAGACCAACACAAACTCACTCTAAGAGAAGCACAGGGCCTTCACCTACCGGGGGCCGGGTGGGGAGGCTCTGGAGACCCTCGACCCTTGAGGAAGCCCCCATTCCAGCCTCCACCTGCGCCTCCAGGGCCTCCCACTAAGGTGGCGTTGGGCCCGTGGGGGAAACGCTGGGCGGGCAGAGAGATGGGGGCTTCCGCGGCAGGAGGGGCCCAACCGGGTCGGCTGCGTTGCGGGGCGTGGCTCCTGAGCGCCACCTGGTGGGCACATGGAGTAGAGGGCCCGGCTGCCCCAAGTGCAGATCCACATCTGTGCAGCTCCTGGGTTCATCTGTTTCTGCTTTTGTCTATTTGCATCCCTGCCCCAAGTGCAGATCCACATCTGTGCAGCTCCTGGGTTCATCTGTTTCTGCTTTTGTCTATTTGCGTCCCTGCCCCAAGTGCAGATCCACATCTGTGCAGCTCCTGGGTTCATCTGTTTCTGCTTTTGTCTATTTGCGTCCCTGTGTGTATGCGTCTGTTTCACTCTGTGTCTCAGTCTCTGTCTCTCTTCTCCCCGAATCTCTCTTTTTCTGTGTCTCGGTGTCTTTATCTTTCCATCCCTCTTTTTTCTCCCCTTCCCTCCCCCAAGGCTTCCCCCACCTCCAGAGCCTGAGGCTTCGTCAATAAGCAAGCCAGGCATCTCCAGTGACCCAGCACACCCCACTTATAGCCGCATCTCTTGGGTCCCGTCCCTCAACGGCATCTTGGTCCCCATGAGTGTCCACCTGCTATGACTCAGCCAGGGGCTGAGTGAGTGGGGGTGTGATGCCCAACGGACTCTCACTCTGTCGCCCAGGCTGTAGTGCAGTGGTGCAATCTCAGCTCACTGCAACCTCCACCTCCCAGGTTCAAGAGATTCTCCTGCCTCAGCCCCCCGAGTAGCTGGGATTACAGGCATGCGCCACCATGCCCTGCTAATTCTTGTATTTTTAGTAGAGACAAGGTTTTGCCATGTTGACCAGGCTGATCTCGAACTCCTGACCTCAGGTGATCCACCCACCTCAGCCTCCCAAAGTGCTGGGATTACAGACATGAGCCACCGTGCCTGGCTAATTATATTTATTTTTTTATACACAGTCTCGCTCTGTCGCCCAGACTGGAGTGCAGTGGTGTGATCTCAGCTCACTGTAACTTCCACCTCCCAGATTCAAGTGATTCTCCTGCCTCAGCCTCCCGAGTAGCTGGGATTACAGGCGTGCACCACCACAGCTGGCTAATTTTTGTGTTTTTAGTAGAGATGGAGTTTCATCATGTTGACCAGGCTGGTCTCAAGTGATCTGCCTGCCTCGGCCTCCCAAAGTGCTTGGAGTACAGGTGTGAGGCACCATGCCCAGCTGTGCCCACCAGTTCTGCCAGCCTGCTTGCTCCTATGTTCTGGTCTTTGGAGCAGGGATCCCAAAACTGGAGGTGGCTTGTGGCCTCCCTGCTGTGTCCAAACAGAGCCAGGGCCCTGAGTCCAGTGTGGCTCGCCCCTCCTTCCCCAGGGCTGGCTGGTGCTAGCTTCCTGGAGGTGAAAGTGCTCATGGCATGGGGAGACCGGGGACACGGGGACAGTGAGGATTTGGATCTCAAGCAAGGAAAGGCCTGAAGAGAGACATTTGAGTGTTACCCTCAAACCCTTCGAGGAGGGCTGGCTCTCTTCTTCTCAAGAAGAAGAAACCCTACAGGCTGGTGGTCCCATCCCTGATCAGCCACTGCGGCCCCAGGTCCCCATGTTCCTGCCTGCTCTGTTGCTCAAAGGTGCTAGGCCAGGTGCATGGCTCATGCCTGGAGTCCCAGCTACTCAGGAGGCTGGGGCATGAGGATTACTTCCAGGAGCTCAAGGTTGCAGTGAGCTATGATTGCGCCGTTGTACTCCAGCCTGGGCGACAGAGCAAGACCCCATCGCTCCGAAAAACAAAAAAAGGGTGGGAGGCGTGTCCTTTCCTTCCTGGGGGCTTCTGCACACCCTGTTTCTTCTTCTGGAAAGCCCTTCTGGGGCTCCTTCACTCCTCATGGCTTAGGTCTGCCCAGTCCCCTCCTCCAAGAAGCCAGTCTCATTCCACCCCCAGACAACAGGAACCTGCAGGCTTGTCTCAGTCATGGCTGCATCCCTGCCATGGAGCCCTGCTCGCAGTAAGTACCCAAGAAGCATTTGCTAAGCTAAATGAGCAAGAAAACAAAGGACTCAGAGCCCGGCTCTTGAGCCTGGATTTCATCTTGACTTGCTTGGCAGGAGGCCTTGGCCAAGTGGGTTTCCTTCCTGCTCTGTGCACTGTTTCCCCAGCAATGGGGACCTTTCCCGGACCACTTGTGAGATCCACCCTGCTGGGTTTCATTTCAACTGAGTCTGTAAATATTTGGTCTGCTGTGGCCGGCAGCATCCACGCAGGGGAAGCTTCAGTGCCTTTTACGAGCTCCCCGTGAGGCCTGATATGCGTTTTCTGTGGCTGGGTACACGGGGCACCCCAGTAGTTTCACAGCTCGTTGGCACGAGGTGGCTATGATTGCAAGACTGGAAGAAGCCGAGAGACACCATCAGTGGCTTCCAGCACTTAACTCCACAGCGTGCAGCATTTGAGAGGCCAGAGGGGCCTCTTGTTTTAAAAACTGTAATGCAACATTATAGATTACAGCTGCAATGGAAATCGAGCCCAACGATTCCCCTTCCCTAAGTCTATAGGCCACGCTTAATTTCTTAGAGGGCAGAGGGGAGGGATTTCTGTTGGGCAAGGAGTGGGAAGCCCTGGTTTAGACCTGTCTCTTGCTAAAAAAATTCAAAGAACCACAACCACTTGCTATGCACCTACTGTATGCCAGATATTGCATAAAGCACTTTTTTATTTTTTTTGAGATGGAGTCTCATTCTGTCTCCCAGGCTGGAGTGCAGTGGTGCGATCTTGACTCACTGCAACCTCCGCCTCCCAGGTTCAAGCGATTCTCCTGCCTCAGCCTCCTTAGTAGCTGGGATTACAGGCATGCGCCACCATGCCCAGCTAATTTTCATATTTTTAGTAGAGACAGGGTTTCACCATGTTGGCCAGGCTGGTCTCGAACTCCTGACCTCAGGTGATCTGCCCACCTCACCTTCCCAAAGTGCGGGGACTACTGGCGTGAGCTACCGTGCCCGGCCAAAACCTGCTTTTTTTTTTTCTTTTTTTTTTTTTTTGATGGAGTCTCGCTCTGTCACCCAGGCTGGAGTGCAATGGTGCAACCTCAGCTCACTGCACCCTCCATCTCTGTGTTCAGGCGATTCTCCTGTCTCAGTCTCCTGAGTAGCTGGGACTACAGGTGCCTACCACCACACCCGGCTAATTTTTGTGTTTTTAGTACAGACGGAGTTTCACCATGTTGGCCAGGCTGGTCTCAAACTCCTGAGCTCAGGTGATCCACCCGCCTCACCCTCCCAAAGTGCTGGGATTACAGGCATGAGCCACCGCGCCCGGCCAAAACCTGTATTTTAAAAGGCTGTGCACTGGGGAGATGCAGATGCCTGCCCCAACGATGCTTATGTGGTGGAGAGTGCCGACAATAAACAATGCTTTAGCGAGTGGTCAGAGCCACGAGGACAGGCAGGTGTGACAAGGCAGAGGGTGATGAGGCGCTGCTGATCCAGTGGTCAGAGGAGACCTCTTGCAGGGGGCAGAATTTGAAGGGGCTGGGCATATGTGGCTGGTCTCCTCAGTCACAGCCAGTGCCACGCTGTTCTTTTTTGAGACAGCCCTGTCGCCCAGGCTGGAGTGCAGTGGTGTGATCACAGCTCACTGCCGCCTCTGCCTCCTGAGCCCAAGTGATCCTCCCTCCTCAGCCTCGTGGGTAGCTGGGACTACAGGCGTACACCAGCAGCCCAGCCAATTTTATTTTTTTGTACAGATGGGGTCTTGCTACATTACCCACACTGCTTTCAAACTCCTGGGCTCCAGTGATCCTCCCACCTCAGCCTCCCAAAGTGCTGGGATTACAGGCGTGAGCCACCGGGCCCTGGTTCACAGACCGCCCAGGAAGCTCTCCCAGGAGGGCAATGTCTCGGGTCCTCAGTACCTTATGCTCCACTGAACCCGGCAGCTGCTGTGTCAATATTTGCAGGTGGAGGCAAACACAGGCAGCTGCATCTCACGAGGATTTGAGGAGTACGGAGAAGCGGCTCTTGGTGCTCCCGGGAGTAATTTAGGGGCAGTTTCTGGCCCAGTATTGTTGTCTCTGGAAGCACTGTAGGACGTGTAGAGTTATCCTTGGGGTCAACTCTAGAGGCCAAGCGCATGTGCAAAATTATGTACACATTCACGTATGCAGCTTGCTCACTGGTGCCCCAAACACCTATCCCTTCACCACCGTGTGACCGCAGCACGGGGCGCCCTGACAACTGGGGAGGCTGAGGAGAAGGGACCTCGGGCTGCAGCCTCAGCTCCATGGCTCGCTACCTCTGGGCAGATCTCAGCCTCCCTCGGGCTCAGAACCTTCTTCCGCGCTTGACTTTCCCAGGAACTGACTCCGGTTTCCCAAGGAGCTGCACCGGGGTATGTCTGGGTTTGGTGATGTTGTGTGGCATCCGTAGGTGTCCTCATATAAATCGGTGGCTGGCCAGGGGTACTAGAGATGTCTAACTTGCTTGACTGGTAAGCACATCAGGTGCTTCCCAAAGTGGATTCTGTTGTACACCAGGGTGATGGACGAGAATGCCCACGTCCTAATCCCTGGGACCTATGAACACATTGCTCTCCAAGACAAAGGGACCTTGCAGATGTGATTAAGGTGAAGGAATTCGTGGCTGGGTGTGGTGGCTCATGCCTGTCATCCCAGCACTTTGGGAAGCCAAGGCAGGAGAATCACCCGAGGCCACGAGTTTGAGACCAGCTTGCCCAACATGGGGAAACCCCATCTCTACTAAAAATACAAAAATTAGCCAGGCATGGTGGCAGGTACCTGTAATCCCAGCTACTTGGGAGGCTGAAGCAGGAGAATCGCTTGAACCCGGGAAGCGGAGGTTGCAGTGAGCCGAGATTGTGCCGCTGCACTCCAGCCTGGGCAACACGGCGCAGCTTCATCTCAAAAAACAAAGAGCAAAGCTCTCCTAGTCCATCCAGCTGACCAAAGAAGTGGCTGAAGGGCTGAGGTCTGAACCCACCCAGCAGTGAGAGCAGAATCCGAACCCTGATTTGTCACCATCGCATGACCAGGTAGGAGCAGCCTCACTTCTCCCGTGGGTCACTGGGACTCAAGGAAGCCCTGCCCCTCAGTCCGGCAAACCTGTTAAAAGGCACGGCATCCCCGTTAAACGTTGACTTTATGGCTGTTGGGTTTTTTTTGGAATCAAAAGGCCCTGTTCTAACTTTTCCTTTGAAATTATGGGACTAGGAGTCATGCATGCAATTTGAGACTGGCAATCATCGTGGAGGCTTGGGAGTTCCTTGGGAATGAGAAAATCTAACCTAGGAGCTGTTTTGAAATGTAATGAAATCTTTATGAATACTAAATTTAGCAATTGGTGAAGTTGACACATTTTGTAGCTGTGGAGACATTTCATAAGGTCTTAATTCTACTTTTTCTTTCCTTCTTTTTTTTTTTTGAGATGGAGTTTCGCTCTTTCACCCGGGACTAGAGTGAAGTGGCACGATCTCGGCTCACTGCAACCTCTGCCCCCCAGGGTTCAAGAAGTCTCCTACCTCAACCTCCCGAGTAGCTGGGATTACAGGCACCCACCACCATGCCTGGCTAATATTTGTATTTTTAGTAGAAATGGGGGTTTCCCCATGTTGGCCAGGCTGGTCTCGAACTCCTGACCACAGGTGACCTACCCGCCTCAGCGTCCAAAAGTGCTGGGATTCGAGGCATGAGCCACCGCGCCAGGCCATAAGGTCTTAATTCTGATTCTGCTGTTTTCTTTCTGTATGGCTGGAGCTGGTCATTTCCTCACCGGGACCCCCTCCAGACCTCTGGCATTGCATTTCGCCAGGGCCCCTGTGAAACATGAGCACCCGAGGCTCTATTCCTGTAGGGCTCCCCAGGGCCTGCCAACATGTATTAAGCATTTACTGTATGCCAAGCTTTTTATGTGGATTAACTAATCTTTGTAAAGATCCCATATGGCAACTACAATGATTACTCCCTCCTTCCAGTTAAAGCGGCTAAAGCAGACAGTAATGACCTGCCCGTGGGCAGGCAGGTAGTGAGAAGCCTGGGTGCCAGGCAGTTGGCTCCTAAACTTGCTCTCAAGAAGCTCCCTGTTTCTGCCCCAGTGGCTCTCATTCCTGTGATGCCCCCACAGCTCCCCCTCCCCTTTAAAAACGTCTTTAAAACGATGGGAAATGATACATAACAAAATTCACCACCAAATGGTATACCAAGGCCAGGCATGGTGGCTCATGCCTGTAGACCCAGCAACTTGGGAGGCCAAGGTGGGAGGATGGCTTGAGCTCCGGAGTTCGAGGCTGCAGTGAGCTATGATCGCGCCACTGCATTCCAGCCTGGGAGACACAGCGAGACCCTGTCTCGTAAAAAAGGGGAATTGGAATCTTCATATAGTGCTAGTAGGAATGTATAATGGTACCACCACCGTGGAAAAGTCTGGCTATACTTCCAGAAGTAAAACACAGGGAGTTACAAAGTCAGCATGGGACCCAGCATCCCAGTCCCAGGTATATACACAGGAGAATGGAAAACAGGTGTTCAAACACATACATATCCATAAATGCTCACGGCAGCGTGATTCACACACAACTGCCCAAAGGAGGGAACCACCCACACGTCCATCAGCATCTCCTTTTCATATCACGTATTTTGTCCCACCCACATTTTCTCTCTTGAAATAAAAGTTGAGTTAATATAACGTACCTACGCTCAATTATTAAAGAGACAGGCCAGGTGCGGTGGCTCACGCCTGTAATCCCAGCACTTTGGGAGGCCGAGGTGGGCGGATCACTTGAGGTCAGGAGTTCGAGACCAGCCTGGCCAACATGGTGGAACCCCGTCTCTACTAAAAATACAAAAATTAGCTGGGCATGGTGGCAGGCACCTGTAATCCCAGCTACTTGGGAGGCTGAGGCAGGAGAATCGTTTGAACCTGGGAAGTGGAGGCTGCAGTGAGCCCAGATCCTCACCACTGCACTCCAGCAGTGACAGAGTGAGACTGTGTCTCCAAAAAAAAAAAAAAAAGGCGGGGGGGGGGGGAACCAGGACACAAACACGCTTGCAGGAAGAAGGCCACATGATGAAGATGGAGGACGAGACTGGGCAATGTTTTTACAGACCAAGGAATGCCCAGAGGTGCTCGGCAGCTGTCAGAAGCCAGGAGGCTCAGGACGGAGCCTGGGAAGGACACAGCCATGCCCACACCCAGATCTCAGACTCCTGGCCTCAAGAACTGAGAGCCAATGAGCTTCCTTAGGCAGTCTATGGTGCTTTGTGACAGCCGTCCTGGTAACTTGAGTGTTTCGTTTCTGTGTGGAACAGAGCTGGTTCCAGGCCCGGCTCGTTGGAAAGGGCAGGGCTCTTCTGCCTCCATAGGATGTCCAGTGGGACTGGTTCCCTTTCCAGCTCCCATAGAGCAGCCTGGCAGTGGTTGAGCCCCTGCTTCATAGTTCAGGAGGCCACACCCACCTCCAGGAAGGGGTGCTCCGTGACGTCTGAGACACCGAGGTCTGAAAACAGGGCCTGCTCCCAATCCCAGGCTGCCTCCTCAACGCAGGCTAAGCCTGCCTTTTATTGCCCAACAGGGAAGCTCTCAACCCCAATTTCTAGACTCTGGCTTGTCGGGGAGACAGGCAAGCCGCGAAGACCCCATGTGCAACACGGAGGCGGCGTGGCGCCCAGTCCACCTGCCACTGGAAAATGACTCCAGAAGCCGCCACCGTGGGGGAGGCTCCGGAATGCGTTCACGGCAGCTCAGGCCCAGACAGGACGCCGAAGGCCAGGGCCAACCTGCCTTTCATGCTCCGGTGTCTGCGGCAAGCTGGGCTGGATTTTAACATGGCTTTTTAAAAACTTAACTTCCCAGCGGGGGCGGGGGGAACTCCAGCAGAACCGGCAGTTGGAGGACGGGCCTGCAGGTGGCTGTCCTAGATACGGAGGGGAGGAAAAGAGGTCCCCAGCAGGTGGCCCTGCCAGTTAACTCTCACCACTCCACACCGGGCTGGGCTGCCCCTCCCGCCGAGAGGGCACTAGGCCAACCCCATGCACCATGCTCTGCCCCAAGATGCCTGCAGCCCCTACCCCTGGCCAGCACCAGCTCCGCTCATGCACCAGCAGTTCTGAACAGAAGAGCTGTGCCTCACAGTGGCCGGCCCCTGGAGGGCCCTGGCACGGAGGGCTGCGAGCATGGGCCGGCAGCCTGCGGGCTACCCCGGCCAGTGAAGTGCCTCATCTGGCACAGTCTTTAAGGAAGAAAATGGGCATCACACTCAAATGCACTTTTGCAGACAAATGGACATTTCCAGAAGAACGGAGGGACCAGTTCTACCACCTGGGCCCATCACCGAGTCAGCGCCATCCCACTCCTAACCAGCTGCTGGCAGCAGACACTGAGCAGGACACACTTGGCAGCCAGGGGAGGGCGGGCCCACCACACACGGACCCTCCCTAACAGAGCCCACCACACACCAGCATGGGACACAGCCCCAGACTGAGGTGGCAGGGGGAGGGCTCCCCAGGGCCTGGCACGCCCTCACCACTACCCACGCAGAGACAGGCTCGGGATAAAGGGATTGGTCTGAGGGCCCCATGGTGCACAGCAACCCCTGAAGAATTCCTAGTTCCCATGGGCTGACTCCCCAGCCTCAGTTTCATCCCATGATGGGGACCTGGACAGCCCACTTCCTGAGGTGGTTATGACAACTCAGTAGGATGATGCAGGCAAAAGACTTTGGCAGCGCCTGGCAGAGCCAACAGTCAACATGTGGTCACACCACTGCGCCCAGGGTTGGTCCCATCCCGAGCTCTATGGCCACCAGGACTCACGCACGTGCACACACACGCAAGACTGCAAATGGTAAACTTTATTAATGGAAAATGGAATGCCTCGTTAACAGAAACCTTGATTTAAAAATGGCAGAACAAGAACACATTTATTAAAAAAAAAAAAAGTGAGTTCACATTGTATTGAGCTACAACACGGTGGCAGGATTTACTTTGCTTTTAAAAAGATCCCCCAAGTTCGAGGGAACCCTGGCTACCAGATTCAACAGTGCGTCTGCCCACCTGAAAACTCGCAGTGAGTGGGACTTAGTAGCGGCGGGTGAAGTGGGGGTACGGGGGGGGATGAGGGTGTGGGTGAGGGATTCTGCTGCCCCGGTCCTGGCTGGCCACTCCGCCACCTTCCAGTCCGCCACCTGGCACCACGTGGCCCGGGGAATGTCCACCTTGTGCAAAGCCGCCTCGCCTAGGAACAAAGTCAGACATTTTTTTTCCCCTTGAAGTGCTCAGCGTTTTCATCGTAACATGGGTTCAGTAACGGTCCCGCAGCCTTTAGAGCGCTTGGGTTTTTTTTTCCAGGTGAGAAAAATCATCATCACACATTGTATTCCAGGTACCTCAAGAGCGTTATTTGCATAAATTGCAAAGAGCTGCTTTTTGCTTTGTTTTCAAAACATCCAACCCAGCCAGCTGATCAAACATGCAAAAAAGGGAGAGGAAGTGAGGAGCAGGAGTGAACCACCGTCCTCCACGGATGACACGCCTTACCCCGCCACTCCACCGCGGCTTGCCATGTGCCCCGGCCCCGAGGGCCCAGACAGGCCCCTCTCACCACCTAGAAGAGAAGAAGGGTCTGCAAACACTCCATTCCTGGGGAAGCCCCTGGACACATGCGGGGGCCACAGCCACCCTCGTCCCTGGAGCCAGCCCCGTACCTTGCCACCTGGTGTGCTCCCGGCTAGCCGTGCCTGCATCCATGGCACCCTGCCAGGCACGTGCCTGGTGCTCCTCCAGCCGCTGGTTGTGCTCTCCCCAGTCACGGCCACCCCTTTGCCAAAAGAAAAAGACATGCAGCCATCTAATGAGCCTCCAGGGTTGTGTCGGCAGCAGGCACACCCACCCTGGCCTCAGCTGCATGGTGGGTCATGCCACACAGCAAGGGCTGCATGTCAAGTGGGCAAATCATGGGAAGGGACATTTCCCCAAAGACAGATGTGCTAGTAAGCACGTGAGAAGGTGCTCAACGCCACCCGGAAATGCCAATCCAAGCCACACCGAGATGCTACCTCCCACTGGCTGGGATGCTAGAATCACACAATAACACACACCGTGGAGGGTGCGAGGAAAGGGAAGAACCCTTGTCCACTGCTGGTGGAAATGTAAAATGGTGTGGCCACTGTGGAAAAGTTTGGTGGTTCTTCAAAAAGTTAAGTGCAGAATTACCATGACCCAGCAAACCCATTCCTACCTGCCAGAAATGAAAACATGGCCAAAGACACCTATGCATGAATGTTCCTAGCGGCAAGATTCCTAACAGCCAAAGGGAGAAGGACCCCAACACCCATGAACTGATGAGCGGATAACACTATGTAGTGTGTCTGGACCATGGAATGTTCACAGCCCTAACTAGGAAGGAAGCGCTGGCCCAGGCAGCATGTGGAGATGAGCCCTGAATACACAAGGCTTAGGGAGAAGCCAGGCCCAGCAGGCACACCGCGCAGGCCAAGAAATGACTCAAGAAAGCAAATCCAGAGCCAGAAAGGGACCTGTGGCTACCAAGGGCAGGGGGGAAGGGGTGCGGCTGCTAAAAGGGGCAGGGTTTCCTTTGACGTGATGAAAATGCTTCAGAATCAGCCATGCGGATGGCTAAACAGATCCACATACACGCAAACCTCCACTGACTGCACACGTGAACGGGAAGTGTGTGTTGTGTGAATTATACTTAAAGAAAGCTATTTGTTTAAAGTTTCAGACAAACTCTGGGAGATAAAAATCCGACTCCAGTGTCCTGAGTCCCAAGTGGCCAAGCAGTCACAGTGGCCGTGCAGGAAAGCAGCCAGACCCATCTGCATGAGTGCCTGCCTGCTGTGGGTTGCCGGATGCAGTGAGAGTCAGGCCAAGTGAGCCAGCCCACAGGCCCGAGAGGGGCCACCAGAGCCCCCAGTGCGCACTGCCAGGCAAGTGCAATACCGCCCTGGAGGGAGCGGAAAGCTCCCGTGTGGAACCTGCCCTCGGTGACCTGATGGCGCCCAGCTGCTACTCACTGTGGATGAGTTTCCCATTTACACCCCCGAGGTATTTACCATAAAAGCCACCAAGTGACAGAACAGGAATGCTAATGAAGTCTCACGGAAGAGAACACTTCACACCAACTGATCAGAGCACTGCCACCGTCTGTGCTGCCCACAGATTCAGGAGAAGCTTCGGGTGTCCTGGGACACTCGGCACAGCTCCGAGTCAAAGTCCCTGGCAGAGGTGGAAGTGCCTCTCAGCGTGGAGGGAGGGATGGAACGGGGGAGCACAGGGGGCCAAAACCCACCCTGTGGCACTGGGCAGGGGCCGAGGCAGCCCTGGGCCGGGGCTGGAGACAAGACAGGACACTCAGCTCACAGAGGAAAGCAGGGTGGCAGCCGCAAAGCGGTCCTGCCACCAGCCTCCTCGCGGCCAGCCCAGACAGCAACAGGACAAACAGGCAGGGGTGACTGCAGCTGGCCAAAGAAACTAAAGAGGCACCCAGAGTCCTCCCAGACAAGCCCTGCACCCCACCAATGCTGACAAGGCTCAGAACAGCACCCCCACTGCAGTGCTGGTGAAGGTGGCTTTGGACGCCTGTGGAGGACCCGGCCCAGTGTCCTCAGCCCCGAGTCCTGGGTGGAGGGTCCTCATAAGTGATTCTAACAGGCAGGACAGGGTTGAGAAGACCCACCCCAGAGCAACTAGGGGTCAGAGAGAAAACCCGAGGAAGACACGTGTCAAGAGGCAACGTGGAGGCAGGGGCGAGGCTGCTCTACCACGGACGGGGCAAGACTAAGAGCTTCAGCGCTGTCTCTCCCAGTGTGTACGCAGCCCGTGATCGAGACATTCACAGCTGCAGGCGACCCCCAGCTCAAGAATGGGGATGGGCCATTCTGGGCGACCTGGACAGCTCCATCCCTGAAAGCCTGTTCTATGCTTTCTTCTTGAGAACCTGGACTTTCTGAGTCAGGGGTTTCAAATGGCAGGACCCCTGGTAGCCCGTCCTAAAACTGCCCTAGCTGAATCAAACCTTGGGGACGTGCCCAGCCAGGCACCAACCTTTTCCCAGGTTAGGACAGATGCTCCCCACCCGGCTGGGGCTCACCCACTAACCTGGGGGGAGGGGGTAGCCCCCGGCCTTCACTCAGCCTCTTGTCGGAGCCATAGCCCCCCCAGCCATCACGGGAGTCCCGGCCGTGGCGCTCTGGGGGTCCTCCGTGGCCATGGCGGTCATCTCCATAGTGCTGGAAGGCAGGAGAGGAACAGGGTGACACTGACCATGTCACCCACATAGGCCCACCTTCCGGAAGGCCTGTCCACCGCAGGCCCCAGGGTGGCAGGTGGGGCGGAGCTGAGAGAGGACTGAAGGGTGCAGCCTCAGCCCTGCTGGGCCCTGCTTCACTGACCTTCTGCTCCCTGGCTCCCCTCCTCGCACCCCTACAGCTGCATCACTGCCCCACCTGAGCTGCCCCAGGAGCCAGGGGCACCCTGGTATTACTGCCCTCAATAGCTCTGCTCAAGGTCCACTAAGACGTCACCAAACCCTGTCTTCCCTGAGAAGTTGGGCGCTGCCTCCTTTCCGATAACAGGAGGGCCCTCGGGTGGGTCAGCCCCCCTGTGCTCTGGCAGGGCCACAGTTCCAGCCTCCCTGGCCAACCAACTCTGCATGGAGCAGCCAGCAGCCAGGAAGCAGGCGGGTGCTGCCTGCTGTTACAGGCCATTACTCTGCCGCCCACCTCCCACCTCTCCACCGGGCTGCTGCTTTCTCAGAACTCACACCCTGCCACCATGCACGGGGCACCCGCATGGCACCACAGAGACTCAGGGACCACTCTTGTGGCCTTCAGCCCCCCATGCCCACCCAGCACGGACTTGAAACATGGGGAAGCCCGGGCTCCCCCATCCCCCCGACCCTGGCACATGTGGGCTAAATGACAACCACCATTTGGGTTCTTGGGGGACCCCACAGGTACTAAGACCCAAAGGCTCCCTGAGCAAGTGGACAATGAAGAGACACATGAGTTTTCTACTGGATACAATGAAGAACAAGCCCGACATATTTGAAAATGACAGAAACTTGAGCATTACAAAACAATCAAATATTTGCACTTTTTTTTTTTTTGAGACGGAGTCTTGCTCTTGTTGCCCAGGCTGGAGTGCAATGGTGCGACCTCGACTCACTGCAACCTCCGCCTCCCGGGTTCAAGCGATTCTCCTGCCTCAGCCTCCCGAGTAGCTGGGACTACAGGCACTCGCCACCATGCCTAGCTAATTTTTTGTATTTTTAGTAGAGACAGGGTTTCACCATGTCGGCCAGGCTGGTCTTGAACTCCTGACCTTGTGATCCACCCACCTCAGCTTCCCAAAGTGCTGGGATTACAGGCATGAGCCACCACGTCCGACTAAATATTTGTACTTCTAGTCGCTGGCCAGAACCCACACTTGCATACCCGCCACACGTGCTGACTTGGTTGCCACCTCTCTGGGATCAAGCGGCCGCCTGGCTTGAAATGGTCCGCTATGCCCGCACAGCAGTACAGTGGCCCCAGGGCTTGGCATCGGGGCTCTACTCACCTGCCCATCCCGGTGGTCTCCCATCATTGGCCTCGAACCCTCCCGCCTGCAAAAGGAAAAGATCCCGTTCAAACAGCACCAGGCACGACTACACGTTTCTGCAGGTCAGGCAAGTTTCACGACTGGGATACTTTTTCCATCCCATCACATAAAAACTATAACTGGCCTGGGAAAAAAGAAAAAAGCTAGCTCAAATCGAAAGGCTTTTTCCCGGGGGCAGAAACGAAGTTGGATCCTAAAGAGGTGGGAATAAAGATCTCACTGAACTAAAATTCCTCGGGGAGCTCTCAGTTAGGGGAACAGGGACAAACAGAGGCCTCCGATGATCCCTCATCTTTGGTCTGACCCAATGCGTGGGACTCATCAAAATTCACACCAACTCCACCCCAAACTCCAGCAGAATTAAGAGTGTGGCCTCTCAGCCTCCCTTTCCTGTTCTCCCCGCTCTGACATTCTGACTGAAGGAGCCAATGAATGGGGAAATAGGTCAGAGATGTGCAGCCGAGGGGAGCCCAAAGACAGGATTCTTACACTGGAAAACCAAGGGCTGCCTTTTTAATAAACTAGATGTATTCCTCATTTTAAAAGGCTAAAAAACCCACCCAGACCCTCGAAATACAAAACAGGCCTCATGAGAAATTTTGCACGTCCTCCATCAATTCTCTGGTAGCTCTTGGGCACAACCAGGTTGTGCTGGCAAACACTGCTGCCTCACAAGAGAGCTCGGTGCAGATGGCCTGCACTCAGGCCCCTCCTGGCCCACCTATGAAAAGCGTTGGTGGATGGAACGAGCTCTGAGATGCCTTCCTATGAGGTAAGCTGGGGATTCCAGCAACTCGCTCAAGTTCTGTGCAAGGCCAGAGTCATCCACTGTGGATCTCAGAAGTAAACGAGGCTTCAGAGCACACAGGAAGCCCTGCACTGGGCTGAGAACGAGGTCAGCTGGATGCCCCGGTGCCCACAATGACTGTAGCTAAAGGAGGGGACAGGACCACTGAGCTGTCGATGGCGTGGTCCTGGTACTGGCCCCGGTCTCGATGATCGAAGTCGTGAAAGCGGTGGTCTGGCCGGGGAAAGTCTGCACGATATCGGTCCTCCATCGCCACACGCTTTCCTTCCGGCCAATAGGCATCATCTCGTCTGTTGGTTTTTATTTTAAAAGAATACAAATTCCATTTATGAGAGAGGAGGAGGAAAAAAGGAGGTGGTGGAGGTGGGGAGGGGAGCTCTCTCCCCAGACCCAGTATCGTTTAAAATGTCCTGCAGGGCTAATCTCTAAACATTCGATCATCATTGCTTTGATCTGATAAATTAAAACCGCCATTAACAGCCAAGAGGCACACTTGTGTTCTCATCCAACAGTCCCGAAAGGAGCACTGCTGTGAGCTCATTGTCTCGTGAGGCTGTTATTACCTTGATCCCCCCTCATGAGCACAAATGCAACTGAAATGAAATATTTGATTCTTCTGGAATAGCATTCGAGTTGCCACACTTTTACTTTCCCTGCCTTCCACGGGAGCCTGAATCTCCCTCTGAGTTTCTTGCAAAAGCAAAGAGAATGACATGGGGTGATAGTGAACTACACACAGCTCTGGACGGCATCCAATTATCTTCTTCCTGATTTTTACCAGAAAACTAGGCTCACGGAGAGCGGGGTGAAGGGTGACTGTCAATTAAGCCGCCCGGGGTAGCTAGAGACCAATAAACCTACTTTCTAAATCAGAGGCAATTTCCTTTTCCACAGCGCCTGCTCTGCCTCTCTGTCTACAAGGACACATGAGACCGGCAGAGTCAGCGGTGGCCAACTTGGGCCTGACGGGCGTTCGGTTGTCTCGCAAGACAGAGAACAGCTATGCTCCACGGGTAAGTGGAAAGGAAAAGCATCACAAACCCTTCAGCAAGTGGCAGCCGTCAAGTTTCCCAGAATAACTCAAGTTCAGGAAGATGCTACACAGCCTCCGGTGAGGACAGCGAACTGATAAACCTGCAGCAGCGCAGTGAGATCGGCGGGGGTCCCCAAGGCGCATGCTCCATATCAAATTTCATTCTCCCCACCGACAGGGACGGAAGAGAAGCCGCTGTTCTGCTGGAAGGGTGAACACCGCTGCCACGCTGGTCTCCGTCCTGCCCACGCTCTGGGCGGGACTCACCGGTCCAGGTCGTAGGGCCTCCGCCCGGGCCGCCGCTCCTGCTCGTAACGCAGCTGCTCCTGCTGGCGCCGCAGCTCCTCGCGCTCGCGGTGGCTGCGCTCCTGCTCCTTCCTGCGCTCACGCTCCACGCGCATGCGCTCGCGCTCCAGCCGCTCCCGCTCCAGCCGCTCCTGCTCCTTCCTGCGCTCGCGCTCCACGCGCATGCGCTCGCGCTCCAGCCGCTCCACGCGCATGCGCTCCCGCTCCAGCCGCTGGCGCTGGCACTCGAGCTGCAGGCGCTCCCGCTCCAGGCGCTCCCGCTCCAGCCGCTCCCGCTCCAGCCGCTCCCGCTCCAGGCGCTCCCGCTCCAGGCACTCCCGCTCCAGGCGCTCGCGGTGGCTGCGCTCCTGCTCCTTCCTGTGCTCACGCTCCACGCACATGCGCTCGCGCTCCAGCTGCTCCCGCTGCTCCCGCTCCAGCCGCTCCCGCTCCAGGCGCTCCCGCTCCAGGCGCTCCCGCTCCAGCCGCTCCCGCTCCAGCCGCTCCTGCTCCTTCCTGCGCTCGCGCTCCACGCGCTCCCGCTCCAGCCGCTCCACACGCATGCGCTCCCGCTCCAGCCGCTGGCGCTGGCACTCGAGCTGCAGGCGCTCCCGCTCCAGGCGCTCCCGCTCCAGGCGCTCCCGCTCCAGGCGCTCCCGCTCCAGGCGCTCGCGGTGGCTGCGCTCCTGCTCCTTCCTGCGCTCCGGCTCCAGCCGCTCCGGCTCCAGCCGCTCCGGCTCCAGGTGCTCCGGCTCCAGCCGCTCCGGCTCCAGCCGCTCCCGCTCCAGCCGCTGGCGCTGGCACTCGAGCTGCAGGCGTTCCCGCTGTAGCCGGGCCTTCTCCTTCCGCTCATGGAAGGCCTCGAGGCGTTGCTCCCGCTCCCGCTGCTCGCGCTCCCTGCGGGGACAGGCGAGGCTGCCCTGAACTCCCTGCGTGAGCCTCCGAGGAGAAAGCCCGGTGCCCAAAACTGGGTGTGTATTGGAAGCAGGAAAAAAAAATGGATCCAAAAGCTCACCGGGCTTCCCTAAAGCTGTGCATGCAGGGGGTTACCTTACTTAACAAAGTTACCTTGAGAAAAGCAAAGGCAGCACAGCTGGCAACATAGTGTTCTAGGTTCGCTCGAGAACATTTTCCAAATGCTGTGAGCACAGCTTTTGCTTTACTGAGCAATATTTGAGGAAAAGTGACAAGAGAACGCCGGGCATCCCGACGTGAAAAGGCCGAATGTCAAGGCAGAGGGACAAGCCTCCTTCAAGACCACAGCCCAGAAGGGAGCCGCGGCAAAATGACAACTGGACTCTGCTTGCAGTTTCTGACCTTAGGTGAAAGGTTTCAACAGGGAAGACTGAGGCCTCAGCACCCAGGGACCATCCCATCCCATCAAAGCCACACACGGCTGGGCCTTCCACACGGGCCAAGGTCCAACACCAGAGGAGGGGCGAAAATAGACTTTGAGCCAGCAGAAGGCTCAGCCTGTAATCCAGCACTTAGGGAGGCTGACGCAGGAGGATCGCTTGGGCCCAGCAGTTATCAGCCTGGCAACATAGCCAAACCCCATATACTGTAAAGGGCTTTGATGACTTCTTTTTAAGAGACAGGGTCTCACTCTGTCACCCAGTCTGCAGTGCACTGTTGTGATCACAGCTCACTGCAGCCTTGAGCTTCTGGGCTCCGGCAATCCTCCCACCTCAACCTCCTGAGTAGCTGGGACTACAAGTGCACGCCACCATGCCCAGCTAATTTTTAAATATTTTGTAGAGGTGGGGTCTCGCTACATTGCCTAGGATGGTCTTGAACTCCTGGCTTCAGATGATCCTCTGGCCCTGGCATCCCAAAGTGCTCGGATTACAGGTGTGAGCCACTGCACCTGGCCCTTTGATGACATTCATGCCACCTGGCATGTCTGGCGGCTCACGTGTGAACAGGTGCTGGCCCCTGCCTCGAGGACCCAGGTGAAGCACGACACCCGCCAGCCCAGGCACTGGCTCTCGGGCACACAGACTGCGCACTCCAAGTACAGCTGGGAGGACAGCCACCCCGAGAGGAAACCACCAGCCCACCGCCCCACCCAGCTCCACTCACCGCCGCCTCTCCGTTTCTCGGATCTCCCGTTCCCGCTGCCTCTGGCGCTCTCTCTCTCTCCCTTTGTTCTTTGATTTTATCAAATGACAAGATGTCTCTTTTCTTTGCTTTCTGACTTGCGATCCTGACTCTTGGAGCTCTGTTTACCAAAACTGGTTTATTAATGTCAGGAAAATGATTGCAACAAACAAACAATGGAGATTATGCACGTGTGCATGAGACTAAGATTCTCTGGCCCCACATGGTGTAGATGGAAGGCTGTGGTCTCCAGACCAGAGGCCCAGGCCATAGGCTGCTTCCCTCCAAGTTTGCATTTTACTGCCTAATCCAGAATCCTGCTTTCAGATGTCAAGGGGCATTCATGGAAGAGAAGAGGTTGGCCCACGCCTCAGAGAACCTACAGGCACAGTTCTTCTAGCATAGCACAGCCAAGGACTCACATAATCCAAAGCAAACCTAGGCCTCTCAGAGCCACGGGCACATCCGCACAGGGCCACTGTGGCCATTAGTTCAGAGGGAACAGCAGTCAGGCCAGCTGTTTGGACAGCTGGAGGGCAGACTGCATGTTTCACTTCTTAACTGCTGGCTCAGGACTCAGGCAGACAGCTCTAAATAGAATATGCCAGGCCGGGCGCAGTGGCTCACACCTGTAATCCCAGCATTTCAGGAGGCCAAGGTGGGCGGATCACAACATCAGGAGTTCGAGACCAGCCTGACCAACATGGTGAAACCCCGTCTCAACTAAAAATACAAAAATTAGCTAGGCGTGGTGGCGCATGCCTGTAATCCCAGCTACTTAAGAGGCTGAAGCAGAAGAATCGCTTGAACCTGGGAAGTAGAGATGGCAGTGAGCTGAGATTGCGCCACTGTACTCCAGCCTGGGTGACAGAGCGGGACTCCGTCTCAAATAAATAAAGAGAATATGCCAAAATGCTTTAATGCAAAACAGTGCTCCTAATAAGGTACAGAACACTAATAGCCAACTTCCGTAATTTATTTTTTGTAGGTTTTTTGGGTTTGAGACCCAGTCCTGTTCTGTTGTCCAGCCTGGAGTGCAGTGGCTGAGTCACAGCTCACTGCAGGATCAAGTGATCCTCCCACCTCAGCCTCCTGAGTAGCTGAGACCACAGGTGCACACCACCATGCCTGACTAATTTTTCTATTTTTGTAGAGACAGGGTTTCGCCCTATTGTCCAGGCTGGTCTCAAACTCCTGAGCTCAAGTGATCTGCTGCCTCATCCTCCCAAAGTGCCGGGATTACAGGTGTGAGCCACCGCACCCAGCCTATATTCATCATTTTCTATCTGTGGCATAAAGCTCAGAGCTGTAACAACTGACTCCCATTTCCAAGGTTCTCCAGGGCCCCTCACCCAAACTGGCTACACATCAGACCCTCCCAGGAAGCTTTTAAACAACACAGAACCTGAGGCCTCCTGCTGATCCACACAGAATCTCTGGGGCAGGGGCCTGGGAAATGACATTTTTAAAAAGCTACTCAGTTTATTTTCCTAATTAGCTCCCATAGGAGAGAAAGAGCGAGCAATGAAAAACAAACCAACCCAACAGAAAGACAAGCAAAGGTCAAGACGAGACATTACACCAATTATTAATAAAATGCAGGCTGGAGAGAAAGGGGCACACAGACACAGGAGAGACACGCATCACTCAGCACTTTGATGGCAAGCTTTGCCTACGAGACGGGCAGATGTCTTACACACACTGCAGTAGAATAAGGTGACAGATGCCCACATACCACCGCACAGTGGGCAGCACAGCAGGCAACAGTGTCAGCACGGGACTCCTGGGTTCTCAGGCCAGCTTAGCCACTTACTAGCGACCTGGCAGGTGCAACACACCCAGGAGATTTAAGTCCCCTCCACAACCTTTCTGAACAGCACTTTATTTCAAAATTTAAACGTTAAAAGAGGCTGGGAGTGGTGGCTCACACCTGTAATCCAGCAAGTTTGGAAGGTCAAGGCGAGAGAATCACTTGAAGCCAGGCTAAGCAGCAAAGTGAGACACCCCCACCCTTTATTTTTTTAATAGGTAAATATCATGCATAAAATAAAAAATATATGTAAAAGCGAAAAGAAAAAAAAGCAAAAAGGAAAAAAGCCAAACCGTATGTGTCTGTATTTAGAGACCTCCAAGGCATATTACACAGAAAGTGCAAGCTCCAGCACATCCTCTGTCTGTGGTCCCATGGCAGGCACAGGGGACGTGTGTGCAGAGGAAGCCGAGGAGCCCAACTGGACACACAGAGGCTTTAGTATGCCCGTGCTGTATCTCCTCAAGCTGACCAGATGTTCTAATCATGCATGTGTCATCACTACTTATTTTCAACATCACAGTTACATGGGGGTAAGAGTATGGGTCTTTTTCAATGTTCTACTCTACATTTCTCTGTATCTTATGATTTTCATGTGAAAAATGACATTAGGAACTGATACTTTATAAAATCCAAATGTTCATTTTAAAAACTAAGTCTTAGTTGGGCGCAGTGGCTCAAGCCTGTAATCCCAGCACTTTGGGAAGCTGAGGCGGGTGGATCACTTGAGGTCAGGAGTTCGAGACCAGCCTGGCCAACGTGGCAAAATCCCGTCTCTACTAAAAGTAAAAAAATTAGCCTGGTGTGGTGATGTGTGCCTGTTGCCTGTAATCCCAGCTACTCGAGAGGCTGAGGCAGGAGAGTCGCTTCAACCCAGGAGGCAGTGGTTGCAGTGAGCAGAGATCACGCCACTGCACTCCAGCCTGAGCGTCACAGCAAGACTCCATCTCAAAAAAAAAAAAAAAAAAAGTTAAGTCTTAACAACACAAAGTGGTCCTGGCTGAATATGGTGAACTCCACATTCGTTAAAAAAGTACTGTCACCTCATGAATATCTTAGCTAGAACCTGCAGCTGGGAAGCAGAGGTTTTTATTGTTTCCCAGAGTGAAAAACGCAAATGAGACGCTATTTCATCTAGTTGTGTGCACAACTCGAGAGGTGCACCTGTTGATCTGATAACATGACCAGCTCTCTGTCCTAGGTTGGTCTCTACCTTTTTGGTTAATTCAATAGGAGACTAAAAAACCAATGAAAGAAAGTAACCTGCTATTAAGTCAACCAAAGAGTAGGACCTGCCTTCCGGCTCGAAAAGCCTGGGTCTGGCCCATCCCACCCTACGGTGAGCTGCCGTGTGAACCAATGCTCTGTCTGAAGGCGGCACATCCCGGTCAGGAGCCAGTAAGGGAAGCAAACACGGATGCGCACTGCTCTGCAGAAAGCACCGGGATTCATGTGTGTGTCTGTATCCGCAATCTACACAATTATCGCGCCTCCTACAAACTTCAATTTTAAAGGCAAAACAGTGCTGTTTTCATAATGCGGATCAAACGGGCCGTGGAGCCATCGTGAGAAACAGCTGGTCCTGAGATGGCAGAGGCAATACTCACTCTCTCTTTGGACCTGCTCGTGGTTTTCACGCTAATGACGGGCTCTCCTTTCGATTTATCCATCAAGACCGTCCGCTCCATTCCTCTGCTTCCTTCAGGAAAAAACACAACAAACTATCAAAACCTGTGGACGCCCCAACTTCCCGCAGTAAACAGCACTCTGATGGACCCTGGGCTTTGAACACACAAGGCGTGAGTCAAGTGACTGACACTAGCCTTGGGAGCCTCTATTTCTCATCTGTTGTGAGCAACACGGTAACACGGGCACAGCATCATGGGGGTACCCTCACAGCTCTTTACACAACTAGAGGGACCTGTTCCCAACCTACAGCTTAAACCTGCAGCATGCACACAAGCACAGCCATCCTGCAGAGCCCTCCGTGACCCCTCCACTCTAAACCCACACAGCTCCGGAGGTGGTCTATGCTGTCACTCCTCCCTGACATTCTGTGAAGCTCCGCAGTATCCAGCCCGTGCTAGGAATCACACTGCCACTCTGAGGGAGTGCCTTGCCAGACGGGTGGGCTTCCCTCCATTCATCTCCAGCAATAAAGGCTTCCAAACCAATTCTCTCTCCTGACGACAGAACCACCAGGCATAAACCACTGGAACAATGACTTATTTGGGGAGATTTATAATACTTGAGGAACATTTTAAAAACACGTTCCTCGTGAGACGCAGGGTAAATTAGCCCGAGAGCTGAAGATCCAGCTTGTAATGTGCTATACCAAATTTCAATGCTCCAGATGGTTGGGTTTTGTTTCTGTTTTTCTCTTCCTTGATGAGGGAGGTGGAGTTGGCTTATTTTTTTTGCCACAAAACATTCTGAGTCTCATACGGATTCAAAGGTGTAAAGCACAATGAACCTTTATAAAATGACAACAGAAGTGGCATCGTCCAAACAGAACCACTTCAACAGATGCTTGGAGGTTTCATTTTTCTCTGTGTTTTTACTACCTCCAGCTTTAACATAATGTGGGAAAAACTTTACTGCACACCTGCAAAATAGCATCAGGTTAGTTACAAGAAACTCGGACAACTCACTCTTGCAAATCCCACACTACAATCAGCCAAAGGCCCTGAAAAAGCCCGAACTCAGGCAGCTGAGTTCAGCAATACACACAAGCCCTGAGTCCCAAGCACTTCTGAATTCCCGATGTTGTATGGAAACTCCTTTAAGCCATTTCATCAACAGCCTCTTGTTTCTTTAACAGTGCCATATGAACAGCGAAACAGCCATGTCACCAGAGCTTGCTGTCCTCACCTTCCCTCGGAACCCCCACTCCCCACCCGTGCCAGGCCTTCCCCTTCCACAGCTCTTAAAAGGCTCTCCTCACCTGATTTGGTGACTCTAGACCGATTTGTAGGTCCGGGTTTCAGCTCATCCTGGTCTTTTTCTTCCTTCTTAATGTCTTCAGGCTTTTCTTCCTCCTTCTTCTCAATCTTCTCTTCCTTCTTAATTACAGTTCTATTTAAAGACATGGTTATCGAATTTGAGTTCACAAGACTCTGTAACAGGAACGGCTCACCCAGAGCCTCGACTCACACATACTCAGAGGTCCACACAAAACAAATCACCCCAGCGGCAATTAGGTGGCAAAAATTATTTGAAACCCATAGTAATAACAATACTCCTCTTTAGATACAGGCTGTATTCCCACTTCTAGTATGTGCTGAATTGAGGGATATGCACAATGAAATTCCTGGGGATGCGTTTCCAAAATGTCAGACAGGCTAGCACGCAAAAGTGGTGTGCAGGTGGACATGAGAAACACGCCAACTACATAAGAACACTTCTAAAAAGTTTAATGTTTCATCATGTGTGTGTGGAACATTGTTTATAAGCTTTATAGGGAAAAGCATTTCTTCCCAATACAGCCTCAACAGGATGGAGGCACAGTGGCAGGACACCAAGCCCCCGCTGCACAGAGCGGCAGGCCATTTACCCTTGAGGCCAACACCCCTCGACCGGTAACTGCTGCATACTTTTAGGGAGTTAAAATAATGTGTTATGTGCCAGTGAATACGGGAAGGTGTTAAGTGCCATTTCAACCAAAGGCAACTTTCTTCTAAGCAGTGAAATAAATCATCTTCGCCACTCAAACTCAGCTGCTGCGTTCCCTAATGCCATTTGTCTAATTAAACTGCACACTGACTCAACACCAACGACATGCCAGGGTCCAGGCAGGAAAGTCAGGCCCCTGCAAGGCCCTCCAGCAAGCACCTGTTGGCCTCTCCTCCAACCGACCCAGGCAGGGTTCCCGGCAGAGCTCCAGCCACGCCACGGAAGCCTCTCTGATTGCCCCGTCTCCTCTGCCCTTCTCAACCTCCACATCATGGAGTTGTCTTTAAAAAAATACATATATATACCATTTTGAGAAAAATTTTAAATACACACCATAGTAATTAATGGTAAATCCCACAACTGACTATTGTAAATCATCTCATCTCCTCTCCCTCATCCCTGCGACAACCACCAGGGTGGCCTTAGTGTCAATCACTGGGTCTGCCTGACCGCAGTAATCTACAGTCACATTTTATAAGAATGTCTTAGCAGTGACACGAACGAGGCCATACTTCATACACTGCTCTACAGCTTACTTTTGTCACCTCATGGTATGCTTTAAAGAAGGGTTTTTAGGCTGGTTGCGGTGGTTCATGCCTGTAATCCCAGCACTTTGGGAGACCAAGGTAGGCGGATCACAAGGTCAGGAGTTCGAGACCACCCTGGCCAACATTGTGAAACTCCGTCTCTACTAAAAATACAAAAAATTTTAGCCAGGCGTGGTGGCGCATGCCTGTAATCCCAGCCACTCGGGAGGCTAAGGCAGGAGAATTGCTTGAACCCAGGAGGTGGAGGTTGCAGTCAGCCGAGATCGCACCACTGCACTCCAGCCTGGCGACAGACAGAGACTTCGTCTCAAAATAAATAAATAAATAAATAAATAAGAAGGACCTTTAGAGCCTGAGACAGAACTTAGGGGGAATAAAAAGGGTCTGACTCCTTTCATCTGCTGCACAAAATTCTGTGTTTATTCATCTGCTTTCCTTCCAGTAGATAAATATATATGCTGGAAAAAAGACTGGAAGGATATCCAACAAAAAGCATCATCCCTAGGTGTTGGGATTACACCTGACATTTACATGTGCTTTCTGTATAACAACTGTATAAAAACCACCACTCATCCAAGATGGCAAAGGCTAGCCCCTCTTCTTCCCCTCTTTGGAAAGCTTCTCTATTTCACAAGGCCAACCACTAATCTAGAAATCCTTCAAATGGAAGGGAAGGCTAATGAAGGTGTTAATTTGAAGAAAAAAATGAGGTCAAAACAAATTTTTAAATGCTCAACCTCCTAGGCAAACAACCTGCATGCAGTTTGGTCTTAAAGATCTTAAGTTCGCCGGGCGCGATGGCTCACACCTGTAATCCCAGCACTTTGGGAGGCCGAGGTGGGTGGATCACGAGGTCAGGAGATCAAGACCATCCTGGCTAACACGGTGAAAGCCATCTCTACTAAAAATACAAAAAATTAGCCGGGTGTGGTGGCGGGCGCCTGTAGTCCCAGCTACTCGGGAGGCTGAGGCAGGAGAATGGCGGGAACCCGGGAGGCGGAGCTTGCAGTGAGCCAAGATTGCGCCACTGCACTCCAGCCTGGGCGACAGAGCGAGACTCTGTCTCAAAAAAAAAAAAAAATCTTAAGTCCATCACCCAGTTAAGAGCCATGGGGCTCCGAGCAAACTTCATAGGTTGAATCCCAGCCTTGCCGTTTCCCAGCAAACTCAGGCAGGGCGTGCTCCCCTCTCTAGGCCTGTATCCTCTCCTACATAAAGCAAGTGCCTCACAGGGCTACTACAAGGACCAAGGAAACTGCTGCATTCCCAGTGCTGGCCACAGGACCACGCCATACTGTTAGCTAATTATTACCACCTTTCCCACAAATACAGAAAAACAATTAATGAAACATGCAAGATACCAAGAACACCGCAAACCTGCAACAACAGTTCCCCATCTTCCACCAATACAGACATTTTTTTCTTAGCAATGCTGATGGGATGTGTCTTTTTGAAGTTGCTGATTAAATTAGGGGCTCACCCCCCCCCACCCCCTTCCTCCAAGTTCATGAAGGCTCATCTGACACCCATTACTCAGGGGCCTACTGATTTCAATCTGGGGCCAGGTGCAGTGGCTCACACCTATAATCCCAGTCTTTTGCGGGGCCAAGGTGGGAAAATTGCTTGAGGCCAGGGTGGAAACCAACCTGAGCAAAAGAGCAAGACCCTGTCTCTATCAAAAATTTAAAAATTACCTGGGAGTGGTGGCCCACACCTGTAGCCCCAGCTACTAGGGAGGCTGAGGTGGGAGGTTCACTTGGGCTTGGGAAGTCGAGGCTGTAATGAGCCATGACTGCATCAATGCACTCCAGCCTGGGTGACCCGTCTCAAAAAGTAAAATGTTTTTTAAAAATAATAATTCCAATTAAAAATAATAATTCTAATTTGGCCATGATGTAAATTGGTAATTACATCTTCAAAAACCCAGTTCAACTATGTCCACAGACATGTTTACCCTCTAAACTGCATTGACAACGTAAACTTAAGGCAGACACTCAGCCTTCTGAGACACTGCCATGATCAGATACAACACGGAAATCTACCTTCTCAAAAGAGAAGCCTACAATTGTGTTAAAAATATAAACAACCCACACCTCCCTTGAAAGATCTGTCCCTACCTCCATTTTGATTAAAGATATAAATCACCCCTTTATAAAAATAGAACCTCAGACCCATGGTTCCCAACTACTACACCAAGGTACCCCAGGGTGCCACCGTGAACTCACAGGGTGCCACCGTGAACTCACAGGGTGCCACCGTGAGAACTCACAGGGTGCCACCGTGAGAACTCACAGGGTGCCACCGTGAGAACTCACAGGGTGCCACTGTGAGAACTCACAGGGTGCCACTGTGAACTCACAGGGTGCCTTGGAATATTTTTAATTTTGAGGTAAACACAGCAATGCTTTTGCCATCTGTCAGACACAGCACCAACTACTCACTCAAGGTCATTCACTGCAACACTAGCCCAGGCTAAATTCCTTTGGATGATGCTTTATCTTTGAAAAACTGGGTTTATGACAGTTGCTGTGATTAATAAGTGAGAACTGCATGAAAATCAACGTGGATGAGGCAATGATTCCAAGGTCTGAGAGGCTGTACAAGGGACCAGAATACGAAAACGACATTTTGTGTATACTGTTTTTTCAAAAGGCTAATCAGTTATCAGGAAACAAATACATGCTGAGGATCAACTGTATCCACTTTTTAAAGACATGGGCTACTTCGTTAAATAGCTTTACACAGAAAGCTGGAGACTGGCAGGGCGTGGTGGCTCACACCTGTAATCCTAGCACTTTGAGAGGCCAAGGAGGGCAAATCATGTGAACTCAGGAGATTGAGACCAGCCTTGGTAACATGGCGAAACCGCGTCTCTACAAAAAGTAGCCTGGCTGGGTGGTGTACGCCTGCAGTAGTCCCAGTTACTTGGGAGGCTGAAGTAGGAGAATCACTTGAACCCGGAAGATGGAGGCTGCAGTGCCACTGCACTCCAGCCTAGGCAACAGAGTGAGTCCCTGTCTCCAAAAAATAAATAAATAAAAGCTGAATATTAAAGTGGCAGCAGAACACAAAAATCAGCTAAGACTCCAGCAGGAAGCAGGCAAGGCTGCGTGGGTACAGGTGGGGACAGATGCCTGTTTTTCAAGACACACGGTGGCACAGTACATAGTATATATTTGGTGAAATTTGATATTTTATGTTCAGTATATAATATATATTTGGTGAAATTAGATATTTCATGTACAGTATATAACATATATTTGGTGTAATTTCATACTTTATGTACAGTATATAATATATATTTGGTGTACCTCCATATATTATGTACAGTATATAATATGTATTTGGTGTAGTTTGATATTTTATGTACAGTATATAATATATATTTGGTGAAATTTGATATTTTATGTACAGTATATAACATATATTTGGTGTAATTTCATATTTTATATACAGTATATAATATATATTTGGTGTACTTCCATATTTTATATACAGTATATAATATGTATTTGGTGTAGTTTGATATTTTATGCACAGTATATAATATATATTTGGTGAAATTAGATATTGTATATACCGTATATAATATACATTCGGTGAAATTTGATATTTTATGAACAGTATATAATATAAGTTTGGTGTACTTCCATATTATATGTATAGTATTTAATATATATATGGTGTACTTTCATATTTTATGTACAGTATATAATATATAGTTGTTGAAATTTGATATTTTATGTACAGTATATAATATATATTTGGTTAAATTAGATATTTTATATACAGTATATAATATATATTTGGTGAAATTTGATATTTTATGTTCAATACATAATATACATTTGGAGAAATTTGATATTTTATATACAGTATACAATATATTTTTGGTGTACTTTCATATTTTATGTACAGTATATAATATATAGTTGTTGAAATTTGATATTTTATGTACAGTATATAATATATATTTGGGGAAATTTGATATTTTATGTTCAGTATAATATATTTGGTGAAATTTGATACTTTATGTACAGTATATGATATATATTTGGTGTACTTTGACATTTCATGTACAGTATATAATATGTATTTGTTGAAATATGATATTTTATGTACAGTATATAATATATATTACCCGTACTTTCATATTTTATATACAGTATATAGTATATATTTGGGGAAATTTAATATTTTATATACAGCATAAAATATATATTTGGTGTACTTTCATATTTTATGTACAGTATCTGCTATATATTTGGTGTATTTGATATTTTATGTACAGCATATAATATATATTTGGTGAAATTTGATATTTTATGTACAGTATATAATATATATTGGTGTACATTCATATTTAATGAACAGTAACTAATATATATTTGGTGAAATTTGATATTTTATGTACAGTATATAAAATATATATGGTGAAATTTGATATTTTACAAACAGTATGTAATATATATTTGGTGTAATTTGATATTTTAAGTACAGTATATAATATATATTTGTTGTATTTTGATATTTTATGTACAGTATATAATATCTATTATGTATACTTTGATATACTATGTATAGTATATAATGTATACTTGGTGTACTTTGATATTTTATGTACATTATATAATACATATTGGGTTTCCTTGATATTAAATGTAGAGTATATAATATAAATTTGATGTACTTTGATATTTTATGTACAGTATATAATATATATTTGGTGTAGTTTGACATTTTACTTACAGTGTATAATATATGTTTGGTGTACTTTCAAATTTTATGTACAGTATATATTATATATGGTGTGCTTTGATATTTCATGTACAGTATATAATATATATTTGCTGTACTTTGATATTTTATGTGCAGTGCATAATATATATTTGGAGTACTTTGATACTTTATGTACACTATATAATATATGTTTGTTGTACTTTGATATTTTATGTACAGTATATAATATAATTAGGTATACTTTCATATTTTGGACAGTATATAATATATGTTTGGTGTACTTTGATATCTTCTATGCAGTATAAAATGTATATTATTTTGTATTTTGATATTTTCTGTACACTATATAATATAAATTTGGTGTACACACACACACACACACACACACAATCCTTCATTCTGCGGGTTAGGAACTTAGTAGGGGTCCCTGGGAGCTGCAGGTTCCCTAATCATGTCTGCACCTAAGAACACTAGGGTCTTGTCTGGCTCTTCTTATGAACGGTCCCCCAGCCCGGACTCCCCAAGATCCATGCTAGCCTCACCCAGCTTCTCCCTCTCCCCTCTCAGAAACTCAGACTTAAGAGGAAGCTCCTCACCAGGGATCCGGAGCTACCATTCACCATCCCCTAGGGCTTCACCACACTCACCTCTGTCTTCACCAGTATCGCACAATCTCCCATGTCCCTGTCCTCTCTGTGATGGGCAATCAATGAAGCCATTGGGCTCTCCCATGTCCTCCTCTGAGGATTCTTCAGAGTCACCACGTTCATCAGTAATATACCACATGTTCCTACTGCCATCACCCAGCAGCTCACCCCCAGCTCTCGGGGAGTCTCCTGGGTCTCCCAGCTACTCTCCAAACAACCCCAGATTTCAGCTGGAGTCAGCCCCCCACACCCAGGAATCACCGACAAACTCACGAGCCTCACAGTGCTCCACCCCTGTGTCTTTCATCTCTTCACCCCCAGGCCTCAGGGACTCTCCTGTGGCTCCCATTTACTCTCAAGCCATCCCCAGGTTCCTGCGGGAATCAGCCCCATGCACCCAGGAGTCCCCCAGAGACTCACAGGTTTCAGGAGAATATGAGCGGTCCCCCAGCCCTGACTCCTCAAGATTCATGCCTGCCTCACCCAGCATCTACCTCTCCCCTCCCAGGAACTCAGACACAAGGGGCAGCTCCTCACAAGGGATGTGGAAGTACTCTACATCATCCCGCAGGGCTTCACCACTCTCACATCCGTCATCGACAGAATTCCACAACTTTACATTTCCCTTTCCTAACCAAGCAGGACAATCACTCATGTCATTGTGTTCTCCCGTGTCCTCCTCGGGAGATTCCTCACAGTCACCCCATTCATCAATAATATACCATATGTTCTTACTGCCATCATCCAGCAGCTCACCCCCAGCCACCAATGACTCTCCTGTCTGTCCCAGCTACTCTCCAACTACGCCCAGATTTCAGCGGGCGTCGGTATCCCACACCCCAGAAACACCTACACACTCACAGACCTCAGTGAGATCCTCGCCAGTCTCTCTCACGTCTTCACCCCCAGCCCTTACGGACCCTCCAGTCTCTCCCAGCTACTCTCCAACCACGCCCACATTTCAGCGCGGGTCAGATCTAGGAACCCAGGGATCACCACCAAGCCCGCCACTTTCACTGAGTTACTCCCCAGTCTCTAGCACGTCTTTATCTCCAACCCTCAGGGACTCGCCTGTGTGTCCCAGCTACTCTCCAAACACGCCCACACTTCAGCGGGAGTCCGTTGCAGGCACCCAGAAATCACCACCAAACTCACCAATTTCACTGCGTTACTCCCCAGTCTCTCTCATGTCTTCACCATCCCTCAGGGACTCTCCCGTCTGTCCCAGCTACTCTCCAACCACGCCCACATTTCAGCTGGAGTCAGTTCCAGGCACCCCGGAATCACCACCAAACTCACCAATTTCACTGCGTTACTCCCCAGTCTCTCTCATGTCTTCACCTCCAGCCCTCAGGGACTCTCCTGTGTGTCCCAGCTACTCTCCAACCATGCCCAGATTTCAGCGGGAGTCAGTTCCAGGCTCCCAGGTATCACCTACAAACTCAGCAGTTTCACTGTGTTACTCCCCAGTCTCTCTCATGTCTTCACCCCCAGCCCCCTGGGACTCTCATGTCTGTCCCAGCTACTCTACCGCCACGCCCAGATTTCAGACGGAGTCAGCCTCCTACACTCCGGAATCACCTACAGACTCACAGACTTCACGGAGGTCCTCCCTGGTCTCTCTCAGGTCTTTGCCCTCAGCCCACAGGGACTCTTGTGTCTCTTTCAGCTACTCTCAAAACTTCTCTAGATTGCAGCTTTCCAGCTGGACTCAGTTCCAGGCACCCACGACACACCACCGAACTCACGAATTTCACTGACTTACTCCCCAGTCTCTCTCATGTTCTCACCCCCAGCCCTCAGGGACTCTTCTGTCTCTCTCAGTTACTCTCCAACCATCTCCACATTACACCTGGGGTCAGCTTCCCACACCCAGGTATCACCTACAAACTCACGGACCTTACTGCAACCCTCCCCCATTTCTTTCACCTCTTCACCCCCTGCCTTCAGGGACTCTCCTGTGTCTCCCAGCTTCTCTCCAGCCTTCCCCAGATTTCTGCCACAGTCAGCCCCAGGCACCCAGGGGAACCCTGGACACTCACAGGCCTCAGCAGGCTACCTCCCAATGACCTGTATCTATACAGGGATGGCTCCCACGCTTCCCTCAGGGACCCCAAACCCATCTCCACTTACACTCAGACACTCCCAGGGCCTGACAGCTACTCCCCGTTATTGTCCTTCAGTTCGAAGCCCTGGCCAATCTACTAGCCAACATGATGCAGCTACCTGGCCATGTCTCCACATTTCTGGGGAGGGCCCCACACCCAGCCGCAGAAGAGCCCCTCCTGCATTCCGTCCTCACACACAGGCCTGTCCATCCACTTGCTACTGTCACACTCTTGCCAGCAGAAGAGGCCCCTGTAATGGCCGATATCACCGCCCAGTCTATCCTCACCCCACAGCTGTGCAGCGGGACCCTCCTGCTGGCCCACGTGGCTGCCAGAGCCCATGCTGGCACGACGCTCCAGCATGTCGGCGTCCCTGCGGGCCACGCTACCGGTGACATGGCTAGCATGACCCTCCTTCCTGGCAGTGACACTGCTGATGTGAACCCCAGTTTCACAGCTGTCATTTGTAAATAGGACCATTTTCCCTTTTCTCTCTCCCTTCCATTCACAGGGCTTCTCATTCTCTCTGTTTCTGCCTCCGTTTCAGAGATTTACTCAGCTTTTTCTCTCTCACTATGTCTGCCGTGGTCTCCAGAAGAGTGTGCCACATAAAATTGCCCCATTAAAAGACATGAATTGAGTGGATTTTAGTATAATTGTGCTTGTGCACATTCAATTTTAATTCGCAATCCATTTTAGAAGTTTTTACCACCCCCGACCAGAGAAAAATCCTGTGGACATTAGTCGCTCCTCATTCTGTCTCAAACCCTCTCCCTGACCCTCAGCCCTAGGTAACAACTGCATAGAGCGATCAACCCCATATGCATAGATTTCCATATTGTGGACATTTCCTTTAAACGGAATTGCACAATACGTGAGCTTTTATGACTGACGTATCACTTTTAGCACAATATTTTCAAGATTCATCCACATTGCAGCCTTACCCACAGAGGGAAACCGCATTTTGTGGTTTCAGTAACTCCGGGTGTTTTCTCCTTCCTTCCGTCTTTCCTTCCTTCCTTCCTTCCTTCCTTCCTTCCTTCCTTCCTTCCTTCCTCCCTTCCTTCCTTCCTTCCTCCCTCCTATTTCTCTCTTATTCCTTCTGCCCTCTCTCTGTCATATGCCTTAGGTGCATCCTACGTCCTGCGTCCTTTTGAGGAATCCTCAACAGGTGCTGGAAAATTGTGTTATTGTGATTATTTACCGCTATCTCTCTTTCATGGTTCTCCATCAGTTGTAAGCATCTATTGGTTTATCCCAGGTCACTAAGTATATTTTAATTAGGTACACCTGTTTTTCTTTATACACCTGTTTCTGGAGTATAGGGTCGCATACTCATAAACCCAGTGTATCTCAGAAACGCATCTAATATTCCAATAAACCCATCATAACGTTGAAAAATCATCAATCAAACCAACATAAGTCACGGTTTGTCGGTGGATATGGGCTCCATCAATTCCATTGTCTTCAATAATGCTGTACACCATTAAGAATGGCAGACTGATTGGGCGTGGATGTGGATAACCTTATAAAAATCAGTTATTAGAGGGATACTTTAACCTGACTGAAGAGCTGATCTAATGGTATTAGTACAGTGCATGCTTATGTGAGATGTTTTGAGACAGAGTAGTACATTTGTGTATGAAATTCTGTGGCTTTTTTCACTTAGTAGGAACCTTTGTGTGTGGAAAACTGAGAAAATTGCTTTCTGCTGTAGAGTCTGGCATTCACGGTAGATTAAAGCTTATTTTTCTGGAAGTAAATCTTATTCAATAAAATACTACTCTTTATAGTATAAAACAAAGACACTGGTGATGTGAAGTCATTATCCTCAACAAACTAATCCAGGAACAGAAAGCCAAACGCCACATTCTCACTTATAATGGGAGCCGAAAAATGGGATCACATGGACACAGAAAGGGGAACAACACACACTGGGGCCTTTCGGGAGGCAGAGCGTTAAGAAAAACAGCTACTGCATGCTGACCTTAATACCTAGGTGATGGGTTGACAGGTGCAGCAAACCACCATGGCACACGTTTACCTTAGTAACAAATCTGCACACCCTGCCCACGTATCCCAGAACTTAGAAGCAAAAGGAAAGCAAAGGAAATGAGAAAGCAATAGCAAAACGCTAACGGCAAAACAAAGTTTCAAACTCAGAAAGTGACAGACCAATTTTTGGTTCAAATCATGGTTCTCGACCCAGGTGCCATAAGGTCAGGATAAAGAATTTGATTACGTATTGTAAAGAAGACATGCAGCGGATGACCAGAAAAATTGTTCTCAACATACGTGTGGCTTCGAGTTCAACGGTGACGCTATCTACCGGGACATAGCATTAGATTCCAAAGGGCCGAGTCCCGCAAGACTGGCCTCCCACACTAATAACAATGGGAAGCCCTACGTTGTTTTACCTGTGCTTCTCAGCAACCGGCTATAAAGCAGGTTGCCACCACTCCCAGTTTTAGTTGCATTCATTTGCTGGAAGAGCTCACAGCACGCAGGGAAACACTGACATTTCCCATTTTCTGTATTTTAGCGGATATAGCAAAAACTTCAGAGAAAACTTTTGGGCCCGGCATGTGGGGAGGGGCGCACTGCCTTCCAGGAAGTGTTATCCAGAAGCTCTCTAAACCCAGTCCCTTTGGGTTTGTATGGAGACCTCATTCTATAGGCATGATGGGTTAAACCATAGGCTATTGGTCATCAACTCAACCTGAGGCTCTCAACCCTCCCTGGAAATTGGGGTTGAGGCTTTGCCATTCTCAGTCTGAGTAAAAGAATTTACACAAACGGAATTTTAAAACAGATTAGCATATCTGGAAACTTAACTAGATGATGGAATTATCTGGAGCCTCACCTTGATATTCCTAACCCGAGCACCCTCATCCAACGAATGCTCCACCCAACTGGCTCCCAAGCCTCTACGGGGTTCCAGAGCAAAAGGATGTTTCTACAACGCCTATCTCCACCTCTTCTTCAAAGTCTTTTCGCTTACACGGGTAATTCTTCAACTGCCATGCATCAGGGTCAGGGGGAGGGCTTGTTACCACACAGATCTGTGGATCTCCGGGGTTTGAGGGTGACAAGGATGCTGCTGGTTTCAAAACCACAACGTGGGAACCACAGAACCCCTAGTTGATTTTCAGTGTTTCCGTGCATTTAATTCATCATACCTTTGGCCAAGAAAACTTGTAAGATCTCAGATTGTCCCAAAGGTGGCGCATGAAATCAAAGCAGGAGAACAGTTTCCTACGAGCTGTAGCCTGGGAAAGTTGGGGGTGACTGATGGAAAGGAGGAGTGAAGCTCCGCCGTTTCCGCTGCGAGGTTGCGCCCGAGGCTATTTAAACCCACCCTGGCTGGCCTGTACTCAGATCTTCGCAGAGCGGAGCAGCGGCCGGAGCGTTTGGCGGACTCTGCGTGGACTTGGAGCTCACAGCGTCTTGCGACTTGGAAGCGGATTCAGAGGACAGGACAGAACACTTGGGCAAGTGAATCTCTGTCTGTCTGTCTGTCTGTCTGTCTCATTGGTTGGTTGATTTCCATTTTCTTAAGGAGCACATACCTCACACCCCCCACACACAAACACACACACACATGCACACACACACACACACACACTCCTTCATTCTGCGGGTTTGGAAATTAGTAGGGGTCTCTGGGAGCTGCAGGTTTCCTAATCATGTCTGCACCTAAGAACACTAGGGTCTTGTCTGGCTCTTCTTATGAACGGTCCCCCAGCCCGGACTCCGTAAGATCCACGCTAGCCTCACCCAGCTTCTCCCTCTTCCCTCTCAGAAACTCAGACTTAAGAGGAAGCTCCTCACCAGGGATCCGGAGCTACCATTCACCATCCCCTAGGGCTCCACCACACTCACGTCTGTCATCGCCAGTATCCCACAATCTCCCATTTCCCTGTCCTCTCCTTGATGGGCAATCAATGAAGCCATTGGGCTCTCCCATGTCCTCCTCTGAGGATTCTTCAGTCACCATGTTCATCAGTAATATACCACATGTTCCTACTGCCATCACCCAGCAGCTCACCCCCAGCTCTTGGGGAGTCTCCTGGGTCTCCCAGCTACTCTCCAAACAACCCCAGATTTCAGCTGGAGTCAGCCCCCCACACACAGGCGTCACCTACAAACTCACGAGCCTCACGGTGCTCCTCCCCTATGTCTTTCATCTCTTCACCCCCAGGCCTCAGGGACTCTCCTGTGGCTCCCAGTTACTCTCAAGCCATCCCCAGGTTCCTGCGGGGAATCAACCCCATGCACCCAGGAGTCCCCCAGAGACTCACAGGTTTCGGGAGCATATGAGCGGTCCCCCAGCCCTGACTCCTCAAGATTCATGCCTGCCTCACCCAGCATCTACCTCTCCCTTCCCAGGAACTCAGACACAAGGGGCAGCTCCTCACAAGGGATGTGGAAGTACTCTACATCATCCCGCAGGGCTTCACCACTCTCACATCCGTCATCGACAGAATTCCACAACTTTACATTTCCCTTTCCTAACCAAGCAGGACAATCACTCATGTCATTGTGTTCTCCCGTGTCCTCCTCGGGAGATTCCTCACAGTCACCCCATTCATCAATAATATACCATATGTTCTTACTGCCATCATCCAGCAGCTCACCCCCAGCCACCAATGACTCTCCTGTCTGTCCCAGCTACTCTCCAACTACGCCCAGATTTCAGCGGGCGTCGGTATCCCACACCCCAGAAACACCTACACACTCACAGACCTCAGTGAGATCCTCGCCAGTCTCTCTCACGTCTTCACCCCCAGCCCTTACGGACCCTCCAGTCTCTCCCAGCTACTCTCCAACCACGCCCACATTTCAGCGCGGGTCAGATCCAGGAACCCAGGGATCACCACCAAGCTCACCACTTTCACTGTGTTACTCCCCAGTCTCTAGCACGTCTTTATCTCCAACCCTCAGGGATTCTCCTGTCTGTCCCAGCTACTCTCCAACCACGCCCACATTTCAGCGGGAGTCCGTTGCAGGCACCCAGAAATCACCACCAAACTCACCAATTTCACTGCGTTACTCCCCAGTCTCTCTCATGACTTCACCAGCCCTCAGGGACTCTCCCGTCTGTCCCAGCTACTCCCCAACCACGCCCACATTTCAGCTGGTAGCAGTTCCTTGCACCCCGGAATCAACAAAAATCTCACCAATTTCACTCAATTACTCTCCAGTCTCTCTCATGTCTTCACCAGCCCTCAGGGACTCTCCCGTCTGTCCCAGCTACTCTCCAAACACGCCCAGATTTCAGCTCGAAGCAGTTCCTTGCACCCCGGAGTCACCACCAAACTCACCAGTTTCACTGAGTTACTCCGCGGTCTGTCTCATGTCTTCACCTCCAGCCCTCAGGGACTCTCCTGTGTGTCCCTGCTACTCTCCAACCACGCCCACGTTTCAGCAGGAGTCCGTTCCAGGCACCCAGGAATTACATACAAACTCAGCAGTTTCACTGTGTTACTCCCCAGTCTCTCTCATGTCTTCACCCCCAGCCCCCTGGGACTCTCATGTCTGTCCCAGCTACTCTACCACCATGCCCAGATTTCAGACGGAGTCAGCCTCCCACACTCCGGAATCACCTACAGACTCACAGACTTCACGGAGGTCCTCCCTGGTCTCTCTCAGGCCTTTGCCCTCAGCCCACAGGGACTCTTGTGTCTCTTTCAGCTACTCTCAAAACTTCTCTAGATTCCAGCTTTCCAGCTGGACTCAGTTCCAGGCACCCACGACACACCACCGAACTCACGAATTTCACTGACTTACTCCCCAGTCTCTCTCATGTTCTCACCCCCAGCCCTCAGGGACTCTTCTGTCTCTCTCAGCTACTCTCCAGCCATCTCCAGATTTCACCTGGAGTCAGCTTCCCACACCCAGGAATCACCTACAAACTCACGGACCTTACTGCAACCCTCCCCCATTTCTTTCACCTCTTCGCCCCCTGCCTTCAGGGACTCTCCTGTGTCTCCCAGCTTCTCTCCAGCCCTCCCCAGATTTCTGCCACAGTCAGCCCCAGGCACCCAGGGGAACCCTGGACACTCACAGGCCTCACCAGGCTACCTCCCAATGACCTGTATCTATACAGGGATGGCTCCCACGCTTCCCTCAGGGACCCCAAACCCATCTCCACTTACACTCAGACACTCCCAGGGCCTGACAGCTACTCCCCGTTATTGTCCTTCAGTTCGAAGCCCTGGCCAATCTACTAGCCAACATGATGCAGCTACCTGGCCATGTCTCCACATTTCTGGGGAGGGCCCCACACCCAGCCGCAGAAGAGCCCCTCCTGCATTCCGTCCTCACACACAGGCCTGTCCATCCACTTGCTACTGTCACACTCTTGCCAGCAGAAGAGGCCCCTGTAATGGCCGATATCACCGCCCAGTCTATCCTCACCCCACAGCTGTGCAGCGGGACCCTCCTGCTGGCCCACGTGGCTGCCAGAGCCCATGCTGGCACGACGCTCCAGCATGTCGGCGTCCCTCCGGGCCGCACTACCGGTGACATGGCTAGCATGACCCTCCTTCCTGGCAGTGACACTGTTGATGTGAACCCCAGTTTCACATCTGTCATTTGTAAATAGGACCATTTGCCCTTTTCGCTCTCCCTTCCATTCACAGGGCTTTTCATTCTCTGTTTCTGCCTCCGTTTCAGATATTTACTCACCTTTTTCTCTCTCACTATGTCTGCAGTGGTCTCGATGAGACTGCGCCACATAAGATTCCCCCATTAAAAGTCATGAATTGAGTGGCTTTTAGTATATCTCTGTTTGTGCACATTCCATTTTAATTCGCAATCCATTGTAGAACGTCTTATCACCCCCGACCACAGAAAAACCCTGTAGACATTAGTCACTCCTCATTCTGCCTCAAACCCTCTCCCTGACCCTCAGCCCTAGCTAGCAACTACATAGTGCGATCAACCCCATATGCATAGATTTCCATATTGTGGACAATTCCTATAAACGGAATTGCACAATAGGTGAGCTTTTATGACTGACATAACACGTAGCACAATATTTTCAAGATTCACCCACAGTGTAGGCTTGCCCACAGGGGGAAACCAGTATTTTTGGGGTTTCAGTAACACCGGGTGTTTTCTCCTTCCTTCTGTCCTTCTTTCCTTCTTTCCTTCCTTCCTTACTTCTTTCCTTCCTTCCTTCTTTCCTTCCTTCCTTCCTTCCTTCCTTCCTTCCTTCCTTCCTTCCTTCCTTCTTTCCTTCCTTCCTTCCTTCCTTCCTTCCTTCCTTCCTTCCTTCCTTCCTCCTATTTCTCTCTTACTCCTTCTGCCCTCTCTCCTTCATATGCCTTAGGTGCATCCCACATTCTGCATTTTTTTGGGGAAATCCTCGACAGGTGCAGGAAAATTGTGTTATTGTAACTATTTACCGCTATCTCTCTTTCACGGCTCTCCATCAGTTGTGAACATCTATTGATTTATCCCAAGTCACTAGGCATATTTTAATTGGGTACACCTGTTTTTCTTTATACAGCTGTTTCTGGACTATAGAGTCGCATACTCATAAACCCAGTGTAACTCAGAAACGCGTCTTATATTCCAATAAACCCATCATAACGTTGAAAAATCATAAATCAAACCATCGTAAGTCACGGTTTGTCTGTGGATATGGGCGTCATCGATTCCATTGTATTCAATAATGCTGTACGCCATTAACAATGGCAGACTGATTGGGAGTGGAGATTGATAGCATTATAAAAATCAGTTATTAGAGGGATACTTCTTTAACCTGACTGAAGAACTGATCTAACGGCTTTAGTACAGTGCATGATTATGTGAGATGTTTTGAGACAGAGTAGTACATTTGTGAATGAAATTTTATGGCTTTTTTTCACTTAGTAGGAACCATTGTGTGTGGAAATGTGAGAAAATTGCTTTCTGCTGTAGAGTCCGGCATTCATTGTAGATTTAAGCTTAGTTTTCTGTGAGCAAATCTTATTCAATAAAATACTACACTTTATAATAAAAAACAAAAGCACTGGTGATGGGAGGTCATTATCCTCAGCAAACTAATCCAGGGAAAGAAAACCAAACGCCACATTCTCACTTATAATGGGAGCTGAAAAATGAGATCACATGGACACAGGAAGGGGAACAACACACATTGCGGCCTTTCGGGAGGCAGAGCGTTAAGAAAAACAGCTACTGCATGCTGGGCTTAATACCTAGGTGATGGGTTGACAGGTGCAGCAAACCACCATGGCACACGTTTGTTTACCTCAGTAACAAATCTGCACATCCTGCACATATACCCCAGAACTTAGAAACAAAAGGAAACAAAAGAAAACGAAAAAGCAATAGCAAAACGCTAAAGGCAAAATAAAGTTTCAAACTCAGAAAGTGACAGACCAATGTTTGCTTCCCATCATGGTTCTCAACCCAGGTGCCATAAGGTCAGGATAAAGAATTTGATTACATATTGTAAATAAGACGTGCAGCAAATGACCAGAAATATTATTCTCAACATATGTGTGTCTTCTAATTGAATGGTGATGCTATCTACCGGAACATAGCATTAGATTCCAAAGGGCCGTGTCCCGCCAGACAGGCCTCCGACACTAATAACAATGTGAAGCCCTAGGTTGTTTTACCTGTGCTTTTCACAACTGGCTAGAAATCAGGTTGCCACCACTCTGAGATTTAGTTGCATTCATTTGCTGGAAGAGCTCACAGCACGCAGGGAAACACTGACATTTGCCGTTGTATTTTAGCTTATATTGCGAAAAGTTCAGAAATAAATTTGGGGCCCGGCATGTGGGGAGGGGCGCACTAACTTCCAGGAAGTGTTATCCAGAAGCTCTCTGAACCCAGTCCTTTTGGGTTTTTATGGAGACCTCATTCTACAGGCATGATGGCTTAAACCATAGGCTATTGGTGATCAACTCCACCTGAGACTCTCAACCCTCCCTGGAAATTGGGGTTGAGGCTTTGCCATTCTCACTCTGAGTGAAAGAATTTACACAAACGGAATTTTAAAACAGATGAGCACAACTGGAATCTTAATTAGATGATTGGATTACCTGGAGCCACACCTTGATATTCCTAACCCGAGCACCCTCATCCAACGAATGCTCCACCCAACTGGCTCCCAAGTCTCTACGTGGTTCCAGGGCAAAAGAATGTGTATACAACGCATATCTTCACCTTTTCTTCCAAGTCTTTTCGCTTACACGGAAAGACTTCTTAAACTGCCATGCATCAGGGTCAGGGGGAGGTCTTGTTACAACGCAGATCTGTGGATCTCCGGGGTTTGATTGTTGCAAGGATGCTGCTGGTGTCAAAACCACAACGTGGGAACCACAGAACCACTAGTTGGTTTTCCGTGTTTCAGTGCATACAATTCCTAAGATATCTGGCCAAGAAAACTTGTAAGTTCTTAGATTGTCCCAAAGGTGGTGCGTGAAATTAAAGCAGGAGAACAGTTTCCTACGAGGTGTAGCCTGGGAAAGTTGGGGGTGACTTCTGGAAAGGAGGAGTGAAGCTCCACCCTTTCCGCTGCTAGACTGCGGCTGAGGCTATTTAAACTCACCCTGGCTGGCCTGTACTCAGATATTCGCGGTGCAGATCAGCGGCCGGAGCGTTTGGCGGACTCTGCGTGGACTTGGAGCTCACAGCGTCTTGCGACTTGGAAGCGGATTCAGAGGACAGGACAGAACACTTGGGCAAGTGAATCTCTGTCTGTCTGTGTGTCTGTCTGTCTGTCTGTCTGTCTCATTGTTTGGTGGATTTCCATTTTCTTAAGGGGCACATGCCTCACACCTCACACACACAAACACACACACACACACTCACACACACACACACACACACACTCACACACACACTCCTTCCTTCTGCGAGTTAGAAAATTAGTAGGGGCCCCTGGGAGCTGCAGGTTTCCTAGTCATGTCTGCACCTAAGAACAGTAGGGTCTTTTCTGGCTCTTCTTATGAACGGTCCCCCAGCCCGGACTCCCCAAGGTCCATGCGAGCCTCACCCAGCTTCTCCCTCTCCCCTGTCAGAAACTCAGGCTTAAGGGGAAGTTCCTCACCAGGGATCCGAAGCTACCATTCACCATCCCTTAGGGCTTCCCCTCGGTGAAGTGGAAGGGGTCCCCTACTCGGTTCTTGAACCCGTTCTGGAAGGGTGGACGCCCGATCAGCTGTACCGCACAGAGAAAGACAATCCCGCACTCTCTCGAGACACAGATGAATTATGGAGGATTCATTGTCTCCAGGACTTCAAGGAAGAAAAGCCACAGGAGCACGAGTCTTGGCGGGAGCTCTACCTGCGGCTTCGGGAGGCCCGAGAGCAGCGGCTGCGAGTAGTGACCACGAAAATCCGATCCGCACGTGAAAACAAACCCAGCGGCCGACAGACAAAGATGATCTGTTTCAACTCTGTGGCCAAGACGCCTTATGATGCTTCCAGGAGGCAAGAGAAGTCTGCAGGAGCCGCTGACCCCGGAGATGGAGAGATCGAGCCAGCCCCCAAGCCCGCAGGAAGCAGCCAGACTCCCCCCGTCCTCGGGGACGGCGGCGGCGGCGGCGGCAGCAGCATTAGCGGCGGCAGCAGCAACGAGCATGCGGCGCCCGCGGACAAAACCCGAAAACAGGCTGTCAAGAAAGTGGCCCCGCTGATGGCCAAGGCAATTCGAGACTACAAGGGAAGATTCTCCCGACGATAATCTCAGGACTTGCCTTACAGATAAAATCTGGGGGGAGGAGGGCCAATGCAAAGTCAGTGCGGGTTGGGGAACGAAACTTCCGATGGACACCAGAACCTTTGGCTTGGAGCAAAGTTGAGCCTCCGAATCCTGCAGGCGTCAAGTGCTGGCCCTGTGATTTCTGCCTCCCACACCCAGCCACTGCCTCCCTGCTTGGGGGACACCTCAGAATTCACAAGATATTATGAACGCATTCAGATCAATTCTACTTTGGTGGTTCACTGATGGTCTTTTAAATAACGCCCTAGTTGCAATCATAAATCAGGTACAAGATGTGAGATTCCCTTTTGTCATTTTTCCTTTCTTTTGAAATCATCGAGTACATAAGGAAGGACTTCTTACACACAAACTCTCAATCCATCAGTTGACACTGATAACTCCGACTATGCAAAATGTTTTGTTGTCCTTGGTGTTTTCGTTTAGAGAAAAGGCCGGGCATGATCCTGTAATCGTCAGCCATCCTCCTCTGGGAGGCCGAGGAAAGCAGATCGCTTCAGCCCAGGAGGTGGAGAACAGGCTGGGACAAACGGAGAAACCCCGTCTCCACAAAAGATACCGAAATGGGCCCGGCGTGGTGGCACGGCCCCTGTGGTCCCAGCTTCTTAGAGGGCTGAGGTGGCAGGATCGCCTGAATTGGGCAAGCGGAGGCTGCAGTGACCCTTCCTCATTCCACCGCACTCCAGCCTGGGTGACACAAGCGGAGCACATCTCAAAGAAACCTGCTGTTTATTTGAAGGAACTCTTGGATTTCATACATAAATGCTAACAACTGCTACGTTCCTTAAGTCAAAATACTTTTACTAAGCACCGCAAAGAATCAATCCCAATCTTTTCACCCAGAACCCCTGTGAAAGAATGGCGACACCTTAATCAGCTTACTTAGGTTCTCGATCAGGAAGTCTAAACCGGCCAATCAGAGTTTCTAATTACCATGAGATGACCGGGTTAACTACCTTGAGTTCACCTCCTACGAGCTCCTGCAAGCTTTGGTGAAAGTTTGCATTCTAACTCAGGGCATTTGTTGGCTTCACACGGGCTGGTAATCACAGATTATCCTTCCTTCCTTCCTTCCTTCCTTCCTTCCTTCCTTCCTTCCTTCCTACCTTCCTTCTTTCTTTCCTTCCTTCCTTCCTTCCTTCCTTCCTTCCTTCCTTCCTTCCTTCCTTCCTTCCTTCCTTCCTTCCTCCTATTTCTCTCTTACTCCTTCTGCCCTCTCTCTTTCATATGCCTTAGGTGCATCCCACATTCTGCGTTTTTTTGGGGAAATCCTCGACAGGTGCAGGAAAATTGTGTTATGATAACTATTTACCGCTATCTCTCTTTCACGGCTCCCCATCAGTTGTGAACATCTATTGGTTTATCCCAAGTCACTAAGCATATTTTAATTTGGTACACCTGTTTCTCTTTATACAGCTGTCTCTGGAGTATAGGGTCGCATACTCCTAAACCCAGTGTAACTCAGAAACGCATCTAATATTCCAATAAACCCATCATAACGTTGAAAATTCATAAATCAAACCATCCTAAGTCATGGTTTGTCTGTGGATATGGGCGTCATCCATTCCATTGTATTCAATAATGCTGTACGCCATTAAAAATGGCAGACTGATTGAGAGTGGAGATAGATAGCACTATAAAAATCAGTTATTAGAGGGATACTTCTTTAACCTGACTGAAGAACTGATCTAATGGCTTTAGTACAGTGCATGATTATGTGAGATATTTTGAGAGAGAGTAGTACATTTGTGAATGAAATTTTATGGCTTTTTTTCACTTAGTAGGAAGCATTGTGTGTGGAAAAGTGAGAAAACTGCTTTCTGCTGTAGAGTCCGGCATTCATTGTAGATTTAAGCTTAGTTGTCTGTGAGCAAATCTTATTCAATAAAATACTACTCCTTATAATAAAAAACAAAAACACTGGTGATGTGAGGTCATTATCCTCAGCAAAATAATCCAGGGAAAGAAAACCATACGCCACATTCTCACTTATAATGGGAGCTGAAAAATGGGATCACATGGACACAGGAAGGGGAACAACACACACTGGGGCCTTTCGGGAGGCAGAGCGTTAAGAAAAACAGCCACTGCACGCTGGGCTTAATACCTAGGTGATGGGTGGACAGGTGCAGCAAATCACCATGGCACACGTTTGTTTACCTTAGTGACAAATCTGCACATCCTGCACATATACCCCAGAACTTAGAAACAAAACGAAACAAAAGAAAACGAAAAAGCAATAGCAAAACGCCAAAGGCAAAATAAAGTTTCAAACTCAGAAAGGGACAGACCAATGTTTGCTTCACATCATGGTTCTCAACCCGGGTGCCATAAGGTCAGGATAAAGAATTTGATTACATATTGTAAATAAGACGTGCAGCAAATGACCAGAAATATTATTCTCAGCATAGGTGAGTCTTCTAATTGAATGGTGACGCTATCTACCGTGACATAGCATTAGATTCCAAAGGGCCGACTCCCGCCAGACAGGCCTCCCACACTAATAACAATGGGAAGCCCTACGTTGCTTTACCTGTGCTTCTCAGCAACTGGCTAGAAATCAGGTTGCCAGCACTCCCAGATTTAGTTGCATTCATTTGCTGGAAGAGCTCACAGCACGCAGGGAAACAGTTACATTTGGCGTTGTATTTTAGCGGATATTGCAAAAAGTTCAGAAGTGAATTTGGGGCACGGCATGTGGGAAGGGGCACACTACCTTCCAGGAAGTGTTATCCAGAAGCTCTCTGAACCCAGTCCTTTTGGGTTTTTATGGAGACCTCATTCTACATGCATGATGGGTTAAACCGTAGGCTATTGGTGATCAAATCCACCTGAGGCTCTCGAACCTCCCTGGAAATTGGGGCTGAGGCTTTGCCATTCTCAGTCTGACTGAAAGAATTTACACAAACGGAATTTTAAAACAGATGAGCATAACTGGAATCTTACTTTGATGATTGGATTATATGGAGCCACACCTTGATATTCCTAATCCGAGCACCCTCATCCAACGAATGCTCCACCCAACAGGCTCCCAAGTCTCTACGTGGTTCCAGAGCAAAAGAATGTTTATACAACGCGTATCTCCACCTTTTCTTCCAAGTCTTTTCGCTTACAGGGAAAGACTTCTTAAACTGCCGCGCATCAGGGTCAGGGGGAGGTCTTGTTACAACGCAGATCTGTGGATCTCAGGGGTTTGATTGTTGCAAGGATGCTGCTGGTGTCAAAACCACAACGTGGGAACCACAGAATCAGTAGTTGGTTTTCAGTGTCTCAGTGCATACAATTCCTAAGATATCTGGCGAAGAAAACTTGTAAATTCTTAGATTGTCCCAAAGGTGGTGCATGAAATCAAAGCAGGAGAACAGTTTCCTACGAGGTGTAGCCTGGGAAAGTTGGGGCTGACTGATGGAAAGGAGGAGTGAAGCTCCGCCCTTTCCGCTGCTAGGCTGCGCCCGAGGCTATTTAAACCCGCCCTGGCTGGCCTGTACTCAGATCCTCGCGGAGCGGATCAGCGGCCGGAGCGTTTGGCGGACTCTGCGTGGACTTGGAGCTCACAGCGTCTTGCAACTTGGAAGCGGATTCAGAGGACAGGACAGAACACTTGGGCAAGTGAATCTCTGTCTGTCTGTCTGTCTGTCTGTCTGTCTTTGTTTCTCATTGGTTGGTTGATTTCCATTTTCTTAAGGGACACATACCTCACACCGCACACACACAAACACATACACACTCACACATGCACACACACACACCCACACACACACACACACACACTCCTTCTTTCTGCGAGTTAGAAAATTAGTAGGGGCCCCTGGGAGCTGCAGGTTTCCTAATCATGTCTGCACCTAAGAACAGTAGGGTCTTGTCTGGCTCTTCTTATGAACGGTCCCCCAGCCCGGACTCCCCAAGGTCCATGCGAGCCTCACCCAGCTTCTCCCTCTCCCCTCTCAGAATCTCAGGTTTAAGGGGAAGCTCCTAACCAGGGATCCGGAGCTACCATTCACCATCCCCTAGGGCTTCACCACACTCACCTCTGTCATCACCAGAATCCCACCAGCTCCCATTTCCCTGTCCTCACCTTGATGGGCAATCAATGAAGCCATTGGGCTCTCCTGTGTCCTCCTCTGAGGATTCCTCAGAGTCCCCACGTTCATCAATAATATACCACATGTTCTTACTGCCATCACCCAGCAGCTCACCCGCAGCTCTCGGGGGGTCTCCTGTGTCTCCCAGCTACTCTCCAAACAACCCCAGATTTCAACTGGAGTCAGACACCCACACCCAGGAATCACCAACAAACTCATGAGCCTCACAGTGCTCCACCCCTGTGTCTTTCATCTCTTCACCCCCAGGCCTCAGGGACTCTCCTGTGGCTCCCAGTTACTCTCCAGCCATCCCCAGGTTCCTGCGGGAGTCAGCCCCATGCACCCAGGAGTCCCCCAGACACTCACAGGTCTCGGGAGAATATGAGCGGTCCCCCAGCCCTGACTCCTCAACATTCATGCCTGCCTCACCCAGCTTCTCCCTCTCCCCTCCCAGAAACTCAGACCCAAGGGTGAGCTCCTCACCAGGGATGTGGAAGTACTCTACATCATCCCACAGGGTTTCACCACTCTCACATCCATCATCAGCAGAATTCCACAACTTTAAGTTTCCCTTTCCTAACCAAGCAGGACAGTCAATCATGTCATCGTGTTCTCCCGTGTCCTCCTTTGGAGATTCTTCACAGTCACCTCATTCATCAATAATATACCATATGTTCTTACTGCCATCATCCAGCAGCTCACCCCCGGCCACCCGTGACTCTCCTGTCTGTCCCAGCTACTCTCCAACTACGCCCAGATTTCAGCGGGAGTCTGTACCCCACACCCCAGAAACACCTACAAACTCACAGACCTCAGTGAGATCCTCGCCAGTCTCTCTCACGTCTTCACCCCCAGCCCTTACAGACCCTCCAGTCTGTCCCAGCTACTCTCCAACCACGCCCACATTTCAGCGCGGGTCAGTTCCAGGAACCCAGGGATCACCACCAAGCTCACCACTTTCACTGTGTTACTCCCCAGTCTCTAGCACGTCTTTATCTCCAACCCTCAGGGACTCGCCTGTCTGTCCCAGCTCCTCTCCAAACACGCCCACACTTCAGTGGGAGTCCGTTGAAGGGACACAGAAATCACCACCAAACTCACCAATTCCACTGCGTTACTCCCCAGTCTCTCTCATATCTTCACCATCCCTCAGGGACTCTCCAGTCTATACCAGCTACTCTCCAACCATGCCCACATTTCAGCTAGAGTCAGTTCCAGGCACCCCGGAATCACCACCAAACTCACCAATTTCACTCAGTTACTCCCCAGTCTCTAGCACGTCTTTATCTCCAACCCACAGGGACTCGCCTGTGTGTCCCAGCTACTCTCCCACCACGCCCACACTTCAGCGGGAGTCAGTTCCAGGCCCCCAGGAATCACCAGCATACCCACCAATTTCACTCAATTACCCTCCAGTCTCTCTCATGTCTTCACCAGCCCTCACGGACTCTCCTACCTGTCCCAGCTACTCTCCAACCACGCCCACATTTCAGCTGGAGTCAGTTCCAGGCACCCCGGAACCACCACCAAACTCACCAGTTTCACTCAGTTACTCCCCAGTCTCTAGCACGTCTTTATCTCCAACCCTCAGGGACTCTCCTGTGTGTCCCAGCTACTCTCCAACCATGCCCAGATTTCAGCGGGAGTCAGTTCCAGACTCCCAGGTATCACCTACAAACTCAGCAGTTTCACTGAGTTACTCCCCAGTCTCTCTCATGTCTTCACCCCCAGCCCCCTGGGACTCTCCTGTCTGTCCCAGCTACTCTCCCACCACGCCCAGATTTCAGCGGGAGTCAGCCTCCCACACTCTGGAATCACCTATAGACTCACAGACTTCACGGAGGTCCTCCCTGGTCTCTCTCAGGTCTTTGCCCTCAGCCCACAGGGACTCTTGTGTCTCTTTCAGCTACTGTCAAAACTTCTCTAGATTCCAGCTGGAGTCAGTTCCAGGCGCCCACGATACACCACCGAACTCGCGAATTTCACTGACTTACTCCCCAGTCTCCCTCATGTTCTCACCCCCAGCCCTCAGGGACTCTTCTGTCTCTCTCAGCTACTCTCCAGCCATCTCCAGATTTCACCTGGGGTCAGCTTCCCACACCCAGGAATCACCTACAAACTCAGGGACCTTACTGCAACCCTCCCCCATTTCTTTTGCCTCTTCACCCCCTGCCTTCAGGGACTCTCCTGTGTCTCCCAGCTTCTCTCCAGCCCTCCCCAGACTTCTGCCACAGTCAGCCCCAGGCACCCAGGACAACCCTAGACACCCACAGGCCTCACCAGCCTATCTCCCTATGACCTGGACCTATACAGGGATGGCTCCCACGCATCCCTCAGTGACCCCAAACCCATCTCCACTTACACTCAGACACTCCCAGGGCCTGACAGCTACTCCCCGTTATTGTCCTTCAGTTCGAAGCCCTGGCCAATCTACTAGCCCACGTGACGCAGTTACCTGGCCATTTCTCCACAGTTCCGGTGAGGGCCCCACACCCAGCCGCAGAAGAGACCGTCCTGCATTCCGTCCTCACACGCAGGCCTGTCCCTCTACTTGCTACTGTCACACTCTTGCCAGCAGAAGAGGCCCCTGTCATGGCCGATATCACCACCCAGTCTATCCTCACCCCACAGCTGTGCAGCGGGACCCTCCTGCTGGCCCACGTGGCTGCCAGAGCCCATGCTGGCACGACGCTCCAGCATGTCGGCGTCCCTGCGGGCCACACTACCGGTGACATGGCTAGCATGACCCTCCTTCCTGGCAGTGACACTGTTGATGTGAACCCCAGTTTCACATCTGTCCTTTGTAAATAGGACCATTTGCCCTTTTCGCTCTCCCTTCCATTCACAGGGCTTTTCATTCTCTCTGTTTCTGCCTCCGTTTCAGATATTTACTCACCTTTTTCTCTCTTACTATGTCGGCCGTGGTCTCGATGAGAGTGCGCCACATAAGATTCCCCCATTAAAAGTCATGAATTGAGTGGCTTTTAGTATACCTGTGGTTGTGCACATTCCCTTTTAATTCGCAACCCATTGTAGAACGTCTTATCACCCCCGACCAGAGAAAAACCCTGTAGACATTAGTCACTCCTCATTCTGTCTCAAATCCTCTCCCTGACCCTCAACCCTAGGTAGCAACTACATAGTGCGATCAACCCCATATGAATAGATTTCCATATTGTGGACAATTCCTATAAATGGCATTGCACAATAGGTGAGCTTTTATGACTGACATAACACGTAGCACAATATTTTCAAGATTCATCCACATTGTAGACTTACCCACAGGGGGAAACCAGTCTTTTTGGGGTTTTAGTAACACCGGGTGTTTTCTCCTTCCTTCCGTCCTTCTTTCCTTCTTTCCTTCCTTCCTTCCTTCCTTCCTTCCTTCCTTCCTTCCTTCCTTCCTTCCTACCTTCCTTCTTTCCTTCCTTCCTTCATTCCTTCCTCCTATTTCTCTCTTACTCCTTCTGCCCTCTCTCTTTCATATGCCTTAGGTGCATCCCACATTCTGCGTTTTTTTGGGGAAATCCTCCACAGGTGCAGGAAAATTGCGTTATTGTAACTATTTACCGCTATCTCTCTTTCACGGCTCTCCATCAGTTGTGAACATCTATTGATTTATCCCAAGTCACTAGGCATATTTTAATTAGGTACACCTGTTTTTCTTTATACAGCTGTTTCTGGACTATAGGGTCGCATACTCCTAAACCCAGTGTAACTCAGAAACGCATCTAATATTCCAATAAACCCATTATAACGTTGAAAAATCATAAATCAAACCATCGTAAGTCACGGTTTGTCCGTGGATATGGGCGTCATCAATTCCATTGTATTCAATAATGTTGCACGCCATTAACAATGGCAGACTGATTGGGAGTGGAGATTGATAGCATTATAAAAATCAGTTATTAGAGGGATACTTCTTTAACCTGACTGAAGAACTGATCTAATGGCTTTAGTACAGTGCATGATTATGTGAGATGTTTTGAGACAGAGTAGCACATTTGTGAATGAAATTTTATGGCTTTTTTTCACTTAGTAGGAACCATTGTGTGTGGAAACGTGAGAAAATTGCTTTCTGCTGTAGAGTCCGGCATTCATTGTAGATTTAAGCTTCGTTTTCTGGAAGCAAATCTTATTCAATAAAATACTACTCTTTATAATAAAAAACAAAAGTACTGGTGATGTGAGGTCATTATCCTCAGCAAACTAATCCAGGGAAAGAAAACCAAACGCCACATTCTCACTTATAATGGGAGCTGAAAAATGGGATCACATGGACACAGGATGGGGAACAACACACACTGGGGCCTTTCGGGAGGCAGAGCGTTAAGAAAAACAGCCACTGCACGCTGGGCTTAATACCTAGGTGATGGGTTGACAGGTGCAGCAAACCACCATGGCACACGTTTGTTTACCTCAGTAACAAATCTGCACATCCTGCACATACACCCCAGAACTTAGAAACAAAACGAAACAAAAGAAAACGAAAAAGCAATAGCAAAACGCTAAAGGCAAAATAAAGTTTCAAACTCAGAAAGTGACAGACCAATGTTTGCTTCCCATCATGGTTCTCAACCCAGGTGCCATAAGGTCAGGATAAAGAATTTGATTACATGTTGTAAATAAGACGTGCAGCAAATGACCAGAAATATTATTCTCAACATATGTGTGTCTTCTAATTCAATGGTGACGCTATCTACCGGGACATAGCATTAGATTCCAAAGGGCCGAGTCCCACCAGACAGGCCTCCCACACTAATAACAATGGGAAGCCCTACGTTGTTTTACCTGTGCTTCTCAGCAACTGGCTAGAAATCAGGTTGCCACCACTCCCGGATTTAGTTGCATTCATTTGCTGGAAGAGCTCCCAGCACGCAGGGAAACAATTACATTTGCCGTTGTATTTTAGCGGATATTGCAAAAATTCAGAAATAAATTTGGGGCCCGGCATGTGGGGAGGGGCGCACTGCCTTCCAGGAAGTGTTATCCAGAAGCTCTCTGTACCCAGTCCTTTTGGGTTTTTATGGAGACCTCATTCTATAGGCATGATGGGTTAAACCATAGGCCATTGGTGATCAACTCCACCTGAGGCTCTCAGCCCTCCCTGCAAATTGGGGTTGAGGCTTTGCCATTCTCATTCTGACTGAAAGAATTTACACAAACGGAATTTTAAAACAGATAAGCACAACTGGAATCTTAATTAGATGATTGGATTACCTGGAGCCACACCTTGATATTCCTAACCCGAGCACCCTCATCCAACGAATGCTCCACCCAACTGGCTCCCAAGTCTCTACGTGGTTCCAGGGCAAAAGAATGTTTCTACAACGCATATCCCCACCTTTTCTTTCAAGTCTTTTCGCTTACACGGAAAGACTTCTTAAACTGCCATGCATCAGGGTCAGGGGGAGGTCTTGTTACAACGCAGATCTGTGGATCTCCGTGGTTTGATTGTTGCAAGGATGCTGCTGGTGTCAAAACCACAACGTGGGAACCACAGAACCACTGGTTGGTTTTCCGTGTTTCAGTGCATACAATTCCTAAGCTATCTGGCCAAGAAAACTTGTAAGTTCTTAGATTGTCCCAAAGGTGGCGCATGAAATCAAAGCAGGAGAACAGTTTCCTACGAGCTGTAGCCTGGGAAAGTTGGGGGTGACTGATGGAAAGGAGGAGGGAAGCTCCGCCCTTTCCGCTGCTAGGCTGCGCCCGAGGCTATTTAAACCCGCCCTGGCTGGCCTGTACTCAGATCTTCGCGGAGCGGATCAGCGGCCGGAGCGTTTGGCGGACTCTGCGTGGACTTGGAGCTCACAGCGTCTTGCGACTTGGAAGCGGATTCAGAGGACAGGACAGAACACTTGGGCAAGTGAATCTCTGTCTGTCTGTCTGTCTGTCTGTCTCATTGGTTGGTTGATTTCCATTTTCTTAAGGGGCACATACCTCACACCGCACACACACAAACACACACACACACTCACACACACACACACGCACACACACACACACACACACACTCCTTCCTTCTGCGAGTTAGAAAATTAGTAGGGGCCCCTGGGAGCTGCAGGTTTCCTAATCATGTCTGCACCTAAGAACAGTAGGGTCTTGTCTGGCTCTTCTTATGAACGGTCCCCCAGCCCGGACTCCCCAAGGTCCATGCGAGCCTCACCCAGCTTCTCCCTCTCCCCTCTCAGAAACTCAGGCTTAAGGGGAAGCTCCTCACCAGGGATCCGGAGCTACCATTCACCATCCCCTAGGGCTTCACCACACTCACCTCTGTCATCACCAGAATCCCACAAGCTCCCATTTCCCTGTCCTCACCGTGATGGGCAATCAATGAAGCCATTGGGCTCTCCCGTGTCCTCCTCTGAGGATTCCTCAGAGTCCCCACGTTCATCAATAATATACCACATGTTCTTACTGCCATCACCCAGCAGCTCACCCCCAGCTCTCGGGGGCTCTCCTGTGTCTCCCAGCTACTCTCCAAACAACCCCAGATTTCAGCTGGAGTCAGCCCCCCACACCCAGGAATCACCGACAAACTCACGAGCCTCACAGTGCTCCACCCCTGTGTCTTTCATCTCTTCACCCCCAGGCCTCAGGGACTCTCCTGTGGCTCCCAGTTACTCTCCAACCATCCCCAGTTTCCTGCGGGAGTCAGCCCCATGCACCCAGGAGTCCCCCAGACACTCACAGGTCTCGGGAGAATATGAGCGGTCCCCCAGCCCTGACTCCTCAAGATTCATGCCTGCCTCACCCAGCTTCTCCCTCTCCCCTCCCAGAAACTCAGACCCAAGGGGCAGCTCCTCACCAGGGATGTGGAAGTACTCTACATCATCCCACAGGGCTTCACCACTCTCACATCCATCATCAGCAGAATTCCACAACTTTAAGTTTCCCTTTCCTAACCAAGCAGGACAGTCACTCATGTCATCGTGTTCTCCCGTGTCCTCCTCTGGAGATTCTTCACAGTCACCTCATTCGTCAATAATATACCATATGTTCTTACTGCCATCATCCAGCAGCTCACCCCCAGCCACCCATGACTCTCCTGTCTGTCCCAGCTACTCTCCAACTACGCCCAGATTTCAGCGGGCGTCTGTACCCCACACCCCAGAAACACCTACAAACTCACAGACCTCAGTGAGATCCTCGCCAGTCTCTCTCACGTCTTCACCCCCAGCCCTTACGGACCCTCCAGTCTGTCCCAACTACTCTCCAACCACGCCCACATTTCAGCGCGGGTCAGTTCCAGGAACCCAGGGATCACCACCAAGCCCGCCACTTTCACTGAGTTACTCCCCAGTCTCTAGCACGTCTTTATCTCCAACCCTCAGGGACTCGCCTGTGTGTCCCAGCTACTCTCCAAACACGCCCACACTTCAGCGGGAGTCCGTTGCAGGCACCCAAAAATCACCACCAAACTCACCAATTTCACTGCGTTACTCCCCAGTCTCTCTCATGTCTTCACCATCCCTCAGGGACTCTCCCGTCTGTCCCAGCTACTCTCCAACCACGCCCACATTTCAGCTGGAGTCAGTTCCAGGCACCCCGGAATCACCACCAAACTCACCAGTTTCACTCAGTTACTCCCCAGTCTCTAGCACGTCTTTATCTCCAACCCTCAGGGACTCTCCTGTGTGTCCCAGCTACTCTCCAACCACGCCCACACTTCAGCGGGTGTCAGTTCCTGGCACCCAGGAATCACCACCAAACTCACCAATTTCACTCAATTACTCTCCAGTCTCTCTCATGTCTTCACCAGCCCTCAGGGACTCTCCTGTCTGTCCCAGCTACTCTCCAACCACGCCCACATTTCAGCTGGAGTCCGTTCCAGGCACCCCGCAGTCACCACCAAACTCACCAGTTTCACTGAGTTACTCCCCGGTCTCTCTCATGTCTTCACCCCAGAACTCAGGGACTCTCCTGTGTGTCCCAGCTACTCTCCAACCATGCCCAGATTTCAGCGGGAGTCAGTTCCAGGCTCCCAGGCATCACCTACAAACTCAGCAGTTTCACTGAGTTACTCCCCAGTCTCTCTCATGTCTTCACCCCCAGCCCCCTTGGACTCTCATGTCTGTCCCAGCTACTCTCCCACCACGCCCAGATTTCAGCAGGAGTCAGCCTCCCACACTCCGGAATCACCTACAGACTCACAGACTTCACTGAGGTCCTCCCTGGTGTCTCTCAGGTCTTTGCCCTCAGCCCACAGGGACTCTTGTGTCTCTTTCAGCTACTGTCAAAACTTCTCTAGATTCCAGCTGGAGTCAGTTCCAGGCGCCCACGATACACCACCGAACTCGCGAATTTCACTGACTTACTCCCCAGTCTCCCTCATGTTCTCACCCCCAGCCCTCAGGGACTCTTCTGTCTCTCTCAGCTACTCTCCAGCCATCTCCAGATTTCACCTGGAGTCAGCTTCCCACACCCAGGAATCACCTACAAACTCACGGACCTTACTGCAACCCTCCCCCATTTCTTTTGCCTCTTCACCCCCTGCCTTCAGGGACTCTCCTGTGTCTCCCAGCTTCTCTCCAGCCCTCCCCAGACTTCTGCCACAGTCAGCCCCAGGCACCCAGGACAACCCTAGACACCCACAGGCCTCACCAGCCTATCTCCCTATGACCTGGACCTATACAGGGATGGCTCCCACGCATCCCTCAGTGACCCCAAACCCATCTCCACTTACACTCAGACCCTCCCAGGGCCTGACAGCTACTCCCCGTTATTGTCCTTCAGTTCGAAGCCCTGGCCAATCTACTAGCCCACGTGACGCAGTTACCTGGCCATTTCTCCACAGTTCCGGTGAGGGCCCCACACCCAGCCGCAGAAGAGCCCCTCCTGCATTCCGTCCTCACACGCAGGCCTGTCCCTCTACTTGCTACTGTCACACTCTTGCCAGCAGAAGAGGCCCCTGTCATGGCCGATATCACCACCCAGTCTATCCTCACCCCACAGCTGTGCAGCGGGACCCTCCTGCTGGCCCACGTGGCTGCCAGAGCCCATGCTGGCACGACGCTTCAGCGTGTCGGCGTCCCTGCGGGCCACACTACCGGTGACATGGCTAGCATGACCCTCCTTCCTGGCAGTGACACTGTTGATGTGAACCCCAGTTTCACATCTGTCCTTTGTAAATAGGACCATTTGCCCTTTTCGCTCTCCCTTCCATTCACAGGGCTTTTCATTCTCTCTGTTTCTGCCTCCGTTTCAGATATTTACTCACCTTTTTCTCTCTCACTATGTCTGCCGTGGTCTCGATGAGAGTGCGCCACATAAGATTCCCCCATTAAAAGTCACGAATTGAGTGGCTTTTAGTATACCTGTGGTTGTGCACATTCCCTTTTAATTCGCAAACCATTGTAGAACGTCTTATCACCCCCGACCAGAGAAAAACCCTTTAGACATTAGTCACTCCTCATTCTGTCTCAAACCCTCTCCCTGACCCTCAGCGCTAGGTAGCAACTACATAGTGCGATCAACCCCATATGCATAGATTTCCATATTGTGGACAATTCCTATAAACGGCATTGCACAATAGGTGAGCTTTTATGACTGACATAACACGTAGCACAATATTTTCAAGATTCATCCAAATTGTAGGCTTACCCACAGGGGGAAACCAGTCTTTTTGGGGATTCCATAACACCGGGTGTTTTCTCCTACCTTCCGTCCTTCTTTCCTTCTTTCCTTCCTTCCTTCCTTCCTTCCTTCCTTCCTTCCTTCCTTCCTTCCTTCATTCCTTCCTTCCTTCATTCCTTCCTTCCTTCCTTCCTACCTTCCTTCCTTCCTACCTTCCTTCTTTCCTTCCTTCCTTCATTCCTTCCTCCTATTTCTCTCTTACTCCTTCTGCCCTCTCTCTTTCATATGCCTTAGGTGCATCCCACATTCTGCATTTTTTTGGGGAATCCTCCACAGGTGCAGGAAAATTGTGGTATTGTAACTATTTACCGCTATCTCTGTTTCACGGCTCTCCATCAGTTGTGAACATCTATTGATTTATCCCAAGTCACTAGGCATATTTTAATTAGGTACATCTGTTTTTCTTTATACAGCTGTTTCTGGACTATAGGGTCGCATACTCCTAAACTCGGTGTAACTCAGAAACGCATCTAATATTCCAATAAACCCATCATAACGTTGAAAAATCATAAATCAAACCATCGTAAGTCACGGTTTGTCCGTGGATATGGGCGTCATCAATTCCATTGTATTCAATAATGCTGTACGCCATTAACAATGGCAGACTGATTGGGAGTGGAGATTGATAGCATTATAAAAATCAGTTATTAGAGGGATACTTCTTTAACCTGACTGAAGAACTGATCTAACGGCTTTAGTACAGTGCATGATTATGTGAGATGTTTTGAGACAGAGTAGTACATTTGTGAATGACATTTTATGGCTTTTTTTCACTTAGTAGGAACCATTGTGTGTGGAAACGTGAGAAAATTGCTTTCTGCTGTAGAGTCTGGCATTCATTGTAGATTTAAGCTTCGTTTTCTGTGAGCAAATCTTATTCAATAAAATACTACTCTTTATAATGAAAAACAAAAGCACTGGTGATGTGAGGTCATTATCCTCAGCAAACTAATCCAGGGAAAGAAAACCAAACGCCACATTCTCACTTATAATGGGAGCTGAAAAATGGGATCACATGGACACAGGAAGGGGAACAACACACACTGGGGCCTTTCGGGAGGCAGAGCGTTAAGAAAAACAGCCACTGCACGCTGGGCTTAATACCTAGGTGATGGGTTGACAGGTGCAGCAAACCACCATGGCACACGTTTGTTTACCTCAGTAACAAATCTGCACATCCTGCACATACACCCCAGAACTTAGAAACAAAACGAAACAAAAGAAAACGAAAAAGCAATAGCAAAACGCAAAAGGCAAAATAAAGTTTCAAACTCAGAAAGTGACAGACCAATGTTTGCTTCCCATCATGGTTCTCAACCCAGGTGCCATAAGGTCAGGATAAAGAATTTGATTACATGTTGTAAATAAGACGTGCAGCAAATGACCAGAAATATTATTCTCAACATATGTGTGTCTTCTAATTCAATGGTGACGCTATCTACCGGGACATAGCATTAGATTCCAAAGGGCCGAGTCCCACCAGACAGGCCTCCCACACTAATAACAATGGGAAGCCCTACGTTGTTTTACCTGTGCTTCTCAGCAACTGGCTAGAAATCAGGTTGCCACCACTCCCGGATTTAGTTGCATTCATTTGCTGGAAGAGCTCACAGCACGCAGGGAAACAATTACATTTGCCTTTGTATTTTAGCGGATATTGCAAAAATTCAGAAATAAATTTGGGGCCCGGCATGTGGGGAGGGGCGCACTGCCTTCCAGGAAGTGTTATCCAGAAGCTCTCTGTACCCAGTCCTTTTGGGTTTTTATGGAGACCTCATTCTATAGGCATGATGGGTTAAACCATAGGCCATTGGTGATCAACTCCACCTGAGGCTCTCAGCCCTCCCTGCAAATTGGGGTTGAGGCTTTGCCATTCTCATTCTGACTGAAAGAATTTACACAAACGGAATTTTAAAACAGATAAGCACAACTGGAATCTTAATTAGATGATTGGATTACCTGGAGCCACACCTTGATATTCCTAACCCGAGCACCCTCATCCAACGAATGCTCCACCCAACTGGCTCCCAAGTCTCTACGTGGTTCCAGAGCAAAAGAATGTTTCTACAACGCATATCCCCACCTTTTCTTCCAAGTCTTTTCGCTTACACGGAAAGACTTCTTAAACTGCCATGCATCAGGGTCAGGGGGTGCTCTTGTTACCACGCAGATCTGTGGATCTCTGGGGTTTGATTGTTGCAAGGATGCTGCTGGTGTCAAAACCACAACGTGGGAACCACAGAACCACTGGTTGGTTTTCCGTGTTTCAGTGCATACAATTCCTAAGTTATCTGGCCAAGAAAACTTGTAAGTTCTTAGATTGTCCCAAAGGTGGCGCATGAAATCAAAGCAGGAGAACAGTTTCCTACGAGCTGTAGCCTGGGAAAGTTGGGGGTGACTGATGGAAAGGAGGAGTGAAGCTCCGCCCTTTCCGCTGCTAGGCTGCGCCCGAGGCTATTTAAACCCGCCCTGGCTGGCCTGTACTCAGATCCTCGCGGAGCGGATCAGCGGCCGGAGCGTTTGGCGGACTCTGCGTGGACTTGGAGCTCACAGCGTCTTGCGACTTGGAAGCGGATTCAGAGGACAGGACAGAACACTTGGGCAAGTGAATCTCTGTCTGTCTGTCTGTCTGTCTGTCTCATTGGTTGGTTGATTTCCATTTTCTTAAGGGGCACATACCTCACACCGCACACACACAAACACACACACACACTCACACACACACACACGCACACACACACACACACACACACTCCTTCCTTCTGCGAGTTAGAAAATTAGTAGGGGCCCCTGGGAGCTGCAGGTTTCCTAATCATGTCTGCACCTAAGAACAGTAGGGTCTTGTCTGGCTCTTCTTATGAACGGTCCCCCAGCCCGGACTCCCCAAGGTCCATGCGAGCCTCACCCAGCTTCTCCCTCTCCCCTCTCAGAAACTCAGGCTTAAGGGGAAGCTCCTCACCAGGGATCCGGAGCTACCATTCACCATCCCCTAGGGCTTCACCACACTCACCTCTGTCATCACCAGAATCCCACAAGCTCCCATTTCCCTGTCCTCACCGTGATGGGCAATCAATGAAGCCATTGGGCTCTCCTGTGTCCTCCTCTGAGGATTCCTCAGAGTCCCCACGTTCATCAATAATATACCATATGTTCTTACTGCCATCACCCAGCAGCTCACCCCCAGCTCTCGGGGGCTCTCCTGTGTCTCCCAGCTACTCTCCAAACAACCCCAGATTTCAGCTGGAGTCAGCCCCCCACACCCAGGAATCACCAACAAACTCACGAGCCTCACAGTGCTCCACCCCTGTGTCTTTCATCTCTTCACCCCCAGGCCTCAGGGACTCTCCTGTGGCTCCCAGTTACTCTCCAGCCATCCCCAGGTTCCTGCGGGAGTCAGCCCCATTTACCCAGGAGTCCCCCAGACACTCACAGGTCTCGGGAGATTATGAGCGGTCCCCCAGCCCTGACTGCTCAAGATTCATGCCTGCCTCACCCAGCTTCTCCCTCTCCCCTCCCAGAAACTCAGACCCAAGGTGCAGCTCCTCACCAGGGATGTGGAAGTACTCTACATCATCCCACAGGGCTTCACCACTCTCACATCCATCATCAGCAGAATTCCACAACTTTAAGTTTCCCTTTCCTAACCAAGCAGGACAGTCACTCATGTCATCGTGTTCTCCCGTGTCCTCCTCTGGAGATTCTTCACAGTCACCTCATTCATCAATAATATACCATATGTTCTTACTGCCATCATCCAGCAGCTCACCCCCAGCCACCCATGACTCTCCTGTCTGTCCCAGCTACTCTCCAACTACGCCCAGATTTCAGCGGGAGTCTGTACCCCACACCCCAGAAACACCTACAAACTCACAGACCTCAGTGAGATCCTCGCCAGTCTCTCTCACGTCTTCACCCCCAGCCCTTACGGACCCTCCAGTCTGTCCCAGCTACTCTCCAACCACGCCCACATTTCAGCGCGGGTCAGTTCCAGGAACCCAGGGATCACCACCAAGCCCGCCACTTTCACTGAGTTACTCCCCAGTCTCTATCACGCCTTTATCTCCAACCCTCAGGGACTCGCCTGTGTGTCCCAGCTACTCTCCAAACACGCCCACACTTCAGCGGGAGTCCGTTGCAGGCACCCAGAAATCACCACCAAACTCACCAGTTTCACTGCCTTACTCCCCAGTCTCTCTCATGTCTTCAGCATCCCTCAGGGACTCTCCCGTCTGTCCCAGCTACTCTCCAACCACGCCCACATTTCAGCTGGAGTCAGTTCCAGGCACCCCGGAATCACCACCAAACTCACCAGTTTCACTCAGTTACTCCCCAGTCTCTAGCACGTCTTTATCTCCAACCCTCAGGGACTCTCCTGTGTGTCCCAGCTACTCTCCAACCACGCCCACACTTCAGCGGGTGTCAGTTCCTGGCACCCAGGAATCACCACCAAACTCACCAATTTCACTCAATTACTCTCCAGTCTCTCTCATGTCTTCACCAGCCCTCAGGGACTCTCCTGTCTGTCCCAGCTACTCTCCAACCACGCCCACATTTCAGCTGGAGTCCGTTCCAGGCACCCCGCAGTCACCACCAAACTCACCAGTTTCACTGAGTTACTCCCCGGTCTCTCTCATGTCTTCACCCCAGAACTCAGGGACTCTCCTGTGTGTCCCAGCTACTCTCCAACCATGCCCAGATTTCAGCGGGAGTCAGTTCCAGGCTCCCAGGCATCACCTACAAACTCAGCAGTTTCACTGAGTTACTCCCCAGTCTCTCTCATGTCTTCACCCCCAGCCCCCTTGGACTCTCATGTCTGTCCCAGCTACTCTCCCACCACGCCCAGATTTCAGCGGGAGTCAGCCTCCCACACTCCGGAATCACCTACAGACTCACAGACTTCACTGAGGTCCTCCCTGGTGTCTCTCAGGTCTTTGCCCTCAGCCCACAGGGACTCTTGTGTCTCTTTCAGCTACTGTCAAAACTTCTCTAGATTCCAGCTGGAGTCAGTTCCAGGCGCCCACGATACACCACCGAACTCGCGAATTTCACTGACTTACTCCCCAGTCTCCCTCATGTTCTCACCCCCAGCCCTCAGGGACTCTTCTGTCTCTCTCAGCTACTCTCCAGCCATCTCCAGATTTCACCTGGAGTCAGCTTCCCACACCCAGGAATCACCTACAAACTCACGGACCTTACTGCAACCCTCCCCCATTTCTTTTGCCTCTTCACCCCCTGCCTTCAGGGACTCTCCTGTGTCTCCCAGCTTCTCTCCAGCCCTCCCCAGACTTCTGCCACAGTCAGCCCCAGGCACCCAGGACAACCCTAGACACCCACAGGCCTCACCAGCCTATCTCCCTATGACCTGGACCTATACAGGGATGGCTCCCACGCATCCCTCAGTGACCCCAAACCCATCTCCACTTACACTCAGACCCTCCCAGGGCCTGACAGCTACTCCCCGTTATTGTCCTTCAGTTCGAAGCCCTGGCCAATCTACTAGCCCACGTGACGCAGTTACCTGGCCATTTCTCCACAGTTCCGGTGAGGGCCCCACACCCAGCCGCAGAAGAGCCCCTCCTGCATTCCGTCCTCACACGCAGGCCTGTCCCTCTACTTGCTACTGTCACACTCTTGCCAGCAGAAGAGGCCCCTGTCATGGCCGATATCACCACCCAGTCTATCCTCACCCCACAGCTGTGCAGCGGGACCCTCCTGCTGGCCCACGTGGCTGCCAGAGCCCATGCTGGCACGACGCTTCAGCGTGTCGGCGTCCCTGCGGGCCACACTACCGGTGACATGGCTAGCATGACCCTCCTTCCTGGCAGTGACACTGTTGATGTGAACCCCAGTTTCACATCTGTCCTTTGTAAATAGGACCATTTGCCCTTTTCGCTCTCCCTTCCATTCACAGGGCTTTTCATTCTCTCTGTTTCTGCCTCCGTTTCAGATATTTACTCACCTTTTTCTCTCTCACTATGTCTGCCGTGGTCTCGATGAGAGTGCGCCACATAAGATTCCCCCATTAAAAGTCACGAATTGAGTGGCTTTTAGTATACCTGTGGTTGTGCACATTCCCTTTTAATTCGCAAACCATTGTAGAACGTCTTATCACCCCCGACCAGAGAAAAACCCTGTAGACATTAGTCACTCCTCATTCTGTCTCAAACCCTCTCCCTGACCCTCAGCGCTAGGTAGCAACTACATAGTGCGATCAACCCCATATGCATAGATTTCCATATTGTGGACAATTCCTATAAACGGCATTGCACAATAGGTGAGCTTTTATGACTGACATAACACGTAGCACAATATTTTCAAGATTCATCCAAATTGTAGGCTTACCCACAGGGGGAAACCAGTCTTTTTGGGGATTCCATAACACCGGGTGTTTTCTCCTACCTTCCGTCCTTCTTTCCTTCTTTCCTTCCTTCCTTCCTTCCTTCCTTCCTTCCTTCCTTCCTTCCTTCATTCCTTCCTTCCTTCATTCCTTCCTTCCTTCCTTCCTACCTTCCTTCCTTCCTACCTTCCTTCTTTCCTTCCTTCCTTCATTCCTTCCTCCTATTTCTCTCTTACTCCTTCTGCCCTCTCTCTTTCATATGCCTTAGGTGCATCCCACATTCTGCATTTTTTTGGGGAATCCTCCACAGGTGCAGGAAAATTGTGGTATTGTAACTATTTACCGCTATCTCTGTTTCACGGCTCTCCATCAGTTGTGAACATCTATTGATTTATCCCAAGTCACTAGGCATATTTTAATTAGGTACATCTGTTTTTCTTTATACAGCTGTTTCTGGACTATAGGGTCGCATACTCCTAAACTCGGTGTAACTCAGAAACGCATCTAATATTCCAATAAACCCATCATAACGTTGAAAAATCATAAATCAAACCATCGTAAGTCACGGTTTGTCCGTGGATATGGGCGTCATCAATTCCATTGTATTCAATAATGCTGTACGCCATTAACAATGGCAGACTGATTGGGAGTGGAGATTGATAGCATTATAAAAATCAGTTATTAGAGGGATACTTCTTTAACCTGACTGAAGAACTGATCTAACGGCTTTAGTACAGTGCATGATTATGTGAGATGTTTTGAGACAGAGTAGTACATTTGTGAATGACATTTTATGGCTTTTTTTCACTTAGTAGGAACCATTGTGTGTGGAAACGTGAGAAAATTGCTTTCTGCTGTAGAGTCTGGCATTCATTGTAGATTTAAGCTTCGTTTTCTGTGAGCAAATCTTATTCAATAAAATACTACTCTTTATAATGAAAAACAAAAGCACTGGTGATGTGAGGTCATTATCCTCAGCAAACTAATCCAGGGAAAGAAAACCAAACGCCACATTCTCACTTATAATGGGAGCTGAAAAATGGGATCACATGGACACAGGAAGGGGAACAACACACACTGGGGCCTTTCGGGAGGCAGAGCGTTAAGAAAAACAGCCACTGCACGCTGGGCTTAATACCTAGGTGATGGGTTGACAGGTGCAGCAAACCACCATGGCACACGTTTGTTTACCTCAGTAACAAATCTGCACATCCTGCACATACACCCCAGAACTTAGAAACAAAACGAAACAAAAGAAAACGAAAAAGCAATAGCAAAACGCAAAAGGCAAAATAAAGTTTCAAACTCAGAAAGTGACAGACCAATGTTTGCTTCCCATCATGGTTCTCAACCCAGGTGCCATAAGGTCAGGATAAAGAATTTGATTACATGTTGTAAATAAGACGTGCAGCAAATGACCAGAAATATTATTCTCAACATATGTGTGTCTTCTAATTCAATGGTGACGCTATCTACCGGGACATAGCATTAGATTCCAAAGGGCCGAGTCCCACCAGACAGGCCTCCCACACTAATAACAATGGGAAGCCCTACGTTGTTTTACCTGTGCTTCTCAGCAACTGGCTAGAAATCAGGTTGCCACCACTCCCGGATTTAGTTGCATTCATTTGCTGGAAGAGCTCACAGCACGCAGGGAAACAATTACATTTGCCTTTGTATTTTAGCGGATATTGCAAAAATTCAGAAATAAATTTGGGGCCCGGCATGTGGGGAGGGGCGCACTGCCTTCCAGGAAGTGTTATCCAGAAGCTCTCTGTACCCAGTCCTTTTGGGTTTTTATGGAGACCTCATTCTATAGGCATGATGGGTTAAACCATAGGCCATTGGTGATCAACTCCACCTGAGGCTCTCAGCCCTCCCTGCAAATTGGGGTTGAGGCTTTGCCATTCTCATTCTGACTGAAAGAATTTACACAAACGGAATTTTAAAACAGATAAGCACAACTGGAATCTTAATTAGATGATTGGATTACCTGGAGCCACACCTTGATATTCCTAACCCGAGCACCCTCATCCAACGAATGCTCCACCCAACTGGCTCCCAAGTCTCTACGTGGTTCCAGAGCAAAAGAATGTTTCTACAACGCATATCCCCACCTTTTCTTCCAAGTCTTTTCGCTTACACGGAAAGACTTCTTAAACTGCCATGCATCAGGGTCAGGGGGTGCTCTTGTTACCACGCAGATCTGTGGATCTCTGGGGTTTGATTGTTGCAAGGATGCTGCTGGTGTCAAAACCACAACGTGGGAACCACAGAACCACTGGTTGGTTTTCCGTGTTTCAGTGCATACAATTCCTAAGTTATCTGGCCAAGAAAACTTGTAAGTTCTTAGATTGTCCCAAAGGTGGCGCATGAAATCAAAGCAGGAGAACAGTTTCCTACGAGCTGTAGCCTGGGAAAGTTGGGGGTGACTGATGGAAAGGAGGAGTGAAGCTCCGCCCTTTCCGCTGCTAGGCTGCGCCCGAGGCTATTTAAACCCGCCCTGGCTGGCCTGTACTCAGATCTTCGCGGAGCGGATCAGCGGCCGGAGCGTTTGGCGGACTCTGCGTGGACTTGGAGCTCACAGCGTCTTGCGACTTGGAAGCGGATTCAGAGGACAGGACAGAACACTTGGGCAAGTGAATCTCTGTCTGTATGTCTGTCTGTCTGTCTGTCTCATTGGTTGGTTGATTTCCATTTTCTTAAGGGGCACATACCTCACACCGCACACACACAAACACACACACACACTCACACACACACACACGCACACACACACACACACACACACTCCTTCCTTCTGCGAGTTAGAAAATTAGTAGGGGCCCCTGGGAGCTGCAGGTTTCCTAATCATGTCTGCACCTAAGAACAGTAGGGTCTTGTCTGGCTCTTCTTATGAACGGTCCCCCAGCCCGGACTCCCCAAGGTCCATGCGAGCCTCACCCAGCTTCTCCCTCTCCCCTCTCAGAAACTCAGGCTTAAGGGGAAGCTCCTCACCAGGGATCCGGAGCTACCATTCACCATCCCCTAGGGCTTCACCACACTCACCTCTGTCATCACCAGAATCCCACAAGCTCCCATTTCCCTGTCCTCACCGTGATGGGCAATCAATGAAGCCATTGGGCTCTCCCGTGTCCTCCTCTGAGGATTCCTCAGAGTCCCCACGTTCATCAATAATATACCACATGTTCTTACTGCCATCACCCAGCAGCTCACCCCCAGCTCTCGGGGGCTCTCCTGTGTCTCCCAGCTACTCTCCAAACAACCCCAGATTTCAGCTGGAGTCAGCCCCCCACACCCAGGAATCACCGACAAACTCACGAGCCTCACAGTGCTCCACCCCTGTGTCTTTCATCTCTTCACCCCCAGGCCTCAGGGACTCTCCTGTGGCTCCCAGTTACTCTCCAACCATCCCCAGTTTCCTGCGGGAGTCAGCCCCATGCACCCAGGAGTCCCCCAGACACTCACAGGTCTCGGGAGAATATGAGCGGTCCCCCAGCCCTGACTCCTCAAGATTCATGCCTGCCTCACCCAGCTTCTCCCTCTCCCCTCCCAGAAACTCAGACCCAAGGGGCAGCTCCTCACCAGGGATGTGGAAGTACTCTACATCATCCCACAGGGCTTCACCACTCTCACATCCATCATCAGCAGAATTCCACAACTTTAAGTTTCCCTTTCCTAACCAAGCAGGACAGTCACTCATGTCATCGTGTTCTCCCGTGTCCTCCTCTGGAGATTCTTCACAGTCACCTCATTCGTCAATAATATACCATATGTTCTTACTGCCATCATCCAGCAGCTCACCCCCAGCCACCCATGACTCTCCTGTCTGTCCCAGCTACTCTCCAACTACGCCCAGATTTCAGCGGGAGTCTGTACCCCACACCCCAGAAACACCTACAAACTCACAGACCTCAGTGAGATCCTCGCCAGTCTCTCTCACGTCTTCACCCCCAGCCCTTACGGACCCTCCAGTCTGTCCCAGCTACTCTCCAACCACGCCCACATTTCAGCGCGGGTCAGTTCCAGGAACCCAGGGATCACCACCAAGCCCGCCACTTTCACTGAGTTACTCCCCAGTCTCTAGCACGTCTTTATCTCCAACCCTCAGGGACTCGCCTGTGTGTCCCAGCTACTCTCCAAACACGCCCACACTTCAGCGGGAGTCCTTTGCAGGCACCCAGAAATCACCACCAAACTCACCAATTTCACTGCGTTACTCCCCAGTCTCTCTCATGTCTTCACCATCCCTCAGGGACTCTCCCGTCTGTCCCAGCTACTCTCCAACCACGCCCACATTTCAGCTGGAGTCAGTTCCAGGCACCCCGGAATCACCACCAAACTCACCAGTTTCACTCAGTTACTCCCCAGTCTCTAGCACGTCTTTATCTCCAACCCTCAGGGACTCTCCTGTGTGTCCCAGCTACTCTCCAACCACGCCCACACTTCAGCGGGAGTCAGTTCCTGGCACCCAGGAATCACCACCAAACTCACCAATTTCACTCAATTACTCTCCAGTCTCTCTCATGTCTTCACCAGCCCTCAGGGACTCTCCTGTGTGTCCCAGCTACTCTCCAACCACGCCCACATTTCAGCTGGAGTCCGTTCCAGGCACCCCGCAGTCACCACCAAACTCACCAGTTTCACTGAGTTACTCCCCGGTCTCTCTCATGTCTTCACCCCCAGAACTCAGGGACTCTCCTGTGTGTCCCAGCTACTCTCCAACCATGCCCAGATTTCAGCGGGAGTCAGTTCCAGGCTCCCAGGCATCACCTACAAACTCAGCAGTTTCACTGAGTTACTCCCCAGTCTCTCTCATGTCTTCACCCCCAGCCCCCTGGGACTCTCCTGTCTGTCCCAGCTACTCTCCCACCACGCCCAGATTTCAGCGGGAGTCAGCCTCCCACACTCCGGAATCACCTACAGACTCACAGACTTCACTGAGGTCCTCCCTGGTGTCTCTCAGGTCTTTGCCCTCAGCCCACAGGGACTCTTGTGTCTCTTTCAGCTACTGTCAAAACTTCTCTAGATTCCAGCTGGAGTCAGTTCCAGGCGCCCACGATACACCACCGAACTCGCGAATTTCACTGACTTACTCCCCAGTCTCCCTCATGTTCTCACCCCCAGCCCTCAGGGACTCTTCTGTCTCTCTCAGCTACTCTCCAGCCATCTCCAGATTTCACCTGGAGTCAGCTTCCCACACCCAGGAATCACCTACAAACTCAGGGACCTTACTGCAACCCTCCCCCATTTCTTTCGCCTCTTCACCCCCTGCCTTCAGGGACTCTCCTGTGTCTCCCAGCTTCTCTCCAGCCCTCCCCAGACTTCTGCCACAGTCAGCCCCAGGCACCCAGGACAACCCTAGACACCCACAGGCCTCACCAGCCTATCTCCCTATGACCTGGACCTATACAGGGATGGCTCCCACGCATCCCTCAGTGACCCCAAACCCATCTCCACTTACACTCAGACACTCCCAGGGCCTGACAGCTACTCCCCGTTATTGTCCTTCAGTTCGAAGCCCTGGCCAATCTACTAGCCCACGTGACGCAGTTACCTGGCCATTTCTCCACAGTTCCGGTGAGGGCCCCACACCCAGCCGCAGAAGAGCCCCTCCTGCATTCCGTCCTCACACGCAGGCCTGTCCCTCTACTTGCTACTGTCACACTCTTGCCAGCAGAAGAGGCCCCTGTCATGGCCGATATCACCACCCAGTCTATCCTCACCCCACAGCTGTGCAGCGGGACCCTCCTGCTGGCCCACGTGGCTGCCAGAGCCCATGCTGGCACGACGCTTCAGCGTGTCGGTGTCCCTGCGGGCCACACTACCGGTGACATGGCTAGCATGACCCTCCTTCCTGGCAGTGACACTGTTGATGTGAACCCCAGTTTCACATCTGTCATTTGTAAATAGGACCATTTGCCCTTTTCGCTCTCCCTTCCATTCACAGGGCTTTTCATTCTCTCTGTTTCTGCCTCCGTTTCAGATATTTACTCACCTTTTTCTCTCTCACTATGTCTGCCGTGGTCTCGATGAGAGTGCGCCACATAAGATTCCCCCATTAAAAGTCATGAATTGAGTGGCTTTTAGTATACCTGTGGTTGTGCACATTCCCTTTTAATTCGCAACCCATTGTAGAACGTCTTATCACCCCCGACCAGAGAAAAACCCTGTAGACATTAGTCACTCCTCATTCTGTCTCAAACCCTCTCCCTGACCCTCAGCGCTAGGTAGCAACTACATAGTGCGATCAACCCCATATGCATAGATTTCCATATTGTGGACAATTCCTATAAACGGCATTGCACAATAGGTGAGCTTTTATGACTGACATAACACGTAGCACAATATTTTCAAGATTCATCCACATTGTAGGCTTACCCACAGGGGGAAACCAGTCTTTTTGGGGATTCCATAACACCGGGGGTTTTCTCCTACCTTCCGTCCTTCTTTCCTTCTTTCCTTCCTTCCTTCCTTTCTTCCTTCCTTCCTTCCTTCCTTCCTTCCTTCCTTCCTTCTTTCCTTCCTTCCTTCCTTCCTCCTATTTCTCTCTTACTCCTTCTGCCCTCTCTCTTTCATATGCCTTAGGTGCATCCCACATTCTGCGTTTTTTTGGGGAATCCTCCACAGGTGCAGGAAAATTGTGTTATTGTAACTATTTACCGCTATCTCCCTTTCACGGCTCTCCATCAGTTGTGAATATCTATTGATTTATCCCAAGTCACTAGGCATATTTTAATTAGGTACACCTGTTTTTCTTTATACAGCTGTTTCTGGACTATAGGGTCGCATACTCCTAAACTCGGTGTAACTCAGAAACGCATCTAATATTCCAATAAACCCATCATAACGTTGAAAAATCATAAATCAAACCATCGTAAGTCACGGTTTGTCCGTGGATATGGGCGTCATCAATTCCATTGTATTCAATAATGCTGTACGCCATTAACAATGGCAGACTGATTGGGAGTGGAGATTGATAGCATTATAAAAATCAGTTATTAGAGGGATACTTCTTTAACCTGACTGAAGAACTGATCTAACGGCTTTAGTACAGTGCATGATTATGTGAGATGTTTTGAGACAGAGTAGTACATTTGTGAATGACATTTTATGGCTTTTTTTCACTTAGTAGGAACCATTGTGTGTGGAAACGTGAGAAAATTGCTTTCTGCTGTAGAGTCCGGCATTCATTGTAGATTTAAGCTTCGTTTTCTGTGAGCAAATCTTATTCAATAAAATACTACTCTTTATAATGAAAAACAAAAGCACTGGTGATGTGAGGTCATTATCCTCAGCAAACTAATCCAGGGAAAGAAAACCAAACGCCACATTCTCACTTATAATGGGAGCTGAAAAATGGGATCACATGGACACAGGAAGGGGAACAACACACACTGGGGCCTTTCGGGAGGCAGAGCGTTAAGAAAAACAGCCACTGCACGCTGGGCTTAATACCTAGGTGATGGGTTGACAGGTGCAGCAAACCACCATGGCACACGTTTGTTTACCTCAGTAACAAATCTGCACATCCTGCACATATACCCCAGAACTTAGAAACAAAACGAAACAAAAGAAAACGAAAAAGCAATAGCAAAACGCAAAAGGCAAAATAAAGTTCCAAACTCAGAAAGTGACAGACCAATGTTTGCTTCCCATCATGGTTCTCAACCCAGGTGCCATAAGGTCAGGATAAAGAATTTGATTACATGTTGTAAATAAGACGTGCAGCAAATGACCAGAAATATTATTCTCAACATATGTGTGTCTTCTTATTCAATGGTGACGCTATCTACCGGGACATAGCATTAGATTCCAAAGGGCCGAGTCCCGCCAGACAGGCCTCCCACACTAATAACAATGGGAAGCCCTACGTTGTTTTACCTGTGCTTCTCAGCAACTGGCTAGAAATCAGGTTGCCACCACTCCCGGATTTAGTTGCATTCATTTGCTGGAAGAGCTCACAGCACACAGGGAAACAATTACATTTGCCGTTGTATTTTAGCGGATATTGCAAAAATTCAGAAATAAATTTGGGCCCGGCATGTGGGGAGGGGCGCACTGCCTTCCAGGAAGTGTTATCCAGAAGCTCTCTGTACCCAGTCCTTTTGGGTTTTTATGGAGACCTCATTCTATAGGCATGATGGGTTAAACCATAGGCTATTGGTGATCAACTCCACCTGAGGCTCTCAGCCCTCCCTGCAAATTGGGGTTGAGGCTTTGCCATTCTCATTCTGACTGAAAGAATTTACACAAACGGAATTTTAAAACAGATAAGCACAACTGGAATCTTAATTAGATGATTGGATTACCTGGAGCCACACCTTGATATTCCTAACCCGAGCACCCTCATCCAACGAATGCTCCACCCAACTGGCTCCCAAGTCTCTACGTGGTTCCAGAGCAAAAGAATGTTTCTACAACGCATATCTCCACCTTTTCTTCCAAGTCTTTTCGCTTACACGGAAAGACTTCTTAAACTGCCATGCATCAGGGTCAGGGGGTGCTCTTGTTACCACGCAGATCTGTGGAACTCTGGGGTTTGATTGTTGCAAGGATGCTGCTGGTGTCAAAACCACAACGTGGGAACCACAGAACCACTGGTTGGTTTTCCGTGTTTCAGTGCATACAATTCCTAAGTTATCTGGCCAAGAAAACTTGTAAGTTCTTAGATTGTCCCAAAGGTGGCGCATGAAATCAAAGCAGGAGAACAGTTTCCTACGAGCTGTAGCCTGGGAAAGTTGGGGGTGACTGATGGAAAGGAGGAGTGAAGCTCCGCCCTTTCCGCTGCTAGGCTGCGCCCGAGGCTATTTAAACCCGCCCTGGCTGGCCTGTACTCAGATCCTCGCGGAGCGGATCAGCGGCCGGAGCGTTTGGCGGACTCTGCGTGGACTTGGAGCTCACAGCGTCTTGCGACTTGGAAGCGGATTCAGAGGACAGGACAGAACACTTGGGCAAGTGAATCTCTGTCTGTCTGTCTGTCTGTCTGTCTCATTGGTTGCTTGATTTCCATTTTCTTAAGGGGCACATACCTCACACCGCACACACACAAACACACACACACACTCACACACACACACACGCACACACACACACACACACACACACTCCTTCCTTCTGCGAGTTAGAAAATTAGTAGGGGCCCCTGGGAGCTGCAGGTTTCCTAATCATGTCTGCACCTAAGAACAGTAGGGTCTTGTCTGGCTCTTCTTATGAACGGTCCCCCAGCCCGGACTCCCCAAGGTCCATGCGAGCCTCACCCAGCTTCTCCCTCTCCCCTCTCAGAAACTCAGGCTTAAGGGGAAGCTCCTCACCAGGGATCCGGAGCTACCATTCACCATCCCCTAGGGCTTCACCACACTCACCTCTGTCATCACCAGAATCCCACAAGCTCCCATTTCCCTGTCCTCACCGTGATGGGTAATCAATGAAGCCATTGGGCTCTCCCGTGTCCTCCTCTGAGGATTCCTCAGAGTCCCCACGTTCATCAATAATATACCACATGTTCTTACTGCCATCACCCAGCAGCTCACCCCCAGCTCTCGGGGGCTCTCCTGTGTCTCCCAGCTACTCTCCAAACAACCCCAGATTTCAGCTGGAGTCAGCCCCCCACACCCAGGAATCACCGACAAACTCACGAGCCTCACAGTGCTCCACCCCTGTGTCTTTCATCTCTTCACCCCCAGGCCTCAGGGACTCTCCTGTGGCTCCCAGTTACTCTCCAGCCATCCCCAGGTTCCTGCGGGAGTCAGCCCCATGCACCCAGGAGTCCCCCAGACACTCACAGGTCTCGGGAGAATATGAGCGGTCCCCCAGCCCTGACTCCTCAAGATTCATGCCTGCCTCACCCAGCTTCTCCCTCTCCCCTCCCAGAAACTCAGACCCAAGGGGCAGCTCCTCACCAGGGATGTGGAAGTACTCTACATCATCCCACAGGGCTTCACCACTCTCACATCCATCATCAGCAGAATTCCACAACTTTAAGTTTCCCTTTCCTAACCAAGCAGGACAGTCACTCATGTCATCGTGTTCTCCCGTGTCCTCCTCTGGAGATTCTTCACAGTCACCTCATTCGTCAATAATATACCATATGTTCTTACTGCCATCATCCAGCAGCTCACCCCCAGCCACCCATGACTCTCCTGTCTGTCCCAGTTACTCTCCAACTACGCCCAGATTTCAGCGGGCGTCTGTACCCCACACCCCAGAAACACCTACAAACTCACAGACCTCAGTGAGATCCTCGCCAGTCTCTCTCACGTCTTCACCCCCAGCCCTTACGGACCCTCCAGTCTGTCCCAGCTACTCTCCAACCACGCCCACATTTCAGCGCGGGTCAGTTCCAGGAACCCAGGGATCACCACCAAGCCCGCCACTTTCACTGAGTTACTCCCCAGTCTCTAGCACGTCTTTATCTCCAACCCTCAGGGACTCGCCTGTGTGTCCCAGCTACTCTCCAAACACGCCCACACTTCAGCGGGAGTCCGTTGCAGGCACCCAGAAATCACCACCAAACTCACCAATTTCACTGCGTTACTCCCCAGTCTCTCTCATGTCTTCACCATCCCTCAGGGACTCTCCCGTCTGTCCCAGCTACTCTCCAACCACGCCCACATTTCAGCTGGAGTCAGTTCCAGGCACCCCGGAATCACCACCAAACTCACCAGTTTCACTCAGTTACTCCCCAGTCTCTAGCACGTCTTTATCTCCAACCCTCAGGGACTCTCCTGTGTGTCCCAGCTACTCTCCAACCACGCCCACACTTCAGCGGGAGTCAGTTCCTGGCACCCAGGAATCACCACCAAACTCACCAATTTCACTCAATTACTCTCCAGTCTCTCTCATGTCTTCACCAGCCCTCAGGGACTCTCCTGTGTGTCCCAGCTACTCTCCAACCACGCCCACATTTCAGCTGGAGTCCGTTCCAGGCACCCCGCAGTCACCACCAAACTCACCAGTTTCACTGAGTTACTCCCCGGTCTCTCTCATGTCTTCACCCCCAGAACTCAGGGACTCTCCTGTGTGTCCCAGCTACTCTCCAACCATGCCCAGATTTCAGCGGGAGTCAGTTCCAGGCTCCCAGGCATCACCTACAAACTCAGCAGTTTCACTGAGTTACTCCCCAGTCTCTCTCATGTCTTCACCCCCAGCCCCCTGGGACTCTCCTGTCTGTCCCAGCTACTCTCCCACCACGCCCAGATTTCAGCGGGAGTCAGCCTCCCACACTCCGGAATCACCTACAGACTCACAGACTTCACTGAGGTCCTCCCTGGTGTCTCTCAGGTCTTTGCCCTCAGCCCACAGGGACTCTTGTGTCTCTTTCAGCTACTGTCAAAACTTCTCTAGATTCCAGCTGGAGTCAGTTCCAGGCGCCCACGATACACCACCGAACTCGCGAATTTCACTGACTTACTCCCCAGTCTCCCTCATGTTCTCACCCCCAGCCCTCAGGGACTCTTCTGTCTCTCTCAGCTACTCTCCAGCCATCTCCAGATTTCACCTGGAGTCAGCTTCCCACACCCAGGAATCACCTACAAACTCAGGGACCTTACTGCAACCCTCCCCCATTTCTTTCGCCTCTTCACCCCCTGCCTTCAGGGACTCTCCTGTGTCTCCCAGCTTCTCTCCAGCCCTCCCCAGACTTCTGCCACAGTCAGCCCCAGGCACCCAGGACAACCCTAGACACCCACAGGCCTCACCAGCCTATCTCCCTATGACCTGGACCTATACAGGGATGGCTCCCACGCATCCCTCAGTGACCCCAAACCCATCTCCACTTACACTCAGACACTCCCAGGGCCTGACAGCTACTCCCCGTTATTGTCCTTCAGTTCGAAGCCCTGGCCAATCTACTAGCCCACGTGACGCAGTTACCTGGCCATTTCTCCACAGTTCCGGTGAGGGCCCCACACCCAGCCGCAGAAGAGCCCCTCCTGCATTCCGTCCTCACACGCAGGCCTGTCCCTCTACTTGCTACTGTCACACTCTTGCCAGCAGAAGAGGCCCCTGTCATGGCCGATATCACCACCCAGTCTATCCTCACCCCACAGCTGTGCAGCGGGACCCTCCTGCTGGCCCACGTGGCTGCCAGAGCCCATGCTGGCACGACGCTTCAGCGTGTCGGTGTCCCTGCGGGTCCCACTACCGGTGACATGGCTAGCATGACCCTCCTTCCTGGCAGTGACACTGTTGATGTGAACCCCAGTTTCACATCTGTCATTTGTAAATAGGACCATTTGCCCTTTTCGCTCTCCCTTCCATTCACAGGGCTTTTCATTCTCTGTTTCTGCCTCCGTTTCAGATATTTACTCACCTTTTTCTCTCTCACTATGTCTGCCGTGGTCTCGATGAGAGTGCGCCACATAAGATTCCCCCATTAAAAGTCATGAATTGAGTGGCTTTTAGTATACCTGTGGTTGTGCACATTCCCTTTTAATTCGCAACCCATTGTAGAAAGTCTTATCACCCCCGACCAGAGAAAAACCCTGTAGACATTAGTCACTCCTCATTCTGTCTCAAACCCTCTCCCTGACCCTCAGCGCTAGGTAGCAACTACATAGTGCGATCAACCCCATATGCATAGATTTCCATATTGTGGACAATTCCTATAAACGGCATTGCACAATAGGTGAGCTTTTATGACTGACATAACACGTAGCACAATATTTTCAAGATTCATCCACATTGTAGGCTTACCCACAGGGGGAAACCAGTCTTTTTGGGGATTCCATAACACCGGGGGTTTTCTCCTACCTTCCGTCCTTCTTTCCTTCTTTCCTTCCTTCCTTCCTTCCTTCCTTCCTTCCTTCCTTCCTTCCTTCCTTCCTTCCTCCTATTTCTCTCTTACTCCTTCTGCCCTCTCTCTTTCATATGCCTTAGGTGCATCCCACATTCTGCGTTTTTTTGGGGAATCCTCCACAGGTGCAGGAAAATTGTGTTATTGTAACTATTTACCGCTATCTCCCTTTCACGGCTCTCCATCAGTTGTGAATATCTATTGATTTATCCCAAGTCACTAGGCATATTTTAATTAGGTACACCTGTTTTTCTTTATACAGCTGTTTCTGGACTATAGGGTCGCATACTCCTAAACTCGGTGTAACTCAGAAACGCATCTAATATTCCAATAAACCCATCATAACGTTGAAAAATCATAAATCAAACCATCGTAAGTCACGGTTTGTCCGTGGATATGGGCGTCATCAATTCCATTGTATTCAATAATGCTGTACGCCATTAACAATGGCAGACTGATTGGGAGTGGAGATTGATAGCATTATAAAAATCAGTTATTAGAGGGATACTTCTTTAACCTGACTGAAGAACTGATCTAACGGCTTTAGTACAGTGCATGATTATGTGAGATGTTTTGAGACAGAGTAGTACATTTGTGAATGACATTTTATGGCTTTTTTTCACTTAGTAGGAACCATTGTGTGTGGAAACGTGAGAAAATTGCTTTCTGCTGTAGAGTCCGGCATTCATTGTAGATTTAAGCTTCGTTTTCTGTGAGCAAATCTTATTCAATAAAATACTACTCTTTATAATGAAAAACAAAAGCACTGGTGATGTGAGGTCATTATCCTCAGCAAACTAATCCAGGGAAAGAAAACCAAACGCCACATTCTCACTTATAATGGGAGCTGAAAAATGGGATCACATGGACACAGGAAGGGGAACAACACACACTGGGGCCTTTCGGGAGGCAGAGCGTTAAGAAAAACAGCCACTGCACGCTGGGCTTAATACCTAGGTGATGGGTTGACAGGTGCAGCAAACCACCATGGCACACGTTTGTTTACCTCAGTAACAAATCTGCACATCCTGCACATATACCCCAGAACTTAGAAACAAAACGAAACAAAAGAAAACGAAAAAGCAATAGCAAAACGCAAAAGGCAAAATAAAGTTCCAAACTCAGAAAGTGACAGACCAATGTTTGCTTCCCATCATGGTTCTCAACCCAGGTGCCATAAGGTCAGGATAAAGAATTTGATTACATGTTGTAAATAAGACGTGCAGCAAATGACCAGAAATATTATTCTCAACATATGTGTGTCTTCTTATTCAATGGTGACGCTATCTACCGGGACATAGCATTAGATTCCAAAGGGCCGAGTCCCGCCAGACAGGCCTCCCACACTAATAACAATGGGAAGCCCTACGTTGTTTTTCCTGTGCTTCTCAGCAACTGGCTAGAAATCAGGTTGCCACCACTCCCGGATTTAGTTGCATTCATTTGCTGGAAGAGCTCACAGCACACAGGGAAACAATTACATTTGCCGTTGTATTTTAGCGGATATTGCAAAAATTCAGAAATAAATTTGGGCCCGGCATGTGGGGAGGGGCGCACTGCCTTCCAGGAAGTGTTATCCAGAAGCTCTCTGTACCCAGTCCTTTTGGGTTTTTATGGAGACCTCATTCTATAGGCATGATGGGTTAAACCATAGGCTATTGGTGATCAACTCCACCTGAGGCTCTCAGCCCTCCCTGCAAATTGGGGTTGAGGCTTTGCCATTCTCATTCTGACTGAAAGAATTTACACAAACGGAATTTTAAAACAGATAAGCACAACTGGAATCTTAATTAGATGATTGGATTACCTGGAGCCACACCTTGATATTCCTAACCCGAGCACCCTCATCCAACGAATGCTCCACCCAACTGGCTCCCAAGTCTCTACGTGGTTCCAGAGCAAAAGAATGTTTCTACAACGCATATCTCCACCTTTTCTTCCAAGTCTTTTCGCTTACACGGAAAGACTTCTTAAACTGCCATGCATCAGGGTCAGGGGGTGCTCTTGTTACCACGCAGATCTGTGGAACTCTGGGGTTTGATTGTTGCAAGGATGCTGCTGGTGTCAAAACCACAACGTGGGAACCACAGAACCACTGGTTGGTTTTCCGTGTTTCAGTGCATACAATTCCTAAGTTATCTGGCCAAGAAAACTTGTAAGTTCTTAGATTGTCCCAAAGGTGGCGCATGAAATCAAAGCAGGAGAACAGTTTCCTACGAGCTGTAGCCTGGGAAAGTTGGGGGTGACTGATGGAAAGGAGGAGTGAAGCTCCGCCCTTTCCGCTGCTAGGCTGCGCCCGAGGCTATTTAAACCCGCCCTGGCTGGCCTGTACTCAGATCCTCGCGGAGCGGATCAGCGGCCGGAGCGTTTGGCGGACTCTGCGTGGACTTGGAGCTCACAGCGTCTTGCGACTTGGAAGCGGATTCAGAGGACAGGACAGAACACTTGGGCAAGTGAATCTCTGTCTGTCTGTCTGTCTGTCTGTCTCATTGGTTGCTTGATTTCCATTTTCTTAAGGGGCACATACCTCACACCGCACACACACAAACACACACACACACTCACACACACACACACGCACACACACACACACACACACACACTCCTTCCTTCTGCGAGTTAGAAAATTAGTAGGGGCCCCTGGGAGCTGCAGGTTTCCTAATCATGTCTGCACCTAAGAACAGTAGGGTCTTGTCTGGCTCTTCTTATGAACGGTCCCCCAGCCCGGACTCCCCAAGGTCCATGCGAGCCTCACCCAGCTTCTCCCTCTCCCCTCTCAGAAACTCAGGCTTAAGGGGAAGCTCCTCACCAGGGATCCGGAGCTACCATTCACCATCCCCTAGGGCTTCACCACACTCACCTCTGTCATCACCAGAATCCCACAAGCTCCCATTTCCCTGTCCTCACCGTGATGGGTAATCAATGAAGCCATTGGGCTCTCCCGTGTCCTCCTCTGAGGATTCCTCAGAGTCCCCACGTTCATCAATAATATACCACATGTTCTTACTGCCATCACCCAGCAGCTCACCCCCAGCTCTCGGGGGCTCTCCTGTGTCTCCCAGCTACTCTCCAAACAACCCCAGATTTCAGCTGGAGTCAGCCCCCCACACCCAGGAATCACCGACAAACTCACGAGCCTCACAGTGCTCCACCCCTGTGTCTTTCATCTCTTCACCCCCAGGCCTCAGGGACTCTCCTGTGGCTCCCAGTTACTCTCCAGCCATCCCCAGGTTCCTGCGGGAGTCAGCCCCATGCACCCAGGAGTCCCCCAGACACTCACAGGTCTCGGGAGAATATGAGCGGTCCCCCAGCCCTGACTCCTCAAGATTCATGCCTGCCTCACCCAGCTTCTCCCTCTCCCCTCCCAGAAACTCAGACCCAAGGGGCAGCTCCTCACCAGGGATGTGGAAGTACTCTACATCATCCCACAGGGCTTCACCACTCTCACATCCATCATCAGCAGAATTCCACAACTTTAAGTTTCCCTTTCCTAACCAAGCAGGACAGTCACTCATGTCATCGTGTTCTCCCGTGTCCTCCTCTGGAGATTCTTCACAGTCACCTCATTCGTCAATAATATACCATATGTTCTTACTGCCATCATCCAGCAGCTCACCCCCAGCCACCCATGACTCTCCTGTCTGTCCCAGTTACTCTCCAACTACGCCCAGATTTCAGCGGGCGTCTGTACCCCACACCCCAGAAACACCTACAAACTCACAGACCTCAGTGAGATCCTCGCCAGTCTCTCTCACGTCTTCACCCCCAGCCCTTACGGACCCTCCAGTCTGTCCCAGCTACTCTCCAACCACGCCCACATTTCAGCGCGGGTCAGTTCCAGGAACCCAGGGATCACCACCAAGCCCGCCACTTTCACTGAGTTACTCCCCAGTCTCTAGCACGTCTTTATCTCCAACCCTCAGGGACTCGCCTGTGTGTCCCAGCTACTCTCCAAACACGCCCACACTTCAGCGGGAGTCCGTTGCAGGCACCCAGAAATCACCACCAAACTCACCAATTTCACTGCGTTACTCCCCAGTCTCTCTCATGTCTTCACCATCCCTCAGGGACTCTCCCGTCTGTCCCAGCTACTCTCCAACCACGCCCACATTTCAGCTGGAGTCAGTTCCAGGCACCCCGGAATCACCACCAAACTCACCAGTTTCACTCAGTTACTCCCCAGTCTCTAGCACGTCTTTATCTCCAACCCTCAGGGACTCTCCTGTGTGTCCCAGCTACTCTCCAACCACGCCCACACTTCAGCGGGAGTCAGTTCCTGGCACCCAGGAATCACCACCAAACTCACCAATTTCACTCAATTACTCTCCAGTCTCTCTCATGTCTTCACCAGCCCTCAGGGACTCTCCTGTGTGTCCCAGCTACTCTCCAACCACGCCCACATTTCAGCTGGAGTCCGTTCCAGGCACCCCGCAGTCACCACCAAACTCACCAGTTTCACTGAGTTACTCCCCGGTCTCTCTCATGTCTTCACCCCCAGAACTCAGGGACTCTCCTGTGTGTCCCAGCTACTCTCCAACCATGCCCAGATTTCAGCGGGAGTCAGTTCCAGGCTCCCAGGCATCACCTACAAACTCAGCAGTTTCACTGAGTTACTCCCCAGTCTCTCTCATGTCTTCACCCCCAGCCCCCTGGGACTCTCCTGTCTGTCCCAGCTACTCTCCCACCACGCCCAGATTTCAGCGGGAGTCAGCCTCCCACACTCCGGAATCACCTACAGACTCACAGACTTCACTGAGGTCCTCCCTGGTGTCTCTCAGGTCTTTGCCCTCAGCCCACAGGGACTCTTGTGTCTCTTTCAGCTACTGTCAAAACTTCTCTAGATTCCAGCTGGAGTCAGTTCCAGGCGCCCACGATACACCACCGAACTCGCGAATTTCACTGACTTACTCCCCAGTCTCCCTCATGTTCTCACCCCCAGCCCTCAGGGACTCTTCTGTCTCTCTCAGCTACTCTCCAGCCATCTCCAGATTTCACCTGGAGTCAGCTTCCCACACCCAGGAATCACCTACAAACTCAGGGACCTTACTGCAACCCTCCCCCATTTCTTTCGCCTCTTCACCCCCTGCCTTCAGGGACTCTCCTGTGTCTCCCAGCTTCTCTCCAGCCCTCCCCAGACTTCTGCCACAGTCAGCCCCAGGCACCCAGGACAACCCTAGACACCCACAGGCCTCACCAGCCTATCTCCCTATGACCTGGACCTATACAGGGATGGCTCCCACGCATCCCTCAGTGACCCCAAACCCATCTCCACTTACACTCAGACACTCCCAGGGCCTGACAGCTACTCCCCGTTATTGTCCTTCAGTTCGAAGCCCTGGCCAATCTACTAGCCCACGTGACGCAGTTACCTGGCCATTTCTCCACAGTTCCGGTGAGGGCCCCACACCCAGCCGCAGAAGAGCCCCTCCTGCATTCCGTCCTCACACGCAGGCCTGTCCCTCTACTTGCTACTGTCACACTCTTGCCAGCAGAAGAGGCCCCTGTCATGGCCGATATCACCACCCAGTCTATCCTCACCCCACAGCTGTGCAGCGGGACCCTCCTGCTGGCCCACGTGGCTGCCAGAGCCCATGCTGGCACGACGCTTCAGCGTGTCGGTGTCCCTGCGGGTCACACTACCGGTGACATGGCTAGCATGACCCTCCTTCCTGGCAGTGACACTGTTGATGTGAACCCCAGTTTCACATCTGTCATTTGTAAATAGGACCATTTGCCCTTTTCGCTCTCCCTTCCATTCACAGGGCTTTTCATTCTCTCTGTTTCTGCCTCCGTTTCAGATATTTACTCACCTTTTTCTCTCTCACTATGTCTGCCGTGGTCTCGATGAGAGTGCGCCACATAAGATTCCCCCATTAAAAGTCATGAATTGAGTGGCTTTTAGTATACCTGTGGTTGTGCACATTCCCTTTTAATTCGCAACCCATTGTAGAACGTCTTATCACCCCCGACCAGAGAAAAACCCTGTAGACATTAGTCACTCCTCATTCTGTCTCAAACCCTCTCCCTGACCCTCAGCGCTAGGTAGCAACTACATAGTGCGATCAACCCCATATGCATAGATTTCCATATTGTGGACAATTCCTATAAACGGCATTGCACAATAGGTGAGCTTTTATGACTGACATAACACGTAGCACAATATTTTCAAGATTCATCCACATTGTAGGCTTACCCACAGGGGGAAACCAGTCTTTTTGGGGATTCCATAACACCGGGGGTTTTCTCCTACCTTCCGTCCTTCTTTCCTTCTTTCCTTCCTTCCTTCCTTCCTTCCTTCCTTCCTTCCTTCCTTCCTTCCTTCCTCCTATTTCTCTCTTACTCCTTCTGCCCTCTCTCTTTCATATGCCTTAGGTGCATCCCACATTCTGCGTTTTTTTGGGGAATCCTCCACAGGTGCAGGAAAATTGTGTTATTGTAACTATTTACCGCTATCTCCCTTTCACGGCTCTCCATCAGTTGTGAATATCTATTGATTTATCCCAAGTCACTAGGCATATTTTAATTAGGTACACCTGTTTTTCTTTATACAGCTGTTTCTGGACTATAGGGTCGCATACTCCTAAACTCGGTGTAACTCAGAAACGCATCTAATATTCCAATAAACCCATCATAACGTTGAAAAATCATAAATCAAACCATCGTAAGTCACGGTTTGTCCGTGGATATGGGCGTCATCAATTCCATTGTATTCAATAATGCTGTACGCCATTAACAATGGCAGACTGATTGGGAGTGGAGATTGATAGCATTATAAAAATCAGTTATTAGAGGGATACTTCTTTAACCTGACTGAAGAACTGATCTAACGGCTTTAGTACAGTGCATGATTATGTGAGATGTTTTGAGACAGAGTAGTACATTTGTGAATGACATTTTATGGCTTTTTTTCACTTAGTAGGAACCATTGTGTGTGGAAACGTGAGAAAATTGCTTTCTGCTGTAGAGTCCGGCATTCATTGTAGATTTAAGCTTCGTTTTCTGTGAGCAAATCTTATTCAATAAAATACTACTCTTTATAATGAAAAACAAAAGCACTGGTGATGTGAGGTCATTATCCTCAGCAAACTAATCCAGGGAAAGAAAACCAAACGCCACATTCTCACTTATAATGGGAGCTGAAAAATGGGATCACATGGACACAGGAAGGGGAACAACACACACTGGGGCCTTTCGGGAGGCAGAGCGTTAAGAAAAACAGCCACTGCACGCTGGGCTTAATACCTAGGTGATGGGTTGACAGGTGCAGCAAACCACCATGGCACACGTTTGTTTACCTCAGTAACAAATCTGCACATCCTGCACATATACCCCAGAACTTAGAAACAAAACGAAACAAAAGAAAACGAAAAAGCAATAGCAAAACGCAAAAGGCAAAATAAAGTTCCAAACTCAGAAAGTGACAGACCAATGTTTGCTTCCCATCATGGTTCTCAACCCAGGTGCCATAAGGTCAGGATAAAGAATTTGATTACATGTTGTAAATAAGACGTGCAGCAAATGACCAGAAATATTATTCTCAACATATGTGTGTCTTCTAATTCAATGGTGACGCTATCTACCGGGACATAGCATTAGATTCCAAAGGGCCAAGTCCCGCCAGACAGGCCTCCCACACTAATAACAATGGGAAGCCCTACGTTGTTTTTCCTGTGCTTCTCAGCAACTGGCTAGAAATCAGGTTGCCACCACTCCCGGATTTAGTTGCATTCATTTGCTGGAAGAGCTCACAGCACGCAGGGAAACAATTACATTTGCCGTTGTATTTTAGCGGATATTGCAAAAATTCAGAAATAAATTTGGGCCCGGCATGTGGGGAGGGGCGCACTGCCTTCCAGGAAGTGTTATCCAGAAGCTCTCTGTACCCAGTCCTTTTGGGTTTTTATGGAGACCTCATTCTATAGGCATGATGGGTTAAACCATAGGCTATTGGTGATCAACTCCACCTGAGGCTCTCAGCCCTCCCTGCAAATTGGGGTTGAGGCTTTGCCATTCTCATTCTGACTGAAAGAATTTACACAAACGGAATTTTAAAACAGATAAGCACAACTGGAATCTTAATTAGATGATTGGATTACCTGGAGCCACACCTTGATATTCCTAACCCGAGCACCCTCATCCAACGAATGCTCCACCCAACTGGCTCCCAAGTCTCTACGTGGTTCCAGAGCAAAAGAATGTTTCTACAACGCATATCTCCACCTTTTCTTCCAAGTCTTTTCGCTTACACGGAAAGACTTCTTAAACTGCCATGCATCAGGGTCAGGGGGTGCTCTTGTTACCACGCAGATCTGTGGAACTCTGGGGTTTGATTGTTGCAAGGATGCTGCTGGTGTCAAAACCACAACGTGGGAACCACAGAACCACTGGTTGGTTTTCCGTGTTTCAGTGCATACAATTCCTAAGTTATCTGGCCAAGAAAACTTGTAAGTTCTTAGATTGTCCCAAAGGTGGCGCATGAAATCAAAGCAGGAGAACAGTTTCCTACGAGCTGTAGCCTGGGAAAGTTGGGGGTGACTGATGGAAAGGAGGAGTGAAGCTCCGCCCTTTCGGCTGCTAGGCTGCGCCCGAGGCTATTTAAACCCGCCCTGGCTGGCCTGTACTCAGATCTTCGCGGAGCGGATCAGCGGCCGGAGCGTTTGGCGGACTCTGCGTGGACTTGGAGCTCACAGCGTCTTGCAACTTGGAAGCGGATTCAGAGGACAGGACAGAACACTTGGGCAAGTGAATCTCTGTCTGTCTGTCTGTCTGTCTGTCTCATTGGTTGGTTGATTTCCATTTTCTTAAGGGGCACATACCTCACACCGCACACACACAAACACACACACACACACTCACACACACACACGCACACACACACACACACACACACACACTCCTTCCTTCTGCGAGTTAGAAAATTAGTAGGGGCCCCTGGGAGCTGCAGGTTTCCTAATCATGTCTGCACCTAAGAACAGTAGGGTCTTGTCTGGCTCTTCTTATGAACGGTCCCCCAGCCCGGACTCCCCAAGGTCCATGCGAGCCTCACCCAGCTTCTCCCTCTCCCCTCTCAGAAACTCAGGCTTAAGGGGAAGCTCCTCACCAGGGATCCGGAGCTACCATTCACCATCCCCTAGGGCTTCACCACACTCACCTCTGTCATCACCAGAATCCCACAAGCTCCCATTTCCCTGTCCTCACCGTGATGGGTAATCAATGAAGCCATTGGGCTCTCCCGTGTCCTCCTCTGAGGATTCCTCAGAGTCCCCACGTTCATCAATAATATACCACATGTTCTTACTGCCATCACCCAGCAGCTCACCCCCAGCTCTCGGGGGCTCTCCTGTGTCTCCCAGCTACTCTCCAACCACGCCCACATTTCAGCGCGGGTCAGTTCCAGGAACCCAGGGATCACCACCAAGCCCGCCACTTTCACTGAGTTACTCCCCAGTCTCTAGCACGTCTTTATCTCCAACCCTCAGGGACTCGCCTGTGTGTCCCAGCTACTCTCCAAACACGCCCACACTTCAGCGGGAGTCCGTTGCAGGCACCCAGAAATCACCACCAAACTCACCAATTTCACTGCGTTACTCCCCAGTCTCTCTCATGTCTTCACCATCCCTCAGGGACTCTCCCGTCTGTCCCAGCTACTCTCCAACCACGCCCACATTTCAGCTGGAGTCAGTTCCAGGCACCCCGGAATCACCACCAAACTCACCAGTTTCACTCAGTTACTCCCCAGTCTCTAGCACGTCTTTATCTCCAACCCTCAGGGACTCTCCTGTGTGTCCCAGCTACTCTCCAACCACGCCCACACTTCAGCGGGAGTCAGTTCCTGGCACCCAGGAATCACCACCAAACTCACCAATTTCACTCAATTACTCTCCAGTCTCTCTCATGTCTTCACCAGCCCTCAGGGACTCTCCTGTGTGTCCCAGCTACTCTCCAACCACGCCCACATTTCAGCTGGAGTCCGTTCCAGGCACCCCGCAGTCACCACCAAACTCACCAGTTTCACTGAGTTACTCCCCGGTCTCTCTCATGTCTTCACCCCCAGAACTCAGGGACTCTCCTGTGTGTCCCAGCTACTCTCCAACCATGCCCAGATTTCAGCGGGAGTCAGTTCCAGGCTCCCAGGCATCACCTACAAACTCAGCAGTTTCACTGAGTTACTCCCCAGTCTCTCTCATGTCTTCACCCCCAGCCCCCTGGGACTCTCCTGTCTGTCCCAGCTACTCTCCCACCACGCCCAGATTTCAGCGGGAGTCAGCCTCCCACACTCCGGAATCACCTACAGACTCACAGACTTCACTGAGGTCCTCCCTGGTGTCTCTCAGGTCTTTGCCCTCAGCCCACAGGGACTCTTGTGTCTCTTTCAGCTACTGTCAAAACTTCTCTAGATTCCAGCTGGAGTCAGTTCCAGGCGCCCACGATACACCACCGAACTCGCGAATTTCACTGACTTACTCCCCAGTCTCCCTCATGTTCTCACCCCCAGCCCTCAGGGACTCTTCTGTCTCTCTCAGCTACTCTCCAGCCATCTCCAGATTTCACCTGGAGTCAGCTTCCCACACCCAGGAATCACCTACAAACTCAGGGACCTTACTGCAACCCTCCCCCATTTCTTTCGCCTCTTCACCCCCTGCCTTCAGGGACTCTCCTGTGTCTCCCAGCTTCTCTCCAGCCCTCCCCAGACTTCTGCCACAGTCAGCCCCAGGCACCCAGGACAACCCTAGACACCCACAGGCCTCACCAGCCTATCTCCCTATGACCTGGACCTATACAGGGATGGCTCCCACGCATCCCTCAGTGACCCCAAACCCATCTCCACTTACACTCAGACACTCCCAGGGCCTGACAGCTACTCCCCGTTATTGTCCTTCAGTTCGAAGCCCTGGCCAATCTACTAGCCCACGTGACGCAGTTACCTGGCCATTTCTCCACAGTTCCGGTGAGGGCCCCACACCCAGCCGCAGAAGAGCCCCTCCTGCATTCCGTCCTCACACGCAGGCCTGTCCCTCTACTTGCTACTGTCACACTCTTGCCAGCAGAAGAGGCCCCTGTCATGGCCGATATCACCACCCAGTCTATCCTCACCCCACAGCTGTGCAGCGGGACCCTCCTGCTGGCCCACGTGGCTGCCAGAGCCCATGCTGGCACGACGCTTCAGCGTGTCGGTGTCCCTGCGGGTCACACTACCGGTGACATGGCTAGCATGACCCTCCTTCCTGGCAGTGACACTGTTGATGTGAACCCCAGTTTCACATCTGTCATTTGTAAATAGGACCATTTGCCCTTTTCGCTCTCCCTTCCATTCACAGGGCTTTTCATTCTCTCTGTTTCTGCCTCCGTTTCAGATATTTACTCACCTTTTTCTCTCTCACTATGTCTGCCGTGGTCTCGATGAGAGTGCGCCACATAAGATTCCCCCATTAAAAGTCATGAATTGAGTGGCTTTTAGTATACCTGTGGTTGTGCACATTCCCTTTTAATTCGCAACCCATTGTAGAACGTCTTATCACCCCCGACCAGAGAAAAACCCTGTAGACATTAGTCACTCCTCATTCTGTCTCAAACCCTCTCCCTGACCCTCAGCGCTAGGTAGCAACTACATAGTGCGATCAACCCCATATGCATAGATTTCCATATTGTGGACAATTCCTATAAACGGCATTGCACAATAGGTGAGCTTTTATGACTGACATAACACGTAGCACAATATTTTCAAGATTCATCCACATTGTAGGCTTACCCACAGGGGGAAACCAGTCTTTTTGGGGATTCCATAACACCGGGGGTTTTCTCCTACCTTCCGTCCTTCTTTCCTTCTTTCCGTCCTTCCTTCCTTCCTTCCTTCCTTCCTTCCTTCCTTCCTTCCTTCCTCCTATTTCTCTCTTACTCCTTCTGCCCTCTCTCTTTCATATGCCTTAGGTGCATCCCACATTCTGCGTTTTTTTGGGGAATCCTCCACAGGTGCAGGAAAATTGTGTTATTGTAACTATTTACCGCTATCTCCCTTTCACGGCTCTCCATCAGTTGTGAATATCTATTGATTTATCCCAAGTCACTAGGCATATTTTAATTAGGTACACCTGTTTTTCTTTATACAGCTGTTTCTGGACTATAGGGTCGCATACTCCTAAACTCGGTGTAACTCAGAAACGCATCTAATATTCCAATAAACCCATCATAACGTTGAAAAATCATAAATCAAACCATCGTAAGTCACGGTTTGTCCGTGGATATGGGCGTCATCAATTCCATTGTATTCAATAATGCTGTACGCCATTAACAATGGCAGACTGATTGGGAGTGGAGATTGATAGCATTATAAAAATCAGTTATTAGAGGGATACTTCTTTAACCTGACTGAAGAACTGATCTAACGGCTTTAGTACAGTGCATGATTATGTGAGATGTTTTGAGACAGAGTAGTACATTTGTGAATGACATTTTATGGCTTTTTTTCACTTAGTAGGAACCATTGTGTGTGGAAACGTGAGAAAATTGCTTTCTGCTGTAGAGTCCGGCATTCATTGTAGATTTAAGCTTCGTTTTCTGTGAGCAAATCTTATTCAATAAAATACTACTCTTTATAATGAAAAACAAAAGCACTGGTGATGTGAGGTCATTATCCTCAGCAAACTAATCCAGGGAAAGAAAACCAAACGCCACATTCTCACTTATAATGGGAGCTGAAAAATGGGATCACATGGACACAGGAAGGGGAACAACACACACTGGGGCCTTTCGGGAGGCAGAGCGTTAAGAAAAACAGCCACTGCACGCTGGGCTTAATACCTAGGTGATGGGTTGACAGGTGCAGCAAACCACCATGGCACACGTTTGTTTACCTCAGTAACAAATCTGCACATCCTGCACATATACCCCAGAACTTAGAAACAAAACGAAACAAAAGAAAACGAAAAAGCAATAGCAAAACGCAAAAGGCAAAATAAAGTTCCAAACTCAGAAAGTGACAGACCAATGTTTGCTTCCCATCATGGTTCTCAACCCAGGTGCCATAAGGTCAGGATAAAGAATTTGATTACATGTTGTAAATAAGACGTGCAGCAAATGACCAGAAATATTATTCTCAACATATGTGTGTCTTCTTATTCAATGGTGACGCTATCTACCGGGACATAGCGTTAGATTCCAAAGGGCCGAGTCCCGCCAGACAGGCCTCCCACACTAATAACAATGGGAAGCCCTACGTTGTTTTTCCTGTGCTTCTCAGCAACTGGCTAGAAATCAGGTTGCCACCACTCCCGGATTTAGTTGCATTCATTTGCTGGAAGAGCTCACAGCACACAGGGAAACAATTACATTTGCCGTTGTATTTTAGCGGATATTGCAAAAATTCAGAAATAAATTTGGGCCCGGCATGTGGGGAGGGGCGCACTGCCTTCCAGGAAGTGTTATCCAGAAGCTCTCTGTACCCAGTCCTTTTGGGTTTTTATGGAGACCTCATTCTATAGGCATGATGGGTTAAACCATAGGCTATTGGTGATCAACTCCACCTGAGGCTCTCAGCCCTCCCTGCAAATTGGGGTTGAGGCTTTGCCATTCTCATTCTGACTGAAAGAATTTACACAAACGGAATTTTAAAACAGATAAGCACAACTGGAATCTTAATTAGATGATTGGATTACCTGGAGCCACACCTTGATATTCCTAACCCGAGCACCCTCATCCAACGAATGCTCCACCCAACTGGCTCCCAAGTCTCTACGTGGTTCCAGAGCAAAAGAATGTTTCTACAACGCATATCTCCACCTTTTCTTCCAAGTCTTTTCGCTTACACGGAAAGACTTCTTAAACTGCCATGCATCAGGGTCAGGGGGTGCTCTTGTTACCACGCAGATCTGTGGAACTCTGGGGTTTGATTGTTGCAAGGATGCTGCTGGTGTCAAAACCACAACGTGGGAACCACAGAACCACTGGTTGGTTTTCCGTGTTTCAGTGCATACAATTCCTAAGTTATCTGGCCAAGAAAACTTGTAAGTTCTTAGATTGTCCCAAAGGTGGCGCATGAAATCAAAGCAGGAGAACAGTTTCCTACGAGCTGTAGCCTGGGAAAGTTGGGGGTGACTGATGGAAAGGAGGAGTGAAGCTCCGCCCTTTCCGCTGCTAGGCTGCGCCCGAGGCTATTTAAACCCGCCCTGGCTGGCCTGTACTCAGATCCTCGCGGAGCGGATCAGCGGCCGGAGCGTTTGGCGGACTCTGCGTGGACTTGGAGCTCACAGCGTCTTGCGACTTGGAAGCGGATTCAGAGGACAGGACAGAACACTTGGGCAAGTGAATCTCTGTCTGTCTGTCTGTCTGTCTGTCTCATTGGTTGCTTGATTTCCATTTTCTTAAGGGGCACATACCTCACACCGCACACACACAAACACACACACACACTCACACACACACACACGCACACACACACACACACACACACACTCCTTCCTTCTGCGAGTTAGAAAATTAGTAGGGGCCCCTGGGAGCTGCAGGTTTCCTAATCATGTCTGCACCTAAGAACAGTAGGGTCTTGTCTGGCTCTTCTTATGAACGGTCCCCCAGCCCGGACTCCCCAAGGTCCATGCGAGCCTCACCCAGCTTCTCCCTCTCCCCTCTCAGAAACTCAGGCTTAAGGGGAAGCTCCTCACCAGGGATCCGGAGCTACCATTCACCATCCCCTAGGGCTTCACCACACTCACCTCTGTCATCACCAGAATCCCACAAGCTCCCATTTCCCTGTCCTCACCGTGATGGGTAATCAATGAAGCCATTGGGCTCTCCCGTGTCCTCCTCTGAGGATTCCTCAGAGTCCCCACGTTCATCAATAATATACCACATGTTCTTACTGCCATCACCCAGCAGCTCACCCCCAGCTCTCGGGGGCTCTCCTGTGTCTCCCAGCTACTCTCCAAACAACCCCAGATTTCAGCTGGAGTCAGCCCCCCACACCCAGGAATCACCGACAAACTCACGAGCCTCACAGTGCTCCACCCCTGTGTCTTTCATCTCTTCACCCCCAGGCCTCAGGGACTCTCCTGTGGCTCCCAGTTACTCTCCAGCCATCCCCAGGTTCCTGCGGGAGTCAGCCCCATGCACCCAGGAGTCCCCCAGACACTCACAGGTCTCGGGAGAATATGAGCGGTCCCCCAGCCCTGACTCCTCAAGATTCATGCCTGCCTCACCCAGCTTCTCCCTCTCCCCTCCCAGAAACTCAGACCCAAGGGGCAGCTCCTCACCAGGGATGTGGAAGTACTCTACATCATCCCACAGGGCTTCACCACTCTCACATCCATCATCAGCAGAATTCCACAACTTTAAGTTTCCCTTTCCTAACCAAGCAGGACAGTCACTCATGTCATCGTGTTCTCCCGTGTCCTCCTCTGGAGATTCTTCACAGTCACCTCATTCGTCAATAATATACCATATGTTCTTACTGCCATCATCCAGCAGCTCACCCCCAGCCACCCATGACTCTCCTGTCTGTCCCAGTTACTCTCCAACTACGCCCAGATTTCAGCGGGCGTCTGTACCCCACACCCCAGAAACACCTACAAACTCACAGACCTCAGTGAGATCCTCGCCAGTCTCTCTCACGTCTTCACCCCCAGCCCTTACGGACCCTCCAGTCTGTCCCAGCTACTCTCCAACCACGCCCACATTTCAGCGCGGGTCAGTTCCAGGAACCCAGGGATCACCACCAAGCCCGCCACTTTCACTGAGTTACTCCCCAGTCTCTAGCACGTCTTTATCTCCAACCCTCAGGGACTCGCCTGTGTGTCCCAGCTACTCTCCAAACACGCCCACACTTCAGCGGGAGTCCGTTGCAGGCACCCAGAAATCACCACCAAACTCACCAATTTCACTGCGTTACTCCCCAGTCTCTCTCATGTCTTCACCATCCCTCAGGGACTCTCCCGTCTGTCCCAGCTACTCTCCAACCACGCCCACATTTCAGCTGGAGTCAGTTCCAGGCACCCCGGAATCACCACCAAACTCACCAGTTTCACTCAGTTACTCCCCAGTCTCTAGCACGTCTTTATCTCCAACCCTCAGGGACTCTCCTGTGTGTCCCAGCTACTCTCCAACCACGCCCACACTTCAGCGGGAGTCAGTTCCTGGCACCCAGGAATCACCACCAAACTCACCAATTTCACTCAATTACTCTCCAGTCTCTCTCATGTCTTCACCAGCCCTCAGGGACTCTCCTGTGTGTCCCAGCTACTCTCCAACCACGCCCACATTTCAGCTGGAGTCCGTTCCAGGCACCCCGCAGTCACCACCAAACTCACCAGTTTCACTGAGTTACTCCCCGGTCTCTCTCATGTCTTCACCCCCAGAACTCAGGGACTCTCCTGTGTGTCCCAGCTACTCTCCAACCATGCCCAGATTTCAGCGGGAGTCAGTTCCAGGCTCCCAGGCATCACCTACAAACTCAGCAGTTTCACTGAGTTACTCCCCAGTCTCTCTCATGTCTTCACCCCCAGCCCCCTGGGACTCTCCTGTCTGTCCCAGCTACTCTCCCACCACGCCCAGATTTCAGCGGGAGTCAGCCTCCCACACTCCGGAATCACCTACAGACTCACAGACTTCACTGAGGTCCTCCCTGGTGTCTCTCAGGTCTTTGCCCTCAGCCCACAGGGACTCTTGTGTCTCTTTCAGCTACTGTCAAAACTTCTCTAGATTCCAGCTGGAGTCAGTTCCAGGCGCCCACGATACACCACCGAACTCGCGAATTTCACTGACTTACTCCCCAGTCTCCCTCATGTTCTCACCCCCAGCCCTCAGGGACTCTTCTGTCTCTCTCAGCTACTCTCCAGCCATCTCCAGATTTCACCTGGAGTCAGCTTCCCACACCCAGGAATCACCTACAAACTCAGGGACCTTACTGCAACCCTCCCCCATTTCTTTCGCCTCTTCACCCCCTGCCTTCAGGGACTCTCCTGTGTCTCCCAGCTTCTCTCCAGCCCTCCCCAGACTTCTGCCACAGTCAGCCCCAGGCACCCAGGACAACCCTAGACACCCACAGGCCTCACCAGCCTATCTCCCTATGACCTGGACCTATACAGGGATGGCTCCCACGCATCCCTCAGTGACCCCAAACCCATCTCCACTTACACTCAGACACTCCCAGGGCCTGACAGCTACTCCCCGTTATTGTCCTTCAGTTCGAAGCCCTGGCCAATCTACTAGCCCACGTGACGCAGTTACCTGGCCATTTCTCCACAGTTCCGGTGAGGGCCCCACACCCAGCCGCAGAAGAGCCCCTCCTGCATTCCGTCCTCACACGCAGGCCTGTCCCTCTACTTGCTACTGTCACACTCTTGCCAGCAGAAGAGGCCCCTGTCATGGCCGATATCACCACCCAGTCTATCCTCACCCCACAGCTGTGCAGCGGGACCCTCCTGCTGGCCCACGTGGCTGCCAGAGCCCATGCTGGCACGACGCTTCAGCGTGTCGGTGTCCCTGCGGGTCACACTACCGGTGACATGGCTAGCATGACCCTCCTTCCTGGCAGTGACACTGTTGATGTGAACCCCAGTTTCACATCTGTCATTTGTAAATAGGACCATTTGCCCTTTTCGCTCTCCCTTCCATTCACAGGGCTTTTCATTCTCTCTGTTTCTGCCTCCGTTTCAGATATTTACTCACCTTTTTCTCTCTCACTATGTCTGCCGTGGTCTCGATGAGAGTGCGCCACATAAGATTCCCCCATTAAAAGTCATGAATTGAGTGGCTTTTAGTATACCTGTGGTTGTGCACATTCCCTTTTAATTCGCAACCCATTGTAGAACGTCTTATCACCCCCGACCAGAGAAAAACCCTGTAGACATTAGTCACTCCTCATTCTGTCTCAAACCCTCTCCCTGACCCTCAGCGCTAGGTAGCAACTACATAGTGCGATCAACCCCATATGCATAGATTTCCATATTGTGGACAATTCCTATAAACGGCATTGCACAATAGGTGAGCTTTTATGACTGACATAACACGTAGCACAATATTTTCAAGATTCATCCACATTGTAGGCTTACCCACAGGGGGAAACCAGTCTTTTTGGGGATTCCATAACACCGGGGGTTTTCTCCTACCTTCCGTCCTTCTTTCCTTCTTTCCGTCCTTCCTTCCTTCCTTCCTTCCTTCCTTCCTTCCTTCCTTCCTTCCTTCCTCCTATTTCTCTCTTACTCCTTCTGCCCTCTCTCTTTCATATGCCTTAGGTGCATCCCACATTCTGCGTTTTTTTGGGGAATCCTCCACAGGTGCAGGAAAATTGTGTTATTGTAACTATTTACCGCTATCTCCCTTTCACGGCTCTCCATCAGTTGTGAATATCTATTGATTTATCCCAAGTCACTAGGCATATTTTAATTAGGTACACCTGTTTTTCTTTATACAGCTGTTTCTGGACTATAGGGTCGCATACTCCTAAACTCGGTGTAACTCAGAAACGCATCTAATATTCCAATAAACCCATCATAACGTTGAAAAATCATAAATCAAACCATCGTAAGTCACGGTTTGTCCGTGGATATGGGCGTCATCAATTCCATTGTATTCAATAATGCTGTACGCCATTAACAATGGCAGACTGATTGGGAGTGGAGATTGATAGCATTATAAAAATCAGTTATTAGAGGGATACTTCTTTAACCTGACTGAAGAACTGATCTAACGGCTTTAGTACAGTGCATGATTATGTGAGATGTTTTGAGACAGAGTAGTACATTTGTGAATGACATTTTATGGCTTTTTTTCACTTAGTAGGAACCATTGTGTGTGGAAACGTGAGAAAATTGCTTTCTGCTGTAGAGTCCGGCATTCATTGTAGATTTAAGCTTCGTTTTCTGTGAGCAAATCTTATTCAATAAAATACTACTCTTTATAATGAAAAACAAAAGCACTGGTGATGTGAGGTCATTATCCTCAGCAAACTAATCCAGGGAAAGAAAACCAAACGCCACATTCTCACTTATAATGGGAGCTGAAAAATGGGATCACATGGACACAGGAAGGGGAACAACACACACTGGGGCCTTTCGGGAGGCAGAGCGTTAAGAAAAACAGCCACTGCACGCTGGGCTTAATACCTAGGTGATGGGTTGACAGGTGCAGCAAACCACCATGGCACACGTTTGTTTACCTCAGTAACAAATCTGCACATCCTGCACATATACCCCAGAACTTAGAAACAAAACGAAACAAAAGAAAACGAAAAAGCAATAGCAAAACGCAAAAGGCAAAATAAAGTTCCAAACTCAGAAAGTGACAGACCAATGTTTGCTTCCCATCATGGTTCTCAACCCAGGTGCCATAAGGTCAGGATAAAGAATTTGATTACATGTTGTAAATAAGACGTGCAGCAAATGACCAGAAATATTATTCTCAACATATGTGTGTCTTCTTATTCAATGGTGACGCTATCTACCGGGACATAGCGTTAGATTCCAAAGGGCCGAGTCCCGCCAGACAGGCCTCCCACACTAATAACAATGGGAAGCCCTACGTTGTTTTTCCTGTGCTTCTCAGCAACTGGCTAGAAATCAGGTTGCCACCACTCCCGGATTTAGTTGCATTCATTTGCTGGAAGAGCTCACAGCACACAGGGAAACAATTACATTTGCCGTTGTATTTTAGCGGATATTGCAAAAATTCAGAAATAAATTTGGGCCCGGCATGTGGGGAGGGGCGCACTGCCTTCCAGGAAGTGTTATCCAGAAGCTCTCTGTACCCAGTCCTTTTGGGTTTTTATGGAGACCTCATTCTATAGGCATGATGGGTTAAACCATAGGCTATTGGTGATCAACTCCACCTGAGGCTCTCAGCCCTCCCTGCAAATTGGGGTTGAGGCTTTGCCATTCTCATTCTGACTGAAAGAATTTACACAAACGGAATTTTAAAACAGATAAGCACAACTGGAATCTTAATTAGATGATTGGATTACCTGGAGCCACACCTTGATATTCCTAACCCGAGCACCCTCATCCAACGAATGCTCCACCCAACTGGCTCCCAAGTCTCTACGTGGTTCCAGAGCAAAAGAATGTTTCTACAACGCATATCTCCACCTTTTCTTCCAAGTCTTTTCGCTTACACGGAAAGACTTCTTAAACTGCCATGCATCAGGGTCAGGGGGTGCTCTTGTTACCACGCAGATCTGTGGAACTCTGGGGTTTGATTGTTGCAAGGATGCTGCTGGTGTCAAAACCACAACGTGGGAACCACAGAACCACTGGTTGGTTTTCCGTGTTTCAGTGCATACAATTCCTAAGTTATCTGGCCAAGAAAACTTGTAAGTTCTTAGATTGTCCCAAAGGTGGCGCATGAAATCAAAGCAGGAGAACAGTTTCCTACGAGCTGTAGCCTGGGAAAGTTGGGGGTGACTGATGGAAAGGAGGAGTGAAGCTCCGCCCTTTCCGCTGCTAGGCTGCGCCCGAGGCTATTTAAACCCGCCCTGGCTGGCCTGTACTCAGATCCTCGCGGAGCGGATCAGCGGCCGGAGCGTTTGGCGGACTCTGCGTGGACTTGGAGCTCACAGCGTCTTGCGACTTGGAAGCGGATTCAGAGGACAGGACAGAACACTTGGGCAAGTGAATCTCTGTCTGTCTGTCTGTCTGTCTGTCTCATTGGTTGCTTGATTTCCATTTTCTTAAGGGGCACATACCTCACACCGCACACACACAAACACACACACACACTCACACACACACACACGCACACACACACACACACACACACACTCCTTCCTTCTGCGAGTTAGAAAATTAGTAGGGGCCCCTGGGAGCTGCAGGTTTCCTAATCATGTCTGCACCTAAGAACAGTAGGGTCTTGTCTGGCTCTTCTTATGAACGGTCCCCCAGCCCGGACTCCCCAAGGTCCATGCGAGCCTCACCCAGCTTCTCCCTCTCCCCTCTCAGAAACTCAGGCTTAAGGGGAAGCTCCTCACCAGGGATCCGGAGCTACCATTCACCATCCCCTAGGGCTTCACCACACTCACCTCTGTCATCACCAGAATCCCACAAGCTCCCATTTCCCTGTCCTCACCGTGATGGGTAATCAATGAAGCCATTGGGCTCTCCCGTGTCCTCCTCTGAGGATTCCTCAGAGTCCCCACGTTCATCAATAATATACCACATGTTCTTACTGCCATCACCCAGCAGCTCACCCCCAGCTCTCGGGGGCTCTCCTGTGTCTCCCAGCTACTCTCCAAACAACCCCAGATTTCAGCTGGAGTCAGCCCCCCACACCCAGGAATCACCGACAAACTCACGAGCCTCACAGTGCTCCACCCCTGTGTCTTTCATCTCTTCACCCCCAGGCCTCAGGGACTCTCCTGTGGCTCCCAGTTACTCTCCAGCCATCCCCAGGTTCCTGCGGGAGTCAGCCCCATGCACCCAGGAGTCCCCCAGACACTCACAGGTCTCGGGAGAATATGAGCGGTCCCCCAGCCCTGACTCCTCAAGATTCATGCCTGCCTCACCCAGCTTCTCCCTCTCCCCTCCCAGAAACTCAGACCCAAGGGGCAGCTCCTCACCAGGGATGTGGAAGTACTCTACATCATCCCACAGGGCTTCACCACTCTCACATCCATCATCAGCAGAATTCCACAACTTTAAGTTTCCCTTTCCTAACCAAGCAGGACAGTCACTCATGTCATCGTGTTCTCCCGTGTCCTCCTCTGGAGATTCTTCACAGTCACCTCATTCGTCAATAATATACCATATGTTCTTACTGCCATCATCCAGCAGCTCACCCCCAGCCACCCATGACTCTCCTGTCTGTCCCAGTTACTCTCCAACTACGCCCAGATTTCAGCGGGCGTCTGTACCCCACACCCCAGAAACACCTACAAACTCACAGACCTCAGTGAGATCCTCGCCAGTCTCTCTCACGTCTTCACCCCCAGCCCTTACGGACCCTCCAGTCTGTCCCAGCTACTCTCCAACCACGCCCACATTTCAGCGCGGGTCAGTTCCAGGAACCCAGGGATCACCACCAAGCCCGCCACTTTCACTGAGTTACTCCCCAGTCTCTAGCACGTCTTTATCTCCAACCCTCAGGGACTCGCCTGTGTGTCCCAGCTACTCTCCAAACACGCCCACACTTCAGCGGGAGTCCGTTGCAGGCACCCAGAAATCACCACCAAACTCACCAATTTCACTGCGTTACTCCCCAGTCTCTCTCATGTCTTCACCATCCCTCAGGGACTCTCCCGTCTGTCCCAGCTACTCTCCAACCACGCCCACATTTCAGCTGGAGTCAGTTCCAGGCACCCCGGAATCACCACCAAACTCACCAGTTTCACTCAGTTACTCCCCAGTCTCTAGCACGTCTTTATCTCCAACCCTCAGGGACTCTCCTGTGTGTCCCAGCTACTCTCCAACCACGCCCACACTTCAGCGGGAGTCAGTTCCTGGCACCCAGGAATCACCACCAAACTCACCAATTTCACTCAATTACTCTCCAGTCTCTCTCATGTCTTCACCAGCCCTCAGGGACTCTCCTGTGTGTCCCAGCTACTCTCCAACCACGCCCACATTTCAGCTGGAGTCCGTTCCAGGCACCCCGCAGTCACCACCAAACTCACCAGTTTCACTGAGTTACTCCCCGGTCTCTCTCATGTCTTCACCCCCAGAACTCAGGGACTCTCCTGTGTGTCCCAGCTACTCTCCAACCATGCCCAGATTTCAGCGGGAGTCAGTTCCAGGCTCCCAGGCATCACCTACAAACTCAGCAGTTTCACTGAGTTACTCCCCAGTCTCTCTCATGTCTTCACCCCCAGCCCCCTGGGACTCTCCTGTCTGTCCCAGCTACTCTCCCACCACGCCCAGATTTCAGCGGGAGTCAGCCTCCCACACTCCGGAATCACCTACAGACTCACAGACTTCACTGAGGTCCTCCCTGGTGTCTCTCAGGTCTTTGCCCTCAGCCCACAGGGACTCTTGTGTCTCTTTCAGCTACTGTCAAAACTTCTCTAGATTCCAGCTGGAGTCAGTTCCAGGCGCCCACGATACACCACCGAACTCGCGAATTTCACTGACTTACTCCCCAGTCTCCCTCATGTTCTCACCCCCAGCCCTCAGGGACTCTTCTGTCTCTCTCAGCTACTCTCCAGCCATCTCCAGATTTCACCTGGAGTCAGCTTCCCACACCCAGGAATCACCTACAAACTCACGGACCTTACTGCAACCCTCCCCCATTTCTTTCGCCTCTTCACCCCCTGCCTTCAGGGACTCTCCTGTGTCTCCCAGCTTCTCTCCAGCCCTCCCCAGACTTCTGCCACAGTCAGCCCCAGGCACCCAGGACAACCCTAGACACCCACAGGCCTCACCAGCCTATCTCCCTATGACCTGGACCTATACAGGGATGGCTCCCACGCATCCCTCAGTGACCCCAAACCCATCTCCACTTACACTCAGACACTCCCAGGGCCTGACAGCTACTCCCCGTTATTGTCCTTCAGTTCGAAGCCCTGGCCAATCTACTAGCCCACGTGACGCAGTTACCTGGCCATTTCTCCACAGTTCCGGTGAGGGCCCCACACCCAGCCGCAGAAGAGCCCCTCCTGCATTCCGTCCTCACACGCAGGCCTGTCCCTCTACTTGCTACTGTCACACTCTTGCCAGCAGAAGAGGCCCCTGTCATGGCCGATATCACCACCCAGTCTATCCTCACCCCACAGCTGTGCAGCGGGACCCTCCTGCTGGCCCACGTGGCTGCCAGAGCCCATGCTGGCACGACGCTTCAGCGTGTCGGCGTCCCTGCGGGCCACACTACCGGTGACATGGCTAGCATGACCCTCCTTCCTGGCAGTGACACTGTTGATGTGAACCCCAGTTTCACATCTGTCATTTGTAAATAGGACCATTTGCCCTTTTCGCTCTCCCTTCCATTCACAGGGCTTTTCATTCTCTCTGTTTCTGCCTCCGTTTCAGATATTTACTCACCTTTTTCTCTCTCACTATGTCTGCCGTGGTCTCGATGAGAGTGCGCCACATAAGATTCCCCCATTAAAAGTCATGAATTGAGTGGCTTTTAGTATACCTGTGGTTGTGCACATTCCCTTTTAATTCGCAACCCATTGTAGAACGTCTTATCACCCCCGACCAGAGAAAAACCCTGTAGACATTAGTCACTCCTCATTCTGTCTCAAACCCTCTCCCTGACCCTCAGCGCTAGGTAGCAACTACATAGTGCGATCAACCCCATATGCATAGATTTCCATATTGTGGACAATTCCTATAAACGGCATTGCACAATAGGTGAGCTTTTATGACTGACATAACACGTAGCACAATATTTTCAAGATTCATCCACATTGTAGGCTTACCCACAGGGGGAAACCAGTCTTTTTGGGGATTCCATAACACCGGGTGTTTTCTCCTACCTTCCGTCCTTCTTTCCTTCTTTCCTTCCTTCCTTCCTTTCTTCCTTCCTTCCTTCCTTCCTTCCTTCCTTCCTTCCTTCCTTCTTTCCTTCCTTCCTTCCTTCCTACCTTCCTTCTTTCCTTCCTTCCTTCATTCCTTCCTCCTATTTCTCTCTTACTCCTTCTGCCCTCTCTCTTTCATATGCCTTAGGTGCATCCCACATTCTGCATTTTTTTGGGGAATCCTCCACAGGTGCAGGAAAATTGTGGTATTGTAACTATTTACCGCTATCTCTCTTTCACGGCTCTCCATCAGTTGTGAACATCTATTGATTTATCCCAAGTCACTAGGCATATTTTAATTAGGTACACCTGTTTTTCTTATACAGCTGTTTCTGGACTATAGGGTCGCATACTCCTAAACTCGGTGTAACTCAGAAACGCATCTAATATTCCAATAAACCCATCATAACGTTGAAAAATCATAAATCAAACCATCGTAAGTCACGGTTTGTCCGTGGATATGGGCGTCATCAATTCCATTGTATTCAATAATGCTGTACGCCATTAACAATGGCAGACTGATTGGGAGTGGAGATTGATAGCATTATAAAAATCAGTTATTAGAGGGATACTTCTTTAACCTGACTGAAGAACTGATCTAACGGCTTTAGTACAGTGCATGATTATGTGAGATGTTTTGAGACAGAGTAGTACATTTGTGAATGACATTTTATGGCTTTTTTTCACTTAGTAGGAACCATTGTGTGTGGAAACGTGAGAAAACTGCTTTCTGCTGTAGAGTCCGGCATTCATTGTAGATTTAAGCTTCGTTTTCTGTGAGCAAATCTTATTCAATAAAATACTACTCTTTATAATGAAAAACAAAAGCACTGGTGATGTGAGGTCATTATCCTCAGCAAACTAATCCAGGGAAAGAAAACCAAACGCCACATTCTCACTTATAATGGGAGCTGAAAAATGGGATCACATGGACACAGGAAGGGGAACAACACACACTGGGGCCTTTCGGGAGGCAGAGCGTTAAGAAAAACAGCCACTGCACGCTGGGCTTAATACCTAGGTGATGGGTTGACAGGTGCAGCAAACCACCATGGCACACGTTTGTTTACCTCAGTAACAAATCTGCACATCCTGCACATACACCCCAGAACTTAGAAACAAAACGAAACAAAAGAAAACGAAAAAGCAATAGCAAAACGCTAAAGGCAAAATAAAGTTTCAAACTCAGAAAGTGACAGACCAATGTTTGCTTCCCATCATGGTTCTCAACCCAGGTGCCATAAGGCCAGGATAAAGAATTTGATTACATATTGTAAATAAGACGTGCAGCAAATGACCAGAAATATTATTCTCAACATATGTGTGTCTTCTAATTCAATGGTGACGCTATCTACCGGGACATAGCGTTAGATTCCAAAGGGCCGAGTCCCGCCAGACAGGCCTCCCACACTAATAACAATGGGAAGCCCTACGTTGTTTTACCTGTGCTTCTCAGCAACTGGCTAGAAATCAGGTTGCCACCACTCCCGGATTTAGTTGCATTCATTTGCTGGAAGAGCTCACAGCACGCAGGGAAACAATTAAATTTGCCGTTGTATTTTAGCGGATATTGCAAAAATTCAGAAATAAATTTGGGGCCCGGCATGTGGGGAGGGGCGCACTGCCTTCCAGGAAGTGTTATCCAGAAGCTCTCTGTACCCAGTCCTTTTGGGTTTTTATGGAGACCTCATTCTATAGGCATGATGGGTTAAACCATAGGCTATTGGTGACCAACTCCACCTGAGGCTCTCAGCCCTCCCTGCAAATTGGGGTTGAGGCTTTGCCATTCTCATTCTGACTGAAAGAATTTACACAAACGGAATTTTAAAACAGATAAGCACAACTGGAATCTTAATTAGATGATTGGATTACCTGGAGCCACACCTTGATATTCCTAACCCGAGCACCCTCATCCAACGAATGCTCCACCCAACTGGCTCCCAAGTCTCTACGTGGTTCCAGAGCAAAACAATGTTTCTACAACGCATATCCCCACCTTTTCTTCCAAGTCTTTTCGCTTACACGGAAAGACTTCTTAAACTGCCATGCATCAGGGTCAGGGGGAGGTCTTGTTACAACTCAGATCTGTGGATCTCTGGGGTTTGATTGTTGCAAGGATGCTGCTGGTGTCAAAACCACAACGTGGGAACTACAGAACCACTAGTAGGTTTTCCGTGTTTCAGTGCATACAATTCCTAAGTTATCTGGCCAAGAAAACTTGTAAGTTCTTAGATTGTCCCAAAGGTGGCGCATGAAATCAAAGCAGGAGAACAGTTTCCTACGAGGTGTAGCCTGGGAAAGTTGGGGGTGACTGATGGAAAGGAGGAGTGAAGCTCCGCCCTTTCCGCTGCTAGGCTGCGCCCGAGGCTATTTAAACCCGCCCTGGCTGGCCTGTACTCAGATCTTCGCGGAGCGGATCAGCGGCCGGAGTGTTTGGCGGACTCTGCGTGGACTTGGAGCTCACAGCGTCTTGCGACTTGGAAGCGGATTCAGAGGACAGGACAGAACACTTGGGCAAGTGAATCTCTGTCTGTCTGTCTGTCTGTCTGTCTGTCTCATTGGTTGGTTGATTTCCATTTTCTTAAGGGGCACATACCTCACACCGCACACACACAAACACACACACACTCACACACACACACACGCACACACACACACACACACACACACACTCCTTCCTTCTGGGAGTTAGAAAATTAGTAGGGGCCCCTGGGAGCTGCAGGTTTCCTAATCATGTCTGCACCTAAGAACAGTAGGGTCTTGTCTGGCTCTTCTTATGAACGGTCCCCCAGCCCGGACTCCCCAAGGTCCACGCGAGCCACACCCAGCTTCTCCCTCTCCCCTCTCAGAAACTCAGGCTTAAGGGGAAGCTCCTAACCAGGGATCCGGAGCTACCATTCACCATCCCCTAGGGCTTCACCACACTCACCTCTGTCATCACCAGAATCCCACAAGCTCCCATTTCCCTGTCCTCACCGTGATGGGCAATCAATGAAGCCATTGGGCTCTCCCGTGTCCTCCTCTGAGGATTCCTCAGAGTCCCCACGTTCATCAATAATATACCACATGTTCTTACTGCCATCACCCAGCAGCTCACCCCCAGCTCTCGGGGGCTCTCCTGTGTCTCCCAGCTACTCTCCAAACAACCCCAGATTTCAGCTGGAGTCAGCCCCCCACACCCAGGAATCACCAACAAACTCACGAGCCTCACAGTGCTCCACCCCTGTGTCTTTCATCTCTTCACCCCCAGGCCTCAGGGACTCTCCTGTGGCTCCCAGTTACTCTCCAGCCATCCCCAGGTTCCTGCGGGAGTCAGCCCCATGCACCCAGGAGTCCCCCAGACACTCACAGGTCTCGGGAGAATATGAGCGGTCCCCCAGCCCTGACTCCTCAAGATTCATGCCTGCCTCACCCAGCTTCTCCCTCTCCCCTCCCAGAAACTCAGACCCAAGGGGAAGCTCCTCACCAGGGATGTGGAAGTACTCTACATCATCCCACAGGGCTTCACCACTCTCACATCCATCATCAGCAGAATTCCACAACTTTAAGTTTCCCTTTCCTAACCAAGCAGGACAGTCACTCATGTCATCGTGTTCTCCCGTGTCCTCCTCTGGAGATTCTTCACAGTCACCTCATTCACCAATAGTATACCATATGTTCTTACTGCCATCATCCAGCAGCTCACCCCCAGCCACCCATGACTCTCCTGTCTGTCCCAGCTACTCTCCAACTACGCCCAGATTTCAGCGGGAGTCTGTACCCCACACCCCAGAAACACCTACAAACTCACAGACCTCAGTGAGATCCTCGCCAGTCTCTCTCACGTCTTCACCCCGAGCCCTTACGGACCCTCCAGTCTGTCCCAGCTACTCTCCAACCACGCCCACATTTCAGCGCGGGTCAGTTCCAGGAACCCAGGGATCACCACCAAGCCCGCCACTTTCACTGAGTTACTCCCCAGTCTCTAGCACGTCTTTATCTCCAACCCTCAGGGACTCGCCTGTGTGTCCCAGCTACTCTCCAAACACGCCCACACTTCAGCGGGAGTCCGTTGCAGGCACCCAGAAATCACCACCAAACTCACCAATTTCACTGCGTTACTCCCCAGTCTCTCTCATGTCTTCACCATCCCTCAGGGACTCTCCCGTCTGTCCCAGCTACTCTCCAACCACGCCCACATTTCAGCTGGAGTCAGTTCCAGGCACCCCGGAATCACCACCAAACTCACCAGTTTCACTCAGTTACTCCCCAGTCTCTAGCACGTCTTTATCTCCAACCCTCAGGGACTCTCCTGTGTGTCCCAGCTACTCTCCAACCACGCCCACACTTCAGCGGGAGTCAGTTCCTGTCACCCAGGAATCACCACCAAACTCACCAATTTCACTCAATTACTCTCCAGTCTCCCTCATGTCTTCACCAGCCCTCAAGGACTCTCCTGTGTGTCCCAGCTACTCTCCAACCACGCCCACATTTCAGCTGGAGTCCGTTCCAGGCACCCCGCAGTCACCACCAAACTCACCAGTTTCACTGAGTTACTCCCCGGTCTCTCTCATGTCTTCACCCCCAGAACTCAGGGACTCTCCTGTGTGTCCCAGCTACTCTCCAACCATGCCCAGATTTCAGCGGGAGTCAGTTCCAGGCTCCCAGGCATCACCTACAAACTCAGCAGTTTCACTGAGTTACTCCCCAGTCTCTCTCATGTCTTCACCCCCAGCCCCCTGGGACTCTCCTGTCTGTCCCAGCTACTCTCCCACCACGCCCAGATTTCAGCGGGAGTCAGCCTCCCACACTCCGGAATCACCTACAGACTCACAGACTTCACTGAGGTCCTCCCTGGTGTCTCTCAGGTCTTTGCCCTCAGCCCACAGGGACTCTTGTGTCTCTTTCAGCTACTGTCAAAACTTCTCTAGATTCCAGCTGGAGTCAGTTCCAGGCGCCCACGATACACCACCGAACTCGCGAATTTCACTGACTTACTCCCCAGTCTCCCTCATGTTCTCACCCCCAGCCCTCAGGGACTCTTCTGTCTCTCTCAGCTACTCTCCAGCCATCTCCAGATTTCACCTGGAGTCAGCTTCCCACACCCAGGAATCACCTACAAACTCACGGACCTTACTGCAACCCTCCCCCATTTCTTTCGCCTCTTCACCCCCTGCCTTCAGGGACTCTCCTGTGTCTCCCAGCTTCTCTCCAGCCCTCCCCAGACTTCTGCCACAGTCAGCCCCAGGCACCCAGGACAACCCTAGACACCCACAGGCCTCACCAGCCTATCTCCCTATGACCTGGACCTATACAGGGATGGCTCCCACGCATCCCTCAGTGACCCCAAACCCATCTCCACTTACACTCAGACACTCCCAGGGCCTGACAGCTACTCCCCGTTATTGTCCTTCAGTTCGAAGCCCTGGCCAATCTACTAGCCCACGTGACGCAGTTACCTGGCCATTTCTCCACAGTTCCGGTGAGGGCCCCACACCCAGCCGCAGAAGAGCCCCTCCTGCATTCCGTCCTCACACGCAGGCCTGTCCCTCTACTTGCTACTGTCACACTCTTGCCAGCAGAAGAGGCCCCTGTCATGGCCGATATCACCACCCAGTCTATCCTCACCCCACAGCTGTGCAGCGGGACCCTCCTGCTGGCCCACGTGGCTGCCAGAGCCCATGCTGGCACGACGCTTCAGCGTGTCGGCGTCCCTGCGGGCCACACTACCGGTGACATGGCTAGCATGACCCTCCTTCCTGGCAGTGACACTGTTGATGTGAACCCCAGTTTCACATCTGTCATTTGTAAATAGGACCATTTGCCCTTTTCGCTCTCCCTTCCATTCACAGGGCTTTTCATTCTCTCTGTTTCTGCCTCCGTTTCAGATATTTACTCACCTTTTTCTCTCTCACTATGTCTGCCGTGGTCTCGATGAGAGTGCGCCACATAAGATTCCCCCATTAAAAGTCATGAATTGAGTGGCTTTTAGTATACCTGTGGTTGTGCACATTCCCTTTTAATTCGCAACCCATTGTAGAACGTCTTATCACCCCCGACCAGAGAAAAACCCTGTAGACATTAGTCACTCCTCATTCTGTCTCAAACCCTCTCCCTGACCCTCAGCGCTAGGTAGCAACTACATAGTGCGATCAACCCCATATGCATAGATTTCCATATTGTGGACAATTCCTATAAACGGCATTGCACAATAGGTGAGCTTTTATGACTGACATAACACGTAGCACAATATTTTCAAGATTCATCCACATTGTAGGCTTACCCACAGGGGGAAACCAGTCTTTTTGGGGATTCCATAACACCGGGTGTTTTCTCCTACCTTCCGTCCTTCTTTCCTTCTTTCCTTCCTTCCTTCCTTTCTTCCTTCCTTCCTTCCTTCCTTCCTTCCTTCCTTCTTTCCTTCCTTCCTTCCTTCCTACCTTCCTTCTTTCCTTCCTTCCTTCATTCCTTCCTCCTATTTCTCTCTTACTCCTTCTGCCCTCTCTCTTTCATATGCCTTAGGTGCATCCCACATTCTGCATTTTTTTGGGGAATCCTCCACAGGTGCAGGAAAATTGTGGTATTGTAACTATTTACCGCTATCTCTCTTTCACGGCTCTCCATCAGTTGTGAACATCTATTGATTTATCCCAAGTCACTAGGCATATTTTAATTAGGTACACCTGTTTTTCTTATACAGCTGTTTCTGGACTATAGGGTCGCATACTCCTAAACTCGGTGTAACTCAGAAACGCATCTAATATTCCAATAAACCCATCATAACGTTGAAAAATCATAAATCAAACCATCGTAAGTCACGGTTTGTCCGTGGATATGGGCGTCATCAATTCCATTGTATTCAATAATGCTGTACGCCATTAACAATGGCAGACTGATTGGGAGTGGAGATTGATAGCATTATAAAAATCAGTTATTAGAGGGATACTTCTTTAACCTGACTGAAGAACTGATCTAACGGCTTTAGTACAGTGCATGATTATGTGAGATGTTTTGAGACAGAGTAGTACATTTGTGAATGACATTTTATGGCTTTTTTTCACTTAGTAGGAACCATTGTGTGTGGAAACGTGAGAAAACTGCTTTCTGCTGTAGAGTCCGGCATTCATTGTAGATTTAAGCTTCGTTTTCTGTGAGCAAATCTTATTCAATAAAATACTACTCTTTATAATGAAAAACAAAAGCACTGGTGATGTGAGGTCATTATCCTCAGCAAACTAATCCAGGGAAAGAAAACCAAACGCCACATTCTCACTTATAATGGGAGCTGAAAAATGGGATCACATGGACACAGGAAGGGGAACAACACACACTGGGGCCTTTCGGGAGGCAGAGCGTTAAGAAAAACAGCCACTGCACGCTGGGCTTAATACCTAGGTGATGGGTTGACAGGTGCAGCAAACCACCATGGCACACGTTTGTTTACCTCAGTAACAAATCTGCACATCCTGCACATACACCCCAGAACTTAGAAACAAAACGAAACAAAAGAAAACGAAAAAGCAATAGCAAAACGCTAAAGGCAAAATAAAGTTTCAAACTCAGAAAGTGACAGACCAATGTTTGCTTCCCATCATGGTTCTCAACCCAGGTGCCATAAGGCCAGGATAAAGAATTTGATTACATATTGTAAATAAGACGTGCAGCAAATGACCAGAAATATTATTCTCAACATATGTGTGTCTTCTAATTCAATGGTGACGCTATCTACCGGGACATAGCGTTAGATTCCAAAGGGCCGAGTCCCGCCAGACAGGCCTCCCACACTAATAACAATGGGAAGCCCTACGTTGTTTTACCTGTGCTTCTCAGCAACTGGCTAGAAATCAGGTTGCCACCACTCCCGGATTTAGTTGCATTCATTTGCTGGAAGAGCTCACAGCACGCAGGGAAACAATTAAATTTGCCGTTGTATTTTAGCGGATATTGCAAAAATTCAGAAATAAATTTGGGGCCCGGCATGTGGGGAGGGGCGCACTGCCTTCCAGGAAGTGTTATCCAGAAGCTCTCTGTACCCAGTCCTTTTGGGTTTTTATGGAGACCTCATTCTATAGGCATGATGGGTTAAACCATAGGCTATTGGTGACCAACTCCACCTGAGGCTCTCAGCCCTCCCTGCAAATTGGGGTTGAGGCTTTGCCATTCTCATTCTGACTGAAAGAATTTACACAAACGGAATTTTAAAACAGATAAGCACAACTGGAATCTTAATTAGATGATTGGATTACCTGGAGCCACACCTTGATATTCCTAACCCGAGCACCCTCATCCAACGAATGCTCCACCCAACTGGCTCCCAAGTCTCTACGTGGTTCCAGAGCAAAACAATGTTTCTACAACGCATATCCCCACCTTTTCTTCCAAGTCTTTTCGCTTACACGGAAAGACTTCTTAAACTGCCATGCATCAGGGTCAGGGGGAGGTCTTGTTACAACTCAGATCTGTGGATCTCTGGGGTTTGATTGTTGCAAGGATGCTGCTGGTGTCAAAACCACAACGTGGGAACTACAGAACCACTAGTAGGTTTTCCGTGTTTCAGTGCATACAATTCCTAAGTTATCTGGCCAAGAAAACTTGTAAGTTCTTAGATTGTCCCAAAGGTGGCGCATGAAATCAAAGCAGGAGAACAGTTTCCTACGAGCTGTAGCCTGGGAAAGTTGGGGGTGACTGATGGAAAGGAGGAGTGAAGCTCCGCCCTTTCCGCTGCTAGGCTGCGCCCGAGGCTATTTAAACCCGCCCTGGCTGGCCTGTACTCAGATCTTCGCGGAGCGGATCAGCGGCCGGAGTGTTTGGCGGACTCTGCGTGGACTTGGAGCTCACAGCGTCTTGCGACTTGGAAGCGGATTCAGAGGACAGGACAGAACACTTGGGCAAGTGAATCTCTGTCTGTCTGTCTGTCTGTCTGTCTCATTGGTTGGTTGATTTCCATTTTCTTAAGGGGCACATACCTCACACCGCACACACACAAACACACACACACTCACACACACACACACGAACACACACACACACACACACACACACTCCTTCCTTCTGGGAGTTAGAAAATTAGTAGGGGCCCCTGGGAGCTGCAGGTTTCCTAATCATGTCTGCACCTAAGAACAGTAGGGTCTTGTCTGGCTCTTCTTATGAACGGTCCCCCAGCCCGGACTCCCCAAGGTCCACGCGAGCCACACCCAGCTTCTCCCTCTCCCCTCTCAGAAACTCAGGCTTAAGGGGAAGCTCCTCACCAGGGATCCGGAGCTACCATTCACCATCCCCTAGGGCTTCACCACACTCACCTCTGTCATCACCAGAATCCCACAAGCTCCCATTTCCCTGTCCTCACCGTGATGGGCAATCAATGAAGCCATTGGGCTCTCCCGTGTCCTCCTCTGAGGATTCCTCAGAGTCCCCACGTTCATCAATAATATACCACATGTTCTTACTGCCATCACCCAGCAGCTCACCCCCAGCTCTCGGGGGCTCTCCTGTGTCTCCCAGCTACTCTCCAAACAACCCCAGATTTCAGCTGGAGTCAGCCCCCCACACCCAGGAATCACCAACAAACTCACGAGCCTCACAGTGCTCCACCCCTGTGTCTTTCATCTCTTCACCCCCAGGCCTCAGGGACTCTCCTGTGGCTCCCAGTTACTCTCCAGCCATCCCCAGGTTCCTGCGGGAGTCAGCCCCATGCACCCAGGAGTCCCCCAGACACTCACAGGTCTCGGGAGAATATGAGCGGTCCCCCAGCCCTGACTCCTCAAGATTCATGCCTGCCTCACCCAGCTTCTCCCTCTCCCCTCCCAGAAACTCAGACCCAAGGGGCAGCTCCTCACCAGGGATGTGGAAGTACTCTACATCATCCCACAGGGCTTCACCACTCTCACATCCATCATCAGCAGAATTCCACAACTTTAAGTTTCCCTTTCCTAACCAAGCAGGACAGTCACTCATGTCATCGTGTTCTCCCGTGTCCTCCTCTGGAGATTCTTCACAGTCACCTCATTCACCAATAGTATACCATATGTTCTTACTGCCATCATCCAGCAGCTCACCCCCAGCCACCCATGACTCTCCTGTCTGTCCCAGCTACTCTCCAACTACGCCCAGATTTCAGCGGGAGTCTGTACCCCACACCCCAGAAACACCTACAAACTCACAGACCTCAGTGAGATCCTCGCCAGTCTCTCTCACGTCTTCACCCCGAGCCCTTACGGACCCTCCAGTCTGTCCCAGCTACTCTCCAACCACGCCCACATTTCAGCGCGGGTCAGTTCCAGGAACCCAGGGATCACCACCAAGCCCGCCACTTTCACTGAGTTACTCCCCAGTCTCTAGCACGTCTTTATCTCCAACCCTCAGGGACTCGCCTGTGTGTCCCAGCTACTCTCCAAACACGCCCACACTTCAGCGGGAGTCCGTTGCAGGCACCCAGAAATCACCACCAAACTCACCAATTTCACTGCGTTACTCCCCAGTCTCTCTCATGTCTTCACCATCCCTCAGGGACTCTCCCGTCTGTCCCAGCTACTCTCCAACCACGCCCACATTTCAGCTGGAGTCAGTTCCAGGCACCCCGGAATCACCACCAAACTCACCAGTTTCACTCAGTTACTCCCCAGTCTCTAGCACGTCTTTATCTCCAACCCTCAGGGACTCTCCTGTGTGTCCCAGCTACTCTCCAACCACGCCCACACTTCAGCGGGAGTCAGTTCCTGTCACCCAGGAATCACCACCAAACTCACCAATTTCACTCAATTACTCTCCAGTCTCCCTCATGTCTTCACCAGCCCTCAAGGACTCTCCTGTGTGTCCCAGCTACTCTCCAACCACGCCCACATTTCAGCTGGAGTCCGTTCCAGGCACCCCGCAGTCACCACCAAACTCACCAGTTTCACTGAGTTACTCCCCGGTCTCTCTCATGTCTTCACCCCAGAACTCAGGGACTCTCCTGTGTGTCCCAGCTACTCTCCAACCATGCCCAGATTTCAGCGGGAGTCAGTTCCAGGCTCCCAGGCATCACCTACAAACTCAGCAGTTTCACTGAGTTACTCCCCAGTCTCTCTCATGTCTTCACCCCCAGCCCCCTGGGACTCTCCTGTCTGTCCCAGCTACTCTCCCACCACGCCCAGATTTCAGCGGGAGTCAGCCTCCCACACTCCGGAATCACCTACAGACTCACAGACTTCACTGAGGTCCTCCCTGGTGTCTCTCAGGTCTTTGCCCTCAGCCCACAGGGACTCTTGTGTCTCTTTCAGCTACTGTCAAAACTTCTCTAGATTCCAGCTGGAGTCAGTTCCAGGCGCCCACGATACACCACCGAACTCGCGAATTTCACTGACTTACTCCCCAGTCTCCCTCATGTTCTCACCCCCAGCCCTCAGGGACTCTTCTGTCTCTCTCAGCTACTCTCCAGCCATCTCCAGATTTCACCTGGAGTCAGCTTCCCACACCCAGGAATCACCTACAAACTCAGGGACCTTACTGCAACCCTCCCCCATTTCTTTCGCCTCTTCACCCCCTGCCTTCAGGGACTCTCCTGTGTCTCCCAGCTTCTCTCCAGCCCTCCCCAGACTTCTGCCACAGTCAGCCCCAGGCACCCAGGACAACCCTAGACACCCACAGGCCTCACCAGCCTATCTCCCTATGACCTGGACCTATACAGGGATGGCTCCCACGCATCCCTCAGTGACCCCAAACCCATCTCCACTTACACTCAGACACTCCCAGGGCCTGACAGCTACTCCCCGTTATTGTCCTTCAGTTCGAAGCCCTGGCCAATCTACTAGCCCACGTGACGCAGTTACCTGGCCATTTCTCCACAGTTCCGGTGAGGGCCCCACACCCAGCCGCAGAAGAGCCCCTCCTGCATTCCGTCCTCACACGCAGGCCTGTCCCTCTACTTGCTACTGTCACACTCTTGCCAGCAGAAGAGGCCCCTGTCATGGCCGATATCACCACCCAGTCTATCCTCACCCCACAGCTGTGCAGCGGGACCCTCCTGCTGGCCCACGTGGCTGCCAGAGCCCATGCTGGCACGACGCTTCAGCATGTCGGCGTCCCTGCGGGCCACACTACCGGTGACATGGCTAGCATGACCCTCCTTCCTGGCAGTGACACTGTTGATGTGAACCCCAGTTTCACATCTGTCATTTGTAAATAGGACCATTTGCCCTTTTCGCTCTCCCTTCCATTCACAGGGCTTTTCATTCTCTCTGTTTCTGCCTCCGTTTCAGATATTTACTCACCTTTTTCTCTCTCACTATGTCTGCCGTGGTCTCGATGAGAGTGCGCCACATAAGATTCCCCCATTAAAAGTCATGAATTGAGTGGCTTTTAGTATACCTGTGGTTGTGCACATTCCCTTTTAATTCGCAACCCATTGTAGAACGTCTTATCACCCCCGACCAGAGAAAAACCCTGTAGACATTAGTCACTCCTCATTCTGTCTCAAACCCTCTCCCTGACCCTCAGCGCTAGGTAGCAACTACATAGTGCGATCAACCCCATATGCATAGATTTCCATATTGTGGACAATTCCTATAAACGGCATTGCACAATAGGTGAGCTTTTATGACTGACATAACACGTAGCACAATATATTCAAGATTCATCCACATTGTAGGCTTACCCACAGGGGGAAACCAGTCTTTTTGGGGATTCCATAACACCGGGTGTTTTCTCCTACCTTCCGTCCTTCTTTCCTTCTTTCCTTCCTTCCTTCCTTCCTTCCTTCCTTCCTTCCTCCTATTTCTCTCTTACTCCTTCTGCCCTCTCTCTTTCATATGCCTTAGGTGCATCCCACATTCTGCGTTTTTTTGGGGAATCCTCCACAGGTGCAGGAAAATTGTGTTATTGTAACTATTTACCGCTATCTCCCTTTCACGGCTCTCCATCAGTTGTGAACATCTATTGATTTATCCCAAGTCACTAGGCATATTTTAATTAGGTACACCTGTTTTTCTTTATACAGCTGTTTCTGGACTATAGGGTCGCATACTCCTAAACTCGGTGTAACTCAGAAACGCATCTAATATTCCAATAAACCCATCATAACGTTGAAAAATCATAAATCAAACCATCGTAAGTCACGGTTTGTCCGTGGATATGGGCGTCATCAATTCCATTGTATTCAATAATGCTGTACGCCATTAACAATGGCAGACTGATTGGGAGTGGAGATTGATAGCATTATAAAAATCAGTTATTAGAGGGATACTTCTTTAACCTGACTGAAGAACTGATCTAACGGCTTTAGTACAGTGCATGATTATGTGAGATGTTTTGAGACAGAGTAGTACATTTGTGAATGACATTTTATGGCTTTTTTTCACTTAGCAGGAACCATTGTGTGTGGAAACGTGAGAAAATTGCTTTCTGCTGTAGAGTCCGGCATTCATTGTAGATTTAAGCTTCGTTTTCTGTGAGCAAATCTTATTCAATAAAATACTACTCTTTATAATGAAAAACAAAAGCACTGGTGATGTGAGGTCATTATCCTCAGCAAACTAATCCAGGGAAAGAAAACCAAACGCCACATTCTCACTTATAATGGGAGCTGAAAAATGGGATCACATGGACACAGGAAGGGGAACAACACACACTGGGGCCTTTCGGGAGGCAGAGCGTTAAGAAAAACAGCCACTGCACGCTGGGCTTAATACCTAGGTGATGGGTTGACAGGTGCAGCAAACCACCATGGCACACGTTTGTTTACCTCAGTAACAAATCTGCACATCCTGCACATACACCCCAGAACTTAGAAACAAAACGAAACAAAAGAAAACGAAAAAGCAATAGCAAAACGCTAAAGGCAAAATAAAGTTTCAAACTCAGAAAGTGACAGACCAATGTTTGCTTCCCATCATGGTTCTCAACCCAGGTGCCATAAGGTCAGGATAAAGAATTTGATTACATATTGTAAATAAGACGTGCAGCAAATGACCAGAAATATTATTCTCAACATATGTGTGTCTTCTAATTCAATGGTGACGCTATCTACCGGGACATAGCGTTAGATTCCAAAGGGCCGAGTCCCGCCAGACAGGCCTCCCACACTAATAACAATGGGAAGCCCTACGTTGTTTTACCTGTGCTTCTCAGCAACTGGCTAGAAATCAGGTTGCCACCACTCCCGGATTTAGTTGCATTCATTTGCTGGAAGAGCTCACAGCACGCAGGGAAACAGTTACATTTGCCGTTGTATTTTAGCGGATATTGCAAAAATTCAGAAATAAATTTGGGGCCCGGCATGTGGGGAGGGGCGCACTGCCTTCCAGGAAGTGTTATCCAGAAGCTCTCTGTACCCAGTCCTTTTGGGTTTTTATGGAGACCTCATTCTATAGGCATGATGGGTTAAACCATAGGCCATTGGTGATCAACTCCACCTGAAGCTCTCAGCCCTCCCTGCAAATTGGGGTTGAGGCTTTGCCATTCTCATTCTGACTGAAAGAATTTACACAAACGGAATTTTAAAACAGATAAGCACAACTGGAATCTTAATGAGATGATTGGATTACCTGGAGCCACACCTTGATATTCCTAACCCGAGCACCCTCATCCAACGAATGCTCCACCCAACTGGCTCCCAAGTCTCTACGTGGTTCCAGAGCAAAAGAATGTTTCTACAACGCATATCCCCACCTTTTCTTCCAAGTCTTTTCGCTTACACGGAAAGACTTCTTAAACTGCCATGCATCAGGGTCAGGGGGAGGTCTTGTTACAACGCAGATCTGTGGATCTCTGGGGTTTGATTGTTGCAAGGATGCTGCTGGTGTCAAAACCACAACGTGGGAACCACAGAACCACTGGTTGGTTTTCCGTGTTTCAGTGCATACAATTCCTAAGTTATCTGGCCAAGAAAACTTGTAAGTTCTTAGATTGTCCCAAAGGTGGCGCATGAAATCAAAGCAGGAGAACAGTTTCCTACGAGCTGTAGCCTGGGAAAGTTGGGGGTGACTGATGGAAAGGAGGAGTGAAGCTCCGCCCTTTCGGCTGCTAGGCTGCGCCCGAGGCTATTTAAACCCGCCCTGGCTGGCCTGTACTCAGATCTTCGCGGAGCGGATCAGCGGCCGGAGCGTTTGGCGGACTCTGCTTGGACTTGGAGCTCACAGCGTCTTGCGACTTGGAAGCGGATTCAGAGGACAGGACAGAACACTTGGGCAAGTGAATCTCTGTCTGTCTGTCTGTCTGTCTGTCTCATTGGTTGGTTGATTTCCATTTTCTTAAGGGGCACATACCTCACACCGCACACACACAAACACACACACACACTCACACACACACACACGCACACACACACACACACACACACTCCTTCCTTCTGCGAGTTAGAAAATTAGTAGGGGCCCCTGGGAGCTGCAGGTTTCCTAATCATGTCTGCACCTAAGAACAGTAGGGCCTTGTCTGGCTCTTCTTATGAACGGTCCCCCAGCCCAGACTCCCCAAGGTCCATGCGAGCCTCACCCAGCTTCTCCCTCTCCCCTCTCAGAAACTCAGGCTTAAGGGGAAGCTCCTCACCAGGGATCCGGAGCTACCATTCACCATCCCCTAGGGCTTCACCACACTCACCTCTGTCATCACCAGAATCCCACAAGCTCCCATTTCCCTGTCCTCACCGTGATGGGCAATCAATGAAGCCATTGGGCTCTCCCGTGTCCTCCTCTGAGGATTCCTCAGAGTCCCCACGTTCATCAATAATATACCACATGTTCTTACTGCCATCACCCAGCAGCTCACCCCCAGCTCTCGGGGGCTCTCCTGTGTCTCCCAGCTACTCTCCAAACAACCCCAGATTTCAGCTGGAGTCAGCCCCCCACACCCAGGGATCACCAACAATCTCACGAGCCTCACAGTGCTCCACCCCTGTGTCTTTCATCTCTTCACCCCCAGGCCTCAGGGACTCTCCTGTGGCTCCCAGTTACTCTCCAGCCATCCTCAGGTTCCTGCGGGAGTCAGCCCCATGCACCCAGGAGTCCCCCAGACACTCACAGGTCTCGGGAGAATATGAGCGGTCCCCCAGCCCTGACTCCTCAAGATTCATGCCTGCCTCACCCAGCTTCTCCCTCTCCCCTCCCAGAAACTCAGACCCAAGGGGAAGCTCCTCACCAGGGATGTGGAAGTACTCTACATCATCCCACAGGGCTTCACCACTCTCACATCCATCATCAGCAGAATTCCACAACTTTAAGTTTCCCTTTCCTAACCAAGCAGGACAGTCACTCATGTCATCGTGTTCTCCCGTGTCCTCCTCTGGAGATTCTTCACAGTCACCTCATTCACCAATAGTATACCATATGTTCTTACTGCCATCATCCAGCAGCTCACCCCCAGCCACCCATGACTCTCCTGTCTGTCCCAGCTACTCTCCAACTACGCCCAGATTTCAGCGGGAGTCTGTACCCCACACCCCAGAAACACCTACAAACTCACAGACCTCAGTGAGATCCTCGCCAGTCTCTCTCACGTCTTCACCCCGAGCCCTTACGGACCCTCCAGTCTGTCCCAGCTACTCTCCAACCACGCCCACTTTTCAGCGCGGGTCAGTTCCAGGAACCCAGGGATCACCACCAAGCCCGCCACTTTCACTGAGTTACTCCCCAGTCTCTAGCACGTCTTTATCTCCAACCCTCAGGGACTCGCCTGTGTGTCCCAGCTACTCTCCAAACACGCCCACACTTCAGCGGGAGTCCGTTGCAGGCACCCAGAAATCACCACCAAACTCACCAATTTCACTGCGTTACTCCCCAGTCTCTCTCATGTCTTCACCATCCCTCAGGGACTCTCCCGTCTGTCCCAGCTACTCTCCAACCACGCCCACATTTCAGCTGGAGTCCGTTGCAGGCACCCCGGAATCACCACCAAACTCACCAGTTTCACTCAGTTACTCCCCAGTCTCTAGCACGTCTTTATCTCCAACCCTCAGGGACTCTCCTGTGTGTCTCAGCTACTCTCCAACCACGCCCACACTTCAGCGGGAGTCAGTTCCTGGCACCCAGGAATCACCACCAAACTCACCAATTTCACTCAATTACTCTCCAGTCTCTCTCATGTCTTCACCAGCCCTCAGGGACTCTCCTGTCTGTCCCAGCTACTCTCCAACCACGCCCAGATTTCAGCGGGAGTCAGCCTCCCACACTCCGGAATCACCTACAGACTCACAGACTTCACTGAGGTCCTCTCTGGTCTCTCTCAGGTCTTTGCCCTCAGCCCACAGGGACTCTTGTGTCTCTTTCAGCTACTGTCAAAACTTCTCTAGATTCCAGCTGGAGTCAGTTCCAGGCGCCCACGATACACCACCGAACTCGCGAATTTCACTGACTTACTCCCCAGTCTCCCTCATGTTCTCACCCCCAGCCCTCAGGGACTCTTCTGTCTCTCTCAGCTACTCTCCAGCCATCTCCAGATTTCACCTGGAGTCAGCTTCCCACACCCAGGAATCACCTACAAACTCAGGTACCTTACTGCATCCCTCCCCCATTTCTTTCGCCTCTTCACCCCCTGCCTTCAGGGACTCTCCTGTGTCTCCCAGCTTCTCTCCAGCCCTCCCCAGAGTTCTGCCACAGTCAGCCCCAGGCACCCAGGACAACCCTAGACACCCACAGGCCTCACCAGCCTATCTCCCTATGACCTGGACCTATACAGGGATGGCTCCCACGCATCCCTCAGTGACCCCAAACCCATCTCCACTTACACTCAGACACTCCCAGGGCCTGACAGCTACTCCCCGTTATTGTCCTTCAGTTCGAAGCCCTGGCCAATCTACTAGCCCACGTGACGCAGTTACCTGGCCATTTCTCCACAGTTCCGGTGAGGGCCCCACACCCAGCCGCAGAAGAGCCCCTCCTGCATTCCGTCCTCACACGCAGGCCTGTCCCTCTACTTGCTACTGTCACACTCTTGCCAGCAGAAGAGGCCCCTGTCATGGCCGATATCACCACCCAGTCTATCCTCACCCCACAGCTGTGCAGCGGGACCCTCCTGCTGGCCCACGTGGCTGCCAGAGCCCATGCTGGTACGACACTCCAGCATGTCGGCGTCCCTGCGGGCCACACTACCGGTGACATGGCTAGCATGACCCTCCTTCCTGGCAGTGACACTGTTGATGTGAACCCCAGTTTCACATCTGTCCTTTGTAAATAGGACCATTTGCCCTTTCGCTCTCCCTTCCATTCCCAGGGCTTTTCATTCTCTCTGTTTCTGCCTCCGTTTCAGATATTTACTCACCTTTTTCTCTCTCACTATGTCTGCCGTGGTCTCGATGAGAGTGCGCCACATAAGATTCCCCCATTAAAAGTCATGAATTGAGTGGCTTTTAGTATACCTGTGGTTGTGCACATTCCATTTTAATTTGCAATCCATTGTAGAACGTCTTATCACCCCCGACCAGAGAAAAACCCTGTAGACATTAGTCACTGCTCATTCTGTCTCAAACCCTCTCCCTGACCCTCAGCCCTAGGTAGCAACTACATAGCGCGATCAACCCCATATGCATAGTTTTTCATATTGTGGACAATTCCTATAAACGGAATTGCACAATAGGTGAGCTTTTATGACTGACGTAACACGTAGCACAATATTTTGAAGATTCATCCACATTGTAGGCTTACCCACAGGGGGAAACCAGTACTTTTGGGGTTTTAGTAACACCGGGTGTTTTCTCCTTCCTTCTGTCCTTCTTTCCTTCTTTCCTTCCTTCCTTACTTCCTTCCTTCCTTCCTTCTTTCCTTCCTTCCTTCCTTCCTTCCTTCCTTCCTCCTATTTCTCTCTTACTCCTTCTGCCCTCTCTCTTTCACATGCCTTAGGTGCATCCCACATTCTGCGTTTCTTTGGGGAAATCCTCGACAGGTGCAGGAAAATTGTGTTATTGTAACTATTTACCGCTATCTCTCTTTCACGGCTCTCCATCAGTTGTGAACATCTATTGATTTATCCCAAGTCACTAGGCATATTTTAATTGGTTACACCTGTTTTTCTTTATACAGCTGTTTCTGGACTATAGGGTCGCATACTCATAAACCCAGTGTAACTCAGAAACGCATCTAATATTCCAATAAACCCATCATAACGTTGAAAAATCAAAAATCAAACCATCGTAAGTCACGGTTTGTACGTGGATATGGGCGTCATCAATTCCATTGTATTCAATAATGCTGTACGCCATTAACAATGGCAGACTGATTGGGAGTGGAGATTGATAGCATTATAAAAATCAGTTATTTAAGGGATACTTCTTTAACCTGACTGAAGAACTGATCTAATGGCTTTAGTACAGTGCATGATTATGTGAGATGTTTTGAGACAGAGTAGTACATTTGTGAGTGAAATTTTATGGCTTTTTTTCACTTAGTAGGAACCATTGTGTGTGGAAAAGTGAGAAAATTGCTTTCGGCTGTAGAGTCTGGCATTCATTGTAGATTTAAGCTTAGTTTTCTGTGAGCAAATCTTATTCAATAAAATACTACTCTTTATAATAAAAAACAAAAACACTGGTGATATGAGGTCATTATCCTCAGCAAACTAATCCAGGGAAAGAAAACCAAACGCCACATTCTCACTTATAATGGGAGCTGAAAAATGGGATCACATGGACACAGGAAGGGGAACAACACACACTGGGGCCTTTCGGGAGGCAGAGCGTTAAGAAAAACAGCTACTGCACGCTGGACTTAATACCTAGGTGATGGGTTGACAGGTGCAGCAAACCACCATGGCACACGTTTGTTTACCTTAGTAACAAATCTGCACGTCCCGCACATATACCCCAGAACTTAGAAACAAAACGAAACAAAAGAAAACGAAAAAGCAATAGCAAAACGCTAAAGGCAAAATAAAGTTTCAAACTCAGAAAGTGACAGACCAATGTTTGCTTCACATCATGGTTCTCAACCCAGGTGCCATAAGGTCAGGATAAAAAATTTGATTACGTATTGTAAATAAGACGTGCAGCAAATGACCAGAAATATTATTCTCAACATATGTGTGTCTTCTAATTGAATGGTGACGCTATCTACCGGGACATAGCGTTAGATTCCAAAGGGCCGAGTCCCGCCAAACAGGCCTCCCACACTAATAACAATGGGAAGCCCTACTTTGTTTTACCTGTGCTTCTCAGCAACTGGCTAGAAATCAGGTTGCCACCACTCCGAGATTTATTTGCATTCATTTGCTGGAAGAGCTCACAGCACGCAGGGAATCACTTACATTTGCCGTTGTATTTTAGCGGATATTGCAAAAAGTTCAGAGATAAATTTGGGGCCCGGCATGTGGGGAGGGGCGCACTACCTTCCAGGAAGTGTTATCCAGAAGCTCTCTGAACCCAGTCCTTTTGGGTTTTTATGGAGACCTCATTCTATAGGCATGATGGGTTAAACCATAGGCTATTGGTGATCAACTCAACCTGAGTCTCTCAACCCTCCCTGGAAATTGGGGTTTGACATCAATTTCTGGGTGGATCCTTAAGTCCCAGGTAGATATCCGGTGTGCAGCTGAACATCATTCCCTCGTGGACGCCCAGTGCCCTGGTGGATATGAGGTCTCAGGTGAACACAATTCCCCATGCAGACATTAATTACCAGCTGCACGCTCAGAACCCTAGAGGACAACTGTCCCCATGTTGACATCACTCTCAAGGTGTACATTAGGCCACATATGTATACCCAGGTCCAAGGCATACACGAGTTCGCAGTAAAACTCAAGGCACCAGGAGGAGACTCAAGCCCTAGGAGGATGCCCAGACCCCAGGTAATTACAAGGCCCCAGGTGGATATCAGATTCCCAATGAACATTAGGTCCCAAGTGCATACCTAGGCACCAGGTAGACACCAGGCCTCAGGTGCATCCCCTAGTCTCAAGGGCACACTAGGTCCCCAGTGAACACTGGCTCCAGGTGAGCACCCAGTCCAACCTAGACACCGTGACCCAGGTGGTCATTAGGCCACAGATGAACACCAATCTTGAGTGAACACCAGATCCCAGGTGGGTCCCTAGACACCAGGTGGATATTGGGTCCCAAGTGGACACCCAGCCCCTAGATGATATTTGGTGTACTTTGATATTTTATGTACAGTATATAATATATATTTGGTGAAATTTGATATTGTATTTACAGTATATAATATATATTTGGAGAAATTTGATATTATATGTACAGTATATAATACACATTTGTTGAAATTTGATATTTTATGTACAGTACATAAAATATATTTGCTGTACTTTGATATTATTTGTACAGTATATAAGATATATTTGGTGTAATTTGATATTTTATGTACAATATATAATATATATTTGGTAAAATTTGATATTGTGTACAGTATATAATATATATTTGGTGTACTTTCATATTTCATGAAGAGTATATAATATATATTTGGTGAAATTTGATATTTTATCTACAGTATATAATATATATTTGTTGTGCTTTAATATTTTATGTACAGTATATAATATATATTTGGTAAAATTTGATATTTTATGTACAGTATATAGTGTACATTTGGTGAAATTTCATATTTTATGCACAGTATGTAGTACATATTTGTTGAAATTTGATATCTTATGTAAAGTATGTAATATAAATTTGGTGTACTTTGATATTTTATGGACAGTATATAAGATATATTTGGTGTATTTTGATATTTTATGTACAGTATATAATATATACTTCGTGTAATTTGTTATTTTATATACAGTATAAAATATATATTTTTTGGTGAAATTTGATACTTTGTGTACAGTATATAATATATATTTGGTGTACTTTCATATTTTATGTACAGTATATAATATATTTGGTGAAATTTGATATTTTATGTACAGTATATAACATATATTTGGTGAAGTTTGATATTTTATGTACAGTGTAAAATATATGTTTGGTGTACTTTGAAATTGACTGTACAGTATTTAATATATATTTGCTGTACTTTGATATTTTATGTACGATATATAATATATATTTGGTGAAATTTGATATATGTACAGTAGAAAATATATATTTGGTGAAATTTGATATTTTTTGTACAGTAGAAAATATATATTTGGTGAAATTTGATATTTTTTGTACAGTATATAATATATATTTGGTGTACTTTTATATTTTATGTACAGTATATAATATATATTTGGAGTACTTTGATATTTTATGTACACTATATAATATATTTGGTGATATTTGATGCATTATATGTACAGTATATAATATATATTTGGTGAAATTTTATATTTTATGTACAGTATATAATATAAGTTTGGTGAGCTTTCATATTTTATGTACAGTATGTAGTACATATTTGGTGAAATTTGATATTTTATGTAAAGTATATAATATATACTTGGTGAAATTTGATATTTTATGTACAGTATATAATATATATTTGGTGTACTAAGATATTTTATGTAAAGTATATAAGCTATATTTGGTGTACATTGATATTTCGTGTACAATTTATAATATATACTTGGTGAAATTTGATATTTTATGTACAGTATATAATACATATTTGGTGAAATTTGATATTTTCTGTACAGTATATATTATATTTTTGGTCAAATTTGATATTTTATGTACAGTACATAATATATATTTGTATACTTTCATAGTTAAGTACATTATATAATGTATATGTGGTGAAATTTGATATTTTATGTACAGTATATAATACATATTGGGTGAAATTTGGTATTTTACGTACAGTATATAAATATATTTAGTGTACTTTCATATTTTATGTACAGTATATAATATATATTCGGTGAAATTGGATATTTTATGTATGGTATATAATATATATTTGGTGCAATTTCATATTTTATATACAGTATATAATACATATTTAGTGTACTTTCATATTTCATGTATGGTATATAATACATACTTCTTGAAATTTGAAATTTTATTTACAGTATATAATATATATTTCTTGAAATTTGATATTTTATGTACGGTGTATAATATATATTTGCTGTGCTTTGATATTTTATGTACAGTATATAATGAATATTTGGTAAAATTTGATATTTTATGTGCAGAATATAATATATATTTGGTGAAATTTCAAATTTTATGTACAGTATGTAATATATATTTGGTGAAATTTGATATTTTATGTACAGTATATAATATACTTTTGGTGTCCTTTGATACTTTATGTACTCTATATGATATATATTTGGTGAAATTTGATATTTTTTGTATAGTATATTATATATTTGGTGAAATTTGATATTACTTGTACAGTATATAAAATAAATTTGGTGAAATTTGATATTTTATGTACAGTATATAATATATATTTGGTGTACTTTCAAATTTTATGTACAGTATATAAGATATATTTGGTGTATGTTGATATTTTATGTAGAGTTTATAATATATATTTGATGTACTTTCATATTTTATGTACTGTATATCACATGTTTCGTGAAGTTTGATATTTTATGTGCAGCATATAATAAACTTCGTGAAATTTGATATTTTATGTACAGTATATAATATATCAATGGAGAAATTTGATATTATATGTACCGTATATAAAATATATTTGATGAATTTTGATATTTTATGTACTGTATATCATATATGTTTGGTTTACTTTGATATTTTATGTACAGTACATAATATAAATTTGGTGTACTTTGATATTTTACTTACAGTATATAATATATATTTGGTGAAATTTGATATTTTATTTACAGTATATAATATATATTTGGAGAAATTTGATATTATATGCACAGTATATAATATACTTTTGGTGAAATTTGATATTGTATGTACAGTATATAATATATATTTGGTGTACTTTGATATACTTTGCACAGTATAAAAGATATATTTGGTGTACTTTGATATTTTTTGTACAGTATACAATATATATTTGTTGAAATTTAATATTTTATGTACAGTATATAATCCATATTTGGTGAAATTTGATATTTTATTTACAGTATGTAATATATATTCGATGTACTTTCATATTTTATGTACACTATATAATATATTTGGTGAAATTTCATGTTTTATATACAGAATATAATATATATTTGGTGAAATTTGATATTTTATGTACAGTATATAATATTTATATGGTGAAATTCGATATTTTATGTACAGTATAAAATATATATTTGGCGTACTTTCATAGTTTATGTACACTATATAATATATATTTGGTGAAATTTACTATATTTTGTACAGTGTATAATATATATTTGGTGTGCTTTCATATTTTATATACAGTATGAAATATGTATTTGGTGTCCTTTCATATATTATATGCAGTATATAATATTTATTTGGTGAAATTTAATACTTTATGTACAGTATATAATATATATTTGGTGTACTTTGATATTTTATGTACAGTATATAATATATATTTTGTGAAATTTGATATTTTATATACGGTATATAATATATATTTTTTGGTGAAATTTTATATTTTATTCAGTTTAAAATATATATTAGGTGTACTTAATATTTTATTTACAATATATTATATATTTGGTGAAGTTTGATATTTTATGTACAGTATAAAATATATATTTGGTGAATTTTGCTATTTTATGTACTGTATATCATATATGTTTGGTTTACTTTGATATTTTATGTACAGTATATAATATAAATTTGGTATACTTTGATATTTTACTTACAGTTTATAATATATATTTAGTGAAATTTGATATATTATTTACAGTATATAATATATATTTGTAGAAATTTGATATTATATGTACAGTATATAATATACTTTTGGTGAAATTTGATATTTTATTTACAGTATATAATATATATTTGGAGAAATTTGATATTATATGTACAGTATATAATATACTTTTGGTGAAATTTGATATTGTATGTACAATATATAATATATATTTGGTGTACTTTGATATACATGGCACAGTATAAAATATATATTTGGTGTATTTGATATTTTATGTACAGTATATAATATATATTTGTTGAAATTTGATATTTTATGTACAGTATATAATACACATTTGCTGAAATTTGATATTTTATTTACAGTATATAATATATATTTGGTGTACTTTCATATTTTATGTACAGTACACAGTATATATTTGCTGAAATTTGATATTTTATGTACAGTATGTAATATATATTCGATGTACTTTCATATTTTATGTACAGTATATAATATATTTGGTGAAATTTCATATTTTATATACAGTAAATGATATATATTTGGTGAAATTTTGTATTTTATGTACAGTATATAATATATATGGTGAAATTCGATATTTTATGTACAGTATAAAATATATATTTGGTGTACTTTCATATTTTATATACACTATATAATATATATTTGGTGAAATTTAATATATTTTTTACAGTGTATAATATATATTTGGTGTGCTTTCATATTTTATATACAGTATATAATATATATTTGGTGTCCTTTCATATATTATACAAGTATATAATATTTATTTGCTGAAATTTATTATTTTTTGCACAGTATATAATATATATTTGGTGAAATTTGATATTTTATGGACAGTATATAATATATATTTTGTGAAATTTGATATTTTATATACAGTATATAATATATATTTTTTGGTGAAATTTGATATTTTATATACAGTTTAAAATATATATTTGGTGTACTTTAATATTTTATGTACACTATATTATATATTTGGTGAAGTTTGATATTTTATGAACAGTATATAATACATATTTGGTGAAGTTTGATATTTTATGTACAGTGTATAATATATGTTTGGTGTACTTTGATATTTTATGTACAGTATATAATATATATTTGGTGTACTTTGATATTTTACGTACAGTATATTATATACCTTTTGTGAAATTTCTTATTTTATATACAGTAGAAAATATACATTTTTAGGTGAAATTTGATACTTTATGTACAGTATATAATATTCATTTGGTGTACTTTAATATTTTATGTTCAATATATAATATATTTGGTGGAATTTGATATTTTATGTACAGTATATAATATATATTTGGTGAAGTTTGATATTTTATGTACAGAGTATAATATATGTTTGGAGAACTTGGATATTGTATGTACAGTATATAATATATATTTGCTCTTCTTTGATATTTTATGTACAGTATATTATATATTTGCTGAAATTTGATATTTTATCTACACTATATAATATATATTCGGTGAAATTTGATATTTTTTGTACAGTATATAATACACATTTGTTGTACTTTCGTATTTTATGTACAGTACACAATATGTATTTGGTGAACTTTGATATTTTATGTACAATATATAATATATTTGGTGAAATTTCATGCATTATATGTACAGTATATAATATATATTTTGTGAAATTTGAATTTTATGTACATTATATAATATATCTTTTGTGAAATTTCTTATTTTTTATACAGTATAAAATATACATTTTTTGGTGAAATTTGATACTTTATGTACAGTATATAATATACAATTGGTGTACTTTAATATTTTATGTACAGCATATAATATATTTGGTGGAATTTGATATTATATTTACAGTATATAATATATATTTGGTGAAGTTTGATATTTTATGTACAGTGTATAATATATGTTTGGTGTACTTTGATATTGAATGTACACTATTTAATATATATTTGCTGTACTTTGATATTTTATGTACAGTACATAATATATATTTGGTTAAATTTGGTATTTTACGTATAGTATAAAATATGTATTTAGTGTAGTTTAAAATTTTATGTACAGTATATAATATATATTTGGTGAAATTTGACATTTTATGTACACTATATAATATATATTTGCTGTGCTTTGATATTTTATGTATAGAATATAATGAATATTTGGTAAAAGTTGATATTTAATATACAGTATATAATATATATTTGGTGAAATTTCATATTTTATGTACAGTATGTAATATATATTTGGTGAAATTTGATATTTTATATACTGTATATAATACATAAATGGTGAAATTCGATATTTTATATAAAGTATATAATATATATTTGGTGACATTTGATATTTTATGTACACTATATAATATATGTTTGGTGTACTTTGATATTTTATGTGGAGTATATAATATATATTTGGAGAAATTTGATATTTTATGTAAAGTATATAATATATGTTTGGTGTACTTTGATGTTTTGTGTACACTATATAATATACATTTGGCGTACTTTGATATTTTATGTACAGTATATAATATATATTTGATGAAATTTGGTATTTTATGTACAGTATATTATATACATTTGGTGAAATTTCATATTATATGTTCAGTATATAATATAAATTTGGTGAAATTTGATATTTTATGTACAGTATATAATATATATTTGGTGTACTTTCATATTTTATGTACAGTATATGAGATATATTTGGTGTACCTTGATATTTTATGTACAGTGTATAATATATATTTGATGTACTTTCACATTTTATGAACAGTATATAATATATTTCGTGAAATTTGATATTTTATGTGCAGTATATAATATATTTCGTGAAATTTGGTATTTTATGTGCAGAATTTAATATATATTTGGTGCACTTTGAAATTTTATATACAGTATATAATAAATATTTGGTAAACTTTGATATTTTATGTACATTATATAAAATATATTTGGTGAAATTTGATATTTTATGTACAGTATATAATATGTATTTGGTGAAATTTCATATTTTACGTACAGTATATGATATTTATTTGGTGTAATTTGATATTTTCTCTACAGTATATAATATATATTAGGTGAACTTTCATATCTTATGTACAGTATATAATACATATTTGGTGTACTTTCATATTTGATGCACAGCTTATAATATATATTTGGTGTAGTTTGATATTTTATGTAAAGTAAATAATATATATTTGGTGAAATTTGGTATTTTATGTGTGTAAATAATATATATTTGGTGTACTTTCATATTTCTTGTACAGTATACAGTACATATTTGGTGAAATTTGGTATTTTATGTGCAGTATATAATATATATTTGGTGTGCTTTGATTTTTTTTAGTAGAGTATATAATATATATTTGGTAAAATTTGATATATTATGTACAGTGTATAATATATATTTGGTGTGCTTTCATATTTTATGTAAAGTGTATAATATATATTTGGCGTATTTTCATATTTTAAGTGCAGCATATAATATATTTCGTGAAATTTCATGTTTTATTTACAGTATTGAATATATATTTGGTGTACTTTCATATTTTATGTACAGTATATAATATATATTCGGTGAAATTTGATATTTTATCTACAATATATAATATATATTTGGTGAAATTTGGTACTTTATGTACTGCATATAATATATATTTGGTGAAATTTGATATTTTATCTATGGTATATAATATATATTTAGTGGACTATCATATTTTATGTACAGTAGATAATATACATTTGGTGAAATTTCATATTTTATGTACAGTATATAATATAATTTCGGTGTACTTTGATATTTTATGTGCAGTATATAAGACATATTTGGTGCACTTTTATTTTTTATGTACAGGGTATAATATATATTTGGTGTACTTTCATATTTTATGTACAGTATATAATATATTTCGAGAAATTTGATATTTATGTACAGTATATAATATATTTGGTGAAATTTGATATTTTTTGTGCAGTATTTAATATATATTTTGTGTAGTTTGATATTTTATGTACAGTATATAATATATATTTGGTGAAATTTGATGTTTTATGTACAGTCTATAATATATATTTGGTGAAATTTGATATATTCTGTACAGTATATAATATGTAAATGGAGAAATTTGATATTTTAACTACAGTACTTATTATATATTTGGAGAAATTTGATATTTTTCGTGCAGTGTATAGTATATATTTGGTGAAATTTGATATTTTATATACAGTATATAATATATATTTGGTGAAATTTGATATTTTATGGACACTATATAATATATGTTTGGTGTACATTGACATTTTATGTACAGTATATAATATATATTTGGTGTACTTTAATTTTTTTTCAGAGTTTATAATATATATTTGGTGAAATTTGATATTTTATGTACAGCATATTATATGTGATTTGTGAAATTTGATATTATATGTACAGTATATAATATAAATCTAGTGAAATTTGATATTTTATGTACAGTGCATAATATATATTTGGTGTACTTTGATATTTTATGTACAGTGTATAAGATATATTTGGTGTACTTCGTTATTTTATGTACAGGGTATAATATATATTTGGTGTACTTTCATATTTTTTGTACAGTACATAATGTATTCAGTGAAATCTGATATTTTATGTACAGTATAAAATATAATTCGTGAAATTTGATATTTTATGTACAGTATATAATATATATTTTGTGTAATTTGATATTTCATGTACTGTATATAATATACATCTGGTGTGCTTTCATATTTTATGTACAGTATATAATATATATTTGGAGAAATTTGATATTTCACGTACAGTATACAATATATAACTGGAGAAGTTTCATATTTTATGTACAGTATATAAAATATATTTGGTCAATTTTGATATTGTATGTACAGTATATAATATAGGTTTGGTGTACTTTGATATTTTATGTACAGTATATAATATAAATTTGGTGTACTTTGATATTTTACGTCCAGTATATAATATATATTTGGTGAAATTTGATATTTTATTTACAGCATACAATATATATTTGGAGAAATTTGATATTGTATGTACAGTATATAATGTACATTTGGTGAGATTTGAGATTTTATATACAGTATATAATATATATTTGGTGTACTTTGATATATTTTGCACAGTATATAAGATATAACTGGTGAACTTTGATATTTTATGTACAGTATATAATATATGTTTGGTGTAGTTTCATATTTTATGTATAGTATATAATGTATATTTGGTGAAATTTTGTATTTTATGTACAATGTATAATATATATTTGGTGTACCTTCATATTTCATGTACAGCACGTAGTAGATGTTTGGATAAATTTGATATATTTTGTACAGTATATAATATATATTTGGTGTACTTTCATATTTTATGTACAATAAATAATACATATTTGGTGAAATTTGATATTTTTTTTGTACAGTATATAATATATATTTGGTGTGCTTTGATATTTTATGTACAGTATATAATACATATTTGGTAAAATTTGATATTTTATGAACAGTATATAATATATATTTTGTGAAATTTCATATTTTATGTACAGTCTATAATAAATATTTTTTGAAATATGATATTTTATGTACAGTATGTAATATATAAATGGTTAAATTTGATATTTTATGTACAGTATATAATATATATTTGGTGACATTTGATATTTTATGTACAGTATATAATATGTATTTGGTGCACTTTGATATTTTATGTACAGTATAGAAGATATATTTGGTGTACTTTGATATTTTATGTACAGTATATCATATATATTTGGTGAAATTTGATATTTCCTGTACAGTATATAATATATACTTGGTGAACTTTCATATCTTATGTACTGTATATATTATATGTTTGGAGAACTTTCATATTTTATGTACAGTATATAATATATATTTGGTGACATTTGATATTTTATGTACACTATATAATATATGTTTGGTGTACTTTGATATTTTATGTGGAGTATATAATATATATTTGGAGAAATTTGATATTTTATGTAAAGTATATAATATATGTTTGGTGTACTTTGATATTTTGTGTACACTATATAATATACATTTGGCGTACTTTGATATTTTATGTAAAGTACATAATATATATTTGATGAAATTTGGTATTTTATGTACAGTATATTATATACATTTGGTGAAATTTCATATTATATGTTCAGTATATAATATAAATTTGGTGAAATTTGATATTTTATGTACAGTATATAATATATATTTGGTGTACTTTCATATTTTTTGTACAGTATATGAGATATATTTGGTGTACCTTGATATTTTATGTACAGTGTATAATATATATTTGATGTACTTTCACATTTTATGAACACTATATAATATATTTCGTGAAATTTGATATTTTATGTGCAGTATATAATATATTTCGTGAAATTTGGTATTTTATGTGCAGAATTTAATATATATTTGGTGCACTTTGATATTTTATATACAGTATATAATAAATATTTGGTAAACTTTGATATTTTATGTACATTATATAAAATATATTTGGTGAAATTTGATATTTTATGTACAGTATATAATATGTATTTGGTGAAATTTCATATTTTACGTACAGTATATGATATTTAGTTGGTGTAATTTGATATTTTCTCTACAGTATATAATATATATTAGGTGAAATTTAGTATATTATGTTCAGTGTATAATATATATATGGTGTCCTTTCATATTTTATATACAGTATATAATATATATTTGTTGCACTTTCATATTTTATATTCAGTATATGATATTTATTTGGTGATATTTCATATTTTATGTACAGTATATAATATATACTTGGTGTACTTTTATGTTTAATGTACAGTATATAATATATATTTGGTGTACTTTAATATTTTATGTACAGTATATAATATATTTGGTGAAATTTTACATTTTATGTACAGTATATAATATATATTTGATGTACTTTGATATTTTATGTACAGTATATAATATATATTGCGAAATTTGATATTTTATTTATAGTATATAATGTATATTTTTTGATGAAATTTTATATTTTATGTAGAGTATACAATATATATTTGGTGTACTTTAATATTTTATGTACGGTGTATAATATATTTAGTGAAATTTGATATTTTATGTACAGTATATAATATATATTTGGTGAAGTTTGATATATAATATGCAGCGTATAATGTATGTTTGGTGCACTTTGATATTGTATGTACAGCATATAAAGTATATTTGCTACACTTTGTTATTTTATTTAGAGTATATAATATATGTTTGGTGAAATATGATATTTTATGTACAGTATATAATGTATATTTGTTGAAATTTGATATTATATGTACAGTTTATAATATATATTTGGTGTACTTTGATATTTTATGTACAGTATAAAGGATATATTTGGTGTAATTTGATATTTTATGTACAGAAGATAATATATATTTGGTGAAATTTGATATCTTATGTACAGTATATAATATCTTTTTGGTGAAATTTGCTATATTATGTATAGTATATAATATATGTATGGTTTACTTTCAAATTTTATGTACAATATATAATATATATTTGGTGAAATTTGATATTTCATGAACACTATATAATATATATTTGCTGTGCTTTGATATTTTATGTACAGTATATAATGAATATTCGGTAAAATTTTATATTTTATGTACAGTAAATTATATACATTTGTTGAAATTTTATATTTTATGTACAGTATATAATATATATTGGGTGAAATTTGATATTTTATGTGCAGTATATAATACATGTTTGGTGTACTTTGATATTTTATGTACAGTATATAATAAATATATGGTGGACTTTGATATTTTATGTACAGTATATAATATATATTTGGTGAAATTTGATATTTTATGTACAGTATATAGTATATATGTGGTGAAATTTGATATTATATGCACAGTATATAATATACATTTGGTGAAATTTGATATTTTATGTACAGTATATAATATATATTTGGTGTACTTTGATATATTTTCCAAAGTATATAATAAATATTTTGTGTGATATTTTGTGTAGAGTGTATAATATATATTTGGTGAAATCTGATATTTTATGTACAGTATATAATATATTTCGTTAATTTACATATTTTATGTAGAGTATATAATACATATTTGGTGAAATTTGTATTTTATGTACAGTATATAATATATATTTGGTGAAATTTGATATTTCATGTACAGTGTATAATATATAATTGGTGAAATGTGGTATATGAGGTACAGTGTATAATATATGTTTGGTGAGCTTTCATATTTTATGTACAGTGTATAATATATATTTGGTGTACTTTCATATTTTACGTACAGTTTATAATAAGTTTCATTAAATTTGATGTTTTATGTACAGTTTTTAACGCATATTTGATGTACTTTCATATTTTATGTACAATATATAAAATATATTTAGTGAAATTTGATATTTTATGTACAGTATACAATATACATTAGTTGAAATTTGAGATTTTATGTACAGTCTATAATACATAAATCGTGAAATTTGATATTTTATGTACAGTGTATAATATATATTTGGTCACATTTGATATTTTATGTACAGTATATAATATATGTTTGGTGTAGTTTGATATTTTATGTAGAGTATACAGTATATATTTGGTGAAATTTGATATTTTATGTACAGTATATAATATATGTTTGGTGTACTTTGATATTTTATGTACAGTATATAATGTATATTTGGTGAAATTTGATATTGTATGTACAGTATATAATATACAGTTGCAGAAATTTGATATTTTATGTAGAGTATACAATATGTATTTGGTGTACTTTCATATTTTATGTATAACATATAATATATATTTGGTGTAGTTTGATATTTTATGTACACTGTATAATATATATTTGCTGAAATTTGATATTTTATGTACAGTATATAATATATATATGGAGAACGTTCATATTTTATGTACAGTTTATAATATAGATTTGGTGTACTTTCATATTTTGTGTACAGCATATAAAATGTATTTTGTGAAATTTGATATTTTATGTACAGTATATATTATATGTTTGGTGTATTTTGATATTTTATGCACAGTAAATAATATATATTTGGTGAAATTTGATATTTTATGTACAGTATATAATATATATTTGTTGAAATTTAATATTATATGTATAGTATATAATATACATTTGGTGAAATTTGATATTTTATGTACAATATATAATATATATTTGGTGAAATTTGATATTTTTTGTACAGTGTATAATATATATTTGGTGAAGTTTGATATTTTTTGTACAGTGTATATTATATGTTTGGTGTACTTTGATATTGTATGTAAAGTATATAATATGTATTTGCTGGACATTGATATTTTATGTAGAGTATATAATATATATTTTTTGAAATTTGATATTTTATGTAGAGTATATAATATATATTTGGTGTACTTTGATATTTTATGTACAGTATATAGGATTTATTTTCTGTACTTTGTATTTTATGTACAGCACATAGTATATGTTTGGTGTAATTTCATATTTTATATACAGTATATTATATATTTGGAGAAATTTGATATTTTATGTACTGTATATAATACGTATTTGGTGAATTTTGATATTTTATGTACAGTATGTAATATATATTTGGTGAAATTTAATATTTTATGTACAGTATATAATATATATTTGGTGTACTTTGATATTTTATGCACAGTATAAAAGAGATATATGGTGTACTTTGATATTTTATGTACAGTATATAATATATATTTGGTGAAATATGATATTTTATGTACAGTATATTATACAGTTTGTGAATTTTGAAATTTTATCTAGAGAATATAACATATAGTTGGTGAAATTTGATATTTTATGTATGGTATATAAGATAAATATGGTGAAATTTGATATTATATGTACAGTATATAATATACATTTTGTGAAATTTGACATTTTATGTACAGTATATTATATATATTTGGTGTACTTTGATATTTTACACACAGTATATAAGAGATATTTGGTGTACTTTGATATTTTATGTACAGTGTATAATATATGTTTGTTGTACTTTCATATTTTATGTACAGTATAAAATATATTTCGTGAAATTTGATATTTCATGCACAGTATATAATATATTTCGTGAAATTTGATATTTTATGTACAGTATTTAGTATATATTTCGTGTACTTTGATATTTTATGTGCAGTATATAATGCACATTTTGTGAAATTTGATATTTTATGTACAGTATAAAATATATATTTGCTGAAATTTGATATTTTATTTAGAGTATATAATATATATTTGGTTTACTTTGATATTTTATGTACAGTACATAATATATATTTGTTGAAATTTAATATTTTATGTAGAGTATATAATATATATTTGGAGAAATTTGATATTATATGAACAGTATATAATATACATTTGGTGAAATTAGATATTTTATGTACAGTGTGCAATATATATTTGGTGTACTTTGATATTTTTTGCACTTTATATTAGATATATTTGGTGTACTTTGATATTTCATGTACAATATATAATATATACTTGGTGAAATTTGATATTATGAGTAAAGAATATAATACATATTTGGTGAAATTTGATATTTTATGTATAGTATATAATATGTATTTGCTGAAATTTGATATTTTATGTACAGTATATAATACAAATTTAGTGTACTTTCATATTTCATGTATAGTATTAAATGCATATTTCTTGAAATTCGATATTTTATGTAAAGTATATAACAAATATTCAGTGAAGGTTGATATTTTATGTATTTTATATAATATATATTTGGTGAAAAATGATATTTTCTGAACAGTATGTAATATATATAGTGTAATTTCATATTTTGTGTATGGCATATAATACATATATGGTGAAATTTGATGTGTTATACATAGTATATAATATATATTTTGTGTGCTTTCATATTTTATGTACAGTATATAAAATATATTCATTGTACTTTCATATTTTATGTACAGAATGTAATATATCTGGTGAAATTTGATATTTTCCATGCAGTATATAGTATATATTTGGTGAAATTTGATATTTTCCATGCAGTATATAGTATATATTTGGTGAAATTTGATATTTTATGTACAGTATTTAATATATATTTGGTGAAATTTGATATTTTATGTACAGTATATAATATATGTTTGGTGTACTTTGATATTTTACGTACAGTATATAACATATATTTGGTAAAATTTGATATTTTATGTGCAGTATATAATATATATTTGGTCAAATTTCATATTTTATGTACAGTGTATAATATATATTCGGTGAAATTTGATATTTTATGTACAGTATAAAATATGTAAATGGAGAAATTTGATATTTTAAGTACAGTATATAATATATATTTGGTGAAATTTGATATTTTTTCTACAGTGTATTACATATATTTGGCGAAGTTTGATGTTATATGTACAGTATGTAATATAAATTTGGTGATATTTGATATTTTATGTAGAGTATATAATACATATTTGGTGTACTTTGATATTTTATGTACAGTATATAAGATATGTTTGGTGTACTTTGATATTTTATATGCAGTGTATAATATATATTTGGTGTGCTTTGATATTTTATGTACAGTATATAATATATATTTGGTAAAATTTGATATTTTATATACAGTATATAATATATATTCGGAGAAATTTCATATTTTATGTAGTGTATATAATATATATTTGGAGAAAATTGATATTATATGTACTGTATATAATATTCATTTGGTGAAATTTGATATTTATGTACAGTATATAATATATATTTGATGTACTTTGATACTTTTTGCACAGTATGTAAGATATATTTGGTGTTTTTTAATATTTTATGTATAGTGTATAATATATATTTGGTGAAATTTGATATTTTATCTACACTATATAATATATATTTGGTGAAATTTGATATTTTATCTACACTATATAATATATATTTGGTAAAATTTGATATTTTATCTACACTATATAATATATATTTGGCGAAATTTGATATTTTATGTACTGTATATAATATATATTTGGTGAAATTTGACATTTTATGTACAGTATATAATATTTATTAAGTGTACTTTCATAGATTATGTAGAGTATATAATGTATATTTGGTGAAATTTGATATTTTTTGTACAGTATACAATATATATTTCGAGAAATTTGATATTTTATGTTCACTATATAATATATATTTTTTGTGCTTTGATATTTTATGTACAGTATATAATATTTTGGTAAAATTTGATATTTTATGTACAGTACATAATATATATTTGGTGAAATTTGATATTTTATGAACAGTATATAATTTGTATTTGGTGAAATTTGATATAATATCTACAGCATATAATACTTATTTGGTGAAATCTGATATTTTCTGTACAGTGTATAATATATATTTGGTGTACTTTCATATCTTAAGTACAATATATAATATATATTTGGTGTGCTTTGATATTTTATGAACAGTATATAATATATTTGGTGAAATTTGATATTTTATGTTCAGTATATAATATATATTTGGTGAAATTTCATATTTCATGTAGAGTTTTTAATATATATTTGGAGAAATTTGATATTATATGTACTGTATATAATACACATTTGGTGAAATTTGATATTTATGTACAGTATATAATATATATTTGGTGAACTTTCATATCTTATGTACAGTATATAAGATATATTTGGGGTTTTTTGATATTTTATGTACAGTGTATAATATATATTTGGTGAAATTTGATATTTTATCTACACTATATAATATATACTTCGTGAAATTTGATATTTTAAGTACTCTTTATAATATATATTTGCTGAAATTTGATATTTTATGTACAGTATATAATATATATTTAGTGTACTTTCATAGTTTATGTTCAGTATATAATGTATATTTGGTGAAATTTGATATTTTTTCTATAGTATATGATACATATTTAGTGTACTTTAATATTTCATGTATAGTATATAATACATTATTCTTGAAATTTGATATTTTCTGTACAGTATATAATATATATTTGGTGAAATTTCATATTTTATGTACTCTATATAATATATATTTAGTGTAGTTTCATATTTTATCTACACTATATAATCTATATTCAGTGAAATTTGATATTTTATGTACGGTATATAATACATATTTGGTGAAATTTGATATTTTATGTACAGTATATAATATATATTTAGTGTACTTTCATATTTTATGTGCAGTATATAATACATATTTGGTTAAATTTGATGTATTATGTATAGTATATAATATATATTTTGTGGAATTTCATATTTTATTTACACTATATAATATATATTTATTGTACTTTCATATTTTATGTACAGTATAGAATTCATATTTGCTGAAATTTAATATTTTATATGCAGTATATATGTTTGGTGTACTTTGATACTTTATGTACAATATATAATATATATATGGTGTACTTTGATATTTTATGCACTGTATACAATATATATTTGGTGAAATTTGATATTTTTCATGCAGTATATAATATATATTTGGTGAAATTTGTTATTTTCCGTGCAGTATATAGTATATATTTGGAGTACTTTGATATTTTATGTACAGTATATAATATATATTTGGTGTACTACTATATTTTATGTACAGTATATAATATATATTTGGTGTAGTTTGATATTTTATGTACAGTATATAATATATATTTGTTGTTCTTTGATATTTTATGTACAGTATGTAATATACATTTGGCGCAGTTTGATAATTTATGTATAGTTTATTATATATATTTTGTGAAATTTGATATTTTTTCTATCGTATATAATATATATTTGGTTTACTTTCATATTTTATGTACAGTATATAATATTTATGTGGTGAAATTTGATATTTTATATACACTATACAATATATATTTGCTGTGCTTTGATATTTTACGTATAGCATATAATAAATATTTGGTAAAATTTGATATTTTATGTACAGAATATAATAAATATTTGGTGAAATTTGATATTTTATGTACAATATATAATATTTATTTGGTGAAATTTGATATTTTCTTTGCAGTATATAATATTTATTTGGTGAAATTTGATATTTTCTGTTCAGGATGTAATATTTAGTTGGTGTGCATTGATATATCATGTACAGCATGTAATATATATTTGGGAAAATTTGATATTTTAGGTACGGTATATAATATATATTTGGTGATATTTCATATTTTATGTACAGTATTTAGTAGATATATGGTTAAATTTGAAATATTATGTACAGTTCATAATATATATTTAGTGTACTTTCATAGTTTATGTACAGCATATAATGTATAATTGTTGAAATTTGATATTTTTTGTACAGTATATAATACATATTTAGTGGACTTTCATATTTCATGTATAGTATGTAATACATATTTCTTGAAATTTGATATTTTCTATACAGTATATAATATATATTTGGTGAAATTTCATATTTTATGTACGGTATATAACATATATATAGTGTAGTTTCATATTTAATGTACAGTATATAATACATATTTGTGGAAATTTCATATTTTACTTACTGTATATAATATATATTTGGTGAAATTTGATATTTAATGTGCAGTATAAAATATATATTTACTGTACTTTCATATTTTATGTACAGTATATAATACATATTTGGTGAAATTTGATGTATTATGTACAGAATATAATATATATTTTGTGGAATTTCATATTTTATTTACACTATATTATATATTTATTGTACTTTCATATTTTATGTACAGTATAGAATACATATTTGGTGAAATTTAGTATTTTACGTGCAGTATATAATATATGTTTGGTGTACTTTGATATTTTACGTACAGAATATAATATATATATGGTGTACTTTGTTATTTTATGTACAGTATATAATATATATTTGGTGAAATTTGATATTTTACGTGCAGTATATAATATACGTTTGGTGAAATTTGTTATTTTCCGTGCAGTATATAGTATATATTTGGAGTAGTTTGATATTTTATGTACAGTATATAATATATATTTGGTGTACTATGATATTTTATGTACAGTATATAATACATATTTGGTGTAGTTTGATATTTTATGTACAGTATATAATATATATTTGGTGTGCAATGATATTTTATGTATAGTATATAGTATACATTTAGCGTAGTTTGATATTTTATGTACACTATATAATATATATTTGCTGTGCTTTGACATTTTATGTACAGTATATAATAAATATTTGGTAAAATTTGATATTTTATGTACAGAATATAATATATATTTGGTGAAATTTGATATTTTATGTACAGTATATAATATTTATTTGGTGAAATTTGATATTTTCTGTGCAGGATGTAATATATATTTGGTGTGTATTGATATATTATTTACAGTATATAATATATATTTGGTAAAATTTGATATTTTAGGTACGGTATATAATACATTTTTGGTGATATTTCATATTTTATGTACAGTAATTTGTAGATATTTGGTGAAATGTGATATTTTATGTACAGTATATAAATATATTTGGTGTGCTTTGAATGTTTGGTGTACTTTGATATTTTATGTACAGTATATAATATATATTTGGTTTACTTTAATATTTCATGTACAGTATATAATATATATTTGGTGAAATTTGATACTTTATGTACGGTATATAATACGTATTTGGTGAAATATGATTTTTTATGTACTGTATATAATATTTATTTGGAAAAATTTGATATTTTCTGTACCGTATGTAATATATATTTGGTGAACTTTTATATCTTATGTAGAGTATATCATACATATTTGGTGTACTTTCATACTTCATGTACAGTATATAATATATATTTGTTGTAATTTGATATTTTATGTACAGTATATAATATTTATTTGGTGTGCTTTGATATATTATGCACAGAATATAATATAAATTTGGTAAAATTTTATATTTTATGTATGGTATATAATATATATTTGGTGAAATTTCATATTTTATGTACAGTACATAGTAGATATTTGGTGAAATTTGATATTTAATGTACAGTATATAATACATATTTGGTGTGCTTTGATATATTATTTACAGTATATAATATATATTTGGCAAAAGTTGATATTTTATGTAGAGTATATAATAAATATTTGGTGAAATTTCATATTTTTTGTACAGTATAAAATATATATTTTGTGAAATTTCATATTTTATGTACAGTATATAATATATAAATGGTGAAATTGGATATTTTATGTACACTGCATAATATATGTTTGGTTACATTTGATATTTTCTGTACAGTATATAATATGTGTTTGGTGTACTTTGATATTTTATGTAGAGTATATAATATATGTTTTTTGAAATTTGATATTTTACGTACAGCATATATGTTTGGTGTACTTTGATATTTTATGTACAGTATTTAACATATATTTGGTGTACTTCGATATTTTATCTACAGTATATGATAAACATTAGGTGAAATTTGATAGTTTATGTACAGTATTTTATATATATTTGCTGAAATTTGATATTATATGTAAAGTATATAATATAAATTTGGTGTAATTTGTTATTTCATGTACAGTATGTAATATATATTTGGTGTATTTTGATATTTTTTGTAGAGAATATAAGATATATTTGGTGTACTTTGATATTTTATGTACACTGTGTAATATATCTTTGATGTACGTTCATATATTATGTACAGTATATAATTTATTTCGTGAAATTTGATATTTTATGTACAGTATATAATCTTTTTTGTGAAATTTGATATTTTATGTATAGTATATAGTATATATTTGGTGAAATATGATATTTTATGGAAAGTATATAATATATGAATGCTGAAATTTGATATTTTTTGTACAGTATATAATATATATTTGGCAAAATTTGATATTTTATGTACAGTATATAATATATGTTTGGTGTAGTTTGATATTTTATGTACAGTATATAACATATATTTGGTTTACTTTCAAATTTTATGTACAGTATATAATATATATTTGGTGAAATTTGATATTTTATGTACAACATATAATATATATTTTCTGTGCTTTGATATTTTATGTATAGTGTATAATAAATATTTGGTAAAATTTGATATTTTATGTACAGTATATAATATGTATTTGCTGAAATTTGATATTTTATGGACAGTATATAATATTTATTTGGAGAAATTTGATATTTTCTGTACACTATGTAAGATATATTTGGTGAAATTTGATATATTAAGTACAGAGTATAATATATATTTGGTGTGCTTTTATATTTTATGTACAGTATATAATATATATCTGGTGTACTTTCATATTTTATGTACAGTATATATTATATTTGGTGAAATTTGATGCATTAAGTACAGTATATAATACATAATTTGTGAAATTTTATATTTTATTGACAGTATATAATATATATTTGGTGTACTTTCATCTTTTATGTACAGTATGTAGTATATATTTCGTGAAACTTGATATTTTATGTACAGTATATAATATATATTTTGTGAAATTTGACACTTTCTGTGCAGTATATAATATATATTTGGTGAAATTTGATATTTTATGTACAGTATATAATATATATTTGGCATAGTTTGATATTTTATATACAGTATATACTATATATTTGGTGAAATTTGATATTTTATGTACAGTATGATATATATATGGTGTACTTTCATAATTTATGTACAATATATATTATATATTTGGTTAAATTTGATATTTTGTGTACAGTATATAAGATGCATTTGGTGTACTTTCATATTTTATTTACAGTATATAATATATATTTGCTGTACTTTGATATTTTATGTAGAGTATATAATATAAATTTGGTGTACTTTCATATTTTATGTACAGTAGGTAACATATTTTTGGGGTACTTTCATATTTTATGTACAGTATACAATATATATTTGGTGAAATTTGATATTTTATGTACAGTATATAATATATATTTGGTGAAATTTGATATTTTATGTACAGTATATAATATATTTTTGGTGAAAATTGATATTTTACCTGCAGTATATGGTATATATTTGGTGAAATTTGATATTATATGCACAATATATAATATGTATTTAGTGAAATTTGATATTTTATATACAGTATATAAGATGTATTTGGTGTACTTTGATATTTTTTGTACAGTATATAAGATATATTTGGTTTACTTTCATATTTTAAGTACTGTATATAATATATTTTTGGTGTACTTTCATATTTTATGTACAGTATATAGTAAATATTTGGTACAATTTGATATTTTATGTAAAGTACATAATATATATTTGGCGTACTTTCATATTTTATGTACAGTATATTATATATTTGGTGAAATTTGATGTTTTATGTACAGTATATAACATATTTGGTGTACTTTTATATTTTATGTACAGTATATAATATATATTTTGTGAAATTTGACATTGTATGTATAGTATATAATATATATGGTGAAATTTGATATTTTATGTACAGTATATAATACATATCTGGTGAAATTTGATATTTTTTGTAGAGTATAAAATATATATTTGGTGAAATTTGATATTTTATGTACAGAATATTATATATATTTGGTGAAATTTGATATTATATTTACAGTGTACAATATAAATTTATTGAAATTTGGTACTCTATGCAACGTATAAAATATATATTTGGTGTACTTTGATATTTTATGTACAGTATATAAGATATATTTGGGTTACTTTGATATTTTATGTACAGTGTATAGTATATATTTGGTGTACATTAATATTTTATGTTCAGTATATAATATATTTCGTCAAATTTGACATTTTATGAACTGTATATAAAATATTTCGTGAAATTTGATGTTTTATGTACAGTATATAATATATATTTGGTGTACTTTGATATTTTAAGTACAGTATATAATATATATTTTCTGAAATTTGATATTTTATGTACAGTATATAATAAATATTTGTTGCAATTTGATATTTTATGTACAGTATGTAATATATATTTGCTGTACTTCAATATTTTATGTACAGTGTATAATATATTTGGTGAAATTTGATGCATTTTGTACAGTATATAATATATATTTGGTGAAACTAGATATTTTATGTACAGTATATAATATGTATTTGGTGTACTTTCATATTTTATGTACAGTGTATAGTATATATTTGGCGTATTTTTATATTTTATCTACAGTATATAATACATACTTGGTGAAATTTGATATTTTATGTACACTATATAATATATATTTGGTGCGCTTTCATATTTTCTGTACAGTATATAATATATATTTTGCGTACCTTCATATTTTATGTGTAGTATATAATATATTTGGTGAAATTTGATTTTTTATCTACAGTTTATAATATATATTTGGTGAAATTTGATATTTTATATACAGTATGTAATATACATTTGGGGAAATTCGATATTTTATGTACTGTATATAATATATATGGTGAAATTTGCTATATTTTGTACAGTATATAATATATATTTGGTGAAAGTTGATATTTAAATACAGTGTATAATGTATACTTGGTGAAATTTGATATTTTATGTACATTATATAATATACATTTGGTGTACTTTTGTATTTTATATACAGTATACAATATATATTTGGTGAAATTTGATATTTAATGTACAGTATATGATATATATTTGGTGGAATTTGATATTTTATGTACAGTATGTAATATATATTTGGTGAAATTTGATATTTTATGTACAGTATATAATATATATTTGGTGAAATTTGACATTTTATATACAGTATATAATATATATTTGCTGTACTTTCATATTTTATGTACAGAATATAGTATACATTCGGTGAAATTTGATATTTTATGCACACTATATAATATATATTTGGTGAAATTTGAATTTTATGTACAGTATATAATATATTTTGGGAAATTTGATATGTTTTGTACAGTATATTATATATACTCGGTGAAATATGTTATTTTATGTACAGTATATTATATATTTGGTGAAATTTGTTATTTTATGTGGAGTATATAATATATGTTTGGTTTACTTTGATATTTTATCTTCAGTATATAATATATATTTGATTTAGTTTGATATTTTATGTACATTATAGAACATATATTTGATGTATTTTGACATTTTATGTGCAGTATATAATATATATATGGTTAAATTTGATATTTTATGTACAGTATATAATACATTTTTGTTGAATTTTGATATTTTACGTACAGAATATAGTATATATTTGGTGAAGTTTGATATTTTATCTACAATATAAGATATATGTTTGGTAAACTTTCATATTTTATGTACAGTATATAATATATATTTGGTGAAATTTGATACTGTATGAAAAGTATATAATATATATTTGGTGAAATTTGATATTTTATGGACAGCATATAATATATATTTGGTGTACTTTCATCTTTTATGTACAGTATGTAATATTTATTTTTTGAAATTTGATATTTTATGTACAGTATATAATATATATTTCGTGGAATTTGATATTTTATGGACAGTATGTAATATATATTTGGTGAAATTTGATATTTTATGTACAGTATATAATATGTATTTGCTGTATTTTCATATTTTATGTATAGTATATAATATACATTTGGTGAAATTTGATATTTTATATTCAGTATATCAAATATATTTGGTGAAATTTGATATTTTATGTACAGTATGATATATATATTTGGTGTACTTTCATAATTTATGTACAATATATATTATATATTTGGTTAAATTTGATATTTTGTGTACAGTATATAATATGCATTTGGTGTACTTTCATATTTTATTTACAGTATATAATATATATTTGCTGTACTTTGATATTTTATGTAGAGTATATAATATAAATTTGGTGTACTTTCATATTTTATGTACAGTAGATAACATATTTTTGGGGTACTTTCATATCTTATGTACAGTATACAATATATATTTGGGGAAATTTGAAATTTTATGTACAGTATATAGTATATTTCTGGTGTACTTTCATATTTTATGAACAGTATATAATATATATTTTTTGAAATTTGATATTATATGTACAGTATATAATATATATTTGGTGAAATTTGATATTTTATGGACAGTATATAATATATATTTGGTGAAATTTGATATTTTATGTACAGCATATAATATATATTTGGTGTACTTTCATCTTTTATGTACAGTATGTAATATTTATTTTTTGAAATTTGATATTTTATGTACAGTATATAATATATATTTCGTGGAATTTGATATTTTATGGACAGTATATAATATATATTTGGTGAAATTTGATATTTTATGTACAGTATATAATATATATTTGGCATAGTTTGATATTTTATATACAGTATATACCATATATTTGGTGAAATTTGAAATTTTATGTACAGTATGATATATATATGGTGTACTTTCATAATTTATGTTCAATATATATTATATATTTGGTTAAATTTGATATTTTGTGTACAGTATATAAGATGCATTTGGTGTACTTTCATATTTTATTTACAGTATATAATATATATTTGCTCTACTTTGATATTTTATGTAGAGTATATAATATAAATTTGGTGTACTTTCATATTTTATGTACAGTAGATAACATATTTTTGGGGTACTTTCATATTTTATGTACAGTATACAATATATATTTGGTGAAATTTGATATTTTATGTACAGTATATAATATATATTTGGTGAAATTTGATATTTTATGTACAGTATATAATATATTTTTGGTGAAAATTGATATTTTACCTGCAATATATGGTATATATTTGGTGAAATTTGATATTATATGCACAATATATAATATGTATTTAGTGAAATTTGATATTTTATATACAGTATATAAGATGTATTTGGTGTACTTTGATATTTTTTGTACAGTATATAAGATATATTTGGTTTACTTTCATATTTTAAGTACTGTATATAATATATTTTTGGTGTATTTTCATATTTTATGTACAGTATATAGTAAATATTTGGTACAATTTGATATTTTATGTAAAGTACATAATATATATTTGGCGTACTTTCATATTTTATGTACAGTATATTATATATTTGGTGAAATTTGATGTTTTATGTACAGTATATAACATATTTGGTGTACTTTTATATTTTATGTACAGTATATAATATATATTTTGTGAAATTTGACATTGTATGTATAGTATATAATATATATGGTGAAATTTGATATTTTATGTACAGTATATAATACATATCTGGTGAAATTTGATATTTTTTGTAGAGTATAAAATATATATTTGGTGAAATTTGATATTTTATGTACAGAATATTATATATATTTGGTGAAATTTGATATTATATTTACAGTGTACAATATAAATTTATTGAAATTTGTACTCTATGCAACGTATAAAATATATATTTGGTGTACTTTGATATTTTATGTACAGTATATAAGATATATTTGGGTTACTTTGATATTTTATGTACAGTGTATAGTATATATTTGGTGTACATTAATATTTTATGTTCAGTATATAATATATTTCGTCAAATTTGACATTTTATGAACAGTATATAATATATTTCGTGAAATTTGATGTTTTATGTACAGTATATAATATATATTTGGTGTACTTTGATATTTTAAGTACAGTATATAATATATATTTTCTGAAATTTGATATTTTATGTACAGTATATAATAAATATTTGTTGCAATTTGATATTTTATGTACAGTATGTAATATATATTTGCTGTACTTCAATATTTTATGTACAGTGTATAATATATTTGGTGAAATTTGATGCATTTTGAACTGTATATAATATATATTTGGTGAAACTAGATATTTTATGTACAGTATATAATATGTATTTGGTGTACTTTCATATTTTATGTACAGTGTATAGTATATATTTGGCGTATTTTTATATTTTATCTACAGTATATAATACATACTTGGTGAAATTTGATATTTTATGTACACTATATAATATATATTTGGTGCGCTTTCATATTTTATGTACAGTATATAATATATATTTTGCGTACCTTCATATTTTATGTGTAGTATATAATATATTTGGTGAAATTTGATTTTTTATCTACAGTTTATAATATATATTTGGTGAAATTTGATATTTTATATACAGTATGTAATATACATTTGGGGAAATTCGATATTTTATGTACTGTATATAATATATATGGTGAAATTTGCTATATTTTGTACAGTATATAATATATATTTGGTGAAAGTTGATATTTAAATACAGTGTATAATGTATACTTGGTGAAATTTGATATTTTATGTACATTATATAATATACATTTGGTGTACTTTTGTATTTTATATACAGTATACAATATATATTTGGTGAAATTTGATATTTAATGTACAGTATATGATATATATTTGGTGGAATTTGATATTTTATGTACAGTATGTAATATATATTTGGTGAAATTTGATATTTTATGTACAGTATATAATATATATTTGGTGAAATTTGACATTTTATATACAGTATATAATATATATTTGCTGTACTTTCATATTTTATGTAGAGAATATAGTATACATTCGGTGAAATTTGATATTTTATGCACACTATATAATATATATTTGGTGAAATTTGAATTTTATGTACAGTATATAATATATTTTGGGAAATTTGATATGTTTTGTACAGTATATTATATATACTCGGTGAAATATGTTATTTTATGTACAGTATATTATATATTTGGTGAAATTTGTTATTTTATGTGGAGTATATAATATATGTTTGGTTTACTTTGATATTTTATCTTCAGTATATAATATATATTTGATTTAGTTTGATATTTTATGTACATTATAGAACATATATTTGATGTATTTTGACATTCTATGTGCAGTATATAATATATATATGGTTAAATTTGATATTTTATGTACAGTATATAATGCATTTTTGTTGAATTTTGATATTTTACATACAGAATATAGTATATATTTGGTGAAGTTTGATATTTTATCTACAATATAAGATATATGTTTGGTAAACTTTCATATTTTATGTACAGTATATAATATATATTTGGTGAAATTTGATACTGTATGAAAAGTATATAATATATATTTGGTGAAATTTGATATTTTATGTACAGTATATAATATATATTTGGTGAAGTTTGATATTTTATGTATAGTATATTATATATTTGGTGAAGTTTCATATTTAATGTGCAGTATATAATATGTATTTGGTGAAATTTGATATTTTATGTACAGTATATAATATGCATTTGTTGCATTTAGAGATTTTATACACATTATTTAAAATGTATTTGATGTAGTTTTATATTTTTTGTACAGTATATAGTATATATTTGGTGAAATTTGATATTTTATTTACAGTATATAATATATATTTGGTGAAGTTTGATATTTTATATACAGTATGTAGTATATATTTGGTGAAATTTGTTATTTTATGTAGTGTATATAATATATATTTTTTGTACTTTCATATTTTATGTACAGTATATTATATATGGAGAAATTTGATATTTTATGTACAGTATATAATATATATTTGATTTACTTTGATATTTACTTTCATATTTTATATACAGTATGTTATATATTTGGGGAAATTTGATATTCTATGTACAGTATATAATATATATTTGGTGAAATTTGATATGTTATGAAATTTGATATTTTATCTACAGCATAGTATATATATTTGTTGAAATTTGATATTTTATGTACAGTATGTAGTATATATTTGGTGAAGTTTGATATTTCATCTACAGTATATAATGTATACTTGCTATACTTTTACTTTTTATGAGCAGTATATAAAATATATTTGGAGTACTTTGATATTTTATGTACAGTATATAATATATATTTGATGAAATTTGATATTTTATGTACAGTATATAATATATATTTGGTGTACTTTGATATTTTATGTACAGTATAAAATATATATTAGGTGTAGTTTGATATTTTAGATACAGTATATAACATATATTAGGTGTATTTTGATATTTTATGTACAGTATATAATATATATTTTGTGTACTTTGATATTTTATTTACGGTATATAATATACATTTGGTGAAATTTGATATTTTATGTACAGTACATAATATACATTTCGTGAAGTTTGATATTTTATGTACAGTATATGATATATATTTGGTGAAATTTGATATTTTATGTACGGTGTATAATATATATTTGGCGAAATTTGATATTTTATGTACAGTATATAATATATATTATGTGAAGTTTGATATTTTATGTACAGTATATTATATACTTGGTGAAGTTTCATATTTAATGTACAGTATATAATATATATATGGTGATATTTGATATTTCATGTAGAGTGTTTAATGTGTATTGGTTGCATTTTGTCATTTTATGTACATTATATAAAATGTATTTGCTGTAGTTTTATATTTTATGTACAGTGTATAGCAGATATTTGGTGAAATTTGATATTTTGTGTACAGTATATAATATATATTTGGTGAAATTTAATATTTTATGTAGAGTATATAATATATATTTGGTGTACTTTCATATTTTATGTACAGTACATTATATATTTGGAGAAATTTGATGTTTTATGTACAATATATAATATTTATTTGGTGAAACTTGACATTTTATGAAATTTGATATTTTATGTACACTATACAATATTTTTTTGATTTACTTTGATATTATCTTTCATAGTTTATATATAGTATGTTATATATTTGGGGAAATTTGATATTCTATGTACAGTATTCAGTATATATTTTGTGAAATTTCATATGTTATGAAATTTGATATTTTATGTACAGTATATAATATATATTTGTGGAAATTTGATATTTTATGTACAGTTTGTGGTATATATTTGGTGAAGTTTGATATTTTATCTACAGTAAATAATATATATTTGCTATACTTTTACATTTTATGTACAGTATTTAATATATATTTGGTGTACTTTGATATTTTATGTACAGTATATAATTTATATTTGATGAAATTTGATATTTTATGTACAGTATATAATATATATTTGGTAAAATTTGATATGTTATGAAATTTGATATTTTATGTACAGTATATAACATATATTTGTTCTATTTTGACATTTTATGTACAGTATATAATATATACTTTGTCTACTTTGATATTTTATGTACAGTACACAATACATATTTGGTGAAATTTGATATTTTATGTACAGTATATTATATATTTGGTGAAATTTGATATTTTATGTACAGTATATAATATATCTTTGTTGAAATTTGATATTATATGTACAGTATATAGTATATATTTGGTGAAGTTTGATATTTTATCTACAGTATAAAATATATATTTGGTATACTTTCATATTTTATGTACAGTATATAATATATATTTGGTGTACTTTGATATTTTATGTACAGGATAAAATGTACAGTAGGCGTAGTTTGATATTTCAAATAAAGTATATAACATATATTTGGTGTATTTTGATAATTAATGTACAGTATATAATATATATTTGGTGAAATTTGATATTTTATGTACACTATATATTATACATTTGGTGTAGTTTTGTATTTTATATACAGTATACTATATATATTTGGTTAAATTTGATATTTTATGCACAGTATATAATATATATTTGGTGAAATTTGATATTTTATGTACAGTATATAATATATATTTGGTGTACTTTCATATTTTATGTACAATACATTATATATTTGGTGAAATTTGATATTTTATGCAGAGTATATAATATTTTTTTCGTGAAATTTGAAGTTTTGTTTACAGTTTATAGTATATATTTCATGAAATTTGATATTTTATGTAAACTATACAATATATATTTGGTGAAATTTGATATTTTATGTACAGTATGAAATATATATTTGGTGAAATTTCATATTTTATGTACAGTATATAATATATGTTTGCTGAAATTTGTTATTTCGTATACAGTATATCATATATAATTGGTGTACTTTGATATTTTGTGTACAGTATGTAAGATATATTTGGTGTACCTTCTTGTTTTATGTACAGCATATAGTATATATTTGGTGAATTTTGATACCTTATGTACAGTCTATAGTATGTATTTGGCGAAATTTGATATTTTATGTACAGTATATAACATATATTTGGTGAAATTTGATATTTTATGAGCAGTATATAGTATATATTCGGTGAAATTTGATATTTTATGTACAGTATATAATATATATTTGGTGAAAATTGATATTTTATGTACTGTAATATATATTTGGTGAATTTTGATATTTTATGTACAGTATATAATATATATTTAGTGAAATTTGATATTTTATGTACAGTATATAATATATATTTTGTGAAATGGTATATTTTATATACAGTATATAATATATATTTGGTGTACTTTGATATTTTATATACAGTTCGTAATATGTATTTTGTCTACTTTGATATTTTATGAACAGTATATAATATATATTTGATGAAGTTTGACTGTGCGGTATATAATATATATTTGGTGTTCTTTGATATTTTATGTAAAGTTGTTAATACATATTTGATTCACTTTGATATTTTATGTACCGTATATATTATATATTTGGTGAAATTTGACATTTTATGTACAGTATATAGTATATATTGGGTGAAATTCGATATTTCATACACAGTATATAGTATATATTTGGTGTACTTTTATGTTTTATATACAGTATATAGTATATATTTGGTGTACTTTGATATTTTATGTGCAGTGTAGTATATATATGGTGTACGTTCACATTTTATGTACAATATACAGTATATATTTGTTGAAATTTGATATTTAATGTACAGTATATAATATATATTAGGTGAAATTTGATATTGTATGTACAGTATGTAATGTACATTTGGTGAAATTTGATATTTTATGTACAGTATATAATATTTATCCGGTGAAATTTTATATTTTATGTACAGTATATAATATATATCTGGTGAAATTTAATATTTTAGGTACAGTATATAATATATATTTGGTGTACTTTGATATTTTATGTACAGTATAAAACGCATATTAGGTGTAGTATTATATTTTCAATACAGTATATAACATATATTTGGTGTATTTTGTTATTTTATGTACAGTATATAATATATATTTGGTGTAATTTTATATTTTTTGTACAGTATATAATATATATTTGGTGAATGTTGATATTTAATGTACAGTATATAGTATATATTTGCTGTACTTTGCTATTTTATGTATAGTATATAATATATATTTGGGGAAATTTGATATTTTATGTACAGTATATCATATATATTTGGGGAAATTTGATATTTTATGTGCAGGATCTCATATATATTTGATGTACTTTCGTATTTTATGGACAGTGTCTAATATAGATTTGGCGTACTTTGATATTTTGTGTACAGTATATAATATATATTAGGTGAAATTTGATATTTCATGTACAGTATATAATATATATTTTACGGAAATTCGATATTTTATGTGCAGTATATAATATATGTTGGTGAAATTTGATATGTTTTGTACTGTATATAATATATATTTGGTGAAATTTTTTATTTTATGCAGAATATATAATATATATTTGGTGTAATTTGATATTTTATGTAAAGTTTTTAATACATATTTGATTCACTTTGATATTTTATATACAGTATATAATATATATTTGGTGAAATTTGACATTTTATGTACAGTATATAGTATATATTTGGTGAAATTTGATACTGTATGTACAGTATGTAATATATATTTGGTGAAATTTGATATTTTATGTACAGTATATAATATATATTTGGTGAAATTTGATATTTTATAGAGCATATAGTATATATTTGGTGAAATTTGATATTTTATATACAGTACATAATATATATTTGGTGTACATTCATATTTTATATACAGTATATCATATATTATGTGAAATTTGATATTTTTTGTACAGTATATAATATATATTTGGGGAAATTCGATATTTTATGTACATTATATAATATATATGGTGAAATATGATAGGTTTTTTACAGCATATAATATATATTTGGTGAAATTTTATATTTTATGTACAGTACATAATGTACATTTGGTGTACTTTTGTATTTTATATACAGTATACTATATATATTTGGATAAATTTGATATTTTATATACAGTATATAACATATTTGGTGAAATTTGATATTTTATATACACTATATAATATATATTTGGTGAAATTTGATATTTTATGAACAGTATATTATATATATTTGGTGTAATTTGGTATTTTATGTACAGTATATAATATATATTTGCTGAAATTTGATATTTTATGTACAATATATAATATGTATTTGGTGACAATTGATATTTTATGTAGTGTACATAATATATATTTGGTGAAATTTGATATTTTATATACAGTATATTATATATATTTGGTGTACTTTCATATTTTATGTAAAATATATTATATATTTGGTGAAATTTGATATTTTTTGGTCAGTATATAGTATTTATTTGGTGAAATTTGATATGCTATGAAATTTGATATTTTATGTACAGTATATAAAATATATTTGTTGAAATTTGATATTATATGTACTGTATGTTTTTTATATTTGGTGAAGTTTGATATTTTATCTACAGTATATAATATATATTTGGTATACTTTTACATTTTATGTACAGTATATTATATATTTGGTGTAGAAATTTGATATTTTATTTTCAGTATATAATATATATTTGATGAAATTTGATATTTTATGTACAGTATATAATATATATTAGGTTTACTTTGATATTTTATGTACAGTATGTAATATATATCTTGTGTACTTTGATATATTATGTACAGCATCTAATATATATTTGGTTATATTTGATATTTTATGTACTGTTTATTATATATATTTGGTGAAATTTGATATTTTATGTGCAGTATATCATATATTTGGTGTAATTTCATGTTTCATGTGCAGTATATTATATATATTTGATGTACTTTCATATTTTATGCACAGTATATAATATATATTTGGTGTACTTTGATATTTTAGGTACAGTGTATAATATATATTTGGTGAAATTTGATATTTTATGTACAGTATATAATATATATTTGGGGAAATTCTATATTTTATGTACAGTATATAATATGTATTTGGTGAAAGTTGATATGTTATGTACAGTAAATAATACATATTTGGTAAAATTTGATATTTTATGTACAGTTTTTAATATATATTTGTTGTACTTTGATATTTTATGTAGAGTATATAATTTATATTTGGTGTACATTCATATTTTATGTACAGTACATAATATATATTTGGTGTACCTGAGATATTTTATGTTCTGTATATAATACGTATATTGTGTACTTTCATATGTTATGTACAATATATAATATTCATTTGCTGTAATTTGATAGTTTATGTACAGTATATAATATTTATTTTTTGTATTTTGATATTTTATGTACTGAATGTAATATATATTTTTTGTACTTTGATATTTTATGTATAGTATATATTATATATTTGTTGTACATTGATATTTTATGTTCTGTATATATTATATATTTTGTGTACTTTGATACTTTATGTACAGTATATAATACATATTTGGTGTACACTGATTTTTTTTGTACGATATGTAATATTGATTTTGTGTACTTTGATATTTTATGTATGATATATAATATAGATTTTGTGTACTTTGATGTTTTATGTATGATGCATAATATAGATTTTTTGTACTTTTGATATTTTATGAATGATGTATAATATAGATTTTATGTACTTTGATATTTCATGTACAATATATAAGATATATTTTCGGTACTTTCATAATTTATGTACAATATATAAGTTATATTTTATGTACTTTTATATTTTGTGTGCATTACATAAGATATATTTTGTGTACTTTGATATTTTATGTACAATATATAATACATATTTTGTGTACTTTGATATCTTACGTACAATGTATAATAAATATTTTGTGTTCTTTGATACTTTATGTGCAATATATAACATATATTTTTTGTACTTTGATATTTATGCACAATATAGAAAATATATTTTGTGTAATTTGATATTTTCTGTGCAATATGTAACACATATTTTGTGTACTTTGATATTTTATATACAATATGTGATATATGTTTTCTGTACTTTGATATGTTATGCACAATATATAATATATATTTTGTGTACTTTGATATTTTATGTACAATATATAATGTGAATTTTTTTGTGCTTCGATAATTTATGTACAATATATAATATGCATTTTGTGTACTTTGATATTTTATGAACACTATGTAGTATGTACTTTTTGTATTTTGATATCTTTTGAAAGATATATGTTTTGTTTACTTTGATATTCTATCTACTATATATAATTGATATTTTCTGTACTTTGATATTGTATGTACAATGTGTAACATATATTTTGCATACTTTGATATTTTATGTACAAAACATAATACATGTTTTGTGTAGTTTGATATTTGAAGTACAATATATAAGTTTTGTGTAACTTGGTATTTTATGTACAATATATAATATAAGTTTTGTGTACTTTGATATCTTAAGTACCATATATAAGATATATTTTGTGTACTTTGATACTTTATGTACAATATGTAATACTTATGTTGTGTGCTTTCATATATTATGTATAATATATAATAAATAATTTCTGTACTTTGATATTTTATGTACAATATATAATATATAATTTTGTACTTTGATATTTTATGTACAATGTGTAATATATGTTCTGTGCACTTTGATATTTTATGCAAAATATATAATATATATTTGAGTACTTTGATATTTTATGAACTATATATAAAATATATTTTGTGCACTTAGAAATTTTAAGTACAATACATAATATATATTTTGTGTAATTTGATATTTTATGTAAAATATATAATATGTATTTTGGGTACTTTGATATTTTATGTAAAATATATAATAGATATTTTTTGAACTTTTTTTATGTAAAATATATAATATATATTTTATGAACTTTGTTATTTTATGTACAATAGATAATATATGTTGTGGTTAATTTTTGATATTTTATGTACAATATATAGTATATACTTTGTGTAATTTCATATTTTGTGTACAATATATAATACATATTTTGTGTGCTTTCATATTTTATCTATAATATATAATAAATATTTTGTGTACTTTTGTATTTTATGTACAATGTATAATATATGTTGTTTGTACTTTGATATTTTGTGTGCAATATATAATATACATTATGTGTACTTTGATATTTTATGTACAATATAAAATATATATTTTGTTTACTTTGATATTTTATGTACAATATGTAATACATATTTTTTGTACTTTGATATTTTATGTAGGATATGTAATATATATTTAGTGTGCTTTGGTATTTTATGTAGAATATATAATATATATTTAGTGTGCTTTGATATTTTATCTACAATATAAAATAAATATTGTGTACTTTGATATTTCATGTATAATATATAATTTATGTTTCATATACTTTATTATTTCCTGTACAATGTGAAATATGTATTTTGTGTACTTTGATATTTTATGTACCATACATAATATATGTTTTGTGTACTTTGATATTTCATGTACAATATATAATATGTTTTCTGTACTTTTACATTTTATGTACAATATATAAAATATATTGTGTACCTTCATATTTTATGTACTCTATATAAATATCATATATTTCTTATAATATGTATCATATATTACAAATGTCATAAATTTTATTTAATATATACTATATGCTACAGGTTATATATCTTAAATATATATTATATGTTATATATCATATGTATATAATACAGTGTACTTTGATAATTTATGTACAATATGTAAGATACATTTTGTGTAGTTTGATATTTTATATACAATATATAAGATATATTTTGTGTACTTTGATATTGTACGTACAATATAAAAGATATAGTTTGTGAGTTTGATATTTTGTGTACAATATATAATATATAGCTTCTATACTTTGATATTTTATGTACAACATATAAGATATAGTTTGTGTATTTTCGTACTTTATGTACAATATATAAGATATAGTTTGTTTACTTTGATATTTTTTGTTCAATATATAAGATATAATTTGTGTACTTTGATATTTTATGGACATTACATAAAGTATAGTTTGTGTACTTTGATATTTTATGTACAATATTTAAGATATGGTTTGTGTACTTTCATATTTTATGTACACTATATAAGAAATATTGTGTGTACTTTGATATTTTATGTACTATATATAAGATATAGCTTGTATACTTTGATATATTATGTACAATACATAAGATATAGTTTGTGTAATTTGATATTTTATGTAAAATTTATAACATATAGTTTGTGTACTTTCATATTTTATGTACAATATGTAATATATATTTTTCTTCTTTGATATTTTATGTACAATATAATATCTATTTTGTGTACTTTGACCTTTTATGTACACTATATAACATATATTTTGTTTAAATTGATAAGTTATGTACAATATGTAATATAATTTTTGTGTACTTTGATATTTTATGTACAATATATAATATAAGTTTTTGTATTTTGATATTTTATGTACAATATAAAATGTAGATTTTGTGTACTTCGATATTTTATGTACGATATATAAATATAATATATTATATATACAATATATCATTTATTACATATATCATACATTTTATGTAATATCTATCATATATTATATGTTATATATCATATATTATCAATAATATATATCATATGATTCAGTTAATATATATCATACATTATGTAATATATTGCAGATGTTATAAAATATATATAATATATTATATAATATATAGCATATATTACATAATGTATTTCATATATCATATTATATGCCACATATCATATAATATACATCAAACATTATATTATTTATATCTTATTTTATATAATATATGTCACTTATTATATTTATTACAGACGGTATATATTACCGATAATATATTAAGTACTTATCATATAGTATATAGTTTAACTATTATAAAATATATTATATATTTTGTTTAACATATAATACATATAATGTATATAAGTTTTATATATGATATATTTAATATATAATATATATAAAATATTTAGTATATAATATATATGTATAATATATAATATATGCAACTTATAAATGTTATATAAAATAATATATATAATATAATATATATTTAAAAATATACATGTCATAAAATTAAACATATTTCATAGATTACTATGTAAAACACATATTATATATTAGATAAAATATATAATATATATATTATATATAATATAAATAGTATATATTATATGTCATAGATAAAGTCATATAAAATATTCTATATATTATATGTAATATATAATATATATAATATATAATATATAATATGACATAATATTTTCTATGTATACTATGAGATATTATATATTATTTTTTATATTACAAATATAATATATTGTATTATAAATAATGCATATATATAATATATGTTGTATATAAAATTGTTTTTAGACAGAGTCTTGTTCTGTTGCACAGGCTGGGGTGCAATGGCACCATCTTGGCTCACTGCAACATCGGCCTCAGTGTTTCAAGCGATTGTCCTGCCTCACCCTCCCAGGTAGTTGGGACTACACCATACTGGGGCTACTCCAGCTGCCACCATGCCTGGCTAATTATTTTTAGTTTTCGTGGAGACAGGATTTCACTTTATTGGCCACGATGGTCTTGATCTCCTCACGTTGTTATCCTCTTGCCCTGACCTCCCAAAGTGCTGGGATTAGAGGCCTGAGCCAAGATACATATTTTTTAAATGAAGAAAAATTTCAAAGGTACTCTGCTTGGTACAGTAATCAAACATATAAACTGAGGAATAAAACATAACCATCAAACTTATTAATAACTGCATATGGAGAATACAGAGGATAATGTTTTAAATAACATATTTGGAAAGCACTAACTAATAATTTGAAGAGTTTGCATTTGACAGGCCAGTATGAACATACCTTGAAGGCAGCAACACAAGTTCCACATGAGAAAAATCAAAATCAGGGAAAATGAAACCACAAAGGTTCAATCTGCTCTGAGCTTTGAAAAACTCAGCACAGACAGTGGCACTCAGGACCAAGGGCAGGAGATCCCTAATCCCAACACCACGGCGATAGGGCACAAACATTCCAGGGTGAAGGCACAATCCACATTGTGAGGTCCAACTGCTGCCAGGCAGTCAGGAGTGCTTCTACATGTACAGGAAGGTCATTGAAAGCTCAGCGTTTTGTTTCAAAAACGGAATCCCAAGCCCACACATTACTATGCTGTACTTCTTAAAATAGGTGATGAGATGGGAAATAGGGCACAACAAAATATATATATATGTGTGTATATATATAATTTATATAATGTAATTTACAGAGCTTACATAATATGTATAACATATATAAAATTTTCTTTTACATCCTGCATCCTTATATTATATATGATATATGATGTATAATATAATATATAATGATATGTCAGTATTATATACAATAAAATGCATGCAATAATAGATAATTATTACATAAAACATACTATATAATAATATATAAAATTATACAGTTATATATATACTTATATATAATATAATAATATATAATATATGTGATATATCACATATAATATATATGTTATCTAATATAGAATATCATATGTATAACATATTATATAATATATAATATTTACTATATGATATAATATATAATGTATTATATATTACATATGATAAGTAATATATTACACATCATATATAACATAGTAGATATTGTAAAATATATAATATATTATATACTAGATATTATATATTATACAACATATTGTATATTATATCATAATATTATATACTATAATATGAATATGACATATATTAGATTACATATTTTACAATATTTTACATTATCTATATTAATATAATATAATATATAAAATATTATGATGTATTATACATAATATATTATGATATAATATATAATATATTAAGATATTTTATGTGAAATATATAATATAATCATACATCATAGAATAATATATATTATATATTGTAAAACTTATACAGTTCATTTATCATATATAACATATATTATGTATTATATTTCATATATCATATTTAATATGTATAATATATTTCATATATCATATATTATACATAATAAATATCATATAATATATGTCATATATCATATATTGTATGTTATATATCATATATTATCAGAAATATATATCATAGGTTCAATGTAATATGTATTATGCATTATATAATATCTATCATGTGTTATAAAACATATATAATATATAATATAAAACATAGCATAGATTTTATAATATATATCATATGTCATATTATATACCATATATATCATATAATATACATCCTATATTACATAATATATATTTTAAGTTACATAATATATGTCATATATTATATTATATATAATATGTTATATAATATATGTCATATATTATATTTGTTATAGATGGTATATATTACCTGTAATATATCATTTACATATCGTGAATTATATAACTTAAATATTTTATAATATATTATATATTTTGTTTAATATATTATATATATAATGTATATATTACATATTTTATATATCATATATTTGATATATTATATATAATATATGTTATATACATGTCATAAAATATAATATATATTACAGATCATTATATAATACACATATTATATATTAGATAAATATGTATTATATAGATCATATACATTATATATAATATAAATAATATATTTTATATGTAATATATAATGTCTTATAATAAATAATACATTATACATTATATGTAATATATAATACATATAATATATATTATATATAATATGACATAATATTTTTATGTATATTATGAGATATTATATATGATATATCTTATGTATTACAGATATTATATATTATATAATATATAATGCACAGATATTATGTATTATATATATAATTGTTTTTAGACAGAGTCTTGTTCTGTTGCACAGACTGGCGTGCAATTGCACCATCCTGGCTCACTGCAACATCTGCCTCATGGGTTCAAGTGATTGTCCTGCCTCAGCCTCTCAGGTAGCTGGGACTACACCATACTGCGTCTACTCGGGCTGCCACCATGCCTGGCTAATTTTTTTTAGTTTTAGTAGAGACAGGATTTCACTGTATTGGCCACGATGGTCTTGATCTCCTCACGTTGTGATCCTCTTGCCTTGGCCTCCCAAAGTGCTGGATTTAGAGGCCTGAGCCAAGATACATATTTTTTAAATGAAGAAAAATTTCAAAGGTACTCTGCTTGGTACAATAATCAAATATACAAATTGAGCAATAAAACATAACCATGAAACATATTAATAACTGCATATGGAAAATACAGAGGATAATGTTTTAGATAACATATTTGGAAAGCACTAACTAATAATTTGAAGAGTTTGCATTTGACAGGCCAGTATGAACATACCTTGAATGCAGCAACACACGTTCCACATGAGAAAAATCAAAATCAGGGAAAATGAAACCACAAAGGTTCAATCTGCTCTGAGCTTTGAAAAACTCAGCACAGACAGTGGCACTCAGGACCAAGGGCAGGAGATCCCTAATCCCAACACCACGGCGATAGGGCATAAACATTCCAGGGTGAAGGCACAATCCACATTGTGAGGTCCAACGGCTGCCAGGCAGTCAGGAGTGCATTTAAATGTACAGGAAGGTCATCGAAGGCTCAGTGTTTTGTTTCAAAAGCTGAATCCCAAGCCCACACTTTACTATGCTGTACTTCTTAAAATAAGATATGAGATGGGAAATAGGGCACCCACAAATATATATAGATGTGTGTATATATATATATAATTTATATAATGAAATATATGTAACTTATATAATATGTATAAAATATATTTAATTTTCCTTTACATACTGCATCCTTATATCATATATAATATATTATGTATTATGTAATATATAATGATATGTTATTATTATATACAATATAATACATGTAATAACACATAATTATTACAAATAATATAATATATTATTACATATATAATTATATATAATATAATAAAATTTAATATATAGTATATAATATATTATATAATATAGAATATCATACGTATAACATATTGTATAATATATAATATTTACTATATAATATAATACATAATGTATTATATATTTTGTATAATATGTAATATATTATACATAATATATAATATATTACATATTATAAAATATATAATATGTAATATATTATATATTATTATATATTATATCATAATATAATAAATATTATAATATTATATATGACATATACTAGATTGAATATTATATAATATATTACATTAGATATAATAATATAATATGATATATAATACCTTATGATATATTATATATAAATAATTATAGAATATAAATTATGTAATAAAATTTTTTATACAATATATAATATAATCGCATATAATATAATATTATATATTATATATAATATGCAACATATATAATATATTTCATAAATCATATATAATATATATCATGAATTATATATCATATATTATATATAATATGAATCATATATGACATATTTCGTATATTTTGTGTAATATATATCATATATTTTATGGCATATATCATATATTATCAGTTATATATCATATATTATGAATTATATATCATATATTCAATGATATATATATCATACATTGTATAATATATAGCACATGTTATAAAATATGTATAATATATTATATAATATAAAGCATATATTATATAATGTATGTCATATATCATATTATATACCATATATCATCTAATATACATCATACGTTATATTATATATCATATGTTATATAATATATGTCATATATTATATTTATTATAGACAGTATATATTACCTATAATACATTATTTACTTATCACATAATATATAATATAAATATTATCTAATGTATTATATATTTATTATTATATATTATATATATTATATATTATATTATAGTATTATATATTATATATAATATATATTATTTATTTTATATATGATATATTTAGTATATAATACATATCATCTATTATATATATAATACATAAGAGATTATATATAATATACATGTCATAAAATATAATATATATTATAGATCATTATAGATTATGCATATTATATATTAGATAAATTATATAATATATATTATTGATATTACATATAATATAAATAGTATATATTATATGTAATATATAATGTCATATAATATATATTATATATTATATGTAATATATAATCCATATAATATATATTATAAATAATATGACATCCTATTTTTTATGTATATTATGAGATATATATTACAGATATATTATATAATATATAATGCATATATATAATACATGTCATATATATAATTGTTTTTAGACAGAGTCTTTTTCTGTTGCACAGACTGTGGTGCAATGGCACCATCTCGCCTCAATGCAACCTCTGCCTCACGGGTTCAAGAGAATGTCCTGCCTCAGCCTCCCAGGTAGATGTTACTACACCATACTGGACTACTCCAGCTGCCATCATGGCCGGCTAATTTTTTTTTTTAGTTTTAGTAGAGAGAGGATTTCACTGTATTGGCCAGGATGGTGTTGATCTCCTCAGGTTGTGATACTCTTGCCTTGGCCTCCCAAAGTGCTGGATTTAGAGGCCTGAGCCAAGATACATATTTTTTAAATGAAAAAAAAATTTCAAAGGTAGTCTGCTTGGTACAATAATGAAATATATAAATTGAGTAATAAAACGTAACCATGAAACATATTGATAACTGCATATGGAAAATACAGAGGATAATGTTTTAAATAACATATTTGGATAGCACTAACTAATAATTTGAAGAGTTTGCATTTGACAGACCAGTATGAATATACCTTGAATGCAGCAACACAGTTTCCACATGAGAAAAATCAAAATCAGGGAAAATGAATCCACAAAGGTTCAATCTGCTCTGAACTTTGAAAAACTCAGCACAGACGGTGGCACTTAGGACCAAGGTCAGGAGATCCCTAATCCCATCACCACGGCAATAGGGCATAAACATTCCAGGGTGAAAGCACAATCCACATTGTGAGGTCCAAATGCCGCCAGGAAGCAAGGCGTGCTTTTACATGTTTAGGAAGGTTATTGAAGGCACAGTGTTTTGTTTCAAAAACTGAATCCCAAGCCAAAACATTACTATGCTGTACTTCTTAAAATAAGTTATGAGATGGGAAATAGGGCACAACCAAATATATATATATGTGTGTGTATATATATATAATTATATACAATGTAATATATATAACATATACAATATGTATAACATATATATAATTTCCTTTTACATCCTGCACCCTTATATTATATATAATATATTACGTATAATGTAATATATGATACATTTTTATTATACCAAATATAATACACATAAAAATATATAATTATTATGCATAACATAATGTATGATTATATATACAATATAATAATATGTATAATTATGTATAATACAATTATATACAATATAATATATATTATATAACATATTTTATATCTATCATATAACACATTATATAATATAGAATATCATATGTATAGCATAGGATATATTATATAATATTTAATATATAATATAATATACAATGTATTATATATTACATATACTATGTAATATATTACAAATAATATTTAATATGTTAGATATTATAAATTATACAATATAATATCTGTTATATATTATGTGTTATATAACATATCATATACTATATAATAATGTAATATATATTATATAATAATGTAATATATATTATATTATATACATGACATATATTAGACTAAATATTATATAATATGTTACATTATGTACAGTAATAATATAATAAAATATAAAACATATTATGATATAATATATATAATATATGATGATATAATATATATTATATATTGAGATATATTATATGTAGTACACAGTATAATCTATATAATAGAATATTACATAATTATATAAAATATATAAGATACATTATATATATCATATATCACATATAATAAATATTTTATTTACAGTATAGAAAATATAATTTCTGTACATTGATATTTTATGTACAGTATAGAATATGTATTTCGAGTACATTGATACTTTATGTATAGTGTAGAACATATTTCTGGTGTACTTTGATATATTATGTACAGTGTATAATATATATTTGGTATACTTTGATATTTTCTCTGGAGTATAGAATATATATTTGGTGTGCTTTCATATTTTGTGTACAGTACTGAGTATATATTTGGCGTACTTTGATATTTTAAGTACATTATAGAATATATATTTTGTGTAGTTGGATATTTTATGTACAGTATGAAATATATATATGTTGTTTTTTGATATTTTATGTACAGTATGTAATATATATTTGGTGTTCTTTGATTTTTTATGTAGAGTATTGAATATATATGTTGCACTTTGATATTTTATGTACAGTATAGAATATATATTTGGTGTACTTTGATATTTTATGTACAGTATAGAATATATATTTGGTGTACTTTGATATTTTATATAGAGTACTAAATATATATATGGTGTAATTTGCTATTTTATATACTGAATAGAATATATATTTGGAGTGCATTGATATTTCATGTACAGTATACAATATATATTTGGTGTACTTTGATATTTTATGTACAGTATAGAATATATATTTGGTGTACTTTGATATTTTATGTACAGTATAAAATATATATTTGGTGTACTTTCATATTTTATGTAGAGTATACAATATATGTTTTGTATAGTTTGATGTTTTATGTACAGTATTGAATATATAGTTTGGTTACTTTGATATTTTATGTACAGTACATAAAATATAGTTTGGGTACTTTGATTTTTATATACAGTACATAATGCATATTTTGTTTAATTTCATATTTTATGTACAGTATGTAATATATAGATTGGGAACTTTGATATTTTATGTACAGTACATAATATACAGTTTGGGTACTTTGATATTTTATGTACAGTGTAGTATATATATTTTGTGTACTTTGATACACTTTGTGCAGTATAGTATGTATATTTTGGGTACTTTGATAGATTACGTACAGTATAGAATATATATTTTTTGTAATGTCATATTTTATGTGTAGTACAGAATATATATTTTGGGCACTTTCCTATTTTATGTAAAGAATATATATATTGGGTATTTTGATATTTTATATACAGTATAGAATATATATTTTGAGTAATTGATATATAATGTACAGTACAGAAAACATATTTTGGACACTTTAATGTTTTATGCACCGAGTAGAACTTATAATTTGGTTAATCTGATATTTTGTTCACATTATGGAATATATATTTTGGGTACTATGATATTTTATGTAGAGTATAGAATATATATTTTGGGTACTTTGATATTTTATGTACAGTATAGAATATATATTTGGTGTACTTTGATATTTTATGTACAGCATATGATACCAAGTTGGTGTACTTTTATATTTTATGTAGAGTATATGATGCATATTCGGTGTACATCGACATTTTATTTACAATATATGATGCATATTTGGTGTACTTTGATATTTCAAGAATAGTATATGATACATATTTGGTGTAATTTGATATTTTATGTACAGTATATGATTCATGTTTGGTGTATTTTGATATTTTATTTAAAGTATGTGATTCATAGTTGCTGTATTTTGATAATTTATGTACAGAACATGGTACATATATGCTGTACTTTGATATTTTATGTACAGTATATGATACATATTTGGGGTACTTACATATTTTATGTACACTGTATATTAAATATTTTGTGTACTTTGATATTTTATGAACAGTATATAGTATATATTTGGGGTATTTGGATATTTCATGTACAGTATATGATACGTATTTGGTGTAATTTGATATTTTATGTAAAGTATATACTATATATTTGGCATACTTTGATATTTTATGTACAATATATGTTACATATTTTGTGTAACTTGATATTTTATGTACAGTAAATAAAATATCTTTGGTGTACTTTGATATTTCATGTAAAGTATGTAATACATAGGTGCGGTATTTTGATATTTTATGTACAGTATGTGATATATATGTGGTGAATTTTGATATTTTATGTATAGTATATGATACATATCTGGAGTACTTTGATATTTTCTTTACAGTGTATGACACATATTTGTTGTACATTGATATTTTCTGTACAGTATATGATACCTATTTGGTGTACTTTGATATTTTATGTACAGTGTATGATACATATTTCCTGCACTTCGATATTTTATGTACAGTATATAATATATATTTGTTGTATTTTTATATTTTTTGTACGGTATATAATACATATTTGCTGTACTGAGATATTTTATATACAGTATATGATACTAATTTGGAGTACTTCATTATTTTATGTACGGTATACAATACATATTTGGTGTACTGTAATATTTTATGTACAGTATATGATATATTTTTGTGTACTTTAATATTTTATGTACTGTATATGATACATATTTCGTGTACTTTGATATTTTATGTACAGGATACAACACATATCTGGTGCATTTTGATATTTTATGGACAGTGTATGATACATAATTGGTGTACATTGGTATTTTATATAAAGTATATAATATATATTTTGTGTACTTTGGTATTTTATGTACAGTATATAATATATTGTTGGTGTACATTGATATTTTATGTACAGTTAATAATATACATTTGGTGTACTTTGATATTTTATGCACAGAATATATTATATATTTTGTGTAATTTAATATTTTATGTACAGTATATAATAAATATGTGGTGTATTTTGATATTTTATGTAGAGTATATAATATATATTTCATGTAATTTGATATTTTATGTACAGTATATAATACATGTTTGGGGAAATTTGATGTTTTATGTACAGTATGTAATAAACGTTTGGAGTACTTTGATATTTTATGTACAGTATATAATACATATTTGGCATTCTTTGATATTTTATCTACAGTATATAATATATATTTGGTGTTCTTTGTTATTTTATGTACAGTATATGATACATATGTGTTTTAATTTGATATTTTATGAAAAGCATGTGATAAATATTTTGTGTACTTTGATATTTTATCAGCAGTATGTGATACATATTTGGTGTAGCTTGATATTTTATATACAGTATATAATATCTATTTTGTGTACTTTGATATTTTATATACAGTATTCGATACGTATTTGAAGTAATTTGATATTTCATGTAAGGTATATGATACACATTTCGTGTAATTTGATGTATTCTGTACAGTATATGATTCATATTTAAAGTACTTTGATATTTTATGTACAGTATGTTATATATTTGAGGGACTTTGACATTTTATGTGAAGCATATGACACATATTTCGTGTACTTTGATATTTTATCTACAGCATATGATACAAATTTTGTATACTTTGATATTTTATCAGCAGTATGTGATACATATTTGGTGTACTTTGATATTTTATATACAGTATATAATATTTATTTTGTGTACTTTGATATTTTATATACAGCTTATAAGATATATTTGTAGTACTTTGATATTTCATGTGTAGTATATAATATATATTTGTTGTACTTTTACATTTTATGTACAGAATATAATATATATTTGGTGTACTTTGATATTTTATGTAGAGTATATAATATATATTTGGTGTACTTTCATATTTTATGTACAGTATACAATATATATTTGGTGAAATTTGATATCTTATGTACAGTATATAATACATATTTGGTGAAATTTGATAGTACAGTATATAATATATATTTGGTGTACTTTCCTATTTTATATACAGTATGTAATATATATTTTTTGAAATTTGATATTATATGTATAGTATATAATATGTATTTGGTGAAATTTGATATTTTATGGACAGTATGTAATATATATTTTTTGAAATTTGGTAATATATGTATAATATATAATATGTATTTGGTGAAATTTGATATTTTATGGACAGTATATAATATATATTTGGTGAAATTTGATATTTTATGTACAGTGTATAATATATATTTGGTGTACTTTCATAATTTATGTAGAATATATATTATATATTTTGTTAAATTTCATGTTTTATGTACAGTATATAATATATATTTGGTGAATTTTGATATTTAATATATAGTATATAATATGTATTTGGTGTACTTTCATATTTTATGTACAGTATATAATATATATTTGGTGAATTTTTATCTTTTATGTACAGTATACAGTATATATTTCGTGTACTTTCATATTTTATGTACAATACGTAATATATATTTAGTGAAATTTGATATTTTATGTACAGCATATAATATATATTTGGTGAAATTTCATATTTTATGTACAGTATGTAATATATGTTTGGGGAAATTTGATATTTTATGTACAGTATATAATATATGTTTGGTGTACTTTCATAATTTATGTACAATATATAATTTATATTTGGTTAAATTTCATATTTTACGTACAGTATATAACATATATTTGCTGTATTTTCATATTTCATGTATAGTATATAATATACATTTGGTGAAATTTGATATTTTATATACAGTATATCAAATATATTTGGTGAAATTTGATATTTTATGTACACTATATTATATATAGTTGGTGTACTTTCATAATTTATGTAGAATATATATTATATATTTGGTTAAATTTGATGTTTTGTGTACGGTATATAATATCCAATTGGTGTACTTTTATATTTTATATACAGTATATAATATATATTTGCTGTACTTTGATATTTTATGTAGAGTATATAATATATATTTGGTGTACTTTCATATTTTATGTACAATGGATAATATATGTGTTGGGTACTTTCATATTTTATGTACAGTATACAATATATATTTGGTGAAATTTGATATTTTATGTACAGTATATAATATATATTTGGTGAAATTTGATATTATATGTACAGTATATAATATATTTTTGGTGTACTTTCATATTTTATGTACAGTATATAATATATATTTTTGAAATTTGATATTATATGTACAGTATATAATATATATTTGGTAAAATTTGATATTTTATGGACAGTATATAATATATATTTGGTGAAATTTGATATTTTATGTACAGCATATAATATATATTTGGTGTACTTTCATATTTTTTGTACAGTATGTAATATATATTTTTTGAAATTTGATATTTTATGTACAGTATATAATATATATTTCGTGGAATTTGATATTTTTTGGACATTATATAATATATATTTGGTGAAATTTGATATTTTATGTACAGTATATAATATGTATTTCCTGTATTTTCATATTTTATGTATAGTATATAATATACATTTGGTGAAATTTGATATTTTATATACAGTATATCAAATATATTTGGTGAAATTTGATATTTTATGTACAGTATGATATATATATTTGGTGTACTTTCATAATTTTTGTACAATATATATTATATATTTGGTTAAATTTGATATTTCGTGTACAGTATATAATATGCCTTTGTTGTACTTTCATATTTTATTTACAGTATATAATATATATATGCTGTACTTTGATATTTTATGTAGAGTATATAATATAAATTTGGTGTACTTTCATATTTTATGTACAGTAGATAACATATTTTTGGGGTACTTTCATAATTTATGTACAGTATACAATATATATTTGGTGAAATTTGATATTTTCTGTACAGTATATAATATATATTTGGTGAAATTTGATATTTCATGTACAGTATATAATATATTTTTGGTGTACTTTCATATTTTATGTACAGTATGTAATATATATTTTTTGAAATTTGATATTATATGTACAGTATATAATATATATTTGGTGAAATTTGATATTTTATGGATAGTATATAATATATATTTGGTGAAATTTGATATTTTATGTACAGTATATAATATATACTTGGTGTACTTTCATATTTTATGCACAGTATGTAATATATATTTTTTGAAATTTGATATTATATGTACAGTATTTAATATATATTTGGTGAAATTTGATATTTCATGGACAGTATATAATATATATTAGGTGAAATTTCATATTATATTTACAGTATATAATATATATTTGCTGTATTTTCATATTTTATGTATAGTATATAGTGCACATTTGGTGAAATTTGATATTTTATATACAGTATATCAAATATATTTGGTGAAATTTGATATTTTATGTACAGTATATTATATATATTTGTTGAAATTTGATATTTTATCTACAGTGTATAATGTATATTTGGTGAAATTTGATATTTCATATACAGTATATAATATATATTTGCTGTACTTTCATATTTTATATACAGTATATCATATATATTTTGTGAAATTTGATATTTTATGCACTGTATATAATGCATATTTAGTGTACTTTCATGTTTTATGTGCAGTATATAGTATATATTAGGTGAAATTTGATGTTTTATAAACAGTATATAATATATATTTCGTCTACTTTCATATTTCATATACAGTACAAAATAAATTTGGTGTACTTTCATATTTTATGTACAGCATATAATATATATTTGGTGTACTTTCATATTTTATGTACAGTAGATAATATATATTTGGTGTACTTTCATATTTTATATACAGTATACAATATATATTTGGTGAAATTTTATATTTTATGTACAGTATATAATATATATTTGGTGAAATTTTATATTTTATGTACAGTATATAATATATTTTTGGTGTACTTTCATTTTTTATGTACGGAATACAATATATATTTTTTGAAATTTGATATTGTATGTGCAGTATATAATATATATTTGGTGAAATTTGATATTTTATGGACAGTATATAATATTTATTTGGTGAAATTTGATATTTTATGTACAGTATATAATATACATTTATTGAAATTTCATATTTCATGTATAGTATATAATATATATTTGGTGTACTTTCATATTTTATATACAGTATATAGTATATATTTTCTGAAATTTGATATTTTATGGACAGTATATAATATATATTTGGTGAAATTTGATATTTCATGTACGGCATAAAATATATATTTGTTGAAATTTGATATTTTATGTACAGTATAAAATATATATTTGCTGTATTTTCATATTTTATGTATGGTATATAATATATATTTGGTGAAATTTGATATTTTATACACAGCATATAATATATATTTGGTGAAATTTGATATTTTATTTACAGTATATAATATATTTCTGGTGTACTTTCATATTTTATGAACAGTATATAATATATATTTTTTGAAATTTGATATTACATGTACAGTATATAATATATATTTGGTGAAATTTGATATTTTATTGACAGTATATTATATATATTTGGTGAAATTTGATATTTTATGTACAGCATATAATATATATTTGGTGTACTTTCATCTTTTATGTACAGTATGTAATATATATTTTTTGAAATTTGATAGTTTATGTACAGTATATAATATATATTTCGTGGAATTTGATATTTTATGGACAGTATATAATATATATTTGGTGAAATTTGATATTTTATGTACAGTATATAATATGTATTTGCTGTATTTTCATATTTTATGTATAGTATATTATATACATTTGGTGAAATTTGATATTTTATATACAGTATATCAAATATATTTGGTGAAATTTGATATTTTATGTACAGTATGATATATATATTTGGTGTACTTTCATAATTTTTGTACAATATATATTATATATTTGGTTAAATTTGATATTTCGTGTACAGTATATAATATGCCTTTGTTGTACTTTCATATTTTATTTACAGTATATAATATATATATGCTGTACTTTGATATTTTATGTAGAGTATATAATATATATTTGGTGTACTTTCATATTTTATGTACAGTAGATAACATATTTTTGGGGTACTTTCATATTTTATTTACAGTATACAATATATATTTGGTGAAATTTGATATTTTCTGTACAGTATATAATATATATTTGGTGAAATTTGATATTTCATGTACAGTATATAATATATTTTTGGTGTACTTTCATATTTTATGTACAGTATGTAATATATATTTTTTGAAATTTGATATTATATGTACAGTATATAATATATATTTGGTGAAATTTGATATTTTATGGATAGTATATAATATATATTTGGTGAAATTTGATATTTTATGTACAGTATATAATATATACTTGGTGTACTTTCATATTTTATGTACAGTATGTAATATATATTTTTTGAAATTTGATATTATATGTACAGTATTTAATATATATTTGGTGAAATTTGATATTTCATGGACAGTATATAATATATATTAGGTGAAATTTCATATTATATTTACAGTATATAATATATATTTGCTGTATTTTCACATTTTATGTATAGTATATAGTGCACATTTGGTGAAATTTGATATTTTATATACAGTATATCAAATATATTTGGTGAAATTTGATATTTTATGTACACTATATTATATATATTTGTTGAAATTTGATATTTTATCTACAGTATATAATGTATATTTGGTGAAATTTGATATTTCAAATACAGTATATAATATATATTTGCTGTACTTTCATATATTATATACAGTATATCATATATATTTTGTGAAATTTGATATTTTATGCACAGTATATAATACATATTTAGTGTACTTTCATGTTTTATGTACAGTATATAGTATATATTAGGTGTAATTTGATGTTTTATATACAGTATATAATACATATTTCGTCTGCTTTCATATTTCATATACAGTATAAAATAAATTTGGTGTACTTTCATATTTTAGGTACAGCATATAATATATATTTGGTGTACTTTCATATTTTATGTACAGTAGATAATATATATTTGGTGTACTTTCATATTTTGTATACAGTATACAATATATATTTGGTGAAATTTCATATTTTATGTACAGCATATAATATATTTTTGGTGTACTTTCATATTTTATGTTCAGTATATAATATATATTTTTTGAAATTTGATATTATATGTAGAGTATATAATATACATTTGGTGAAATTTGATATTTTATGTACAGTATATCAAATATATTTGGTGAAATTTCATATTTTATGTACAGTATGTTATATATATTTGGTGTACTTTCATAATTTATGTACTATATATTATATATTTGATTAAACTTGATATTTTGTGTACAGTATATAATATGCATTTGGTGTACTTTCATATTTTATTTACAGTATATAATATATATTTGCTGTAGTTTGATATTTTATGTAGAGTATATAATATAAATTTGGTGTACTTTCAAATTTTATGTACAGTAGAAAACATATTTTTGGGGTACTTTAATATTTTATGTACAGTATACAATATATATTTGGTGAAATTTGATATTTTCTGTACAGTATATAATATATATTTGGTGAAATTTGATGTTTTATGTACAGTATATAATATATTTTTGGTGTACTTTGATATTTTATGTACAGTATATAATATATATTTTTTGAAATTTGATATTTTATATACAGTATATCAAATATATTTGGTGAAATTTGATATTTTATGTACAGTATGATATATATATTTGGTGTACTTTCATAATTTATGTACAATATATATTATATATTTGGTTAAATTTGATATTTTGTGTACTGTATATAATATGCATTTGGTGTACTTTCATATTTTATGAACAGTATATAATATATATTTTTTGAAATTTGATATTATATGTACAGTATATAATATATATTTGGTGAAATTTGATATTTTATGGACAGTATATAATATATATTTGGTGAAATTTGATATTTTATGTACAGCATATAATATATATTTGGTGTACTTTCATCTTTTATGTACAGTATGTAATATATATATTTTGAAATTTGATATTATATGTACAGTATATAATATATATTTCGTGAAATTTTTTATTTTATGGACAGTATATAATATATATTTGGTGTACTTTCATCTTTTATGTACAGTATGTAATATATATATTTTGAAATTTGATATTATATGTACAGTATATAATATATATTTCGTGAAATTTGATATTTTATGTACAGTATATAATGTATATTTGGTGAAATTTGATATTTCAAATACAGTATATAATATATATTTGCTGTACTTTCATATTTTATATACAGTATATCATATATATTTTGTGAAATTTGATATTTTATGCACAGTATATAATACATATTTAGTGTACTTTCATGTTTTATGTACAGTATATAGTATATATTAGGTGTAATTTGATGTTTTATATACAGTATATAATACATATTTCGTCTGCTTTCATATTTCATATACAGTATAAAATAAATTTGGTGTACTTTCATATTTTATGTACAGTAGATAATATATATTTGGTGTACTTTCATATTTTGTATACAGCATACAATATATATTTGGTGAAATTTGATATTTTATGTACAGCATATAATATATATTTGGTGAAATTTGATATTTTATGTACAGTATATAATATATTTTTGGTGTACTTTCATATTTTATGTACAGTATATAATATATATTTTTTGAAATTTGATATTATATACAGTATATAACATATATTTGGTGAAATTTGATATTTTATGGACAGTATATAATATATATTTGGTGAAATTTGATATTTTATGGACAGTATATAATATATACTTGGTGTACTTTCATATTTTATGTACAGTATGTAATATATATTTTTTGAAATTTGATATTATATGTACAGTATTTAATATATATTTGGTGAAATTTGATATTTCATGGACAGTATATAATATATATTAGGTGAAATTTCATATTATATGTACAGTATATAATATATATTTGCTGTATTTTCATATTTTATGTATAGTGTATAATGCACATTTGGTGAAATTTGATACTTTATATACAGTATATCAAATATATTTGGTGAAATTTGATATTTTATTTACAGTATATTATATATAGTTGTTGAAATTTGATATTTTATGTACAGTATATAATGTATATTTGGTGAAATTTGATATTTCATATACAGTATATAATATATATTTGCTGTACTTTCATATTTTATATACAGTATATCATATATATTTTGTGAAATTTGATATTTTATGCACTGTATACAATACATGTTTAGTGTACTTTCATGTTTTATGTACAGTATATAGTATATATTAGGTGAAATTTGATGTTTTATCTACAGTATATAATATATATTTCGTCTACTTTCATATTTCATATACAGTATAAAATAAATTTGTTGTAATTTCATATTTTATGTACAGCATATAATATATATTTGGGGTACTTTCATATTTTATGTACAGTAGATAATATATATTTGGTGAAATTTGATATTTTATGGACAGTATATAATATATATTTGGTGAAATTTGATATTTTATGTAAAGTATATAACATGTATTTGCTGTATTTTCATATTTTATGTATAGTATATAATATACATTTGGTGAAATTTGATATTTTATATACAGTATATCAAATATATTTGGTGGAATTTGATATTTTATGTACAGTATGATATATATATTTGGTGTACTTTCATAATTTATGTACAATATATATTATATATTTGGTTAAATTTGATATTTTGTGTACAGTATATAATATGCATTTGGTGTACTTTCATATTTTATTTACAGTATATAATATATATTTGCTGTACTTTGATATTTTATGTAGAGTATATAATATAAATTTGGTGTACTTTCAAATTTTATGTACAGTAGATAACATATTTTTGGGGTACTTTCATATTTTATGTACAGTATACAATATATATTTGGTGAAATTTGATATTTTCTGTACAGTATATAATATATATTTGGTGAAATTTGATGTTTTATGTACAGTATATAATATATTTTTGGTGTACTTTCATATTTTATGTACAGTATATAATATATATTTTTTGAAATTTGATATTATATGTACAGTATATAATATATATTTGGTGAAATTTGATATTTTATGTACAGTATATAATATGTATTTGCTGTATTTTCATATTTTATGTATGGTATATAATATACATTTGGTGAAATTTGATATTTTATATACAGTATATCAAATATATTTGGTGAAATTTGATATTTTATGTACAGTATGATATATATATTTGGTGTACTTTCATAATTTATGTACAATATATATTATATATTTGGTTAAATTTGATATTTTGTGTACAGTATATAATATGCATTTGGTGTACTTTCATATTTTATGAACAGTATATAATATATATTTTTTGAAGTTTGATATTATATGTACAGTATATAATATATATTTGGTGAAATTTGATATTTTATGGACAGTATATAATATACATTTGGTGAAATTTGATATTTTATGTACAGCATATAATATATATTTGGTGTACTTTCATCTTTTATGTACAGTATGTAATATATATATTTTGAAATTTGATTTTATATGTACAGTATATAATATATATTTCGTGAAATTTGATATTTTATGGACAGTATATAATATATATTTGGTGAAATTTGATATTTTATGTACAGTATATAATATGTATTTGCTGTATTTTCATATTTTATGTATAGTATATAATATACATTTGGAGAAATTTGATATTTTATATACAGTATATCAAATATATTTGGTGAAATTTGATATTTTATGTACAGTATGTTATATATATTTGGTGTACTTTCATAATTTATGTACAATACATATTATATATTTGGTTAAATTTGATATTTTGTGTACAGTATATAATATGCCTTTGGTGTACTTTCATATTTCATTTACAGTATATAATATAGATTTGCTGTACTTTGATATTTTATGTAGAGTATATAATATATATTTGGTGTACTTTCATATTTTATGTGCAGTAGATAACATATTTTTGGGGTACTTTCATATTTTATGTACAGTATACAATATATATTGGGTGAAATTTGATATTTTCTGAACTGTTTATAATATATATTTGGTGAAATTTGATATTTTATGTACAGTATATAATATATATTTGGTGTACTTTCATCCTTTATGTACAGTATGTAATATATATTTTTTGAAATTTGATATTTTATGTACAGTATATAATATATATTCCCTGGAATTTGATATTTTATGGACAGTATATAATATATATTTGGTGAAATTTGATATTTTAAGTACAGTATATAATATGTATTTGCTGTATTTTCATATTTTATGTACAGTATATAATATACACTTGGTGAAATTTGATATTTTATATACAGTATATCAAATATATTTGGTGAAGTTTGTTATTTTATGTACAGTATATTATATATATTTGGTGAAATTTTATATTTTATGTACAGTATATAATATATTTTTGGTGTACTTTCATTTTTTATGTACAGTATACAATATATATTTTTTGAAATTTGATATTATATTTACAGTATATAATATATATTTGGTGAAATTTGATATTTTATGGACAGTATATGATATATATTTGGTGAAATTTGATATTTTATGTACAGCATATAACATATATTTGGTGTACTTTCATCTTTTATGTACAGTATGTAATATATATTTTTTGAAATTTGATATTTTATGTACAGTATATAATATATATTTCGTGGAATTTGATATTTTATGGACAGTATATAATATATATTTGGTGAAATTTGATATTTTATGTACAGTATATAATATGTATTTGCTGTATTTTCATACTTTATGTATAGTATATAATACACATTTGGTGAAATTTGATATTTTATATACAGTATATCAAATATATTTGGTGAAATTTGATATTTTATGTACAGTATATTATATATATTGGGTGTACTTTCATAATTTATGTACAATACATATTATATATGTGGTTAAATTTGATATTTTGTGTACAGTATATAATATGACTTTGGTGTACTTTCATATTTTATTTACAGTATATAATATATATTTGCTGTACTTTGATATTTTATGTAGAGTATATAATATATATTTGGTGTACTTTCATATTTTATGTACAGTAGATAACATATTTTTGGGGTACTTTCATATTTTATGTACAGTATACAATATATATTTGGTGAAATTTGATATTTTCTGTACTGTATATAATATATATTTGGTGAAATTTGATATTTTATGTACAGTATATAATATATTTTTGGTGTACTTTCATATTTTATGTACAGTATATAATATATATTTTTTGAAATTTGATATTATATGTACAGTATATAACATATATTTGGTGAAATTTGATATTTTATGGACAGTATATAATATATATTTGGTGAAATTTGATATTTTATGGACAGTATATAATATATACTTGGTGTACTTTCATATTTTATGTACAGCATATAATATATATTTGGGGTACTTTCATATTTTATGTACAGTTGATAATATATATTTGGTGAAATTTGATATTTTATGGACAGTATATAATATATATTTGGTGAAATTTGATATTTTATGTACAGTATATAATATGTATTTGCTGTATTTTCATATTTTATGTATAGTATATAATATACATTTGGTGAAATTTGATATTTTATATACAGTATATCAAATATATTTGGTGAAATTTGATATTTTATGTACAGTATGATATATATATTTGGTGTACTTTCATAATTTATGTACAATATATATTATATATTTGGTTAAATTTGATATTTTGTGTACAGTATATAATATGCATTTGGTGTACTTTCATATTTTATTTACAGTATATAATATATATTTGCTGTACTTTGATATTTTATGTAGAGTATATAATATAAATTTGGTGTTCTTTCAAATTTTATGTACAGTAGATAACAAATTTTTGGGGTACTTTCATATTTTATGTACAGTATACAATATATATTTGCTGAAATTTGATATTTTCTGTACAGTATATAATATACATTTGGTGAAATTTGATGTTTTATGTACAGTATATAATATATTTTTGGTGTACTTTCATATTTTATGTACAGTATATAATATATATTTTTTGAAATTTGATATTATATGTACAGTATATAATATATATTTGGTGAAATTTGATATTTTATGTACAGTATATAATATGTATTTGCTGTATTTTCATATTTTATGTATGGTATATAATATACATTTGGTGAAATTTGATATTTTATATACAGTATATCAAATATATTTGGTGAAATTTGATATTTTATGTACAGTATGATATATATATTTGGTGTACTTTCATAATTTATGTACAATATATATTATATATTTGGTTAAATTTGATATTTTGTGTACTGTATATAATATGCATTTGGTGTACTTTCATATTTTATGTACAGTATATAATATATATTTGCTGTACTTTGATATTTTATGTAGAGTATATAATATAAATTTGGTGTACTTTCATATTTTATGTACAGTAGATAACATATTTTTGGGGTACTTTCATATTTTATGTACAGTATACAATATATATTTGGTGAAATTTGATATTTTATGTACAGTATATAATATATTTCTGGTGTACTTTCATATTTTATGAACAGTATATAATATATATTTTTTGAAATTTGATATTATATGTACAGTATATAATATATATTTGGTGAAATTTGATATTTTATGTACAGTATATTATATATATTTTTTGAAATTTGATATTTTATCTACAGTATATAATATATATTTCGTGAAATTTGATATTTTATGGACAGTATATAATATATATTTGGTGAAATTTGATATTTTATGGACAGTATATAATATGTATTTGCTGTATTTTCATATTTTATGTATGGTATATAATATACATTTGGTGAAATTTGATATTTTATATACAGTATATCAAATATATTTGGTGAAATTTGATATTTTATGTACAGTATGATATATATATTTGGTGTACTTTCATAATTTATGTACAATATATATTATATATTTGGTTAAATTTGATATTTTGTGTACAGTATATAATATGCATTTGGTGTATTTTCATATTTTATTTACAGTATATAATATATATTTGCTGTACTTTGATATTATATGTAGAGTATATAATATAAATTTGGTGTACTTTCAAATTTTACGTACAGTAGATAACATATTTTTGGGGTACTTTCATATTTTATGTACAGTATACAATATATATTTGGTGAAATTTGATATTTTCTGTACAGTATATAATATATATTTGGTGAAATTTGATGTTTTATGTACAGTATATAATATATTTTTGGTGTACTTTCATATTTTATGTACAGTTGATAATATATATTTGGTGAAATTTGATATTTTATGGACAGTATATAATATATATTTGGTGAAATTTGATATTTTATGTACAGTATATAATATGTATTTGCTGTATTTTCATATTTTATGTATAGTATATAATATACATTTGGTGAAATTTGATATTTTATATACAGTATATCAAATATATTTGGTGAAATTTGATATTTTATGTACAGTATGATATATATATTTGGTGTACTTTCATAATTTATGTACAATATATATTATATATTTGGTTAAATTTGATATTTTGTGTACAGTATATAATATGCATTTGGTGTACTTTCATATTTTATTTACAGTATATAATATATATTTGCTGTACTTTGATATTTTATGTAGAGTATATAATATAAATTTGGTGTTCTTTCAAATTTTATGTACAGTAGATAACAAATTTTTGGGGTACTTTCATATTTTATGTACAGTATACAATATATATTTGCTGAAATTTGATATTTTCTGTACAGTATATAATATACATTTGGTGAAATTTGATGTTTTATGTACAGTATATAATATATTTTTGGTGTACTTTCATATTTTATGTACAGTATATAATATATATTTTTTGAAATTTGATATTATATGTACAGTATATAATATATATTTGGTGAAATTTGATATTTTATGTACAGTATATAATATGTATTTGCTGTATTTTCATATTTTATGTATGGTATATAATATACATTTGGTGAAATTTGATATTTTATATACAGTATATCAAATATATTTGGTGAAATTTGATATTTTATGTACAGTATGATATATATATTTGGTGTACTTTCATAATTTATGTACAATATATATTATATATTTGGTTAAATTTGATATTTTGTGTACTGTATATAATATGCATTTGGTGTACTTTCATATTTTATGTACAGTATATAATATATATTTGCTGTACTTTGATATTTTATGTAGAGTATATAATATAAATTTGGTGTACTTTCATATTTTATGTACAGTAGATAACATATTTTTGGGGTACTTTCATATTTTATGTACAGTATACAATATATATTTGGTGAAATTTGATATTTTATGTACAGTATATAATATATTTCTGGTGTACTTTCATATTTTATGAACAGTATATAATATATATTTTTTGAAATTTGATATTATATGTACAGTATATAATATATATTTGGTGAAATTTGATATTATATGTACAGTATATTATATATATTTTTTGAAATTTGATATTTTATCTACAGTATATAATATATATTTCGTGAAATTTGATATTTTATGGACAGTATATAATATATATTTGGTGAAATTTGATATTTTATGGACAGTATATAATATGTATTTGCTGTATTTTCATATTTTATGTATGGTATATAATATACATTTGGTGAAATTTGATATTTTATATACAGTATATCAAATATATTTGGTGAAATTTGATATTTTATGTACAGTATGATATATATATTTGGTGTACTTTCATAATTTATGTACAATATATATTATATATTTGGTTAAATTTGATATTTTGTGTACAGTATATAATATGCATTTGGTGTATTTTCATATTTTATTTACAGTATATAATATATATTTGCTGTACTTTGATATTATATGTAGAGTATATAATATAAATTTGGTGTACTTTCAAATTTTACGTACAGTAGATAACATATTTTTGGGGTACTTTCATATTTTATGTACAGTATACAATATATATTTGGTGAAATTTGATATTTTCTGTACAGTATATAATATATATTTGGTGAAATTTGATGTTTTATGTACAGTATATAATATATTTTTGGTGTACTTTCATATTTTATGTACAGTATATAATATATATTTTTTGAAATTTGATATTATATGTACAGTATATAATATATATTTGGTGAAATTTGATATTTTATGTACAGTATATAATATGTATTTGCTGTATTTTCATATTTTATGTATGGTATATAATATACATTTGGTGAAATTTGATATTTTATATACAGTATATCAAATATATTTGGTGAAATTTGATATTTTATGTACAGTATGATATATATATTTGGTGTACTTTCATAATTTATGTACAATATATATTATATATTTGGTTAAATTTGATATTTTGTGTACTGTATATAATATGCATTTGGTGTACTTTCATATTTTATGTACAGTATATAATATATATTTTTTGAAATTTGATATTATATGTACAGTATATAATATATATTTGGTGAAATTTGATATTTTATGGACAGTATATAATATATATTTGGTGAAATTTGATATTTTATGTACAGCATATAATATATATTTGGTGTACTTTCATCTTTTATGTACAGTATGTAATATATATATTTTGAAATTTGATATTATATGTACAGTATATAATATATATTTCGTGAAATTTGATATTTTATGGACAGTATATAATATATATTTGGTGAAATTTGATATTTTATGTACAGTATATAATATGTATTTGCTGTATTTTCATATTTTATGTATAGTATATAATATACATTTGGTGAAATTTGATATTTTATATACAGTATATCAAATATATTTGGTGAAATTTGATATTTTATGTACAGTATGTTATATATATTTGGTGTACTTTCATAATTTATGTACAATACATATTATATATTTGGTGAAATTTGATATTTTGTGTACAGTATATAATATGCCTTTGGTGTACTTTCATATTTTATTTACAGTATATAATATATATTTGCTGTACTTTGATATTTTATGTAGAGTATATAAAATATATTCGGTGTACTTTCATATTTTATGTACAGTAGATAACATATTTTTGGGGTACTTTCTTATTTTATGTACAGTATACAATATATATTTGGTGAAATTTGATATTTTCTGAACTGTTTATAATATATATTTGGTGAAATTTGATATTTTATGTACAGTATATAATATATTTTTGGTGTACTTTCATATTTTATGTAGAGTATATAAAATATATTTTTTGAAATTTGATATTATATGTACAGTATATAACATATATTTGGTGAAATTTGATATTTTATGGACAGTATATAATATATATTTGGTGAAATTTGATATTTTATGTATAGTATATAATATATGTTTTGTGTACTTTCATAATTTATGTACAGTATATAATATATATTTTTTGAAATTTGATATTATAAGTACAGTATATAATATGTATTACGTGAAATTTGATATTTCATGGACAGTATATAATATATATTAGGTGAAATTTGATATTATATGTACAGTATATAATATATATTTGCTGTATTTTCATATTTAATGTATAGTATATAATGCACATTTTGTGAAATTTGATATTTTATATAGAGTATATCATATATATTTGGTGAAATTTGATATTTTATGTACAGTATATTATATATATTTGTTGAAATTTGATATTTTATCTACAGTATATAATGTATATTTGGTGAAATTTGATATTTCATATACAGTATATAATATATATTTGCTGTACTTTCATATATTATATACAGTATATCATATATATTTTGTGAAATTTGATATTTTATGCACAGTATATAATACATATTTAGTGTACTTTCATGTTTTATGTACAGTATATAGTATATATTAGGTGAAATTTGATGTTTTATATACAGTATATAATATATATTTCGTCTGCTTTCATATTTCATATACAGTACAAAATAAATTTGGTGTACTTTCATATTTTATGTACAGCATATAATATATATTTGGTGTACTTTCATATTTTATGTACAGTGGATAATATATATTTGGTGTACTTTCATATTTTGTGTACAGCATACAATATATATTTGGTGAAATTTGATATTTTATGTACAGCATATAATATATATTTGGTGAAATTTGATATTTTATGTACAGTATATAATATATTTCTGGTGTACTTTCATATTTTATGTACAGTATATAATATATATTTTTTGAAATTTGATATTATATGTACAGTATATAACATATATTTGGTGAAATTTGATATTTTATGGACAGTATATAATATATATTTGGTGAAATTTGATATTTTATGGACAGTATATAATATATACTTGGTGTACTTTCATATTTTATGTACAGTATGTAATATATATTTTTTGAAATTTGATATTATATGTACAGTATTTAATATATATTTGGTGAAATTTGATATTTCATGGACAGTATATTATATATTAGGTGAAATTTCATATTATATGTACAGTATATAATATATATTTGCTGTATTTTCATATTTTATGTATAGTGTCTAATGCACATTTGGTGAAATTTGATACTTTATATACAGTATATCAAATATATTTGGTGAAATTTGATATTTTATGTACAGTATATTATATATAGTTGTTGAAATTTGATATTTTATGTACAGTATATAATGTATATTTGGTGAAATTTGATATTTCATATACAGTATATAATATATATTTGCTGTACTTTCATATTTTATATACAGTATATCATATATATTTTGTGAAATTTGATATTTTATGCACTGTATACAATACATGTTTAGTGTACTTTCATGTTTTATGTACAGTATATAGTATATATTAGGTGAAATTTGATGTTTTATCTACAGTATATAATATATATTTCGTCTACTTTCATATTTCATATACAGTATAAAATAAATTTGTTGTAATTTCATATTTTATGTACAGCATATAATATATATTTGGGGTACTTTCATATTTTATGTACAGTATATAATATATATTTTTTGAAATTTGATATTATATGTACAGTATATAATATATATTTGGTGAAATTTGATATTTTATGTACAGTATGTAATATGTATTTGCTGTATTTTCATATTTTATGTATGGTATATAATATACATTTGGTGAAATTTGATATTTTATATACAGTATATCAAATATATTTGGTGAAATTTGATATTTTATGTACAGTATGATATATATATTTGGTGTACTTTCATAATTTATGTACAATATATATTATATATTTGGTTAAATTTGATATTTTGTGTACTGTATATAATATGCATTTGGTGTACTTTCATATTTTATGAACAGTATATAATATATATTTTTTGAAATTTGATATTATATGTACAGTATATAATATATATTTGGTGAAATTTGATATTTTATGGACAGTATATAATATATATTTGGTGAAATTTGATATTTTATGTACAGCATATAATATATATTTGGTGTACTTTCATCTTTTATGTACAGTATGTAATATATATATTTTGAAATTTGATATTATATGTACAGTATATAATATATATTTCGTGAAATTTAATATTTTATGGACAGTATATAATATATATTTGGTGAAATTTGATATTTTATGTACAGTATATAATATGTATTTGCTGTATTTTCATATTTTATGTATAGTATATAATATACATTTGGTGAAATTTGATATTTTATATCCAGTATATCAAATATATTTGGTGAAATTTGATATTTTACGTACAGTATGTTATATATATTTGGTGTACTTTCATAATTTATGTACAATACATATTATATATTTGGTTAAATTTGATATTTTGTGTACAGTATATAATATGCCTTTGGTGTACTTTCATATTTTATTTACAGTATATAATATAGATTTGATGTACTTTGAAATTTTATGTGGAGTATATAATATATATTTGGTGTACTTTCATATTTTATGTGCAGTAGATAACATATTTTTGGGGTACTTTCATATTTTATGTACAGTATACAATATATATTGGGTGAAATTTGATATTTTCTGTACTGTATATAATATATATTTGGTGAAATTTGATATTTTATGTACAGTATATAATATATATTTGGTGTACTTTCATCCTTTATGTACAGTATGTAATATATATTTTTTGAAATTTGATATTTTATGTACAGTATATAATATATATTTCGTGGAATTTGATATTTTATGGACAGTATATAATATATATTTGGTGAAATTTGATATTTTAAGTACAGTATATAATATGTATTTGCTGTATTTTCATATTTTATGTACAGTATATAATATACACTTGGTGAAATTTGATATTTTATATACAGTATATCAAATATATTTGGTGAAGTTTGTTATTTTATGTACAGTATATTATATATATTTGGTGAAATTTTATATTTTATGTACAGTATATAATATATTTTTGGTGTACTTTCATTTTTTATGTACAGTATACAATATATATTTTTTGAAATTTGATATTATATTTACAGTATATAATATATATTTGGTGAAATTTGATATTTTATGGACAGTATATGATATATATTTGGTGAAATTTGATATTTTATGTACAGCATATAACATATATTTGGTGTACTTTCATCTTTTATGTACAGTATGTAATATATATTTTTTGAAATTTGATATTTTATGTACAGTATATAATATATATTTCGTGGAATTTGATATTTTATGGACAGTATATAATATATATTTGGTGAAATTTGATATTTTATGTACAGTATATTATATGTATTTGCTGTATTTTCATACTTTATGTATAGTATATAATACACATTTGGTGAAATTTGATATTTTATATACAGTATATCAAATATATTTGGTGAAATTTGATATTTTATGTACAGTATGTTATATATATTTGGTGTACTTTCATAATTTATGTACAATACATATTATATATGTGGTTAAATTTGATATTTTGTGTACAGTATATAATATGACTTTGGTGTACTTTCATATTTTATTTACAGTATATAATATATATTTGCTGTACTTTGATATTTTATGTAGAGTATATAATATATATTTGGTGTACTTTCATATTTTATGTACAGTAGATAACATATTTTTGGGGTACTTTCATATTTTATGTACAGTATACAATATATATTTGGTGAAATTTGATATTTTCTGTACTGTATATAATATATATTTGGTGAAATTTGATATTTTATGTACAGTATATAATATATTTTTGGTGTACTTTCATATTTTATGTACAGTATATAATATATATTTTTTGAAATTTGATATTATATGTACAGTATATAACATATATTTGGTGAAATTTGATATTTTATGGACAGTATATAATATATATTTGGTGAAATTTGATATTTTATGGACAGTATATAATATATACTTGGTGTACTTTCATATTTTATGTACAGCATATAATATATATTTGGGGTACTTTCATATTTTATGTACAGTTGATAATATATATTTGGTGAAATTTGATATTTTATGGACAGTATATAATATATATTTAGTGAAATTTGATATTTTATGTACAGTATATAATATGTATTTGCTGTATTTTCATATTTTATGTATAGTATATAATATACATTTGGTGAAATTTGATATTTTATATACAGTATATCAAATATATTTGGTGAAATTTGATATTTTATGTACAGTATGATATATATATTTGGTGTACTTTCATAATTTATGTACAATATATATTATATATTTGGTTAAATTTGATATTTTGTGTACAGTATATAATATGCATTTGGTGTACTTTCATATTTTATTTACAGTATATAATATATATTTGCTGTAGTTTGATATTTTATGTAGAGTATATAATATAAATTTGGTGTACTTTCAAATTTTATGTACAGTAGATAACATATTTTTGGGGTACTTTCATATTTTATGTACAGTATACAATATATATTTGGTGAAATTTGATATTTTCTGTACAGTATATAATATATATTTGGTGAAATTTGATGTTTTATGTACAGTATATAATATATTTTTGGTGTACTTTCATATTTTATGTACAGTATATAATATATATTTTTTGAAATTTGATATTATATGTACAGTATATAATATATATTTGGTGAAATTTGATATTTTATGTACAGTATATAATATGTATTTGCTGTATTTTCATATTTTATGTATGGTATATAATATACATTTGGTGAAATTTGATATTTTATATACAGTATATCAAATATATTTGGTGAAATTTGATATTTTATGTACAGTATGATATATATATTTGGTGTACTTTCATAATTTATGTACAATATATATTATATATTTGGTTAAATTTGATATTTTGTGTACTGTATATAATATGCATTTGGTGTACTTTCATATTTTATTTACAGTATATAATATATATTTGCTGTACTTTGATACTTTATGTAGAGTATATAATATAAATTTGGTGTACTTTCATATTTTATGTACAGTAGATAACATATTTTTGGGGTACTTTCATATTTTATGTACAGTATACAATATATATTTGGTGAAATTTGATATTTTATGTACAGTATATAATATATTTCTGGTGTACTTTCATATTTTATGAACAGTATATAATATATATTTTTTGAAATTTGATATTATATGTACAGTATATAATATATATTTGGTGAAATTTGATATTTTATGTACAGTATATTATATATATTTTTTGAAATTTGATATTTTATCTACAGAATATAATATATATTTCGTGAAATTTGATATTTTATGGACAGTATATAATATATATTTGGTGAAATTTGATATTTTATGTACAGTATATAATATGTATTTGCTGTATTTTCTTATTTTATGTGTAGTATATAATATACATTTGGTGAAATTTGATATTTTATATAAAGTATATCAAATATATTTGGTGAAATTTGATATTTTATGTACAGTATGTTATATATATTTGGTGTACTTTCATAATTTATGTACAATACATATTATATATTTGGTGAAATTTGATATTTTGTGTACAGTATGTAATATGCCTTTGGTGTACTTTCATATTTTATTTACAGTATATAATATATATTTGCTGTACTTTGATATTTTATGTAGAGTATATAATATATATTCGGTGTACTTTCATATTTTATGTACAGTAGATAACATATTTTTGGGGTACTTTCTTATTTTATGTACAGTATACAATATATATTTGGTGAAATTTGATATTTTCTGAACTGTTTATAATATATATTTGGTGAAATTTGATATTTTATGTACAGTATATAATATATTTTTGGTGTACTTTCATATTTTATGTAGAGTATATAAAATATATTTTTTGAAATTTGATATTATATGTACAGTATATAACATATATTTGGTGAAATTTGATATTTTATGGACAGTATATAATATATATTTGGTGAAATTTGATATTTTATGTATAGTATATAATATATATTTTGTGTACTTTCATAATTTATGTACAGTATATAATATATATTTTTTGAAATTTGATATTATAAGTACAGTATATAATATGTATTACGTGAAATTTGATATTTCATGGACAGTATATAATATATATTAGGTGAAATTTGATATTATATGTACAGTATATAATATATATTTGCTGTATTTTCATATTTTATGTATAGTATATAATGCACATTTTGTGAAATTTGATATTTTATATAGAGTATATCATATATATTTGGTGAAATTTGATATTTTATGTACAGTATATTATATATATTTGTTGAAATTTGATATTTTATCTACAGTATATAATGTATATTTGGTGAAATTTGATATTTCATATACAGTATATAATATATATTTGCTGTACTTTCATATATTATATACAGTATATCATATATATTTTGTGAAATTTGATATTTTATGCACAGTATATAATACATATTTAGTGTACTTTCATGTTTTATGTACAGTATATAGTATATATTAGGTGAAATTTGATGTTTTATATACAGTATATAATATATATTTCGTCTGCTTTCATATTTCATATACAGTACAAAATAAATTTGGTGTACTTTCATATTTTATGTACAGCATATAATATATATTTGGTGTACTTTCATATTTTATGTACAGTGGATAATATATATTTGGTGTACTTTCATATTTTGTGTACAGCATACAATATATATTTGGTGAAATTTGATATTTTATGTACAGCATATAATATATATTTGGTGAAATTTGATATTTTATGTACAGTATATAATATATTTCTGGTGTACTTTCATATTTTATGTACAGTATATAATATATATTTTTTGAAATTTGATATTATATGTACAGTATATAACATATATTTGGTGAAATTTGATATTTTATGGACAGTATATAATATATATTTGGTGAAATTTGATATTTTATGGACAGTATATAATATATACTTGGTGTACTTTCACATTTTATGTACAGTATGTAATATATATTTTTTGAAATTTGATATTATATGTACAGTATTTAATATATATTTGGTGAAATTTGATATTTCATGGACAGTATATTATATATTAGGTGAAATTTCATATTATATGTACAGTATATAATATATATTTGCTGTATTTTCATATTTTATGTATAGTGTATAATGCACATTTGGTGAAATTTGATACTTTATATACAGTATATCAAATATATTTGGTGAAATTTGATATTTTATGAACAGTATATTATATATAGTTGTTGAAATTTGATATTTTATGTACAGTATATAATGTATATTTGGTGAAATTTGATATTTCATATACAGTATATAATATATATTTGCTGTACTTTCATATTTTATATACAGTATATCATATATATTTTGTGAAATTTGATATTTTATGCACTGTATACAATACATGTTTAGTGTACTTTCATGTTTTATGTACAGTATATAGTATATATTAGGTGAAATTTGATGTTTTATCTACAGTATATAATATATATTTCGTCTACTTTCATATTTCATATACAGTATTAAATAAATTTGTTGTAATTTCATATTTTATGTACAGCATATAATATATATTTGGGGTACTTTCATATTTTATGTACAGTATATAATATATATTTTTTGAAATTTGATATTATATGTACAGTATATAATATATATTTGGTGAAATTTGATATTTTATGTACAGTATGTAATATGTATTTGCTGTATTTTCATATTTTATGTATAGTATATAATATACATTTGGTGAAATTTGATATTTTATATACAGTATATCAAATATATTTGGTGAAATTTGATATTTTATGTACAGTATGATATATATATTTGGTGTACTTTCATAATTTATGTACAATATATATTATATATTTGGTTAAATTTGATATTTTGTGTACTGTATATAATATGCATTTGGTGTACTTTCATATTTTATGAACAGTATATAATATATATTTTTTGAAATTTGATATTATATGTACAGTATATAATATATATTTGGTGAAATTTGATATTTTATGGACAGTATATAATATATATTTGGTGAAATTTGATATTTTATGTACAGCATATAATATATATTTGGTGTACTTTCATCTTTTATATACAGTATGTAATATATATATTTTGAAATTTGATATTATATGTACAGTATATAATATATATTTCGTGAAATTTGATATTTTATGGACAGTATATAATATATATTTGGTGAAATTTGATATTTTATGTACAGTATATAATATGTATTTGCTGTATTTTCATATTTTATGTATAGTATATAATATACATTTGGTGAAATTTGATATTTTATATACAGTATATCAAATATATTTGGTGAAATTTGATATTTTATGTACAGTATGTTATATATATTTGGTGTACTTTCATAATTTATGTACAATACATATTATATATTTGGTTAAATTTGATATTTTGTGTACAGTATATAATATGCCTTTGGTGTACTTTCATATTTTATTTACAGTATATAATATAGATTTGATGTACTTTGATATTTTATGTGGAGTATATAATATATATTTGGTGTACTTTCATATTTTATGTGCAGTAGATAACATATTTTTGGGGTACTTTCATATTTTATGTACAGTATACAATATATATTGGGTGAAATTTGATATTTTCTGTACTGTATATAATATATATTTGGTGAAATTTGATATTTTATGTACAGTATATAATATATATTTGGTGTACTTTCATCCTTTATGTACAGTATGTAATATATATTTTTTGAAATTTGATATTTTATGTACAGTATATAATATATATTTCGTGGAATTTGATATTTTATGGACAGTATATAATATATATTTGGTGAAATTTGATATTTTAAGTACAGTATAAAATATGTATTTGCTGTATTTTCATATTTTATGTACAGTATATAATATACACTTGGTGAAATTTGATATTTTATATACAGTATATCAAATATATTTGGTGAAGTTTGTTATTTTATGTACAGTATATTATATATATTTGGTGAAATTTTATTTTTTATGTACAGTATATAATATATTTTTGGTGTACTTTCATTTTTTATGTACAGTATACAATATATATTTTTTGAAATTTGATATTATATTTACAGTATATAATATATATTTGGTGAAATTTGATATTTTATGGACAGTATATGATATATATTTGGTGAAATTTGATATTTTATGTACAGCATATAACATATATTTGGTGTACTTTCATCTTTTATGTACAGTATGTAATATATATTTTTTGAAATTTGATATTTTATGTACAGTATATAATATATATTTCGTGGAATTTGATATTTTATGGACAGTATATAATATATATTTGGTGAAATTTGATATTTTATGTACAGTATATAATATGTATTAGCTGTATTTTCATACTTTATGTATAGTATATAATACACATTTGGTGAAATTTGATATTTTATATACAGTATATCAAATATATTTGGTGAAATTTGATATTTTATGTACAGTATGTTATGTATATTTGGTGTACTTTCATAATTTATGTACAATACATATTATATATGTGGTTAAATTTGATATTTTGTGTACAGTATATAATATGACTTTGGTGTACTTTCATATTTTATTTACAGTATATAATATATATTTGCTGTACTTTGATATTTTATGTAGAGTATATAATATATATTTGGTGTACTTTCATATTTTATGTACAGTAGATAACATATTTTTGGGGTACTTTCATATTTTATGTACAGTATACAATATATATTTGGTGAAATTTGATATTTTCTGTACTGTATATAATATATATTTGGTGAAATTTGATATTTTATGTACAGTATATAATATATTTTTGGTGTACTTTCATATTTTATGTACTGTATATAATATATATTTTTTGAAATTTGATATTATATGTACAGTATATAACATATATTTGGTGAAATTTGATATTTTATGGACAGTATATAATATATATTTGGTGAAATTTGATATTTTATGGACAGTATATAATATATACTTGGTGTACTTTCATATTTTATGTACAGCATATAATATATATTTGGGGTACTTTCATATTTTATGTACAGTTGATAATATATATTTGGTGAAATTTGATATTTTATGGACAGTATATAATATATATTTAGTGAAATTTGATATTTTATGTACAGTATATAATATGTATTTGCTGTATTTTCATATTTTATGTATAGTATATAATATACATTTGGTGAAATTTGATATTTTATATACAGTATATCAAATATATTTGGTGAAATTTGATATTTTATGTACAGTATGATATATATATTTGGTGTACTTTCATAATTTATGTACAATATATATTATATATTTGGTTAAATTTGATATTTTGTGTACAGTATAAAATATGCATTTGGTGTACTTTCATATTTTATTTACAGTATATAATATATATTTGCTGTAGTTTGATATTTTATGTAGAGTATATAATATAAATTTGGTGTACTTTCAAATTTTATGTACAGTAGATAACATATTTTTGTGGTACTTTCATATTTTATGTACAGTATACAATATATATTTGGTGAAATTTGATATTTTCTGTACAGTATATAATATATATTTGGTGAAATTTGATGTTTTATGTACAGTATATAATATATTTTTGGTGTACTTTCATATTTTATGTACAGTATATAATATATATTTTTTGAAATTTGATATTATATGTACAGTATATAATATATATTTGGTGAAATTTGATATTTTATGTACAGTATATAATATGTATTTGCTGTATTTTCATATTTTATGTATGGTATATAATATACATTTGGTGAAATTTGATATTTTATATACAGTATATCAAATATATTTGGTGAAATTTGATATTTTATGTACAGTATGATATATATATTTGGTGTACTTTCATAATTTATGTACAATATATATTATATATTTGGTTAAATTTGATATTTTGTGTACTGCATATAATATGCATTTGGTGTACTTTCATATTTTATTTACAGTATATAATATATATTTGCTGTACTTTGATACTTTATTTAGAGTATATAATATAAATTTGGTGTACTTTCATATTTTATGTACAGTAGATAACATATTTTTGGGGTACTTTCATATTTTATGTACAGTATACAATATATATTTGGTGAAATTTGATATTTTATGTACAGTATATAATATATTTCTGGTGTACTTTCATATTTTATGAACAGTATATAATATATATTTTTTGAAATTTGATATTATATGTACAGTATATAATATATATTTGGTGAAATTTGATATTTTATGTACAGTATATTATATATATTTTTTGAAATTTGATATTTTATCTACAGTATATAATATATTTCGTGAAATTTGATATTTTATGGACAGTATATAATATATATTTGGTGAAATTTGATATTTTATGGACAGTATATAATATGTATTTGCTGTATTTTCTTATTTTATGTATGGTATATAATATACATTTGGTGAAATTTGATATTTTATATACAGTATATCAAATATATTTGGTGAAATTTGATATTTTATGTACAGTATGATATATATATTTGGTGTACTTTCATAATTTATGTACAATATATATTATATATTTGGTTAAATTTGATATTTTGTGTACAGTATATAATATGCATTTGGTGTACTTTCATATTTTATTTACAGTATATAATATATATTTGCTGTACTTTGATATTTTATGTAGAGTATATAATATAAATTTGGTGTACTTTCAAATTTTATGTACAGTAGATAACATATTTTTGGGGTACTTTCATATTTTATGTACAGTATACAATATATATTTGGTGAAATTTGATATTTTATGTACAGTATATAACATATATTTGGTGAAATTTGATATTTTATGTACAGTATATAATATATTTTTGGTGTACTTTCATATTTTATGTACAGTATATAATATATATTTTTTGAAATTTGATATTATATGTACAGTATATAATATATATTTGGTGAAATTTGATATTTTATGGACAGTATATAATATATATTTGGTGAAATTTGATATTTTATGTACAGTATATAATATGTAATTGCTGTATTTTCATATTTTATGTATGGTATATAATATACATTTGGTGAAATTTGATAATTTATATACAGTATATCAAATATATTTGGTGAAATTTGATATTTTATGTACAGTATGATATATATATTTGGTGTACTTTGATAATTTATTTACAATATATATTATATATTTGGTTAAATTTGATATTTTGTGTACAGTATATAATATGCCTTTGGTGTACTTTCATATTTTATTTACAGTATATAATATATATTTGCTGTACTTTGATACTTTATGTAGAGTATATAATATAAATTTGGTGTACTTTCATATTTTATGTACAGTAGATAACATATTTTTGGGGTACTTTCATAATTTATGTACAGTATACAATATATATTTGGTGAAATTTGATATTTTATGTACAGTATATAATATATTTCTGGTGTACTTTCATATTTTATGAACAGTATATTATATATATTTTTTGAAATTTGATATTATATGTACAGTATATAATATATATTTGGTGAAATTTGATATTTTATGTACAGTATATTATATATATTTTTTGAAATTTGATATTTTATCTACGGTATATAATATATATTTCGTGAAATTTGATATTTTATGGACAGTATATAATATATATTTGGTGAAATTTGATATTTTATGGACAGTATATAATATGTATTTGCTGTATTTTCTTATTTTATGTATGGTATATAATATACATTTGGTGAAATTTGATATTTTATATACAGTATATCAAATATATTTGGTGAAATTTGATATTTTATGTACAGTATGATATATATATTTGGTGTACTTTCATAATTTATGTACAATATATATTATATATTTGGTTAAATTTGATATTTTGTGTACAGTATATAATATGCATTTGGTGTACTTTCATATTTTATTTACAGTATATAATATATATTTGCTGTACTTTGATATTTTATGTAGAGTATATAATATAAATTTGGTGTACTTTCAAATTTTATGTACAGTAGATAACATATTTTTGGGGTACTTTCATATTTTATGTACAGTATACAATATATATTTGGTGAAATTTGATATTTTCTGTACAGTATATAATATATATTTGGTGAAATTTGATGTTTTATGTACAGTATATAATATATTTTTGGTGTACTTTCATATTTTATGTACAGTATATAATATATATTTTTTGAAATTTGATATTATATGTACAGTATATAATATATATTTGGTGAAATTTGATATTTTATGGACAGTATATAATATATATTTGGTGAAATTTGATATTTTATGTACAGTATATAATATGTAATTGCTGTATTTTCATATTTTATGTATGGTATATAATATACATTTGGTGAAATTTGATAATTTATATACAGTATATCAAATATATTTGGTGAAATTTGATATTTTATGTACAGTATGATATATATATTTGGTGTACTTTGATAATTTATTTACAATATATATTATATATTTGGTTAAATTTGATATTTTGTGTACAGTATATAATATGCCTTTGGTGTACTTTCATATTTTATTTACAGTATATAATATATATTTGCTGTACTTTGATACTTTATGTAGAGTATATAATATAAATTTGGTGTACTTTCATATTTTATGTACAGTAGATAACATATTTTTGGGGTACTTTCATAATTTATGTACAGTATACAATATATATTTGGTGAAATTTGATATTTTATGTACAGTATATAATATATTTCTGGTGTACTTTCATATTTTATGAACAGTATATTATATATATTTTTTGAAATTTGATATTATATGTACAGTATATAATATATATTTGGTGAAATTTGATATTTTATGTACAGTATATTATATATATTTTTTGAAATTTGATATTTTATCTACAGTATATAATATATATTTCGTGAAATTTGATATTTTATGGACAGTATATAATATATATTTGGTGAAATTTGATATTTTATGGACAGTATATAATATGTATTTGCTGTATTTTCTTATTTTATGTATGGTATATAATATACATTTGGTGAAATTTGATATTTTATATACAGTATATCAAATATATTTGGTGAAATTTGATATTTTATGTACAGTATGATATATATATTTGGTGTACTTTCATAATTTATGTACAATATATATTATATATTTGGTTAAATTTGATATTTTGTGTACAGTATATAATATGCATTTGGTGTACTTTCATATTTTATTTACAGTGTATAATATATATTTGCTGTACTTTGATATTTTATGTAGAGTATATAATATAAATTTGGTGTACTTTCAAATTTTATGTACAGTAGATAACATATTTTTGGGGTACTTTCATATTTTATGTACAGTATACAATATATATTTGGTGAAATTTGATATTTTCTGTACAGTATATAATATATATTTGGTGAAATTTGATGTTTTATGTGCAGTATATAATATATTTTTGGTGTACTTTCATATTTTATGTACAGTATATAATATATATTTTTTGAAATTTGATATTATATGTACAGTATATAATATATATTTGGTGAAATTTGATATTTTATGGACAGTATATAATATATATTTGGTGAAATTAGATATTTTATGTACAGTATATAATATGTAATTGCTGTATTTTCATATTTTATGTATGGTATATAATATACATTTGGTGAAATTTGATAATTTATATACAGTATATCAAATATATTTGGTGAAATTTGATATTTTATGTACAGTATGATATATATATTTGGTGTACTTTCATAATTTATGTACAATATATATTATATATTTGGTTAAATTTGATATTTTGTGTACTGTATATAATATGCATTTGGTGTACTTTCATATTTTATTTACAGTATGTAATATATATTTGCTGTACTTTGATACTTTATGTAGAGTATATAATATAAATTTGGTGTACTTTCATATTTTATGTACAGTAGATAACATATTTTTGGGGTACTTTCATATTTTATGTATAGTATACAATATATATTTGGTGAAATTTGATATTTTATGTACAGTATATAATATATTTCTGGTGTACTTTCATATTTTATGAACAGTATATAATATATATTTTTTGAAATTTGATATTATATGTACAGTATATAATATATATTTGGTGAAATTTGATATTTTATGTACAGTATATTATATATATTTTTTGAAATTTGATATTTTATCTACAGTATATAATATATATTTCGTGAAATTTGATATTTTATGGACAGTATATAATATATATTTGGTGAAATTTGATATTTTATGTACAGTATATAATATGTATTTGCTGTATTTTCTTATTTTATGTGTAGTATATAATATACATATGGTGAAATTTGATATTTTATATAAGGTATATCAAATATATTTGGTGAAATTTGATATTTTATGTACAGTATGATATATATATTTGGTGTACTTTCATAATTTATGTACAATATATATTATATATTTGGTTAAATTTGATATTTTGTGTACAGTATATAATATGCATTTGGTGTACTTTCATATTTTATTTACAGTATAAAATATATATTTGCTGTACTTTGATACTTTATGTAGAGTATATAATATAAATTTGGTGTACTTTCATATTTTATGTACAGTAGATAACATATTTTTGGGGTACTTTCATATTTTATGTACAGTATACAATATATATTTGGTGAAATTTGATATTTTATGTACAGTATATAATATATTTCTGGTGTACTTTCATATTTTATGAACAGTATATTATATATATTTTTTGAAATTTGATATTATATGTACAGTATATAATATATATTTGGTGAAATTTGATATTTTATGGACAGTATATAATATATATTTGGTGAAATTTGATATTTTATGTACAGCATATAATATATATTTGGTGTACTTTCATCTTTTATGTACAGTATGTAATATATATTTTTTGAAATTTGATATTATATGTACAGTATATAATATATATTTGGTGAAATTTGATATTTTATGGACAGTATATAATATATATTTGGTGAAATTTGATATTTTATGTACAGTATATAATATGTAATTGCTGTATTTTCATATTTTATGTATGGTATATAATATACATTTGGTGAAATTTGATAATTTATATACAGTATATCAAATATATTTGGTGAAATTTGATATTTTATGTACAGTATGATATATATATTTGGTGTACTTTCATAATTTATTTACAATATATATTATATATTTGGTTAAATTTGATATTTTGTGTACAGTATATAATATGCCTTTGGTGTACTTTCATATTTTATTTACAGTATATTATATATTTGCTGTACTTTGATACTTTATGTAGAGTATATAATATAAATTTGGTGTACTTTCATATTTTATGTACAGTAGATAACATATTTTTGGGGTACTTTCATAATTTATGTACAGTATACAATATATATTTGGTGAAATTTGATATTTTATGTACAGTATATAATATATTTCTGGTGTACTTTCATATTTTATGAACAGTATATTATATATATTTTTTGAAATTTGATATTATATGTACAGTATATAATATATATTTGGTGAAATTTAATATTTTATGGACAGTATATAATATATATTTGGTGAAATTTGATATTTTATGTACAGCATATAATATATATTTGGTGTACTTTCATCTTTTATGTACAGTATGTAATATATATTTTTTGAAATTTGATATTATATGTACAGTATATAATATATATTTCGTGAAATTTGATATTTTATGGACAGTATATAATATATATTTGGTGAAATTTGATATTTTATGTACAGTATATAATATGTATTTGCTGTATTTTCATATTTTATGTATAGTATATAATATACATTTGGTGAAATTTGATATTTTATATACAGTATATCAAATATATTTGGTGAAATTTGATATTTTATGTACAGTATGATATATATATTTGGTGTACTTTCATAATTTATGTACAATATATATTATATATTTGGTTAAATTTGATATTTTGTGTACAGTATATAATATGCATTTGGTGTACTTTCATATTTTATTTACAGTATATAATATATATTTGCTGTACTTTGATATTTTATGTAGAGTATATAATATAAATTTGGTGTACTTTCAAATTTTATGTACAGTAGATAACATATTTTTGGGGTACTTTCATATTTTATGTACAGTATACAATATATATTTGGTGAAATTTGATATTTTCTGTACAGTATATAATATATATTTGGAGAAATTTGATGTTTTATGTACAGTATATAATATATTTTTGGTGTACTTTCATATTTTATGTACATTATATAATATATATTTTTTGAAATTTGATATTATATGTACAGTATATAATATATATTTGGTGAAATTTGATATTTTATGGACAGTATATAATATATATTTGGTGAAATTAGATATTTTATGTACAGTATATAATATGTAATTGCTGTATTTTCATATTTTATGTATGGTATATAATATACATTTGGTGAAATTTGATAATTTATATACAGTATATCAAATATATTTGGTGAAATTTGATATTTTATGTACAGTATGATATATATATTTGGTGTACTTTCATAATTTATTTACAATATATATTATATATTTTGTTAAATTTGATATTTTGTGTACAGTATATAATATGCCTTTGGTGTACTTTCATATTTTATTTACAGTATATAATATATATTTGCTGTACTTTGATACTTTATGTAGAGTATATAATATAAATTTGGTGTACTTTCATATTTTATGTACAGTAGATAACATATTTTTGGGGTACTTTCATAATTTATGTACAGTATACAATATATATTTGGTGAAATTTGATATTTTATGTACAGTATATAATATATTTCTGGTGTACTTTCATATTTTATGAACAGTATATTATATATATTTTTTGAAATTTGATATTATATGTACAGTATATAATATATATTTGGTGAAATTTGATATTTTATGTACAGTATATTATATATATTTTTTGAAATTTGATATTTTATCTACAGTATATAATATATATTTCGTGAAATTTGATATTTTATGGACAGTATATAATATATATTTGGTGAAATTTGATATTTTATGGACAGTATATAATATGTATTTGCTGTATTTTCTTATTTTATGTATGGTATATAATATACATTTGGTGAAATTTGATATTTTATATACAGTATATCAAATATATTTGGTGAAATTTGATATTTTATGTACAGTATGATATATATATTTGGTGTACTTTCATAATTTATGTACAATATATATTATATATTTGGTTAAATTTGATATTTTGTGTACTGTATATAATATGCATTTGGTGTACTTTCATATTTTATTTACAGTATGTAATATATATTTGCTGTACTTTGATACTTTATGTAGAGTATATAATATAAATTTGGTGTACTTTCATATTTTATGTACAGTAGATAACATATTTTTGGGGTACTTTCATATTTTATGTATAGTATACAATATATATTTGGTGAAATTTGATATTTTATGTACAGTATATAATATATTTCTGGTGTACTTTCATATTTTATGAACAGTATATAATATATATTTTTTGAAATTTGATATTATATGTACAGTATATAATATATATTTGGTGAAATTTGATATTTTATGTACAGTATATTATATATATTTTTTGAAATTTGATATTTTATCTACAGTATATAATATATATTTCGTGAAATTTGATATTTTATGGACAGTATATAATATATATTTGGTGAAATTTGATATTTTATGTACAGTATATAATATGTATTTGCTGTATTTTCTTATTTTATGTGTAGTATATAATATACATTTGGTGAAATTTGATATTTTATATAAAGTATATCAAATATATTTGGTGAAATTTGATATTTTATGTACAGTATGATATATATATTTGGTGTACTTTCATAATTTATGTACAATATATATTATATATTTGGTTAAATTTGATATTTTGTGTACAGTATATAATATGCATTTGGTGTACTTTCATATTTTATTTACAGTATAAAATATATATTTGCTGTACTTTGATAGTTTATGTAGAGTATATAATATAAATTTGGTGTACTTTCATATTTTATGTACAGTAGATAACATATTTTTGGGGTACTTTCATATTTTATGTACAGTATACAATATATATTTGGTGAAATTTGATATTTTATGTACAGTATATAATATATTTCTGGTGTACTTTCATATTTTATGAACAGTATATTATATATATTTTTTGAAATTTGATATTATATGTACAGTATATAATATATATTTGGTGAAATTTGATATTTTATGGACAGTATATAATATATATTTGGTGAAATTTGATATTTTATGTACAGCATATAATATATATTTGGTGTACTTTCATCTTTTATGTACAGTATGTAATATATATTTTTTGAAATTTGATATTATATGTACAGTATATAATATATATTTGGTGAAATTTGATATTTTATGGACAGTATATAATATATATTTGGTGAAATTTGATATTTTATGTACAGTATATAATATGTAATTGCTGTATTTTCATATTTTATGTATGGTATATAATATACATTTGGTGAAATTTGATAATTTATATACAGTATATCAAATATATTTGGTGAAATTTGATATTTTATGTACAGTATGATATATATATTTGGTGTACTTTCATAATTTATTTACAATATATATTATATATTTGGTTAAATTTGATATTTTGTGTACAGTATATAATATGCCTTTGGTGTACTTTCATATTTTATTTACAGTATATTATATATTTGCTGTACTTTGATACTTTATGTAGAGTATATAATATAAATTTGGTGTACTTTCATATTTTATGTACAGTAGATAACATATTTTTGGGGTACTTTCATAATTTATGTACAGTATACAATATATATTTGGTGAAATTTGATATTTTATGTACAGTATATAATATATTTCTGGTGTACTTTCATATTTTATGAACAGTATATTATATATATTTTTTGAAATTTGATATTATATGTACAGTATATAATATATATTTGGTGAAATTTGATATTTTATGGACAGTATATAATATATATTTGGTGAAATTTGATATTTTATGGACAGTATATAATATATATTTGGTGAAATTTGATATTTTATGTACAGTATATAATATGTATTTGCTGTATTTTCATATTTTATGTATAGTATATAATATACATTTGGTGAAATTTGATATTTTATATACAGTATATCAAATATATTTGGTGAAATTTGATATTTTATGTACAGTATGATATATATATTTGGTGTACTTTCATAATTTATGTACAATATATATTATATATTTGGTTAAATTTGATATTTTGTGTACAGTATATAATATGCATTTGGTGTACTTTCATATTTTATTTACAGTATATAATATATATTTGCTGTACTTTGATATTTTATGTAGAGTATATAATATAAATTTGGTGTACTTTCAAATTTTATGTACAGTAGATAACATATTTTTGGGGTACTTTCATATTTTATGTACAGTATAAAATATATATTTGGTGAAATTTGATATTTTCTGTACAGTATATAATATATATTTGGTGAAATTTGATGTTTTATGTACAGTATATAATATATTTTTGGTGTACTTTCATATTTTATGTACAGTATATAATATATATATTTTGAAATTTGATATTATATGTACAGTATATAATATATATTTGGTGAAATTTGATATTTTATGTACAGTATATAATATGTATTTGCTGTATTTTCATATTTTATGTATGGTATATAATATACATTTGGTGAAATTTGATATTTTATATACAGTATATCAAATATATTTGTGAAATTTGATATTTTATGTACAGAATGATATATATATTTGGTGTACTTTCATAATTTATGTACAATATATATTATATATTTGGTTAAATTTGATATTTTGTGTACTGTATATAATATGCATTTGGTGTACTTTCATATTTTATTTACAGTATATAATATATATTTGCTGTACTTTGATACTTTATGTAGAGTATATAATATAAATTTGGTGTACTTTCATATTTTATGTACAGTAGATAACATATTTTTGGGTTACTTTCATATTTTATGTACAGTGTACAATATATATTTGGTGAAATTTGATATTTTATGTACAGTATATAATATATTTCTGGTGTACTTTCATATGTTATGAACAGTATATAATATGTATTTTTTGAAATTTGATATTATATGTACAGTATATACTATATATTTGGTGAAATTTGATATTTTATGTACAGTATATTATATATATTTTTTGAAATTTGATATTTTATCTACAGTATATAATATATATTTCGTGAAATTTGATATTTTATGGACAGTATATAATATATATTTGGTGAAATTTGATATTTTATGTACAGTATATAATATGTATTTGCTGTATTTTCTTATTTTATGTGTAGTATATAATATACATTTGGTGAAATTTGATATTTTATATACAGTATATCAAATATATTTGGTGAAATTTGATATTTTATGTACAGTATGATATATATATTTGGTGTACTTTCATAATTTATGTACAATATATATTATATATTTGGTTAAATTTGATATTTTGTGTACAGTATATAATATGCATTTGGTGTACTTTCATATTTTATTTACAGTATAAAATATATATTTGCTGTACTTTGATATTTTATGTAGAGTATATAATATAAATTTGGTGTACTTTCATATTTTATGTACAGTAGATAACATATTTTTGGGGTACTTTCATATTTTATGTACAGTATACAATATATATTTAGTGAATTTTTATATTTTATGTACAGTATATAATATATATTTGGTGAAATTTGATATTTTATGTACAGTATATAATATATTTTTGGTGTACTTTCATATTTTATGTACAGTATATAATATATATTTTTTGAAATTTGATATTATATGTACAGTATATAATATATATTTGGTGAAATTTGATATTTTATGGACAGTATATAATATATATTTGGTGAAATTTGATATTTTATGTACAGTATATAATATGTAATTGCTGTATTTTCATATTTTATGTATGGTATATAATATACATTTGGTGAAATTTGATAATTTATATACAGTATATCAAATATATTTGGTGAAATTTGATATTTTATGTACAGTATGATATATATATTTGGTGTACTTTCATAATTTATTTACAATATATATTATATATTTGGTTAAATTTGATATTTTGTGTACAGTATATAATATGCCTTTGGTGTACTTTCATATTTTATTTACAGTATATTATATATTTGCTGTACTTTGATACTTTATGTAGAGTATATAATATAAATTTGGTGTACTTTCATATTTTATGTACAGTAGATAACATATTTTTGGGGTACTTTCATAATTTATGTACAGTATACAATATATATTTGGTGAAATTTGATATTTTATGTACAGTATATAATATATTTCTGGTGTACTTTCATATTTTATGAACAGTATATTATATATATTTTTTGAAATTTGATATTATATGTACAGTATATAATATATATTTGGTGAAATTTGATATTTTATGGACAGTATATAATATATATTTGGTGAAATTTGATATTTTATGGACAGTATATAATATATATTTGGTGAAATTTGATATTTTATGTACAGTATATAATATGTATTTGCTGTATTTTCATATTTTATGTATAGTATATAATATACATTTGGTGAAATTTGATATTTTATATACAGTATATCAAATATATTTGGTGAAATTTGATATTTTATGTACAGTATGATATATATATTTGGTGTACTTTCATAATTTATGTACAATATATATTATATATTTGGTTAAATTTGATATTTTGTGTACAGTATATAATATGCATTTGGTGTACTTTCATATTTTATTTACAGTATATAATATATATTTGCTGTACTTTGATATTTTATGTAGAGTATATAATATAAATTTGGTGTACTTTCAAATTTTATGTACAGTAGATAACATATTTTTAGGGTACTTTCATATTTTATGTACAGTATAAAATATATATTTGGTGAAATTTGATATTTTCTGTACAGTATATAATATATATTTGGTGAAATTTGATGTTTTATGTACAGTATATAATATATTTTTGGTGTACTTTCATATTTTATGTACAGTATATAATATATATATTTTGAAATTTGATATTATATGTACAGTATATAATATATATTTGGTGAAATTTGATATTTTATGTACAGTATATAATATGTATTTGCTGTATTTTCATATTTTATGTATGGTATATAATATACATTTGGTGAAATTTGATATTTTATATACAGTATATCAAATATATTTGTGAAATTTGATATTTTATGTACAGAATGATATATATATTTGGTGTACTTTCATAATTTATGTACAATATATATTATATATTTGGTTAAATTTGATATTTTGTGTACTGTATATAATATGCATTTGGTGTACTTTCATATTTTATTTACAGTATATAATATATATTTGCTGTACTTTGATACTTTATGTAGAGTATATAATATAAATTTGGTGTACTTTCATATTTTATGTACAGTAGATAACATATTTTTGGGTTACTTTCATATTTTATGTACAGTATACAATATATATTTGGTGAAATTTGATATTTTATGTACAGTATATAATATATTTCTGGTGTACTTTCATATGTTATGAACAGTATATAATATGTATTTTTTGAAATTTGATATTATATGTACAGTATATACTATATATTTGGTGAAATTTGATATTTTATGTACAGTATATTATATATATTTTTTGAAATTTGATATTTTATCTACAGTATATAATATATATTTCGTGAAATTTGATATTTTATGGACAGTATATAATATATATTTGGTGAAATTTGATATTTTATGTACAGTATATAATATGTATTTGCTGTATTTTCTTATTTTATGTGTAGTATATAATATACATTTGGTGAAATTTGATATTTTATATACAGTATATCAAATATATTTGGTGAAATTTGATATTTTATGTACAGTATGATATATATATTTGGTGTACTTTCATAATTTATGTACAATATATATTATATATTTGGTTAAATTTGATATTTTGTGTACAGTATATAATATGCATTTGGTGTACTTTCATATTTTATTTACAGTATAAAATATATATTTGCTGTACTTTGATATTTTATGTAGAGTATATAATATAAATTTGGTGTACTTTCATATTTTATGTACAGTAGATAACATATTTTTGGGGTACTTTCATATTTTATGTACAGTATACAATATATATTTAGTGAATTTTTATATTTTATGTACAGTATATAATATATATTTGGTGAAATTTGATATTTTATGTACAGTATATAATATATTTTTGGTGTACTTTCATATTTTATGTACAGTATATAATATATATTTTTTGAAATTTGATATTATATGTACAGTATATAATATATATTTGGTGAAATTTGATATTTTATGGACAGTATATAATATATATTTGGTGAAATTTGATATTTTATGTACAGTATATAATATGTAATTGCTGTATTTTCATATTTTATGTATGGTATATAATATACATTTGGTGAAATTTGATAATTTATATACAGTATATCAAATATATTTGGTGAAATTTGATATTTTATGTACAGTATGATATATATATTTGGTGTACTTTCATAATTTATTTACAATATATATTATATATTTGGTTAAATTTGATATTTTGTGTACAGTATATAATATGCGTTTGGTGTACTTTCATATTTTATTTACAGTATATAATATATATTTGCTGTACTTTGATATTTTATGTAGAGTATATAATATAAATTTGGTGTACTTTCATATTTTATGTACAGTAGATAACATATTTTTGGGGTACTTTCATAATTTATGTACAGTATACAATATATATTTGGTGAAATTTGATATTTTATGTACAGTATATAATATATTTCTGGTGTACTTTCATATTTTATGAACAGTATATTATATATATTTTTTGAAATTTGATATTATATGTACAGTATATAATATATATTTGGTGAAATTTGATATTTTATGGACAGTATATAATATATATTTGGTGAAATTTGATATTTTATGCACAGCATATAATATATATTTGGTGTACTTTCATCTTTTATGTACAGTATGTAATATATATTTTTTGAAATTTGATATTATATGTACAGTATATAATATATATTTCGTGAAATTTGATATTTTATGGACAGTATATAATATATATTTGGTGAAATTTGATATTTTATGTACAGTATATAATATGTATTTGCTGTATTTTCATATTTTATGTATAGTATATAATATACATTTGGTGAAATTTGATATTTTATATACAGTATATCAAATATATTTGGTGAAATTTGATATTTTATGTACAGTATGATATATATATTTGGTGTACTTTCATAATTTATGTACAATATATATTATATATTTGGTTAAATTTGATATTTTGTGTACAGTATATAATATGCATTTGGTGTACTTTCATATTTTATTTACAGTATAAAATATATATTTGCTGTACTTTGATATTTTATGTAGAGTATATAATATAAATTTGGTGTACTTTCATATTTTATGTACAGTAGATAACATATTTTTGGGGTACTTTCATATTTTATGTACAGTATACAATATATATTTAGTGAATTTTTATATTTTATGTACAGTATATAATATATATTTGGTGAAATTTGATATTTTATGTACAGTATATAATATATTTTTGGTGTACTTTCATATTTTATGTACAGTATATAATATATATTTTTTGAAATTTGATATTATATGTACAGTATATAATATATATTTGGTGAAATTTGATATTTTATGGACAGTATATAATATATATTTGGTGAAATTTGATATTTTATGTACAGTATATAATATGTAATTGCTGTATTTTCATATTTTATGTGTAGTATATAATATACATTTGGTGAAATTTGATATTTTATATACAGTATATCAAATATATTTGGTGAAATTTGATATTTTATGTACAGTATGCTATATATATTTGGTGTACTTTCATAATTTATGTGCAATACATATTATATATTTGGTTAAATTTGATATTTTGTGTACAGTATATAATATGCCTTTGGTGTACTTTCATATTTTATTTACAGTATATAATATATATTTGCTGTACTTTGATATTTTATGTAGAGTATATAATATATATTTGGTGTACTTTCATATTTTATGTACAGTAGATAACAAATTTTTGGGGTACTTTCATATTTTATGTACGGTATACAATATATATTTGGTGAAATTTGATATTTTCTGTACTGTATATAATATATATTTGGTGAAATTTGATATTTTATGTACAGTATATAATATATTTTTGGTGTACTTTCATATTTTATGTAGAGTATATAATATATATTTTTTGAAATTTCATATTATATGTACAGTATATAACATATATTTGGTGAAATTTGATATTTTATGAACAGTATATAATATATATTTGGTGAAATTTGATATTTTATGGACAGTATATAATATATATTTGGTGTACTTTCATCTTTTATGTACAGTATGTAATATATATTTTTTGAAATTTGATATTTTATGTACAGTATATAACATATACTTCGTGGAATTTGATATTTTATGGACAGTATATAATATATATTTGGTGAAATTTGATATTTTATGTACAGTATATAATATGTATTTGCTGTATTTTCATATTTTATGTATAGTATATAATATACATTTGTTGAAATTTGATATTTTATATACAGTATATCAAATATATTTGGTGAAATTTGATATTATATGTACAGTATGATATATATATTTGGTGTACTTTCATAATTTATGTGCAATATATATTATATATTTGGTTAAATTTGATATTTTGTGTACAGTATATAATATGCATTTGGTGTACTTTCATATTTTATTTACAGTATAAAATATATATTTGCTGTACTTTGATATTTTATGCAGAGTATATAATATAAATTTGGTGTACTTTCATATTTTATGTACAGTAGATAACATATTTTTGGGGTACTTTCATATTTTATGTACAGTATACAATATATATTTGGTGAAATTTGATATTTTATGTACAGTATATAATATATATTTGGTGAAATTTGATATTTTATGTACTGTATATAATATATTTTTGGTGTACTTTCATATTTTATGTACAGTATATAATATATATTTTTTGAAATTTGATATTATATGTACAGTATATAATATATATTTGGTGAAATTTGATATTTTATGGACAGTATATAATATATATTTGGTGAAATTTGATATTTTATGTACAGTATATAATATGTATTTGCTGTATTTTCATATTTTATGTATAGTATATAATATACATTTGGTGAAATTTGATATTTTATATACAGTATATCATATATATTTGGTGAAATTTGATATTTTAAGTACAGTATGATATATATATTTGGTGTACTTTCATAATTTATGTACAATATATATTATATATTTGGTTAAATTTGGTATTTTGTGTACAGTATATAATATGCATTTGGTGTACTTTCATATTTTATTTACAGTATATAATATATATTTGCTGTACTTTGATATTTTATGTAGAGTATATAATATAAATTTGGTGTACTTTCATATTTTATGTACAGTAGATAACATATTTTTGGGGTACTTTCATATCTTATGTACAGTATACAATATATATTTGGTGAAATTTGATATTTTCTGAACTGTTTATAATATATATTTGGTGAAATTTGATATTTTATGTACAGCATATAATATATATTTGGTGTACTTTCATCTTTTATGTACATTATGTAATATATATTTTTTGAAATTTGATATTTTATGTACAGTATATAATATATATTTCGTGGAATTTGATATTTTATGGACAGTATATAATATATATTTGGTGAAATTTGATATTTTATGTACAGTATATAATATGTATTTGCTGTATTTTCATATTTTATGAATAGTATGTAATATACATTTGGTGAAATTTGATGTTTTATATACAGTATATCAAATATATTTGGTGAAATTTGATATTTTATGTACAGTATATAATATATATTTGGTGAAATTTTATATTTTATGTACAGTATATAATATATTTTTGGTGTACTTTCATTTTTTATGTACAGTATACAATATATATTTTTTGAAATTTAATATTATATGAACAGTACATAATATATATTTGGTGAAATTTGATATTTTATGGACAGTATATAATATTTATTTGGTGAAATTTGATATTTTATGTACAGTATATAATATACATTTATTGAAATTTCGTATTTTATGTACAGTATATAATATATATTTGGTGTACTTTCATATTTTATATACAGTATATAGTATATATTTTCTGAAATTTCGTATTTTATGTAGAGTATATAATGTATATTTGGTGAAATTTGATATTTCATGTACGGCATATAATATATATTTGTTGAAATTTGATATTTTATGTTCAGTATATAATATATATTTGCTGTATTTTCATATTTTGTGTATGGTATATAATATATACTTGGTGAAATTTGATATTTTATACACTGCATATAATATATATTTGGTGAAATTTGATATTTTATGTACAGTATATAATATATTTCTGGTGTACTTTCATATTTTATGAACAGTATATAATATATATTTTTTGAAATTTGATATTACATGTACAGTATATAATATATATTTGGTGAAATTTGATATTTTATGTACAGTATATAATATATATTTGGTGAAATTCGATATTTTATGTACAGCATATAATATATATTTGGTGTACTTTCACCTTTTATGTACAGTATGTAATATATATTTTTGGAAATTTGATATTTTATGTACAGTATATAATATATATTTTGTGGAATTTGATATTTTATGGACAGTATATAATATATATTTGTTGAAATTTGATATTTTATGTACAGAATATAATATGTATTTGCTGTATTTTCATATTTTATGTATAGTACATAATATACATTTGGTGAAATTTGATATTTTATATACAGTATATCAAATATATTTGGTGAAATTTGATATTTTATGTACAGTATGCTATATATATTTGGTGTACTTTCATAATTTATGTACAATACATATTATATATTTGGTTAAATTTGATATTTTGTGTACAGTATATAATATGCCTTTGGTGTACTTTCATATTTTATTTACAGTATATAATATATATGTGCTGTACTTTGATATTTTATGTAGAGTATATAATATATATTTGGTGTACTTTCATATTTTATGTACAGTAGATAACATATTTTTGGGGTACTTTCATATTTTATGTACGGTATACAATATATATTTGGTGAAATTTGATATTTTCTGTACTGTATATAATATATATTTGGTGAAATTTGATATTTTATGTACAGTATATAATATATTTTTGGTGTACTTTCATATTTTATGTAGAGTATATAATATATATTTTTTGAAATTTCATATTATATGTACAGTATATAACATATATTTGGTGAAATTTGATATTTTATGAACAGTATATAATATATATTTATTGAAATTTGATATTTTATGGACAGTATATAATACATATTTGGTGTACTTTCATCTTTTATGTACAGTATGTAATATATATTTTTTGAAATTTGATATTTTATGTACAGTATATAATATATACTTCGTGGAATTTGATATTTTATGGACAGTATATAATATATATTTGGTGAAATTTGATATTTTATGTACAGTATATAATATGTATTTGCTGTATTTTCATATTTTATGTATAGTATATAATATACATTTGTTGAAATTTGATATTTTATATACAGTATATCAAATATATTTGGTGAAATTTGATATTTTATGTACAGTATGATATATATATTTGGTGTACTTTCATAATTTATGTACAATATATATTATATATTTGGTTAAATTTGATATTTTGTGTACAGTATATAATATGCATTTGGTGTACTTTCATATTTTATTTACAGTATAAAATATATATTTGCTGTACTTTGATATTTTATGCAGAGTATATAATATAAATTTGGTGTACTTTCATATTTTAAGTACAGTAGATAACATATTTTTGGGGTACTTTCATATTTTATGTACAGTATACAATATATATTTGGTGAAATTTGATATTTTATGTAAAGTATATAATATATATTTGGTGAAATTTGATATTTTATGTACAGTATATAATATATTTTTGGTGTACTTTCATATTTTATGTACAGTATATAATATATATTTTTTGAAATTTGATATTATATGTACAGTATATAATATATATTTGGTGAAATTTGATATTTTATGGACAGTATATAATATATATTTGGTGAAATTTGATATTTTATGTACAGTATATAATATGTATTTGCTGTATTTTCATATTTTATGTATAGTATATAATATACATTTGGTGAAATTTGATATTTTATATACAGTATATCAAATATATTTGGTGAAATTTGATATTTTATGTACAGTATGATATATATATTTGGTGTACTTTCATAATTTATGTACAATATATATTATATATTTGGTTAAATTTGATATTTTGTGTACAGTATATAATATGCATTTGGTGTACTTTCATATTTTATTTACAGTATATAATATATATTTGCTGTACTTTGATATTTTATGTAGAGTATATAATATAAATTTGGTGTACTTTCATATTTTATGTACAGTAGATAACATATTTTTGGGGTACTTTCATATCTTATGTACAGTATACAATATATATTTGGTGAAATTTGATATTTTATGTACAGTATATAATATATTTCTGGTGTACTTTCATATTTTATGAACAGCATATAATATATATTTTTTGAAATTTGATATTATATGTAGAGTATATAATATATGTTTGGTGAAATTTGATATTTTATGGACAGTATATAATATATATTTGGTGAAATTTGATATTTTATGTACAGCATATAATATATATTTGTTTTACTTTCATCTTTTATGTACATTATGTAATATATATTTTTTGAAATTTGATATTTTATGTACAGTATATAATATATATTTCGTGGAATTTGATATTTTATGGACAGTATATAATATATATTTGGTGAAATTTGATATTTTATGTACAGTATATGATATGTATTTGCTGTATTTTCATATTTTATGTATAGTATGTAATATACATTTGGTGAAATTTGATATTTTATATACAGTATATCAAATATATTTGGTGAAATTTGATATTTTATATACAGTATATCAAATATATTTGGTGAAATTTTATATTTTATGTACAGTATATAATATATTTTTGGAGTACTTTCATTTTTTATGTACAGTATACAATATATATTTTTTGAAATTTAATATTATATGAACAGTACCTAATATATATTTGGTGAAATTTGATATTTTATGGACAGTATATAATATTTATTTGGTGAAATTTGATATTTTATGTACAGTATATAATATACATTTATTGAAATTTCGTATTTTATGTACATTATATAATATATATTTGGTGTACTTTCATATTTTATATACAGTATATAGTATATATTTTCTGAAATTTCATATTTTATGTACAGTATATAATATATATTTGGTGAAATTTGATATTTCATGTACGGCATATAATATATATTTGTTGAAATTTGATATTTTATGTTCAGTATATAATATATATTTGCTGTATTTTCATATTTTGTGTACGGTATATAATATATACTTGGTGAAATTTGATATTTTATACATTGCATATAATATATATTTGGTGAAATTTGATATTTTATGTACAGTATATAATATAATTCTGGTGTACTTTCATATTTTATGAACAGTATATAATATATATTTTTTGAAATTTGATATTACATGTACAGTATATAATATATATTTGGTGAAATTTGATATTTTATGTACAGTATATAATATATATTTGGTGAAATTCAATATTTTATGTACAGCATATAATATATATTTGGTGTACTTTCACCTTTTATGTACAGTATGTATTATATATTTTTTGAAATTTGATATTTTATGTACAGTATATAATATATATTTTGTGGAATTTGATATTTTATGGACAGTATATAATATATATTTGGTGAAATTTGATATTTTATGTAGAGTATATAATATGTATTTGCTGTATTTTCAAATTTTATGTATAGTATATAATATACATTTGGTGAAATTTGATATTTTATATACAGTATATCAAATATATTTGGTGAAATTTGATATTTTATGTACAGTATGTTATATATATTTGGTGTACTTTCATAATTTATGTACAATACATATTATATATTCGGTTAAATTTGATATTTTGTGTACAGAATATAATATGCATTTGGTGTACTTTCATATTTTATTTACAGTATATAATATATATTTGCTGTACTTTGATATTTTATGTAGAGTATATAATATAAATTTGGTGTACTTTCATATTTTATGTACAGTAGATAACATATTTTTGGGGTATTTTCATATTTTATGTACAGTATACAATATATATTTCGTGAAATTTGATATTTTATGTACAGTATATAATATATTTCTGGTGAACTTTCATATTTTATGAACAGTATATAATATATATTTTTTGAAATTTGATATTATATGTACAGCATATAATATATATTTGGTGAAATTTGATATTTTATGGACAGTATATAATATATATTTTGTGTACTTTCATATTTTATATACAGTATATAGTATATATTTTCTGAAATTTGATATTTTATGTTCAGTATATAATATATATTTGCTGTATTTTCATATTTTATGTATGGTATATAATATATATTTGGTGAAATTTGATATTTTATACACAGCATATAATATATATTTGGTGAAATTTGATATTTTATGTACAGTATATAATATATTTCTGGTGTACTTTCATATTTTATGAACAGTATATAATATATATTTTTTGAAATTTGATATTACATGTACAGTATATAATATATATTTGGTGAAATTTGATATTTTATGGACAGTATATAATATATATTTGGTGAAATTTGATATTTAATGTACAGCATATAATATATATTTGGTGTACTTTCATCTTTTATGTACAGTATGTAATATATATTTTTTGAAATTTGATATTTTATGTACAGTATATAATATATATTTCGTGGAATTTGATATTTTATGGACAGTATATAATATAAATTTGGTGAAATTTGATATTTTATGTACAGTATATAATATGTATTTGCTGTATTTTCATATTTTATGAATAGTATGTAATATACATTTGGTGAAATTTGATGTTTTATATACAGTATATCAAATATATTTGGTGAAATTTGATATTTTATGTACAGTATATAATATATATTTGGTGAAATTTTATATTTTATGTACAGTATATAATATATTTTTGGTGTACTTTCATTTTTTATGTACAGTATACAATATATATTTTTTGAAATTTAATATTATATGAACAGTACATAATATATATTTGGTGAAATTTGATATTTTATGGACAGTATATAATATTTATTTGGTGAAATTTGATATTTTACGTACAGTATATAATATACATTTATTGAAATTTCGTATTTTATGTACAGTATATAATATATATTTGGTGTACTTTCATATTTTATATACAGTATATAGTATATATTTTCTGAAATTTCATATTTTATGTACAGTATATAATGTATATTTGGTGAAATTTGATATTTCATGTACGGCGTATAATATATATTTGTTGAAATTTGATATTTTATCTTCAGCATATAATATATATTTGCTGTATTTTCATATTTTGTGTATGGTATATAATATATAGTTGGTGAAATTTGATATTTTATACACTGCATATAATATATATTTGGTGAAATTTGATATTTTATGTACAGTATATAATATATTTCTGGTGTACTTTCATATTTTATGAACAGTATATAATATATATTTTTTGAAATTTGATATTACATGTACAGTATATAATATATATTTGGTGAAATTTGATATTTTATGTACAGTATATAATATATATTTGGTGAAATTCGATATTTTATGTACAGCATATAATATATATTTGGTGTACTTTCACCTTTTATGTACAGTATGTAATATATATTTTTTGAAATTTGATATTTTATGTACAGTATATAATATATATTTCGTGGAATTTGATATTTTATGGACAGTATATAATATATATTTGGTGAAATTTGATATTTTATGTACAGAATATAATATGTATTTGCTGTATTTTCATATTTTATGTGTAGTATATAGTATACATTTGGTGAAATTTGATATTTTATGTACAGTATATAATATATTTTTGGTGTACTTTCATATTTTATGTAGAGTATATAATATATATTTTTTGAAATTTCATATTATATGTACAGTATATAACATATATTTGGTGAAATTTGATATTTTATGAACAGTATATAATATATATTTGGAGAAATTTGATATTTTATGGACAGTATATAATATATATTTGGTGTACTTTCATCTTTTATGTACAGTATGTAATATATATTTTTTGAAATTTGATATTTTATGTACAGTATATAATATATACTTCGTGGAATTTGATATTTTATGGACAGTATATAATATATATTTGGTGAAATTTGATATTTTATGGACAGTATATAATATATATTTGGTGAAATTTGATATTTTATGTACAGTATATAATATGTATTTGCTGTATTTTCATATTTTATGTATAGTATATAATATACATTTGGTGAAATTTGATATTTTATATACAGTATATCAAATATATTTGGTGAAATTTGATATTTTATGTACAGTATGATATATATATTTGGTGTACTTTCATAATTTATGTACAATATATATTATATATATGGTTAAATTTGATATTTTGTGTACAGTATATAATATGCATTTGGTGTACTTTCATATTTTATTTACAGTATATAATATATATTTGCTGTACTTTGATATTTTATGTAGAGTATATAATATAAATTTGGTGTACTTTCATATTTTATGTACAGTAGATAACATATTTTTGGGGTACTTTCATATCTTATGTACAGTATACAATATATATTTGGTGAAATTTGATATTTTATGGACAGTATATAATATATATTTGGTGAAATTTGATATTTTATGCACAGCATATAATATATATTTGGTGTACTTTCATCTTTTATGTACAGTATGTAACATTTATTTTTTGAAATTTGATATTTTATGTACAGTATATAATATATATTTTGTGGAATTTGATATTTTATGGACAGTATATAATATATATTTGGTGAAATTTGATATTTTATGTACAGAATATAATATGTATTTGCTGTATTTTCATATTTTATGTGTAGTATATAGTATACATTTGGTGAAATTTGATATTTTATGTACAGTATATAATATATTTTTGGTGTACTTTCATATTTTATGTAGAGTATATAATATATATTTTTTGAAATTTCATATTATATGTACAGTATATAACATATATTTGGTGAAATTTGATATTTTATGAACAGTATATAATATATATTTGGAGAAATTTGATATTTTATGGACAGTATATAATATATATTTGGTGTACTTTCATCTTTTATGTACAGTATGTAATATATATTTTTTGAAATTTGATATTTTATGTACAGTATATAATATATACTTCGTGGAATTTGATATTTTATGGACAGTATATAATATATATTTGGTGAAATTTGATATTTTATGGACAGTATATAATATATATTTGGTGAAATTTGATATTTTATGTACAGTATATAATATGTATTTGCTGTATTTTCATATTTTATGTATAGTATATAATATACATTTGGTGAAATTTGATATTTTATATACAGTATATCAAATATATTTAGTGAAATTTGATATTTTATGTACAGTATGATATATATATTTGGTGTACTTTCATAATTTATGTACAATATATATTATATATATGGTTAAATTTGATATTTTGTGTACAGTATATAATATGCATTTGGTGTACTTTCATATTTTATTTACAGTATATAATATATATTTGCTGTACTTTGATATTTTATGTAGAGTATATAATATAAATTTGGTGTACTTTCATATTTTATGTACAGTAGATAACATATTTTTGGGGTACTTTCATATCTTATGTACAGTATACAATATATATTTGGTGAAATTTGATATTTTATGGACAGTATATAATATATATTTGGTGAAATTTGATATTTTATGCACAGCATATAATATATATTTGGTGTACTTTCATCTTTTATGTACAGTATGTAACATTTATTTTTTGAAATTTGATATTTTATGTACAGTATATAATATATATTTTGTGGAATTTGATATTTTATGGACAGTATGTAATATATATTTGGTGAAATTTGATATTTTATGTACAGTATATATTATGTATTTGCTGAATTTTCATATTTTATGTATAGTATATAATATACATTTGGTGAAATTTGATATTTTATATACAGTATATCAAATATATTTGGTGAAATTTGATATTTTATGTACAGTATGATATATATATTGGGTGTACTTTCATAATTTATGTACAATATATATTATATATTTGGTTAAATTTGACATTTTGTGTACAGTATATAATATTCATTTGGTGTACTTTCATATTTTATTTACAGTATATAATATATATTTGCTCTACTTTGATATTTTATGTAGAGTATATAACATAAATTTGGTGTACTTTCATATTTTATGTAGAGTAGATAACATATTTTTGGGTACTTTCATATTTTATGTACAGTATACAATATATATTTGGTGAAATTTGATATTTTATGTACAGTATATAATATATATTTGGTGAAATTTGATATTTTATGTACAGTATATAATATATTTTTGGTGTACTTTCATGTTTTATGTACAGTATATAATATATATTTTTTGAAATTTGATATTATATGTACAGTATATAATATATATTTGGTGAAATTTGATATTTTATGGACAGTATATAATATATATTTGGTGAAATTTGATATTTTATGTACAGTATATAATATGTATTTGCTGTATTTTCATATTTTATGTATAGTATATAATATACATTTGGTGAAATTTGATATTTTATATACAGTATATCAAATATATTTGGTGAAATTTGATATTTTATGTACAGTATGATATATATATTTGGTGTACTTTCATAATTTATGTACAATATATATTATATATTTGGTTAAATTTGATATTTTGTGTACAGTATATAATATGCATTTGGTGTACTTTCATATTTTATTTACAGTATATAATATATATTTGCTGTACTTTGATATTTTATGTAGAGTATATAATATAAATTTGGTGTACTTTCATATTTTATGTACAGTAGATAACATATTTTTGGGGTACTTTCATATCTTATGTACAGTATACACTATATATTTGGTGAAATTTGATATTTTATGTACAGTATATAATATATTTCTGGTGTACTTTCATATTTTATGAACAGTATATAATATATATTTTTTGAAATTTGATATTATATGCAGAGTATATAATATATATTTGGTGAAATTTGATATTTTATGGACAGTATATAATATATATTTGGTGAAATTTGATATTTTATGTACAGCATATAATATATATTTGGTGTACTTTCATCTTTTATGTACAGTATGTAATATTTATTTTTTAAAATTTGATATTTTATGTACAGTATATAATATATATTTCGTGGAATTTGATATTTTATGGACAGTATGTAATATATATTTGGTGAAATTTGATATTTTATGTACAGTATATAATATGTATTTGCTGTATTTTCATATTTTATGTATAGTATATAATATACATTTGGTGAAATTTGATATTTTATATACAGTATATCAAATATATTTGGTGAAATTTGATATTTTATGTACAGTATGATATACATATTTGGTGTACTTTCATAATTTATGTACAATATATATTATATATTTGGTTAAATTTGATATTTTGTGTACAGTATATAATATGCATTTGGTGTACTTTCATATTTTATTTACAGTATATAATATATATTTGCTGTAGTTTGATATTTTATGTAGAGTATATAATATAAATTTGGTGTACTTTAATATTTTATGTACAGTAGATAACATATTTTTGGGGTACTTTCATATCTTATGTACAGTATACAATATATATTTGGTGAAATTTGATATTTTATGGACAGTATATAATATATATTTGGTGAAATTTGATATTTTATGCACAGCATATAATATATATTTGGTGTACTTTCATTTTTATGTACAGTATGTAACATTTATTTTTTGAAATTTGATATTTTATGTACAGTATATAATATATATTTTGTGGAATTTGATATTTTATGGACAGTATGTAATATATATTTGGTGAAATTTGATATTTTATGTACAGTATATAATATGTATTTGCTGTATTTTCATATTTTATGTATAGTATATAATATACATTTGGTGAAATTTGATATTTTATATACAGTATATCAAATATATTTGGTGAAATTTGATATTTTATGTACAGTATGATATATATATTTGGTGTACTTTCATAATTTATGTACAATATATATTATATATTTGGTTAAATTTGATATTTTGTGTACAGTATATAATATGCATTTGGTGTACTTTCATATTTTATTTACAGTATATAATATATATTTGCTCTACTTTGATATTTTATGTAGAGTATATAACATAAATTTGGTGTACTTTCATATTTTATGTAGAGTAGATAACATATTTTTGGGATCTTTCATATTTTATGTACAGTATACAATATATATTTGGTGAAATTTGATATTTTATGTACAGTATATAATATATATTTGGTGAAATTTGATATTTTATGTACAGTATATAATATATTTTTGGTGTACTTTCATGTTTTATTTACAGTATATAATATATATTTTTTGAAATTTGATATTATATGTACAGTATATAATATATATTTGGTGAAATTTGATATTTTATGGACAGTATATAATATATATTTGGTGAAATTTGATATTTTATGTACAGTATATAATACGTATTTGCTGTATTTTCATATTTTATGTATAGTATATAATATACATTTGGTGAAATTTGATATTTTATATACAGTATATCAAATATATTTGGTGAAATTTGATATTTTATGTACAGTATGATATATATATTTGGTGTACTTTCATAATTTATGTACTATATATTATATATTTGGTTAAATTTGATATTTTGTGTACAGTATATAATATGCATTTGGTGTACTTTCATATTTTATTTACAGTATATAATATATATTTGCTGTAGTTTGATATTTTATGTAGAGTATATAATATAAATTTGGTGTACTTTAATATTTTATGTACAGTAGATAACATATTTTTGGGGTACTTTCATATTTTATGTACAGTATACAATATATATTTGGTGAAATTTGATATTTTATTTACAGTATATAATATATTTCTGGTGTACTTTCATATTTTATGAACAGTATATAATATATATTTTTTGAAATTTGATATTATATGTACAGTATATAATATATATTTGGTGAAATTTGATATTTTATGGACAGTATATAACATATATTTGGTGAAATTTGATATTTTATGTACAGCATATAATATATATTTGGTGTACTTTCATCTTTTATGTACAGTATGTAATATTTATTTTTTGAGATTTGATATTTTATGTACAGTATATAATATATATTTTGTGGAATTTGATATTTTATGTACAGTATATAATATATATTTGGTGAAATTTGATATTTTTTGTACGGTATATAATATGTATTTGCTGTATTTTCATATTTTATGTATAGTATATAATATACATTTGGTGAAATTTGATATTTTATATACAGTATATCAAATATATTTGGTGAAATTTGATATTTTATGTACAGTATGATATATATATTTGGTGTACTTTCATAATTTATGTACAATATATATTATATATTTGGTTAAATTTGATATTTTGTGTACAGTATATAATATGCATTTGGTGTACTTTCATATTTTATGTACAGTATATAATATATATTTGCTGAACTTTGATATTTTATGTAGAGTATATAATATAAATTTGGTGTACTTTAATATTTTATGTACAGTAGATAACATATTTTTGTGGTACTTTCATATTTTATGTACAGTATACAATATATATTTGGTGAAATTTGATATTTTATGGACAGTATATAATATATATTTGGTGAAATTTGATATTTTATGCACAGCATATAATATATATTTGGTGTACTTTCATCTTTTATGTACAGTATGTAATATTTATTTTTTGAAATTTGATATTATATGTACAGTATATAATACATATTTGGTGAAATTTGATATTTTATGGACAGTATACAATATATATTTGGTGAAATTTGATATTTTATGTACAGTATATAATATGTATTTGCTGTATTTTCATATTTTATGTATAGTATATAATATACATTTGGTGAAATTTGATATTTTATATACAGTATATCAAATATATTTGGTGAAATTTGATATTTTATGTACAGTATGATATATATATTTGGTGTACTTTCATAATTTATGTACAATATATATTATATATTTGGTTAAATTTGATATTTTGTGTACAGTATATAATATGCATTTGGTGTACTTTCATATTTTATTTACAGTATATAATATATATTTGCTCTACTTTGATATTTTATGTAGAGTATATAACATAAATTTGGTGTACTTTCATATTTTATGTAGAGTAGATAACATATTTTTGGGATCTTTCATATTTTATGTACAGTATACAATATATATTTGGTGAAATTTGATATTTTATGTACAGTATATAATATATATTTGGTGAAATTTGATATTTTATGTACAGTATATAATATATTTTTGGTGTACTTTCATGTTTTATTTACAGTATATAATATATATTTTTTGAAATTTGATATTATATGTACAGTATATAATATATATTTGGTGAAATTTGATATTTTATGGACAGTATATAATATATATTTGGTGAAATTTGATATTTTATGTACAGTATATAATACGTATTTGCTGTATTTTCATATTTTATGTATAGTATATAATATACATTTGGTGAAATTTGATATTTTATATACAGTATATCAAATATATTTGGTGAAATTTGATATTTTATGTACAGTATGATATATATATTTGGTGTACTTTCATAATTTATGTACTATATATTATATATTTGGTTAAATTTGATATTTTGTGTACAGTATATAATATGCATTTGGTGTACTTTCATATTTTATTTACAGTATATAATATATATTTGCTGTAGTTTGATATTTTATGTAGAGTATATAATATAAATTTGGTGTACTTTAATATTTTATGTACAGTAGATAACATATTTTTGGGGTACTTTCATATTTTATGTACAGTATACAATATATATTTGGTGAAATTTGATATTTTATTTACAGTATATAATATATTTCTGGTGTACTTTCATATTTTATGAACAGTATATAATATATATTTTTTGAAATTTGATATTATATGTACAGTATATAATATATATTTGGTGAAATTTGATATTTTATGGACAGTATATAACATATATTTGGTGAAATTTGATATTTTATGTACAGCATATAATATATATTTGGTGTACTTTCATCTTTTATGTACAGTATGTAATATTTATTTTTTGAGATTTGATATTTTATGTACAGTATATAATATATATTTTGTGGAATTTGATATTTTATGTACAGTATATAATATATATTTGGTGAAATTTGATATTTTTTGTACGGTATATAATATGTATTTGCTGTATTTTCATATTTTATGTATAGTATATAATATACATTTGGTGAAATTTGATATTTTATATACAGTATATCAAATATATTTGGTGAAATTTGATATTTTATGTACAGTATGATATATATATTTGGTGTACTTTCATAATTTATGTACAATATATATTATATATTTGGTTAAATTTGATATTTTGTGTACAGTATATAATATGCATTTGGTGTACTTTCATATTTTATGTACAGTATATAATATATATTTGCTGAACTTTGATATTTTATGTAGAGTATATAATATAAATTTGGTGTACTTTAATATTTTATGTACAGTAGATAACATATTTTTGTGGTACTTTCATATTTTATGTACAGTATACAATATATATTTGGTGAAATTTGATATTTTATGGACAGTATATAATATATATTTGGTGAAATTTGATATTTTATGCACAGCATATAATATATATTTGGTGTACTTTCATCTTTTATGTACAGTATGTAATATTTATTTTTTGAAATTTGATATTATATGTACAGTATATAATACATATTTGGTGAAATTTGATATTTTATGGACAGTATACAATATATATTTGGTGAAATTTGATATTTTATGTACAGTATATAATATGTATTTGCTGTATTTTCATATTTTATGTATAGTATATAATATACATTTGGTGAAATTTGATATTTTATATACAGTATATCAAATATATTTGGTGAAATTTGATATTTTATGTACAGTATGATATATATATTTGGTGTACTTTCATAATTTATGTACAATATATATTGTATATTTGGTTAAATTTGATATTTTGTGTACAGTATATAATATGCATTTGGTGTACTTTCATATTTTATTTACAGTATATAATTAATATTCGCTGTACTTTGATATTTTATGTAGAGTATATAATATAAATTTGGCGTACTTTCATATTTTACGTAGAGTAGATAACATATTTTTGGGTACTTTCATATTTTATGTACAGTATACAATATATATTTGGTGAAATTTGATATTTTATGTACAGTATATAATATATATTTGGTGAAATTTGATATTTTATGTACAGTATATAATATATTTTTGGTGTACTTTCATATTTTATGTACAGTATATAATATATATTTTTTGAAATTTGATATTATATGTACAGTATAAAATATATATTTGGTGAAATTTGATATTTTATGGACAGTATATAATATATATTTGGTGAAATTTGATATTTTATGTACAGTATATAATACGTATTTGCTGTATTTTCATATTTTATGTATAGTATATAATATACATTTGGTGAAATTTGATATTTTATATACAGTATATCAAATATATTTGGTGAAATTTGATATTTTATGTTCAGTATGATATATATATTTGGTGTACTTTCATAATTTATATACAATATATATTATATATTTGGTTAAATTTGATATTTTGTGTACAGTATATAATATGCATTTGGTGTACTTTCATATTTTATTTACAGTATATAATATATATTTGCTGTAGTTTGATATTTTATGTAGAGTATATAATATAAATTTGGAGTACTTTCATATTTTATGTACAGTAGATAACATATTTTTGGGGTAATTTCATATCTTATGTACAGTATACAATATATATTTGGTGAAATTTGATATTTTATTAACAGTATATAATATATCTCTGGGTACTTTCATATTTTATGAACAGTATATAATATATGTTTTTTGAAATTTGATATTATATGTACAGTATATAATATATATTTGGTGAAATTTGATATTTTATGGACAGTATATAACATATATTTGGTGAAATTTGATATTTTATGTACAGCATATAATATATATTTGGTGTACTTTCTTTTATGTACAGTATGTAATATATATTTTTTGAAATTTGATATTTTATGTACAGTATATAATATATATTTCATGGAATTTGATATTTTATGGACAGTATATAATATATATTTGGTGAAATTTGATATTTTATGTACAGTATATAATATGTATTTGCTGTATTTTCATATTTTATGTATAGTATATAATATACATTTGGTGAAATTTGATATTTTATATACAGTATATCAAATATATTTGGTGAAATTTGATATTTTATGTACAGTATGATATACATATTTGGTGTACTTTCATAATTTATGTACAATATATATTATATATTTGGTTAAATTTGATATTTTGTGTACAGTATATAATATGCATTTGGTGTACTTTCATATTTTATGTACAGTATATAATATATATTTGCTGAACTTTGATATTTTATGTAGAGTATATAATATAAATTTGGTGTACTTTAATATTTTATGTACAGTAGATAACATATTTTTGTGGTACTTTCATATTTTATGTACAGTATACAATATATATTTGGTGAAATTTGATATTTTATGGACAGTATATAATATATATTTGGTGAAATTTGATATTTTATGCACAGCATATAATATATATTTGGTGTACTTTCATCTTTTATGTACAGTATGTAATATTTATTTTTTGAAATTTGATATTATATGTACAGTATATAATACATATTTGGTCAAATTTGATATTTTATGGACAGTATACAATATATATTTGGTGAAATTTGATATTTTATGTACAGTATATAATATGTATTTGCTGTATTTTCATATTTTATGTATAGTATATAATATACATTTGGTGAAATTTTATAATTTATATACAGTATATCAAATATATTTGGTGAAATTTGATATTTTATGTACAGTATGATATATATATTTGGTGTACTTTCATAATTTATGTACAATATATATTGTATATTTGGTTAAATTTGATATTTTGTGTACAGTATATAATATGCATTTTGTGTACTTTCATATTTTATTTACAGTATATAATTTATATTCGCTGTACTTTGATATTTTATGTAGAGTATATAATATAAATTTGGCGTACTTTCATATTTTATGTAGAGTAGATAACATATTTTTGGGTACTTTCATATTTTATGTACAGTATACAATATATATTTTTTGAAATTTGATATTATATGTACAGTATATAATATATATTTCATGGAATTTGATATTTTATGGACAGTATATAATATATATTTGGTGAAATTTGATATTTTATGTACAGTATATAATACGTATTTGCTGTATTTTCATATTTTATGTATAGTATATAATATACATTTGGTGAAATTTGATATTTTATATACAGTATATCAAATATATTTGGTGAAATTTGATATTTTATGTTCAGTATGATATATATATTTGGTGTACTTTCATAATTTATATACAATATATATTATATATTTGGTTAAATTTGATATTTTGTGTACAGTATATAATATGCATTTGGTGTACTTTCATATTTTATTTACAGTATATAATATATATTTGCTGTAGTTTGATATTTTATGTAGAGTATATAATATAAATTTGGAGTACTTTCATATTTTATGTACAGTAGATAACATATTTTTGGGGTAATTTCATATCTTATGTACAGTATACAATATATATTTGGTGAAATTTGATATTTTATTTACAGTATATAATATATCTCTGGGTACTTTCATATTTTATGAACAGTATATAATATATGTTTTTTGAAATTTGATATTATATGTACAGTATATAATATATATTTGGTGAAATTTGATATTTTATGGACAGTATATAACATATATTTGGTGAAATTTGATATTTTATGTACAGCATATAATATATATTTGGTGTACTTTCTTTTATGTACAGTATGTAATATATATTTTTTGAAATTTGATATTTTATGTACAGTATATAATATATATTTCATGGAATTTGATATTTTATGGACAGTATATAATATATATTTGGTGAAATTTGATATTTTATGTACAGTATATAATATGTATTTGCTGTATTTTCATATTTTATGTATAGTATATCATATACATTTGGTGAAATTTGATATTTTATATACAGTATATCAAATATATTTGGTGAAATTTGATATTTTATGTACAGTATGATATACATATTTGGTGTACTTTCATAATTTATGTACAATATATATTATATATTTGGTTAAATTTGATATTTTGTGTACAGTATATAATATGCATTTGGTGTACTTTCATATTTTATGTACAGTATATAATATATATTTGCTGAACTTTGATATTTTATGTAGAGTATATAATATAAATTTGGTGTACTTTAATATTTTATGTACAGTAGATAACATATTTTTGGGGTACTTTCATATTTTATGTACAGTATACAATATATATTTGGTGAAATTTGATATTTTATGGACAGTATATAATATATATTTGGTGAAATTTGATATTTTATGCACAGCATATAATATATATTTGGTGTACTTTCATCTTTTATGTACAGTATGTAATATTTATTTTTTGAAATTTGATATTATATGTACAGTATATAATACATATTTGGTGAAATTTGATATTTTATGGACAGTATACAATATATATTTGGTGAAATTTGATATTTTATGTACAGTATATAATATGTATTTGCTGTATTTTCATATTTTATGTATAGTATATAATATACATTTGGTGAAATTTGATATTTTATATACAGTATATCAAATATATTTGGTGAAATTTGATATTTTATGTACAGTATGATATATATATTTGGTGTACTTTCATAATTTATGTACAATATATATTGTATATTTGGTTAAATTTGATATTTTGTGTACAGTATATAATATGCATTTGGTGTACTTTCATATTTTATTTACAGTATATAATTTATATTCGCTGTACTTTGATATTTTATGTAGAGTATATAATATAAATTTGGCGTACTTTCATATTTTATGTAGAGTAGATAACATATTTTTGGGTACTTTCATATTTTATGTACAGTATACAATATATATTTGGTGAAATTTGATATTTTATGTACAGTATATAATATATATTTGGTGAAATTTGATATTTTATGTACAGTATATAATATATTTTTGGTGTACTTTCATATTTTATGTACAGTATATAATATATATTTTTTGAAATTTGATATTATATGTACAGTATAAAATATATATTTGGTGAAATTTGATATTTTATGGACAGTATATAATATATATTTGGTGAAATTTGATATTTTATGTACAGTATATAATACATATTTGCTGTATTTTCATATTTTATGTATAGTATATAATATACATTTGGTGAAATTTGATATTTTATATACAGTATATCAAATATATTTGGTGAAATTTGATATTTTATGTTCAGAATGATATATATATTTGGTGTACTTTCATAATTTATATACAATATATATTATATATTTGGTTAAATTTGATATTTTGTGTACAGTATATAATATGCATTTGGTGTACTTTCATATTTTATTTACAATATATAATATATATTTGCTGTAGTTTGATATTTTATGTAGAGTATATAATATAAATTTGGAGTACTTTCATATTTTATGTACAGTAGATAACATATTTTTGGGGTAATTTCATATCTTATGTACAGTATACAATATATATTTGGTGAAATTTGATATTTTATTTACAGTATATAATATATCTCTGGGTACTTTCATATTTTATGAACAGTATATAATATATGTTTTTTGAAATTTGATATTATATGTACAGTATATAATATATATTTGGTGAAATTTGATATTTTATGGACAGTATATAACATATATTTGGTGAAATTTGATATTTTATGTACAGCATATAATATATATTTGGTGTACTTTCTTTTATGTACAGTATGTAATATATATTTTTTGAAATTTGATATTTTATGTACAGTATATAATATATATTTCATGGAATTTGATATTTTATGGACAGTATATAATATATATTTGGTGAAATTTGATATTTTATGTACAGTATATAATATGTATTTGCTGTATTTTCATATTTTATGTATAGTATATCATATACATTTGGTGAAATTTGATATTTTATATACAGTATATCAAATATATTTGGTGAAATTTGATATTTTATGTACAGTATGATATACATATTTGGTGTACTTTCATAATTTATGTACAATATATATTATATATTTGGTTAAATTTGATATTTTGTGTACAGTATATAATATGCATTTGGTGTACTTTCATATTTTATGTACAGTATATAATATATATTTGCTGAACTTTGATATTTTATGTAGAGTATATAATATAAATTTGGTGTACTTTAATATTTTATGTACAGTAGATAACATATTTTTGGGGTACTTTCAAATTTTATGTACAGTATACAATATATATTTGGTGAAATTTGATATTTTATGGACAGTATATAATATATATTTGGTGAAATTTGATATTTTATGCACAGCATATAATATATATTTGGTGTACTTTCATCTTTTATGTACAGTATGTAATATTTATTTTTTGAAATTTGATATTATATGTACAGTATATAATACATATTTGGTGAAATTTGATATTTTATGGACAGTATACAATATATATTTGGTGAAATTTGATATTTTATGTACAGTATATAATATGTATTTGCAGTATTTTCATATTTTATGTATAGTATATAATATACATTTGGTGAAATTTGATATTTTATATACAGTATATCAAATATATTTGGTGAAATTTGATATTTTATGTACAGTATGATATATATATTTGGTGTACTTTCATAATTTATGTACAATATATATTGTATATTTGGTTAAATTTGATATTTTGTGTACAGTATATAATATGCATTTGGTGTACTTTCATATTTTATTTACAGTATATAATTTATATTCGCTGTACTTTGATATTTTATGTAGAGTATATAATATAAATTTGGCGTACTTTCATATTTTATGTAGAGTAGATAACATATTTTTGGGTACTTTCATATTTTATGTACAGTATACAATATATATTTGGTGAAATTTGATATTTTATGTACAGTATATAATATATATTTGGTGAAATTTGATATTTTATGTACAGTATATAATATATTTTTGGTGTACTTTCATATTTTATGTACAGTATATAATATATATTTTTTGAAATTTGATATTATATGTACAGTATAAAATATATATTTGGTGAAATTTGATATTTTATGGACAGTATATAATATATATTTGGTGAAATTTGATATTTTATGTACAGTATATAATACGTATTTGCTGTATTTTCATATTTTATGTATAGTATATAATATACATTTGGTGAAATTTGATATTTTATATACAGTATATCAAATATATTTGGTGAAATTTGATATTTTATGTTCAGTATGATATATATATTTGGTGTACTTTCATAATTTATATACAATATATATTATATATTTGGTTAAATTTGATATTTTGTGTACAGTATATAATATGCATTTGGTGTACTTTCATATTTTATTTACAGTATATAATATATATTTGCTGTAGTTTGATATTTTATGTAGAGTATATAATATAAATTTGGAGTACTTTCATATTTTATGTACAGTAGATAACATATTTTTGGGGTAATTTCATATCTTATGTACAGTATACAATATATATTTGATGAAATTTGATATTTTATTTACAGTATATAATATATCTCTGGGTACTTTCATATTTTATGAACAGTATATAATATATGTTTTTTGAAATTTGATATTATATGTACAGTATATAATATATATTTGGTGAAATTTGATATTTTATGGACAGTATATAACATATATTTGGTGAAATTTGATATTTTATGTACAGCATATAATATATATTTGGTGTACTTTCTTTTATGTACAGTATGTAATATATATTTTTTGAAATTTGATATTTTATGTACAGTATATAATATATATTTCATGGAATTTGATATTTTATGGACAGTATATAATATATATTTGGTGAAATTTGATATTTTATGTACAGTATATAATATGTATTTGCTGTATTTTCATATTTTATGTATAGTATATCATATACATTTGGTGAAATTTGATATTTTATATACAGTATATCAAATATATTTGGTGAAATTTGATATTTTATGTACAGTATGATATACATATTTGGTGTACTTTCATAATTTATGTACAATATATATTATATATTTGGTTAAATTTGATATTTTGTGTACAGTATATAATATGCATTTGGTGTACTTTCATATTTTATGTACAGTATATAATATATATTTGCTGAACTTTGATATTTTATGTAGAGTATATAATATAAATTTGGTGTACTTTAATATTTTATGTACAGTAGATAACATATTTTTGGGGTACTTTCATATTTTATGTACAGTATACAATATATATTTGGTGAAATTTGATATTTTATGGACAGTATATAATATATATTTGGTGAAATTTGATATTTTATGCACAGCATATAATATATATTTGGTGTACTTTCATCTTTTATGTACAGTATGTAATATTTATTTTTTGAAATTTGATATTATATGTACAGTATATAATACATATTTGGTGAAATTTGATATTTTATGGACAGTATACAATATATATTTGGTGAAATTTGATATTTTATGTACAGTATATAATATGTATTTGCTGTATTTTCATATTTTATGTATAGTATATAATATACATTTGGTGAAATTTGATATTTTATATACAGTATATCAAATATATTTGGTGAAATTTGATATTTTATGTACAGTATGATATATATATTTGGTGTACTTTCATAATTTATGTACAATATATATTGTATATTTGGTTAAATTTGATATTTTGTGTACAGTATATAATATGCATTTGGTGTACTTTCATATTTTATTTACAGTATATAATTTATATTCGCTGTACTTTGATATTTTATGTAGAGTATATAATATAAATTTGGCGTACTTTCATATTTTATGTAGAGTAGATAACATATTTTTGGGTACTTTCATATTTTATGTACAGTATACAATATATATTTGGTGAAATTTGATATTTTATGTACAGTATATAATATATATTTGGTGAAATTTGATATTTTATGTACAGTATATAATATATTTTTGGTGTACTTTCATATTTTATGTACAGTATATAATATATATTTTTTGAAATTTGATATTATATGTACAGTATAAAATATATATTTGGTGAAATTTGATATTTTATGGACAGTATATAATATATATTTGGTGAAATTTGATATTTTATGTACAGTATATAATACGTATTTGCTGTATTTTCATATTTTATGTATAGTATATAATATACATTTGGTGAAATTTGATATTTTATATACAGTATATCAAATATATTTGGTGAAATTTGATATTTTATGTTCAGTATGATATATATATTTGGTGTACTTTCATAATTTATATACAATATATATTATATATTTGGTTAAATTTGATATTTTGTGTACAGTATATAATATGCATTTGGTGTACTTTCATATTTTATTTACAGTATATAATATATATTTGCTGTAGTTTGATATTTTATGTAGAGTATATAATATAAATTTGGAGTACTTTCATATTTTATGTACAGTAGATAACATATTTTTGGGGTAATTTCATATCTTATGTACAGTATACAATATATATTTGGTGAAATTTGATATTTTATTTACAGTATATAATATATCTCTGGGTACTTTCATATTTTATGAACAGTATATAATATATGTTTTTTGAAATTTGATATTATATGTACAGTATATAATATATATTTGGTGAAATTTGATATTTTATGGACAGTATATAACATATATTTGGTGAAATTTGATATTTTATGTACAGCATATAATATATATTTGGTGTACTTTCTTTTATGTACAGTATGTAATATATATTTTTTGAAATTTGATATTTTATGTACAGTATATAATATATATTTCATGGAATTTGATATTTTATGGACAGTATATAATATATATTTGGTGAAATTTGATATTTTATGTACAGTATATAATATGTATTTGCTGTATTTTCATATTTTATGTATAGTATATCATATACATTTGGTGAAATTTGATATTTTATATACAGTATATCAAATATATTTGGTGAAATTTGATATTTTATGTACAGTATGATATACATATTTGGTGTACTTTCATAATTTATGTACAATATATATTATATATTTAGTTAAATTTGATATTTTGTGTACAGTATATAATATGCATTTGGTGTACTTTCATATTTTATGTACAGTATATAATATATATTTGCTGAACTTTGATATTTTATGTAGAGTATATAATATAAATTTGGTGTACTTTAATATTTTATGTACAGTAGATAACATATTTTTGGGGTACTTTCATATTTTATGTACAGTATACAATATATATTTGGTGAAATTTGATATTTTATGGACAGTATATAATATATATTTGGTGAAATTTGATATTTTATGCACAGCATATAATATATATTTGGTGTACTTTCATCTTTTATGTACAGTATGTAATATTTATTTTTTGAAATTTGATATTATATGTACAGTATATAATACATATTTGGTGAAATTTGATATTTTATGGACAGTATACAATATATATTTGGTGAAATTTGATATTTTATGTACAGTATATAATATGTATTTGCTGTATTTTCATATTTTATGTATAGTATATAATATACATTTGGTGAAATTTGATATTTTATATACAGTATATCAAATATATTTGGTGAAATTTGATATTTTATGTACAGTATGATATATATATTTGGTGTACTTTCATAATTTATGTACAATATATATTGTATATTTGGTTAAATTTGATATTTTGTGTACAGTATATAATATGCATTTGGTGTACTTTCATATTTTATTTACAGTATATAATTTATATTCGCTGTACTTTGATATTTTATGTAGAGTATATAATATAAATTTGGCGTACTTTCATATTTTATGTAGAGTAGATAACATATTTTTGGGTACTTTCATATTTTATGTACAGTATACAATATATATTTGGTGAAATTTGATATTTTATGTACAGTATATAATATATATTTGGTGAAATTTGATATTTTATGTACAGTATATAATATATTTTTGGTGTACTTTCATATTTTATGTACAGTATATAATATATATTTTTTGAAATTTGATATTATATGTACAGTATATAATATATATTTGGTGAAATTTGATATTTTATGGACAGTATATAATATATATTTGGTGAAATTTGATATTTTATGTACAGTATATAATACGTATTTGCTGTATTTTCATATTTTATGTATAGTATATAATATACATTTGGTGAAATTTGATATTTTATATACAGTATATCAAATATATTTGGTGAAATTTGATATTTTATGTTCAGTATGATATATATATTTGGTGTACTTTCATAATTTATATACAATATATATTATATATTTGGTTAAATTTGATATTTTGTGTACAGTATATAATATGCATTTGGTGTACTTTCATATTTTATTTACAGTATATAATATATATTTGCTGTAGTTTGATATTTTATGTAGAGTATATAATATAAATTTGGAGTACTTTCATATTTTATGTACAGTAGATAACATATTTTTGGGGTAATTTCATATCTTATGTACAGTATACAATATATATTTGGTGATATTTGATATTTTATTTACAGTATATAATATATCTCTGGGTACTTTCATATTTTATGAACAGTATATAATATATGTTTTTTGAAATTTGATATTATATGTACAGTATATAATATATATTTGGTGAAATTTGATATTTTATGGACAGTATATAACATATATTTGGTGAAATTTGATATTTTATGTACAGCATATAATATATATTTGGTGTACTTTCTTTTATGTACAGTATGTAATATATATTTTTTGAAATTTGATATTTTATGTACAGTATATAATATATATTTCATGGAATTTGATATTTTATGGACAGTATATAATATATATTTGGTGAAATTTGATATTTTATGTACAGTATATAATATGTATTTGCTGTATTTTCATATTTTATGTATAGTATATAATATACATTTGGTGAAATTTGATATTTTATATACAGTATATCAAATATATTTGGTGAAATTTGATATTTTATGTACAGTATGATATACATATTTGGTGTACTTTCATAATTTATGTACAATATATATTATATATTTGGTTAAATTTGATATTTTGTGTACAGTATATAATATGCATTTGGTGTACTTTCATATTTTATGTACAGTATATAATATATATTTGCTGAACTTTGATATTTCATGTAGAGTATATAATATAAATTTGGTGTACTTTAATATTTTATGTACAGTAGATAACATATTTTTGGGGTACTTTCATATTTTATGTACAGTATACAATATATATTTGGTGAAATTTGGTATTTTATGGACAGTATATAATATATATTTGGTGAAATTTGATATTTTATGCACAGCATATAATATATATTTGGTGTACTTTCATCTTTTATGTACAGTATGTAATATTTATTTTTTGAAATTTGATATTATATGTACAGTATATAATACATATTTGGTGAAATTTGATATTTTATGGACAGTATATAATATATATTTGGTGAAATTCGATATTTTATGTACAGCATATAATATATATTTGGTGTACTTTCACCTTTTATGTACAGCATGTAATATATATTTTTTGAAATTTGATATTTTATGTACAGTATATAATATATATTTTGTGGAATTTGATATTTTATGGACAGTATATAATATATATATGGTGAAATTTGATATTTTATGTAGAGTATATAATATGTATTTGCTGTATTTTCAAATTTTATGTATAGTATATAATATACATTTGGTGAAATTTGATATTTTATATACAGTATATCAAATATATTTGGTGAAATTTGATATTTTATGTACAGTATGTTATATATATTTGGTGTACTTTCATAATTTATGTACAATACATATTATATATTTGGTTAAATTTGATATTTTGTGTACAGTATATAATATGCATTTGGTGTACTTTCATATTTTATTTACAGTATATAATATATATTTGCTGTACTTTGATATTTTATGTAGAGTATATAATATAAATTTGGTGTACTTTCATATTTTATGTACAGTAGATAACATATTTCTGGGGTACTTTCATATTTTATGTACAGTATACAATATATATTTGGTGAAATTTGATATTTTATGTACAGTATATAATATATTTCTGGTGTACTTTCATATTTTATGAACAGTATATAATATATATTTTTTGAAATTTGATATTATATGTACAGTATAAAATATATATTTGGTGAAATTTGATATTTTATGGACAGTATATAACATATATTTGGTGAAATTTGATATTTTATGTACAGCATATAATATATATTTGGTGTACTTTCATCTTTTATGTACAGTATGTAATATTTATTTTTTGAAATTTGATATTTTATGTACAGTATATAATATATATTTCGTGGAATTTGATATTTTATGGACAGTATATAATATATATTTGGTCAAATTTGATATTTTATGTACAGTATATAATATGTATTTGCTGTATTTTCATATTTTATGTATAGTATATAATATACATTTGGTGAAATTTGATATTTTATATACAGTATATCAAATATATTTGGTGAAATTTGATATTTTATGTACAGTATGATATATATATTTGGTGTACTTTCATAATTTATGTACAATATATATTATATATTTGGTTAAATTTGATATTTTGTGTACAGTATATAATATGCATTTGGTGTACTTTCATATTTTATTTACAGTATATAATGTATATTTGCTGTACTTTGATATTTTATGTAGAGTATATAATATAAATTTGGTGTACTTTCATATTTTATGTACAGTAGATAACATATTTTTGGGGTACTTTCATATTTTATGTACAGTATACAATATATATTTGGTGAAATTTGATATTTTATGTACAGTATATAATATATGTTTGGTGAAATTTGATATTTTATGTACAGTATATAATATATTTTTGGTGTACTTTCATATTTTATGTACAGTATATAATATATATTTTTTGAAATTTGATATTATATGTACAGTATATAATATATATTTGGTGAAATTTGATATTTTATGGACAGTATATAATATATATTTGGTGAAATTTGATATTTTATGTACAGTATATAATATGTATTTGCTGTATTTTCATATTTTATGTATAGTATGTAATATACATTTGGTGAAATTTGATATTTTATATACAGTATATCAAATATATTTGGTGAAATTTGATATTTTATGTACAGTATGATATATATATTTGGTGTACTTTCATAATTTATGTACAATATATATTATATATTTGGTTAAATTTGATATTTTGTGTACAGTATATAATATGCATTTGGTGTACTTTCATATTTTATTTACAGTATATAATATATATTTGCTCTACTTTGATATATTATGTAGAGTATATAACATAAATTTGGTGTACTTTCATATTTTATGTAGAGTAGATAACATATTTTTGGGTACTTTCATATTTTATGTACAGTATACAATATATATTTGGTGAAATTTGATATTTTATGTACAGTATATAATATATATTTGGTGAAATTTGATATTTTATGTACAGTATATAATATATTTTTGGTGTACTTTCATATTTTATGTACAGTATATAATATATATTTTTTGAAATTTGATATTATATGTACAGTATATAATATATATTTGGTGAAATTTGATATTTTATGGACAGTATATAATATATATTTGGTGAAATTTGATATTTTATGTACAGTATATAATACGTATTTGCTGTATTTTCATATTTTATGTATAGTATATAATATACATTTGGTGAAATTTGATATTTTATATACAGTATATCAAATATATTTGGTGAAATTTGATATTTTATGTTCAGTATGATATATATATTTGGTGTACTTTCATAATTTATATACAATATATATTATATATTTGGTTAAATTTGATATTTTGTGTACAGTATATAATATGCATTTGGTGTACTTTCATATTTTATTTACAGTATATAATATATATTTGCTGTAGTTTGATATTTTATGTAGAGTATATAATATAAATTTGGAGTACTTTCATATTTTATGTACAGTAGATAACATATTTTTGGGGTAATTTCATATCTTATGTACAGTATACAATATATATTTGGTGAAATTTGATATTTTATTTACAGTATATAATATATCTCTGGGTACTTTCATATTTTATGAACAGTATATAATATATGTTTTTTGAAATTTGATATTATATGTACAGTATATAATATATATTTGGTGAAATTTGATATTTTATGGACAGTATATAACATATATTTGGTGAAATTTGATATTTTATGTACAGCATATAATATATATTTGGTGTACTTTCTTTTATGTACAGTATGTAATATTTATTTTTTGAAATTTGATATTTTATGTACAGTATATAATATATATTTCATGGAATTTGATATTTTATGGACAGTATATAATATATATTTGGTGAAATTTGATATTTTATGTACAGTATATAATATGTATTTGCTGTATTTACATATTTTATGTATAGTATATAATATACATTTGGTGAAATTTGATATTTTATATACAGTATATCAAATATATTTGGTGAAATTTGATATTTTATGTACAGTATGATATACATATTTGGTGTACTTTCATAATTTATGTACAATATATATTATATATTTGGTTAAATTTGATATTTTGTGTACAGTATATAATATGCATTTGGTGTACTTTCATATTTTATGTACAGTATATAATATATATTTGCTGAACTTTGATATTTTATGTAGAGTATATAATATAAATTTGGTGTACTTTAATATTTTATGTACAGTAGATAACATATTTTTGGGGTACTTTCATATTTTATGTACAGTATACAATATATATTTGGTGAAATTTGATATTTTATGGACAGTATATAATATATATTTGGTGAAATTTGATATTTTATGCACAGCATATAATATATATTTGGTGTACTTTCATCTTTTATGTACAGTATGTAATATTTATTTTTTGAAATTTGATATTATATGTACAGTATATAATACTTATTTGGTGAAATTTGATATTTTATGGACAGTATACAATATATATTTGGTGAAATTTGATATTTTATGTACAGTATATAATATGTATTTGCTGTATTTTCATATTTTATGTATAGTATATAATATACATTTGGTGAAATTTGATATTTTATATACAGTATATCAAATATATTTGGTGAAATTTGATATTTTATGTACAGTATGATATATATATTTGGTGTACTTTCATAATTTATGTACAATATATATTGTATATTTGGTTAAATTTGATATTTTGTGTACAGTATATAATATGCATTTGGTGTACTTTCATATTTTATTTACAGTATATAATTTATATTCGCTGTACTTTGATATTTTATGTAGAGTATATAATATAAATTTGGCGTACTTTCATATTTTATGTAGAGTAGATAACATATTTTTGGGTACTTTCATATTTTATGTACAGTATACAATATATATTTGGTGAAATTTGATATTTTATGTACAGTATATAATATATATTTGGTGAAATTTGATATTTTATGTACAGTATATAATATATTTTTGGTGTACTTTCATATTTTATGTACAGTATATAATATATATTTTTTGAAATTTGATATTATATGTACAGTATATAATATATATTTGGTGAAATTTGATATTTTATGGACAGTATATAATATATATTTGGTGAAATTTGATATTTTATGTACAGTATATAATACGTATTTGCTGTATTTTCATATTTTATGTATAGTATATAATATACATTTGGTGAAATTTGATATTTTATATACAGTATATCAAATATATTTGGTGAAATTTGATATTTTATGTTCAGTATGATATATATATTTGGTGTACTTTCATAATTTATATACAATATATATTATATATTTGGTTAAATTTGATATTTTGTTTACACTATATAATATGCATTTGGTGTACTTTCATGTTTTATTTACAGTATATAATATATATTTGCTGTAGTTTGATATTTTATGTAGAGTATATAATATAAATTTGGAGTACTTTCATATTTTATGTACAGTAGATAACATATTTTTGGGGTAATTTCATATCTTATGTACAGTATACAATATATATTTGGTGAAATTTGATATTTTATTTACAGTATATAATATATCTCTGGGTACTTTCATATTTTATGAACAGTATATAATATATGTTTTTTGAAATTTGATATTATATGTACAGTATATAATATATATTTGGTGAAATTTGATATTTTATGGACAGTATATAACATATATTTGGTGAAATTTGATATTTTATGTACAGCATATAATATATATTTGGTGTACTTTCTTTTATGTACAGTATGTAATATATATTTTTTGAAATTTGATATTTTATGTACAGTATATAATATATATTTCATGGAATTTGATATTTTATGGACAGTATATAATATATATTTGGTGAAATTTGATATTTTATGTACAGTATATAATATGTATTTGCTGTATTTTCATATTTTATGTATAGTATATAATATACATTTGGTGAAATTTGATATTTTATATACAGTATATCAAATATATTTGGTGAAATTTGATATTTTATGTACAGTATGATATACATATTTGGTGTACTTTCATAATTTATGTACAATATATATTATATATTTGGTTAAATTTGATATTTTGTGTACAGTATATAATATGCATTTGGTGTACTTTCATATTTTATGTACAGTATATAATATATATTTGCTGAACTTTGATATTTTATGTAGAGTATATAATATAAATTTGGTGTACTTTAATATTTTATGTACAGTAGATAACATATTTTTGGGGTACTTTCATATTTTATGTACAGTATACAATATATATTTGGTGAAATTTGATATTTTATGGACAGTATATAATATATATTTGGTGAAATTTGATATTTTATGCACAGCATATAATATATATTTGGTGTACTTTCATCTTTTATGTACAGTATGTAATATTTATTTTTTGAAATTTGATATTATATGTACAGTATATAATACATATTTGGTGAAATTTGATATTTTATGGACAGTATACAATATATATTTGGTGAAATTTGATATTTTATGTACAGTATATAATATGTATTTGCTGTATTTTCATATTTTATGTATAGTATATAATATACATTTGGTGAAATTTGATATTTTATATACAGTATATCAAATATATTTGGTGAAATTTGATATTTTATGTACAGTATGATATATATATTTGGTGTACTTTCATAATTTATGTACAATATATATTGTATATTTGGTTAAATTTGATATTTTGTGTACAGTATATAATATGCATTTGGTGTACTTTCATATTTTATTTACAGTATATAATTTATATTCGCTGTACTTTGATATTTTATGTAGAGTATATAATATAAATTTGGCGTACTTTCATATTTTATGTAGAGTAGATAACATATTTTTGGGTACTTTCATATTTTATGTACAGTATACAATATATATTTGGTGAAATTTGATATTTTATGTACAGTATATAATATATATTTGGTGAAATTTGATATTTTATGTACAGTATATAATATATTTTTGGTGTACTTTCATATTTTATGTACAGTATATAATATATATTTTTTGAAATTTGATATTATATGTACAGTATATAATATATATTTGGTGAAATTTGATATTTTATGGACAGTATATAATATATATTTGGTGAAATTTGATATTTTATGTACAGTATATAATACGTATTTGCTGTATTTTCATATTTTATGTATAGTATATAATATACATTTGGTGAAATTTGATATTTTATATACAGTATATCAAATATATTTGGTGAAATTTGATATTTTATGTTCAGTATGATATATATATTTGGTGTACTTTCATAATTTATGTACAATATATATTATATATTTGGTTAAATTTGATATTTTGTGTACAGTATATAATATGCATTTGGTGTACTTTCATATTTTATTTACAGTATATAATATATATTTGCTGTAGTTTGATATTTTATGTAGAGTATATAATATAAATTTGGAGTACTTTCATATTTTATGTACAGTAGATAACATATTTTTGGGGTAATTTCATATCTTATGTACAGTATACAATATATATTTGGTGAAATTTGATATTTTATTTACAGTATATAATATATCTCTGGGTACTTTCATATTTTATGAACAGTATATAATATATGTTTTTTGAAATTTGATATTATATGTACAGTATATAATATATATTTGGTGAAATTTGATATTTTATGGACAGTATATAACATATATTTGGTGAAATTTGATATTTTATGTACAGCATATAATATATATTTGGTGTACTTTCTTTTATGTACAGTATGTAATATATATTTTTTGAAATTTGATATTTTATGTACAGTATATAATATATATTTCATGGAATTTGATATTTTATGGACAGTATATAATATATATTTGGTGAAATTTGATATTTTATGTACAGTATATAATATGTATTTGCTGTATTTTCATATTTTATGTATAGTATATAATATACATTTGGTGAAATTTGATATTTTATATACAGTATATCAAATATATTTGGTGAAATTTGATATTTTATGTACAGTATGATATACATATTTGGTGTACTTTCATAATTTATGTACAATATATATTATATATTTGGTTAAATTTGATATTTTGTGTACAGTATATAATATGCATTTGGTGTACTTTCATATTTTATGTACAGTATATAATATATATTTGCTGAACTTTGATATTTTATGTAGAGTATATAATATAAATTTGGTGTACTTTAATATTTTATGTACAGTAGATAACATATTTTTTGGGTACTTTCATATTTTATGTACAGTATACAATATATATTTGGTGAAATTTGGTATTTAATGGACAGTATATAATATATATTTGGTGAAATTTGATATTTTATGCACAGCATATAATATATATTTGGTGTACTTTCATCTTTTATGTACAGTATGTAATATTTATTTTTTGAAATTTGATATTATATGTACAGTATATAATACATATTTGGTGAAATTTGGTATTTTATGGACAGTATACAATATATATTTGGTGAAATTTGATATTTTATGTACAGTATATAATATATTTCTGGTGTACTTTCATATTTTATGAACAGTATATAATATATATTTTTTGAAATTTGATATTATATGGACAGTATATAATATATATTTGGTGAAATTTGATTTTTTATGGACAGTATATAACATATATTTGGTGAAATTTGATAATTTATGTACAGCATATAATATATATTTGGTGTACTTTCATCTTTTATGTACATTATGTAATATATATTTTTTGAAATTTTTTATTTTATGTACAGTATATAATATATATTTCGTGGAATTTGATATTTTATGGACAGTATATAATATATATTTGGTGAAATTTTATATTTTATGTACAGTATATAATATGTATTTGCTGTATTTTCATATTTTATTAATAGTATGTAATATACATTTGGTGAAATTTGATATTTTATATACAGTATATCAAATATATTTGGTGAAATTTGATATTTTATATACAGTATATCAAATATATTTGGTGAAATTTTATATTTTATGTACAGTATATAATATATTTTTGGAGTACTTTCATTTTTTATGTACAGTATACAATATACATTTTTTGAAATTTAATATTATATGAACAGTACATAATATATATTTGGTGAAATTTGATATTTTATGGACAGTATATAATATTTATTTGGTGAAGTTTGATATTTTATTTACAGTATATAATATACATTTATTGAAATTTCGTATTTTATGTACATTATATAATATATATTTGGTGTACTTTCATATTTTATATACAGTATATAGTATATATTTTCTGAAATTTCATATTTTATGTACAGTATATAATATATATTTGGTGAAATTTGATATTTCATGTACGGCATATAATATATATTTGTTGAAATTTGATATTTTATGTTCAGTATATAATATATATTTGCTGTATTTTCATATTTTGTGTACGGTATATAATATATTCTTGGTGAAATTTGATATTTTATACACTGCATATAATATATATTTGGTGAAATTTGATATTTTATGTACAGTATATAATATATTTCTGGTGTACTTTCATATTTTATGAACAGTATATAATATATATTTTTTGAAATTTGATATTACATGTACAGTATATAATATATATTTGGTGAAATTTGATATTTTATGTACAGTATATAATATATATTTGGTGAAATTCGATATTTTATGTACAGCATATAATATATATTTGGTGTACTTTCACCTTTTATGTACAGTATGTAATATATATTTTTTGAAATTTGATATTTTATGTACAGTATATAATATATATTTTGTGGAATTTGATATTTTATGGACAGTATATAATATATATTTGGTGAAATTTGATATTTTGTGTAGTGTATATAATATGTATTTGCTGTATTTTCAAATTTTATGTATAGTATATAATATACATTTGGTGAAATTTGATATTTTATATACAGTATATCAAATATATTTGGTGAAATTTGATATTTTATGTACAGTATGTTATATATATTTGGTGTACTTTCATAATTTATGTACAATACATATTATATATTTGGTTAAATTTGATATTTTGTGTACAGTATATAATATGCATTTGGTGTACTTTCATATTTTATTTACAGTATATAATATATATTTGCTGTACTTTGATATTTTATGTAGAGTATATAATATAAATTTGGTGTACTTTCATATTTTATGTACAGTAGATAACATATTTCTGGGGTACTTTCATATTTTATGTACAGTATACAATATATATTTGGTGAAATTTGATATTTTATGTACAGTATATAATATATTTCTGGTGTACTTTCATATTTTATGAACAGTATATAATATATATTTTTTGAAATTTGATATTATATGTACAGTATATAATATATATTTGGTGAAATTTGATATTTTATGGACAGTATATAATATATATTTGGTGAAATTTCATATTTTATGTACAGCATATAATATATATTTGGTGTACTTTCATCTTTTATGTACAGTATGTAATATTTATTTTTTGAAATTTGATATTTTATGTACAGTATATAATATATATTTCGTGGAATTTGATATTTTATGGACAGTATATAATATATATTTGGTGAAATTTGATATTTTATGTACAGTATATAATATGTATTTGCTGTATTTTCATATTTTATGTATAGTATATAATATACATTTGGTGAAATTTGATATTTTATATACAGTATATCAAATATATTTGGTGAAATTTGATATTTTATGTACAGTATGATATATATATTTGGTGTACTTTCATAATTTATGTACAATATATATTATATATTTGGTTAAATTTGATATTTTGTGTACAGTATATAATATGCATTTGGTGTACTTTCATATTTTATTTACAGTATATAATATATATTTGCTGTACTTTGATATTTTATGTAGAGTATATAATATAAATTTGGTGTACTTTCATATTTTATGTACAGTAGATAACATATTTTTGGTGTACTTTCATATTTTATGTACAGTATACAATATATATTTGGTGAAATTTGATATTTTATGGACAGTATATAATATATATTTGGTGAAATTTGATATTTTATGTACAGTATATAATATATATTTGGTGTACTTTCATCTTTTATGTACATTATGTAATATATATTTTTTGAAATTTGCTATTTTATGTACAGTATATAATATATATTTCGTGGAATTTGATATTTTATGGACAGTATATAATATATATTTGGTGAAATTTGATATTTTATGTACAGTATATAATATGTATTTGCTGTATTTTCATATTTTATTAATAGTATGTAATATACATTTGGTGAAATTTGATATTTTATATACAGTATATCAAATATATTTGGTGAAATTTGATATTTTATATACAGTATATCAAATATATTTGGTGAAATTTTATATTTTATGTACAGTATATAATATATTTTTGGAGTACTTTCATTTTTTATGTACAGTATACAATATATATTTTTTGAAATTTAATATTATATGAACAGTACATAATATATATTTGGTGAAATTTGATATTTTATGGACAGTATATAATATTTATTTGGTGAAATTTCATATTTTATGTACAGTATATAATATACATTTATTGAAATTTCGTATTTTATGTACATTATATAATATATATTTGGTGTACTTTCATATTTTATATACAGTATATAGTATATATTTTATGAAATTTCATATTTTATGTACAGTATATAATATATATTTGGTGAAATTTGATATTTCATGTACGGCATATAATATATATTTGTTGAAATTTGATATTTTATGTTCAGTATATAATATATATTTGCTGTATTTTCATATTTTGTGTACGGTATATAATATATACTTGATGAAATTTGATATTTTATACACTGCATATAATATATATTTGGTGAAATTTGATATTTTATGTACAGTATATAATATATTTCTGGTGTACTTTCATATTTTATGAACAGTATATAATATATATTTCTTGAAATTTGATATTACATGTACAGTATATAATATATATTTGGTGAAATTTGATATTTTATGTACAGTATATAATATATATTTGGTGCAATTCGATATTTTATGTACAGCATATAATATATATTTGGTGTACTTTCACATTTTATGTACAGTATGTAATATATATTTTTTGAAATTTGATATTTTATGTACAGTATATAATATATATTTTGTGGGATTTGATATTTTATGGACAGTATATAATATATATTTGGTGAAATTTGATATTTTATGTAGTGTATATAATATGTATTTGCTGTATTTTCAAATTTTATGTATAGTATATAATATACATTTGGTGAAATTTGATATTTTATATACAGTATATCAAATATATTTGGTGAAATTTGATATTTTATGTACAGTATGTTATATATATTTGGTGTACTTTCATAATTTATGTACAATACATATTATATATTTGGTTAAATTTGATATTTTGTGTACAGTATATAATATGCATTTGGTGTACTTTCATATTTTATTTACAGTATATAATATATATTTGCTGTACTTTGATATTTTACGTAGAGTATATAATATAAATTTGGTGTACTTTCATATTTTATGTACAGTAGATAACATATTTTTGGGGTACTTTCATATTTTATGTACAGTATACAATATATATTTGGTGAAATTTGATATTTTATGTACAGTATATAATATATTTCTGGTGTACTTTCATATTTTATGAACAGTATATAATATATATTTTTTGAAATTTGATATTATATGTACAGTATATAATATATATTTGGTGAAATTTGATATTTTATGGACAGTATATAACATTTATTTGGTGAAATTTGATATTTTATGTACAGCATATAATATATATTTGGTGTACTTTCATCTTTTATGTACAGTATGTAATATTTATTTTTTGAAATTTGATATTTTATGTACAGTATATAATATATACTTCGTGGAATTTGATATTTTATGGACAGTATATAATATATATTTGGTGAAATTTGATATTTAATGTACAGTATATAATATGTATTTGCTGTATTTTCATATTTTATTTATAGTATATAATATACATTTGGTGAAATTTGATATTTTATATACAGTATATCAAATATATTTGGTGAAATTTGATATTTTATGTACAGTATGATATATATATTTGGTGTACTTTCATAATTTATGTACAATATATATTATATATTTGGTTAAATTTGATATTTTGTGTACAGTATATAATATGCATTTGGTGTACTTTCATATTTTATTTACAGTATATAATATATATTTGCTGTACTTTGATATTTTATGTAGAGTATATAATATAAATTTGATGTACTTTCATATTTTATGTACAGTAGATAACATATTTTTGGGGTACTTTCATATTTTAAGTACAGTATACAATATATATTTGGTGAAATTTGATATTTTATGTACAGTATATAATATATATTTGGTGAAATTTGATATTTTATGTACAGTATATAATATATTTTTGGTGTACTTTCATATTTTATGTACAGTATATAATATATATTTTTTGAAATTTGATATTATATGTACAGTATATAATATATATTTGGTGAAATTTGATATTTTATGGACAGTATATAATATATATTTGGTGAAATTTGATATTTTATGTACAGTATATAATATGTATTTGCTGTATTTTCATATTTTATGTATAGTATATAATATACATTTGGTGAAATTTGATATTTTATATACAGTATATCAAATATATTTGGTGAAATTTGATATTTTATGTACAGTATGATATATATATTTGGTGTACTTTCATAATTTTTTGTACAATATATATTATATATTTGGTTAAATTTGATATTTTGTGTACAGTATATAATATGCATTTGGTGTACTTTCATATTTTATTTACAGTATATAATATATATTTGCTGTACTTTGATATTTTATGTAGAGTATATAATATAAATTTGGTGTACTTTCATATTTTATGTACAGTAGATAACATATTTTTGGGGTACTTTCATATCTTATGTACAGTATACAATATATATTTGGTGAAATTTGATATTTTATGGACAGTATATAATATATATTTGGTGTAATTTGATATTTTATGCACAGCATATAATATATATTTGGTGTACTTTCATCTTTTATGTACAGTATGTAATATTTATTTTTTGAAATTTGATATTTTATGTACAGTATATAATATATATTTTGTGGAATTTGATATTTTATGGACAGTATGTAATATATATTTGGTGAAATTTGATATTTTATGTACAGTATATAATATGTATTTGCTGTATTTTCATATTTTATGTATAGTATATAATATACATTTGGTGAAATTTGATATTTTATATACAGTATATCAAATATATTTGGTGAAATTTGATATTTTATGTACAGTATGATATATATATTTGGTATACTTTCATAATTCATGTACAATATATATTATATATTTGGTTAAATTTGATATTTTGTGTACAGTATATAATATGCATTTGGTGTACTTTCATATTTTATGTACAGTATATAATATATATTTGCTGAACTTTGATATTTTATGTAGAGTATATAATATAAATTTGGTGTACTTTAATATTTTATGTACAGTAGATAACATATTTTTGGGGTACTTTCATATTTTATGTACAGTATACAATATATATTTGGTGAAATTTGATATTTTATGGACAGTATATAATATATATTTGGTGAAATTTGATATTTTATACACAGCATATAATATATATTTGGTGAAATTTGATATTTTATGTACAGTATATAATATATTTCTGGTGTACTTTCATATTTTATGAACAGTATATAATATATATTTTTTGAAATTTGATATTACATGTACAGTATATAATATATATTTGGTGAAATTTGATATTTTATGGACAGTATATAATATATATTTGGTGAAATTTGATATTTTATGTACAGCATATAATATATATTTGGTGTACTTTCATCTTTTATGTACAGTATGTAATATATATTTTTTGAAATTTGATATTTTATGTACAGTTTATAATATATATTTCGTGGAATTTGATATTTTATGGACAGTATATAATATATATTTGGTGAAATTTGATATTTTATGTACAGTATATAATATGTATTTGCTGTATTTTCATATTTTATGAATAGTATGTAATATATATTTGGTGAAATTTGATGTTTTATATACAGTATATCAAATATATTTGGTGAAATTTGATATTTTATGTACAGTATATAATATATATTTGGTGAAATTTTATATTTTATGTACAGTATATAATATATTTTTGGTCTACTTTCATTTTTTATGTACAGTATACAATATATATTTTTTGAAATTTAATATTATATGAACAGTACATAATATATATTTGGTGAAATTTGATATTTTATGGACAGTATATAATATTTATTTGGTGAAATTTGATATTTTATGTACAGTATATAATATACATTTATTGAAATTTCGTATTTTATGTACAGTATATAATATATATTTGGTGTACTTTCATATTTTATATACAGTATATAGTATATATTTTCTGAAATTTCATATTTTATGTACAGTATATAATGTATATTTGGTGAAATTTGATATTTCATGTACGGCATATAATATATATTTGTTGAAATTTGATATTTTATGTTCAGTATATAATATATATTTGCTTTATTTTCATATTTTGTGTATGGTATATAATATATACTTGGTGAAATTTGATATTTTATACACTGCATATAATATATATTTGGTGAAATTTGATATTTTATGTACAGTATATAATATATTTCTGGTGTACTTTCATATTTTATGAACAGTATATAATATATATTTTTTGAAATTTGATATTATATGTACAGTATATAATATATATTTGGTGAAATTTGATATTTTATGTACAGTATATAATATATATTTGGTGAAATTCGATATTTTATGTACAGCATATAATATATATTTGGTGTACTTTCACCTTTTATGTACAGTATGTAATATATATTTTTTGAAATTTGATATTTTATGTACAGTATATAATATATATTTTGTGGAATTTGATATTTTATGGACAGTATATATTACATATTTGGTGAAATTTGATATTTTATGTACAGAATATAATATGTATTTGCTGAATTTTCATATTTTATGTATAGTATATAATATACATTTGGTGAAATTTGATATTTTATATACAGTATATCAAATATATTTGGTGAAATTTGATATTTTATGTACAGTATGTTATATATATTTGGTGTACTTTCATAATTTATGTACAATACATATTATATATTTGGTTAAATTTGATATTTTGTGTACAGTATATAATATGCCTTTGGTGTACTTTCATATATTATTTACAGTATATAATATATATTTGCTGTACTTTGATATTTTATGTAGAGTATATAATATAAATTTGGTGTACTTTCATATTTTATGTACAGTAGATAACATATTTTTGGGGTACTTTCATATCTTATGTACAGTATACAATATATATTTGGTGAAATTTTATATTTTATGTACAGTATATAATATATTTTTGGAGTACTTTCATTTTTTATGTACAGTATACAATATACATTTTTTGAAATTTAATATTATATGAACAGTACATAATATATATTTGGTGAAATTTGATATTTTATGGACAGTATATAATATTTATTTGGTGAAGTTTGATATTTTATTTACAGTATATAATATACATTTATTGAAATTTCGTATTTTATGTACATTATATAATATATATTTGGTGTACTTTCATATTTTATATACAGTATATAGTATATATTTTCTGAAATTTCATATTTTATGTACAGTATATAATATATATTTGGTGAAATTTGATATTTCATGTACGGCATATAATATATATTTGTTGAAATTTGATATTTTATGTTCAGTATATAATATATATTTGCTGTATTTTCATATTTTGTGTACGGTATATAATATATTCTTGGTGAAATTTGATATTTTATACACTGCATATAATATATATTTGGTGAAATTTGATATTTTATGTACAGTATATAATATATTTCTGGTGTACTTTCATATTTTATGAACAGTATATAATATATATTTTTTGAAATTTGATATTACATGTACAGTATATAATATATATTTGGTGAAATTTGATATTTTATGTACAGTATATAATATATATTTGGTGAAATTCGATATTTTATGTACAGCATATAATATATATTTGGTGTACTTTCACCTTTTATGTACAGTATGTAATATATATTTTTTGAAATTTGATATTTTATGTACAGTATATAATATATATTTGGTGGAATTTGATATTTTATGGACAGTATGTAATATATATTTGGTGAAATTTGATATTTTATGTACAGTATATAATATGTATTTGCTGTATTTTCATATTTTATGTATAGTATATAATATACATTTGGTGAAATTTGATATTTTATATACAGTATATCAAATATATTTGGTGAAATTTGATATTTTATGTACAGTATGATATATATATTTGGTGTACTTTCATAATTTATGTACAATATATATTATATATTTGGTTAAATTTGATATTTTGTGTACAGTATATAATATGCATTTGGTGTACTTTCATATTTTATTTACAGTATATAATATATATTTGCTGTACTTTGATATTTTATGTAGAGTATATAATATAAATTTGGTGTACTTTCATATTTTATGTACAGTAGATAACATATTTTTGGTGTACTTTCATATTTTATGTACAGTATACAATATATATTTGGTGAAATTTGATATTTTATGGACAGTATATAATATATATTTGGTGAAATTTGATATTTTATGTACAGTATATAATATATATTTGGTGTACTTTCATCTTTTATGTACATTATGTAATATATATTTTTTGAAATTTGCTATTTTATGTACAGTATATAATATATATTTCGTGGAATTTGATATTTTATGGACAGTATATAATATATATTTGGTGAAATTTGATATTTTATGTACAGTATATAATATGTATTTGCTGTATTTTCATATTTTATTAATAGTATGTAATATACATTTGGTGAAATTTGATATTTTATATACAGTATATCAAATATATTTGGTGAAATTTGATATTTTATATACAGTATATCAAATATATTTGGTGAAATTTTATATTTTATGTACAGTATATAATATATTTTTGGAGTACTTTCATTTTTTATGTACAGTATACAATATATATTTTTTGAAATTTAATATTATATGAACAGTACATAATATATATTTGGTGAAATTTGATATTTTATGGACAGTATATAATATTTATTTGGTGAAATTTCATATTTTATGTACAGTATATAATATACATTTATTGAAATTTCGTATTTTATGTACATTATATAATATATATTTGGTGTACTTTCATATTTTATAAACAGTATATAGTATATATTTTATGAAATTTCATATTTTATGTACAGTATATAATATATATTTGGTGAAATTTGATATTTCATGTACGGCATATAATATATATTTGTTGAAATTTGATATTTTATGTTCAGTATATAATATATATTTGCTGTATTTTCATATTTTGTGTACGGTATATAATATATACTTGATGAAATTTGATATTTTATACACTGCATATAATATATATTTGGTGAAATTTGATATTTTATGTACAGTATATAATATATTTCTGGTGTACTTTCATATTTTATGAACAGTATATAATATATATTTCTTGAAATTTGATATTACATGTACAGTATATAATATATATTTGGTGAAATTTGATATTTTATGTACAGTATATAATATATATTTGGTGCAATTCGATATTTTATGTACAGCATATAATATATATTTGGTGTACTTTCACATTTTATGTACAGTATGTAATATATATTTTTTGAAATTTGATATTTTATGTACAGTATATAATATATATTTTGTGGGATTTGATATTTTATGGACAGTATATAATATATATTTGGTGAAATTTGATATTTTATGTAGTGTATATAATATGTATTTGCTGTATTTTCAAATTTTATGTATAGTATATAATATACATTTGGTGAAATTTGATATTTTATATACAGTATATCAAATATATTTGGTGAAATTTGATATTTTATGTACAGTATGTTATATATATTTGGTGTACTTTCATAATTTATGTACAATACATATTATATATTTGGTTAAATTTGATATTTTGTGTACAGTATATAATATGCATTTGGTGTACTTTCATATTTTATTTACAGTATATAATATATATTTGCTGTACTTTGATATTTTATGTAGAGTATATAATATAAATTTGGTGTACTTTCATATTTTATGTACAGTAGATAACATATTTTTGGGGTACTTTCATATTTTATGTACAGTATACAATATATATTTGGTGAAATTTGATATTTTATGTACAGTATATAATATATTTCTGGTGTACTTTCATATTTTATGAACAGTATATAATATATATTTTTTGAAATTTGATATTATATGTACAGTATATAATATATATTTGGTGAAATTTGATATTTTATGGACAGTATATAACATTTATTTGGTGAAATTTGATATTTTATGTACAGCATATAATATATATTTGGTGTACTTTCATCTTTTATGTACAGTATGTAATATTTATTTTTTGAAATTTGATATTTTATGTACAGTATATAATATATACTTCGTGGAATTTGATATTTTATGGACAGTATATAATATATATTTGGTGAAATTTGATATTTAATGTACAGTATATAATATGTATTTGCTGTATTTTCATATTTTATTTATAGTATATAATATACATTTGGTGAAATTTGATATTTTATATACAGTATATCAAATATATTTGGTGAAATTTGATATTTTATGTACAGTATGATATATATATTTGGTGTACTTTCATAATTTATGTACAATATATATTATATATTTGGTTAAATTTGATATTTTGTGTACAGTATATAATATGCATTTGGTGTACTTTCATATTTTATTTACAGTATATAATATATATTTGCTGTACTTTGATATTTTATGTAGAGTATATAATATAAATTTGATGTACTTTCATATTTTATGTACAGTAGATAACATATTTTTGGGGTACTTTCATATTTTAAGTACAGTATACAATATATATTTGGTGAAATTTGATATTTTATGTACAGTATATAATATATATTTGGTGAAATTTGATATTTTATGTACAGTATATAATATATTTTTGGTGTACTTTCATATTTTATGTACAGTATATAATATATATTTTTTGAAATTTGATATTATATGTACAGTATATAATATATATTTGGTGAAATTTGATATTTTATGGACAGTATATAATATATATTTGGTGAAATTTGATATTTTATGTACAGTATATAATATGTATTTGCTGTATTTTCATATTTTATGTATAGTATATAATATACATTTGGTGAAATTTGATATTTTATATACAGTATATCAAATATATTTGGTGAAATTTGATATTTTATGTACAGTATGATATATATATTTGGTGTACTTTCATAATTTTTTGTACAATATATATTATATATTTGGTTAAATTTGATATTTTGTGTACAGTATATAATATGCATTTGGTGTACTTTCATATTTTATTTACAGTATATAATATATATTTGCTGTACTTTGATATTTTATGTAGAGTATATAATATAAATTTGGTTTACTTTCATATTTTATGTACAGTAGATAACATATTTTTGGGGTACTTTCATATCTTATGTACAGTATACAATATATATTTGGTGAAATTTGATATTTTATGGACAGTATATAATATATATTTGGTGTAATTTGATATTTTATGCACAGCATATAATATATATTTGGTGTACTTTCATCTTTTATGTACAGTATGTAATATTTATTTTTTGAAATTTGATATTTTATGTACAGTATATAATATATATTTTGTGGAATTTGATATTTTATGGACAGTATGTAATATATATTTGGTGAAATTTGATATTTTATGTACAGTATATAATATGTATTTGCTGTATTTTCATATTTTATGTATAGTATATAATATACATTTGGTGAAATTTGATATTTTATATACAGTATATCAAATATATTTGGTGAAATTTGATATTTTATGTACAGTATGATATATATATTTGGTATACTTTCATAATTCATGTACAATATATATTATATATTTGGTTAAATTTGATATTTTGTGTACAGTATATAATATGCATTTGGTGTACTTTCATATTTTATGTACAGTATATAATATATATTTGCTGAACTTTGATATTTTATGTAGAGTATATAATATAAATTTGGTGTACTTTAATATTTTATGTACAGTAGATAACATATTTTTGGGGTACTTTCATATTTTATGTACAGTATACAATATATATTTGGTGAAATTTGATATTTTATGGACAGTATATAATATATATTTGGTGAAATTTGATATTTTATACACAGCATATAATATATATTTGGTGAAATTTGATATTTTATGTACAGTATATAATATATTTCTGGTGTACTTTCATATTTTATGAACAGTATATAATATATATTTTTTGAAATTTGATATTACATGTACAGTATATAATATATATTTGGTGAAATTTGATATTTTATGGACAGTATATAATATATATTTGGTGAAATTTGATATTTTATGTACAGCATATAATATATATTTGGTGTACTTTCATCTTTTATGTACAGTATGTAATATATATTTTTTGAAATTTGATATTTTATGTACAGTTTATAATATATATTTCGTGGAATTTGATATTTTATGGACAGTATATAATATATATTTGGTGAAATTTGATATTTTATGTACAGTATATAATATGTATTTGCTGTATTTTCATATTTTATGAATAGTATGTAATATATATTTGGTGAAATTTGATGTTTTATATACAGTATATCAAATATATTTGGTGAAATTTGATATTTTATGTACAGTATATAATATATATTTGGTGAAATTTTATATTTTATGTACAGTATATAATATATTTTTGGTCTACTTTCATTTTTTATGTACAGTATACAATATATATTTTTTGAAATTTAATATTATATGAACACTACATAATATATATTTGGTGAAATTTGATATTTTATGGACAGTATATAATATTTATTTGGTGAAATTTGATATTTTATGTACAGTATATAATATACATTTATTGAAATTTCGTATTTTATGTACAGTATATAATATATATTTGGTGTACTTTCATATTTTATATACAGTATATAGTATATATTTTCTGAAATTTCATATTTTATGTACAGTATATAATGTATATTTGGTGAAATTTGATATTTCATGTACGGCATATAATATATATTTGTTGAAATTTGATATTTTATGTTCAGTATATAATATATATTTGCTTTATTTTCATATTTTGTGTATGGTATATAATATATACTTGGTGAAATTTGATATTTTATACACTGCATATAATATATATTTGGTGAAATTTGATATTTTATGTACAGTATATAATATATTTCTGGTGTACTTTCATATTTTATGAACAGTATATAATATATATTTTTTGAAATTTGATATTATATGTACAGTATATAATATATATTTGGTGAAATTTGATATTTTATGTACAGTATATAATATATATTTGGTGAAATTCGATATTTTATGTACAGCATATAATATATATTTGGTGTACTTTCACCTTTTATGTACAGTATGTAATATATATTTTTTGAAATTTGATATTTTATGTACAGTATATAATATATATTTTGTGGAATTTGATATTTTATGGACAGTATATATTACATATTTGGTGAAATTTGATATTTTATGTACAGAATATAATATGTATTTGCTGAATTTTCATATTTTATGTATAGTATATAATATACATTTGGTGAAATTTGATATTTTATATACAGTATATCAAATATATTTGGTGAAATTTGATATTTTATGTACAGTATGTTATATATATTTGGTGTACTTTCATAATTTATGTACAATACATATTATATATTTGGTTAAATTTGATATTTTGTGTACAGTATATAATATGCCTTTGGTGTACTTTCATATATTATTTACAGTATATAATATATATTTGCTGTACTTTGATATTTTATGTAGAGTATATAATATAAATTTGGTGTACTTTCATATTTTATGTACAGTAGATAACATATTTTTGGGGTACTTTCATATCTTATGTACAGTATACAATATATATTTGGTGAAATTTGATATTTTATGGACAGTATATAATATATATTTGGTGAAATTTGATATTTTATGCACAGCATATAATATATATTTGGTGTACTTTCATCTTTTATGTACAGTATGTAATATTTATTTTTTGAAATTTGATATTTTATGTACAGTATATAATATATATTTGGTGGAATTTGATATTTTATGGACAGTATGTAATATATATTTGGTGAAATTTGATATTTTATGTACAGTATATAATATGTATTTGCTGTATTTTCATATTTTATGTATAGTATATAATATACATTTGGTGAAATTTGATATTTTATATACAGTATATCAAATATATTTGGTGAAATTTGATATTTTATGTACAGTATGATATATATATTTGGTGTACTTTCATAATTTATGTACAATATATATTATATATTTGGTTAAATTTGATATTTTGTGTACAGTATATAATATGCATTTGGTGTACTTTCATATTTTATTTACAGTATATAATATATATTTGCTGTACTTTGATATTTTATGTAGAGTATATAATATAAATTTGGTGTACTTTAATATTTTATGTACAGTAGATAACATATTTTTGGGGTACTTTCATATCTTATGTACAGTATACAATATATATTTGGTGAAATTTGATATTTTATGTACAGTATATAATATATATTTGGTGAAATTTGATATTTTATGTACAGTATATAATATATTTTTGGTGTACTTTCATATTTTATGTACAGTATATAATATATATTTTTTGAAATTTGATATTTTATGTACAGTATATAATATATATTTCATGGAATTTGATATTTTATGGACAGTATATAATATATATTTGGTGAAATTTGATATTTTATGTACAGTATATAATATGTATTTGCTGTATTTTCATATTTTATGTATAGTATATAATATACATTTGGTGAAATTTGATATTTTATATACAGTATATCTAATATATTTGGTGAAATTTGATATTTTATGTACAGTATGATATACATATTTGGTGTACTTTCATAATTTATGTACAATATATATTATATATTTGGTTAAATTTGATATTTTGTGTACAGTATATAATATGCATTTGGTGTACTTTCATATTTTATGTACAGTATATAATATATATTTGCTGAACTTTGATATTTTATGTAGAGTATATAATATAAATTTGGTGTACTTTAATATTTTATGTACAGTAGATAACATATTTTTTGGGTACTTTCATATTTTATGTACAGTATACAATATATATTTGGTGAAATTTGGTATTTAATGGACAGTATATAATATATATTTGGTGAAATTTGATATTTTATGCACAGCATATAATATATATTTGGTGTACTTTCATCTTTTATGTACAGTATGTAATATTTATTTTTTGAAATTTGATATTATATGTACAGTATATAATACATATTTGGTGAAATTTGATATTTTATGGACAGTATACAATATATATTTGGTGAAATTTGATATTTTATGTACAGTATATAATATATTTCTGGTGTACTTTCATATTTTATGAACAGTATATAATATATATTTTTTGAAATTTGATATTATATGGACAGTATATAATATATATTTGGTGAAATTTGATTTTTTATGGACAGTATATAACATATATTTGGTGAAATTTGATAATTTTTGTACAGCATATAATATATATTTGGTGTACTTTCATCTTTTATGTACATTATGTAATATATATTTTTTGAAATTTTTTATTTTATGTACAGTATATAATATATATTTCGTGGAATTTGATATTTTATGGACAGTATATAATATATATTTGGTGAAATTTTATATTTTATGTACAGTATATAATATGTATTTGCTGTATTTTCATATTTTATTAATAGTATGTAATATACATTTGGTGAAATTTGATATTTTATATACAGTATATCAAATATATTTGGTGAAATTTGATATTTTATATACAGTATATCAAATATATTTGGTGAAATTTTATATTTTATGTACAGTATATAATATATTTTTGGAGTACTTTCATTTTTTATGTACAGTATACAATATACATTTTTTGAAATTTAATATTATATGAACAGTACATAATATATATTTGGTGAAATTTGATATTTTATGGACAGTATATAATATTTATTTGGTGAAGTTTGATATTTTATTTACAGTATATAATATACATTTATTGAAATTTCGTATTTTATGTACATTATATAATATATATTTGGTGTACTTTCATATTTTATATACAGTATATAGTATATATTTTCTGAAATTTCATATTTTATGTACAGTATATAATATATATTTGGTGAAATTTGATATTTCATGTACGGTATATAATATATATTTGTTGAAATTTGATATTTTATGTTCAGTATATAATATATATTTGCTGTATTTTCATATTTTGTGTACGGTATATAATATATTCTTGGTGAAATTTGATATTTTATACACTGCATATAATATATATTTGGTGAAATTTGATATTTTATGTACAGTATATAATATATTTCTGGTGTACTTTCATATTTTATGAACAGTATATAATATATATTTTTTGAAATTTGATATTACATGTACAGTATATAATATATATTTGGTGAAATTTGATATTTTATGTACAGTATATAATATATATTTGGTGAAATTCGATATTTTATGTACAGCATATAATATATATTTGGTGTACTTTCACCTTTTATGTACAGTATGTAATATATATTTTTTGAAATTTGATATTTTATGTACAGTATATAATATATATTTTGTGGAATTTGATATTTTATGGACAGTATATAATATATATTTGGTGAAATTTGATATTTTGTGTAGTGTATATAATATGTATTTGCTGTATTTTCAAATTTTATGTATAGTATATAATATACATTTGGTGAAATTTGATATTTTATATACAGTATATCTAATATATTTGGTGAAATTTGATATTTTATGTACAGTATGATATACATATTTGGTGTACTTTCATAATTTATGTACAATATATATTATATATTTGGTTAAATTTGATATTTTGTGTACAGTATATAATATGCATTTGGTGTACTTTCATATTTTATGTACAGTATATAATATATATTTGCTGAACTTTGATATTTTATGTAGAGTATATAATATAAATTTGGTGTACTTTAATATTTTATGTACAGTAGATAACATATTTTTTGGGTACTTTCCTATTTTATGTACAGTATACAATATATATTTGGTGAAATTTGGTATTTAATGGACAGTATATAATATATATTTGGTGAAATTTGATATTTTATGCACAGCATATAATATATATTTGGTGTACTTTCATCTTTTATGTACAGTATGTAATATTTATTTTTTGAAATTTGATATTATATGTACAGTATATAATACATATTTGGTGAAATTTGATATTTTATGGACAGTATACAATATATATTTGGTGAAATTTGATATTTTATGTACAGTATATAATATATTTCTGGTGTACTTTCATATTTTATGAACAGTATATAATATATATTTTTTGAAATTTGTTATTATATGGACAGTATATAATATATATTTGGTGAAATTTGATTTTTTATGGACAGTATATAACATATATTTGGTGAAATTTGATAATTTATGTACAGCATATAATATATATTTGGTGTACTTTCATCTTTTATGTACATTATGTAATATATATTTTTTGAAATTTTTTATTTTATGTACAGTATATAATATATATTTCGTGGAATTTGATATTTTATGGACAGTATATAATATATATTTGGTGAAATTTTATATTTTATGTACAGTATATAATATGTATTTGCTGTATTTTCATATTTTATTAATAGTATGTAATATACATTTGGTGAAATTTGATATTTTATATACAGTATATCAAATATATTTGGTGAAATTTGATATTTTATATACAGTATATCAAATATATTTGGTGAAATTTTATATTTTATGTACAGTATATAATATATTTTTGGAGTACTTTCATTTTTTATGTACAGTATACAATATACATTTTTTGAAATTTAATATTATATGAACAGTACATAATATATATTTGGTGAAATTTGATATTTTATGGACAGTATATAATATTTATTTGGTGAAGTTTGATATTTTATTTACAGTATATAATATACATTTATTGAAATTTCGTATTTTATGTACATTATATAATATATATTTGGTGTACTTTCATATTTTATATACAGTATATAGTATATATTTTCTGAAATTTCATATTTTATGTACAGTATATAATATATATTTGGTGAAATTTGATATTTCATGTACGGCATATAATATATATTTGTTGAAATTTGATATTTTATGTTCAGTATATAATATATATTTGCTGTATTTTCATATTTTGTGTACGGTATATAATATATTCTTGGTGAAATTTGATATTTTATACACTGCATATAATATATATTTGGTGAAATTTGATATTTTATGTACAGTATATAATATATTTCTGGTGTACTTTCATATTTTATGAACAGTATATAATATATATTTTTTGAAATTTGATATTACATGTACAGTATATAATATATATTTGGTGAAATTTGATATTTTATGTACAGTATATAATATATATTTGGTGAAATTCGATATTTTATGTACAGCATATAATATATATTTGGTGTACTTTCACCTTTTATGTACAGTATGTAATATATATTTTTTGAAATTTGATATTTTATGTACAGTATATAATATATATTTTGTGGAATTTGATATTTTATGGACAGTATATAATATATATTTGGTGAAATTTGATATTTTGTGTAGTGTATATAATATGTATTTGCTGTATTTTCAAATTTTATGTATAGTATATAATATACATTTGGTGAAATTTGATATTTTATATACAGTATATCAAATATATTTGGTGAAATTTGATATTTTATGTACAGTATGTTATATATATTTGGTGTACTTTCATAATTTATGTACAATACATATTATATATTTGGTTAAATTTGATATTTTGTGTACAGTATATAATATGCATTTGGTGTACTTTCATATTTTATTTACAGTATATAATATATATTTGCTGTACTTTGATATTTTATGTAGAGTATATAATATAAATTTGGTGTACTTTCATATTTTATGTACAGTAGATAACATATTTCTGGGGTACTTTCATATTTTATGTACAGTATACAATATATATTTGGTGAAATTTGATATTTTATGTACAGTATATAATATATTTCTGGTGTACTTTCATATTTTATGAACAGTATATAATATATATTTTTTGAAATTTGATATTATATGTACAGTATATAATATATATTTGGTGAAATTTGATATTTTATGGACTGTATATAATATATATTTGGTGAAATTTCATATTTTATGTACAGCATATAATATATATTTGGTGTACTTTCATCTTTTATGTACAGTATGTAATATTTATTTTTTGAAATTTGATATTTTATGTACAGTATATAATATATATTTCGTGGAATTTGATATTTTATGGACAGTATATAATATATATTTGGTGAAATTTGATATTTTATGTACAGTATATAATATGTATTTGCTGTATTTTCATATTTTATGTATAGTATATAATATACATTTGGTGAAATTTGATATTTTATATACAGTATATCAAATATATTTGGTGAAATTTGATATTTTATGTACAGTATGATATATATATTTGGTGTACTTTCATAATTTATGTACAATATATATTATATATTTGGTTAAATTTGATATTTTGTGTACAGTATATAATATGCATTTGGTGTACTTTCATATTTTATTTACAGTATATAATATATATTTGCTGTACTTTGATATTTTATGTAGAGTATATAATATAAATTTGGTGTACTTTCATATTTTATGTACAGTAGATAACATATTTTTGGTGTACTTTCATATTTTATGTACAGTATACAATATATATTTGGTGAAATTTGATATTTTATGGACAGTATATAATATATATTTGGTGAAATTTGATATTTTATGTACAGTATATAATATATATTTGGTGTACTTTCATCTTTTATGTACATTATGTAATATATATTTTTTGAAATTTGCTATTTTATGTACAGTATATAATATATATTTCGTGGAATTTGATATTTTATGGACAGTATATAATATATATTTGGTGAAATTTGATATTTTATGTACAGTATATAATATGTATTTGCTGTATTTTCATATTTTATTAATAGTATGTAATATACATTTGGTGAAATTTGATATTTTATATACAGTATATCAAATATATTTGGTGAAATTTGATATTTTATATACAGTATATCAAATATATTTGGTGAAATTTTATATTTTATGTACAGTATATAATATATTTTTGGAGTACTTTCATTTTTTATGTACAGTATACAATATATATTTTTTGAAATTTAATATTATATGAACAGTACATAATATATATTTGGTGAAATTTGATATTTTATGGACAGTATATAATATTTATTTGGTGAAATTTCATATTTTATGTACAGTATATAATATACATTTATTGAAATTTCGTATTTTATGTACATTATATAATATATATTTGGTGTACTTTCATATTTTATATACAGTATATAGTATATATTTTATGAAATTTCATATTTTATGTACAGTATATAATATATATTTGGTGAAATTTGATATTTCATGTACGGCATATAATATATATTTGTTGAAATTTGATATTTTATGTTCAGTATATAATATATATTTGCTGTATTTTCATATTTTGTGTACGGTATATAATATATACTTGATGAAATTTGATATTTTATACACTGCATATAATATATATTTGGTGAAATTTGATATTTTATGTACAGTATATAATATATTTCTGGTGTACTTTCATATTTTATGAACAGTATATAATATATATTTCTTGAAATTTGATATTACATGTACAGTATATAATATATATTTGGTGAAATTTGATATTTTATGTACAGTATATAATATATATTTGGTGCAATTCGATATTTTATGTACAGCATATAATATATATTTGGTGTACTTTCACATTTTATGTACAGTATGTAATATATATTTTTTGAAATTTGATATTTTATGTACAGTATATAATATATATTTTGTGGGATTTGATATTTTATGGACAGTATATAATATATATTTGGTGAAATTTGATATTTTATGTAGTGTATATAATATGTATTTGCTGTATTTTCAAATTTTATGTATAGTATATAATATACATTTGGTGAAATTTGATATTTTATATACAGTATATCAAATATATTTGGTGAAATTTGATATTTTATGTACAGTATGTTATATATATTTGGTGTACTTTCATAATTTATGTACAATACATATTATATATTTGGTTAAATTTGATATTTTGTGTACAGTATATAATATGCATTTGGTGTACTTTCATATTTTATTTACAGTATATAATATATATTTGCTGTACTTTGATATTTTATGTAGAGTATATAATATAAATTTGGTGTACTTTCATATTTTATTTACAGTAGATAACATATTTTTGGGGTACTTTCATATTTTATGTACAGTATACAATATATATTTGGTGAAATTTGATATTTTATGTACAGTATATAATATATTTCTGGTGTACTTTCATATTTTATGAACAGTATATAATATATATTTTTTGAAATTTGATATTATATGTACAGTATATAATATATATTTGGTGAAATTTGATATTTTATGGACAGTATATAACATTTATTTGGTGAAATTTGATATTTTATGTACAGCATATAATATATATTTGGTGTACTTTCATCTTTTATGTACAGTATGTAATATTTATTTTTTGAAATTTGATATTTTATGTACAGTATATAATATATACTTCGTGGAATTTGATATTTTATGGACAGTATATAATATATATTTGGTGAAATTTGATATTTAATGTACAGTATATAATATGTATTTGCTGTATTTTCATATTTTATTTATAGTATATAATATACATTTGGTGAAATTTGATATTTTATATACAGTATATCAAATATATTTGGTGAAATTTGATATTTTATGTACAGTATGATATATATATTTGGTGTACTTTCATAATTTATGTACAATATATATTATATATTTGGTTAAATTTGATATTTTGTGTACAGTATATAATATGCATTTGGTGTACTTTCATATTTTATTTACAGTATATAATATATATTTGCTGTACTTTGATATTTTATGTAGAGTATATAATATAAATTTGATGTACTTTCATATTTTATGTACAGTAGATAACATATTTTTGGGGTACTTTCATATTTTAAGTACAGTATACAATATATATTTGGTGAAATTTGATATTTTATGTACAGTATATAATATATATTTGGTGAAATTTGATATTTTATGTACAGTATATAATATATTTTTGGTGTACTTTCATATTTTATGTACAGTATATAATATATATTTTTTGAAATTTGATATTATATGTACAGTATATAATATATATTTGGTGAAATTTGATATTTTATGGACAGTATATAATATATATTTGGTGAAATTTGATATTTTATGTACAGTATATAATATGTATTTGCTGTATTTTCATATTTTATGTATAGTATATAATATACATTTGGTGAAATTTGATATTTTATATACAGTATATCAAATATATTTGGTGAAATTTGATATTTTATGTACAGTATGATATATATATTTGGTGTACTTTCATAATTTTTTGTACAATATATATTATATATTTGGTTAAATTTGATATTTTGTGTACAGTATATAATATGCATTTGGTGTACTTTCATATTTTATTTACAGTATATAATATATATTTGCTGTACTTTGATATTTTATGTAGAGTATATAATATAAATTTGGTGTACTTTCATATTTTATGTACAGTAGATAACATATTTTTGGGGTACTTTCATATCTTATGTACAGTATACAATATATATTTGGTGAAATTTGATATTTTATGGACAGTATATAATATATATTTGGTGTAATTTGATATTTTATGCACAGCATATAATATATATTTGGTGTACTTTCATCTTTTATGTACAGTATGTAATATTTATTTTTTGAAATTTGATATTTTATGTACAGTATATAATATATATTTTGTGGAATTTGATATTTTATGGACAGTATGTAATATATATTTGGTGAAATTTGATATTTTATGTACAGTATATAATATGTATTTGCTGTATTTTCATATTTTATGTATAGTATATAATATACATTTGGTGAAATTTGATATTTTATATACAGTATATCAAATATATTTGGTGAAATTTGATATTTTATGTACAGTATGATATATATATTTGGTGTACTTTCATAATTTATGTACAATATATATTATATATTTGGTTAAATTTGATATTTTGTGTACAGTATATAATATGCATTTGGTGTACTTTCATATTTTATGTACAGTATATAATATATATTTGCTGAACTTTGATATTTTATGTAGAGTATATAATATAAATTTGGTGTACTTTAATATTTTATGTACAGTAGATAACATATTTTTGGGGTACTTTCATATTTTATGTACAGTATACAATATATATTTGGTGAAATTTGATATTTTATGGACAGTATATAATATATATTTGGTGAAATTTGATATTTTATACACAGCATATAATATATATTTGGTGAAATTTGATATTTTATGTACAGTATATAATATATTTCTGGTGTACTTTCATATTTTATGAACAGTATATAATATATATTTTTTGAAATTTGATATTACATGTACAGTATATAATATATATTTGGTGAAATTTGATATTTTATGGACAGTATATAATATATATTTGGTGAAATTTGATATTTTATGTACAGCATATAATATATATTTGGTGTACTTTCATCTTTTATGTACAGTATGTAATATATATTTTTTGAAATTTGATATTTTATGTACAGTTTATAATATATATTTCGTGGAATTTGATATTTTATGGACAGTATATAATATATATTTGGTGAAATTTGATATTTTATGTACAGTATATAATATGTATTTGCTGTATTTTCATATTTTATGAATAGTATGTAATATATATTTGGTGAAATTTGATGTTTTATATACAGTATATCAAATATATTTGGTGAAATTTGATATTTTATGTACAGTATATAATATATATTTGGTGAAATTTTATATTTTATGTACAGTATATAATATATTTTTGGTCTACTTTCATTTTTTATGTACAGTATACAATATATATTTTTTGAAATTTAATATTATATGAACAGTACATAATATATATTTGGTGAAATTTGGTATTTTATGGACAGTATATAATATTTATTTGGTGAAATTTGATATTTTATGTACAGTATATAATATACATTTATTGAAATTTCGTATTTTATGTACAGTATATAATATATATTTGGTGTACTTTCATATTTTATATACAGTATATAGTATATATTTTCTGAAATTTCATATTTTATGTACAGTATATAATGTATATTTGGTGAAATTTGATATTTCATGTACGGCATATAATATATATTTGTTGAAATTTGATATTTTATGTTCAGTATATAATATATATTTACTTTATTTTCATATTTTGTGTATGGTATATAATATATACTTGGTGAAATTTGATATTTTATACACTGCATATAATATATATTTGGTGAAATTTGATATTTTATGTACAGTATATAATATATTTCTGGTGTACTTTCATATTTTATGAACAGTATATAATATATATTTTTTGAAATTTGATATTATATGTACAGTATATAATATATATTTGGTGAAATTTGATATTTTATGTACAGTATATAATATATATTTGGTGAAATTCGATATTTTATGTACAGCATATAATATATATTTGGTGTACTTTCACCTTTTATGTACAGTATGTAATATATATTTTTTGAAATTTGATATTTTATGTACAGTATATAATATATATTTTGTGGAATTTGATATTTTATGGACAGTATATATTACATATTTGGTGAAATTTGATATTTTATGTACAGAATATAATATGTATTTGCTGAATTTTCATATTTTATGTATAGTATATAATATACATTTGGTGAAATTTGATATTTTATATACAGTATATCAAATATATTTGGTGAAATTTGATATTTTATGTACAGTATGTTATATATATTTGGTGTACTTTCATAATTTATGTACAATACATATTATATATTTGGTTAAATTTGATATTTTGTGTACAGTATATAATATGCCTTTGGTGTACTTTCATATATTATTTACAGTATATAATATATATTTGCTGTACTTTGATATTTTATGTAGAGTATATAATATAAATTTGGTGTACTTTCATATTTTATGTACAGTAGATAACATATTTTTGGGGTACTTTCATATCTTATGTACAGTATACAATATATATTTGGTGAAATTTGATATTTTATGGACAGTATATAATATATATTTGGTGTAATTTGATATTTTATGCACAGCATATAATATATATTTGGTGTACTTTCATCTTTTATGTACAGTATGTAATATTTATTTTTTGAAATTTGATATTTTATGTACAGTATATAATATATATTTTGTGGAATTTGATATTTTATGGACAGTATGTAATATATATTTGGTGAAATTTGATATTTTATGTACAGTATATAATATGTATTTGCTGTATTTTCATATTTTATGTATAGTATATAATATACATTTGGTGAAATTTGATATTTTATATACAGTATATCAAATATATTTGGTGAAATTTGATATTTTATGTACAGTATGATATATATATTTGGTGTACTTTCATAATTTATGTACAATATATATTATATATTTGGTTAAATTTGATATTTTGTGTACAGTATATAATATGCATTTGGTGTACTTTCATATTTTATTTACAGTATATAATATATATTTGCTGTACTTTGATATTTTATGTAGAGTATATAATATAAATTTGGTGTACTTTAATATTTTATGTACAGTAGATAACATATTTTTGGGGTACTTTCATATCTTATGTACAGTATACAATATATATTTGGTGAAATTTGATATTTTATGTACAGTATATAATATATATTTGGTGAAATTTGATATTTTATGTACAGTATATAATATATTTTTGGTGTACTTTCATATTTTATGTACAGTATATAATATATATTTTTTGAAATTTGATATTATATGTACAGTATATAATATATATTTGGTGAAATTTGATATTTTATGGACAGTATATAATATATATTTGGTGAAATTTGATATTTTATGTACAGTATATAATATGTATTTGCTGTATTTTCATATTTTATGTATAGTATATAATATACATTTGGTGAAATTTGATATTTTATATACAGTATATCAAATATATTTGGTGAAATTTGATATTTTATGTACAGTATGATATATATATTTGGTGTACTTTCATAATTTATGTACAATATATATTATATATTTGGTTAAATTTGATATTTTGTGTACAGTATATAATATGCATTTGGTGTACTTTCATATTTTATTTACAGTATATAATATATATTTGCTGTACATTGATATTTTATGTAGAGTATATAATATAAATTTGCTGTACTTTCATATTTTATGTACAGTAGATAACATATTTTTGGGGTACTTTCATATCTTATGTACAGTATACAATATATATTTGGTGAAATTTGATATTTTATGGACAGTATATAATATATATTTGGTGTAATTTGATATTTTATGCACAGCATATAATATATATTTGGTGTACTTTCATCTTTTATGTACAGTATGTAATATTTATTTTTTGAAATTTGATATTTTATGTACAGTATATAATATATATTTTGTGGAATTTGATATTTTATGGACAGTATGTAATATATATTTGGTGAAATTTGATATTTTATGTACAGTATATAATATGTATTTGCTGTATTTTCATATTTTATGTATAGTATATAATATACATTTGGTGAAATTTGATATTTTATATACAGTATATCAAATATATTTGGTGAAATTTGATATTTTATGTACAGTATGATATATATATTTGGTGTACTTTCATAATTTATGTACAATATATATTATATATTTGGTTAAATTTGATATTTTGTGTACAGTATATAATATGCATTTGGTGTACTTTCATATTTTATTTACACTATATAACATATATTTGCTCTACTTTGATATTTTATGTAGAGTATATAACATAAATTTGGTGTACTTTCATATTTTATGTAGAGTAGATAACATATTTTTGGGTACTTTCATATTTTATGTACAGTATACAATATATATTTGGTGAAATTTGATATTTTATGTACAGTATATAATATATTTTTGGTGTACTTTCATGTTTTATGTACAGTATATAATATATATTTTTTGAAATTTGATATTATATGTACAGTATATAATATATATTTGGTGAAATTTGATATTTTATGAACAGTATATAATATATATTTTGTGTACTTTCATATTTTATATACAGTATATAGTATATATTTTCTGAAATTTGATATTTTATGTTCAGTATATAATATATATTTGCTGTATTTTCATATTTTATGTATGGTATATAATATATATTTGGTGAAATTTGATATTTTATACACAGCATATAATATATATTTGGTGAAATTTGATATTTTATGTACAGTATATAATATATTTCTGGTGTACTTTCATATTTTATGAACAGTATATAATATATATTTTTTGAAATTTGATATTACATGTACAGTATATAATATATATTTGGTGAAATTTGATATTTTATGGACAGTATATAATATATATTTGGTGAAATTTGATATTTTATGTACAGCATATAATATATATTTGGTGTACTTTCATCTTTTATGTACAGTATGTAATATATATTTTTTGAAATTTGATATTTTATGTACAGTGTATAATATATATTTCGTGGAATTTGATATTTTATGGACAGTATATAATATATATTTGGTGAAATTTGATATTTTATGTACAGTATATAATATGTATTTGCTGTATTTTCATATTTTATGAATAGTATGTAATATATATTTGGTGAAATTTGATGTTTTATATACAGTATATCAAATATATTTGGTGAAATTTGATATTTTATGTACAGTATATAATATATATTTGGTGAAATTTTATATTTTATGTACAGTATATAATATATTTTTGGTCTACTTTCATTTTTTATGTACAGTATACAATATATATTTTTTGAAATTTAATATTATATGAACAGTACATAATATATATTTGGTGAAATTTGATATTTTATGGACAGTATATAATATTTATTTGGTGAAATTTGATATTTTATGTACAGTATATAATATACATTTATTGAAATTTCGTATTTTATGTACAGTATATAATATATATTTGGTGTACTTTCATATTTTATATACAGTATATAGTATATATTTTCTGAAATTTCATATTTTATGTACAGTATATAATGTATATTTGGTGAAATTTGATATTTCATGTACGGCATATAATATATATTTGTTGAAATTTGATATTTTATGTTCAGTATATAATATATATTTGCTTTATTTTCATATTTTGTGTATGGTATATAATATATACTTGGTGAAATTTGATATTTTATACACTGCATATAATATATATTTGGTGAAATCTGATATTTTATGTACAGTATATAATATATTTCTGGTGTACTTTCATATTTTATGAACAGTATATAATATATATTTTTTGAAATTTGATATTATATGTACAGTATATAATATATATTTGGTGAAATTTGATATTTTATGTACAGTATATAATATATATTTGGTGAAATTCGATATTTTATGTACAGCATATAATATATATTTGGTGTACTTTCACCTTTTATGTACAGTATGTAATATATATTTTTTGAAATTTGATATTTTATGTACAGTATATAATATATATTTTGTGGAATTTGATATTTTATGGACACTATATAATACATATTTGGTGAAATTTGATATTTTATGTACAGAATATAATATGTATTTGCTGAATTTTCATATTTTATGTATAGTATATAATATACATTTGGTGAAATTTGATATTTTATATACAGTATATCAAATATATTTGGTGAAATTTGATATTTTATGTACAGTATGTTATATATATTTGGTGTACTTTCATAATTTATGTACAATACATATTATATATTTGGTTAAATTTGATATTTTGTGTACAGTATATAATATGCCTTTGGTGTACTTTCATGTATTATTTACAGTATATAATATATATTTGCTGTACTTTGATATTTTATGTAGAGTATATAATATAAATTTGGTGTACTTTCATATTTTATGTACAGTAGATAACATATTTTTGGGGTACTTTCATATCTTATGTACAGTATACAATATATATTTGGTGAAATTTGATATTTTATGGACATTATATAATATATATTTGGTGTAATTTGATATTTTATGCACAGCATATAATATATATTTGGTGTACTTTCATCTTTTATGTACAGTATGTAATATTTATTTTTTGAAATTTGATATTTTATGTACAGTATATAATATATATTTTGTGGAATTTGATATTTTATGGACAGTATGTAATATATATTTGGTGAAATTTGATATTTTATGTACAGTATATAATATGTATTTGCTGTATTTTCATATTTTATGTATAGTATATAATATACATTTGGTGAAATTTGATATTTTATATACAGTATATCAAATATATTTGGTGAAATTTGATATTTTATGTACAGTATGATATATATATTTGGTGTACTTTCATAATTTATGTACAATATATATTATATATTTGGTTAAATTTGATATTTTGTGTACAGTATATAATATGCATTTGGTGTACTTTCATATTTTATTTACAGTATATAATATATATTTGCTCTACTTTGATATTTTATGTAGAGTATATAACATAAATTTGGTGTACTTTCATATTTTATGTAGAGTAGATAACATATTTTTGGGTACTTTCATATTTTATGTACAGTATACAATATATATTTGGTGAAATTTGATATTTTATGTACAGTATATAATATATTTTTGGTGTACTTTCATGTTTTATGTACAGTATATAATATATATTTTTTGAAATTTGATATTATATGTACAGTATATAATATATATTTGGTGAAATTTGATATTTTATGAACAGTATATAATATATATTTTGTGTACTTTCATATTTTATATACAGTATATAGTATATATTTTCTGAAATTTGATATTTTATGTTCAGTATATAATATATATTTGCTGTATTTTCATATTTTATGTATGGTATATAATATATATTTGGTGAAATTTGATATTATATACACAGCATATAATATATATTTGGTGAAATTTGATATTTTATGTACAGTATATAATATATTTCTGGTGTACTTTCATATTTTATGAACAGTATATAATATATATTTTTTGAAATTTGATATTACATGTACAGTATATAATATATATTTGGTGAAATTTGATATTTTATGGACAGTATATAATATATATTTGGTGAAATTTGATATTTTATGTACAGCATATAATATATATTTGGTGTACTTTCATCTTTTATGTACAGTATGTAATATATATTTTTTGAAATTTGATATTTTATGTACAGTGTATAATATATATTTCGTGGAATTTGATATTTTATGGACAGTATATAATATATATTTGGTGAAATTTGATATTTTATGTACAGTATATAATATGTATTTGCTGTATTTTCATATTTTATGAATAGTATATAATATATATTTGGTGAAATTTGATGTTTTATATACAGTATATCAAATATATTTGGTGAAATTTGATATTTTATGTACAGTATATAATATATATTTGGTGAAATTTTATATTTTATGTACAGTATATAATATATTTTTGGTCTACTTTCATTTTTTATGTACAGTATACATTATATATTTTTTGAAATTTAATATTATATGAACAGTACATAATATATATTTGGTGAAATTTGATATTTTAAGGACAGTATATAATATTTATTTGGTGAAATTTGATATTTTATGTACAGTATATAATATACATTTATTGAAATTTCGTATTTTATGTACAGTATATAATATATATTTGGTGTACTTTCATATTTTATATACAGTATATAGTATATATTTTCTGAAATTTCATATTTTATGTGCAGTATATAATGTATATTTGGTGAAATTTGATATTTCATGTACGGCATATAATATATATTTGTTGAAATTTGATATTTTATGTTCAGTATATAATATATATTTGCTTTATTTTCATATTTTGTGTATGGTATATAATATATACTTGGTGAAATTTGATATTTTATACACTGCATATAATATATATTTGGTGAAATCTGATATTTTATGTACAGTATATAATATATTTCTGGTGTACTTTCATATTTTATGAACAGTATATAATATATATTTTTTGAAATTTGATATTATATGTACAGTATATAATATATATTTGGTGAAATTTGATATTTTATGTACAGTATATAATATATATTTGGTGAAATTCGATATTTTATGTACAGCATATAATATATATTTGGTGTACTTTCACCTTTTATGTACAGTATGTAATATATATTTTTTGAAATTTGATATTTTATGTACAGTATATAATATATATTTTGTGGAATTTGATATTTTATGGACAGTATATAATACATATTTGGTGAAATTTGATATTTTATGTACAGAATATAATATGTATTTGCTGAATTTTCATATTTTATGTATAGTATATAATATACATTTGGTGAAATTTGATATTTTATATACAGTATATCAAATATATTTGGTGAAATTTGATATTTTATGTACAGTATGTTATATATATTTGGTGTACTTTCATAATTTATGTACAATACATATTATATATTTGGTTAAATTTGATATTTTGTGTACAGTATATAATATGCCTTTGGTGTACTTTCATATATTATTTACAGTATATAATATATATTTGCTGTACTTTGATATTTTATGTAGAGTATATAATATAAATTTGGTGTACTTTCATATTTTATGTACAGTAGATAACATATTTTTGGGGTACTTTCATATCTTATGTACAGTATACAATATATATTTGGTGAAATTTGATATTTTATGGACAGTATATAATATATATTTGGTGTAATTTGATATTTTATGCACAGCATATAATATATATTTGGTGTACTTTCATCTTTTATGTACAGTATGTAATATTTATTTTTTGAAATTTGATATTTTATGTACAGTATATAATATATATTTTGTGGAATTTGATATTTTATGGACAGTATGTAATATATATTTGGTGAAATTTGATATTTTATGTACAGTATATAATATGTATTTGCTGTATTTTCATATTTTATGTATAGTATATAATATACATTTGGTGAAATTTGATATTTTATATACAGTATATCAAATATATTTGGTGAAATTTGATATTTTATGTACAGTATGATATATATATTTGGTGTACTTTCATAATTTATGTACAATATATATTATATATTTGGTTAAATTTGATATTTTGTGTACAGTATATAATATGCATTTGGTGTACTTTCATATTTTATTTACAGTATATAATATATATTTGCTCTACTTTGATATTTTATGTAGAGTATATAACATAAATTTGGTGTACTTTCATATTTTATGTAGATTAGATAACATATTTTTGGGTACTTTCATATTTTATGTACAGTATACAATATATACTTGGTGAAATTTGATATTTTATGTACAGTATATAATATATTTTTGGTGTACTTTCATGTTTTATGTACAGTATATAATATATATTTTTTGAAATTTGATATTATATGTACAGTATATAATATATATTTGGTGAAATTTGATATTTTATGAACAGTATATAATATATATTTTGTGTACTTTCATATTTTATATACAGTATATAGTATATATTTTCTGAAATTTGATATTTTATGTTCAGTATATAATATATATTTGCTGTATTTTCATATTTTATGTATGGTATATAATATATATTTGGTGAAATTTGATATTTTATACACAGCATATAATATATATTTGGTGAAATTTGATATTTTATGTACAGTATATAATATATTTCTGGTGTACTTTCATATTTTATGAACAGTATATAATATATATTTTTTGAAATTTGATATTACATGTACAGTATATAATATATATTTGGTGAAATTTGATATTTTATGGACAGTATATAATATATATTTGGTGAAATTTGATATTTTATGTACAGTATATAATATGTATTTGCTGTATTTTCATATTTTATGTATAGTATATAATATACATTTGGTGAAATTTGATATTTTATATACAGTATATCAAATATATTTGGTGAAATTTGATATTTTATGTACAGTATGATATATATATTTGGTGTACTTTCATAATTTATGTACAATATATATTATATATTTGGTTAAATTTGATATTTTGTGTACAGTATATAATATGCATTTGGTGTACTTTCATATTTTATTTACAGTATATAATATATATTTGCTGTACTTTGATATTTTATGTAGAGTATATAATATAAATTTGGTGTACTTTCATATTTTATGTACAGTAGATAACATATTTTTGGGGTACTTTCATATCTTATTTACAGTATAAAATATATATTTGGTGAAATTTGATATTTTATGTACAGTATATAATATATTTCTGGTGTACTTTCATATTTTATGAACAGTATATAATATATATTTTTTGAAATTTGATATTATATGTACAGTATATAATATATATTTGGTGAAATTTGATATTTTATGGACAGTATATAATATATATTTGGTGAAATTTGATATTTTATGTACAGCATATAATATATATTTGGTGTACTTTCATCTTTTATGTACAGTATGTAATATTTATTTTTTAAAATTTGATATTTTATGTACAGTATATAATATATATTTTGTGGAACTTGATATTTTATGGACAGTATGTAATATATATTTGGTGAAATTTGATATTTTATGTACAGTATATAATATGTATTTGCTGTATTTTCATATTTTATGTATAGTATATAATATACATTTGGTGAAATTTGATATTTTATATACAGTATATCAAATATATTTGGTGAAATTTGATATTTTATGTACAGTATGATATACATATTTGGTGTACTTTCATAATTTATGTACTATATATTATATATTTGGTTAAATTTGATATTTTGTGTACAGTATATAATATGCATTTGGTGTACTTTCATATTTTATTTACAGTATATAATATATATTTGCTGTAGTTTGATATTTTATGTAGAGTATATAATATAAATTTGGTTTACTTTAATATTTTATGTACAGTAGATATCATATTTTTGGGGTACTTTCATATCTTATGTACAGTATACAATATATATTTGGTGAAATTTGATATTTTATGGACAGTATATAATATATAATTGGTGAAATTTGATATTTTATGCACAGCATATAATATATATTTGGTGTACTTTCATCTTTTATGTACAGTATGTAATATTTATTTTTTGAAATTTGATATTTTATGTACAGTATATAATACATATTTTGTGGAATTTGATATTTTATGGACAGTATGTAATATATATTTGGTGAAATTTGATATTTTATGTACAGTATATAATATATTTTTGGTGTACTTTCATATTTTATGTAGAGTATATAATATATATTTTTTGAAATTTCATATTATATGTACAGTATATAACATACATTTGGTGAAATGTGATATTTTATGAACAGTATATAATATATATTTGGTGAAATTTGATATTTTATGGACAGTATATAATATATATTTGGTGTACTTTCATCTTTTATGTACAGTATGTAATATATATTTTTTGAAATTTGATATTTTATGTACAGTATATAATATATACTTCGTGGAATTTGATATTTTATGGACAGTATATAATATATATTTGGTGAAATTTGATATTTTATGTACAGTATATAATATGTATTTGCTGTATTTTCATATTTTATGTATAGTATATAATATACATTTGGTGAAATTTGATATTTTTTATACAGTATATCAAATATATTTGGTGAAATTTGATATTTTATGTACAGTATGATATATATATTTGGTGTACTTTCATAATTTATGTACAATATATATTATATATTTGGTTAAATTTGATATTTTGTGTAGAGTATATAATATGCATTTGGTGTATTTTCATATTTTATTTACAGTATATAATATATATTTGCTGTACTTTGATATTTTATGTAGAGTATATAATATAAATTTGGTGTACTTTCATATTTTATGTACAGTAGATAACATATTTTTGGGGTACTTTCATATTTTATGTACAGTATACAATATATATTTGGTGAAATTTGATATTTTATGTACAGTATATAATATATATTTGGTGAAATTTGATATTTTATGGACAGCATATAATATATATTTGGTGTACTTTCATCTTTTATGTACAGTATGTAATATTTATTTTTTGAAATTTGATATTTTATGTACAGTATATAATATATATTTTGTGGAATTTGATATTTTATGGACAGTATGTAATATATATTTGGTGAAATTTGATATTTTATGTACAGTATATAATATGTATTTGCTGTATTTTCATATTTTATGTATAGTATATAATATACATTTGGTGAAATTTGATATTTTATATACAGTATATCAAATATATTTGGTGAAATTTGATATTTTATGTACAGTATGATATATATATTTGGTGTACTTTCATAATTTATGTACAATATATATTATATATTTGGTTAAATTTGATATTTTGTGTACAGTATATAATATGCATTTGGTGTACTTTCATATTTTATTTACAGTATATAATATATATTTGCTCTACTTTGATATTTTATGTAGAGTATATAACATAAATTTGGTGTACTTTCATATTTTATGTAGAGTAGATAACATATTTTTGGGTACTTTCATATTTTATGTACAGTATACAATATATATTTGGTGAAATTTGATATTTTATGTACAGTATATAATATATATTTGGTGAAATTTGATATTTTATGTACAGTATATAATATATTTTTGGTGTACTTTCATGTTTTATGTACAGTATATAATATATATTTTTTGAAATTTGATATTATATGTACAGTATATAATATATATTTGGTGAAATTTGATATTTTATGGACAGTATATAATATATATTTGGTGAAATTTGATATTTTATGTACAGTATATAATACGTATTTGCTGTATTTTCATATTTTATGTATAGTATATAATATACATTTGGTGAAATTTGATATTTTATATACAGTATATCAAATATATTTGGTGAAATTTGATATTTTATGTACAGTATGATATATATGTTTGGTGTACTTTCATAATTTATGTACAATATATATTATATATTTGGTTAAATTTGATATTTTGTGTACAGAATATAATATGCATTTGGTGTACTTTCATATTTTATTTACAGTATATAATATATATTTGCTGTAGTTTGATATTTTATGTAGAGTATATAATATAAATTTGGAGTACTTTCATATTTTATGTACAGTAGATAACATATTTTTGGGGTACTTTCATATCTTATGTACAGTATACAATATATATTTGGTGAAATTTGATATTTTATGTACAGTATATAATATATCTCTGGGTACTTTCATATTTTATGAACAGTATATATTATATATTTTTTGAAATTTGATATTATATGTACAGTATATAATATATATTTGGTGAAATTTGATATTTTATGGACAGTATATAACATATATTTGGTGAAATTTGATATTTTATGTACAGAATATAATATATATTTGGTGTACTTTCTTTTATGTACAGTATGTAATATTTATTTTTTGAAATTTGATATTTTATGTACAGTATATAATATATATTTCGTGGAATTTGATATTTTATGGACAGTATATAATATATATTTGGTGAAATTTGATATTTTATGTACAGTATATAATATGTATTTGCTGTATTTTCATATTTTATGTATAGTATATAATATACATTTGGTGAAATTTGATATTTTATATACAGTATATCAAATATATTTGGTGAAATTTGATATTTTATGTACAGTATGATATATATATTTGGTGTACTTTCATAATTTATGTACAATATATATTATATATTTGGTTAAATTTGATATTTTGTGTACAGTATATAATATGCATTTGGTGTACTTTCATATTTTATGTACAGTATATAATATATATTTACTGAACTTTGATATTTTATGTAGAGTATATAATATAAATTTGGTGTACTTTAATATTTTATGTACAGTAGATAACATATTTTTGGGGTACTTTCATATTTTATGTACAGTATACAATATATATTTGGTGAAATGTGATATTTTATGGACAGTACATAATATATATTTGGTGAAATTTGATATTTTATGCACAGCATATAATATATATTTGGTGTACTTACATCTTTTATGTACAGTATGTAATATTTATTTTTTGAAATTTGATATTTTATGTACAGTATATAATATATATTTCATGGAATTTGATATTTTATGGACAGTATACAATATATATTTGGTGAAATTTGATATTTTATGTACAGTATATAATATGTATTTGCTGTATTTTCATATTTTATGTATAGTATATAATATACATTTGGTGAAATTTGATATTTTATATACAGTATATCAAATATATTTGGTGAAATTTGATATTTTATGTACAGTATGATATATATATTTGGTGTACTTTCATAATTTATGTACAATATATATTATATATTTGGTTAAATTTGATATTTTGTGTACAGTATATAATATGCATTTGGTGTACTTTCATATTTTATTTACAGTATATAATATATATTTGCTGTAGTTTGATATTTTATGTAGAGTATATAATATAAATTTGGTTTACTTTAATATTTTATGTACAGTAGATAACATATTTTTGGGGTACTTTCATATCTTATGTACAGTATACAATATATATTTGGTGAAATTTGATATTTTATGGACAGTATATAATATATAATTGGTGAAATTTGATATTTTATGCACAGCATATAATATATATTTGGTGTACTTTCATCTTTTATGTACAGTATGTAATATTTATTTTTTGAAATTTGATATTTTATGTACAGTATATAATACATATTTTGTGGAATTTGATATTTTATGGACAGTATGTAATATATATTTGGTGAAATTTGATATTTTATGTACAGTATATAATATATTTTTGGTGTACTTTCATATTTTATGTAGAGTATATAATATATATTTTTTGAAATTTCATATTATATGTACAGTATATAACATATATTTGGTGAAATGTGATATTTTATGAACAGTATATAATATATATTTGGTGAAATTTGATATTTTATGGACAGTATATAATATATATTTGGTGTACTTTCATCTTTTATGTACAGTATGTAATATATATTTTTTGAAATTTGATATTTTATGTACAGTATATAATATATACTTCGTGGAATTTGATATTTTATGGACAGTATATAATATATATTTGGTGAAATTTGATATTTTATGTACAGTATATAATATGTATTTGCTGTATTTTCATATTTTATGTATAGTATATAATATACATTTGGTGAAATTTGATATTTTTTATACAGTATATCAAATATATTTGGTGAAATTTGATATTTTATGTACAGTATGATATATATATTTGGTGTACTTTCATAATTTATGTACAATATATATTATATATTTGGTTAAATTTGATATTTTGTGTACAGTATATAATATGCATTTGGTGTACTTTCATATTTTATTTACAGTATATAATATATATTTGCTCTACTTTGATATTTTATGTAGAGTATATAACATAAATTTGGTGTACTTTCATATTTTATGTAGAGTAGATAACATATTTTTGGGTACTTTCATATTTTATGTACAGTATACAATATATATTTGGTGAAATTTGATATTTTATGTACAGTATATAATATATATTTGGTGAAATTTGATATTTTATGTACAGTATATAATATATTTTTGGTGTACTTTCATGTTTTATGTACAGTATATAATATATATTTTTTGAAATTTGATATTATATGTACAGTATATAATATATATTTGGTGAAATTTGATATTTTATGGACAGTATATAATATATATTTGGTGAAATTTGATATTTTATGTACAGTATATAATACGTATTTGCTGTATTTTCATATTTTATGTATAGTATATAATATACATTTGGTGAAATTTGATATTTTATATACAGTATATCAAATATATTTGGTGAAATTTGATATTTTATGTACAGTATGATATATATGTTTGGTGTACTTTCATAATTTATGTACAATATATATTATATATTTGGTTAAATTTGATATTTTGTGTACAGAATATAATATGCATTTGGTGTACTTTCATATTTTATTTACAGTATATAATATATATTTGCTGTAGTTTGATATTTTATGTAGAGTATATAATATAAATTTGGAGTACTTTCATATTTTATGTACAGTAGATAACATATTTTTGGGGTACTTTCATATCTTATGTACAGTATACAATATATATTTGGTGAAATTTGATATTTTATGTACAGTATATAATATATCTCTGGGTACTTTCATATTTTATGAACAGTATATAATATATATTTTTTGAAATTTGATATTATATGTACAGTATATAATATATATTTGGTGAAATTTGATATTTTATGGACAGTATATAACATATATTTGGTGAAATTTGATATTTTATGTACAGAATATAATATATATTTGGTGTACTTTCTTTTATGTACAGTATGTAATATTTATTTTTTGAAATTTGATATTTTATGTACAGTATATAATATATATTTCGTGGAATTTGATATTTTATGGACAGTATATAATATATATTTGGTGAAATTTGATATTTTATGTACAGTATATAATATGTATTTGCTGTATTTTCATATTTTATGTATAGTATATAATATACATTTGGTGAAATTTGATATTTTATATACAGTATATCAAATATATTTGGTGAAATTTGATATTTTATGTACAGTATGATATATATATTTGGTGTACTTTCATAATTTATGTACAATATATATTATATATTTGGTTAAATTTGATATTTTGTGTACAGTATATAATATGCATTTGGTGTACTTTCATATTTTATGTACAGTATATAATATATATTTGCTGAACTTTGATATTTTATGTAGAGTATATAATATAAATTTGGTGTACTTTAATATTTTATGTACAGTAGATAACATATTTTTGGTGTACTTTCATATTTTATGTACAGTATACAATATATATTTGGTGAAATTTGATATTTTATGGACAGTATATAATATATATTTGGTGAAATTTGATATTTTATGCACAGCATATAATATATATTTGGTGTACTTTCATCTTTTATGTACAGTATGTAATATTTATTTTTTGAAATTTGATATTTTATGTACAGTATATAATATATATTTCATGGAATTTGATATTTTATGGACAGTATACAATATATATTTGGTGAAATTTGATATTTTATGTACAGTATATAATATGTATTTGCTGTATTTTCATATTTTATGTATAGTATATAATATACATTTGGTGAAATTTGATATTTTATATACAGTATATCAAATATATTTGGTGAAATTTGATATTTTATGTACAGTATGATATATATGTTTGGTGTACTTTCATAATTTATGTACAATATGTATTGTATATTTGGTTAAATTTGATATTTTGTGTACAGTATATAATATGCATTTGGTGTACTTTCATATTTTATTTACAGTATATAATATATATTTGCTGTACTTTGATATTTTATGTAGAGTATATAATATAAATTTGGTGTACTTTCATATTTTATGTAGAGTAGATAACATATTTTTGGGTTCTTTCATATTTTATGTACAGTATACAATATATATTTGGTGAAAATTGATATTTTATGTACAGTATATAATATATATTTGGTGAAATTTGATATTTTATGTACAGTATATAATATATTTTTGGTGTACTTTCATGTTTTATTTACAGTATATAATATATATTTTTTGAAATTTGATATTATATGTACAGTATATAATATATATTTGGTGAAATTTGATATTTTATGTACAGTATATAATATATTTTTGGTGTACTTTCATGTTTTATGTACAGTATATAATATATATTTTTTGAAATTTGATATTATATGTACAGTATATAATATATATTTGGTGAAATTTGATATTTTATGGACAGTATATAATATATATTTGGTGAAATTTGATATTTTATGTACAGTATATAATACGTATTTGCTGTATTTTCATATTTTATGTATAGTATATAATATACATTTGGTGAAATTTGATATTTTATATACAGTATATCAAATATATTTGGTGAAATTTGATATTTTATGTACAGGATGATATTTATATTTGGTGTACTTTCATAATTTATGTACAATATATATTATATATTTGGTTAAATTTGATATTTTGTGTACAGAATATAATATGCATTTGGTGTACTTTCATATTTTATTTACAGTATATAATATATATTTGCTGTACTTTGATATTTTATGTAGAGTATATAATATAAATTTGGAGTACTTTCATATTTTATGTACAGTAGATAACATATTTTTGGGGTACTTTCATATCTTATGTACAGTATACAATATATATTTGGTGAAATTTGATATTTTATGCACAGTATATAATATATATTTGGTGAAATTTGATATTTTATGTACAGTATATAATATATTTTTGGTGTACTTTCATGTTTTATGTACAGTATATAATATATATTTTTTGAAATTTGATATTATATGTACAGTATATAATATATATTTGGTGAAATTTGATATTTTATGGACAGTATATAATATATATTTGGTGAAATTTGATATTTTATGTACAGGATATAATATGTATTTGCTGTATTTTCATATTTTATGTATAGTATATAATATACATTTGGTGAAATTTGATATTTTATATACAGTATATCAAATATATTTGGTGAAATTTGATATTTTATGAACAGTATGATATATATATTTGGTGTACTTTCATAATTTATGTACAATATGTATATTATATTTGGTTAAATTTGATATTTTGTGTACAGTATATAATATGCATTTGGTGTACTTTCATATTTTATTTACAGTATATAATATATATTTGCTGTAGTTTGATATTTTATGTAGAGTATATAATATAAATTTGGTGTACTTTCATATTTTATGTACAGTAGATAACATATTTTTGGGGTACTTTCATATCTTATGTACAGTATGCAATATATATTTGGTGAAATTTGATATTTTATGTACAGTATATAATATATTTCTGGTGTACTTTCATATTTTATGAACAGTATATAATATATATTTTTTGAAATTTGATATTATATGTACAGTATATAATATATATTTGGTGAAATTTGATATTTTATGGACAGTATATAATATATATTTGGTGAAATTTGATATTTTATGGACAGTATATAATATATATTTGGTGAAATTTGATATTTTATGTACAGCATATAATATATATTTGGTGTACTTTCATCTTTTATGTACAGTATGTAATATATATTTTTTGAAATTTGATATTTTATGTACAGTGTATAATATATATTTCGTGGAATTTGATATTTTATGGACAGTATATAATATATATTTGGTGAAATTTGATATTTTATGTACAGTATATAATATGTATTTGCTGTATTTTCATATTTTATGAATAGTATATAATATATATTTGGTGAAATTTGATGTTTTATATACAGTATATCAAATATATTTGGTGAAATTTGATATTTTATGTACAGTATATAATATATATTTGGTGAAATTTTATATTTTATGTACAGTATATAATATATTTTTGGTCTACTTTCATTTTTTATGTACAGTATACATTATATATTTTTTGAAATTTAATATTATATGAACAGTACATAATATATATTTGGTGAAATTTGATATTTTAAGGACAGTATATAATATTTATTTGGTGAAATTTGATATTTTATGTACAGTATATAATATACATTTATTGAAATTTCGTATTTTATGTACAGTATATAATATATATTTGGTGTACTTTCATATTTTATATACAGTATATAGTATATATTTTCTGAAATTTCATATTTTATGTGCAGTATATAATGTATATTTGGTGAAATTTGATATTTCATGTACGGCATATAATATATATTTGTTGAAATTTGATATTTTATGTTCAGTATATAATATATATTTGCTTTATTTTCATATTTTGTGTATGGTATATAATATATACTTGGTGAAATTTGATATTTTATACACTGCATATAATATATATTTGGTGAAATCTGATATTTTATGTACAGTATATAATATATTTCTGGTGTACTTTCATATTTTATGAACAGTATATAATATATATTTTTTGAAATTTGATATTATATGTACAGTATATAATATATATTTGGTGAAATTTGATATTTTATGTACAGTATATAATATATATTTGGTGAAATTCGATATTTTATGTACAGCATATAATATATATTTGGTGTACTTTCACCTTTTATGTACAGTATGTAATATATATTTTTTGAAATTTGATATTTTATGTACAGTATATAATATATATTTTGTGGAATTTGATATTTTATGGACAGTATATAATACATATTTGGTGAAATTTGATATTTTATGTACAGAATATAATATGTATTTGCTGAATTTTCATATTTTATGTATAGTATATAATATACATTTGGTGAAATTTGATATTTTATATACAGTATATCAAATATATTTGGTGAAATTTGATATTTTATGTACAGTATGTTATATATATTTGGTGTACTTTCATAATTTATGTACAATACATATTATATATTTGGTTAAATTTGATATTTTGTGTACAGTATATAATATGCCTTTGGTGTACTTTCATATATTATTTACAGTATATAATATATATTTGCTGTACTTTGATATTTTATGTAGAGTATATAATATAAATTTGGTGTACTTTCATATTTTATGTACAGTAGATAACATATTTTTGGGGTACTTTCATATCTTATGTACAGTATACAATATATATTTGGTGAAATTTGATATTTTATGTACAGTATATAATATATTTCTGGTGTACTTTCATATTTTATGAACAGTATATAAGATATATTTTTTGAAATTTGATATTATATGTACAGTATATAGTATATATTTGGTGAAATTTGATATTTTATGGACAGTATATAATATATATTTGGTGAAATTTGATATTTTATGTACAGCATATAATATATATTTGGTGTACTTTCATCTTTTATGTACAGTATGTAATATTTATTTTTTGAAATTTGATATTTTATGTACAGTATATAATATATATTTCGTGGAATTTGATATTTTATGGACAGTATATAATATGTATTTGGTGAAATTTGATATTTTATGTACAGTATATAATATGTATTTGCTGTATTTTCATATTTTATGTATAGTATATAATATACATTTGGTGAAATTTGATATTTTATATACAGTATATCAAATATATTTGGTGAAATTTGATATTTTATGCACAGTATGATATATATGTTTGGTGTACTTTCATAATTTATGTACAATATATATTATATATTTGGTGAAATTTGATATTTTGTGTACAGTATATAATATGCATTTGGTGCACTTTCATATTTTATTTACAGTATATAATATGTATTTGCTGTACTTTGATATATTATGTAGAGCATATAATATAAATTTGGTGTACTTTCATATTTTATGTACAGTATACAATATATATTTGGTGAAATTTGATATTTTATGTACAGTATATAATATATATTTGGTGAAATTTGATATTTTATGTACAGTATATAATATATTTTTGGTGTACTTTCATGTTTTATGTACAGTATATAATATATATTTGTTGAAATTTGATATTATATGTACAGTATATAATATATATTTGGTGAAATTTGATATTTTATGGACAGTATATAATATATATTTGGTGAAATTTGATATTTTATGTACAGTATATAATATGTATTTGCTGTATTTTCATATTTTATGTATAGTATGTAATATACATTTGGTGAAATTTGATACTTTATATACAGTACATCAAATATATTTGGTGAAATTTGATATTTTTTGTACAGTATGATATATATATTTGGTGTACTTTCATAATTTATGTACAATATATATTATATATTTGGTTAAATTTGATATTTTGTGTACAGTATATAATATGCATTTGGTGTACTTTCATATTTTATTTACAGTATATAATATATATTTGCTGTAGTTTGATATTTTATGTAGAGTATATAATATAAATTTGGTGTACTTTCATAATTTATGTACAGTAGATAACATATTTTTGGGGTACTTTCATATCTTATGTACAGTATACAATATATATTTGGTGAAATTTGATATTTTATGTATAGTATATAATATATTTCTGGTGTACTTTCATATTTTATGAACAGTATATAAGATATATTTTTTGAAATTTGATATTATATGTACAGTATATAATATATATTTGGTGAAATTTGATATTTTATGGACAGTATATAATATATATTTGGTGAAATTTGATATTTTATGTACAGCATATAATATATATTTCGTGTACTTTCATCTTTTATGTACAGTATGTAATATTTATTTTTTGAAATTTGATATTTTATGTACAGTATATAATATATATTTCGTGGAATTTGATATTTTATGGACAGTATATAATATATATTTGGTGAAATTTGATATTTTATGTACAGTATATAATATGTATTTGCTGTATTTTCATATTTTATGTATAGTATATAATATACATTTGGTGAAATTTGATATTTTATATACAGTATATCAAATATATTTGGTGAAATTTGATATTTTATGTACAGTATGATATATATGTTTGGTGTACTTTCATAATTTATGTACAATATATATTGTATATTTGGTTAAATTTGATATTTTGTGTACAGTATATAATATGCATTTGGTGTACTTTCATATTTTATTTACAGTATATAATATATATTTGCTGTACTTTGATATTTTATGTAGAGTATATAATATAAATTTGGTGTACTTTCATATTTTATGTACAGTAGATAACATATTTTTGGGGTACTTTCATATTTTATGTACAGTATGCAATATATATTTGGTGAAATTTGATATTTTATGTACAGTATATAATATATATTTGGTGAAATTTGATATTTTATGTACAGTATATAATATATTTTTGGTGTACTTTCATATTTTATGTACAGTATATAATATATATTTTTTGAAATTTGATAATATATGTACAGTATATAATATATATTTGGTGAAATTTGATATTTTATGGACAGTATATAATATATATTTGGTGAAATTTGATATTTTATGTACAGTATATAATATGTATTTGCTGTATTTTCATATTTTATGTATAGTATGTAATATACATTTGGTGAAATTTGAGACTTTATATACAGTACATCAAATATATTTGGTGAAATTTGATATTTTATGTACAGTATGATATATATATTTGGTGTACTTTCATAATTTTTGTACAATATATATTATATATTTGGTTAAATTTGATATTTTGTGTACAGTATATAATATGCATTTGGTGTACTTTCATATTTTATTTACAGTATATAATATATATTTGCTGTAGTTTGATATTTTATGTAGAGTATATAATATAAATTTGGTGTACTTTCATATTTTATGTACAGTAGATAACATATTTTTGGGGTACTTTCATATCTTATGTACAGTATACAATATATATTTGGTGAAATTTGATATTTTATGTACAGTATATAATATATTTCTGGTGTACTTTCATATTTTATGTAGAGTATATAATATATATTTTTTGAAATTTGATATTATATGTACAGTATATAATATATATTTCGTGAAATTTGATATTTTATGGACAGTATATAATATATATTTGGTGAAATTTGATATTTTATGTACAGCATATAATATATATTTGGTGTACTTTCATCTTTTATGTACAGTATGTAATATTTATTTTTTGAAATTTGATATTTTATGTACAGTATATAATATATATTTCGTGGAATTTGATATTTTATGGACAGTATATAATATATATTTGGTGAAATTTGATATTTTATGTACAGTATATAATATGTATTTGCTGTATTTTCATATTTTATGTATAGTATATAATATACATTTGGTGAAATTTGATATTTTATATACAGTATATCAAATATATTTGGTGAAATTTGATATTTTATGTACAGTATGATATATATATTTGGTGTACTTTCATAATTTATGTACAATATATATTATATATTTGGTTAAATTTGATATTTTGTGTACAGTATATAATATGCATTTGGTGTACTTTCATATTTTATTTACAGTATATAATATATATTTGCTGTAGTTTGATATTTTATGTAGAGTATATAATATAAATTTGGTGTACTTTCATATTTTATGTACAGTAGATAACATATTTTTGGGGTACTTTCATATCTTATGTACAGTATACAATATATATTTGGTGAAATTTGATATTTTATGTACAGTATATAAAATATATTTGGTGAAATTTGATATTTTATGTACAGTATATAATATATTTTTGGTGTACTTTCATCTTTTATGTACAGTATATAATATATATTTTTTGAAATTTGATATTATATGTACAGTATATAATATATCTTTGGTGAAATTTGATATTTTATGTACAGTATATAATATATATTTGGTGAAATTTGATATTTTATGTACAGTATATAATATATTTTTGGTGTACTTTCATATTTTATGTACAGTATATAATATATATTTTTTGAAATTTGATATTATATGTACAGTATATAATATATATTTGGTGAAATTTGATATTTTATGGACAGTATATAATATATATTTGGTGAAATTTGATATTTTATGTACAGTATATAATATGTATTTGCTGTATTTTCATATTTTATGTATAGTATGTAATATACATTTGGTGAAATTTGATACTTTATATACAGTACATCAAATATATTTGGTGAAATTTGATATTTTATGTACAGTATGATATATATATTTGGTGTACTTTCATAATTTATGTACAATATATATTATATATTTGGTTAAATTTGATATTTTGTGTACAGTATATAATATGCATTTGGTGTACTTTCATATTTTATTTACAGTATATAATATATATTTGCTGTAGTTTGATATTTTATGTAGAGTATATAATATAAATTTGGTGTACTTTCATATTTTATGTACAGTAGATAACATATTTTTGGGGTACTTTCATATCTTATGTACAGTATACAATATATATTTGGTGAAATTTGATATTTTATGTACAGTATATAATATATTTCTGGTGTACTTTCATATTTTATGTAGAGTATATAATATATATTTTTTGAAATTTGATATTATATGTACAGTATATAATATATATTTCGTGAAATTTGATATTTTATGGACAGTATATAATATATATTTGGTGAAATTTGATATTTTATGTACAGCATATAATATATATTTGGTGTACTTTCATCTTTTATGTACAGTATGTAATATTTATTTTTTGAAATTTGATATTTTATGTACAGTATATAATATATATTTCGTGGAATTTGATATTTTATGGACAGTATATAATATATATTTGGTGAAATTTGATATTTTATGTACAGTATATAATATGTATTTGCTGTATTTTCATATTTTATGTATAGTATATAATATACATTTGGTGAAATTTGATATTTTATATACAGTATATCAAATATATTTGGTGAAATTTGATATTTTATGTACAGTATGATATATATATTTGGTGTACTTTCATAATTTATGTACAATATATATTATATATTTGGTTAAATTTGATATTTTGTGTACAGTATATAATATGCATTTGGTGTACTTTCATATTTTATTTACAGTATATAATATATATTTGCTGTACTTTGATATTTTATGTAGAGTATATAATATAAATTTGGTGTACTTTCATATTTTATGTACAGTAGATAACATATTTTTGGGGTACTTTCATATCTTATGTACAGTATACAATATATATTTGGTGAAATTTGATATTTTATGTACAGTATATAAAATATATTTGGTGAAATTTGATATTTTATGTACAGTATATAATATATTTTTGGTGTACTTTCATCTTTTATGTACAGTATATAATATATATTTTTTGAAATTTGATATTATATGTACAGTATATAATATATATTTGGTGAAATTTGATATTTTATGTACAGTATATAATATATATTTGGTGAAATTTGATATTTTATGTACAGTATATAATATATTTTTGGTGTACTTTCATATTTTATGTACAGTATATAATATATATTTTTTGAAATTTGATATTATATGTACAGTATATAATATATATTTGGTGAAATTTGATATTTTATGGACAGTATATAATATATATTTGGTGAAATTTGATATTTTATGTACAGTATATAATATGTATTTGCTGTATTTTCATATTTTATGTATAGTATGTAATATACATTTGGTGAAATTTGATACTTTATATACAGTACATCAAATATATTTGGTGAAATTTGATATTTTATGTACAGTATGATATATATATTTGGTGTACTTTCATAATTTATGTACAATATATATTATATATTTGGTTAAATTTGATATTTTGTGTACAGTATATAATATGCATTTGGTGTACTTTCATATTTTATTTACAGTATATAATATATATTTGCTGTAGTTTGATATTTTATGTAGAGTATATAATATAAATTTGGTGTACTTTCATATTTTATGTACAGTAGATAACATATTTTTGGGGTACTTTCATATCTTATGTACAGTATACAATATATATTTGGTGAAATTTGATATTTTCTGTACTGTTTATAATATATATTTGGTGAAATTTGATATTTTATGTACAGTATATAATATATTTTTGGTGTACTTTCATATTTTATGTAGAGTATATAAAATATATTTTTTGAAATTTGATATTATATGTACAGTATATAACATATAGTTGGTGAAATTTGATATTTTATGGACAGTATATAATATATATTTGGTGAAATTTGATATTTTATGTACAGTATATAATATCTTTCTGGTGTACTTTCATATTTTATGAACAGTATATAATATATATTTTTTGAAATTTGATATTATATGTACAGTATATAATATATATTTGGTGAAATTTGATATTTTATGGACAGTATATAATATATATTTGGTGAAATTTGATATTTTATGTACAGCATATAATATATATTTGGTGTACTTTCATCTTTTATGTACAGTACGTAATATTTATTTTTTGAAATTTGATATTTTATGTACAGTATATAATATATATTTTGTGGAATTTGATATTTTATGGACAGTATATAATATATATTTGGTGAAATTTGATATTTTATGTACAGTATATAATATGTATTTGCTGTATTTTCATATTTATGTATAGTATATAATATACATTTGGTGAAATTTGATATTTTATGGACAGTATATAATATATATTTGGTGAAATTTGATATTTTATGTACAGCATATAATATATATTTGGTGAAATTTGATATTTTACGTACAGTATGTAATATATTTTTGATGTAATTTCAATTTTTATGTACAGTATGTAATCTATATTTTTTGAAATTTGATATTATATGTACAGCATATAATATGTATTTCGTGAAATTTGATATTTTATGGACAGTATATAATATACTTTTGGTGAAATTTGATATTTTATGTACAGTATATAATATGTATTTGCTGTATTTTCATATTTTATGTATAGTATATAATATACATTTGGTGAAATTTGATATTTTATATACAGTATATCAAATATATTTGGTGAAATTTGATATTTTATGAACAGTATGTTATATATATTTGGTGTACTTTCATAAATTATGTACAATACATATTATATATTTGGTGAAATTTGATATTTTGTGTACAGTATATAATGTGCCTTTGGTGTACTTTCATATTTTATTTACAGTATATAATATATATTTGCTGTACTTTGATATTTTATGTAGAGTATATAATATATATTCGGTGTACTTTCATATTTTATGTACAGTAGATAACATATTTTTGGGGTACTTTCATATTTTATGTACAGTATACAATATATATTTGGTGAAATTTGATATTTTCTGTACTGTTTATAATATATATTTGGTGAAATTTGATATTTTATGTACAGTATATAATATATTTTTGGTGTACTTTCATATTTTATGTAGAGTATATAAAATATATTTTTTGAAATTTGATATTATATGTACAGTATATAACATATATTTGGTGAAATTTGATATTTTATGGACAGTATATAATATATATTTGGTGAAATTTGATATTTTATGTACAGTATATAATATATTTCTGGTGTACTTTCATATTTTATGAACAGTATATAATATATATTTTTTGAAATTTGATATTATATGTACAGTATATAATATATATTTGGTGAAATTTGATATTTTATGGACAGTATATAATATATATTTGGTGAAATTTGATATTTTATGTACAGCATATAATATATATTTGGTGTACTTTCATCTTTTATGTACAGTATGTAATATTTATTTTTTGAAATTTGATATTTTATGTACAGTATATAATATATATTTCGTGGAATTTGATATTTTATGGACAGTATATAATATATATTTGGTGAAATTTGATATTTTATGTACAGTATATAATATGTATTTGCTGTATTTTCATATTTTATGTATAGTATATAATATACATTTGGTGAAATTTGATATTTTATATACAGTATATCAAATATATTTGGTGAAATTTGATATTTTATGTACAGTATGATATATATATTTGGTGTACTTTCATAATTTATGTACAATATATATTATATATTTGGTTAAATTTGATATTTTGTGTACAGTATATAATATGCATTTGGTGTACTTTCATATTTTATTTACAGTATATAATATATATTTGCTGTACTTTGATATTTTATGTAGAGTATATAATATAAATTTGGTGTACTTTCATATTTTATGTACAGTAGATAACATATTTTTGGTGTACTTTCATATTTCATGTACAGTATGCAATATATATTTGGTGAAATTTGATATTTTATGTACAGTATATAATATATTTTTGGTGTACTTTCATATTTTATGTAGAGTATATAAAATATATTTTTTGAAATTTGATATTATATGTACAGTATATAACATATATTTGGTGAAATTTGATATTTTATGGAGAGTATATAATATATATTTGGTGAAATTTGATATTTTATGTACAGTATATAATATATTTCTGGTGTACTTTCATATTTTATGAACAGTATATAATATATATTTTTTGAAATTTGATATTATATGTACAGTATATAATATATATTTGGTGAAATTTGATATTTTATGGACAGTATATAATATATATTTGGTGAAATTTGATATTTTATGTACAGCATATAATATATATTTGGTGTACTTTCATCTTTTATGTACAGTATGTAATATTTATTTTTTGAAATTTGATATTTTATGTACAGTATATAATATATATTTCGTGGAATTTGATATTTTATGGACAGTATGTAATATATATTTGGTGAAATTTGATATTTTATGTACAGTATATAATATGTATTTGCTGTATTTTCATATTTTATGTATAGTATATAATATACATTTGGTGAAATTTGATATTTTATATACAGTATATCAAATATATTTGGTGAAATTTGATATTTTATGTACAGTATGATATATATATTTGGTGTACTTTCATAATTTATGTACAATATATATTATATATTTGGTTAAATTTGATATTTTGTGTACAGTATATAATATGCATTTGGTGTACTTTCATATTTTATTTACAGTATATAATATATATTTGCTGTACTTTGATATTTTATGTAGAGTATATAATATAAATTTGGTGTACTTTCATATTTTATGTACAGTAGATAACATATTTTCGGGGTACTTTCATATTTTATGTACAGTATGCAATATATATTTGGTGAAATTTGATATTTTATGTACAGTATATAATATATATTTGGTGAAATTTGATATTTTATGTACAGTATATAATATATTTTTGGTGTACTTTCATATTTTATGTACAGTATATAATATATATTTTTTGAAATTTGATATTATATGTACAGTATATAATATATATTTGGTGAAATTTGATATTTTATGGACAGTATATAATATATATTTGGTGAAATTTGATATTTTATGTACAGTATATAATATGTATTTGCTGTATTTTCATATTTTATGTATAGTATGTAATATACATTTGGTGAAATTTGATACTTTATATACAGTACATCAAATATATTTGGTGAAATTTGATATTTTATGTACAGTATGATATATATATTTGGTGTACTTTCATAATTTATGTACAATATATATTATATATTTGGTTAAATTTGATATTTTGTGTACAGTATATAATATGCATTTGGTGTACTTTCATATTTTATTTACAGTATATAATATATATTTGCTGTAGTTTGATATTTTATGTAGAGTATATAATATAAATTTGGTGTACTTTCATATTTTATGTACAGTAGATAACATATTTTTGGGGTACTTTCATATCTTATGTACAGTATACAATATATATTTGGTGAAATTTGATATTTTATGTACAGTATATAATATATTTCTGGTGTACTTTCATATTTTATGTAGAGTATATAATATATATTTTTTGAAATTTGATATTATATGTACAGTATATAATATATATTTCGTGAAATTTGATATTTTATGGACAGTATATAATATATATTTGGTGAAATTTGATATTTTATGTACAGCATATAATATATATTTGGTGTACTTTCATCTTTTATGTACAGTATGTAATATTTATTTTTTGAAATTTGATATTTTATGTACAGTATATAATATATATTTCGTGGAATTTGATATTTTATGGACAGTATATAATATATATTTGGTGAAATTTGATATTTTATGTACAGTATATAATATGTATTTGCTGTATTTTCATATTTTATGTATAGTATATAATATACATTTGGTGAAATTTGATATTTTATATACAGTGTATCAAATATATTTGGTGAAATTTGATATTTTATGTACAGTATGATATATATATTTGGTGTACTTTCATAATTTATGTACAATATATATTATATGTTTGGTTAAATTTGATATTTTGTGTACAGTATATAATATGCATTTGGTGTACTTTCATATTTTATTTACAGTATATAATATATATTTGCTGTAGTTTGATATTTTATGTAGAGTATATAATATAAATTTGGTGTACTTTCATATTTTATGTACAGTAGATAACATATTTCTGGGGTACTTTCATATCTTATGTACAGTATACAATATATATTTGGTGAAATTTGATATTTTATGTACAGTATATAATATATTTCTGGTGTACTTTCATATTTTATGAACAGTATATAATATATATTTTTTGAAATTTGATATTATATGTACAGTATATAATATATATTTGGTGAAATTTGATATTTTATGTACAGTATATAATATGTATTTGCTGTATTTTCATATTTTATGTATAGTATATAATATACATTTGGTGAAATTTGATATTTTATATACAGTTTATCAAATATATTTGGTGAAATTTGATATTTTATGTACAGTATGATATATATATTTGGTGTACTTTCATAATTTATGTACAATATATATTATATATTTGGTTAAATTTGATATTTTGTGTACAGTATATAATATGCATTTGGTGTACTTTCATATTTTATTTACAGTATATAATATATATTTGCTGTACTTTGATATTTTATGTAGAGTATATAATATAAATTTGGTGTACTTTCATATTTTATGTACAGTAGATAACATATTTTTGGGGTACTTTCATATTTTATGTACAGTATGCAATATATATTTGGTGAAATTTGATATTTTATGTACAGTATATAATATATATTTGGTGAAATTTGATATTTTATGTACAGTATATAATATATTTTTGGTGTACTTTCATATTTTATGTACAGTATATAATATATATTTTTTGAAATTTGATATTATATGTACAGTATATAATATATATTTGGTGAAATTTGATATTTTATGGACAGTATATAATATATATTTGGTGAAATTTGATATTTTATGTACAGTATATAATATGTATTTGCTGTATTTTCATATTTTATGTATAGTATGTAATATACATTTGGTGAAATTTGATACTTTATATACAGTACATCAAATATATTTGGTGAAATTTGATATTTTATGTACAGTATGATATATATATTTGGTGTACTTTCATAATTTATGTACAATATATATTATATATTTGGTTAAGTTTGATATTTTGTGTACAGTATATAATATGCATTTGGTGTACTTTCATATTTTATTTACAGTATATAATATATATTTGCTGTAGTTTGATATTTTATGTAGAGTATATAATATAAATTTGGTGTACTTTCATATTTTATGTACAGTAGATAACATATTTTTGGGGTACTTTCATATCTTATGTACAGTATACAATATATATTTGGTGAAATTTGATATTTTATGTACAGTATATAATATATTTCTGGTGTACTTTCATATTTTATGTAGAGTATATAATATATATTTTTTGAAATTTGATATTATATGTACAGTATATAATATATATTTCGTGAAATTTGATATTTTATGGACAGTATATAATATATATTTGGTGAAATTTGATATTTTATGTACAGCATATAATATATATTTGGTGTACTTTCATCTTTTATGTACAGTATGTAATATTTATTTTTTGAAATTTGATATTTTATGTACAGTATATAATATATATTTCGTGGAATTTGATATTTTATGGACAGTATGTAATATATATTTGGTGAAATTTGATATTTTATGTACAGTATATAATATGTATTTGCTGTATTTTCATATTTTATGTATAGTATATAATATACATTTGGTGAAATTTGATATTTTATATACAGTATATCAAATATATTTGGTGAAATTTGATATTTTATGTACAGTATGATATATATATTTGGTGTACTTTCATAATTTATGTACAATATATATTATATGTTTGGTTAAATTTGATATTTTGTGTACAGTATATAATATGCATTTGGTGTACTTTCATATTTTATTTACAGTATATAATATATATTTGCTGTAGTTTGATATTTTATGTAGAGTATATAATATAAATTTGGTGTACTTTCATATTTTATGTACAGTAGATAACATATTTCTGGGGTACTTTCATATCTTATGTACAGTATACAATATATATTTGGTGAAATTTGATATTTTATGTACAGTATATAATATATTTCTGGTGTACTTTCATATTTTATGAACAGTATATAATATATATTTTTTGAAATTTGATATTATATGTACAGTATATAATATATATTTGGTGAAATTTGATATTTTATGGACAGTATATAATATGTATTTGCTGTATTTTCATATTTTATGTATAGTATATAATATACATTTGGTGAAATTTGATATTTTATATACAGTATATCAAATATATTTGGTGAAATTTGATATTTTATGTACAGTATGATATATATATTTGGTGTACTTTCATAATTTATGTACAATATATATTATATATTTGGTTAAATTTGATATTTTGTGTACAGTATATAATATTCATTTGGTGTACTTTCATATTTTATTTACAGTATATAATATATATTTGCTGTACTTTGATATTTTATGTAGAGTATATAATATAAATTTGGTGTACTTTCATATTTTATGTACAGTAGATAACATATTTTTGGGGTACTTTCATATCTTATGTACAGTATACAATATATATTTGGTGAAATTTGATATTTTATGTACAGTATATAATATATTTCTGGTGTACTTTCATATTTTATGAACAGTATATAATATATATTTTTTGAAATTTGATATTATATGTACAGTATATAATATATATTTGGTGAAATTTGATATTTTATGTACAGTATATAATATGTATTTGCTGTATTTTCATATTTTATGTATAGTATATAATATACATTTGGTGAAATTTGATATTTTATATACAGTATATCAAATATATTTGGTGAAATTTGATATTTTATGTACAGTATGATATATATATTTGGTGTACTTTCATAATTTATGTACAATATATATTATATATTTGGTTAAGTTTGATATTTTGTGTACAGTATATAATATGCATTTGGTGTACTTTCATATTTTATTTACAGTATATAATATATATTTGCTGTAGTTTGATATTTTATGTAGAGTATATAATATAAATTTGGTGTACTTTCATATTTTATGTACAGTAGATAACATATTTTTGGGGTACTTTCATATCTTATGTACAGTATACAATATATATTTGGTGAAATTTGATATTTTATGTACAGTATATAATATATTTCTTGTGTACTTTCATATTTTATGTAGAGTATATAATATATATTTTTTGAAATTTGATATTATATGTACAGTATATAATATATATTTGGTGAAATTTGATATTTTATGGACAGTATATAATATATATTTGGTGAAATTTGATATTTTATGTACAGCATATAATATATATTTGGTGTACTTTCATCTTTTATGTACAGTATGTAATATTTATTTTTTGAAATTTGATATTTTATGTACAGTATATAATATATATTTTGTGGAATTTGATATTTTATGGACAGTATGTAATATATATTTGGTGAAATTTGATATTTTATGTACAGTATATAATATGTTTTTGCTGTATTTTCATATTTTATGTATAGTATATAATATACATTTGGTGAAATTTGATATTTTATATACAGTATATCAAATATATTTGGTGAAATTTGATATTTTATGTACAGTATGATATATATATTTGGTGTACTTTCATAATTTATGTACAATATATATTATATATTTGGTTAAATTTGATATTTTGTGTACAGTATATAATATGCATTTGGTGTACTTTCATATTTTATTTACAGTATAAAATATATATTTGCTGTACTTTGATATTTTATGTAGAGTATATAATATAAATTTGGTGTACTTTCATATTTTATGTACAGTAGATAACATATTTTTGGGGTACTTTCATATCTTATGTACAGTATACAATATATATTTGGTGAAATTTGATATTTTATGTACAGTATATAATATATTTCTGGTGTACTTTCATATTTTATGTACAATATATATTATATATTTGGTTAAGTTTGATATTTTGTGTACAGTATATAATATGCATTTGGTGTACTTTCATATTTTATTTACAGTATATAATATATATTTGCTGTAGTTTGATATTTTATGTAGAGTATATAATATAAATTTGGTGTACTTTCATATTTTATGTACAGTAGATAACATATTTTTGGGGTACTTTCATATCTTATGTACAGTATACAATATATATTTGGTGAAATTTGATATTTTATGTACAGTATATAATATATTTCTGGTGTACTTTCATATTTTATGTAGAGTATATAATATATATTTTTTGAAATTTGATATTATATGTACAGTATATAATATATATTTCGTGAAATTTGATATTTTATGGACAGTATATAATATATATTTGGTGAAATTTGATATTTTATGTACAGCATATAATATATATTTGGTGTACTTTCATCTTTTATGTACAGTATGTAATATTTATTTTTTGAAATTTGATATTTTACAGTACAGTATATAATATATATTTCGTGGAATTTGATATTTTATGGACAGTATATAATATATATTTGGTGAAATTTGATATTTTATGTACAGTATATAATATGTATTTGCTGTATTTTCATATTTTATGTATAGTATATAATATACATTTGGTGAAATTTGATATTTTATATACAGTATATCAAATATATTTGGTGAAATTTGATATTTTATGTACAGTATGATATATATATTTGGTGTACTTTCATAATTTATGTACAATATATATTATATATTTGGTTAAATTTGATATTTTGTGTACAGCATATAATATTCATTTGGTGTACTTTCATATTTTATTTACAGTATATAATATATATTTGCTGTACTTTGATATTTTATGTAGAGTATATAATATAAATTTGGTGTACTTTCATATTTTATGTACAGTAGATAACATATTTTTGGGGTACTTTCATATCTTATGTACAGTATACAATATATATTTGGTGAAATTTGATATTTTATGTACAGTATATAATATATTTCTGGTGTACTTTCATATTTTATGAACAGTATATAATATATATTTTTTGAAATTTGATATTATATGTACAGTATATAATATATATTTGGTGAAATTTGATATTTTATGTACAGTATATAATATGTATTTGCTGTATTTTCATATTTTATGTATAGTATATAATATACATTTGGTGAAATTTGATATTTTATATACAGTATGTCAAATATATTTGGTGAAATTTGATATTTTATGTACAGTATGATATATATATTTGGTGTACTTTCATAATTTATGTACAATATATATTATATATTTGGTTAAATTTGATATTTTGTGTACAGTATATAATATTCATTTGGTGTACTTTCATATTTTATTTACAGTATATAATATATATTTGCTGTACTTTGATATTTTATGTAGAGTATATAATATAAATTTGGAGTACTTTCATATTTTATGTACAGTAGATAACATATTTTTGGGGTACTTTCATATTTTATGTACAGTATACAATATATATTTGGTGAAATTTGATATTTTCTGTACAGTATATAATATATATTTGGTGAAATTTGATATTTTATGTACAGTATATAATATATTTTTGGTGTACTTACATATTTTATGTACAGTATATAATATATATTTTTTGAAATTTGATATTATATGTACAGTATATAATATATATTTGGTGAAATTTGATATTTTATGTACAGTATATAATATGTATTTGCTGTATTTTCATATTTTATGTATGGTATATAATATACATTTGGTGAAATTTGATAATTTATATACAGTATATCAAATATATTTGGTGAAATTTGATATTTTATGTACAGTATGTTATATATATTTGGTGTACTTTCATAATTTATGTACAATATATATTATATATTTGGTAAAATTTGATATTTTGTGTACAGTATATAATATGTATTTGGTGTACTTTCATATTTTATTTACAGTATATAATATATATTTGCTGTACTTTGATACTTTATGTAGAGTATATAATATAAATTTGGTGTACCTTCATATTTTATGTACAGTAGATAAAATATTTTTGGGGTACTTTCATAATTTATGTACAGTATACAATATATATTTGGTGAAATTTGATATTTTATGTACAGTATATAATATATTTCTGGTGTACTTTCATATTTTATGAACAGTATATAATATATATTTTTTGAAATTTTATATTTTATGTACAGTATATAATATATATTTGGTGAAATTTGATATTTTATGGACAGTATATAATATATATTTGGTGAAATTTGATATTTTATGTACAGCATATAATATATATTTGGTGTACTTTCTTTTATGTACAGTATGTAATATTTATTTTTTGAAATTTGATATTTTATGTACAGTATATAATATATATTTCGTGGAATTTGATATTTTATGGACAGTATATAATATATATTTGGTGAAATTTGATATTTTATGTACAGTATATAATATGTATTTGCTGTATTTTCATATTTTATGTATAGTATATAATATACATTTGGTGAAATTTGATATTTTATATACAGTATATCAAATATATTTGGTGAAATTTGATATTTTATGAACAGTATGTTATATCTATTCGGTGTACTTTCATAATTTATGTACAATACATATATATTTGGTGAAATTTGATATTTTGTGTACAGTATATAATATGCCTTTGGTGTACTTTCATATTTTATTTACAGTATATAACATATATTTGGTGAAATTTGATATTTTATGTACAGTATATAATATATTTTTGGTGTACTTTCATATTTTATGTAGAGTATATAATATATATTTTTTGAAATTTGAAATTATATGTACAGTATATAACATATATTTGGTGAAATTTGATATTTTATAGACAGTATATAATATATATTTGGTGAAATTTGATATTTTATGTACAGTATATAATATATATTTTGTGTACTTTCATAATTTATGTGCAGTATATAATATATATTTTTTGAAATTTGATATTATAAGTACAGTATATAATATGTATTACGTGAAATTTGATATTTCATGGACAGTATATAATATATATTAGGTTAAATTTGATATTATATGTACAGTATATAATATATATTTGCTGTATTTTCATATTTTATGTATAGTATATAATGAACGTTTGGTGAAATTTGATATTTTCTATAGAGTATATCATATATATTTGGTGAAATTTGATATTTTATGTACAGTATATTATATATATTTGTTGAAATTTGATATTTTATCTACAGTATATAATGTATATTTGGTGAAATTTGATATTTCATATACAGTATATAATATATATTTGCTGTACTTTCATATATTATATACAGTATATCATATATATTTTGTGAAATTTGATATTTTATGCACAGTATATAATACATATTTAGTGTACTTTCATGTTTTATGTACAGTATATAATATATTTCTGGCGCACTTTCATATTTTATGAACAGTATATAATATATATTTTTTGAAATTTGATATTACATGTACAGTATATAATTTATATTTGGTGAAATTTGATGTTTTATGCACAGCATATAATATATATTTGGTGTACTTTCATCTTTTATGTACAGTATGTAATATTTATTTTTTGAAATTTGATATTTTATGTACAGTATATTATATATATGTCGTGGAATTTGATATTTTATGGACAGTATATAATATATATTTGGTGAAATTTGATATTTTATGTACAGTATATAATATGTATTTGCTGTATTTTCATATTTTATGTATAGTATGTAATATACATTTGGTGAAATTTGATACTTTATATACAGTACATCAAATATATTTGGTGAAATTTGATATTTTATGTACAGTATGATATATATATTTGGTGTACTTTCATAATTTATGTACAATATATATTATATATTTGGTTAAATTTGATATTTTGTGTACAGTATATAATATGCATTTGGTGTACTTTCATATTTTATTTACAGTATATAATATATATTTGCTGTAGTTTGATATTTTATGTAGAGTATATAATATAAATTTGGTGTACTTTCATATTTTATGTACAGTAGATAACATATTTTTGGGGTACTTTCATATCTTATGTACAGTATACAATATATATTTGGTGAAATTTGATATTTTATGTACAGTATATAATATATTTCTGGTGTACTTTCATATTTTATGAACAGTATATAATATATATTTTTTGAAATTTGATATTATATGTACAGTATATAATATATATTTGGTGAAATTTGATATTTTATGGACAGTATATAATATATATTTGGTGAAATTTGATATTTTATGTACAGCATATAATATATATTTGGTGTACTTTCATCTTTTATGTACAGTATGTAATATTTATTTTTTGAAATTTGATATTTTATGTACAGTATATTATATATATGTCGTGGAATTTGATATTTTATGGACAGTATATAATATATATTTGGTGAAATTTGATATTTTATGTACAGTATATAATATGTATTTGCTGTATTTTCATATTTTATGTATAGTATATAATATACATTTGGTGAAATTTGATATTTTATATACAGTATATCAAATATATTTGGTGAAATTTGATATTTTATGTACAGTATGATATATATGTTTGGTGTACTTTCATAATTTATGTACAATATATATTGTATATTTGGTTAAATTTGATATTTTGTGTACAGTATATAATATGCATTTGGTGTACTTTCATATTTTATTTACAGTATATAATATATATTTGCTGTACTTTGATATTTTATGTAGAGTATATAATATAAATTTGGTGTACTTTCATATTTTATGTACAGTAGATAACATATTTTTGGGGTACTTTCATATTTTATGTACAGTATGCAATATATATTTGGTGAAATTTGATATTTTATGTACAGTATATAATATATATTTGGTGAAATTTGATATTTTATGTACAGTATATAATATATTTTTGGTGTACTTTCATATTTTATGTACAGTATATAATATATATTTTTTGAAATTTGATAATATATGTACAGTATATAATATATATTTGGTGAAATTTGATATTTTATGGACAGTATATAATATATATTTGGTGAAATTTGATATTTTATGTACAGTATATAATATGTATTTGCTGTATTTTCATATTTTATGTATAGTATGTAATATACATTTGGTGAAATTTGATACTTTATATACAGTACATCAAATATATTTGGTGAAATTTGATATTTTATGTACAGTATGATATATATATTTGGTGTACTTTCATAATTTATGTACAATATATATTATATATTTGGTTAAATTTGATATTTTGTGTACAGTATATAATATGCATTTGGTGTACTTTCATATTTTATTTACAGTATATAATATATATTTGCTGTAGTTTGATATTTTATGTAGAGTATATAATATAAATTTGGTGTACTTTCATATTTTATGTACAGTAGATAACATATTTTTGGGGTACATTCATATCTTATGTACAGTATACAATATATATTTGGTGAAATTTGATATTTTATGTACAGTATATAATATATTTCTGGTGTACTTTCATATTTTATGTAGAGTATATAATATATATTTTTTGAAATTTGATATTATATTTACAGTATATAATATATATTTCGTGAAATTTGATATTTTATGTACAGTATATAATATATTTTTGCTGTACTTTCATATTTTATGTACAGTATATAATATATATTTTTTGAAATTTGATATTATATGTACAGTATATAATATATATTTGGTGAAATTTGATATTTTATGGACAGTATATAATATATATTTGGTGAAATTTGATATTTTATGTACAGTATATAATATGTATTTGCTGTATTTTCATATTTTATGTATAGTATGTAATATACATTTGGTGAAATTTGATACTTTATATACAGTACATCAAATATATTTGGTGAAATTTGATATTTTATGTACAGTATGATATATATATTTGGTGTACTTTCATAATTTATGTACAATATATATTATATATTTGGTTAAATTTGATATTTTGTGTACAGTATATAATATGCATTTGGTGTACTTTCATATTTTATTTACAGTATATAATATATATTTGCTGTAGTTTGATATTTTATGTAGAGTATATAATATAAATTTGGTGTACTTTCATATTTTATGTACAGTAGATAACATATTTTTGGGGTACTTTCATATCTTATGTACAGTATACAATATATATTTGGTGAAATTTGATATTTTATGTACAGTATATAATATATTTCTGGTGTACTTTCATATTTTATGTAGAGTATATAATATATATTTTTTGAAATTTGATATTATATGTACAGTATATAATATATATTTCGTGAAATTTGATATTTTATGGACAGTATATAATATATATTTGGTGAAATTTGATATTTTATGTACAGCATATAATATATATTTGGTGTACTTTCATCTTTTATGTACAGTATGTAATATTGATTTTTTGAAATTTGATATTTTATGTACAGTATATAATATATATTTTGTGGAATTTGATATTTTATGGACAGTATGTAATATATATTTGGTGAAATTTGATATTTTATGTACAGTATATAATATGTATTTGCTGTATTTTCATATTTTATGTATAGTATATAATATACATTTGGTGAAATTTGATATTTTATGGACAGTATATAATATATATTTGGTGAAATTTGATATTTTATGTACAGCATATAATATATATTTGGTGAAATTTGATATTTTACGTACAGTATGTAATATATTTTTGATGTACTTTCAATTTTTATGTACAGTATGTAATATATATTTTTTGAAATTTGATATTATATGTACAGCATATAATATGTATTTCGTGAAATTTGATATTTTATGGACAGTATATAATATACTTTTGGTGAAGTTTGATATTTTATGTACAGTATATAATATGTATTTGCTGTATTTTCATATTTTATGTATAGTATATAATATACATTTGGTGAAATTTGATATTTTATATAAAGTATATCAAATATATTTGGTGAAATTTGATATTTTATGAACAGTATGTTATATATATTTGGTGTACTTTCATAAATTATGTACAATACATATTATATATTTGGTGAAATTTGATATTTTGTGTACAGTATATAACGTGCCTTTGGTGTACTTTCATATTTTATTTACAGTATATAATATATATTTGCTGTACTTTGATATTTTATGTAGAGTATATAATATATATTCGGTGTACTTTCATATTTTATGTACAGTAGATAACATATTTTTGGGGTACTTTCATATTTCATGTACAGTATACAATATATATTTGGTGAAATTTGATATTTTCTGTACTGTTTATAATATATATTTGGTGAAATTTGATATTTTATGTACAGTATATAATATATTTTTGGTGTACTTTCATATTTTATGTAGAGTATATAAAATATATTTTTTGAAATTTGATATTATATGTACAGTATATAACATATATTTGGTGAAATTTGATATTTTATGGACAGTATATAATATATATTTGGTGAAATTTGATATTTTATGTGCAGTATATAATATATTTCTGGTGTACTTTCATATTTTATGAACAGTATATAATATATATTTTTTGAAATTTGATATTATATGTACAGTATATAATATATATTTGGTGAAATTTGATATTTTATGGACAGTATATAATATATATTTGGTGAAATTTGATATTTTATGTACAGCATATAATATATATTTGGTGTACTTTCATCTTTTATGTACAGTATGTAATATTTATTTTTTGAAATTTGATATTTTATGTACAGTATATAATATATATTTCGTGGAATTTGATATTTTATGGACAGTATATAATATATATTTGGTGAAATTTGATATTTTATGTACAGTATATAATATGTATTTGCTGTATTTTCATATTTTATGTATAGTATATAATATACATTTGGTGAAATTTGATATTTTATGGACAGTATATAATATATATTTGGTGAAATTTGATATTTTATGTACAGCATATAATATATATTTGGTGAAATTTGATATTTTACGTACAGTATGTAATATATTTTTGATGTAATTTCAATTTTTATGTACAGTATGTAATATATATTTTTTGAAATTTGATATTATATGTACAGCATATAATATGTATTTCTTGAAATTTGATATTTTATGGACAGTATATAATATACTTTTGGTGAAATTTGATATTTTATGTACAGTATATAATATGTATTTGCTGTATTTTCATATTTTATGTATAGTATATAATATACATTTGGTGAAATTTGATATTTTATATACAGTATATCAAATATATTTGGTGAAATTTGATATTTTATGAACAGTATGTTATATATATTTGGTGTACTTTCATAAATTATGTACTATACATATTATATATTTGGTGAAATTTGATATTTTGTGTACAGTATATAATGTGCCTTTGGTGTACTTTCATATTTTATTTACAGTATATAATATATATTTGCTGTACTTTGATATTTTATGTAGAGTATATAATATATATTCGGTGTACTTTCATATTTTATGTACAGTAGATAACATATTTTTGGGGTACTTTCATATTTTATGTACAGTATACAATATATATTTGGTGAAATTTGATATTTTCTGTACTGTTTATAATATATATTTGGTGAAATTTGATATTTTATGTACAGTATATAATATATTTTTGGTGTACTTTCATATTTTATGTAGAGTATATAAAATATATTTTTTGAAATTTGATATTATATGTACAGTATATAACATATATTTGGTGAAATTTGATATTTTATGGACAGTATATAATATATATTTGGTGAAATTTGATATTTTATGTACAGTATATAATATATTTCTGGTGTACTTTCATATTTTATGAACAGTATATAATATATATTTTTTGAAATTTGATATTATATGTACAGTATATAATATATATTTGGTGAAATTTGATATTTTATGGACAGTATATAATATATATTTGGTGAAATTTGATATTTTATGTACAGCATATAATATATATTTGGTGTACTTTCATCTTTTATGTACAGTATGTAATATTTATTTTTTGAAATTTGATATTTTATGTACAGTATATAATATATATTTCGTGGAATTTGATATTTTATGGACAGTATATAATATATATTTGGTGAAATTTGATATTTTATGTACAGTATATAATATGTATTTGCTGTATTTTCATATTTTATGTATAGTATATAATATACATTTGGTGAAATTTGATATTTTATATACAGTATATCAAATATATTTGGTGAAATTTGATATTTTATGTACAGTATGATATATATATTTGGTGTACTTTCATAATTTATGTACAATATATATTATATATTTGGTTAAATTTGATATTTTGTGTACAGTATATAATATGCATTTGGTGTACTTTCATATTTTATTTACAGTATATAATATATATTTGCTGTACTTTGATATTTTATGTAGAGTATATAATATAAATTTGGTGTACTTTCATATTTTATGTACAGTAGATAACATATTTTTGGGGTACTTTCATATTTCATGTACAGTATGCAATATATATTTGGTGAAATTTGATATTTTATGTACAGTATATAATATATTTTTGGTGTACTTTCATATTTTATGTAGAGTATATAAAATATATTTTTTGAAATTTGATATTATATGTACAGTATATAACATATATTTGGTGAAATTTGATATTTTATGGAGAGTATATAATATATATTTGGTGAAATTTGATATTTTATGTACAGTATATAATATATTTCTGGTGTACTTTCATATTTTATGAACAGTATATAATATATATTTTTTGAAATTTGATATTATATGTACAGTATATAATATATATTTGGTGAAATTTGATATTTTATGGACAGTATATAATATATATTTGGTGAAATTTGATATTTTATGTACAGCATATAATATATATTTGGTGTACTTTCATCTTTTATGTACAGTATGTAATATTTATTTTTTGAAATTTGATATTTTATGTACAGTATATAATATATATTTCGTGGAATTTGATATTTTATGGACAGTATATAATATATATTTGGTGAAATTTGATATTTTATGTACAGTATATAATATGTACTTGCTGTATTTTCATATTTTATGTATAGTATATAATATACATTTGGTGAAATTTGATATTTTATATACAGTATATCAAATATATTTGGTGAAATTTGATATTTTATGTACAGTATGATATATATATTTGGTGTACTTTCATAATTTATGTACAATATATATTATATATTTGGTTAAATTTGATATTTTGTGTACAGTATATAATATGCATTTGGTGTACTTTCATATTTTATTTACAGTATATAATATATATTTGCTGTACTTTGATATTTTATGTAGAGTATATAATATAAATTTGGTGTACTTTCATATTTTATGTACAGTAGATAACATATTTTTGGGGTACTTTCATATTTTATGTACAGTATGCAATATATATTTGGTGAAATTTGATATTTTATGTACAGTATATAATATATATTTGGTGAAATTTGATATTTTATGTACAGTATATAATATATTTTTGGTGTACTTTCATATTTTATTTACAGTATATAATATATATTTTTTGAAATTTGATATTATATGTACAGTATATAATATATATTTGGTGAAATTTGATATTTTATGGACAGTATATAATATATATTTGGTGAAATTTGATATTTTATGTACAGTATATAATATGTATTTGCTGTATTTTCATATTTTATGTATAGTATGTAATATACATTTGGTGAAATTTGATACTTTATATACAGTACATCAAATATATTTGGTGAAATTTGATATTTTATGTACAGTATGATATATATATTTGGTGTACTTTCATAATTTATGTACAATATATATTATATATTTGGTTAAATTTGATATTTTGTGTACAGTATATAATATGCATTTGGTGTACTTTCATATTTTATTTACAGTATATAATATATATTTGCTGTAGTTTGATATTTTATGTAGAGTATATAATATAAATTTGGTGTACTTTCATATTTTATGTACAGTAGATAACATATTTTTGGGGTACTTTCATATCTTATGTACAGTATACAATATATATTTGGTGAAATTTGATATCTTATGTACAGTATATAATATATTTCTGGTGTACTTTCATATTTTATGTAGAGTATATAATATATATTTTTTGAAATTTGATATTATATGTACAGTATATAATATATATTTCGTGAAATTTGATATTTTATGGACAGTATATAATATATATTTGGTGAAATTTGATATTTTATGTACAGCATATAATATATATTTGGTGTACTTTCATCTTTTATGTACAGTATGTAATATTTATTTTTTGAAATTTGATATTTTATGTACAGTATATAATATATATTTCGTGGAATTTGATATTTTATGGACAGTATATAATATATATTTGGTGAAATTTGATATTTTATGTACAGTATATAATATGTATTTGCTGTATTTTCATATTTTATGTATAGTATATAATATACATTTGGTGAAATTTGATATTTTATATACAGTATATCAAATATATTTGGTGAAATTTGATATTTTATGTACAGTATGATATATATATTTGGTGTACTTTCATAATTTATGTACAATATATATTATATATTTGGTTAAATTTGATATTTTGTGTACAGTATATAATATGCATTTGGTGTACTTTCATATTTTATTTACAGTATATAATATATATTTACTGTAGTTTGATATTTTATGTAGAGTATATAATATAAATTTGGTGTACTTTCATATTTTATGTACAGTAGATAACATATTTTTGGGGTACTTTCATATCTTATGTACAGTATACAATATATATTTGGTAAAATTTGATATTTTATGTACAGTATATAATATATTTCTGGTGTACTTTCATATTTTATGAACAGTATATAATATATATTTTTTGAAATTTGATATTATATGTACAGTATATAATATATATTTGGTGAAATTTGATATTTTATGTACAGTATATAATATGTATTTGCTGTATTTTCATATTTTATGTATAGTATATAATATACATTTGGTGAAATTTGATATTTTATATACAGTATATCAAATATATTTGGTGAAATTTGATATTTTATGTACAGTATGATATATATATTTGGTGTACTTTCATAATTTATGTACAATATATATTATATATTTGGTTAAATTTGATATTTTGTGTACAGTATATAATATTCATTTGGTGTACTTTCATATTTTATTTACAGTATATAATATATATTTGCTGTACTTTGATATTTTATGTAGAGTATATAAAATAAATTTGGTGTACTTTCATATTTTATGTACAGTAGATAACATATTTTTGGGGTACTTTCATATCTTATGTACAGTATACAATATATATTTGGTGAAATTTGATATTTTATGTACAGTATATAATATATTTCTGGTGTACTTTCATATTTTATGAACAGTATATAATATATATTTTTTGAAATTTGATATTATATGTACAGTATATAATATATATTTGGTGAAATTTGATATTTTATGTACAGTATATAATATGTATTTGCTGTATTTTCATATTTTATGTATAGTATATAATATACATTTGGTGAAATTTGATATTTTATATACAGTATATCAAATATATTTGGTGAAATTTGATATTTTATGTACAGTATGATATATATATTTGGTGTACTTTCATAATTTATGTACAATATATATTATATATTTGGTTAAGTTTGATATTTTGTGTACAGTATATAATATGCATTTGGTGTACTTTCATATTTTATTTACAGTATATAATATATATTTGCTGTAGTTTGATATTTTATGTAGAGTATATAATATAAATTTGGTGTACTTTCATATTTTATGTACAGTAGATAACATATTTTTGGGGTACTTTCATATCTTATGTACAGTATACAATATATATTTGGTGAAATTTGATATTTTATGTACAGTATATAATATATTTCTGGTGTTCTTTCATATTTTATGTAGAGTATATAATATATATTTTTTGAAATTTGATATTATATGTACAGTATATAATATATATTTGGTGAAATTTGATATTTTATGGACAGTATATAATATATATTTGGTGAAATTTGATATTTTATGTACAGCATATAATATATATTTGGTGTACTTTCATCTTTTATGTACAGTATGTAATATTTATTTTTTGAAATTTGATATTTTATGTACAGTATATAATATATATTTTGTGGAATTTGATATTTTATGGACAGTATGTAATATATATTTGGTGAAATTTGATATTTTATGTACAGTATATAATATGTATTTGCTGTATTTTCATATTTTATGTATAGTATATAATATACATTTGGTGAAATTTGATATTTTATATACAGTATATCAAATATATTTGGTGAAATTTGATATTTTATGAACAGTATGTTATATATATTTGGTGTACTTTCATAAATTATGTACAATACATATTATATATTTGGTGAAATTTGATATTTTGTGTACAGTATATAATGTGCCTTTGGTGTACTTTCATATTTTATTTACAGTATATAATATATATTTGCTGTACTTTGATATTTTATGTAGAGTATATAATATATATTCGGTGTACTTTCATATTTTATGTACAGTAGATAACATATTTTTGGGGTACTTTCATATTTTATGTACAGTATACAATATATATTTGGTGAAATTTGATATTTTCTGTACTGTTTATAATATATATTTGGTGAAATTTGATATTTTATGTACAGTATATAATATATTTTTGGTGTACTTTCATATTTTATGTAGAGTATATAAAATATATTTTTTGAAATTTGATATTATATGTACAGTATATAACATATATTTGGTGAAATTTGATATTTTATGGACAGTATATAATATATATTTGGTGAAATTTGATATTTTATGTACAGTATATAATATATTTCTGGTGTACTTTCATATTTTATGAACAGTATATAATATATATTTTTTGAAATTTCATATTATATGTACAGTATATAATATATATTTGGTGAAATTTGATATTTTATGGACAGTATATAATATATATTTGGTGAAATTTGATATTTTATGTACAGCATATAATATATATTTGGTGTACTTTCATCTTTTATGTACAGTATGTAATATTTATTTTTTGAAATTTGATATTTTATGTACAGTATATAATATATATTTCGTGGAATTTGATATTTTATGGACAGTATATAATATATATTTGGTGAAATTTGATATTTTATGTACAGTATATCAAATATATTTGGTGAAATTTGATATTTTATGTACAGTATGATATATATATTTGGTGTACTTTCATAATTTATGTACAATATATATTATATATTTGGTTAAATTTGATATTTTGTGTACAGTATATAATATGCATTTGGTGTACTTTCATATTTTATTTACAGTATATAATATATATTTGCTGTACTTTGATATTTTATGTAGAGTATATAATATAAATTTGGTGTACTTTCATATTTTATGTACAGTAGATAACATATTTTTGGGGTACTTTCATATTTCATGTACAGTATGCAATATATATTTGGTGAAATTTGATATTTTATGTACAGTATATAATATATTTTTGGTGTACTTTCATATTTTATGTAGAGTATATAAAATATATTTTTTGAAATTTGATATTATATGTACAGTATATAACATATATTTGGTGAAATTTGATATTTTATGGAGAGTATATAATATATATTTGGTGAAATTTGATATTTTATGTACAGTATATAATATATTTCTGGTGTACTTTCATATTTTATGAACAGTATATCAAATATATTTGGTGAAATTTGATATTTTATGTACAGTATGATATATATATTTGGTGTACTTTCATAATTTATGTACAATATATATTATATATTTGGTTAAATTTGATATTTTGTGTACAGTATATAATATTCATTTGGTGTACTTTCATATTTTATTTACAGTATATAATATATATTTGCTGTACTTTGATATTTTATGTAGAGTATATAATATAAATTTGGTGTACTTTCATATTTTATGTACAGTAGATAACATATTTTTGGGGTACTTTCATATTTTATGTACAGTATACAATATATATTTGGTGAAATTTGATATTTTCTGTACAGTATATAATATATATTTGGTGAAATTTGATATTTTATGTACAGTATATAATATATTTTTGGTGTACTTACATATTTTATGTACAGTATATAATATATATTTTTTGAAATTTGATATTATATGTACAGTATATAATATATATTTGGTGAAATTTGATATTTTATGTACAGTATATAATATGTATTTGCTGTATTTTCATATTTTATGTATGGTATATAATATACATTTGGTGAAATTTGATAATTTATATACAGTATATCAAATATATTTGGTGAAATTTGATATTTTATGTACAGTATGATATATATATTTGGTGTACTTTCATAATTTATGTACAATATATATTATATATTTGGTAAAATTTGATATTTTGTGTACAGTATATAATATGTATTTGGTGTACTTTCATATTTTATTTACAGTATATAATATATATTTGCTGTACTTTGATACTTTATGTAGAGTATATAATATAAATTTGGTGTACCTTCATATTTTATGTACAGTAGATAAAATATTTTTGGGGTACTTTCATAATTTATGTACAGTATACAATATATATTTGGTGAAATTTGATATTTTATGTACAGTATATAATATATTTCTGGTGTACTTTCATATTTTATGAACAGTATATAATATATATTTTTTGAAATTTTATATTTTATGTACAGTATATAATATATATTTGGTGAAATTTGATATTTTATGGACAGTATATAATATATATTTGGTGAAATTTGATATTTTATGTACTGCATATAATATATATTTGGTGTACTTTCTTTTATGTACAGTATGTAATATTTATTTTTTGAAATTTGATATTTTATGTACAGTATATAATATATATTTCGCGGAATTTGATATTTTATGGACAGTATATAATATATATTTGGTGAAATTTGATATTTTATGTACAGTATATAATATGTATTTGCTGTATTTTCATATTTTATGTATAGTATATAATATACATTTGGTGAAATTTGATATTTTATATACAGTATATCAAATATATTTGGTGAAATTTGATATTTTATGAACAGTATGTTATATATATTCGGTGTACTTTCATAATTTATGTACAATACATATATATTTGGTGAAATTTGATATTTTGTGTACAGTATATAATATGCCTTTGGTGTACTTTCATATTTTATTTACAGTATATAACATATATTTGGTGAAATTTGATATTTTATGTACAGTATATAATATATTTTTGGTGTACTTTCATATTTTATGTAGAGTATATAATATATATTTTTTGAAATTTGAAATTATATGTACAGTATATAACATATATTTGGTGAAATTTGATATTTTATAGACAGTATATAATATATATTTGGTGAAATTTTATTTTTTTATGTACAGTATATAATATATATTTTGTGTACTTTCATAATTTATGTGCAGTATATAATATATATTTTTTGAAATTTGATATTATAAGTACAGTATATAATATGTATTACGTGAAATTTGATATTTCATGGACAGTATATAATATATATTAGGTTAAATTTGATATTATATGTACAGTATATAATATATATTTGCTGTATTTTCATATTTTATGTATAGTATATAATGAACGTTTGGTGAAATTTGATATTTTCTATAGAGTATATCATATATATTTGGTGAAATTTGATATTTTATGTACAGTATATTATATATATTTGTTGAAATTTGATATTTTATCTACAGTATATAATGTATATTTGGTGAAATTTGATATTTCATATACAGTATATAATATATATTTGCTGTACTTTCATATATTATATACAGTATATCATATATATTTTGTGAAATTTGATATTTTATGCACAGTATATAATACATATTTAGTGTACTTTCATGTTTTATGTACAGTATATAATATATTTCTGGTGCACTTTCATATTTTATGAACAGTATATAATATATATTTTTTGAAATTTGATATTACATGTACAGTATATAATTTATATTTGGTGAAATTTGATGTTTTATGGACAGTATATAATATATATTTGGTGAAATTTGATATTTTATGTACATCATATAATATATATTTGGTGTACTTTCATCTTTTATGTACAGTATGTAATATATATTTTTTGAAATTTGATATTTTATGTACAGTATATATGTTTCGTGGAATTTGATATTTTATGGACAGTATATAATATATATTTGGTGAAATTTGATATTTTATGTTCAGTATATAATATGTATTTGCTGTATTTTCATATTTTATGTAGACTATATAATATACATTTGGTGAAATTTGATATTTTATATACAGTATACCAAATATATTTGGTGAAATTTGATATTTTATGTACAGTATGTTATATATATTTGGTGTACTTTCATAATTTATGTACAATACATATTATATATTTGGTTAAATTTGATATTTTGTGTACAGTATATAATATGCATTTGGTGTACTTTCATATTTTATTTACAGTTTATAATATATATTTGCTGTACTTTGATATTTTATGTAGAGTATATAATATAAATTTGGTGTACTTTCATATTTTATGTATAGTAGATAACATATTTTTGGGGTACTTTCATATTTTATGTACAGTATAAAATATATATTTGGTGAAATTTGATATTTTATGTACAGTATATAATATATATTTGGTGAAATTTGATATTTTATGTACAGTATATAATATATTTTTGGTGTACTTTCATATTTTATGTACAGTATATAATATATATTTTTTGAAATTTGATATTATATGTACAGTATATAATATATATTTGGTGAAATTTGATATTTTATGGACAGTATATAATATATATTTGGTGAAATTTGATATTTTATGTACAGTGTATAATATGTATTTGCTGTATTTTCATATTTTATGTATAGTATATAATATACATTTGGTGAAATTTGATATTTTATATACAGTATATCAAATATATTTGGTGAAATTTGATATTTTATGTACAGTATGATATATATATTTGGTGTACTTTCATAATTTATGTACAATATATATTATATATTTGGTTAAATTTGATATTTTGTGTACAGTATATAATATGCATTTGGTGTACTTTCATATTTTATTTACAGTATATAATATATATTTGCCTGTAGTTTGATATTTTATGTAGAGTATATAATATAAATTTGGTGTACTTTAATATTTTATGTACAGTAGATAACATATTTTTGGGGTACTTTCATATCTTATGTACAGTATACAATATATATTTGGTGAAATTTGATATTTTATGGACAGTATATAATATATATTTGGTGAAATTTGATATTTTATGCACAGCATATAATATATATTTGGTGTACTTTCATCTTTTATGTACAGTATGTAATATTTATTTTTTGAAATTTGATATTTTATGTAGAGTATATAATATATATTTCGTGGAATTTGATATTTTATGGACAGTATGTAATATATATTTGGTGAAATTTGATATTTTATGTACAGTATATATGTATTTGCTGTATTTTCATATTTTATGTATAGTATATAATATACATTTGGTGAAATTTGATATTTTATATACAGTATATCAAATATATTTGGTGAAATTTGATATTTTATGTACAGTATGATATATATATTTGGTGTACTTTCATAATTTATGTACAATATATATTATATATTTGGTTAAATTTGATATTTTGTGTACACTATATAATATGCATTTGGTGTACTTTCATAATTTATTTACAGTATATAATATATATTTGCTCTACTTTGATATTTTATGTAGAGTATATAATATAAATTTGGTGTACTTTCATATTTTATGTAGAGTAGATAACATATTTTTGGGTACTTTTATATTTTATGTACAGTATACAATATATATTTGGTGAAATTTGATATTTTATGTACAGTATATAATATATATTTGGTGAAATTTGATATTTTATGTACAGTATATAATATATTTTTGGTGTACTTTCATGTTTTATGTACAGTATATAATATATATTTTTTGAAATTTGATATTATATGTACAGTATATAATATATATTTGGTGAAATTTGATATTTTATGCACAGTATATAATATATATTTGGTGAAATTTGATATTTTATGTACAGTATATAATATGTATTTGCTGTATTTTCATATTTTATGTATAGTATATAATATACATTTGGTGAAATTTGATATTTTATATACAGTATATCAAATATATTTGGTGAAATTTGATATTTTATGTACAGTATGATATATATATTTGGTGTACTTTCATAATTAATGTACAATATATATTATATATTTGGTTAAATTTGATATTTTGTGTACAGTATATAATATGCATTTGGTGTACTTTCATATTTTATTTACAGTATATAATATATATTTGCTGTAGTTTGATATTTTATGTAGAGTATATAATATAAATTTGGTGTACTTTAATATTTTATGTACAGTAGATAACATATTTTTGGGGTACTTTCATATCTTAGGTACAGTATACAATATATATTTGGTGAAATTTGATATTTTATGTACAGTATATAATATATTTCTGGTGTACTTTCATATTTTATGAACAGTATATAATATATATTTTTTGAAATTTGATATTATATGTACAGTATATAATATATATTTGGTGAAATTTGATATTTTATGGACAGTATATAACATATATTTGGTGAAATTTCATATTTTCTGTACAGCATATAATATATATTTGGTGTACTTTCATCTTTTATGTACAGTATGTAATATTTATTTTTTGAAATTTGATATTTTATGTACAGTATATAATATATATTTCGTGGAATTTGATATTTTATGGACAGTATATAATATATATTTGGTGATATTTGATATTTTATGTACAGTATATAATATGTATTTGCTGTATTTTCATATTTTATGTATAGTATGTAATATACATTTGGTGAAATTTGATATTTTATATACAGTATACCAAGTATATTTGGTGAAATTTGATATTTTATGTACAGTATGATATACATATTTGGTGTACTTTCATAATTTATGTACAATATATATTATATATTTGGTTAAATTTGATATTTTGTGTACAGTATATAATATGCATTTGGTGTACTTTCATATTTTATTTACAGTATATAATATATATTTGCTGTACTTTGATATTTTATGTAGAGTATATAATATAAATTTGGTGTACTTTCATATTTTATGTACAGTAGATATATTTTTGGGGTACTTTCATATTTTATGTACAGTATACAATATATATTTGGTGAAATTTGATATTTTATGTACAGTATATAATATATATTTGGTGAAATTTAATATTTTATATACAGTATATAATATATTTTTGGTGTACTTTCATATTTTATGTACAGTATATAATATATATTTTTTGAAATTTGATATTATATGTACAGTATATAATATATATTTGGTGAAATTTGATATTTTATGGACAGTATATAATATATATTTGGTGAAATTTGATATTTTATGTACAGTATATAATATGTATTTGCTGTATTTTCATATTTTATGTATAGTATATAATATACATTTGCTGAAATTTGATATTTTATATACAGTATATCAAATATATTTGGTGAAATTTGATATTTTATGTACAGTATGATATATATATTTGGTGTACTTTCATAATTTATGTACAATATATATTATATATTTGGTTAAATTTGATATTTTGTGTACAGTATATAATATGCATTTGGTGTACTTTCATATTTTATTTACAGTATATAATATATATTTGCTGTAGTTTGATATTTTATGTAGAGTATATAATATAAATTTGGTGTACTTTCATATTTTATGTACAATAGATAACATATTTTTGGGGTACTTTCATATCTTATGTACAGTATACAATATATATTTGGTGAAATTTGATATTTTATGGAGAGTATGTAATATATTTCTGGTGTACTTTCATATTTTATGTAGAGTATATAATATATATTTTTTGAAATTTGATATTATATGTACAGTATATAATATATATTTCGTGAAATTTGATATTTTATGGACAGTATATAATATATATTTGGTGAAATTTGATATTTTATGTACAGCATATAATATATATTTGGTGTACTTTCATCTTTTATGTACAGTATGTAATATTTATTTTTTGAAATTTGATATTTTATGTACAGTATATAATATATATTTCGTGGAATTTGATATTTTATGGACAGTATATAATATATATTTGGTGAAATTTGATATTTTATGTACAGTATATAATATGTATTTGCTGTATTTTCATATTTTATGTATAGTATATAATATACATTTGGTGAAATTTGATATTTTATATACAGTATATCAAATATATTTGGTGAAATTTGATATTTTATGTACAGTATGATATATATATTTGGTGTACTTTCATAATTTATGTACAATATATATTATATATTTGGTTAAATTTGATATTTTGTGTACAGTATATAATATTCATTTGGTGTACTTTCATATTTTATTTACAGTATATAATATATATTTGCTGTACTTTGATATTTTATGTAGAGTATATAATATAAATTTGGTGTACTTTCATATTTTATGTACAGTAGATAACATATTTTTGGGGTACTTTCATATCTTATGTACAGTATGCAATATATATTTGGTGAAATTTGATATTTTATGTACAGTATATAATATATTTCTGGTGTACTTTCATATTTTATGAACAGTATATAATATATATTTTTTGAAATTTGATATTATATGTACAGTATATAATATATATTTGGTGAAATTTGATATTTTATGTACAGTATATAATATGTATTTGCTGTATTTTCATATTTTATGTATAGTATATAATATACATTTGGTGAAATTTGATATTTTATATACAGTATATCAAATATATTTGGTGAAATTTGATATTTTATGTACAGTATGATATATATATTTGGTGTACTTTCATAATTTATGTACAATATATATTATATATTTGGTTAAGTTTGATATTTTGTGTACAGTATATAATATGCATTTGGTGTACTTTCATATTTTATTTACAGTATATAATATATATTTGCTGTAGTTTGATATTTTATGTAGAGTATATAATATAAATTTGGTGTACTTTCATATTTTATGTACAGTAGATAACATATTTTTGGGGTACTTTCATATCTTATGTACAGTATACAATATATATTTGGTGAAATTTGATATTTTATGTACAGTATATAATATATTTCTGGTGTACTTTCATATTTTATGTAGAGTATATAATATATATTTTTTGAAATTTGATATTATATGTACAGTATATAATATATATTTCGTGAAATTTGATATTTTATGGACAGTATATAATATATATTTGGTGAAATTTGATATTTTATGTACAGCATATAATATATATTTGGTGTACTTTCATCTTTTATGTACAGTATGTAATATTTATTTTTTGAAATTTGATATTTTATGTACAGTATATAATATATATTTTGTGGAATTTGATATTTTATGGACAGTATGTAATATATATTTGGTGAAATTTGATATTTTATGTACAGTATATAATATGTATTTGCTGTATTTTCATATTTTATGTATAGTATATAATATACATTTGGTGAAATTTGATATTTTATATACAGTATATCAAATATATTTGGTGAAATTTGATATTTTATGTACAGTATGATATATATATTTGGTGTACTTTCATAATTTATGTACAATATATATTATATATTTGGTTAAATTTGATATTTTGTGTACAGTATATAATATGCATTTGGTGTACTTTCATATTTTATTTACAGTATATAATATATATTTGCTCTACTTTGATATTTTATGTAGAGTATATAATATAAATTTGGTGTACTTTCATATTTTATGTAGAGTAGATAACATATTTTTGGGTACTTTTATATTTTATGTACAGTATACAATATATATTTGGTGAAATTTGATATTTTATGTACAGTATATAATATATATTTGGTGAAATTTGATATTTTATGTACAGTATATAATATATTTTTGGTGTACTTTCATGTTTTATGTACAGTATATAATATATATTTTTTGAAATTTGATATTATATGTACAGTATATAATATATATTTGGTGAAATTTGATATTTTATGGACAGTATATAATATATATTTGGTGAAATTTGATATTTTATGTACAGTATATAATATGTATTTGCTGTATTTTCATATTTTATGTATAGTATATAATATACATTTGGTGAAATTTGATATTTTATATACAGTATATCAAATATATTTGGTGAAATTTGATATTTTATGTACAGTATGATATATATATTTAGTGTACTTTCATAATTTATGTACAATATATATTATATATTTGGTTAAATTTGATATTTTGTGTACAGTATATAATATGCATTTGGTGTACTTTCATATTTTATTTACAGTATATAATATATATTTGCTGTAGCTTGATATTTTATGTAGAGTATATAATATAAATTTGGTGTACTTTCATATTTTATGTACAGTAGATAACATATTTTTGGGGTACTTTCATATCTTATGTTCAGTATACAATATATATTTGGTGAAATTTGATATTTTATGTACAGTATATAATATATTTCTGGTGTACTTTCATATTTTATGAACAGTATATAATATATATTTTTTGAAATTTGATATTACATGTACAGTATATAATATATATTTAGTGAAATTTGATATTTTATGGACAGTATATAACATATATTTGGTGAAATTTGATATTTTCTGTACAGCATATAATATATATTTGGTGTACTTTCATCTTTTATGTACCGTATGTAATATTTATTTTTTGAAATTTGATATTTTATGTACAGTATATAATATATATTTCGTGGAATTTGATATTTTATGGACAGTATATAATATATATTTGGTGAAATTTGATATTTTATGTACAGTATATAATATGTATTTGCTGTATTTTCATATTTTATGTATAGTATATAATATACATTTGGTGAAATTTGATATTTTATATACAGTATACCAAGTATATTTGGTGAAATTTGATATTTTATGTACAGTATGATATACATATTTGGTGTACTTTCATAATTTATGTACAATATATATTATATATTTGGTTAAATTTGATATTTTGTGTACAGTATATAATATGCATTTGGTGTACTTTCATATTTTATTTACAGTATATAATATATATTTGCTGTACTTTGATATTTTATGCAGAGTATATAATATAAATTTGGTGTACTTTCATATTTTATGTACAGTAGATATATTTTTGGGGTACTTTCATATTTTATGTACAGTATACAATATATATTTGGTGAAATTTGATATTTTATGTACAGTATATAATATATATTTGGTGAAATTTAATATTTTATATACAGTATATAATATATTTTTGGTGTACTTTCATATTTTATGTACAGTATATAATATATATTTTTTGAAATTTGATATTATATGTACAGTATATAATATATATTTGGTGAAATTTGATATTTTATGGACAGTATATAATATATATTTGGTGAAATTTGATATTTTATGTACAGTATATAATATGTATTTGCTGTATTTTCATATTTTATGTATAGTATATAATATACATTTGCTGAAATTTGATATTTTATATACAGTATATCAAATATATTTGGTGAAATTTGATATTTTATGTACAGTATGATATATATATTTGGTGTACTTTCATAATTTATGTACAATATATATTATATATTCGGTTAAATTTGATATTTTGTGTACAGTATATAATATGCATTTGGTGTACTTTCATATTTTATTTACAGTATATAATATATATTTGCTGTAGTTTGATATTTTATGTAGAGTATATAATATAAATTTGGTGTACTTTCATATTTTATGTACAGTAGATAACATATTTTTGGGGTACTTTCATATCTTATGTACAGTATACAATATATATTTGGTGAAATTTGATATTTTATGGACAGTATATAATATATTTCTGGTGTACTTTCATCTTTTATGTACAGTATGTAATATTTATTTTTTGAAATTTGATATTTTATGTACAGTATATAATATATATTTCGTGGAATTTGATATTTTATGGACAGTATATAATATATATTTGGTGAAATTTGATATTTTATGTACAGTATATAATATGTATTTGCTGTATTTTCATATTTTATGTATAGTATATAATATACATTTGGTGAAATTTGATATTTTATATACAGTATATCAAATATATTTGGTGAAATTTGATATTTTATGTACAGTATGATATATATATTTGGTGTACTTTCATAATTTATGTACAATATATATTATATATTTGGTTAAATTTGATATTTTGTGTACAGTATATAATATTCATTTGGTGTACTTTCATATTTTATTTACAGTATATAATATATATTTGCAGTACTTTGATATTTTATGTAGAGTATATAATATAAATTTGGTGTACTTTCATATTTTATGTACAGTAGATAACATATTTTTGGGGTACTTTCATATCTTATGTACAGTATACAATATATATTTGGTGAAATTTGATATTTTATGTACAGTATATAATATATTTCTGGTGTACTTTCATATTTTATGAACAGTATATAATATATATTTTTTGAAATTTGATATTATATGTACAGTATATAATATATATTTGGTGAAATTTGATATTTTATGTACAGTATATAATATGTATTTGCTGTATTTTCATATTTTATGTATAGTATATAATATACATTTGGTGAAATTTGATATTTTATATACAGTATATCAAATATATTTGGTGAAATTTGATATTTTATGTACAGTATGATATATATATTTGGTGTACTTTCATAATTTATGTACAATATATATTATATATTTGGTTAAGTTTGATATTTTGTGTACAGTATATAATATGCATTTGGTGTACTTTCATATTTTATTTACAGTATATAATATATATTTGCTGTAGTTTGATATTTTATGTAGAGTATATAATATAAATTTGGTGTACTTTCATATTTTATGTACAGTAGATAACATATTTTTGGGGTACTTTCATATCTTATGTACAGTATACAATATATATTTGGTGAAATTTGATATTTTATGTACAGTATATAATATATTTCTGGTGTACTTTCATATTTTATGTAGAGTATATAATATATATTTTTTGAAATTTGATATTATATGTACAGTATATAATATATATTTCGTGAAATTTGATATTTTATGGACAGTATATAATATATATTTGGTGAAATTTGATATTTTATGTACAGCATATAATATATATTTGGTGTACTTTCATCTTTTATGTACAGTATGTAATATTTATTTTTTGAAATTTGATATTTTATGTACAGTATATAATATATATTTTGTGGAATTTGATATTTTATGTATAGTATATAATATACATTTGGTGAAATTTGATATTTTATATACAGTATATCAAATATATTTGGTGAAATTTGATATTTTATGTACAGTATGATATATATATTTGGTGTACTTTCATAATTTATGTACAATATATATTATATATTTGGTTAAATTTGATATTTTGTGTACAGTATATAATATGCATTTGGTGTACTTTCATATTTTATTTACAGTATATAATATATATTTGCTCTACTTTGATATTTTATGTAGAGTATATAATATAAATTTGGTGTACTTTCATATTTTATGTAGAGTAGATAACAAATTTTTGGGTACTTTTATATTTTATGTACAGTATACAATATATATTTGGTGAAATTTGATATTTTATGTACAGTATATAATATATATTTGGTGAAATTTGATATTTTATGTACAGTATATAATATATTTTTGGTGTACTTTCATGTTTTATGTACAGTATATAATATATATTTTTTGAAATTTGATATTATATGTACAGTATATAATATATATTTGGTGAAATTTGATATTTTATGGACAGTATATAATATATATTTGGTGAAATTTGATATTTTATGTACAGTATATAATATGTATTTGCTGTATTTTCATATTTTATGTATAGTATATAATATACATTTGGTGAAATTTGATATTTTATATACAGTATATCAAATATATTTGGTGAAATTTGATATTTTATGTACAGTATGATATATATATTTGGTGTACTTTCATAATTTATGTACAATATATATTATATATTTGGTTAAATTTGATATTTTGTGTACAGTATATAATATGCATTTGGTGTACTTTCATATTTTATTTACAGTATATAATATATATTTGCTGTAGTTTGATATTTTATGTAGAGTATATAATATAAATTTGGTGTACTTTAATATTTTATGTACAGTAGATAATATATTTTTGGGGTACTTTCATATCTTATGTACAGTATACAATATATATTTGGTGAAATTTGATATTTTATGTACAGTATATAATATATTTCTGGTGTACTTTCATATTTTATGAACAGTATATAATATATATTTTTTGAAATTTGATATTATATGTACAGTATATAATATATATTTGGTGAAATTTGATATTTTATGGACAGTATATAACATATATTTGGTGAAATTTGATATTTTCTGTACAGCATATAATATATATTTGGTGTACTTTCATCTTTTATGTACAGTATGTAATATTTATTTTTTGAAATTTGATATTTTATGTACAGTATATAATATATATTTCGTGGAATTTGATATTTTATGGACAGTATGTAATATATATTTGGTGAAATTTGATATTTTATGTACAGTATATAATATGTATTTGCTGTATTTTCATATTTTATGTATAGTATATAATATACATTTGGTGAAATTTGATATTTTATATACAGTATATCAAATATATTTGGTGAAATTTGATATTTTATGTACAGTATGATATATATATTTGGTGTACTTTCATAATTTATGTACAATATATATTATATATTTGGTTAAATTTGATATTTTGTGTACAGTATATAATATGCATTTGGTGTACTTTCATATTTTATTTACAGTATATAATATATATTTGCTGTACTTTGATATTTTATGCAGAGTATATAATATAAATTTGGTGTACTTTCATATTTTATGTACAGTAGATATATTTTTGGGGTACTTTCATATTTTATGTACAGTATACAATATATATTTGGTGAAATTTGATATTTTATGTACAGTATATAATATATATTTGGTGAAATTTAATATTTTATATACAGTATATAATATATTTTTGGTGTACTTTCATATTTTATGTACAGTATATAATATATATTTTTTGAAATTTGATATTATATGTACAGTATATAATATATATTTGGTGAAATTTGATATTTTATGGACAGTATATAATATATATTTGGTGAAATTTGATATTTTATGTACAGTATATAATATGTATTTGCTGTATTTTCATATTTTATGTATAGTATATAATATACATTTGCTGAAATTTGATATTTTATATACAGTATATCAAATATATTTGGTGAAATTTGATATTTTATGTACAGTATGATATATATATTTGGTGTACTTTCATAATTTATGTACAATATATATTATATATTCGGTTAAATTTGATATTTTGTGTACAGTATATAATATGCATTTGGTGTACTTTCATATTTTATTTACAGTATATAATATATATTTGCTGTAGTTTGATATTTTATGTAGAGTATATAATATAAATTTGGTGTACTTTCATATTTTATGTACAGTAGATAACATATTTTTGGGGTACTTTCATATCTTATGTACAGTATACAATATATATTTGGTGAAATTTGATATTTTATGGACAGTATATAATATATTTCTGGTGTACTTTCATCTTTTATGTACAGTATGTAATATTTATTTTTTGAAATTTGATATTTTATGTACAGTATATAATATATATTTCGTGGAATTTGATATTTTATGGACAGTATATAATATATATTTGGTGAAATTTGATATTTTATGTACAGTATATAATATGTATTTGCTGTATTTTCATATTTTATGTATAGTATATAATATACATTTGGTGAAATTTGATATTTTATATACAGTATATCAAATATATTTGGTGAAATTTGATATTTTATGTACAGTATGATATATATATTTGGTGTACTTTCATAATTTATGTACAATATATATTATATATTTGGTTAAATTTGATATTTTGTGTACAGTATATAATATTCATTTGGTGTACTTTCATATTTTATTTACAGTATATAATATATATTTGCAGTACTTTGATATTTTATGTAGAGTATATAATATAAATTTGGTGTACTTTCATATTTTATGTACAGTAGATAACATATTTTTGGGGTACTTTCATATCTTATGTACAGTATACAATATATATTTGGTGAAATTTGATATTTTATGTACAGTATATAATATATTTCTGGTGTACTTTCATATTTTATGAACAGTATATAATATATATTTTTTGAAATTTGATATTATATGTACAGTATATAATATATATTTGGTGAAATTTGATATTTTATGTACAGTATATAATATGTATTTGCTGTATTTTCATATTTTATGTATAGTATATAATATACATTTGGTGAAATTTGATATTTTATATACAGTATATCAAATATATTTGGTGAAATTTGATATTTTATGTACAGTATGATATATATATTTGGTGTACTTTCATAATTTATGTACAATATATATTATATATTTGGTTAAGTTTGATATTTTGTGTACAGTATATAATATGCATTTGGTGTACTTTCATATTTTATTTACAGTATATAATATATATTTGCTGTAGTTTGATATTTTATGTAGAGTATATAATATAAATTTGGTGTACTTTCATATTTTATGTACAGTAGATAACATATTTTTGGGGTACTTTCATATCTTATGTACAGTATACAATATATATTTGGTGAAATTTGATATTTTATGTACAGTATATAATATATTTCTGGTGTACTTTCATATTTTATGTAGAGTATATAATATATATTTTTTGAAATTTGATATTATATGTACAGTATATAATATATATTTCGTGAAATTTGATATTTTATGGACAGTATATAATATATATTTGGTGAAATTTGATATTTTATGTACAGCATATAATATATATTTGGTGTACTTTCATCTTTTATGTACAGTATGTAATATTTATTTTTTGAAATTTGATATTTTATGTACAGTATATAATATATATTTTGTGGAATTTGATATTTTATGTATAGTATATAATATACATTTGGTGAAATTTGATATTTTATATACAGTATATCAAATATATTTGGTGAAATTTGATATTTTATGTACAGTATGATATATATATTTGGTGTACTTTCATAATTTATGTACAATATATATTATATATTTGGTTAAATTTGATATTTTGTGTACAGTATATAATATGCATTTGGTGTACTTTCATATTTTATTTACAGTATATAATATATATTTGCTCTACTTTGATATTTTATGTAGAGTATATAATATAAATTTGGTGTACTTTCATATTTTATGTAGAGTAGATAACAAATTTTTGGGTACTTTTATATTTTATGTACAGTATACAATATATATTTGGTGAAATTTGATATTTTATGTACAGTATATAATATATATTTGGTGAAATTTGATATTTTATGTACAGTATATAATATATTTTTGGTGTACTTTCATGTTTTATGTACAGTATATAATATATATTTTTTGAAATTTGATATTATATGTACAGTATATAATATATATTTGGTGAAATTTGATATTTTATGGACAGTATATAATATATATTTGGTGAAATTTGATATTTTATGTACAGTATATAATATGTATTTGCTGTATTTTCATATTTTATGTATAGTATATAATATACATTTGGTGAAATTTGATATTTTATATACAGTATATCAAATATATTTGGTGAAATTTGATATTTTATGTACAGTATGATATATATATTTGGTGTACTTTCATAATTTATGTACAATATATATTATATATTTGGTTAAATTTGATATTTTGTGTACAGTATATAATATGCATTTGGTGTACTTTCATATTTTATTTACAGTATATAATATATATTTGCTGTAGTTTGATATTTTATGTAGAGTATATAATATAAATTTGGTGTACTTTAATATTTTATGTACAGTAGATAATATATTTTTGGGGTACTTTCATATCTTATGTACAGTATACAATATATATTTGGTGAAATTTGATATTTTATGTACAGTATATAATATATTTCTGGTGTACTTTCATATTTTATGAACAGTATATAATATATATTTTTTGAAATTTGATATTATATGTACAGTATATAATATATATTTGGTGAAATTTGATATTTTATGGACAGTATATAACATATATTTGGTGAAATTTGATATTTTCTGTACAGCATATAATATATATTTGGTGTACTTTCATCTTTTATGTACAGTATGTAATATTTATTTTTTGAAATTTGATATTTTATGTACAGTATATAATATATATTTCGTGGAATTTGATATTTTATGGACAGTATGTAATATATATTTGGTGAAATTTGATATTTTATGTACAGTATATAATATGTATTTGCTGTATTTTCATATTTTATGTATAGTATATAATATACATTTGGTGAAATTTGATATTTTATATACAGTATATCAAATATATTTGGTGAAATTTGATATTTTATGTACAGTATGATATATATATTTGGTGTACTTTCATAATTTATGTACAATATATATTATATATTTGGTTAAATTTGATATTTTGTGTACAGTATATAATATGCATTTGGTGTACTTTCATATTTTATTTACAGTATAAAATATATATTTGCTGTACTTTGATATTTTATGTAGAGTATATAATATAAATTTGGTGTACTTTCATATTTTATGTACAGTAGATAACATATTTTTGGGGTACTTTCATATTTTATGTACAGTATACAATATATATTTGGTGAAATTTGATATTTTATGTACAGTATATAATATATATTTGGTGAAATTTGATATTTTATGTACAGTATATAATATATTTTTGGTGTACTTTCATGTTTTATGTACAGTATATAATACATATTTTTTGAAATTTGATATTATATGTACAGTATATAATATATATTTGGTGAAATTTGATATTTTATGGACAGTATATAATATATATTTGGTGAAATTTGATATTTTATGTACAGTATATAATATGTATTTGCTGTATTTTCATATTTTATGTATAGTATATAATATACATTTGGTGAAATTTGATATTTTATATACAGTATATCAAATATATTTGGTGAAATTTGATATTTTATGTACAGTAGATAACATATTTTTGGGGTAGTTTCATATTTTATGTATAGTATACAATATATATTTGGTGAAATTTGATATTTTATGTACAGTATATAATATATTTCTGGTGTACTTTCATATTTTATGAACAGTATATAATATATATTTTTTGAAATTTGATATTATATGTACAGTATATAATATATATTTGGTGAAATTTGACATTTTATGGACAGTATGTAATATATATTTGGTGAAATTTGATATTTTATGTACAGCATATAATATATATTTGGTGAAATTTGATATTTTATGTACAGTATGTAATATATTTTTGATGTACTTTCATCTTTTATGTACAGTATGTAATATATATTTTTTGAAATTTGATATTATATGTACAGCATATAATATGTATTTCGTGAAATTTGATATTTTATGGACAGTATATAATATAGTTTTGGTGAAATTTGATATTTTATGTACAGTATATAATATGTATTTGCTGTATTTTCATATTTTATGAATAGTATATAATATACATTTGGTGAAATTTGATATTTTATATACAGTATATCAAATATATTTGGTGAAATTTGATATTTTATGAACAGTATGTTATATATATTTGGTGTACTTTCATAAATTATGTACAATACATATTATATATTTGGTGAAATTTGATATTTTGTGTACAGTATATAATGTGCCTTTGGTGTACTTTCATATTTTATTTACAGTATATAATATATATTTGCTGTACTTTGATATTTTATGTAGAGTATATAATATATATTCGGTGTACTTTCATATTTTATGTACAGTAGATAACATATTTTTGGGGTACCTTCATATTTTATGTACAGTATACAATATATATTTGGTGAAATTTGATATTTTATGGACAGTATATAATATATTTCTGGTGTACTTTCATATTTTATGTAGAGTATATAATATATATTTTTTGAAATTTGATATTATATGTACAGTATATAATATATATTTCGTGAAATTTGATATTTTATGGACAGTATATAATATATATTTGGTGAAATTTGATATTTTATGTACAGCATATAATATATATTTGGTGTACTTTCATCTTTTATGTACAGTATGTAATATTTATTTTTTGAAATTTGATATTTTATGTACAGTATATAATATATATTTCGTGGAATTTGATATTTTATGGACAGTATATAATATATATTTGGTGAAATTTGATATTTTATGTACAGTATATAATATGTATTTGCTGTATTTTCATATTTTATGTATAGTATATAATATACATTTGGTGAAATTTGATATTTTATATACAGTATATCAAATATATTTGGTGAAATTTGATATTTTATGTACAGTATGATATATATATTTGGTGTACTTTCATAATTTATGTACAATATATATTATATATTTGGTTAAATTTGATATTTTGTGTACAGTATATAATATTCATTTGGTGTACTTTCATATTTTATTTACAGTATATAATATATATTTGCTGTACTTTGATATTTTATGTAGAGTATATAATATAAATTTGGTGTACTTTCATATTTTATGTACAGTAGATAACATATTTTTGGGGTACTTTCATATCTTATGTACAGTATACAATATATATTTGGTGAAATTTGATATTTTATGCACAGTATATAATATATTTCTGGTGTACTTTCATATTTTATGTAGAGTATATAATATATATTTTTTGAAATTTGATATTATATGTACAGTATATAATATATATTTCGTGAAATTTGATATTTTATGGACAGTATATAATATATATTTGGTGAAATTTGATATTTTATGTACAGCATATAATATATATTTGGTGTACTTTCATCTTTTATGTACAGTATGTAATATTTATTTTTTGAAATTTGATATTTTAAGTACACTATATAATATATATTTTGTGGAATTTGATATTTTATGGACAGTATGTAATATATATTTGGTGAAATTTGATATTTTATGTACAGTATATAATATGTATTTGCTGTATTTTCATATTTTATGTATAGTATATAATATACATTTGGTGAAATTTGATATTTTATATACAGTATATCAAATATATTTGGTGAAATTTGATATTTTATGTACAGTATGATATATATATTTGGTGTACTTTCATAATTTATGTACAATATATATGATATATTTGGTTAAATTTGATATTTTGTGTACAGTATATAATATGCATTTGGTGTACTTTCATATTTTATTTACAGTATAAAATATATATTTGCTGTACTTTGATATTTTATGTAGAGTATATAATATAAATTTGGTGTACTTTCATATTTTATGTACAGTAGATAACATATTTTTGGGGTACTTTCATATTTTATGTACAGTATACAATATATATTTGGTGAAATTTGATATTTTATGTACAGTATATAATATATATTTGGTGAAATTTGATATTTTATGTACAGTATATAATATATTTTTGGTGTACTTTCATGTTTTATGTACAGTATATAATACATATTTTTTGAAATTTGATATTATATGTACAGTATATAATATATATTTGGTGAAATTTGATATTTTATGTACAGTATATAATATGTATTTGCTGTATTTTCATATTTTATGTATAGTATATAATATACATTTGTTGAAATTTGATATTTTATATACAGTACATCAAATATATTTGGTGAAATTTGATATTTTATGTACAGTAGATAACATATTTTTGGGGTAGTTTCATATTTTATGTATAGTATACAATATATATTTGGTGAAATTTGATATTTTATGTACAGTATATAATATATTTCTGGTGTACTTTCATATTTTATGAACAGTATATAATATATATTTTTTGAAATTTGATATTATATGTACAGTATATAATATATATTTGGTGAAATTTGACATTTTATGGACAGTATATAATATATATTTGGTGAAATTTGATATTTTATGTACAGCATATAATATATATTTGGTGAAATTTGATATTTTATGTACAGTATGTAATATATTTTTGATGTACTTTCATCTTTTATGTACAGTATGTAATATATATTTTTTGAAATTTGATATTATATGTACAGCATATAATATGTATTTCGTGAAATTTGATATTTTATGGACAGTATATAATATAGTTTTGGTGAAATTTGATATTTTATGTACAGTATATAATATGTATTTGCTGTATTTTCATATTTTATGAATAGTATATAATATACATTTGGTGAAATTTGATATTTTATATACAGTATATCAAATATATTTGGTGAAATTTGATATTTTATGAACAGTATGTTATATATATTTGGTGTACTTTCATAAATTATGTACAATACATATTATATATTTGGTGAAATTTGATATTTTGTGTACAGTATGTAATGTGCCTTTGGTGTACTTTCATATTTTATTTACAGTATATAATATATATTTGCTGTACTTTGATATTTTATGTAGAGTATATAATATATATTCGGTGTACTTTCATATTTTATGTACAGTAGATAACATATTTTTGGGGTACCTTCATATTTTATGTACAGTATACAATATATATTTGGTGAAATTTGATATTTTCTGTACTGTTTATAATATATATTTGGTGAAATTTGATATTTTATGTACAGTATATAATATATTTTTGGTGTACTTTCATATTTTATGTAGAGTATATAAAATATATTTTTTGAAATTTGATATTATATGTACAGTATATAACATATATTTGGTGAAATTTGATATTTTATGGACAGTATATAATATATATTTGGTGAAATTTGATATTTTATGTACAGTATATAACATATATTTTGTGTACTTTCATAATTTATGTACAGTATATAATATATATTTTTTGAAATTTGATATTATAAGTACGGTATATAATATGTATTACGTGAAATTTGATATTTCATGGACAGTATATAATATATATTAGGTGAAATTTGATATTATATGTACAGTATATAATATATATTTGCTGTATTTTCATATTTTATGTATAGTATATAATGCACATTTTGTGAAATTTGATATTTTATATAGAGTATATCATATATATTTGGTGAAATTTGATATTTTATGAACAGTATATTATATATATTTTTTGAAACTTGATATTTTATCTACAGTATATAATGTATATTTCGTGGAATTTGATATTTTATGGACAGTATATAATATATATTTGGTGAAATTTGATATTTTATGTACAGTATATAATATGTATTTGCTGTATTTTCATATTTTATGTATAGTATATAATATACATTTGGTGAAATTTGATATTTTATATACAGTATATCAATTATATTTGGTGAAATTTGATATTTTATGTACAGTATGATATATATATTTGGTGTACTTTCATAATTTATGTACAATATATATTATATATTTGGTTAAATTTGATATTTTGTGTTCAGTATATAATATGCATTTGGTGTACTTTCATATTTTATTTACAGTATATAATATATATTTGCTGTACTTTGATATTTTATGTAGAGTATATAATATAAATTTGGTGTACTTTCATATTTTATGTACAGTAGATAACATATTTTTGGGGTACTTTCATATTTTATGTACAGTATACAATATATATTTGGTGAAATTTGATATTTTCTGTACAGTATATAATATATATTTGGTGAAATTTGATATTTTATGTACAGTATATAATATATTTTTGGTGTACTTTCATATTTTATGTACAGTATATAATATATATTTTTTGAAATTTGATATTATATGTACAGTATATAATATATATTTGGTGAAATTTGATATTTTATGTACAGTATATAATATGTATTTGCTGTATTTTCATATTTTATGTATGGTATATAATATACATTTGGTGAAATTTGATATTTTATGTACAGTATGATATATATATTTGGTGTACTTTCATAATTTATGTACTATATATTATATATTTGGTAAAATTTGATATTTTGTGTACAGTATATAATATGTATTTGGTGTACTTTCATATTTTATTTACAGTATATAATATATATTTGCTGTACTTTGATACTTTATGTAGAGTATATAATATAAATTTGGTGTACCTTCATATTTTATGTACAGTAGATAACATATTTTTGGTGTACTTTCATAATTTATGTACAGTATACAATATATATTTGGTGAAATTTGATATTTTATGTACAGTATATAATATATTTCCGGTGTACTTTCATATTTTATGAACAGTATATAATATATATTTTTTGAAATTTTATATTATATGTACAGTATATAATATATATTTGGTGAAATTTGATATTTTATGGACAGTATATAATATATATTTGGTGAAATTTGATATTTTATGTACAGCATATAATATATATTTGGTGTACTTTCATCTTTTATGTACAGTATGTAATATATATTTTTTGAAATTTGATATTATATGTACAGTATATAATATATATTTCGTGTAATTTGATATTTTATGGACAGTATATAATATATATTTGGTGAAATTTGATATTTCATGTACAGTATATAATATGTATTTGCTGTATTTTCATATTTTATGTATAGTATATAATATACATTTGGTGAAATTTGATATTTTATATACAGTATATCAAATATATTTGGTGAAATTTGATATTTTATGAACAGTATGTTATGTATATTCGGTGTACTTTCATAATTTATGTACAATACATATATATTTGGTGAAATTTGATATTTTGTGTACAGTATATAATATGCCTTTGGTGTACTTTCATATTTTATTTACAGTATATAACATATATTTGGTGAAATTTGATATTTTATGTACAGTATATAATATATTTTTGGTGTACTTTCATATTTTATGTAGAGTATATAATATATATTTTTTGAAATTTGAAATTATATGTACAGTATATAACATATATTTGGTGAAATTTGATATTTTATAGACAGTATATAATATATATTTGCTGAAATTTGATATTTTATGTACAGTATATAATATATATTTTGTGTACTTTCATAATTTATGTGCAGTATATAATATATATTTTTTGAAATTTGATATTATAAGTACAGTATATAATATGTATTACGTGAAATTTGATATTTCATGGACAGTATATAATATATATTAGGTGAAATTTGATATTATATGTACAGTATATAATATATATTTGCTGTATTTTCATATTTTATGTATAGTATATAATGAAAGTTTGGTGAAATTTGATATTTTATATAGAGTATATCATATATATTTGGTGAAATTTGATATTTTATGTACAGTATATTATATATATTTGTTGAAATTTGATATTTTATCTACAGTATATAATGTATATTTGGTGAAATTTGATATTTCATATACAGTATATAATATATATTTGCTGAACTTTCATATATTATATACAGTATATCATATATATTTTGTGAAATTTGATATTTTATGCACAGTATATAATACATATTTAGTGTACTTTCATGTTTTATGTACAGTATATAATATATTTCTGGTGTACTTTCATATTTTATGAACAGTATATAATATATATTTTTTGAAATTTGATATTACATGTACAGTATATAATTTATATTTGGTGAAATTTGATATTTTATGGGCAGTATATAATATATATTTGGTGAAATTTGATATTTTATGTACATCATATAATATATATTTGGTGTACTTTCATCTTTTATGTACAGTATGTAATATTTATTTTTTGTAATTTGATATTTTATGTACAGTATATAATATATATTTCGTGGAATTTGATATTTTATGTTCAGTATATAATATGTATTTGCTGTATTTTCATATTTTATGTATACTATATAATATACATTTGGTGAAATTTGATATTTTATATACAGTATATCAAATATATTTGGTGAAATTTGATATTTTATGTACAGTATGTTATATATATTTGGTGTACTTTCATAATTTATGTACAATACATATTATATATTTGGTTAAATTTGATATTTTGTGTACAGTATATAATATGCATTTGGTGTACTTTCATATTTTATTTACAGTTTATAATATATATTTGCTGTACTTTGATATTTTATGTAGAGTATATAATATAAATTTGGTGTACTTTCATATTTTATGTACAGTAGATAACATATTTTTGGGGTAATTTCATATTTTATGTACAGTATACAATATATATTTGGTGAAATTTGATATTTTATGTACAGTATATAATATATATTTGGTGAAATTTGATATTTTATGTACAGTATATAATATATTTTTGGTGTACTTTCATATTTTATGTACAGTATATAATATATATTTTCTGAAATTTGATATTATATGTACAGTATATAATATATATTTGGTGAAATTTGATATTTTATGGACAGTATATAATATATATTTGGTGAAATTAGATATTTTATGTACAGTATATAATATGTATTTGCTGTATTTTCATATTTTATGTATAGTATATAATATACATTTGGTGAAATTTGATATTTTATATACAGTATATCAAATATATTTGGTGAAATTTGATATTTTATGTACAGTATGATATATATATTTGGTGTACTTTCATAATTTATGTACAATATATATTATATATTTGGTTAAATTTGATATTTTGTGTACAGTATATAATATTCATTTGGTGTACTTTCATATTTTATTTACAGTATATAATATATATTTGCTGTACTTTGATATTTTATGTAGAGTATATAATATAAATTTGGTGTACTTTCATATTTTATGTACAGTAGATAACATATTTTTGGGGTACTTTCATATCTTATGTACAGTATACAATATATATTTGGTGAAATTTGATATTTTATGCACAGTATATAATATATTTCTGGTGTACTTTCATATTTTATGTAGAGTATATAATATATATTTTTTGAAATTTGATATTATATGTACAGTATATAATATATATTTCGTGAAATTTGATATTTTATGGACAGTATATAATATATATTTGGTGAAATTTGATATTTTATGTACAGCATATAATATATATTTGGTGTACTTTCATCTTTTATGTACAGTATGTAATATTTATTTTTTGAAATTTGATATTTTAAGTACACTATATAATATATATTTTGTGGAATTTGATATTTTATGGACAGTATGTAATATATATTTGGTGAAATTTGATATTTTATGTACAGTATATAATATGTATTTGCTGTATTTTCATATTTTATGTATAGTATATAATATACATTTGGTGAAATTTGATATTTTATATACAGTATATCAAATATATTTGGTGAAATTTGATATTTTATGTACAGTATGATATATATATTTGGTGTACTTTCATAATTTATGTACAATATATATGATATATTTGGTTAAATTTGATATTTTGTGTACAGTATATAATATGCATTTGGTGTACTTTCATATTTTATTTACAGTATAAAATATATATTTGCTGTACTTTGATATTTTATGTAGAGTATATAATATAAATTTGGTGTACTTTCATATTTTATGTACAGTAGATAACATATTTTTGGGGTACTTTCATATTTTATGTACAGTATACAATATATATTTGGTGAAATTTGATATTTTATGTACAGTATATAATATATATTTGGTGAAATTTGATATTTTATGTACAGTATATAATATATTTTTGGTGTACTTTCATGTTTTATGTACAGTATATAATACATATTTTTTGAAATTTGATATTATATGTACAGTATATAATATATATTTGGTGAAATTTGATATTTTATGTACAGTATATAATATGTATTTGCTGTATTTTCATATTTTATGTATAGTATATAATATACATTTGTTGAAATTTGATATTTTATATACAGTACATCAAATATATTTGGTGAAATTTGATATTTTATGTACAGTAGATAACATATTTTTGGGGTAGTTTCATATTTTATGTATAGTATACAATATATATTTGGTGAAATTTGATATTTTATGTACAGTATATAATATATTTCTGGTGTACTTTCATATTTTATGAACAGTATATAATATATATTTTTTGAAATTTGATATTATATGTACAGTATATAATATATATTTGGTGAAATTTGACATTTTATGGACAGTATATAATATATATTTGGTGAAATTTGATATTTTATGTACAGCATATAATATATATTTGGTGAAATTTGATATTTTATGTACAGTATGTAATATATTTTTGATGTACTTTCATCTTTTATGTACAGTATGTAATATATATTTTTTGAAATTTGATATTATATGTACAGCATATAATATGTATTTCGTGAAATTTGATATTTTATGGACAGTATATAATATAGTTTTGGTGAAATTTGATATTTTATGTACAGTATATAATATGTATTTGCTGTATTTTCATATTTTATGAATAGTATATAATATACATTTGGTGAAATTTGATATTTTATATACAGTATATCAAATATATTTGGTGAAATTTGATATTTTATGAACAGTATGTTATATATATTTGGTGTACTTTCATAAATTATGTACAATACATATTATATATTTGGTGAAATTTGATATTTTGTGTACAGTATGTAATGTGCCTTTGGTGTACTTTCATATTTTATTTACAGTATATAATATATATTTGCTGTACTTTGATATTTTATGTAGAGTATATAATATATATTCGGTGTACTTTCATATTTTATGTACAGTAGATAACATATTTTTGGGGTACCTTCATATTTTATGTACAGTATACAATATATATTTGGTGAAATTTGATATTTTCTGTACTGTTTATAATATATATTTGGTGAAATTTGATATTTTATGTACAGTATATAATATATTTTTGGTGTACTTTCATATTTTATGTAGAGTATATAAAATATATTTTTTGAAATTTGATATTATATGTACAGTATATAACATATATTTGGTGAAATTTGATATTTTATGGACAGTATATAATATATATTTGGTGAAATTTGATATTTTATGTACAGTATATAACATATATTTTGTGTACTTTCATAATTTATGTACAGTATATAATATATATTTTTTGAAATTTGATATTATAAGTACGGTATATAATATGTATTACGTGAAATTTGATATTTCATGGACAGTATATAATATATATTAGGTGAAATTTGATATTATATGTACAGTATATAATATATATTTGCTGTATTTTCATATTTTATGTATAGTATATAATGCACATTTTGTGAAATTTGATATTTTATATAGAGTATATCATATATATTTGGTGAAATTTGATATTTTATGAACAGTATATTATATATATTTTTTGAAACTTGATATTTTATCTACAGTATATAATGTATATTTCGTGGAATTTGATATTTTATGGACAGTATATAATATATATTTGGTGAAATTTGATATTTTATGTACAGTATATAATATGTATTTGCTGTATTTTCATATTTTATGTATAGTATATAATATACATTTGGTGAAATTTGATATTTTATATACAGTATATCAATTATATTTGGTGAAATTTGATATTTTATGTACAGTATGATATATATATTTGGTGTACTTTCATAATTTATGTACAATATATATTATATATTTGGTTAAATTTGATATTTTGTGTTCAGTATATAATATGCATTTGGTGTACTTTCATATTTTATTTACAGTATATAATATATATTTGCTGTACTTTGATATTTTATGTAGAGTATATAATATAAATTTGGTGTACTTTCATATTTTATGTACAGTAGATAACATATTTTTGGGGTACTTTCATATTTTATGTACAGTATACAATATATATTTGGTGAAATTTGATATTTTCTGTACAGTATATAATATATATTTGGTGAAATTTGATATTTTATGTACAGTATATAATATATTTTTGGTGTACTTTCATATTTTATGTACAGTATATAATATATATTTTTTGAAATTTGATATTATATGTACAGTATATAATATATATTTGGTGAAATTTGATATTTTATGTACAGTATATAATATGTATTTGCTGTATTTTCATATTTTATGTATGGTATATAATATACATTTGGTGAAATTTGATATTTTATGTACAGTATGATATATATATTTGGTGTACTTTCATAATTTATGTACTATATATTATATATTTGGTAAAATTTGATATTTTGTGTACAGTATATAATATGTATTTGGTGTACTTTCATATTTTATTTACAGTATATAATATATATTTGCTGTACTTTGATACTTTATGTAGAGTATATAATATAAATTTGGTGTACCTTCATATTTTATGTACAGTAGATAACATATTTTTGGTGTACTTTCATAATTTATGTACAGTATACAATATATATTTGGTGAAATTTGATATTTTATGTACAGTATATAATATATTTCCGGTGTACTTTCATATTTTATGAACAGTATATAATATATATTTTTTGAAATTTTATATTATATGTACAGTATATAATATATATTTGGTGAAATTTGATATTTTATGGACAGTATATAATATATATTTGGTGAAATTTGATATTTTATGTACAGCATATAATATATATTTGGTGTACTTTCATCTTTTATGTACAGTATGTAATATATATTTTTTGAAATTTGATATTATATGTACAGTATATAATATATATTTCGTGTAATTTGATATTTTATGGACAGTATATAATATATATTTGGTGAAATTTGATATTTCATGTACAGTATATAATATGTATTTGCTGTATTTTCATATTTTATGTATAGTATATAATATACATTTGGTGAAATTTGATATTTTATATACAGTATATCAAATATATTTGGTGAAATTTGATATTTTATGAACAGTATGTTATGTATATTCGGTGTACTTTCATAATTTATGTACAATACATATATATTTGGTGAAATTTGATATTTTGTGTACAGTATATAATATGCCTTTGGTGTACTTTCATATTTTATTTACAGTATATAACATATATTTGGTGAAATTTGATATTTTATGTACAGTATATAATATATTTTTGGTGTACTTTCATATTTTATGTAGAGTATATAATATATATTTTTTGAAATTTGAAATTATATGTACAGTATATAACATATATTTGGTGAAATTTGATATTTTATAGACAGTATATAATATATATTTGCTGAAATTTGATATTTTATGTACAGTATATAATATATATTTTGTGTACTTTCATAATTTATGTGCAGTATATAATATATATTTTTTGAAATTTGATATTATAAGTACAGTATATAATATGTATTACGTGAAATTTGATATTTCATGGACAGTATATAATATATATTAGGTGAAATTTGATATTATATGTACAGTATATAATATATATTTGCTGTATTTTCATATTTTATGTATAGTATATAATGAAAGTTTGGTGAAATTTGATATTTTATATAGAGTATATCATATATATTTGGTGAAATTTGATATTTTATGTACAGTATATTATATATATTTGTTGAAATTTGATATTTTATCTACAGTATATAATGTATATTTGGTGAAATTTGATATTTCATATACAGTATATAATATATATTTGCTGAACTTTCATATATTATATACAGTATATCATATATATTTTGTGAAATTTGATATTTTATGCACAGTATATAATACATATTTAGTGTACTTTCATGTTTTATGTACAGTATATAATATATTTCTGGTGTACTTTCATATTTTATGAACAGTATATAATATATATTTTTTGAAATTTGATATTACATGTACAGTATATAATTTATATTTGGTGAAATTTGATATTTTATGGGCAGTATATAATATATATTTGGTGAAATTTGATATTTTATGTACATCATATAATATATATTTGGTGTACTTTCATCTTTTATGTACAGTATGTAATATTTATTTTTTGTAATTTGATATTTTATGTACAGTATATAATATATATTTCGTGGAATTTGATATTTTATGTTCAGTATATAATATGTATTTGCTGTATTTTCATATTTTATGTATACTATATAATATACATTTGGTGAAATTTGATATTTTATATACAGTATATCAAATATATTTGGTGAAATTTGATATTTTATGTACAGTATGTTATATATATTTGGTGTACTTTCATAATTTATGTACAATACATATTATATATTTGGTTAAATTTGATATTTTGTGTACAGTATATAATATGCATTTGGTGTACTTTCATATTTTATTTACAGTTTATAATATATATTTGCTGTACTTTGATATTTTATGTAGAGTATATAATATAAATTTGGTGTACTTTCATATTTTATGTACAGTAGATAACATATTTTTGGGGTAATTTCATATTTTATGTACAGTATACAATATATATTTGGTGAAATTTGATATTTTATGTACAGTATATAATATATATTTGGTGAAATTTGATATTTTATGTACAGTATATAATATATTTTTGGTGTACTTTCATATTTTATGTACAGTATATAATATATATTTTCTGAAATTTGATATTATATGTACAGTATATAATATATATTTGGTGAAATTTGATATTTTATGGACAGTATATAATATATATTTGGTGAAATTAGATATTTTATGTACAGTATATAATATGTATTTGCTGTATTTTCATATTTTATGTATAGTATATAATATACATTTGGTGAAATTTGATATTTTATATACAGTATATCAAATATATTTGGTGAAATTTGATATTTTATGTACAGTATGATATATATATTTGGTGTACTTTCATAATTTATGTACAATATATATTATATATTTGGTTAAATTTGATATTTTGTGTACAGTATATAATATGCATTTGGTGTACTTTCATATTTTATTTACAGTATATAATATATATTTGCTGTACTTTGATATTTTATGTAGAGTATATAATATAAATTTGGTGTACTTTCATATTTTATGCACAGTAGATAACATATTTTTGGGGTACTTTCATATCTTATGTACAGTATACAATATATATTTGGTGAAATTTGATATTTTATGTACAGTATATAATATATTTCTGATGTACTTTCATATTTTATGAACAGTATATAATATATATTTTTTGAAATTTGATATTATATGTACAGTATATAATATATATTTCGTGGAATTTGATATTTTATGGACAGTATGTAATATATATTTGGTGAAATTTGATATTTTATGTACAGTATATATGTATTTGCTGTATTTTCATATTTTATGTATAGTATAATATACATTTGGTGAAATTTGATATTTTATATACAGTATATCAAATATATTTGGTGAAATTTGATATTTTATGTACAGTATGATATATATATTTGGTGTACTTTCATAATTTATGTACAATATATATTATATATTTGGTTAAATTTGATATTTTGTGTACAGTATATAATATGCATTTGGTGTACTTTCATATTTTATTTACAGTATATAATATATATTTGCTGTACTTTGATATTTTATGTAGAGTATATAATATAAATTTGGTGTACTTTCATATTTTATGTACAGTAGATAACATATTTTTGGGGTACTTTCATATCTTATGTACAGTATACAATATATATTTGGTGAAATTTGATATTTTATGTACAGTATATAATATATTTCTGGTGTACTTTCATATTTTATGAACAGTATATAATATATATTTTTTGAAATTTGATATTATATGTACAGTATATAATATATATTTGGTGAAATTTGATATTTTATGGACAGTATATAATATATATTTGGTGAAATTTGATATTTTATGTACAGCATATAATATATATTTGGTGTACTTTCATCTTTTATGTACAGTATGTAATATTTATTTTTTAAAGTTTGATATTTTATGTACAGTATATAATATATATTTTGTGGAATTTGATATTTTATGGACAGTATGTAATATATATTTGGTGAAATTTGATATTTTATGTACAGTATATAATATGTATTTGCTGTATTTTCATATTTTATGTATAGTATATAATATACATTTGGTGAAATTTGATATTTTATATACAGTATATCAAATATATTTGGTGAAATTTGATATTTTATGTACAGTATGATATATATATTTGGTGTACTTTCATAATTTATGTACAATATATATTATATATTTGGTTAAATTTGATATTTTGTGTACAGTATATAATATGCATTTGGTGTACTTTCATATTTTATTTACAGTATATAATATATATTTGCTGTAGTTTGATATTTTATGTAGAGTATATAATATAAATTTGGTGTACTTTAATATTTTATGTACAGTAGATAACATATTTTTGGGGTACTTTCATATCTTATGTACAGTATACAATATATATTTGGTGAAATTTGATATTTTATGGACAGTATATAATATATATTTGGTGAAATTTGATATTTTATGCACAGCATATAATATATATTTGGTGTACTTTCATCTTTTATGTACAGTATGTAATATTTATTTTTTGAAATTTGATATTTTATGTAGAGTATATAATATATATTTCGTGGAATTTGATATTTTATGGACAGTATGTAATATATATTTGGTGAAATTTGATATTTTATGTACAGTATATATGTATTTGCTGTATTTTCATATTTTATGTATAGTATAATATACATTTGGTGAAATTTGATATTTTATATACAGTATATCAAATATATTTGGTGAAATTTGATATTTTATGTACAGTATGATATATATATTTGGTGTACTTTCATAATTTATGTACAATATATATTATATATTTGGTTAAATTTGATATTTTGTGTACAGTATATAATATGCATTTGGTGTACTTTCACATTTTATTTACAGTATATAATATATATTTGCTCTACTTTGATATTTTATGTAGAGTATATAATATAAATTTGGTGTACTTTCATATTTTATGTAGAGTAGATAACATATTTTTGGGTACTTTCATATTTTATGTACAGTATACAATATATATTTGGTGAAATTTGATATTTTATGTACAGTATATAATATATTTTTGGTGTACTTTCATATTTTATGTACAGTATATAATATATATTTTTTGAAATTTGATATTATATGTACAGTATATAATATATATTTGGTGAAATTTGATATTTTATGGACAGTATATAATATATATTTGGTGAAATTTGATATTTTATGTACAGTATATAATATGTATTTGCTGTATTTTCATATTTTATGTAGAGTATATAATATACATTTGGTGAAATTTGATATTTTATATACAGTATATCAAATATATTTGGTGAAATTTGATATTTTATGTACAGTATGATATATATATTTGGTGTACTTTCATAATTTATGTACAATATATATTATATATTTGGTTAAATTTGATATTTTGTTTACAGTATATAATATGCATTTGGTGTACTTTCATATTTTATTTACAGTATATAATATATATTTGCTGTACTTTGATATTTTATGTAGAGTATATAATATAAATTTGGTGTTCTTTCATATTTTATGTACAGTAGATAACATATTTTTGGGGTACTTTCATATCTTATGTACAGTATACAATATATATTTGGTGAAATTTGATATTTTATGTACAGTATATAATATATTTCTGGTGTACTTTCATATTTTATGAACAGTATATAATATATATTTTTTGAAATTTGATATTATATGTACAGTATATAATATATATTTGGTGAAATTTGATATTTTATGGACAGTATATAACATATATTTGGTGATATTTGATATTTTCTGTACAGCATATAATATATATTTGGTGTACTTTCATCTTTTATGTACAGTATGTAATATTTATTTTTTGAAATTTGATATCTTATGTACAGTATATAATATATATTTCGTGGAATTTGATATTTTATGGACAGTATATAATATATATTTGGTGAAATTTGATATTTTATGCACAGCATATAATATATATTTGGTGTACTTTCATCTTTTATGTACAGTATGTAATATTTATTTTTTGAAATTTGATATTTTATGTACAGTATATAATATATATTTCGTGGAATTTGATATTTTATGGACAGTATATAATATATATTTGGTGAAATTTGATATTTTATGTACAGTATATAATATGTATTTGCTGTATTTTCATATTTTATGTATAGTATATAATATACATTTGGTGAAATTTGATATTTTATATACAGTATATCAAGTATATTTGGTGAAATTTGATATTTTATGTACAGTATGATATACATATTTGGTGTACTTTCATAATTTATGTACTATATATTATATATTTGGTTAAATTTGATATTTTGTGTACAGTATATAATATGCATTTGGTGTACTTTCATATTTTATTTACAGTATATAATATATATTTGCTGTACTTTGATATTTTATGTAGAGTATATAATATAAATTTGGTGTACTTTCATATTTTATGTACAGTAGATATATTTTTGGGGTACTTTCATATTTTATGTACAGTATACAATATATATTTGGTGAAATTTGATATTTTATGTACAGTATATAATATATATTTGGTGAAATTTATATTACTGAATAAATATTACAGTATGTAATATTTATTTTTTGAAATTTGATATTTTATGTAGAGTATATAATATATATTTCGTGGAATTTGATATTTTATGGACAGTATGTAATATATATTTGGTGAAATTTGATATTTTATATACAGTATATATGTATTTGCTGTATTTTCATATTTTACGTATAGTATAATATACATTTGGTGAAATTTGATATTTTATATACAGTATACCAAATATATTTGGTGAAATTTGATATTTTATGTACAGTATGATATATATATTTGGTGTACTTTCATAATTTATGTACAATATATATTATATATTTGGTTAAATTTGATATTTTGTGTACAGTATATAATATGCATTTGGTGTACTTTCACATTTTATTTACAGTATATAATATATATTTGCTCTACTTTGATATTTTATGTAGAGTATATAATAAAAATTTGGTGTACTTTCATATTTTATGTAGAGTAGATAACATATTTTTGGGTACTTTCATATTTTATGTACAGTATACAATATATATTTGGTGAAATTTGATATTTTATGTACAGTATATAATATATTTTTGGTGTACTTTCATATTTTATGTACAGTATATAATATATATTTTTTGAAATTTGATATTATATGTACAGTATATAATATATATTTGGTGAAATTTGATATTTTATGGACAGTATATAATATATATTTGGTGAAATTTGATATTTTATGTACAGTATATAATATGTATTTGCTGTATTTTCATATTTTATGTAGAGTATATAATATACATTTGGTGAAATTTGATATTTTATATACAGTATATCAAATATATTTGGTGAAATTTGATATTTTATGTACAGTATGATATATATATTTGGTGTACTTTCATAATTTATGTACAATATATATTATATATTTGGTTAAATTTGATATTTTGTTTACAGTATATAATATGCATTTGGTGTACTTTCATATTTTATTTACAGTATATAATATATATTTGCTGTACTTTGATATTTTATGTAGAGTATATAATATAAATTTGGTGTACTTTCATATTTTATGTACAGTAGATAACATATTTTTGGGTTACTTTCATATCTTATGTACAGTATACAATATATATTTGGTGAAATTTGATATTTTATGTACAGTATATAATATATTTCTGGTGTACTTTCATATTTTATGTAGAGTATATAATATATATTTTTTGAAATTTGATATTATATGTACAGTATATAATATATATTTCGTGAAATTTGATATTTTATGGACAGTATATAATATATATTTGGTGAAATTTGATATTTTATGTACAGCATATAATATTTATTTGGTGTACTTTCATCTTTTATGTACAGTATGTAATATTTATTTTTTGAAATTTGATATTTTATGTACAGTATATAATATATATTTCGTGGAATTTGATATTTTATGGACAGTATATAATATATATTTGGTGAAATTTGATATTTTATGTACAGTATATAATATGTATTTGCTGTATTTTCATATTTTATGTATAGTATATAATATACATTTGGTGAAATTTGATATTTTATATACAGTATATCAAATATATTTGGTGAAATTTGATATTTTATGTACAGTATGATATATATATTTGGTGTACTTTCATAATTTATGTACAATATATATTATATATTTGGTTAAATTTGATATTTTGTGTACAGTATATAATATTCATTTGGTGTACTTTCATATTTTATTTACAGTATATAATATATATTTGCTGTAGTTTGATATTTTATGTAGAGTATATAATATAAATTTGGTGTACTTTCATATTTTATGTACAGTAGATAACATATTTTTGGGGTACTTTCATATCTTATGTACAGTATACAATATATATTTGGTGAAATTTGATATTTTATGTACAGTATATAATATATTTCTGGTGTACTTTCATATTTTATGTAGAGTATATAATATATATTTTTTGAAATTTGATATTATATGTACAGTATATAATATATATTTGGTGAAATTTGATATTTTATGGACAGTATATAATATATATTTGGTGAAATTTGATATTTTATGTACAGCATATAATATATATTTGGTGTACTTTCATCTTTTATGTACAGTATGTAATATTTATTTTTTGAAATTTGATATTTTATGTACAGTATATAATATATATTTCGTGGAATTTGATATTTTATGGACAGTATGTAATATATATTTGGTGAAATTTGATATTTTATGTACAGTATATAATATGTATTTGCTGTATTTTCATATTTTATGTATAGTATATAATATACATTTGGTGAAATTTGATATTTTATATACAGTATATCAAATATATTTGGTGAAATTTGATATTTTATGTACAGTATGATATATATATTTGGTGTACTTTCATAATTTATGTACAATATATATGATATATTTGGTTAAATTTGATATTTTGTGTACAGTATATAATATGCATTTGGTGTACTTTCATATTTTATTTACAGTATAAAATATATATTTGCTGTACTTTGATATTTTATGTAGAGTATATAATATAAATTTGGTGTACTTTCATATTTTATGTACAGTAGATAACATATTTTTGGGGTACTTTCATATTTTATGTACAGTATACAATATATATTTGGTGAAATTTGATATTTTATGTACAGTATATAATATATATTTGGTGAAATTTGATATTTTATGTACAGTATATAATATATTTTTGGTGTACTTTCATGTTTTATGTACAGTATATAATACATATTTTTTGAAATTTGATATTATATGTACAGTATATAATATATATTTGGTGAAATTTGATATTTTATGTACAGTATATAATATGTATTTGCTGTATTTTCATATTTTATGTATAGTATATAATATACATTTGTTGAAATTTGATATTTTATATACAGTACATCAAATATATTTGGTGAAATTTGATATTTTATGTACAGTAGATAACATATTTTTGGGGTAGTTTCATATTTTATGTATAGTATACAATATATATTTGGTGAAATTTGATATTTTATGTACAGTATATAATATATTTCTGGTGTACTTTCATATTTTATGAACAGTATATAATATATATTTTTTGAAATTTGATATTATATGTACAGTATATAATATATATTTGGTGAAATTTGACATTTTATGGACAGTATATAATATATATTTGGTGAAATTTGATATTTTATGTACAGCATATAATATATATTTGGTGAAATTTGATATTTTATGTACAGTATGTAATATATTTTTGATGTACTTTCATCTTTTATGTACAGTATGTAATATATATTTTTTGAAATTTGATATTATATGTACAGCATATAATATGTATTTCGTGAAATTTGATATTTTATGGACAGTATATAATATAGTTTTGGTGAAATTTGATATTTTATGTACAGTATATAATATGTATTTGCTGTATTTTCATATTTTATGAATAGTATATAATATACATTTGGTGAAATTTGATATTTTATATACAGTATATCAAATATATTTGGTGAAATTTGATATTTTATGAACAGTATGTTATATATATTTGGTGTACTTTCATAAATTATGTACAATACATATTATATATTTGGTGAAATTTGATATTTTGTGTACAGTATATAATGTGCCTTTGGTGTACTTTCATATTTTATTTACAGTATATAATATATATTTGCTGTACTTTGATATTTTATGTAGAGTATATAATATATATTCGGTGTACTTTCATATTTTATGTACAGTAGATAACATATTTTTGGGGTACCTTCATATTTTATGTACAGTATACAATATATATTTGGTGAAATTTGATATTTTCTGTACTGTTTATAATATATATTTGGTGAAATTTGATATTTTATGTACAGTATATAATATATTTTTGGTGTACTTTCATATTTTATGTAGAGTATATAAAATATATTTTTTGAAATTTGATATTATATGTACAGTATATAACATATATTTGGTGAAATTTGATATTTTATGGACAGTATATAATATATATTTGGTGAAATTTGATATTTTATGTACAGTATATAACATATATTTTGTGTACTTTCATAATTTATGTACAGTATATAATATATATTTTTTGAAATTTGATATTATAAGTACGGTATATAATATGTATTACGTGAAATTTGATATTTCATGGACAGTATATAATATATATTAGGTGAAATTTGATATTATATGTACAGTATATAATATATATTTGCTGTATTTTCATATTTTATGTATAGTATATAATGCACATTTTGTGAAATTTGATATTTTATATAGAGTATATCATATATATTTGGTGAAATTTGATATTTTATGAACAGTATATTATATATATTTTTTGAAACTTGATATTTTATCTACAGTATATAATGTATATTTCGTGGAATTTGATATTTTATGGACAGTATATAATATATATTTGGTGAAATTTGATATTTTATGTACAGTATATAATATGTATTTGCTGTATTTTCATATTTTATGTATAGTATATAATATACATTTGGTAAAATTTGATATTTTATATACAGTATATCAATTATATTTGGTGAAATTTGATATTTTATGTACAGTATGATATATATATTTGGTGTACTTTCATAATTTATGTACAATATATATTATATATTTGGTTAAATTTGATATTTTGTGTACAGTATATAATATGCATTTGGTGTACTTTCATATTTTATTTACAGTATATAATATATATTTGCTGTACTTTGATATTTTATGTAGAGTATATAATATAAATTTGGTGTACTTTCATATTTTATGTACAGTAGATAACATATTTTTGGGGTACTTTCATATTTTATGTACAGTATACAATATATATTTGGTGAAATTTGATATTTTCTGTACAGTATATAATATATATTTGGTGTAATTTGATATTTTATGTACAGTATATAATATATTTTTGGTGTACTTTCATATTTTATGTACAGTATATAATATATATTTTTTGAAATTTGATATTATATGTACAGTATATAATATATATTTGGTGAAATTTGATATTTTATGTACAGTATATAATATGTATTTGCTGTATTTTCATATTTTATGTATGGTATATAATATACATTTGGTGAAATTTGATATTTTATGTACAGTATGATATATATATTTGGTGTACTTTCATAATTTATGTACAATATATATTATATATTTGGTAAAATTTGATATTTTGTGTACAGTATATAATATGTATTTGGTGTACTTTCATATTTTATTTACAGTATATAATATATATTTGCTGTACTTTGATACTTTATGTAGAGTATATAATATAAATTTGGTGTACCTTCATATTTTATGTACAGTAGATAACATATTTTTGGTGTACTTTCATAATTTATGTACAGTATACAATATATATTTGGTGAAATTTGATATTTTATGTACAGTATATAATATATTTCTGGTGTACTTTCATATTTTATGAACAGTATATAATATATATTTTTTGAAATTTTATATTATATGTACAGTATATAATATATATTTGGTGAAATTTGATATTTTATGGACAGTATATAATATATATTTGGTGAAATTTGATATTTTATGTACAGCATATAATATATATTTGGTGTACTTTCATCTTTTATGTACAGTATGTAATATATATTTTTTGAAATTTGATATTATATGTACAGTATATAATATATATTTCGTGTAATTTGATATTTTATGGACAGTATATAATATATATTTGGTGAAATTTGATATTTCATGTACAGTATATAATATGTATTTGCTGTATTTTCATATTTTATGTATAGTATATAATATACATTTGGTGAAATTTGATATTTTATATACAGTATATCAAATATATTTGGTGAAATTTGATATTTTATGAACAGTATGTTATGTATATTCGGTGTACTTTCATAATTTATGTACAATACATATATATTTGGTGAAATTTGATATTTTGTGTACAGTATATAATATGCCTTTGGTGTACTTTCATATTTTATTTACAGTATATAACATATATTTGGTGAAATTTGATATTTTATGTACAGTATATAATATATTTTTGGTGTACTTTCATATTTTATGTAGAGTATATAATATATATTTTTTGAAATTTGAAATTATATGTACAGTATATAACATATATTTGGTGAAATTTGATATTTTATAGACAGTATATAATATATATTTTCTGAAATTTGATATTTTATGTACAGTATATAATATATATTTTGTGTACTTTCATAATTTATGTGCAGTATATAATATATATTTTTTGAAATTTGATATTATAAGTACAGTATATAATATGTATTACGTGAAATTTGATATTTCATGGACAGTATATAATATATATTAGGTGAAATTTGATATTATATGTACAGTATGTAATATATATTTGCTGTATTTTCATATTTTATGTATAGTATATAATGAAAGTTTGGTGAAATTTGATATTTTATATAGAGTATATCATATATATTTGGTGAAATTTGATATTTTATGTACAGTATATTATATATATTTGTTGAAATTTGATATTTTATCTACAGTATATAATGTATATTTGGTGAAATTTGATATTTCATATACAGTATATAATATATATTTGCTGAACTTTCATATATTATATACAGTATATCATATATATTTTGTGAAATTTGATATTTTATGCACAGTATATAATACATATTTAGTGTACTTTCATGTTTTATGTACAGTATATAATATATTTCTGGTGTACTTTCATATTTTATGAACAGTATATAATATATATTTTTTGAAATTTGATATTACATGTACAGTATATAATTTATATTTGGTGAAATTTGATATTTTATGGGCAGTATATAATATATATTTGGTGAAATTTGATATTTTATGTACATCATATAATATATATTTGGTGTACTTTCATCTTTTATGTACAGTATGTAATATATATTTTTTGTAATTTGATATTTTATGTACAGTATATAATATATATTTCGTGGAATTTGATATTTTATGTTCAGTATATAATATGTATTTGCTGTATTTTCATATTTTATGTATACTATATAATATACATTTGGTGAAATTTGATATTTTATATACAGTATATCAAATATATTTGGTGAAATTTGATATTTTATGTACAGTATGTTATATATATTTGGTGTACTTTCATAATTTATGTACAATACATATTATATATTTGGTTAAATTTGATATTTTGTGTACAGTATATAATATGCATTTGGTGTACTTTCATATTTTATTTACAGTTTATAATATATATTTGCTGTACTTTGATATTTTATGTAGAGTATATAATATAAATTTGGTGTACTTTCATATTTTATGTACAGTAGATAACATATTTTTGGGGTAATTTCATATTTTATGTACAGTATACAATATATATTTGGTGAAATTTGATATTTTATGTACAGTATATAATATATATTTGGTGAAATTTGATATTTTATGTACAGTATATAATATATTTTGGTGTACTTTCATATTTTATGTACAGTATATAATATATATTTTCTGAAATTTGATATTATATGTACAGTATATAATATATATTTGGTGAAATTTGATATTTTATGGACAGTATATAATATATATTTGGTGAAATTAGATATTTTATGTACAGTATATAATATGTATTTGCTGTATTTTCATATTTTATGTATAGTATATAATATACATTTGGTGAAATTTGATATTTTATATACAGTATATCAAATATATTTGGTGAAATTTGATATTTTATGTACAGTATGATATATATATTTGGTGTACTTTCATAATTTATGTACAATATATATTATATATTTGGTTAAATTTGATATTTTGTGTACAGTATATAATATGCATTTGGTGTACTTTCATATTTTATTTACAGTATATAATATATATTTGCTGTACTTTGATATTTTATGTAGAGTATATAATATAAATTTGGTGTACTTTCATATTTTATGTACAGTAGATAACATATTTTTGGGGTACTTTCATATCTTATGTACAGTATACAATATATATTTGGTGAAATTTGATATTTTATGTACAGTATATAATATATTTCTGATGTACTTTCATATTTTATGAACAGTATATAATATATATTTTTTGAAATTTGATATTATATGTACAGTATATAATATATATTTCGTGGAATTTGATATTTTATGGACAGTATGTAATATATATTTGGTGAAATTTGATATTTTATGTACAGTATATATGTATTTGCTGTATTTTCATATTTTATGTATAGTATAATATACATTTGGTGAAATTTGATATTTTATATACAGTATATCAAATATATTTGGTGAAATTTGATATTTTATGTACAGTATGATATATATATTTGGTGTACTTTCATAATTTATGTACAATATATATTATATATTTGGTTAAATTTGATATTTTGTGTACAGTATATAATATGCATTTGGTGTACTTTCATATTTTATTTACAGTATATAATATATATTTGCTGTACTTTGATATTTTATGTAGAGTATATAATATAAATTTGGTGTACTTTCATATTTTATGTACAGTAGATAACATATTTTTGGGGTACTTTCATATCTTATGTACAGTATACAATATATATTTGGTGAAATTTGATATTTTATGTACAGTATATAATATATTTCTGGTGTACTTTCATATTTTATGAACAGTATATAATATATATTTTTTGAAATTTGATATTATATGTACAGTATATAATATATATTTGGTGAAATTTGATATTTTATGGACAGTATATAATATATATTTGGTGAAATTTGATATTTTATGTACAGCATATAATATATATTTGGTGTACTTTCATCTTTTATGTACAGTATGTAATATTTATTTTTTAAAGTTTGATATTTTATGTACAGTATATAATATATATTTTGTGGAATTTGATATTTTATGGACAGTATGTAATATATATTTGGTGAAATTTGATATTTTATGTACAGTATATAATATGTATTTGCTGTATTTTCATATTTTATGTATAGTATATAATATACATTTGGTGAAATTTGATATTTTATATACAGTATATCAAATATATTTGGTGAAATTTGATATTTTATGTACAGTATGATATATATATTTGGTGTACTTTCATAATTTATGTACAATATATATTATATATTTGGTTAAATTTGATATTTTGTGTACAGTATATAATATGCATTTGGTGTACTTTCATATTTTATTTACAGTATATAATATATATTTGCTGTAGTTTGATATTTTATGTAGAGTATATAATATAAATTTGGTGTACTTTAATATTTTATGTACAGTAGATAACATATTTTTGGGGTACTTTCATATCTTATGTACAGTATACAATATATATTTGGTGAAATTTGATATTTTATGGACAGTATATAATATATATTTGGTGAAATTTGATATTTTATGCACAGCATATAATATATATTTGGTGTACTTTCATCTTTTATGTACAGTATGTAATATTTATTTTTTGAAATTTGATATTTTATGTAGAGTATATAATATATATTTCGTGGAATTTGATATTTTATGGACAGTATGTAATATATATTTGGTGAAATTTGATATTTTATGTACAGTATATATGTATTTGCTGTATTTTCATATTTTATGTATAGTATAATATACATTTGGTGAAATTTGATATTTTATATACAGTATATCAAATATATTTGGTGAAATTTGATATTTTATGTACAGTATGATATATATATTTGGTGTACTTTCATAATTTATGTACAATATATATTATATATTTGGTTAAATTTGATATTTTGTGTACAGTATATAATATGCATTTGGTGTACTTTCACATTTTATTTACAGTATATAATATATATTTGCTCTACTTTGATATTTTATGTAGAGTATATAATATAAATTTGGTGTACTTTCATATTTTATGTAGAGTAGATAACATATTTTTGGGTACTTTCATATTTTATGTACAGTATACAATATATATTTGGTGAAATTTGATATTTTATGTACAGTATATAATATATTTTTGGTGTACTTTCATATTTTATGTACAGTATATAATATATATTTTTTGAAATTTGATATTATATGTACAGTATATAATATATATTTGGTGAAATTTGATATTTTATGGACAGTATATAATATATATTTGGTGAAATTTGATATTTTATGTACAGTATATAATATGTATTTGCTGTATTTTCATATTTTATGTAGAGTATATAATATACATTTGGTGAAATTTGATATTTTATATACAGTATATCAAATATATTTGGTGAAATTTGATATTTTATGTACAGTATGATATATATATTTGGTGTACTTTCATAATTTATGTACAATATATATTATATATTTGGTTAAATTTGATATTTTGTTTACAGTATATAATATGCATTTGGTGTACTTTCATATTTTATTTACAGTATATAATATATATTTGCTGTACTTTGATATTTTATGTAGAGTATATAATATAAATTTGGTGTTCTTTCATATTTTATGTACAGTAGATAACATATTTTTGGGGTACTTTCATATCTTATGTACAGTATACAATATATATTTGGTGAAATTTGATATTTTATGTACAGTATATAATATATTTCTGGTGTACTTTCATATTTTATGAACAGTATATAATATATATTTTTTGAAATTTGATATTATATGTACAGTATATAATATATATTTGGTGAAATTTGATATTTTATGGACAGTATATAACATATATTTGGTGATATTTGATATTTTCTGTACAGCATATAATATATATTTGGTGTACTTTCATCTTTTATGTACAGTATGTAATATTTATTTTTTGAAATTTGATATCTTATGTACAGTATATAATATATATTTCGTGGAATTTGATATTTTATGGACAGTATATAATATATATTTGGTGAAATTTGATATTTTATGCACAGCATATAATATATATTTGGTGTACTTTCATCTTTTATGTACAGTATGTAATATTTATTTTTTGAAATTTGATATTTTATGTACAGTATATAATATATATTTCGTGGAATTTGATATTTTATGGACAGTATATAATATATATTTGGTGAAATTTGATATTTTATGTACAGTATATAATATGTATTTGCTGTATTTTCATATTTTATGTATAGTATATAATATACATTTGGTGAAATTTGATATTTTATATACAGTATATCAAGTATATTTGGTGAAATTTGATATTTTATGTACAGTATGATATACATATTTGGTGTACTTTCATAATTTATGTACTATATATTATATATTTGGTTAAATTTGATATTTTGTGTACAGTATATAATATGCATTTGGTGTACTTTCATATTTTATTTACAGTATATAATATATATTTGCTGTACTTTGATATTTTATGTAGAGTATATAATATAAATTTGGTGTACTTTCATATTTTATGTACAGTAGATATATTTTTGGGGTACTTTCATATTTTATGTACAGTATACAATATATATTTGGTGAAATTTGATATTTTATGTACAGTATATAATATATATTAGGTGAAATTTATATTACTGAATAAATATTACAGTATGTAATATTTATTTTTTGAAATTTGATATTTTATGTAGAGTATATAATATATATTTCGTGGAATTTGATATTTTATGGACAGTATGTAATATATATTTGGTGAAATTTGATATTTTATATACAGTATATATGTATTTGCTGTATTTTCATATTTTATGTATAGTATAATATACATTTGGTGAAATTTGATATTTTATATACAGTATATCAAATATATTTGGTGAAATTTGATATTTTATGTACAGTATGATATATATATTTGGTGTACTTTCATAATTTATGTACAATATATATTATATATTTGGTTAAATTTGATATTTTGTGTACAGTATATAATATGCATTTGGTGTACTTTCACATTTTATTTACAGTATATAATATATATTTGCTCTACTTTTTTATTTTATGTAGAGTATATAATATAAATTTGGTGTACTTTCATATTTTATGTAGAGTAGATAACATATTTTTGGGTACTTTCATATTTTATGTACAGTATACAATATATATTTGGTGAAATTTGATATTTTATGTACAGTATATAATATATTTTTGGTGTACTTTCATATTTTATGTACAGTATATAATATATATTTTTTGAAATTTGATATTATATGTACAGTGTATAATATATATTTGGTGAAATTTGATATTTTATGGACAGTATATAATATATATTTGGTGAAATTTGATATTTTATGTACAGTATATAATATGTATTTGCTGTATTTTCATATTTTATGTAGAGTATATAATATACATTTGGTGAAATTTGATATTTTATATACAGTATATCAAATATATTTGGTGAAATTTGATATTTTATGTACAGTATGATATATATATTTGGTGTACTTTCATAATTTATGTACAATATATATTATATATTTGGTTAAATTTGATATTTTGTTTACAGTATATAATATGCATTTGGTGTACTTTCATATTTTATTTACAGTATATAATATATATTTGCTGTACTTTGATATTTTATGTAGAGTATATAATATAAATTTGGTGTACTTTCATATTTTATGTACAGTAGATAACATATTTTTGGGTTACTTTCATATCTTATGTACAGTATACAATATATATTTGGTGAAATTTGATATTTTATGTACAGTATATAATATATTTCTGGTGTACTTTCATATTTTATGTAGAGTATATAATATATATTTTTTGAAATTTGATATTATATGTACAGTATATAATATATATTTCGTGAAATTTGATATTTTATGGACAGTATATAATATATATTTGGTGAAATTTGATATTTTATGTACAGCATATAATATTTATTTGGTGTACTTTCATCTTTTATGTACAGTATGTAATATTTATTTTTTGAAATTTGATATTTTATGTACAGTATATAATATATATTTCGTGGAATTTGATATTTTATGGACAGTATATAATATATATTTGGTGAAATTTGATATTTTATGTACAGTATATAATATGTATTTGCTGTATTTTCATATTTTATGTATAGTATATAATATACATTTGGTGAAATTTGATATTTTATATACAGTATATCAAATATATTTGGTGAAATTTGATATTTTATGTACAGTATGATATATATATTTGGTGTACTTTCATAATTTATGTACAATATATATTATATATTTGGTTAAATTTGATATTTTGTGTACAGTATATAATATGCATTTGGTGTACTTTCATATTTTATTTACAGTATATAATATATATTTGCTGTACTTTGATATTTTATGTAGAGTATATAATATAAATTTGGTGTACTTTCATATTTTATGTACAGTAGATAACATATTTTTGGGGTACTTTCATATCTTATGTACAGTATACAATATATATTTGGTGAAATTTGATATTTTATGTACAGTATATAATATATTTCTGGTGTACTTTCATATTTTATGAACAGTATATAATATATATTTTTTGAAATTTGATATTATATGTACAGTATATAATATATATTTGGTGAAATTTGATATTTTATGGACAGTATATAATATATATTTGGTGAAATTTGATATTTTATGTACAGCATATAATATATATTTGGTGTACTTTCATCTTTTATGTACAGTATGTAATATTTATTTTTTAAAGTTTGATATTTTATGTACAGTATATAATATATATTTTGTGGAATTTGATATTTTATGGACAGTATGTAATATATATTTGGTGAAATTTGATATTTTATGTACAGTATATAATATGTATTTGCTGTATTTTCATATTTTATGTATAGTATATAATATACATTTGGTGAAATTTGATATTTTATATACAGTATATCAAATATATTTGGTGAAATTTGATATTTTATGTACAGTATGATATATATATTTGGTGTACTTTCATAATTTATGTACAATATATATTATATATTTGGTTAAATTTGATATTTTGTGTACAGTATATAATATGCATTTGGTGTACTTTCATATTTTATTTACAGTATATAATATATATTTGCTGTAGTTTGATATTTTATGTAGAGTATATAATATAAATTTGGTGTACTTTAATATTTTATGTACAGTAGATAACATATTTTTGGGGTACTTTCATATCTTATGTACAGTATACAATATATATTTGGTGAAATTTGATATTTTATGGACAGTATATAATATATATTTGGTGAAATTTGATATTTTATGCACAGCATATAATATATATTTGGTGTACTTTCATCTTTTATGTACAGTATGTAATATTTATTTTTTGAAATTTGATATTTTATGTAGAGTATATAATATATATTTCGTGGAATTTGATATTTTATGGACAGTATGTAATATATATTTGGTGAAATTTGATATTTTATGTACAGTATATATGTATTTGCTGTATTTTCATATTTTATGTATAGTATAATATACATTTGGTGAAATTTGATATTTTATATACAGTATATCAAATATATTTGGTGAAATTTGATATTTTATGTACAGTATGATATATATATTTGGTGTACTTTCATAATTTATGTACAATATATATTATATATTTGGTTAAATTTGATATTTTGTGTACAGTATATAATATGCATTTGGTGTACTTTCACATTTTATTTACAGTATATAATATATATTTGCTCTACTTTGATATTTTATGTAGAGTATATAATATAAATTTGGTGTACTTTCATATTTTATGTAGAGTAGATAACATATTTTTGGGTACTTTCATATTTTATGTACAGTATACAATATATATTTGGTGAAATTTGATATTTTATGTACAGTATATAATATATTTTTGGTGTACTTTCATATTTTATGTACAGTATATAATATATATTTTTTGAAATTTGATATTATATGTACAGTATATAATATATATTTGGTGAAATTTGATATTTTATGGACAGTATATAATATATATTTGGTGAAATTTGATATTTTATGTACAGTATATAATATGTATTTGCTGTATTTTCATATTTTATGTAGAGTATATAATATACATTTGGTGAAATTTGATATTTTATATACAGTATATCAAATATATTTGGTGAAATTTGATATTTTATGTACAGTATGATATATATATTTGGTGTACTTTCATAATTTATGTACAATATATATTATATATTTGGTTAAATTTGATATTTTGTTTACAGTATATAATATGCATTTGGTGTACTTTCATATTTTATTTACAGTATATAATATATATTTGCTGTACTTTGATATTTTATGCAGAGTATATAATATAAATTTGGTGTTCTTTCATATTTTATGTACAGTAGATAACATATTTTTGGGGTACTTTCATATCTTATGTACAGTATACAATATATATTTGGTGAAATTTGATATTTTATGTACAGTATATAATATATTTCTGGTGTACTTTCATATTTTATGAACAGTATATAATATATATTTTTTGAAATTTGATATTATATGTACAGTATATAATATATATTTGGTGAAATTTGATATTTTATGGACAGTATATAACATATATTTGGTGATATTTGATATTTTCTGTACAGCATATAATATATATTTGGTGTACTTTCATCTTTTATGTACAGTATGTAATATTTATTTTTTGAAATTTGATATCTTATGTACAGTATATAATATATATTTCGTGGAATTTGATATTTTATGGACAGTATATAATATATATTTGGTGAAATTTGATATTTTATGCACAGCATATAATATATGTTTGGTGTACTTTCATCTTTTATGTACAGTATGTAATATTTATTTTTTGAAATTTGATATTTTATGTACAGTATATAATATATATTTCGTGGAATTTGATATTTTATGGACAGTATATAATATATATTTGGTGAAATTTGATATTTTATGTACAGTATATAATATGTATTTGCTGTATTTTCATATTTTATGTATAGTATATAATATACATTTGGTGAAATTTGATATTTTATATACAGTATATCAAGTATATTTGGTGAAATTTGATATTTTATGTACAGTATGATATACATATTTGGTGTACTTTCATAATTTATGTACTATATATTATATATTTGGTTAAATTTGATATTTTGTGTACAGTATATAATATGCATTTGGTGTACTTTCATATTTTATTTACAGTATATAATATATATTTGCTGTACTTTGATATTTTATGTAGAGTATATAATATAAATTTGGTGTACTTTCATATTTTATGTACAGTAGATATATTTTTGGGGTACTTTCATATTTTATGTACAGTATACAATATATATTTGGTGAAATTTGATATTTTATGTACAGTATATAATATATATTTGGTGAAATTTGATATTTTATATACAGTATATAATATATTTTTGGTGTACTTTCATGTTTTATGTACAGTATATAATATATATTTTTTGAAATTTGATATTATATGTACAGTATATAATATATATTTGGTGAAATTTGATATTTTATGGACAGTATATAATATATATTTGGTGAAATTTGATATTTTATGTACAGTATATAATATGTATTTGCTGTATTTTCATATTTTATGTATAGTATATAATATACATTTGGTGAAAGTTGATATTTTATATACAGTATATCAAATATATTTGGTGAAATTTGATATTTTATGTACAGTATGATATATATATTTGGTGTACTTTCATAATTTATCTACAATATATATTATATATTTGGTTAAATTTGATATTTTGTGTACAGTATATAATATGCATTTGGTGTACTTTCATATTTTATTTACAGTATATAATATATATTTGCTGTACTTTGATATTTTATGTAGAGTATATAATATAAATTTGGTGTACTTTCATATTTTATGTACAGTAGATAACATATTTTTGGGTTACTTTCATATCTTATGTACAGTATACAATATATATTTGGTGAAATTTGATATTTTATGTACAGTATATAATATATTTCTGGTGTACTTTCATATTTTATGTAGAGTATATAATATATATTTTTTGAAATTTGATATATGTACAGTATATAATATATATTTCGTGAAATTTGATATTTTATGGACAGTATATAATATATATTTGGTGAAATTTGATATTTTATGTACAGCATATAATATATATTTGGTGTACTTTCATCTTTTATGTACAGTATGTAATATTTATTTTTTGAAATTTGATATTTTATGTACAGTATATAATATATATTTCGTGGAATTTGATATTTTATGGACAGTATATAATATATATTTGGTGAAATTTGATATTTTATGTACAGTATATAATATGTATTTGCTGTATTTTCATATTTTATGTATAGCATATAATATACATTTGGTGAAATTTGATATTTTATATACAGTATATCAAATATATTTGGTGAAATTTGATATTTTATGTACAGTATGATATATATATTTGGTGTACTTTCATAATTTATGTACAATATATATTATATATTTGGTTAAATTTGATATTTTGTGTACAGTATATAATATGCATTTGGTGTACTTTCATATTTTATTTACAGTATATAATATATATTTGCTGTACTTTGATATTTTATGTAGAGTATATAATATAAATTTGGTGTACTTTCATATTTTATGTACAGTAGATAACATATTTTTGGGGTACTTTCATATCTTATGTACAGTATACAATATATATTTGGTGAAATTTGATATTTTATGTACAGTATATAATATATTTCTGGTGTACTTTCATATTTTATGAACAGTATATAATATATATTTTTTGAAATTTGATATATGTACAGTATATAATATATATTTGGTGAAATTTGATATTTTATGTACAGTTTATAATATGTATTTGCTGTATTTTCATATTTTATGTATAGTATATAATATACATTTGGTGAAATTTGATATTTTATATACAGTATATCAAATATATTTGGTGAAATTTGATATTTTATGTACAGTATGATATATATATTTGGTGTACTTTCATAATTTATGTACAATATATATTATATATTTGGTTAAGTTTGATATTTTGTGTACAGTATATAATATGCATTTGGTGTACTTTCATATTTTATTTACAGTATATAATATATATTTGCTGTAGTTTGATATTTTATGTAGAGTATATAATATAAATTTGGTGTACTTTCATATTTTATGTACAGTAGATAACATATTTTTGGGGTACTTTCATATCTTATGTACAGTATACAATATATATTTGGTGAAATTTGATATTTTATGTACTGTATATAATATATTTCTGGTGTACTTTAATATTTTATGTAGAGTATATAATATATATTTTTTGAAATTTGATATTATATGTACAGTATATAATATATATTTCGTGAAATTTGATATTTTATGGACAGTATATAATATATATTTGGTGAAATTTGATATTTTATGTACAGTATATAATATGTATTTGCTGTATTTTCATATTTTATGTATAGTATATAATATACATTTGGTGAAATTTGATATTTTATATACAGTATATCAAATATATTTGGTGAAATTTGATATTTTATGTACAGTATGATATATATATTTGGTGTACTTTCATAATTTATGTACAATATATATTATATATTTGGTTAAATTTGATATTTTGTGTACAGTATATAATATGCATTTGGTGTACTTTCATATTTTATTTACAGTATATAATATATATTTGCTGTAGTTTGATATTTTATGTAGAGTATATAATATAAATTTGGTGTACTTTCATATTTTATGTACAGTAGATAACATATTTTTGGGGTACTTTCATATCTTATGTACAGTATACAATATATATTTGGTGAAATTTGATATTTTATGTACAGTATATAATATATTTCTGGTGTACTTTCATATTTTATGAACAGTATATAATATATATTTTTTGAAATTTGATATTATATGTACAGTATATAATATATATTTGGTGAAATTTGATATTTTATGGACAGTATATAATATATATTTGGTGAAATTTCATCTTTTATGTACAGTATATAATATATATTTGGTGTACTTTCATCTTTTATGTACATTATGTAATATATATTTTTTGAAATTTGCTATTTTATGTACAGTATATAATATATATTTCGTGGAATTTGATATTTTATGGACAGTATATAATATATATTTGGTGAAATTTGATATTTTATGTACAGTATATAATATGTATTTGCTGTATTTTCATATTTTATTAATAGTATGTAATATACATTTGGTGAAATTTGATATTTTATATACAGTATATCAAATATATTTGGTGAAATTTGATATTTTATATACAGTATATCAAATATATTTGGTGAAATTTTATATTTTATGTACAGTATATAATATATTTTTGGAGTACTTTCATTTTTAATGTACAGTATACAATATATATTTTTTGAAATTTAATATTATATGAACAGTACATAATATATATTTGGTGAAATTTGATATTTTATGGACAGTATATAATATTTATTTGGTGAAATTTCATATTTTATGTACAGTATATAATATACATTTATTGAAATTTCGTATTTTATGTACATTATATAATATATATTTGGTGTACTTTCATATTTTATATACAGTATATAGTATATATTTTCTGAAATTTCATATTTTATGTACAGTATATAATATATATTTGGTGAAATTTGATATTTCATGTACGGCATATAATATATATTTGTTGAAATTTGATATTTTATGTTCAGTATATAATATATATTTGCTGTATTTTCATATTTTGTGTACGGTATATAATATATACTTGGTGAAATTTGATATTTTATACACTGCATATAATATATATTTGGTGAAATTTGATATTTTATGTACAGTATATAATATATTTCTGGTGTACTTTCATATTTTATGAACAGTATATAATATATATTTTTTGAAATTTGATATTACATGTACAGTATATAATATATATTTGGTGAAATTTGATATTTTATGTACAGTATATAATATATATTTGGTGAAATTCGATATTTTATGTACAGCATATAATATATATTTGGTGTACTTTCACCTTTTATGTACAGTATGTAATATATATTTTTTGAAATTTGATATTTTATGTACAGTATATAATATATATTTTGTGGAATTTGATATTTTATGGACAGTATATAATATATATTTGGTGAAATTTGATATTTTATGTAGTGTATATAATATGTATTTGCTGTATTTTCAAATTTTATGTATAGTATATAATATACATTTGGTGAAATTTGATATTTTATATACAGTATATCAAATATATTTGGTGAAATTTGATATTTTATGTACAGTATGTTATATATATTTGGTGTACTTTCATAATTTATGTACAATACATATTATATATTTGGTTAAATTTGATATTTTGTGTACAGTATATAATATGCATTTGGTGTACTTTCATATTTTATTTACAGTATATAATATATATTTGCTGTAGTTTGATATTTTATGTAGAGTATATAATATAAATTTGGTGTACTTTCATATTTTATGTACAGTAGATAACATATTTTTGGGGTACTTTCATATTTTATGTACAGTATACAATATATATTTGGTGAAATTTGATATTTTATGTACAGTATATAATATATTTCTGGTGTACTTTCATATTTTATGTAGAGTATATAATATATATTTTTTGAAATTTGATATTATATGTACAGTATATAATATATATTTCGTGAAATTTGATATTTTATGGACAGTATATAATATATATTTGGTGAAATTTGATATTTTATGTACAGCATATAATATATATTTGGTGTACTTTCATCTTTTATGTACAGTATGTAATATTTATTTTTTGAAATTTGATATTTTATGTACAGTATATAATATATATTTCGTGGAATTTGATATTTTATGGACAGTATATAATATATATTTGGTGAAATTTGATATTTTATGTACAGTATATAATATGTATTTGCTGTATTTTCATATTTTATGTATAGTATGTAATAAACATTTGGTGAAATTTGATATTTTATATACAGTATATCAAGTATATTTGGTGAAATTTGATATTTTATGTACAGTATGATATACATATTTGGTGTACTTTCATAATTTATGTACAATATATATTATATATTTGGTTAAATTTGATATTTTGTGTACAGTATATAATATGCATTTGGTGTACTTTCATATTTTATTTACAGTATATAATATATATTTGCTGTACTTTGATATTTTATGTAGAGTATATAATATAAATTTGGTGTACTTTCATATTTTATGTACAGTAGATAACATATTTTTGGGGTTCTTTCATATCTTATGTACAGTATACAATATATATTTGGTGAAATTTGATATTTTATGTACAGTATATAATATATTTCTGGTGTACTTTCATATTTTATGAACAGTATATAATATATATTTTTTGAAATTTGATATTATATGTACAGTATATAATATATATTTGGTGAAATTTGATATTTTATGGACAGTATATAATATATATTTGGTGAAATTTGATATTTTATGTACAGCATATAATATATATTTGGTGTACTTTCATCTTTTATGTACAGTATGTAATATTTATTTTTTAAAGTTTGATATTTTATGTACAGTATATAATATATATTTCGTGGAATTTGATATTTTATGGACAGTATGTAATATATATTTGGTGAAATTTGATATTTTATGTACAGTATATAATATGTATTTGCTGTATTTTCATATTTTATGTATAGTATATAATATACATTTGGTGAAATTTGATATTTTATATACAGTATATCAAATATATTTGGTGAAATTTGATATTTTATGTACAGTATGATATATATATTTGGTGTACTTTCATAATTTATGTACAATATATATTATATATTTGGTTAAATTTGATATTTTGTGTACAGTATATAATATGCATTTGGTGTACTTTCATATTTTATTTACAGTATATAATATATATTTGCTGTAGTTTGATATTTTATGTAGAGTATATAATATAAATTTGGTGTACTTTAATATTTTATGTACAGTAGATAACATATTTTTGGGGTACTTTCATATCTTATGTACAGTATACAATATATATTTGGTGAAATTTGATATTTTATGGACAGTATATAATATATATTTGGTGAAATTTGATATTTTATGCACAGCATATAATATATATTTGGTGTACTTTCATCTTTTATGTACAGTATGTAATATTTATTTTTTGAAATTTGATATTTTATGTACAGTATATAATATATATTTCATGGAATTTGATATTTTATGGACAGTATGTAATATATATTTGGTGAAATTTGATATTTTATGTACAGTATATATGTATTTGCTGTATTTTCATATTTTATGTATAGTATAATATACATTTGGTGAAATTTGATATTTTATATACAGTATATCAAATATATTTGGTGAAATTTGATATTTTATGTACAGTATGATATATATATTTGGTGTACTTTCATAATTTATGTACAATATATATTATATATTTGGTTAAATTTGATATTTTGTGTACAGTATATAATATGCATTTGGTGTACTTTCATATTTTATTTACAGTATATAATATATATTTGCTCTACTTTGATATTTTATGTAGAGTATATAATATATATTTGGTGTACTTTCATATTTTATGTAGAGTAGATAACATATTTTTGGGTACTTTCATATTTTATGTACAGTATACAATATATATTTGGTGAAATTTGATATTTTATGTACAGTATATAATATATTTTTGGTGTACTTTCATATTTTATGTACAGTATATAATATATATTTTTTGAAATTTGATATTATATGTACAGTATATAATATATATTTGGTGAAATTTGATATTTTATGGACAGTATATAATATATATTTGGTGAAATTTGATATTTTATGTACAGTATATAATATGTATTTGCTGTATTTTCATATTTTATGTAGAGTATATAATATACATTTGGTGAAATTTGATATTTTATATACAGTATATCAAATATATTTGGTGAAATTTGATATTTTATGTACAGTATGATATATATATTTGGTGTACTTTCATAATTTATCTACAATATATATTATATATTTGGTTAAATTTGATATTTTGTTTACAGTATATAATATGCATTTGGTGTACTTTCATATTTTATTTACAGTATATAATATATATTTGCTGTACTTTGATATTTTATGTAGAGTATATAATATAAATTTGGTGTACTTTCATATTTTATGTACAGTAGATAACATATTTTTGGGTTACTTTCATATCTTATGTACAGTATACAATATATATTTGGTGAAATTTGATATTTTATGTACAGTATATAATATATTTCTGGTGTACTTTCATATTTTATGTAGAGTATATAATATATATTTTTTGAAATTTGATATTATATGTACAGTATATAATATATATTTCGTGAAATTTGATATTTTATGGACAGTATATAATATATATTTGGTGAAATTTGATATTTTATGTACAGCATATAATATATATTTGGTGTACTTTCATCTTTTATGTACAGTATGTAATATTTATTTTTTGAAATTTGATATTTTATGTACAGTATATAATATATATTTCGTGGAATTTGATATTTTATGGACAGTATATAATATATATTTGGTGAAATTTGATATTTTATGTACAGTATATAATATGTATTTGCTGTATTTTCATATTTTATGTATAGTATATAATATACATTTGGTGAAATTTGATATTTTATATACAGTATATCAAATATATTTGGTGAAATTTGATATTTTATGTACAGTATGATATATATATTTGGTGTACTTTCATAATTTATGTACAATATATATTATATATTTGGTTAAATTTGATATTTTGTGTACAGTATATAATATGCATTTGGTGTACTTTCATATTTTATTTACAGTATATAATATATATTTGCTGTACTTTGATATTTTATGTAGAGTATATAATATAAATTTGGTGTACTTTCATATTTTATGTACAGTAGATAACATATTTTTGGGGTACTTTCATATCTTATGTACAGTATACAATATATATTTGGTGAAATTTGATATTTTATGTACAGTATATAATATATTTCTGGTGTACTTTCATATTTTATGAACAGTATATAATATATATTTTTTGAAATTTGATATATGTACAGTATATAATATATATTTGGTGAAATTTGATATTTTATGTACAGTATATAATATGTATTTGCTGTATTTTCATATTTTATGTATAGTATATAATATACATTTGGTGAAATTTGATATTTTATATACAGTATATCAAATATATTTGGTGAAATTTGATATTTTATGTACAGTATGATATATATATTTGGTGTACTTTCATAATTTATGTACAATATATATTATATATTTGGTTAAGTTTGATATTTTGTGTACAGTATATAATATGCATTTGGTGTACTTTCATATTTTATTTACAGTATATAATATATATTTGCTGTAGTTTGATATTTTATGTAGAGTATATAATATAAATTTGGTGTACTTTCATATTTTATGTACAGTAGATAACATATTTTTGGGGTACTTTCATATCTTATGTACAGTATACAATATATATTTGGTGAAATTTGATATTTTATGTACTGTATATAATATATTTCTGGTGTACTTTAATATTTTATGTAGAGTATATAATATATATTTTTTGATATTTGATATTATATGTACAGTATATAATATATATTTCGTGAAATTTGATATTTTATGGACAGTATATAATATATATTTGGTGAAATTTGATATTTTATGTACAGTATATAATATGTATTTGCTGTATTTTCATATTTTATGTATAGTATATAATATACATTTGGTGAAATTTGATATTTTATATACAGTATATCAAATATATTTGGTGAAATTTGATATTTTATGTACAGTATGATATATATATATGGTGTACTTTCATAATTTATGTACAATATATATTATATATTTGGTTAAATTTGATATTTTGTGTACAGTATATAATATGCATTTGGTGTACTTTCATATTTTATTTACAGTATATAATATATATTTGCTGTAGTTTGATATTTTATGTAGAGTATATAATATAAATTTGGTGTACTTTCATATTTTATGTACAGTAGATAACATATTTTTGGGGTACTTTCATATCTTATGTACAGTATACAATATATATTTGGTGAAATTTGATATTTTATGTACAGTATATAATATATTTCTGGTGTACTTTCATATTTTATGAACAGTATATAATATATATTTTTTGAAATTTGATATTATATGTACAGTATATAATATATATTTGGTGAAATTTGATATTTTATGGACAGTATATAACATATATTTGGTGAAATTTGATATTTTCTGTACAGCATATAATATATATTTGGTGTACTTTCATCTTTTATGTACAGTATGTAATATTTATTTTTTGAAATTTGATATTTTATGTACAGTATATAATATATATTTCGTGGAATTTGATATCTTATGGACAGTATATAATATATATTTGGTGAAATTTGATATTTTATGTACAGTATATAATATGTATTTGCTGTATTTTCATATTTTATGTATAGTATATAATATACATTTGGTGAAATTTGATATTTTATATACAGTATACCAAGTATATTTGGTGAAATTTGATATTTTATGTACAGTATGATATACATATTTGGTGTACTTTCATAATTTATGTACAATATATATTATATATTTGGTTAAATTTGATATTTTGTGTACAGTATATAATATGCATTTGGTGTACTTTCATATTTTATTTACAGTATATAATATATATTTGCTGTAGTTTGATATTTTATGTAGAGTATATAATATAAATTTGGTGTACTTTAATATTTTATGTACAGTAGATAACATATTTTTGGGGTACTTTCATATCTTAGGTACAGTATACAATATATATTTGGTGAAATTTGATATTTTATGTACAGTATATAATATATTTCTGGTGTACTTTAATATTTTATGTAGAGTATATAATATATATTTTTTGAAATTTGATATTATATGTACAGTATATAATATATATTTCGTGAAATTTGATATTTTATGGACAGTATATAATATATATTTGGTGAAATTTGATATTTTATGTACAGTATATAATATGTATTTGCTGTATTTTCATATTTTATGTATAGTATATAATATACATTTGGTGAAATTTGATATTTTATATACAGTATATCAAATATATTTGGTGAAATTTGATATTTTATGTACAGTATGATATATATATTTGGTGTACTTTCATAATTTATGTACAATATATATTATATATTTGGTTAAATTTGATATTTTGTGTACAGTATATAATATGCATTTGGTGTACTTTCATATTTTATTTACAGTATATAATATATATTTGCTGTAGTTTGATATTTTATGTAGAGTATATAATATAAATTTGGTGTACTTTCATATTTTATGTACAGTAGATAACATATTTTTGGGGTACTTTCATATCTTATGTACAGTATACAATATATATTTGGTGAAATTTGATATTTTATGTACAGTATATAATATATTTCTGGTGTACTTTCATATTTTATGAACAGTATATAATATATATTTTTTGAAATTTGATATTATATGTACAGTATATAATATATATTTGGTGAAATTTGATATTTTATGGACAGTATATAATATATATTTGGTGAAATTTCATCTTTTATGTACAGTATATAATATATATTTGGTGTACTTTCATCTTTTATGTACATTATGTAATATATATTTTTTGAAATTTGCTATTTTATGTACAGTATATAATATATATTTCGTGGAATTTGATATTTTATGGACAGTATATAATATATATTTGGTGAAATTTGATATTTTATGTACAGTATATAATATGTATTTGCTGTATTTTCATATTTTATTAATAGTATGTAATATACATTTGGTGAAATTTGATATTTTATATACAGTATATCAAATATATTTGGTGAAATTTGATATTTTATATACAGTATATCAAATATATTTGGTGAAATTTTATATTTTATGTACAGTATATAATATATTTTTGGAGTACTTTCATTTTTAATGTACAGTATACAATATATATTTTTTGAAATTTAATATTATATGAACAGTACATAATATATATTTGGTGAAATTTGATATTTTATGGACAGTATATAATATTTATTTGGTGAAATTTCATATTTTATGTACAGTATATAATATACATTTATTGAAATTTCGTATTTTATGTACATTATATAATATATATTTGGTGTACTTTCATATTTTATATACAGTATATAGTATATATTTTCTGAAATTTCATATTTTATGTACAGTATATAATATATATTTGGTGAAATTTGATATTTCATGTACGGCATATAATATATATTTGTTGAAATTTGATATTTTATGTTCAGTATATAATATATATTTGCTGTATTTTCATATTTTGTGTACGGTATATAATATATACTTGGTGAAATTTGATATTTTATACACTGCATATAATATATATTTGGTGAAATTTGATATTTTATGTACAGTATATAATATATTTCTGGTGTACTTTCATATTTTATGAACAGTATATAATATATATTTTTTGAAATTTGATATTACATGTACAGTATATAATATATATTTGGTGAAATTTGATATTTTATGTACAGTATATAATATATATTTGGTGAAATTCGATATTTTATGTACAGCATATAATATATATTTGGTGTACTTTCACCTTTTATGTACAGTATGTAATATATATTTTTTGAAATTTGATATTTTATGTACAGTATATAATATATATTTTGTGGAATTTGATATTTTATGGACAGTATATAATATATATTTGGTGAAATTTGATATTTTATGTAGTGTATATAATATGTATTTGCTGTATTTTCAAATTTTATGTATAGTATATAATATACATTTGGTGAAATTTGATATTTTATATACAGTATATCAAATATATTTGGTGAAATTTGATATTTTATGTACAGTATGTTATATATATTTGGTGTACTTTCATAATTTATGTACAATACATATTATATATTTGGTTAAATTTGATATTTTGTGTACAGTATATAATATGCATTTGGTGTACTTTCATATTTTATTTACAGTATATAATATATATTTGCTGTAGTTTGATATTTTATGTAGAGTATATAATATAAATTTGGTGTACTTTCATATTTTATGTACAGTAGATAACATATTTTTGGGGTACTTTCATATTTTATGTACAGTATACAATATATATTTGGTGAAATTTGATATTTTATGTACAGTATATAATATATTTCTGGTGTACTTTCATATTTTATGTAGAGTATATAATATATATTTTTTGAAATTTGATATTATATGTACAGTATATAATATATATTTCGTGAAATTTGATATTTTATGGACAGTATATAATATATATTTGGTGAAATTTGATATTTTATGTACAGCATATAATATATATTTGGTGTACTTTCATCTTTTATGTACAGTATGTAATATTTATTTTTTGAAATTTGATATTTTATGTACAGTATATAATATATATTTCGTGGAATTTGATATTTTATGGACAGTATATAATATATATTTGGTGAAATTTGATATTTTATGTACAGTATATAATATGTATTTGCTGTATTTTCATATTTTATGTATAGTATGTAATAAACATTTGGTGAAATTTGATATTTTATATACAGTATATCAAGTATATTTGGTGAAATTTGATATTTTATGTACAGTATGATATACATATTTGGTGTACTTTCATAATTTATGTACAATATATATTATATATTTGGTTAAATTTGATATTTTGTGTACAGTATATAATATGCATTTGGTGTACTTTCATATTTTATTTACAGTATATAATATATATTTGCTGTACTTTGATATTTTATGTAGAGTATATAATATAAATTTGGTGTACTTTCATATTTTATGTACAGTAGATAACATATTTTTGGGGTTCTTTCATATCTTATGTACAGTATACAATATATATTTGGTGAAATTTGATATTTTATGTACAGTATATAATATATTTCTGGTGTACTTTCATATTTTATGAACAGTATATAATATATATTTTTTGAAATTTGATATTATATGTACAGTATATAATATATATTTGGTGAAATTTGATATTTTATGGACAGTATATAATATATATTTGGTGAAATTTGATATTTTATGTACAGCATATAATATATATTTGGTGTACTTTCATCTTTTATGTACAGTATGTAATATTTATTTTTTAAAGTTTGATATTTTATGTACAGTATATAATATATATTTCGTGGAATTTGATATTTTATGGACAGTATGTAATATATATTTGGTGAAATTTGATATTTTATGTACAGTATATAATATGTATTTGCTGTATTTTCATATTTTATGTATAGTATATAATATACATTTGGTGAAATTTGATATTTTATATACAGTATATCAAATATATTTGGTGAAATTTGATATTTTATGTACAGTATGATATATATATTTGGTGTACTTTCATAATTTATGTACAATATATATTATATATTTGGTTAAATTTGATATTTTGTGTACAGTATATAATATGCATTTGGTGTACTTTCATATTTTATTTACAGTATATAATATATATTTGCTGTAGTTTGATATTTTATGTAGAGTATATAATATAAATTTGGTGTACTTTAATATTTTATGTACAGTAGATAACATATTTTTGGGGTACTTTCATATCTTATGTACAGTATACAATATATATTTGGTGAAATTTGATATTTTATGGACAGTATATAATATATATTTGGTGAAATTTGATATTTTATGCACAGCATATAATATATATTTGGTGTACTTTCATCTTTTATGTACAGTATGTAATATTTATTTTTTGAAATTTGATATTTTATGTACAGTATATAATATATATTTCATGGAATTTGATATTTTATGGACAGTATGTAATATATATTTGGTGAAATTTGATATTTTATGTACAGTATATATGTATTTGCTGTATTTTCATATTTTATGTATAGTATAATATACATTTGGTGAAATTTGATATTTTATATACAGTATATCAAATATATTTGGTGAAATTTGATATTTTATGTACAGTATGATATATATATTTGGTGTACTTTCATAATTTATGTACAATATATATTATATATTTGGTTAAATTTGATATTTTGTGTACAGTATATAATATGCATTTGGTGTACTTTCATATTTTATTTACAGTATATAATATATATTTGCTCTACTTTGATATTTTATGTAGAGTATATAATATATATTTGGTGTACTTTCATATTTTATGTAGAGTAGATAACATATTTTTGGGTACTTTCATATTTTATGTACAGTATACAATATATATTTGGTGAAATTTGATATTTTATGTACAGTATATAATATATTTTTGGTGTACTTTCATATTTTATGTACAGTATATAATATATATTTTTTGAAATTTGATATTATATGTACAGTATATAATATATATTTGGTGAAATTTGATATTTTATGGACAGTATATAATATATATTTGGTGAAATTTGATATTTTATGTACAGTATATAATATGTATTTGCTGTATTTTCATATTTTATGTAGAGTATATAATATACATTTGGTGAAATTTGATATTTTATATACAGTATATCAAATATATTTGGTGAAATTTGATATTTTATGTACAGTATGATATATATATTTGGTGTACTTTCATAATTTATCTACAATATATATTATATATTTGGTTAAATTTGATATTTTGTTTACAGTATATAATATGCATTTGGTGTACTTTCATATTTTATTTACAGTATATAATATATATTTGCTGTACTTTGATATTTTATGTAGAGTATATAATATAAATTTGGTGTACTTTCATATTTTATGTACAGTAGATAACATATTTTTGGGTTACTTTCATATCTTATGTACAGTATACAATATATATTTGGTGAAATTTGATATTTTATGTACAGTATATAATATATTTCTGGTGTACTTTCATATTTTATGTAGAGTATATAATATATATTTTTTGAAATTTGATATTATATGTACAGTATATAATATATATTTCGTGAAATTTGATATTTTATGGACAGTATATAATATATATTTGGTGAAATTTGATATTTTATGTACAGCATATAATATATATTTGGTGTACTTTCATCTTTTATGTACAGTATGTAATATTTATTTTTTGAAATTTGATATTTTATGTACAGTATATAATATATATTTCGTGGAATTTGATATTTTATGGACAGTATATAATATATATTTGGTGAAATTTGATATTTTATGTACAGTATATAATATGTATTTGCTGTATTTTCATATTTTATGTATAGTATATAATATACATTTGGTGAAATTTGATATTTTATATACAGTATATCAAATATATTTGGTGAAATTTGATATTTTATGTACAGTATGATATATATATTTGGTGTACTTTCATAATTTATGTACAATATATATTATATATTTGGTTAAATTTGATATTTTGTGTACAGTATATAATATGCATTTGGTGTACTTTCATATTTTATTTACAGTATATAATATATATTTGCTGTACTTTGATATTTTATGTAGAGTATATAATATAAATTTGGTGTACTTTCATATTTTATGTACAGTAGATAACATATTTTTGGGGTACTTTCATATCTTATGTACAGTATACAATATATATTTGGTGAAATTTGATATTTTATGTACAGTATATAATATATTTCTGGTGTACTTTCATATTTTATGAACAGTATATAATATATATTTTTTGAAATTTGATATATGTACAGTATATAATATATATTTGGTGAAATTTGATATTTTATGTACAGTATATAATATGTATTTGCTGTATTTTCATATTTTATGTATAGTATATAATATACATTTGGTGAAATTTGATATTTTATATACAGTATATCAAATATATTTGGTGAAATTTGATATTTTATGTACAGTATGATATATATATTTGGTGTACTTTCATAATTTATGTACAATATATATTATATATTTGGTTAAGTTTGATATTTTGTGTACAGTATATAATATGCATTTGGTGTACTTTCATATTTTATTTACAGTATATAATATATATTTGCTGTAGTTTGATATTTTATGTAGAGTATATAATATAAATTTGGTGTACTTTCATATTTTATGTACAGTAGATAACATATTTTTGGGGTACTTTCATATCTTATGTACAGTATACAATATATATTTGGTGAAATTTGATATTTTATGTACTGTATATAATATATTTCTGGTGTACTTTAATATTTTATGTAGAGTATATAATATATATTTTTTGATATTTGATATTATATGTACAGTATATAATATATATTTCGTGAAATTTGATATTTTATGGACAGTATATAATATATATTTGGTGAAATTTGATATTTTATGTACAGTATATAATATGTATTTGCTGTATTTTCATATTTTATGTATAGTATATAATATACATTTGGTGAAATTTGATATTTTATATACAGTATATCAAATATATTTGGTGAAATTTGATATTTTATGTACAGTATGATATATATATATGGTGTACTTTCATAATTTATGTACAATATATATTATATATTTGGTTAAATTTGATATTTTGTGTACAGTATATAATATGCATTTGGTGTACTTTCATATTTTATTTACAGTATATAATATATATTTGCTGTAGTTTGATATTTTATGTAGAGTATATAATATAAATTTGGTGTACTTTCATATTTTATGTACAGTAGATAACATATTTTTGGGGTACTTTCATATCTTATGTACAGTATACAATATATATTTGGTGAAATTTGATATTTTATGTACAGTATATAATATATTTCTGGTGTACTTTCATATTTTATGAACAGTATATAATATATATTTTTTGAAATTTGATATTATATGTACAGTATATAATATATATTTGGTGAAATTTGATATTTTATGGACAGTATATAACATATATTTGGTGAAATTTGATATTTTCTGTACAGCATATAATATATATTTGGTGTACTTTCATCTTTTATGTACAGTATGTAATATTTATTTTTTGAAATTTGATATTTTATGTACAGTATATAATATATATTTCGTGGAATTTGATATCTTATGGACAGTATATAATATATATTTGGTGAAATTTGATATTTTATGTACAGTATATAATATGTATTTGCTGTATTTTCATATTTTATGTATAGTATATAATATACATTTGGTGAAATTTGATATTTTATATACAGTATACCAAGTATATTTGGTGAAATTTGATATTTTATGTACAGTATGATATACATATTTGGTGTACTTTCATAATTTATGTACAATATATATTATATATTTGGTTAAATTTGATATTTTGTGTACAGTATATAATATGCATTTGGTGTACTTTCATATTTTATTTACAGTATATAATATATATTTGCTGTAGTTTGATATTTTATGTAGAGTATATAATATAAATTTGGTGTACTTTAATATTTTATGTACAGTAGATAACATATTTTTGGGGTACTTTCATATCTTAGGTACAGTATACAATATATATTTGGTGAAATTTGATATTTTATGTACAGTATATAATATATTTCTGGTGTACTTTCATATTTTATGAACAGTATATAATATATATTTTTTGAAATTTGATATTATATGTACAGTATATAATATATATTTGGTGAAATTTGATATTTTATGGACAGTATATAACATATATTTGGTGAAATTTCATATTTTCTGTACAGCATATAATATATATTTGGTGTACTTTCATCTTTTATGTACAGTATGTAATATTTATTTTTTGAAATTTGATATTTTATGTACAGTATATAATATATATTTCGTGGAATTTGATATTTTATGGACAGTATATAATATATATTTGGTGAAATTTGATATTTTATGTACAGTATATAATATGTATTTGCTGTATTTTCATATTTTATGTATAGTATGTAATATACATTTGGTGAAATTTGATATTTTATATACAGTATATCAAGTATATTTGGTGAAATTTGATATTTGATGTACAGTATGATATACATATTTGGTGTACTTTCATAATTTATGTACAATATATATTATATATTTGGTTAAATTTGATATTTTGTGTACAGTATATAATATGCATTTGGTGTACTTTCATATTTTATTTACAGTATATAATATATATGCTGTACTTTGATATTTTATGTAGAGTATATAATATAAATTTGGTGTACTTTCATATTTTATGTACAGTAGATATATTTTTGGGGTACTTTCATATTTTATGTACAGTATACAATATATATTTGGTGAAATTTGATATTTTATGTACAGTATATAATATATATTTGGTGAAATTTGATATTTTATGTACAGTATATAATATGTATTTGCTGTATTTTCATATTTTATGTATAGTATATAATATACATTTGGTGAAATTTGATATTTTATATACAGTATATCAAATATATTTGGTGAAATTTGATATTTTATGTACAGTATGATATATATATTTGGTGTACTTTCATAATTTATGTACAATATATATTATATATTTGGTTAAATTTGATATTTTGTGTACAGTATATAATATGCATTTGGTGTACTTTCATATTTTATTTACAGTATATAATATATATTTGCCTGTAGTTTGATATTTTATGTAGAGTATATAATATAAATTTGGTGTACTTTAATATTTTATGTACAGTAGATAACATATTTTTGGGGTACTTTCATATCTTATGTACAGTATACAATATATATTTGGTGAAATTTGATATTTTATGGACAGTATATAATATATATTTGGTGAAATTTGATATTTTATGCACAGCATATAATATATATTTGGTGTACTTTCATCTTTTATGTACAGTATGTAATATTTATTTTTTGAAATTTGATATTTTATGTAGAGTATATAATATGTATTTCGTGGAATTTGATATTTTATGGACAGTATGTAATATATATTTGGTGAAATTTGATATTTTATGTACAGTATATATGTATTTGCTGTATTTTCATATTTTATGTATAGTATATAATATACATTTGGTGAAATTTGATATTTTATATACAGTATATCAAATATATTTGGTGAAATTTGATATTTTATGTACAGTATGATATATATATTTGGTGTACTTTCATAATTTATGTACAATATATATTATATATTTGGTTAAATTTGATATTTTGTGTACACTATATATTATGCATTTGGTGTACTTTCATATTTTATTTACAGTATATAATATATATTTGCTCTACTTTGATATTTTATGTAGAGTATATAATATAAATTTGGTGTACTTTCATATTTTATGTAGAGTAGATAACATATTTTTGGGTACTTTTATATTTTATGTACAGTATACAATATATATTTGGTGAAATTTGATATTTTATGTACAGTATATAATATATATTTGGTGAAATTTGATATTTTATGTACAGTATATAATATATTTTTGGTGTACTTTCATGTTTTATGTACAGTATATAATATATATTTTTTGAAATTTGATATTATATGTACAGTATATAATATATATTTGGTGAAATTTGATATTTTATGGACAGTATATAATATATATTTGGTGAAATTTGATATTTTATGTACAGTATATAATATGTATTTGCTGTATTTTCATATTTTATGTATAGTATATAATATACATTTGGTGAAATTTGATATTTTATATACAGTATATCAAATATATTTGGTGAAATTTGATATTTTATGTACAGTATGATATATATATTTGGTGTACTTTCATAATTAATGTACAATATATATTATATAATTGGTTAAATTTGATATTTTGTGTACAGTATATAATATTCATTTGGTGTACTTTCATATTTTATTTACAGTGTATAATATATATTTGCTGTAGTTTGATATTTTATGTAGAGTATATAATATAAATTTGGTGTACTTTAATATTTTATGTACAGTAGATAACATATTTTTGGGGTACTTTCATATCTTATGTACAGTATACAATATATATTTGGTGAAATTTGATATTTTATGTACAGTATATAATATATTTCTGGTGTACTTTCATATTTTATGAACAGTATATAATATATATTTTTTGAAATTTGATATTATATGTACAGTATATAATATATATTTGGTGAAATTTGATATTTTATGGACAGTATATAACATATATTTGGTGAAATTTGATATTTTCTGTACAGCATATAATATATATTTGGTGTACTTTCATCTTTTATGTACAGTATGTAATATTTATTTTTTGAAATTTGATATTTTATGTACAGTATATAATATATATTTCGTGGAATTTGATATCTTATGGACAGTATATAATATATATTTGGTGAAATTTGATATTTTATGTACAGTATATAATATGTATTTGCTGTATTTTCATATTTTATGTATAGTATATAATATACATTTGGTGAAATTTGATATTTTATATACAGTATACCAAGTATATTTGGTGAAATTTGATATTTTATGTACAGTATGATATACATATTTGGTGTACTTTCATAATTTATGTACAATATATATTATATATTTGGTTAAATTTGATATTTTGTGTACAGTATATAATATGCATTTGGTGTACTTTCATATTTTATTTACAGTATATAATATATATTTGCTGTACTTTGATATTTTATGTAGAGTATATAATATAAATTTGGTGTACTTTCATATTTTATGTACAGTAGATATATTTTTGGGGTACTTTCATATTTTATGTACAGTATACAATATATATTTGGTGAAATTTGATATTTTATGTACAGTATATAATATATATTTGGTGAAATTTAATATTTTATATACAGTATATAATATATTTTTGGTGTACTTTCATATTTTATGTACAGTATATAATATATATTTTTTGAAATTTGATATTATATGTACAGTATATAATATATATTTGGTGAAATTTGATATTTTATGGACAGTATATAATATATATTTGGTGAAATTTGATATTTTATGTACAGTATATAATATGTATTTGCTGTATTTTCATATTTTATGTATAGTATATAATATACATTTGCTGAAATTTGATATTTTATATACAGTATATCAAAAATATTTGGTGAAATTTGATATTTTATGTACAGTATGATATATATATTTGGTGTACTTTCATAATTTATGTACAATATATATTATATATTTGGTTAAATTTGATATTTTGTGTACAGTATATAATATGCATTTGGTGTACTTTCATATTTTATTTACAGTATATAATATATATTTGCTGTAGTTTGATATTTTATGTAGAGTATATAATATAAATTTGGTGTACTTTCATATTTTATGTACAATAGATAACATATTTTTGGGGTACTTTCATATCTTATGTACAGTATACAATATATATTTGGTGAAATTTGATATTTTATGGACAGTATGTAATATATTTCTGGTGTACTTTCATATTTTATGTAGAGTATATAATATATATTTTTTGAAATTTGATATTATATGTACAGTATATAATATATATTTCGTGAAATTTGATATTTTATGGACAGTATATAATATATATTTGGTGAAATTTGATATTTTATGTACAGCATATAATATATATTTGGTGTACTTTCATCTTTTATGTACAGTATGTAATATTTATTTTTTGAAATTTGATATTTTATGTACAGTATATAATATATATTTCGTGGAATTTGATATTTTATGGACAGTATATAATATATATTTGGTGAAATTTGATATTTTATGTACAGTATATAATATGTATTTGCTGTATTTTCATATTTTATGTATAGTATATAATATACATTTGGTGAAATTTGATATTTTATATACAGTATATCAAATATATTTGGTGAAATTTGATATTTTATGTACAGTATGATATATATATTTGGTGTACTTTCATAATTTATGTACAATATATATTATATATTTGGTTAAATTTGATATTTTGTGTACAGTATATAATATTCATTTGGTGTACTTTCATATTTTATTTACAGTATATAATATATATTTGCTGTACTTTGATATTTTATGTAGAGTATATAATATAAATTTGGTGTACTTTCATATTTTATGTACAGTAGATAACATATTTTTGGGGTACTTTCATATCTTATGTACAGTATACAATATATATTTGGTGAAATTTGATATTTTATGTACAGTATATAATATATTTCTGGTGTACTTTCATATTTTATGAACAGTATATAATATATATTTTTTGAAATTTGATATTATATGTACGGTATATAATATATATTTGGTGAAATTTGATATTTTATGTACAGTATATAATATGTATTTGCTGTATTTTCATATTTTATGTATAGTATATAATATACATTTGGTGAAATTTGATATTTTATATACAGTATATCAAATATATTTGGTGAAATTTGATATTTTATGTACAGTATGATATATATATTTGGTGTACTTTCATAATTTATGTACAATATATATTATATATTTGGTTAAGTTTGATATTTTGTGTACAGTATATAATATGCATTTGGTGTACTTTCATATTTTATTTACAGTATATAATATATATTTGCTGTAGTTTGATATTTTATGTAGAGTATATAATATAAATTTGGTGTACTTTCATATTTTATGTACAGTAGATAACATATTTTTGGGGTACTTTCATATCTTATGTACAGTATACAATATATATTTGGTGAAATTTGATATTTTATGTACAGTATATAATATATTTCTGGTGTACTTTCATATTTTATGTAGAGTATATAATATATATTTTTTGAAATTTGATATTATATGTACAGTATATAATATATATTTCGTGAAATTTGATATTTTATGGACAGTATATAATATATATTTGGTGAAATTTGATATTTTATGTACAGCATATAATATATATTTGGTGTACTTTCATCTTTTATGTACAGTACGTAATATTTATTTTTTGAAATTTGATATTTTATGTACAGTATATAATATATATTTTGTGGAATTTGATATTTTATGGACAGTATGTAATATATATTTGGTGAAATTTGATATTTTATGTACAGTATATAATATGTATTTGCTGTATTTTCATATTTTATGTATAGTATATAATATACATTTGGTGAAATTTGATATTTTATATACAGTATATCAAATATATTTGGTGAAATTTGATATTTTATGTACAGTATGATATATATATTTGGTGTACTTTCATAATTTATGTACAATATATATTATATATTTGGTTAAATTTGATATTTTGTGTACAGTATATAATATGCATTTGGTGTACTTTCATATTTTATTTACAGTATATAATATATATTTGCTCTACTTTGATATTTTATGTAGAGTATATAATATAAATTTGGTGTACTTTCATATTTTATGTAGAGTAGATAACATATTTTTGGGTACTTTTATATTTTATGTACAGTATACAATATATATTTGGTGAAATTTGATATTTTATGTACAGTATATAATATATATTTGGTGAAATTTGATATTTTATGTACAGTATATAATATATTTTTGGTGTACTTTCATGTTTTATGTACAGTATATAATATATATTTTTTGAAATTTGATATTATATGTACAGTATATAATATATATTTGGTGAAATTTGATATTTTATGGACAGTATATAATATATATTTGGTGAAATTTGATATTTTATGTACAGTATATAATATGTATTTGCTGTATTTTCATATTTTATGTATAGTATATAATATACATTTGGTGAAATTTGATATTTTATATACAGTATATCAAATATATTTGGTGAAATTTGATATTTTATGTACAGTATGATATATATATTTAGTGTACTTTCATAATTTATGTACAACATATATTATATATTTGGTTAAATTTGATATTTTGTGAAAAGTATATAATATGCATTTGGTGTACTTTCATATTTTATTTACAGTATATAATATATATTTGCTGTAGCTTGATATTTTATGTAGAGTATATAATATAAATTTGGTGTACTTTCATATTTTATGTACAGTAGATAACATATTTTTGGGGTACTTTCATATCTTATGTTCAGTATACAATATATATTTGGTGAAATTTGATATTTTATGTACAGTATATAATATATTTCTGGTGTACTTTCATATTTTATGAACAGTATATAATATATATTTTTTGAAATTTGATATTACATGTACAGTATATAATATATATTTAGTGAAATTTGATATTTTATGGACAGTATATAACATATATTTGGTGAAATTTGATATTTTCTGTACAGCATATAATATATATTTGGTGTACTTTCATCTTTTATGTACAGTATGTAATATTTATTTTTTGAAATTTGATATTTTATGTACAGTATATAATATATATTTCGTGGAATTTGATATTTTATGGACAGTATATAATATATATTTGGTGAAATTTGATATTTTATGTACAGTATATAATATGTATTTGCTGTATTTTCATATTTTATGTATAGTATATAATATACATTTGGTGAAATTTGATATTTTATATACAGTATACCAAGTATATTTGGTGAAATTTGATATTTTATGTACAGTATGATATACATATTTGGTGTACTTTCATAATTTATGTACAATATATATTATATATTTGGTTAAATTTGATATTTTGTGTACAGTATATAATATGCATTTGGTGTACTTTCATATTTTATTTACAGTATATAATATATATTTGCTGTACTTTGATATTTTATGCAGATTATATAATATAAATTTGGTGTACTTTCATATTTTATGTACAGTAGATATATTTTTGGGGTACTTTCATATTTTATGTACAGTATACAATATATATTTGGTGAAATTTGATATTTTATGTACAGTATATAATATATATTTGGTGAAATTTGATATTTTATGTACAGTATATAATATATTTCTGGTGTACTTTCATATTTTATGAACAGTATATAATATATATTTTTTGAAATTTGATATTACATGTACAGTATATAATATATATTTAGTGAAATTTGATATTTTATGGACAGTATATAACATATATTTGGTGAAATTTGATATTTTCTGTACAGCATATAATATATATTTGGTGTACTTTCATCTTTTATGTACAGTATGTAATATTTATTTTTTGAAATTTGATATTTTATGTACAGTATATAATATATATTTTGTGGAATTTGATATTTTATGGACAGTATGTAATATATATTTGGTGAAATTTGATATTTTATGTACAGTATATAATATGTATTTGCTGTATTTTCATATTTTATGTATAGTATATAATATACATTTGGTGAAATTTGATATTTTATATACAGTATATCAAATATATTTGGTGAAATTTGATATTTTATGTACAGTATGATATATATATTTGGTGTACTTTCATAATTTATGTACAATATATATTATATATTTGGTTAAATTTGATATTTTGTGTACGGTATATAATATGCATTTGGTGTACTTTCATATTTTATTTACAGTATATAATATATATTTGCTCTACTTTGATATTTTATGTAGAGTATATAATATAAATTTGGTGTACTTTCATATTTTATGTAGAGTAGATAACATATTTTTGGGTACTTTTATATTTTATGTACAGTATACAATATATATTTGGTGAAATTTGATATTTTATGTACAGTATATAATATATATTTGGTGAAATTTGATATTTTATGTACAGTATATAATATATTTTTGGTGTACTTTCATGTTTTATGTACAGTATATAATATATATTTTTTGAAATTTGATATTATATGTACAGTATATAATATATATTTGGTGAAATTTGATATTTTATGGACAGTATATAATATATATTTGGTGAAATTTGATATTTTATGTACAGTATATAATATGTATTTGCTGTATTTTCATATTTTATGTATAGTATATAATATACATTTGGTGAAATTTGATATTTTATATACAGTATATCAAATATATTTGGTGAAATTTGATATTTTATGTACAGTATGATATATATATTTAGTGTACTTTCATAATTTATGTACAATATATATTATATATTTGGTTAAATTTGATATTTTGTGAACAGTATATAATATGCATTTGGTGTACTTTCATATTTTATTTACAGTATATAATATATATTTGCTGTAGCTTGATATTTTATGTAGAGTATATAATATAAATTTGGTGTACTTTCATATTTTATGTACAGTAGATAACATATTTTTGGGGTACTTTCATATCTTATGTTCAGTATACAATATATATTTGGTGAAATTTGATATTTTATGTACAGTATATAATATATTTCTGGTGTACTTTCATATTTTATGAACAGTATATAATATATATTTTTTGAAATTTGATATTACATGTACAGTATATAATATATATTTAGTGAAATTTGATATTTTATGGACAGTATATAACATATATTTGGTGAAATTTGATATTTTCTGTACAGCATATAATATATATTTGGTGTACTTTCATCTTTTATGTACAGTATGTAATATTTATTTTTTGAAATTTGATATTTTATGTACAGTATATAATATATATTTCGTGGAATTTGATATTTTATGGACAGTATATAATATATATTTGGTGAAATTTGATATTTTATGTACAGTATATAATATGTATTTGCTGTATTTTCATATTTTATGTATAGTATATAATATACATTTGGTGAAATTTGATATTTTATATACAGTATACCAAGTATATTTGGTGAAATTTGATATTTTATGTACAGTATGATATACATATTTGGTGTACTTTCATAATTTATGTACAATATATATTATATATTTGGTTAAATTTGATATTTTGTGTACAGTATATAATATGCATTTGGTGTACTTTCATATTTTATTTACAGTATATAATATATATTTGCTGTACTTTGATATTTTATGCAGAGTATATAATATAAATTTGGTGTACTTTCATATTTTATGTACAGTAGATATATTTTTGGGGTACTTTCATATTTTATGTACAGTATACAATATATATTTGGTGAAATTTGATATTTTATGTACAGTATATAATATATTTTTGGTGTACTTTCATATTTTATGTATAGTATATAATATATATTTTTTGAAATTTGATATTATATGTACAGTATATAATATATATTTGGTGAAATTTGATATTTTATGGACAGTATATAATATATATTTGGTGAAATTTGATATTTTATGTACAGTATATAATATGTATTTGCTGTATTTTCATATTTTATGTATAGTATATAATATACATTTGGTGAAATTTGATATTTTATATACAGTATATCAAATATATTTGGTGAAATTTGATATTTTATGGACAGTATGATATATATATTTGGTGTACTTTCACAATTTATGTACAATATATATTATATATTTGGTTAAATTTGATATTTTGTGTACAGTATATAATATGCATTTGGTGTACTTTCATATTTTATTTACAGTATATAATATATATTTGCTGTAGTTTGATATTTTATGTAGAGTATATAATATAAATTTGGTGTACTTTCATATTTTATGTACAGTAGATAACATATTTTTGGGGTACTTTCATATCTTATGTACAGTATGTAATATATATTTGGTTAAATTTGATATTATATGTACAGTATATAATTTATATTTGGTGAAATTTGATATTTTATGGACAGTATATAATATATATTTGGTGAAATTTGATATTTTATGTACAGCATATAATATATATTTGGTGTACTTTCATCTTTTATGTACAGTATGTAATATTTATTTTTTGAAATTTGATATTTTATGTACAGTATATAATATATATTTCGTGGAATTTGATATTTTATGGACAGTATATAATATATATTTGTTGAAATTTGATATTTTATGTACAGTATATAATATGTATTTGCTGTATTTTCATATTTTATGTATAGTATATAATATACATTTGGTGAAATTTGATATTTTATATACAGTATATCAAATATATTTGGTGAAATTTGATATTTTATGTACAGTATGATATATATATTTGGTGTACTTTCATAATTTCTGTACAATATATATTATATATTTGGTTAAATTTGATATTTTGTGTGCAGTATATAATATGCATTTGGTGAACTTTCATATTTTATTTACAGTATATAATATATATTTGCTGTACTTTGATATTTTATATAGAGTATATAATATAAATTTGGTGTACTTTCTTGTTTTATGTACAGTAGATAACATATTTTTGGGGTACTTTCATATTTTAAGTACAGTATACAATATATATTTGGTGAAATTTGATATTTTATGTACAGTATATAATATATATTTGGTGAAATTTGATATTTTATGTACAGTATATAATATATTTTTGGTGTACTTTCATATTTTATGTACAGTATATAATATATAATTTTGAAATTTGATATTATATGTACACTATATAATATATATTTGGTGAAATTTGATATTTTATGGACAGTATATAATATATATTTGGTGAAATTTGATATTTTATGTACAGTATGTAATATGCATTTGCTGTGTTTTCATATTTTATGTATAGTATATAATATACATTTGGTGAAATTTGATATTTTATATACAGTATATCAAATATATTTGGTGAAATTTGATATTTTATGTACAGTATGATATATATATTTGGTGTACTTTCATAATTTATGTACAATATATATTATATATTTGGTTAAATTTGATATTTTGTGTACAGTATATAATATGCATTTGGTGTACTTTCATATTTTATTTACAGTATATAATATATATTTGCTGTACTTTGATATTTTATGTAGAGTATATAATATAAATTTGGTGTACTTTCATATTTTATGTACAGTAGATAACATATTTTTGGGGTACTTTCATATTTTAAGTACAGTATACAATATATATTTGGTGAAATTTGATATTTTATGTACAGTATATAATATATATTTGGTGAAATTTGATATTTTATGTACAGTATATAATATATTTTTGGTGTACTTTCATATTTTATGTACAGTATATAATATATATTTTTTGAAATTTGATATTATATGTACAGTATATAATATATATTTGGTGAAATTTGATATTTTATGGACAGTATATAATATATATTTGGTGAAATTTGATATTTTATGTACAGTATATAATATGTATTTGCTGTATTTTCATATTTTATGTATAGTATATAATATACATTTGGTGAAATTTGATATTTTATATACAGTATATCAAATATATTTGGTGAAATTTGATATTTTATGGACAGTATGATATATATATTTGGTGTACTTTCACAATTTATGTACAATGTATAATATATATTTGGTTAAGTTTGATATTTTGTGTACAGTGTATAATATGCATTTGGTGTACTTTCATATTTTATTTACAGTATATAATATATATTTGCTGTAGTTTGATATTTTATGCAGAGTATATAATATAAATTTGGTGTACTTTCATATTTTATGTACAGTAGATAACATATTTTTGGGGTACTTTCATATCTTATGTACAGTATGTAATATATATTTGGTTAAATTTGATATTATATGTACAGTATATAATATATATTTGGTGAAATTTGATATTTTATGGACAGTATATAATATATATTTGGTGAAATTTGATATTGTATGTACAGTATATAATATATTTTTGGTGTACTTTCATATTTTATGTACAGTATATAATATATATTTTTTGAAATTTGATATTATATGTACAGTATATAATATATATTTGGTGAAATTTGATATTTTATGGACAGTATATAATATATATTTGGTGAAATTTGATAATTTATGTACAGTATATAATATGTATTTGCTGTGTTTTCATATTTTATGTATAGTATATAATATACATTTGGTGAAATTTGATATTTTATATACAGTATATCAAATATACTTGGTGGAATTTCATATTTTATGTACAGTATGATATATGTATTTGGTGTACTTTCATAATTTATGTACAATATATATTATATATTTGGTTAAATTTGATATTTTGTGTACAGTATATAATATGCATTTGGTGTACTTTCATATTTTATTTACAGTATATAATATATATTTGCTGTACTTTGATATTTTATGTAGAGTATATAATATAAATTTGGTGTACTTTCATATTTTATGTACAGTAGATAACATATTTTTTGGGTACTTTCATATTTTAAGTACAGTATACAATATATATTTGGTGAAATTTGATATTTTATGTACAGTATATAATATATATGTGGTGAAATTTGATATTTTATGTACAGTATATAATATATTTTTGGTGTACTTTCATATTTTATGTATAGTATATAATATATATTTTTTGAAATTTGATTTTATATGTACAGTATATAATATATATTTGGTGAAATTTGATATTTTATGGACAGTATATAATATATATTTGGTGAAATTTGATATTTTATATACAGTATATAATATGTATTTGCTGTATTTTCATATTTTATGTATAGTATATAATATACATTTGGTGAAATTTGATATTTTATATACAGTATATCAAATATATTTGGTGAAATTTGATATTTTATGGACAGTATGATATATATATTTGGTGTACTTTCACAATTTATGTACAATATATATTATATATTTGGTTAAATTTGATATTTTGTGTACAGTATATAATATGCATTTGGTGTACTTTCATATTTTATTTACAGTATATAATATATATTTGCTTTACTTTGATATTTTATGTAGAGTATATAATATAAATTTGGTGTACTTTCATATTTTATGTACAGTAGATAACATATTTTTGGGGTACTTTCATATCTTATGTACAGTATGTAATATATATTTGGTTAAATTTGATATTATATGTACAGTATATAATTTATATTTGGTGAAATTTGATATTTTATGGACAGTATATAATATATATTTGGTGAAATTTGATATTTTATGTACAGCATATAATATATATTTGGTGTACTTTCATCTTTTATGTACAGTATGTAATATTTATTTTTTGAAATTTGATATTTTATGTACAGTATATAATATATATTTCGTGGAATTTGATATTTTATGGACAGTATATAATATATATTTGGTGAAATTTGATATTTTATGTACAGTATATAATATGTATTTGCTGTATTTTCATATTTTATGTATAGTATATAATATACATTTGGTGAAATTTGATATTTTATATACAGTATATCAAATATATTTGGTGAAATTTGATATTTTATGTACAGTATGATATATATATTTGGTGTACTTTCATAATTTATGTGCAATATATATTATATATTTGGTTAAATTTGATATTTTGTGTGCAGTATATAATATGCATTTGGTGAACTTTCATATTTTATTTACAGTATATAATATATATTTGCTGTACTTTGATATTTTATGCAGAGTATATAATATAAATTTGGTGTACTTTCATGTTTTATGTACAGTAGATAACATATTTTTGGGGTACTTTCATATTTTAAGTACAGTATACAATATATATTTGGTGAAATTTGATATTTTATGTACAGTATATAATATATATTTGGTGAAATTTGATATTTTATGTACAGTATATAATATATTTTTGGTGTACTTTCATATTTTATGTACAGTATATAATATATATTTTTTGAAATTTGATATTATATGTACACTATATAATATATATTTGGTGAAATTTGATATTTTATGGACAGTATATAATATATATTTGGTGAAATTTGATATTTTATGTACAGTATGTAATATGCATTTGCTGTGTTTTAATATTTTATGTATAGTATATAATATACATTTGGTGAAATTTGATATTTTATATACAGTATATCAAATATATTTGGTGAAATTTGATATTTTATGTACAGTATGATATATGTATATGGTGTACTTTCATAATTTATGTACAATATATATTATATATTTGGTTAAATTTGATATTTTGTGTACAGTATATAATATGCATTTTGTGTACTTTCATATTTTATTTACAGTATATAATATATATTTGCTGTACTTTGATATTTTATGTAGAGTATATAATATAAATTTGGTGTACTTTCATATTTTATGTACAGTAGATAACATATTTTTTGGGTACTTTCATATTTCAAGTACAGTATACAATATATATTTGGTGAAATTTGATATTTTATGTACAGTATATAATATATATGTGGTGAAATTTGATATTTTATGTACAGTATATAATATATTTTTGGTGTACTTTCATATTTTATGTATAGTATATAATATATATTTTTTGAAATTTGATTTTATATGTACAGTATATAATATATATTTGGTGAAATTTGATATTTTATGGACAGTATATAATATATATTTGGTGAAATTTGATATTTTATGTACAGTATATAATATGTATTTGCTGTATTTTCATATTTTATGTATAGTATATAATATACATTTGGTGAAATTTGATATTTTATATACAGTATATCAAATATATTTGGTGAAATTTGATATTTTATGGACAGTATGATATATATATTTGGTGTACTTTCACAATTTATGTACAATATATATTATATATTTGGTTAAATTTGATATTTTGTGTACAGTATATAATATGCATTTGGTGTACTTTCATATTTTATTTACAGTATAAAATATATATTTGCTGTACTTTGATATTTTACGTAGAGTATATAATATAAATTTGGTGTACTTTCATATTTTATGTACAGTAGATAACATATTTTTGTGGTACTTTCATATTTTAAGTACAGTATACAATATATATTTGGTGAAATTTGATATGTTATGTACAGAATATAATATATATTTGGTGAAATTTGATATTTTATGTACAGTATATAATATATTTTTGGTGTACTTTCATATTTTATGTACAGTATATAATATATATTTTTTGAAATTTGATATTATATGTACAGTATATAATATATATTTGTTGAAATTTGATATTTTATGGACAGTATATAATATATATTTGGTGAAATTTGATATTTTATGTAAAGTATATAATATATACTTGGTGTATTTTCATATTTTATGTACAGTATGTAATATATATTTTTTGAAATTTGATATTATATGTACAGTATTTAGTATATATTTGGTGAAATTTGATATTTCAAGGACAGTATATAATATATATTAGGTGAAATTTCATATTATATGTACAGTATATAATATATATTTGCTGTCTTTTCATATTTTATGTATAGTATATAATGCACATTTGCTGAAATTTGATATTTTATATACAGTATATCAAATATATTTGGTGAAATTTGATATTTTATGTACAGTATATTATATATAGTTGTTAAAATTTGATATTTTATGTACAGTATATAATGTATATTTGGTGAAATTTGATATTTCATATACAGTATATAATATGTATTTGCTGTATTTTCATATTTTATGTATAGTATATAATATACATTTGGTGAAATTTGATATTTTATATACAGTATATCAAATATATTTGGTGAAATTTGATATTTTATGGACAGTATGATATATATATTTGGTGTACTTTCACAATTTATGTACAATATATATTATATATTTGGTTAAATTTGATATTTTGTGTACAGTATATAATATGCATTTGGTGTACTTTCATATTTTATTTACAGTATATAATATATATTTGCTGTACTTTGATATTTTATGTAGTGTATATAATATAAATTTGGTGTACTTTCATATTTTATGTACAGTAGATAACATATTTTTGGGGTACTTTCATATCTTATGTACAGTATGTAATATATATTTGGTTAAATTTGATATTATATGGACAGTATATAATATATATTTGGTGAAATTTGATATTTTATGGACAGTATATAATATATATTTGGTGAAATTTGATATTTTATGTACAGCATATAATATATATTTGGTGTACTTTCATCTTTTATGTACAGTATGTAATATTTATTTTTTGAAATTTGATATTTTATGTACAGTATATAATATATATTTCGTGGAATTTGATATTTTATGGACAGTATATAATATATATTTGGTGAAATTTGATATTTTATGTACAGTATATAATATGTATTTGCTGTATTTTCATATTTTATGTATAGTATATAATATACATTTGGTGAAATTTGATATTTTATATAGAGTATATCAAATATATTTGGTGAAATTTGATATTTTATGTACAGTATAATATATATATTTGGTGTACTTTCATAATTTATGTACAATATATATTATATATTTGGTTAAATTTGATATTTTGTGTACAGTATATAATATGCATTTGGTGTACTTTCATATTTTATTTACAGTATATAATATATATTTGCTCTACTTTGATATTTTATGTAGAGTATATAATATAAATTTGGTGTACTTTCATGTTTTATGTACAGTAGATAACATATTTTTGGGGTACTTTCATATTTTAAGTACAGTATACAATATATATTTGGTGAAATTTGATATTTTATGTACAGTATATAATATATATTAGGTGAAATTTGATATTTTATGTACAGTATATAATATATTTTTGGTGTACTTTCATATTTTATGTACAGTATATAATATATATTTTTTGAAATTTGATATTATATGCACAGTATATAATATATATTTGGTGAAATTTGATATTTTATGGACAGTATATAATATATATTTGGTGAAATTTGATATTTTATGTACAGTATATAATATGTATTTGCTGTGTTTTCATATTTTATGTATAGTATATAATATACATTTGGTGAAATTTGATATTTTATATACAGTATATCAAATATATTTGGTGAAATTTGATATTTTATGTACAGTATGATATATGTATTTGGTGTACTTTCATAATTTATGTACAATATATATTATATATTTGGTTAAATTTGATATTTTGTGTACAGTATATAATATGCATTTGGTGTACTTTCATATTTTATTTACAGTATATAATATATATTTGCTGTACTTTGATATTTTACGTAGAGTATATAATATAAATTTGGTGTACTTTCATATTTTATGTACAGTAGATAACATATTTTTGGGGTACTTTCATATTTTAAGTACAGTATACAATATATATTTGGTGAAATTTGATATTTTATGTACAGTATATAATATATATTTGGTGAAATTTGATATTTTATGTACAGTATATAATATATTTTTGGTGTACTTTCATATTTTATGTACAGTATATAATATATATTTTTTGAAATTTGATATTATATGTACAGTATATAATATATATTTGGTGAAATTTGATATTTTATGGACAGTATATAATATATATTTGGTGAAATTTGATATTTTATGTACAGTATATAATATGTATTTGCTGTATTTTCATATTTTATGTATAGTATATAATATACATTTGGTGAAATTTGATATTTTATATACAGTATATCAAATATATTTGGTGAAATTTGATATTTTATGGACACTATGATATATATATTTGGTGTACTTTCACAATTTATGTACAATATATATTATATATTTGGTTAAATTTGATATTTTGTGTACAGTATATAATATGCATTTGGTGTACTTTCATATTTTATTTACAGTATATAATATATATTTGCTGTAGTTTGATATTTTATGTAGAGTATATAATATAAATTTGGTGTACTTTCATATTTTATGTACAGTAGATAACATATTTTTGGGGTACTTTCATATCTTATGTACAGTATGTAATATATATTTGGTTAAATTTGACATTATATGTACAGTATATAATATATATTTGGTGAAATTTGATATTTTATGGACAGTATATAATGTATATTTGGTGAAATTTGATATTTTATGTACAGCATATAATATATATTTGGTGTACTTTCATCTTTTATGTACAGTATGTAATATTTATTTTTTGAAATTTGATATTTTATGTACAGTATGTAATATATATTTCATGGAATTTGATATTTTATGGACAGTATATAATATATATTTGGTGAAATTTGATATTTTATGTACAGTATATAATATGTATTTTCTGTATTTTCATATTTTATGTATAGTATATAATATACATTTGGTGAAATTTGATATTTTATATACAGTATATCAAATATATTTGGTGAAATTTGATATTTTATGTACAGTATGATATATATATTTGGTGTACTTTCATAATTTATGTACAATATATATTATATATTTGGTTAAATTTGATATTTTGTGTACAGTATATAATATGCATTTGGTGTACTTTCATATTTTATTTACTGTATATAATATATATTTGCTGTACTTTGATATTTTATGTAGAGTATATAATATAAATTTGGTGTACTTTCATGTTTTATGTACAGTAGATAACATATTTTTGGGGTACTTTCATATTTTAAGTACAGTATACAATATATATTTGGTGAAATTTGATATGTTATGTACAGTATATAATATATATTTGGTGAAATTTGATATTTTATGTACAGTATATAATATATTTTTGGTGTACTTTCATATTTTATGTACAGTATATAATATATATTTTTTGAAATTTGATATTATATGCACAGTATATAATATATATTTGGTGAAATTTGATATTTTATGGACAGTATATAATATATATTTGGTGAAATTTGATATTTTATGTACAGTATATAATATGTATTTGCTGTGTTTTCATATTTTATGTATAGTATATAATATACATTTGGTGAAATTTGATATTTTATATACAGTATATCAAATATATTTGGTGAAATTTGATATTTTATGTACAGTATGATATATGTATTTGGTGTACTTTCATAATTTATGTGCAATATATATTATATATTTGGTTAAATTTGATATTTTGTGTACAGTATATAATATGTATTTGGTGTACTTTCATATTTTATTTACAGTATATAATATATATTTGCTGTACTTTGATATTTTACGTAGAGTATATAATATAAATTTGGTGTACTTTCATATTTTATGTACAGTAGATAACATATTTTTGGGGTACTTTCATATTTTAAGTACAGTATACAATATATATTTGGTGAAATTTGATATTTTATGTACAGTATATAATATATATTTGGTGAAATTTGATATTTTATGTACAGTATATAATATATTTTTGGTGTACTTTCATATTTTATGTACAGTATATAATATATATTTTTTGAAATTTGATATTATATGTACAGTATATAATATATATTTGGTGAAATTTGATATTTTATGGACAGTATATAATATATATTTGGTGAAATTTGATATTTTATGTACAGTATATAATATGTATTTGCTGTATTTTCATATTTTATGTATAGTATATAATATACATTTGGTGAAATTTGATATTTTATATACAGTATATCAAATATATTTGGTGAAATTTGATATTTTATGGACACTATGATATATATATTTGGTGTACTTTCACAATTTATGTACAATATATATTATATATTTGGTTAAATTTGATATTTTGTGTACAGTATATAATATGCATTTGGTGTACTTTCATATTTTATTTACAGTATATAATATATATTTGCTGTAGTTTGATATTTTATGTAGAGTATATAATATAAATTTGGTGTACTTTCATATTTTATGTACAGTAGATAACATATTTTTGGGGTACTTTCATATCTTATGTACAGTATGTAATATATATTTGGTTAAATTTGACATTATATGTACAGTATATAATATATATTTGGTGAAATTTGATATTTTATGGACAGTATATAATGTATATTTGGTGAAATTTGATATTTTATGTACAGCATATAATATATATTTGGTGTACTTTCATCTTTTATGTACAGTATGTAATATTTATTTTTTGAAATTTGATATTTTATGTACAGTATGTAATATATATTTCATGGAATTTGATATTTTATGGACAGTATATAATATATATTTGGTGAAATTTGATATTTTATGTACAGTATATAATATGTATTTTCTGTATTTTCATATTTTATGTATAGTATATAATATACATTTGGTGAAATTTGATATTTTATATACAGTATATCAAATATATTTGGTGAAATTTGATATTTTATGTACAGTATGATATATATATTTGGTGTACTTTCATAATTTATGTACAATATATATTATATATTTGGTTAAATTTGATATTTTGTGTACAGTATATAATATGCATTTGGTGTACTTTCATATTTTATTTACTGTATATAATATATATTTGCTGTACTTTGATATTTTATGTAGAGTATATAATATAAATTTGGTGTACTTTCATGTTTTATGTACAGTAGATAACATATTTTTGGGGTACTTTCATATTTTAAGTACAGTATACAATATATATTTGGTGAAATTTGATATGTTATGTACAGTATATAATATATATTTGGTGAAATTTGATATTTTATGTACAGTATATAATATATTTTTGGTGTACTTTCATATTTTATGTACAGTATATAATATATATTTTTTGAAATTTGATATTATATGCACAGTATATAATATATATTTGGTGAAATTTGATATTTTATGGACAGTATATAATATATATTTGGTGAAATTTGATATTTTATGTACAGTATATAATATGTATTTGCTGTGTTTTCATATTTTATGTATAGTATATAATATACATTTGGTGAAATTTGATATTTTATATACAGTATATCAAATATATTTGGTGAAATTAGATATTTTATGTACAGTATGATATATGTATTTGGTGTACTTTCATAATTTATGTACAATATATATTATATATTTGGTTAAATTTGATATTTTGTGTACAGTATATAATATGCATTTGGTGTACTTTCATATTTTATTTACAGTATATAATATATATTTGCTGTACTTTGATATTTTATGTAGAGTATATAATATAAATTTGGTGTACTTTCATATTTTATGTACAGTAGATAACATATTTTTGGGGTACTTTCATATTTTAAGTACAGTATACAATATATATTTGGTGAAATTTGATATTTTATGTACAGTATATAATATATATTTGGTGAAATTTGATATTTTATGTACAGTATATAATATATTTTTGGTGTACTTTCATATTTTATGTACAGTATATAATATATATTTTTTGAAATTTGATATTATATGTACAGTATATAATATATATTTGGTGAAATTTGATATTTTATGGACAGTATATAATATATATATGGTGAAATTTGATATTTTATGTACAGTATATAATATGTATTTGCTGTATTTTCATATTTTATGTATAGTATATAATATACATTTGGTTAAATTTGATATTTTATATACAGTATATCAAATATATTTGGTGAAATTTGATATTTTATGGACAGTATGATATATATATTTGGTGTACTTTCACAATTTATGTACAATGTATAATATATATTTGGTTAAATTTGATATTTTGTGTACAGTGGATAATATGCATTTGGTGTACTTTCATATTTTATTTACAGTATATAATATATATTTGCTGTAGTTTGATATTTTATGCAGAGTATATAATATAAATTTGGTGTACTTTCATATTTTATGTACAGTAGATAACATATTTTTGGGGTACTTTCATATCTTATGTACAGTATGTAATATATATTTGGTTAAATTTGATATTATATGTACAGTATATAATATATATTTGGTGAAATTTGATATTTTATGGACAGTATATAATATATATTTGGTGAAATTTGATATTTTATGTACAGTATATAATATATTTTTGGTGTACTTTCATATTTTATGTACAGTATATAATATATATTTTTTGAAATTTGATATTATATGTACAGTATATAATATATATTTGGTGAAATTTGATATTTTATGGACAGTATATAATATATATTTGGTGAAATTTGATAATTTATGTACAGTATATAATATGTATTTGCTGTGTTTTCATATTTTATGTATTGTATATAATATACATTTGGTGAAATTTGATATTTTATATACAGTATATCAAATATACTTGGTGGAATTTGATATTTTATGTACAGTATGATATATGTATTTGGTGTACTTTCATAATTTATGTACAATATATATTATATATTTGGTTAAATTTGATATTTTGTGTACAGTATATAATATGCATTTGGTGTACTTTCATATTTTATTTACAGTATATAATATATATTTGCTGTACTTTGATATTTTATGTAGAGTATATAATATAAATTTGGTGTACTTTCATATTTTATGTACAGTAGATAACATATTTTTTGGGTACTTTCATATTTTAAGTACAGTATACAATATATATTTGGTGAAATTTGATATTTTATGTACAGTATATAATATATATGTGGTGAAATTTGATATTTTATGTACAGTATATAATATATTTTTGGTGTACTTTCATATTTTATGTATAGTATATAATATATATTTTTTGAAATTTGATTTTATATGTACAGTATATAATATATATTTGGTGAAATTTGATATTTTATGGACAGTATATAATATATATTTGGTGAAATTTGATATTTTATATACAGTATATAATATGTATTTGCTGTATTTTCATATTTTATGTATAGTATATAATATACATTTGGTGAAATTTGATATTTTATATACAGTATATCAAATATATTTGGTGAAATTTGATATTTTATGGACAGTATGATATATATATTTGGTGTACTTTCACAATTTATGTACAATATATATTATATATTTGGTTAAATTTGATATTTTGTGTACACTATATAATATGCATTTGGTGTACTTTCATATTTTATTTACAGTATATAATATATATTTGCTGTAGTTTGATATTTTATGTAGAGTATATAATATAAATTTGGTGTACTTTCATATTTTATGTACAGTAGATAACATATTTTTGGGGTACTTTCATATCTTATGTACAGTATGTAATATATATTTGGTTAAATTTGATATTATATGTACAGTATATAATTTATATTTGGTGAAATTTGATATTTTATGGACAGTATATAATATATATTTGGTGAAATTTGATATTTTATGTACAGCATATAATATATATTTGGTGTACTTTCATCTTTTATGTACAGTATGTAATATTTATTTTTTGAAATTTGATATTTTATGTACAGTATATAATATATATTTCGTGGAATTTGATATTTTATGGACAGTATATAATATATATTTGGTGAAATTTGATATTTTATGTACAGTATATAATATGTATTTGCTGTATTTTCATATTTTATGTATAGTATATAATATACATTTGGTGAAATTTGATATTTTATATACAGTATATCAAATATATTTGGTGAAATTTGATATTTTATGTACAGTATGATATATATATTTGGTGTACTTTCATAATTTATGTGCAATATATATTATATATTTGGTTAAATTTGATATTTTGTGTGCAGTATATAATATGCATTTGGTGAACTTTCTTATTTTATTTACAGTATATAATATATATTTGCTGTACTTTGATATTTTATGCAGAGTATATAATATAAATTTGGTGTACTTTCATGTTTTATGTACAGTAGATAACATATTTTTGGGGTACTTTCATATTTTAAGTACAGTATACAATATATATTTGGTGAAATTTGATATTTTATGTACAGTATATAATATATATTTGGTGAAATTTGATATTTTATGTACAGTATATAATATATTTTTGGTGTACTTTCATATTTTATGTACAGTATATAATATATATTTTTTGAAATTTGATATTATATGTACAGTATATAATATATATTTGTTGAAATTTGATATTTTATGGACAGTATATAATATATATTTGGTGAAATTTGATATTTTATGTAAAGTATATAATATATACTTGGTGTATTTTCATATTTTATGTACAGTATGTAATATATATTTTTTGAAATTTGATATTATATGTACAGTATTTAGTATATATTTGGTGAAATTTGATATTTCAAGGACAGTATATAATATATATTAGGTGAAATTTCATATTATATGTACAGTATATAATATATATTTGCTGTCTTTTCATATTTTATGTATAGTATATAATGCACATTTGCTGAAATTTGATATTTTATATACTGTATATCAAATATATTTGGTGAAATTTGATATTTTATGTACAGTATATTATATATAGTTGTTGAAATTTGATATTTTATGTACAGTATATAATGTATATTTGGTGAAATTTGATATTTCATATACAGTATATAATATATATTTGCTGTACTTTCATATTTTATATACAGTATATCATATATATTTTGTTAAATTTGATATTTTATGCACTGTATATAATACATATTTAGTGTACTTTCATGTTTTATGTACAGTATATAGTATATATTAGGTGAAATTTGATGTTCTATATACAGTATATAATATATATTTCGTCTACTTTCATATTTCATATACAGTATAAAATAAATTTGGTGTACTTTCATATTTTATGTACAGCATATAATATATATTTGGTGTACTTTCATATTTTATTTACAGTAGATAACATATATTTGGTGTACTTTCATATTTTATTTACAGTAGATAACATATATTTGGTGTACTTTCATATTTTATATACAGTATACAATATATATTTGGTGAAATTTGATATTTTCTGTACAGTATACAATATATATTTGGTGAAATTTGATATTTTATGTACAGTATATAATATATATTTGGTGAAATTTGATATTTTATGTACAGTATATAATATATTTTTGGTGTAATTTCATATTTTATGTATAGTATATAATATATATTTTTTGAAATTTGATATTATATGTACAGTATATAATATATATTTGGTGAAATTTGATATTTTATGGACAGTATATAATATATATTTGGTGTACTTTCATATTTCATATACACTATATAGTATATATTTTCTGAAATTTGATATTTTATGTACAGTATATAATATATATTTGGTGAAATTTGATATTTCATGTACGGCATTTAATATATATTTGTTGAAATTTGATATTTTATGTACAGTATATAATATATATTTGCTGTATTTTCATATTTTATGTATGGTATATAATATATATTTGGTGAAATTTGATATTTTATGCACAGCATATAATATATATTTGGTGAAATTTGGTATTTTATGTACAGTATATAATGTATTTCTGGTGTACTTTCATATTTTATGAACAGGATATAATATATATTTTTTGAAATTTGATATTACATGTACAGTATATAATACATATTTGGTGTAATTTGATATTTTATGGACAGTATATAATATATATTTGGTGAAATTTGTTATTTTATGTACAGTATATAATATATATTTGGTGTACTTTCATCTTTTATGTACAGTATGTAATATATATTTTTTGAAATTTGATATTTTATGTACAGTATATAATATATATTTTGTGGAATTTGATATTTTATGGACAGTATATAATATATTTTAGGTGAAATTTGATATTTTATGTACAGTATATAATATGTATTTGCTGTATTTTCATATTTTATTTATAGTATATAATATACATTTGGTGAAATTTGGTATTTTATATACAGTATTTCAAATATATTTGGTGAAATTTGATATTTTATGTACAGTATGATATATATATTTGGTGTACTTTCATAATTTATGTACAATATATATTATATATTTGGTTAAATTTGATATTTTGTGTACAGTAGATAATATGCATTTGGTGAACTTTCATATTTTTTTACAGTATATAATATATATTTGCTGTACTTTGATATTTTATGTAGAGTATATAATATATATTTGGTGTACTTTCATATTTTATGTACAGTAGATAACATATTTTTGGGGAACTTTCATATTTTATGTACAGTATACAATATATATTTGGTGAAATTTGATATTTTCTGTACAGTATATAATATATATTTGGTGAAATTTGATATTTTATGTACAGTATATAATATATTTTTGTTGTACTTTCATATTTTATGTACAGTATATAATATATATTTTTTGAAATTTGATACATGTACAGTATATAATATATATTTGGTGAAATTTGATATTTTATGGACAGTATATAATATATATTTGGTGAAATTTGATATTTTATGTAAAGTATATAATATATACTTGGTGTACTTTCATATTTTATGTACAGTATGTAATATATATTTTTTGAAATTTGATATTATATGTACAGTATTTAATATATATTTGGTGAAATTTGATATTTCATGGACAGTATATAATATATATTAGGTGAAATTTCATATTATATGTACAGTATATAATATATATTTGCTGTCTTTTCATATTTTATGTATAGTATATAATGCACATTTGCTGAAATTTGATATTTTATATACAGTATATCAAATATATTTGGTGAAATTTGATATTTTATGTACAGTATATTATATATAGTTGTTAAAATTTGATATTTTATGTACAGTATATAATGTATATTTGGTGAAATTTGATATTTCATATACAGTATATAATATGTATTTGCTGTATTTTCATATTTTATGTATAGTATATAATATACATTTGGTGAAATTTGATATTTTATATACAGTATATCAAATATATTTGGTGAAATTTGATATTTTATGGACAGTATGATATATATATTTGGTGTACTTTCACAATTTATGTACAATATATATTATATATTTGGTTAAATTTGATATTTTGTGTACAGTATATAATATGCATTTGGTGTACTTTCATATTTTATTTACAGTATATAATATATATTTGCTGTAGTTTGATATTTTATGTAGTGTATATAATATAAATTTGGTGTACTTTCATATTTTATGTACAGTAGATAACATATTTTTGGGGTACTTTCATATCTTATGTACAGTATGTAATATATATTTGGTTAAATTTGATATTATATGTACAGTATATAATATATATTTGGTGAAATTTGATATTTTATGGACAGTATATAATATATATTTGGTGAAATTTGATATTTTATGTACAGCATATAATATATATTTGGTGTACTTTCATCTTTTATGTACAGTATGTAATATTTATTTTTTGAAATTTGATATTTTATGTACAGTATATAATATATATTTCGTGGAATTTGATATTTTATGGACAGTATATAATATATATTTGGTGAAATTTGATATTTTATGTACAGTATATAATATGTATTTGCTGTATTTTCATATTTTATGTATAGTATATAATATACATTTGGTGAAATTTGATATTTTATATACAGTATATCAAATATATTTGGTGAAATTTGATATTTTATGTACAGTATGATATATATATTTGGTGTACTTTCATAATTTACGTACAATATATATTATATATTTGGTTAAATTTGATATTTTGTGTACAGTATATAATATGCATTTGGTGTACTTTCATATTTTATTTACAGTATATAATATATATTTGCTGTACTTTGATATTTTATGTAGAGTATATAATATAAATTTGGTGTACTTTCATGTTTTATGTACAGTAGATATATTTTTGGGGTACTTTCATATTTTAAGTACAGTATACAATATATATTTGGTGAAATTTGATATTTTATGTACAGTATATAATATATATTTGGTGAAATTTGATATTTTATGTACGGTATATAATATATTTTTGGTGTACTTTCATATTTTATGTACAGTATATAATATATATTTTTTGAAATTTGATATTATATGTACAGTATATAATATATATTTGGTGAAATTTGATATTTTATGGACAGTATATAATATATATTTGGTGAAATTTGATATTTTATGGACAGTATATAATATGTATTTGCTGTATTTTCATATTTTATGTATAGTATATAATATACATTTGGTGAAATTTGATATTTTATATACAGTATATCAAATATATTTGGTGAAATTTGATATTTTATGGACAGTATGATATATATATTTGGTGTACTTTCACAATTTATGTACAATATATATTATATATTTGGTTAAATTTGATATTTTGTGTACAGTATATAATATGCATTTGGTGTACTTTCATATTTTATTTACAGTATATAATATATATTTGCTGTAGTTTGATATTTTATGTAGAGTATATAATATAAATTTGGTGTACTTTCATATTTCATGTACAGTAGATAACATATTTTTGGGGTACTTTCATATCTTATGTACAGTATGTAATATATATTTGGTTAAATTTGATATTATATGGACAGTATATAATATATATTTGGTGAAATTTGATATTTTATGTACAGCATATAATATATATTTGGTGTACTTTCATCTTTTATGTACAGTATGTAATATTTATTTTTTGAAATTTGATATTTTATGTACAGTATATAATATATATTTCGTGGAATTTGATATTTTATGGACAGTATATAATATATATTTGGTGAAATTTGATATTTTATGTACAGTATATAATATGTATTTGCTGTATTTTCATATTTTATGTATAGTATATAATATACATTTGGTGAAATTTGATATTTTATATAGAGTATATCAAATATATTTGGTGAAATTTGATATTTTATGTACAGTATAATATATATATTTGGTGTACTTTCATAATTTATGTACAATATATATTATATATTTGGTTAAATTTGATATTTTGTGTACAGTATATAATATGCATTTGGTGTACTTTCATATTTTATTTACAGTATATAATATATATTTGCTCTACTTTGATATTTTATGTAGAGTATATAATATAAATTTGGTGTACTTTCATGTTTTATGTACAGTAGATAACATATTTTTGGGGTACTTTCATATTTTAAGTACAGTATACAATATATATTTGGTGAAATTTGATATTTTATGTACAGTATATAATATATATTAGGTGAAATTTGATATTTTATGTACAGTATATAATATATTTTTGGTGTACTTTCATATTTTATGTACAGTATATAATATATATTTTTTGAAATTTGATATATGCACAGTATATAATATATATTTGGTGAAATTTGATATTTTATGGACAGTATATAATATATATTTGGTGAAATTTGATATTTTATGTACAGTATATAATATGTATTTGCTGTGTTTTCATATTTTATGTATAGTATATAATATACATTTGGTGAAATTTGATATTTTATATACAGTATATCAAATACATTTGGTGAAATTTGATATTTTATGTACAGTATGATATATGTATTTGGTGTACTTTCATAATTTATGTACAATATATATTATATATTTGGTTAAATTTGATATTTTGTGTACAGTATATAATATGTATTTGGTGTACTTTCATATTTTATTTACAGTATATAATATATATTTGCTGTACTTTGATATTTTACGTAGAGTATATAATATAAATTTGGTGTACTTTCATATTTTATGTACAGTAGATAACATATTTTTGGGGTACTTTCATATTTTAAGTACAGTATACAATATATATTTGGTGAAATTTGATATTTTATGTACAGTATATAATATATATTTGGTGAAATTTGATATTTTATGTACAGTATATAATATATTTTTGGTGTACTTTCATATTTTATGTACAGTATATAATATATATTTTTTGAAATTTGATATTATATGTACAGTATATAATATATATTTGGTGAAATTTGATATTTTATGGACAGTATATAATATATATTTGGTGAAATTTGATATTTTATGTACAGTATATAATATGTATTTGCTGTATTTTCATATTTTATGTATAGTATATAATATACATTTGGTGAAATTTGATATTTTATATACAGTATATCAAATATATTTGGTGAAATTTGATATTTTATGGACACTATGATATATATATTTGGTGTACTTTCACAATTTATGTACAATATATATTATATATTTGGTTAAATTTGATATTTTGTGTACAGTATATAATATGCATTTGGTGTACTTTCATATTTTATTTACAGTATATAATATATATTTGCTGTAGTTTGATATTTTATGTAGAGTATATAATATAAATTTGGTGTACTTTCATATTTTATGTACAGTAGATAACATATTTTTGGGGTACTTTCATATCTTATGTACAGTATGTAATATATATTTGGTTAAATTTGACATTATATGTACAGTATATAATATATATTTGGTGAAATTTGATATTTTATGGACAGTATATAATGTATATTTGGTGAAATTTGATATTTTATGTACAGCATGTAATATATATTTGGTGTACTTTCATCTTTTATGTACAGTATGTAATATTTATTTATTGAAATTTGATATTTTATGTACAGTATGTAATATATATTTCATGGAATTTGATATTTTATGGACAGTATATAATATATATTTGGTGAAATTTGATATTTTATGTACAGTATATAATATGTATTTTCTGTATTTTCATATTTTATGTATAGTATATAATATACATTTGGTGAAATTTGATATTTTATATACAGTATATCAAATATATTTGGTGAAATTTGATATTTTATGTACAGTATGATATATATATTTGGTGTACTTTCATAATTTATGTACAATATATATTATATATTTGGTTAAATTTGATATTTTGTGTACAGTATATAATATGCATTTGGTGTACTTTCATATTTTATTTACAGTATATAATATATATTTGCTGTACTTTGATATTTTATGTAGAGTATATAATATAAATTTGGTGTACTTTCATGTTTTATGTACAGTAGATAACATATTTTTGGGGTACTTTCATATTTTAAGTACAGTATACAATATATATTTGGTGAAATTTGATATGTTATGTACAGTATATAATATATATTTGGTGAAATTTGATATTTTATGTACAGTATATAATATATTTTTGGTGTACTTTCATATTTTATGTACAGTATATAATATATATTTTTTGAAATTTGATATTATATGCACAGTATATAATATATATTTGGTGAAATTTGATATTTTATGGACAGTATATAATATATATTTGGTGAAATTTGATATTTTATGTACAGTATATAATATGTATTTGCTGTGTTTTCATATTTTATGTATAGTATATAATATACATTTGGTGAAATTTGATATTTTATATACAGTATATCAAATATATTTGGTGAAATTAGATATTTTATGTACAGTATGATATATGTATTTGGTGTACTTTCATAATTTATGTACAATATATATTATATATTTGGTTAAATTTGATATTTTGTGTACAGTATATAATATGCATTTGGTGTACTTTCATATTTTATTTACAGTATATAATATATATTTGCTGTACTTTGATATTTTATGTAGAGTATATAATATAAATTTGGTGTACTTTCATATTTTATGTACAGTAGATAACATATTTTTGGGGTACTTTCATATTTTAAGTACAGTATACAATATATATTTGGTGAAATTTGATATTTTATGTACAGTATATAATATATATTTGGTGAAATTTGATATTTTATGTACAGTATATAATATATTTTTGGTGTACTTTCATATTTTATGTACAGTATATAATATATATTTTTTGAAATTTGATATTATATGTACAGTATATAATATATATTTGGTGAAATTTGATATTTTATGGACAGTATATAATATATATATGGTGAAATTTGATATTTTATGTACAGTATATAATATGTATTTGCTGTATTTTCATATTTTATGTATAGTATATAATATACATTTGGTTAAATTTGATATTTTATATACAGTATATCAAATATATTTGGTGAAATTTGATATTTTATGGACAGTATGATATATATATTTGGTGTACTTTCACAATTTATCTACAATATATATTATATATTTGGTTAAATTTGATATTTTGTGTACAGTATATAATATGCATTTGGTGTAGTTTCATATTTTATTTACAGTATATAATATATATTTGCTGTAGTTTGATATTTTATGTAGAGTATATAATATAAATTTGGTGTACTTTCATATTTTATGTACAGTAGATAACATATTTTTGGGGTACTTTCATATCTTATGTACAGTATGTAATATATATTTGGTTAAATTTGATATTATATGTACAGTATATAATTTATATTTGGTGAAATTTGATATTTTATGGACAGTATATAATATATATTTGGTGAAATTTGATATTTTATGTACAGCATATAATATATATTTGGTGTACTTTCATCTTTTATGTACAGTATGTAATATTTATTTTTTGAAATTTGATATTTTATGTACAGTATAAAATATATATTTCGTGGAATTTGATATTTTATGGACAGTATATAATATATATTTGGTGAAATTTGATATTTTATGTACAGTATATAATATGTATTTGCTGTATTTTCATATTTTATGTATAGTATATAATATACATTTGGTGAAATTTGATATTTTATATACAGTATATCAAATATATTTGGTGAAATTTGATATTTTATGTACAGTATGATATATATATTTGGTGTACTTTCATAATTTATGTACAATATATATTATATATTTGGTTAAATTTGATATTTTGTGTGCAGTATATAATATGCATTTGGTGTACTTTCATATTTTATTTACAGTATATAATATATATTTGCTGTACTTTGATATTTTATGTAGAGTATATAATATAAATTTGGTGTACTTTCATGTTTTATGTACAGTAGATAACATATTATTGGGGTACTTTCATATTTTAAGTACAGTATACAATATATATTTGGTGAAATTTGATATGTTATGTACAGAATATAATATATATTTGGTGAAATTTGATATTTTATGTACAGTATATAATATATTTTTGGTGTACTTTCATATTTTATGTACAGTATATAATATATATTTTTTGAAATTTGATATTATATGCACAGTCTATAATATATATTTGGTGAAATTTGATATTTTATGGACAGTATATAATATATATTTGGTGAAATTTGATATTTTATGTACAGTATATAATATGTATTTGCTGTGTTTTCATATTTTATGTATAGTATATAATATACATTTGGTGAAATTTGATATTTTATATACAGTATATCAAATATATTTGGTGAAATTTGATATTTTATGTACAGTATGATATATGTATTTGGTGTACTTTCATAATTTATGTACAATATATATTATATATTTGGTTAAATTTGATATTTTGTGTACAGTATATAATATGAATTTGGTGTAGTTTCATATTTTATTTACAGTATAAAATATATATTTGCTGTACTTTGATATTTTACGTAGAGTATATAATATAAATTTGGTGTACTTTCATATTTTATGTACAGTAGATAACATATTTTTGTGGTACTTTCATATTTTAAGTACAGTATACAATATATATTTGATGAAATTTGATATTTTATGTACAGTATATAATATATATTTGGTGAAATTTGATATTTTATGTACAGTATATAATATATTTTTGGTGTACTTTCATATTTTATGTACAGTATATAATATATATTTTTTGAAATTTGATATTATATGTACAGTATATAATATATATTTGGTGAAATTTGATATTTTATGGACAGTATATAATATATATTTGGTGAAATTTGATATTTTATGTAAAGTATATAATATATACTTGGTGTATTTTCATATTTTATGTACAGTATGTAATATATATTTTTTGAAATTTGATATTATATGTACAGTATTTAGTATATATTTGGTGAAATTTGATATTTCAAGGACAGTATATAATATATATTAGGTGAAATTTCATATTATATGTACAGTATATAATATATATTTGCTGTCTTTTCATATTTTATGTATAGTATATAATGCACATTTGCTGAAATTTGATATTTTATATACAGTATATCAAATATATTTGGTGAAATTTGATATTTTATGTACAGTATATTATATATAGTTGTTGAAATTTGATATTTTATGTACAGTATATAATGTATATTTGGTGAAATTTGATATTTCATATACAGTATATAATATATATTTGCTGTACTTTCATATTTTATATACAGTATATCATATATATTTTGTGAAATTTGATATTTTATGCACTGTATATAATACATATTTAGTGTACTTTCATGTTTTATGTACAGTATATAGTATATATTAGGTGAAATTTGATGTTTTATATACAGTATACAATATATATTTCGTCTACTTTCATATTTCATATACAGTATAAAATAAATTTGGTGTACTTTCATATTTTATGTACAGCATATAATATATATTTGGTGTACTTTCATATTTTATTTACAGTAGATAACATATATTTGGTGTACTTTCATATTTTATATACAGTATACAATATATATTTGGTGAAATTTGATATTTTCTGTACAGTATACAATATATATTTGGTGAAATTTGATATTTTATGTACAGTATATAATATATATTTGGTGTACTTTCATATTTTATATACAGTATATAGTATATATTTTCTGAAATTTGATATTTTATGTACAGTATATAATATATATTTGGTGAAATTTGATATTTCATGTACGGCATTTAATATATATTTGTTGAAATTTGATATTTTATGTACAGTATATAATATATATTTGCTGTATTTTCATATTTTATGTATGGTATATAATATATATTTGGTGAAATTTGATATTTTATGCACAGCATATAATATATATTTGGTGAAATTTGATATTTTATGTACAGTATATAATGTATTTCTGGTGTACTTTCATATTTTATGAACAGGATATAATATATATTTTTTGAAATTTGATATTACATGTACAGTATATAATACATATTTGGTGTAATTTGATATTTTATGGACAGTATATAATATATATTTGGTAAAATTTGTTATTTTATGTACAGTATATAATATATATTTGGTGTACTTTCATCTTTTATGTACAGTATGTAATATATATTTTTTGAAATTTGATATTTTATGTACAGTATATAATATATATTTTGTGGAATTTGATATTTTATGGACAGTATATAATATATTTTAGGTGAAATTTGATATTTTATGTACAGTATATAATATGTATTTGCTGTATTTTCATATTTTATTTATAGTATATAATATACATTTGGTGAAATTTGGTATTTTATATACAGTATTTCAAATATATTTGGTGAAATTTGATATTTTATGTACAGTATGATATATATATTTGGTGTACTTTCATAATTTATGTACAATATATATTATATATTTGGTTAAATTTGATATTTTGTGTACAGTATATAATATGCATTTGGTGAACTTTCATATTTTTTTACAGTATATAATATATATTTGCTGTACTTTGATATTTTATGTAGAGTATATAATATATATTTGGTGTACTTTCATATTTTATGTACAGTAGATAACATATTTTTGGGGAACTTTCATATTTTATGTACAGTATACAATATATATTTGGTGAAATTTGATATTTTCTGTACAGTATATAATATATATTTGGTGAAATTTGATATTTTATGTACAGTATATAATATATTTTTGGTGTACTTTCATATTTTATGTACAGTATATAATATATATTTTTTGAAATTTGATACATGTACAGTATATAATATATATTTGGTGAAATTTGATATTTTATGGACAGTATATAATATATATTTGGTGAAATTTGATATTTTATGTAAAGTATATAATATATACTTGGTGTACTTTCATATTTTATGTACAGTATGTAATATATATTTTTTGAAATTTGATATTATATGTACAGTATTTAGTATATATTTGGTGAAATTTGATATTTCATGGACAGTATATAATATATATTAGGTGAAATTTCATATTATATGTACAGTATATAATATATATTTGCTGTCTTTTCATATTTTATGTATAGTATATAATGCACATTTGCTGAAATTTGATATTTTATATACAGTATATCAAATATATTTGGTGAAATTTGATATTTTATGTACAGTATATTATATATAGTTGTTAAAATTTGATATTTTATGTACAGTATATAATGTATATTTGGTGAAATTTGATATTTCATATACAGTATATAATATGTATTTGCTGTATTTTCATATTTTATGTATAGTATATAATATACATTTGGTGAAATTTGATATTTTATATACAGTATATCAAATATATTTGGTGAAATTTGATATTTTATGGACAGTATGATATATATATTTGGTGTACTTTCACAATTTATGTACAATATATATTATATATTTGGTTAAATTTGATATTTTGTGTACAGTATATAATATGCATTTGGTGTACTTTCATATTTTATTTACAGTATATAATATATATTTGCTGTAGTTTGATATTTTATGTAGTGTATATAATATAAATTTGGTGTACTTTCATATTTTATGTACAGTAGATAACATATTTTTGGGGTACTTTCATATCTTATGTACAGTATGTAATATATATTTGGTTAAATTTGATATTATATGTACAGTATATAATATATATTTGGTGAAATTTGATATTTTATGGACAGTATATAATATATATTTGGTGAAATTTGATATTTTATGTACAGCATATAATATATATTTGGTGTACTTTCATCTTTTATGTACAGTATGTAATATTTATTTTTTGAAATTTGATATTTTATGTACAGTATATAATATATATTTCGTGGAATTTGATATTTTATGGACAGTATATAATATATATTTGGTGAAATTTGATATTTTATGTACAGTATATAATATGTATTTGCTGTATTTTCATATTTTATGTATAGTATATAATATACATTTGGTGAAATTTGATATTTTATATACAGTATATCAAATATATTTGGTGAAATTTGATATTTTATGTACAGTATGATATATATATTTGGTGTACTTTCATAATTTACGTACAATATATATTATATATTTGGTTAAATTTGATATTTTGTGTACAGTATATAATATGCATTTGGTGTACTTTCATATTTTATTTACAGTATATAATATATATTTGCTGTACTTTGATATTTTATGTAGAGTATATAATATAAATTTGGTGTACTTTCATGTTTTATGTACAGCAGATATATTTTTGGGGTACTTTCATATTTTAAGTACAGTATACAATATATATTTGGTGAAATTTGATATTTTATGTACAGTATATAATATATATTTGGTGAAATTTGATATTTTATGTACAGTATATAATATATTTTTGGTGTACTTTCATATTTTATGTACAGTATATAATATATATTTTTTGAAATTTGATATTATATGTACAGTATATAATATATATTTGGTGATATTTGATATTTTATGGACAGTATATAATATATATTTGGTGAAATTTGATATTTTATGTACAGTATGTAATATGTATTTGCTGTGTTTTCATATTTTATGTATAGTATATAATATACATTTGGTGAAATTTGATATTTTATATAGAGTATATCAAATATATTTTGTGAAATTTGATATTTTATGTACAGTATGATATATGTATTTGGTGTACTTTCATAATTTATGTACAATATATATTATATATTTGGTTAAATTTGATATTTTGTGTACAGTATATAATATGCATTTGGTGTACTTTCATATTTTATTTACAGTATATAATATATATTTGCTGTACTTTGATATTTTATGTAGAGTATATAATATAAATTTGGTGTACTTTCTTGTTTTATGTACAGTAGATAACATATTTTTGGGGTACTTTCATATTTTAAGTACAGTATACAATATATATTTGGTGAAATTTGATATTTTATGGACAGTATATAATATATATTTGGTGAAATTTGATATTTTATGTACAGTATATAATATATTTTTGGTGTACTTTCATATTTTATGTACAGTATATAATATATATTTTTTGAAATTTGATATTATATGTACAGTATATAATATATATTTGGTGAAATTTGATATTTTATGGACAGTATATAATATATATTTGGTGAAATTTGATATTTTATGGACAGTATATAATATGTATTTGCTGTGTTTTCATATTTTATGTATAGTATATAATATACATTTGGTGATATTTGATATTTTATATACAGTATATCAAATATATTTGGTGAAATTTGATATTTTATGTACAGTATGATATATGTATTTGGTGTACTTTCATAATTTATGTACTATATATCATATATTTGGTTAAATTTGATATTTTGTGTACAGTATATAATATGCATTTGGTGTACTTTCATATTTTATTTACAGTATATAATATATATTTGCTGTACTTTGATATTTTATATAGAGTATATAATATATATTTGGTGTACTTTCATATTTTATGTACAGTAGATAACACATTTTTGGGGTACTTTCATATTTTAAGTACAGTATACAATATATATTTGGTGAAATTTGATATTTTATGTACAGTATATAATATATATTTGGTGAAATTTGATATTTTATGTACAGTATATAATATATTTTTGGTGTACTTTCATATTTTATGTACAGTATATAATATATATTTTTTGAAATTTGATATTATATGTACAGTATATAATATATATTTGGTGAAATTTGATATTTTATGGACAGTATATAATATATATTTGGTGAAATTTGATATTTTATGTACAGTATATAATATGTATTTGCTGTATTTTCATATTTTATGTATAGTATATAATATACATTTGGTGAAATTTGATATTTTATATACAGTATATCAAATATATTTGGTGAAATTTGATATTTTATGGACAGTATGATATATATATTTGGTGTACTTTCACAATTTATGTACAATATATATTATATATTTGGTTAAATTTGATATTTTGTGTACAGTATATAATATGCATTTGGTGTACTTTCATATTTTATTTACAGTATATAATATATATTTGCTGTAGTTTGATATTTTATGTAGAGTATATAATATAAATTTGGTGTACTTTCATATTTTATGTACAGTAGATAACATATTTTTGGGGTACTTTCATATCTTATGTACAGTATGTAATATATATTTGGTTAAATTTGATATTATATGGACAGTATATAATATATATTTGGTGAAATTTGATATTTTATGGACAGTATATAATATATATTTGGTGAAATTTGATATTTTATGTACAGCATATAATATATATTTGGTGTACTTTCATCTTTTATGTACAGTATGTAATATTTATTTTTTGAAATTTGATATTTTATGTACAGTATATAATATATATTTCGTGGAATTTGATATTTTATGGACAGTATATAATATATATTTGGTGAAATTTGATATTTTATGTACAGTATATAATATGTATTTGCTGTATTTTCATATTTTATGTATAGTATATATTATATATTTGGTTAAATTTGATATTTTGTGTACAGTATATAATATGCATTTGGTGTACTTTCATATTTTATTTACAGTATATAATATATATTTGCTCTACTTTGATATTTTATGTAGAGTATATAATATAAATTTGGTGTACTTTCATGTTTTATGTACAGTAGATAACATATTTTTGGGGTACTTTCATATTTTAAGTACAGTATACAATATATATTTGGTGAAATTTGATATTTTATGTACAGTATATAATATATATTTGGTGAAATTTGATATTTTATGTACAGTATATAATATATTTTTGGTGTACTTTCATATTTTATGTACAGTATATAATATATATTTTTTGAAATTTGATATTATATGCACAGTATATAATATATATTTGGTGAAATTTGATATTTTATGGACAGTATATAATATATATTTGGTGAAATTTGATATTTTATGGACAGTATATAATATATATTTGGTGAAATTTGATATTTTATGGACAGTATATAATATGTATTTGCTGTGTTTTCATATTTTATGTATAGTATATAATATACATTTGGTGATATTTGATATTTTATATACAGTATATCAAATATATTTGGTGAAATTTGATATTTTATGTACAGTATGATATATGTATTTGGTGTACTTTCATAATTTATGTACTATATATCATATATTTGGTTAAATTTGATATTTTGTGTACAGTATATAATATGCATTTGGTGTACTTTCATATTTTATTTACAGTATATAATATATATTTGCTCTACTTTGATATTTTATGTAGAGTATATAATATAAATTTGGTGTACTTTCATGTTTTATGTACAGTAGATAACATATTTTTGGGGTACTTTCATATTTTAAGTACAGTATACAATATATATTTGGTGAAATTTGATATTTTATGTACAGTATATAATATATATTTGGTGAAATTTGATATTTTATGTACAGTATATAATATATTTTTGGTGTACTTTCATATTTTATGTACAGTATATAATATATATTTTTTGAAATTTGATATTATATGTACAGTATATAATATATATTTGGTGAAATTTGATATTTTATGGACAGTATATAATATATATTTGGTGAAATTTGATATTTTATGGACAGTATATAATATGTATTTGCTGTATTTTCATATTTTATGTATAGTATATAATATACATTTGGTGAAATTTGATATTTTATATACAGTATATCAAATATATTTGGTGAAATTTGATATTTTATGGACAGTATGATATATATATTTGGTGTACTTTCACAATTTATGTACAATATATATTATATATTTGGTTAAATTTGATATTTTGGGTACAGTATATAATATGCATTTGGTGTACTTTCATATTTTATTTACAGTATATAATATATATTTGCTGTAGTTTGATATTTTATGTAGAGTATATAATATAAATTTGGTGTACTTTCATATTTCATGTACAGTAGATAACATATTTTTGGGGTACTTTCATATCTTATGTACAGTATGTAATATATATTTGGTTAAATTTGATATTATATGGACAGTATATAATATATATTTGGTGAAATTTGATATTTTATGGACAGTATATAATATATATTTGGTGAAATTTGATATTTTATGTACAGCATATAATATATATTTGGTGTACTTTCATCTTTTATGTACAGTATGTAATATTTATTTTTTGAAATTTGATATTTTATGTACAGTATATAATATATATTTCGTGGAATTTGATATTTTATGGACAGTATATAATATATATTTGGTGAAATTTGATATTTTATGTACAGTATATAATATGTATTTGCTGTATTTTCATATTTTATGTATAGTATATAATATACATTTGGTGAAATTTGATATTTTATATAGAGTATATCAAATATATTTGGTGAAATTTGATATTTTATGTACAGTATAATATATATATTTGGTGTACTTTCATAATTTATGTACAATATATATTATATATTTGGTTAAATTTGATATTTTGTGTACAGTATATAATATGCATTTGGTGTACTTTCATATTTTATTTACAGTATATAATATATATTTGCTCTACTTTGATATTTTATGTAGAGTATATAATATAAATTTGGTGTACTTTCATGTTTTATGTACAGTAGATAACATATTTTTGGGGTACTTTCATATTTTAAGTACAGTATACAATATATATTTGGTGAAATTTGATATTTTATGTACAGTATATAATATATATTTGGTGAAATTTGATATTTTATGTACAGTATATAATATATTTTTGGTGTACTTTCATATTTTATGTACAGTATATAATATATATTTTTTGAAATTTGATATTATATGCACAGTATATAATATATATTTGGTGAAATTTGATATTTTATGGACAGTATATAATATATATTTGGTGAAATTTGATATTTTATGTACAGTATATAATATGTATTTGCTGTGTTTTCATATTTTATGTATAGTATATAATATACATTTGGTGAAATTTGATATTTTATATACAGTATATCAAATATATTTGGTGAAATTTGATATTTTATGTACAGTATGATATATGTATTTGGTGTACTTTCATAATTTATGTACAATATATATTATATATTTGGTTAAATTTGATATTTTGTGTACAGTATATAATATGTATTTGGTGTACTTTCATATTTTATTTACAGTATATAATATATATTTGCTGTACTTTGATATTTTACGTAGAGTATATAATATAAATTTGGTGTACTTTCATATTTTATGTACAGTAGATAACATATTTTTGGGGTACTTTCATATTTTAAGTACAGTATACAATATATATTTTGTGAAATTTGATATTTTATGTACAGTATATAATATATATTTGGTGAAATTTGATATTTTATGTACAGTATATAATATATTTTTGGTGTACTTTCATATTTTATGTACAGTATATAATATATATTTTTTGAAATTTGATATTATATGTACAGTATATAATATATATTTGGTGAAATTTGATATTTTATGGACAGTATATAATATATATTTGGTGAAATTTGATATTTTATGTACAGTATATAATATGTATTTGCTGTATTTTCATATTTTATGTATAGTATATAATATACATTTGGTGAAATTTGATATTTTATATACAGTATATCAAATATATTTGGTGAAATTTGATATTTTATGGACAGTATGATATATATATTTGGTGTACTTTCACAATTTATGTACAATATATATTATATATTTGGTTAAATTTGATATTTTGTGTACAGTATATAATATGCATTTGGTGTACTTTCATATTTTATTTACAGTATATAATATATATTTGCTGTAGTTTGATATTTTATGTAGAGTATATAATATAAATTTGGTGTACTTTCATATTTTATGTACAGTAGATAACATATTTTTGGGGTACTTTCATATCTTATGTACAGTATGTAATATATATTTGGTTAAATTTGACATTATATGTACAGTATATAATATATATTTGGTGAAATTTGATATTTTATGGACAGTATATAATGTATATTTGGTGAAATTTGATATTTTATGTACAGCATATAATATATATTTGGTGTACTTTCATCTTTTATGTACAGTATGCAATATTTATTTTTTGAAATTTGATATTTTATGTACAGTATGTAATATATATTTCGTGGTATTTGATATTTCATGGACAGTATATAATATAGATTTGGTGAAATTTGATATTTTATGTACAGTATATAATATGTATTTGCTGTATTTTCATATTTTATGTATAGTATATAATATACATTTGGTGAAATTTGATATTTTATATACAGTATATCAAATATATTTGGTGAAATTTGATATTTTATGTACAGTATGATATATATATTTGGTGTACTTTCATAATTTATGTACAATATATATTATATATTTGGTTAAATTTGATATTTTGTGTACAGTATATAATATGCATTTGGTGTACTTTCATATTTTATTTACAGTATATAATATATATTTGCTGTACTTTGATATTTTATGTAGAGTGTATAATATAAATTTGGTGTACTTTCATGTTTTATGTACAGTAGATAACATATTTTTGGGGTACTTTCATATTTTAAGTACAGTATACAATATATATTTGGTGAAATTTGATATTTTATGTACAGTATATAATATATATTTGGTGAAATTTGATATTTTATGTACAGTATATAATATATTTTTGGTGTACTTTCATATTTTATGTACAGTATATAATATATATTTTTTGAAATTTGATATTATATGTACAGTATATTATATATTTGGTGAAATTTGATATTTTATGTACAGTATATAATATGTATTTGCTGTGTTTTCATATTTTATGTATAGTATATAATATACATTTGGTGAAATTTGATATTTTATATACAGTATATCAAATATATTTGGTGAAATTTGATATTTTATGGACAGTATGATATATATATTTGGTGTACTTTCACAATTTATGTACAATATATATTATATATTTGGTTAAATTTGATATTTTGTGTACAGTGTATAATATGCATTTGGTGTACTTTCATATTTTATTTACAGTATATAATATATATTTCCTGTAGTTTGATATTTTATGTAGAGTATATAATATAAATTTGGTGTACTTTCATATTTTATGTACAGTAGATAACATATTTTTGGGGTACTTTCATATCTTATGTACAGTATGTAATATATATTTGGTTAAATTTGATATTATATGTACAGTATATAATATATATTTGGTGAAATTTGATATTTTATGGACAGTATATAATATATATTTGGTGAAATTTGATATTTTATTTACAGTATATAATATATTTTTGGTGTACTTTCATATTTTATGTACAGTATATAATATATATTTTTTGAAATTTGATATTATATGTACAGTATATAATATATATTTGGTGAAATTTGATATTTTATGGACAGTATATAATATATATTTGGTGAAATTTGATAATTTATGTACAGTATATAATATGTATTTGCTGTGTTTTCATATTTTATGTATAGTATATAATATACATTTGGTGAAATTTGATATTTTATATACAGTATATCAAATATATTTGGTGAAATTTGATATTTTATGTACAGTATGATATATGTATTTGGTGTACTTTCATAATTTTTGTACAATATATATTATATATTTGGTTAAATTTGATATTTTGTGTACAGTATATAATATGCATTTGGTGTACTATCATATTTTATTTACAGTATATAATATATATTTGCTGTACTTTGATATTTTATGTAGAGTATATAATATAAATTTGGTGTACTTTCATATTTTATGTACAGTAGATAACATATTTTTTGGGTACTTTCATATTTTAAGTACAGTATACAATATATATTTGGTGAAATTTGATATTTTATGTACAGTATATAATATATATGTGGTGAAATTTGATATTTTATGTACAGTATATAATATATTTTTGGTGTACTTTCATATTTTATGTATAGTATATAATATATATTTTTTGAAATTTGATATTATATGTACAGTATATAATATATATTTGGTGAAATTTGATATTTTATGGACAGTATATAATATGTATTTGCTGTATTTTCATATTTTATGTATAGTATATAATATACATTTGGTGAAATTTGATATTTTATATACAGTATATCAAATATATTTGGTGAAATTTGATATTTTATGGACAGTATGATATATATATTTGGTGTACTTTCACAATTTATGTACAATATATATTATATATTTGGTTAAATTTGATATTTTGTGTACAGTATATAATATGCATTTGGTGTACTTTCATATTTTATTTACAGTATATAATATATATTTGCTGTAGTTTGATATTTTATGTAGAGTATATAATATAAATTTGGTGTACTTTCATATTTTATGTACAGTAGATAACATATTTTTGGGGTACTTTCATATCTTATGTACAGTATGTAATATATATTTGGTTAAATTTGATATTATATGTACAGTATATAATTTATATTTGGTGAAATTTGATATTTTATGGACAGTATATAATATATATTTGGTGAAATTTGATATTTTATGTACAGCATATAATATATATTTGGTGTACTTTCATCTTTTATGTACAGTATGTAATATTTATTTTTTGAAATTTGATATTTTATGTACAGTATATAATATATATTTCGTGGAATTTGATATTTTATGGACAGTATATAATATATATTTGGTGAAATTTGATATTTTATGTACAGTATATAATATGTATTTGCTGTATTTTCATATTTTATGTATAGTATATAATATACATTTGGTGAAATTTGATATTTTATATACAGTATATCAAATATATTTGGTGAAATTTGATATTTTATGTACAGTATGATATATATATTTGGTGTACTTTCATAATTTATGTACAATATATATTATATATTTGGTTAAATTTGATATTTTGTGTGCAGTATATAATATGCATTTGGTGAACTTTCATATTTTATTTACAGTATATAATATATATTTGCTGTACTTTGATATTTTATATAGAGTATATAATATAAATTTGGTGTACTTTCTTGTTTTATGTACAGTAGATAACATATTTTTGGGGTACTTTCATATTTTAAGTACAGTATACAATATATATTTGGTGAAATTTGATATTTTATGTACAGTATATAATATATATTTGGTGAAATTTGATATTTTATGTACAGTATATAATATATTTTTGGTGTACTTTCATATTTTATGTACAGTATATAATATATAATTTTGAAATTTGATATTATATGTACACTATATAATATATATTTGGTGAAATTTGATATTTTATGGACAGTATATAATATATATTTGGTGAAATTTGATATTTTATGTACAGTATGTAATATGCATTTGCTGTGTTTTCATATTTTATGTATAGTATATAATATACATTTGGTGAAATTTGATATTTTATATACAGTATATCAAATATATTTGGTGAAATTTGATATTTTATGTACAGTATGATATATATATTTGGTGTACTTTCATAATTTATGTACAATATATATTATATATTTGGTTAAATTTGATATTTTGTTTACAGTATATAATATGCATTTGGTGTACTTTCATATTTTATTTACAGTATATAATATATATTTGCTGTACTTTGATATTTTATGTAGAGTATATAATATAAATTTGGTGTACTTTCATATTTTATGTACAGTAGATAACATATTTTTGGGGTACTTTCATATTTTAAGTACAGTATACAATATATATTTGGTGAAATTTGATATTTTATGTACAGTATATAATATATATTTGGTGAAATTTGATATTTTATGTACAGTATATAATATATTTTTGGTGTACTTTCATATTTTATGTACAGTATATAATATATATTTTTTGAAATTTGATATTATATGTACAGTATATAATATATATTTGGTGAAATTTGATATTTTATGGACAGTATATAATATATATTTGGTGAAATTTGATATTTTATGTACAGTATATAATATGTATTTGCTGTATTTTCATATTTTATGTATAGTATATAATATACATTTGGTGAAATTTGATATTTTATATACAGTATATCAAATATATTTGGTGAAATTTGATATTTTATGGACAGTATGATATATATATTTGGTGTACTTTCACAATTTATGTACAATGTATAATATATATTTGGTTAAATTTGATATTTTGTGTACAGTGTATAATATGCATTTGGTGTACTTTCATATTTTATTTACAGTATATAATATATATTTGCTGTAGTTTGATATTTTATGCAGAGTATATAATATAAATTTGGTGTACTTTCATATTTTATGTACAGTAGATAACATATTTTTGGGGTACTTTCATATCTTATGTACAGTATGTAATATATATTTGGTTAAATTTGATATTATATGTACAGTATATAATATATATTTGGTGAAATTTGATACTTTATGGACAGTATATAATATATATTTGGTGAAATTTGATATTTTATGTACAGTATATAATATATTTTTGGTGTACTTTCATATTTTATGTACAGTATATAATATATATTTTTTGAAATTTGATATTATATGTACAGTATATAATACATATTTGGTGAAATTTGATATTTTATGGACAGTATATAATATATATTTGGTGAAATTTGATAATTTATGTACAGTATATAATATGTATTTGCTGTGTTTTCATATTTTATGTATAGTATATAATATACATTTGGTGAAATTTGATATTTTATATACAGTATATCAAATATACTTGGTGGAATTTGATATTTTATGTACAGTATGATATATGTATTTGGTGTACTTTCATAATTTATGTACAATATATATTATATATTTGGTTAAATTTGATATTTTGTGTACAGTATATAATATGCATTTGGTGTACTTTCATATTTTATTTACAGTATATAATATATATTTGCTGTACTTTGATATTTTATGTAGAGTATATAATATAAATTTGGTGTACTTTCATATTTTATGTACAGTAGATAACATATTTTTTGGGTACTTTCATATTTTAAGTACAGTATACAATATATATTTGGTGAAATTTGATATTTTATGTACAGTATATAATATATATGTGGTGAAATTTGATATTTTATGTACAGTATATAATATATTTTTGGTGTACTTTCATATTTTATGTATAGTATATAATATATATTTTTTGAAATTTGATTTTATATGTACAGTATATAATATATATTTGGTGAAATTTGATATTTTATGGACAGTATATAATATATATTTGGTGAAATTTGATATTTTATATACAGTATATAATATGTATTTGCTGTATTTTCATATTTTATGTATAGTATATAATATACATTTGGTGAAATTTGATATTTTATATACAGTATATCAAATATATTTGGTGAAATTTGATATTTTATGGACAGTATGATATATATATTTGGTGTACTTTCACAATTTATGTACAATATATATTATATATTTGGTTAAATTTGATATTTTGTGTACAGTATATAATATGCATTTGGTGTACTTTCATATTTTATTTACAGTATATAATATATATTTGCTGTAGTTTGATATTTTATGTAGAGTATATAATATAAATTTGGTGTACTTTCATATTTTATGTACAGTAGATAACATATTTTTGGGGTACTTTCATATATTATGTACAGTATGTAATATATATTTGGTTAAATTTGATATTATATGTACAGTATATAATTTATATTTGGTGAAATTTGATATTTTATGGACAGTATAAAATATATATTTGGTGAAATTTGATATTTTATGTACAGCATATAATATATATTTGGTGTACTTTCATCTTTTATGTACAGTATATAATATTTATTTTTTGAAATTTGATATTTTATGTACAGTATATAATATATATTTCGTGGAATTTGATATTTTATGGACAGTATATAATATATATTTGGTGAAATTTGATATTTTATGTACAGTATATAATATGTATTTGCTGTATTTTCATATTTTATGTATAGTATATAATATACATTTGGTGAAATTTGATATTTTATATACAGTATATCAAATATATTTGGTGAAATTTGATATTTTATGTACAGTATGATATATATATTTGGTGTACTTTCATAATTTATGTGCAATATATATTATATATTTGGTTAAATTTGATATTTTGTGTGCAGTATATAATATGCATTTGGTGAACTTTCATATTTTATTTACAGTATATAATATATATTTGCTGTACTTTGATATTTTATGCAGAGTATATAATATAAATTTGGTGTACTTTCATGTTTTATGTACAGTAGATAACATATTTTTGGGGTACTTTCATATTTTAAGTACAGTATACAATATATATTTGGTGAAATTTGATATTTTATGTACAGTATATAATATATATTTGGTGAAATTTGATATTTTATGTACAGTATATAATATATTTTTGGTGTACTTTCATATTTTATGTACAGTATATAATATATATTTTTTGAAATTTGATATTATATGTACACTATATAATATATATTTGGTGAAATTTGATATTTTATGGACAGTATATAATATATATTTGGTGAAATTTGATATTTTATGTACAGTATGTAATATGCATTTGCTGTGTTTTCATATTTTATGTATAGTATATAATATACATTTGGTGAAATTTGATATTTTATATACAGTATATCAAATATATTTGGTGAAATTTGATATTTTATGTACAGTATGATATATGTATTTGGTGTACTTTCATAATTTATGTACAATATATATTATATATTTGGTTAAATTTGATATTTTGTGTACAGTATATAATATGCATTTGGTGTACTTTCATATTTTATTTACAGTATATAATATATATTTGCTGTACTTTGATATTTTATGTAGAGTATATAATATAAATTTGGTGTACTTTCATATTTTATGTACAGTAGATAACATATTTTTTGGGTACTTTCATATTTCAAGTACAGTATACAATATATATTTGGTGAAATTTGATATTTTATGTACAGTATATAATATATATGTGGTGAAATTTGATATTTTATGTACAGTATATAATATATTTTTGGTGTACTTTCATATTTTATGTATAGTATATAATATATATTTTTTGAAATTTGATTTTATATGTACAGTATATAATATATATTTGGTGAAATTTGATATTTTATGGACAGTATATAATATATATTTGGTGAAATTTGATATTTTATGTACAGTATATAATATGTATTTGCTGTATTTTCATATTTTATATATAGTATATAATATACATTTGGTGAAATTTGATATTTTATATACAGTATATCAAATATATTTGGTGAAATTTGATATTTTATGGACAGTATGATATATATATTTGGTGTACTTTCACAATTTATGTACAATATATATTATATATTTGGTTAAATTTGATATTTTGTGTACAGTATATAATATGCATTTGGTGTACTTTCATATTTTATTTACAGTATAAAATATATATTTGCTGTACTTTGATATTTTACGTAGAGTATATAATATAAATTTGGTGTACTTTCATATTTTATGTACAGTAGATAACATATTTTTGTGGTACTTTCATATTTTAAGTACAGTATACAATATATATTTGATGAAATTTGATATTTTATGTACAGTATATAATATATATTTGGTGAAATTTGATATTTTATGTACAGTATATAATATATTTTTGGTGTACTTTCATATTTTATGTACAGTATATAATATATATTTTTTGAAATTTGATATTATATGTACAGTATATAATATATATTTGGTGAAATTTGATATTTTATGGACAGTATATAATATATATTTGGTGAAATTTGATATTTTATGTAAAGTATATAATATATACTTGGTGTATTTTCATATTTTATGTACAGTATGTAATATATATTTTTTGAAATTTGATATTATATGTACAGTATTTAGTATATATTTGGTGAAATTTGATATTTCAAGGACAGTATATAATATATATTAGGTGAAATTTCATATTATATGTACAGTATATAATATATATTTGCTGTCTTTTCATATTTTATGTATAGTATATAATGCACATTTGCTGAAATTTGATATTTTATATACAGTATATCAAATATATTTGGTGAAATTTGATATTTTATGTACAGTATATTATATATAGTTGTTGAAATTTGATATTTTATGTACAGTATATAATGTATATTTGGTGAAATTTGATATTTCATATACAGTATATAATATATATTTGCTGTACTTTCATATTTTATATACAGTATATCATATATATTTTGTGAAATTTGATATTTTATGCACTGTATATAATACATATTTAGTGTACTTTCATGTTTTATGTACAGTATATAGTATATATTAGGTGAAATTTGATGTTTTATATACAGTATATAATATATATTTCGTCTACTTTCATATTTCATATACAGTATAAAATAAATTTGGTGTACTTTCATATTTTTTGTACAGCATATAATATATATTTGGTGTACTTTCATATTTTATTTACAGTAGATAACATATATTTGGTGTACTTTCATATTTTATATACAGTATACAATATATATTTGGTGAAATTTGATATTTTCTGTACAGTATACAATATATATTTGGTGAAATTTGATATTTTATGTACAGTATATAATATATATTTGGTGAAATTTGATATTTTATGTACAGTATATAATATATTTTTGGTGTAATTTCATATTTTATGTATAGTATATAATATATATTTTTTGAAATTTGATATTATATGTACAGTATATAATATATATTTGGTGAAATTTGATATTTTATGGACAGTATATAATATATATTTGGTGTACTTTCATATTTTATATACAGTATATAGTATATATTTTCTGAAATTTGATATTTTATGTACAGTATATAATATATATTTGGTGAAATTTGATATTTCATGTACGGCATTTAATATATATTTGTTGAAATTTGATATTTTATGTACAGTATATAATATATATTTGCTGTATTTTCATATTTTATGTATGGTATATAATATATATTTGGTGAAATTTGATATTTTATGCACAGCATATAATATATATTTGGTGAAATTTGATATTTTATGTACAGTATATAATGTATTTCTGGTGTACTTTCATATTTTATGAACAGGATATAATATATATTTTTTGAAATTTGATATTACATGTACAGTATATAATACATATTTGGTGTAATTTGATATTTTATGGACAGTATATAATATATATTTGGTGAAATTTGTTATTTTATGTACAGTATATAATATATATTTGGTGTACTTTCATCTTTTATGTACAGTATGTAATATATATTTTTTGAAATTTGATATTTTATGTACACTATATAATATATATTTTGTGGAATTTGATATTTTATGGACAGTATATAATATATTTTAGGTGAAATTTGATATTTTATGTACAGTATATAATATGTATTTGCTGTATTTTCATATTTTATTTATAGTATATAATATACATTTGGTGAAATTTGGTATTTTATATACAGTATTTCAAATATATTTGGTGAAATTTGATATTTTATGTACAGTATGATATATATATTTGGTGTACTTTCATAATTTATGTACAATATATATTATATATTTGGTTAAATTTGATATTTTGTGTACAGTATATAATATGCATTTGGTGAACTTTCATATTTTTTTACAGTATATAATATATATTTGCTGTACTTTGATATTTTATGTAGAGTATATAATATATATTTGGTGTACTTTCATATTTTATGTACAGTAGATAACATATTTTTGGGGAACTTTCATATTTTATGTACAGTATACAATATATATTTGGTGAAATTTGATATTTTCTGTACAGTATATAATATATATTTGGTGAAATTTGATATTTTATGTACAGTATATAATATATTTTTGGTGTACTTTCATATTTTATGTACAGTATATAATATATATTTTTTGAAATTTGATACATGTACAGTATATAATATATATTTGGTGAAATTTGATATTTTATGGACAGTATATAATATATATTTGGTGAAATTTGATATTTTATGTAAAGTATATAATATATACTTGGTGTACTTTCATATTTTATGTACAGTATGTAATATATATTTTTTGAAATTTGATATTATATGTACAGTATTTAGTATATATTTGGTGAAATTTGATATTTCATGGACAGTATATAATATATATTAGGTGAAATTTCATATTATATGTACAGTATATAATATATATTTGCTGTCTTTTCATATTTTATGTATAGTATATAATGCACATTTGCTGAAATTTGATATTTTATATACAGTATATCAAATATATTTGGTGAAATTTGATATTTTATGTACAGTATATTATATATAGTTGTTAAAATTTGATATTTTATGTACAGTATATAATGTATATTTGGTGAAATTTGATATTTCATATACAGTATATAATATGTATTTGCTGTATTTTCATATTTTATGTATAGTATATAATATACATTTGGTGAAATTTGATATTTTATATACAGTATATCAAATATATTTGGTGAAATTTGATATTTTATGGACAGTATGATATATATATTTGGTGTACTTTCACAATTTATGTACAATATATATTATATATTTGGTTAAATTTGATATTTTGTGTACAGTATATAATATGCATTTGGTGTACTTTCATATTTTATTTACAGTATATAATATATATTTGCTGTAGTTTGATATTTTATGTAGTGTATATAATATAAATTTGGTGTACTTTCATATTTTATGTACAGTAGATAACATATTTTTGGGGTACTTTCATATCTTATGTACAGTATGTAATATATATTTGGTTAAATTTGATATTATATGTACAGTATATAATATATATTTGGTGAAATTTGATATTTTATGGACAGTATATAATATATATTTGGTGAAATTTGATATTTTATGTACAGCATATAATATATATTTGGTGTACTTTCATCTTTTATGTACAGTATGTAATATTTATTTTTTGAAATTTGATATTTTATGTACAGTATATAATATATATTTCGTGGAATTTGATATTTTATGGACAGTATATAATATATATTTGGTGAAATTTGATATTTTATGTACAGTATATAATATGTATTTGCTGTATTTTCATATTTTATGTATAGTATATAATATACATTTGGTGAAATTTGATATTTTATATACAGTATATCAAATATATTTGGTGAAATTTGATATTTTATGTACAGTATGATATATATATTTGGTGTACTTTCATAATTTACGTACAATATATATTATATATTTGTTTAAATTTGATATTTTGTGTACAGTATATAATATGCATTTGGTGTACTTTCATATTTTATTTACAGTATATAATATATATTTGCTGTACTTTGATATTTTATGTAGAGTATATAATATAAATTTGGTGTACTTTCATGTTTTATGTACAGTAGATATATTTTTGGGGTACTTTCATATTTTAAGTACACTATACAATATATATTTGGTGAAATTTGATATTTTATGTACAGTATATAATATATATTTGGTGAAATTTGATATTTTATGTACAGTATATAATATATTTTTGGTGTACTTTCATATTTTATGTACAGTATATAATATATATTTTTTGAAATTTGATATTACATGTACAGTATATAATATATATTTGGTGATATTTGATATTTTATGGACAGTATATAATATATATTTGGTGAAATTTGATATTTTATGTACAGTATGTAATATGTATTTGCTGTGTTTTCATATTTTATGTATAGTATATAATATACATTTGGTGAAATTTGATATTTTATATAGAGTATATCAAATATATTTGGTGAAATTTGATATTTTATGTACAGTATGATATATGTATTTGGTGTACTTTCATAATTTATGTACAATATATATTATATATTTGGTTAAATTTGATATTTTGTGTACAGTATATAATATGCATTTGGTGTACTTTCATATTTTATTTACAGTATATAATATATATTTGCTGTACTTTGATATTTTATGTAGAGTATATAATATAAATTTGGTGTACTTTCATGTTTTATGTACAGTAGATAACATATTTTTGGGGTACTTTCATATTTTAAGTACAGTATACAATATATATTTGGTGAAATTTGATATTTTATGGACAGTATATAATATATATTTGGTGAAATTTGATATTTTATGTACAGTATATAATATATTTTTGGTGTACTTTCATATTTTATGTACAGTATATAATATATATTTTTTGAAATTTGATATTATATGTACAGTATATAATATATATTTGGTGAAATTTGATATTTTATGGACAGTATATAATATATATTTGGTGAAATTTGATATTTTATGGACAGTATATAATATGTATTTGCTGTGTTTTCATATTTTATGTATAGTATATAATATACATTTGGTGATATTTGATATTTTATATACAGTATATCAAATATATTTGGTGAAATTTGATATTTTATGTTCAGTATGATATATGTATTTGGTGTACTTTCATAATTTATGTACTATATATCATATATTTGGTTAAATTTGATATTTTGTGTACAGTATATAATATGCATTTGGTGTACTTTCATATTTTATTTACAGTATATAATATATATTTGCTGTACTTTGATATTTTATATAGAGTATATAATATAAATTTGGTGTACTTTCATATTTTATGTACAGTAGATAACATATTTTTGGGGTACTTTCATATTTTAAGTACAGTATACAATATATATTTGGTGAAATTTGATATTTTATGTACAGTATATAATATATATTTGGTGAAATTTGATATTTTATGTACAGTATATAATATATTTTTGGTGTACTTTCATATTTTATGTACAGTATATAATATATATTTTTTGAAATTTGATATTATATGTACAGTATATAATATATATTTGGTGAAATTTGATATTTTATGGACAGTATATAATATATATTTGGTGAAATTTGATATTTTATGTACAGTATATAATATGTATTTGCTGTATTTTCATATTTTATGTATAGTATATAATATACATTTGGTGAAATTTGATATTTTATATACAGTATATCAAATATATTTGGTGAAATTTGATATTTTATGGACAGTGTGATATATATATTTGGTGTACTTTCACAATTTATGTACAATATATATTATATATTTGGTTAAATTTGATATTTTGTGTACAGTATATAATATGCATTTGGTGTACTTTCATATTTTATTTACAGTATATAATATATATTTGCTGTAGTTTGATATTTTATGTAGAGTATATAATATAAATTTGGTGTACTTTCATATTTTATGTACAGTAGATAACATATTTTTGGGGTACTTTCATATCTTATGTACAGTATGTAATATATATTTGGTTATTTTACGTAGAGTATATAATATAAATTTGGTGTACTTTCATATTTTATGTACAGTAGATAACATATTTTTGGGGTACTTTCATATTTTAAGTACAGTATACAATATATATTTGGTGAAATTTGATATTTTATGTACAGTATATAATATATATTTGGTGAAATTTGATATTTTATGTACAGTATATAATATATATTTGGTGAAATTTGATAATTTATGTACAGTATATAATATATATTTTTTGAAATTTGATATTATATGTAGAGTATATAATATATATTTGGTGAAATTTGATATTTTATGGACAGTATATAATATATATTTGGTGAAATTTGATATTATATGTACAGTATATAATATGTATTTGCTGTGTTTTCATATTTTATGTATAGTATATAATATACATTTGGTGAAATTTGATATTTTATATACAGTATATCAAATATATTTGGTGAAATTTGATATTTTATGTACAGTATGATATATGTATTTGGTGTACTTTCATAATTTATGTACAATATATATTATATATTTGGTTAAATTTGATATTTTGTGTACAGTATATAATATGCATTTGGTGTACTTTCATATTTTATTTACAGTATATAATATATATTTGCTGTACTTTGATATTTTATGTAGAGTATATAATATAAATTTGGTGTACTTTCATATTTTATGTACAGTAGATAACATATTTTTGGGGTACTTTCATATTTTAAGTACAGTATACAATATATATTTGGTGAAATTTGATATTTTATGTACAGTATATAATATATATTTGGTGAAATTTGATATTTTATGTACAGTATATAATATATTTTTGGTGTACTTTCATATTTTATGTACAGTATATAATATATATTTTTTGAAATTTGATATTATATGTACAGTATATAATATATATTTGGTGAAATTTGATATTTTATGGACAGTATATAATATATATATGGTGAAATTTGATATTTTATGTACAGTATATAATATGTATTTGCTGTATTTTCATATTTTATGTATAGTATATAATATACATTTGGTGAAATTTGATATTTTATATACAGTATATCAAATATATTTGGTGAAATTTGATATTTTATGGACAGTATGATATATATATTTGGTGTACTTTCACAATTTATGTACAATATATATTATATATTTGGTTAAATTTGATATTTTGTGTACAGTATATAATATGCATTTGGTGTACTTTCATATTTTATTTACAGTATATAATATATATTTGCTGTAGTTTGATATTTTATGTAGAGTATATAATATAAATTTGGTGTACTTTCATATTTTATGTACAGTAGATAACATATTTTTGGGGTACTTTCATATCTTATGTACAGTATGTAATATATATTTGGTTAAATTTGATATTATATGTACAGTATATAATTTATATTTGGTGAAATTTGATATTTTATGGACAGTATATAATATATATTTGGTGAAATTTGATATTTTATGTACAGCATATAATATATATTTGGTGTACTTTCATCTTTTATGTACAATATGTAATATTTATTTTTTGAAATTTGATATTTTATGTACAGTATATAATATATATTTCGTGGAATTTGATATTTTATGGACAGTATATAATATATATTTGGTGAAATTTGATATTTTATGTACAGTATATAATATGTATTTGCTGTATTTTCATATTTTATGTATAGTATATAATATACATTTGGTGAAATTTGATATTTTATATACAGTATATCAAATATATTTGGAGAAATTTGATATTTTATGTACAGTATGATATATATATTTGGTGTATTTTCATAATTTATGTACAATATATATTATATATTTATTAAATTTGATATTTTGTGTGCAGTATATAATATGCATTTGGTGTACTTTCATATTTTATTTACAGTATATAATATATATTTGCTGTACTTTGATATTTTATGTAGAGTATATAATATATATTTGGTGTACTTTCATGTTTTATGTACAGTAGATAACATATTATTGGGGTACTTTCATATTTTAAGTACAGTATACAATATATATTTGGTGAAATTTGATATGTTATGTACAGAATATAATATATAATTGGTGAAATTTTATATTTTATGTACAGTATATAATATATTTTTGGTGTACTTTCATATTTTATGTACAGTATATAATATATATTTTTTGAAATTTGATATTATATGCACAGTCTATAATATATATTTGTTGAAATTTGATATTTTATGGACAGTATATAATATATATTTGGTGAAATTTGATATTTTATGTACAGTATATAATATGTATTTGCTGTGTTTTCATATTTTATGTATAGTATATAATATACATTTGGTGAAATTTGATATTTTATATACAGTATATCAAATATATTTGGTGAAATTAGATATTTTATGTACAGTATGATATATGTATTTGGTGTACTTTCATAATTTATGTACAATATATATTATATATTTGGTTAAATTTGATATTTTGTGTACAGTATATAATATGCATTTGGTGTACTTTCATATTTTATTTACAGTATATAATATATATTTGCTGTACTTTGATATTTTATGTAGAGTATATAATATAAATTTGGTGTACTTTCATATTTTATGTACAGTAGATAACATATTTTTGGGGTACTTTCATATTTTAAGTACAGTATACAATATATATTTGGTGAAATTTGATATTTTATGTACAGTATATAATATATATTTGGTGAAATTTGATATTTTATGTACAGTATATAATATATTTTTGGTGTACTTTCATATTTTATGTACAGTATATAATATATATTTTTTGAAATTTGATATATGTACAGTATATAATATATATTTGGTGAAATTTGATATTTTATGGACAGTATATAATATATATATGGTGAAATTTGATATTTTATGTACAGTATATAATATGTATTTGCTGTATTTTCATATTTTATGTATAGTATATAATATACATTTGGTTAAATTTGATATTTTATATACAGTATATCAAATATATTTGGTGAAATTTGATATTTTATGGACAGTATGATATATATATTTGGTGTACTTTCACAATTTATGTACAATATATATTATATATTTGGTTAAATTTGATATTTTGTGTACAGTATATAATATGCATTTGGTGTACTTTCATATTTTATTTACAGTATATAATATATATTTGTTGTAGTTTGATATTTTATGTAGAGTATATAATATAAATTTGGTGTACTTTCATATTTTATGTACAGTAGATAACATATTTTTGGGGTACTTTCATATCTTATGTACAGTATGTAATATATATTTGGTTAAATTTGATATTATATGTACAGTATATAATTTATATTTGGTGAAATTTGATATTTTATGGACAGTATATAATATATATTTGGTGAAATTTGATATTTTATGTACAGCATATAATATATATTTGGTGTACTTTCATCTTTTATGTACAGTATGTAATATTTATTTTTTGAAATTTGATATTTTATGTACAGTATATAATATATATTTCGTGGAATTTGATATTTTATGGACAGTATATAATATATATTTGGTGAAATTTGATATTTTATGTACAGTATATAATATGTATTTGCTGTATTTTCATATTTTATGTATACTATATAATATACATTTGGTGAAATTTGATATTTTATATACAGTATATCAAATATATTTGGTGAAATTTGATATTTTATGTACAGTATGATATATATATTTGGTGTACTTTCATAATTTATGTACAATATATATTATATATTTGGTTAAATTTGATATTTTGTGTGCAGTATATAATATGCATTTGGTGTACTTTCATATTTTATTTACAGTATATAATATATATTTGCTGTACTTTGATATTTTATGTAGAGTATATAATATAAATTTGGTGTACTTTCATGTTTTATGTACAGTAGATAACATATTATTGGGGTAGTTTCATATTTTAAGTACAGTATACAATATATATTTGGTGAAATTTGATATGTTATGTACAGAATATAATATATATTTGGTGAAATTTGATATTTTATGTACAGTATATAATATATTTTTGGTGTACTTTCATATTTTATGTACAGTATATAATATATATTTTTTGAAATTTGATATTATATGCACAGTCTATAATATATATTTGGTGAAATTTGATATTTTATGGACAGTATATAATATATATTTGGTGAAATTTGATATTTTATGTACAGTATATAATATGTATTTGCTGTGTTTTCATATTTTATGTATAGTATATAATATACATTTGGTGAAATTTGATATTTTATATACAGTATATCAAATATATTTGGTGAAATTTGATATTTTATGGACAGTATGATATATGTATTTGGTGTACTTTCATAATTTATGTACAATATATATTATATATTTGGTTAAATTTGATATTTTGTGTACAGTATATAATATGCATTTGGTGTACTTTCATATTTTATTTACAGTATATAATATATATTTGCTGTAGTTTGATATTTTATGTAGAGTATATAATATAAATTTGGTGTACTTTCATATTTTATGTACAGTAGATAACATATTTTTGGGGTACTTTCATATCTTATGTACAGTATGTAATATATATTTGGTTAAATTTGATATTATATGTACAGTATATAATTTATATTTGGTGAAATTTGATATTTTATGGACAGTATATAATATATATTTGGTGAAATTTGATATTTTATGTACAGCATATAATATATATTTGGTGTACTTTCATCTTTTATGAACAGTATGTAATATTTATTTTTTGAAATTTGATATTTTATGTACAGTATATAATATATATTTCGTGGAATTTGATATTTTATGGACAGTATATAATATATATTTGGTGAAATTTGATATTTTATGTACAGTATATAATATGTATTTGCTGTATTTTCATATTTTATGTATAGTATATAATATACATTTGGTGAAATTTGATATTTTATATACAGTATATCAAATATATTTGGTGAAATTTGATATTTTATGTACAGTATGATATATATATTTGGTGTACTTTCATAATTTATGTACAATATATATTATATATTTGGTTAAATTTGATATTTTGTGTGCAGTATATAATATGCATTTGGTGTACTTTCATATTTTATTTACAGTATATAATATATATTTGCTGTACTTTGATATTTTATGTAGAGTATATAATATAAATTTGGTGTACTTTCATGTTTTATGTACAGTAGATAACATATTATTGGGGTACTTTCATATTTTAAGTACAGTATACAATATATATTTGGTGAAATTTGATATGTTATGTACAGAATATAATATATATTTGGTGAAATTTGATATTTTATGTACAGTATATAATATATTTTTGGTGTACTTTCATATTTTATGTACAGTATATAATATATATTTTTTGAAATTTGATATTATATGCACAGTCTATAATATATATTTGGTGAAATTTGATATTTTATGGACAGTATATAATATATATTTGGTGAAATTTGATATTTTATGTACAGTATATAATATGTATTTGCTGTGTTTTCATATTTTATGTATAGTATATAATATACATTTGGTGAAATTTGATATTTTATATACAGTATATCAAATATATTTGGTGAAATTAGATATTTTATGTACAGTATGATATATGTATTTGGTGTACTTTCATAATTTATGTACAATATATATTATATATTTGGTTAAATTTGATATTTTGTGTACAGTATATAATATGCATTTGGTGTACTTTCATATTTTATTTACAGTATATAATATATATTTGCTGTACTTTGATATTTTATGTAGAGTATATAATATAAATTTGGTGTACTTTCATATTTTATGTACAGTAGATAACATATTTTTGGGGTACTTTCATATTTTAAGTACAGTATACAATATATATTTGGTGAAATTTGATATTTTATGTACAGTATATAATATATATTTGGTGAAATTTGATATTTTATGTACAGTATATAATATATTTTTGGTGTACTTTCATATTTTATGTACAGTATATAATATATATTTTTTGAAATTTGATATTATATGTACAGTATATAATATATATTTGGTGAAATTTGATATTTTATGTACAGTATATAATATGTATTTGCTGTATTTTCATATTTTATGTATAGTATATAATATACATTTGGTGAAATTTGATATTTTATATACAGTATATCAAATATATTTGGTGAAATTTGATATTTTATGTACAGTATGATATATATATTTGGTGTACTTTCATAATTTATGTACAATATATATTATATATTTGGTTAAATTTGATATTTTGTGTACAGTATATAATATGCATTTGGTGTACTTTCATATTTTATTTACAGTATATAATATATATTTGCTGTAGTTTGATATTTTATGTAGAGTATATAATATAAATTTGGTGTACTTTCATATTTTATGTACAGTAGATAACATATTTTTGGGGTACTTTCATATCTTATGTACAGTATGTAATATATATTTGGTTAAATTTGATATTATATGTACAGTATATAATTTATATTTGGTGAAATTTGATATTTTATGGACAGTATATAATATATATTTGGTGAAATTTGATATTTTATGTACAGCATATAATATATATTTGGTGTACTTTCATCTTTTATGTACAATATGTAATATTTATTTTTTGAAATTTGATATTTTATGTACAGTATATAATATATATTTCGTGGAATTTGATATTTTATGGACAGTATATAATATATATTTGGTGAAATTTGATATTTTATGTACAGTATATAATATGTATTTGCTGTATTTTCATATTTTATGTATAGTATATAATATACATTTGGTGAAATTTGATATTTTATATACAGTATATCAAATATATTTGGTGAAATTTGATATTTTATGTACAGTATGATATATATATTTGGTGTATTTTCATAATTTATGTACAATATATATTATATATTTGGTTAAATTTGATATTTTGGGTGCAGTATATAATATGCATTTGGTGTACTTTCATATTTTATTTACAGTATATAATATATATTTGCTGTACTTTGATATTTTATGTAGAGTATATAATACATATTTGGTGTACTTTCATGTTTTATGTACAGTAGATAACATATTATTGGGGTACTTTCATATTTTAAGTACAGTATACAATATATATTTGGTGAAATTTGATATGTTATGTACAGAATATAATATATAATTGGTGAAATTTTATATTTTATGTACAGTATATAATATATTTTTGGTGTACTTTCATATTTTATGTACAGTATATAATATATATTTTTTGAAATTTGATATTATATGCACAGTCTATAATATATATTTGGTGAAATTTGATATTTTATGGACAGTATATAATATATATTTGGTGAAATTTGATATTTTATGTACAGTATATAATATGTATTTGCTGTGTTTTCATATTTTATGTATAGTATATAATATACATTTGGTGAAATTTGATATTTTATATACAGTATATCAAATATATTTGGTGAAATTAGATATTTTATGTACAGTATGATATATTTATTTGGTGTACTTTCATAATTTATGTACAATATATATTATATATTTGGTTAAATTTGATATTTTGTGTACAGTATATAATATGCATTTGGTGTACTTTCATATTTTATTTACAGTATATAATATATATTTGCTGTAGTTTGATATTTTACGTAGAGTATATAATATAAATTTGGTGTACTTTCATATTTTATGTACAGTAGATAACATATTTTTGGGGTACTTTCATATTTTAAGTACAGTATACAATATATATTTGGTGAAATTTGATATTTTATGTACAGTATATAATATATATTTGGTGAAATTTGATATTTTATGTACAGTATATAATATATTTTTGGTGTACTTTCATATTTTATGTACAGTATATAATATATATTTTTTGAAATTTGATATTATATGTACAGTATATAATATATATTTGGTGAAATTTGATATTTTATGGACAGTATATAATATATATTTGGTGAAATTTGATATTTTATGTACAGTATATAATATGTATTTGCTGTATTTTCATATTTTATGTATAGTATATAATATACATTTGGTGAAATTTGATATTTTATATACAGTATATCAAATATATTTGGTGAAATTTGATATTTTATGGACAGTATGATATATATATTTGGTGTACTTTCACAATTTATGTACAATATATATTATATATTTGGTTAAATTTGATATTTTGTGTACAGTATATAATATGCATTTGGTGTACTTTCATATTTTATTTACAGTATATAATATATATTTGCTGTAGTTTGATATTTTATGTAGAGTATATAATATAAATTTGGTGTACTTTCATATTTTATGTACAGTAGATAACATATTTTTGGGGTACTTTCATATCTTATGTACAGTATGTAATATATATTTGGTTAAATTTGATATTATATGTACAGTATATAATATATATTTGGTGAAATTTGATATTTTATGGACAGAATATAATATATATTTGGTGAAATTTGATATTTTATGTACAGCATATAATATATATTTGGTGTACTTTCATCTTTTATGTACAGTATGTAATATTTATTTTTTGAAATTTGATATTTTATGTACAGTATATAATATATATTTCGTGGAATTTGATATTTTATGGACAGTATATAATATACATTTGGTGAAATTTGATATTTTATGTACAGTATATAATATGTATTTGCTGTGTTTTCATATTTAATGTATAGTATATAATATACATTTGGTGAAATTTGATATTTTATATAGAGTATATCAAATATATTTGGTGAAATTTGATATTTTATGGACAGTATGATATATGTATTTGGTGTACTTTCATAATTTATGTTCAATATATATTATATATTTGGTTAAATTTGATATTTTGTGTACAGTATATAATATGCATTTGGTGTACTTTCATATTTTATTTACAGTATATAATATATATTTGCTGTACTTTGATATTTTACGTAGAGTATATAATATAAATTTGGTGTACTTTCATATTTTATGTACAGTAGATAACATATTTTTGGGGTACTTTCATATTTTAAGTACAGTATACAATATATATTTGGTGAAATTTGATATTTTATGTACAGTATATAATATATATTTGGTGAAATTTGATATTTTATGTACAGTATATAATATATTTTTGGTGTACTTTCATATTTTATGTACAGTATATAATATATATTTTTTGAAATTTGATATTATATGTAGAGTATATAATATATATTTGGTGAAATTTGATATTTTATGGACAGTATATAATATATATTTGGTGAAATTTGATATTATATGTACAGTATATAATATGTATTTGCTGTGTTTTCATATTTTATGTATAGTATATAATATACATTTGGTGAAATTTGATATTTTATATACAGTATATCAAATATATTTGGTGAAATTTGATATTTTATGTACAGTATGATATATGTATTTGGTGTACTTTCATAATTTATGTACAATATATATTATATATTTGGTTAAATTTGATATTTTGTGTACAGTATATAATATGCATTTGGTGTACTTTCATATTTTATTTACAGTATATAATATATATTTGCTGTACTTTGATATTTTATGTAGAGTATATAATATAAATTTGGTGTACTTTCATATTTTATGTACAGTAGATAACATATTTTTGGGGTACTTTCATATTTTAAGTACAGTATACAATATATATTTGGTGAAATTTGATATTTTATGTACAGTATATAATATATATTTTGTGAAATTTGATATTTTATGTACAGTATATAATATATTTTTGGTGTACTTTCATATTTTATGTATAGTATATAATATATATTTTTTGAAATTTGATATTATATGTACAGTATATAATATATATTTGGTGAAATTTGATATTTTATGGACAGTATATAATATATATTTGGTGAAATTTGATATTTTATGTACAGTATATAATATGTATTTGCTGTATTTTCATATTTTATGTATAGTATATAATATACATTTGGTGAAATTTGATATTTTATATACAGTATATCAAATATATTTGGTGAAATTTGATATTTTATGGACAGTATGATATATATATTTGGTGTACTTTCACAATTTATGTATAATATATATTATATATTTGGTTAAATTTGATATTTTGTGTACAGTATATAATATGCATTTGGTGTACTTTCATATTTTATTTACAGTATATAATATATATTTGCTGTAGTTTGATATTTTATGTAGAGTATATAATATAAATTTGGTGTACTTTCATATTTTATGTACAGTAGATAACATATTTTTGGGGTACTTTCATATCTTATGTACAGTATGTAATATATATTTGGTTAAATTTGATATTATATGTACAGCATATAATATATATTTGGTGAAATTTGATATTTTATGGACAGTATATAATATATATTTGGTTAAATTTGATATTTTATGTACAGCATATAATATATATTTGGTGTACTTTCATCTTTTATGTACAGTATGTAATATTTATTTTTTGAAATTTGATATTTTATGTACAGTATATAATATATATTTCGTGGAATTTGATATTTTATGGACAGTATATAATATATATTTGGTGAAATTTGATATTTTATGTACAGTATATAATATGTATTTGCTGTGTTTTCATATTTTATGTATAGTATATAATATACATTTGGTGAAATTTGATATTTTATATACAGTATATCAAATATATTTGGTGAAATTAGATATTTTATGTACAGTATGATATATGTATTTGGTGTACTTTCATAATTTATGTACAATATATATTATATATTTGGTTAAATTTGATATTTTGTTTACAGTATATAATATGCATTTGGTGTACTTTCATATTTTATTTACAGTATATAATATATATTTGCTGTACTTTGATATTTTACGTAGAGTATATAATATAAATTTGGTGTACTTTCATATTTTATGTACAGTAGATAACATATTTTTGGGGTACTTTCATATTTTAATTACAGTATACAATATATATTTGGTGAAATTTGATATTTTATGTACAGTATATAATATATATTTTTTGAAATTTGATATTTTATGTACAGTATATAATATATTTTTGGTGTACTTTCATATTTTATGTACAGTATATAATATATATTTTTTGAAATTTGATATTTTATGTACAGTATATAATATATATTTGGTGAAATTTGATATTTTATGGACAGTATATAATATATATTTGGTGAAATTTGATATTATATGTACAGTATATAATATGTATTTGCTGTGTTTTCATATTTTATGTATAGTATATAATATACATTAGGTGAAATTTGATATTTTATATACAGTATATCAAATATATTTGGTGAAATTTGATATTTTATGTACAGTATGATATATGTATTTGGTGTACTTTCATAATTTATGTACAATATATATTATATATTTGGTTAAATTTGATATTTTGTGTACAGTATATAATATGCATTTGGTGTACTTTCATATTTTATTTACAGTATATAATATATATTTGCTGTAGTTTGATATTTTATGTAGAGTATATAATATAAATTTGGTGTACTTTCATATTTTATGTACAGTAGATAACATATTTTTGGGGTACTTTCATATCTTATGTACAGTATACAATATATATTTGGTGAAATTTGATATTTTATGTACAGTATATAATATATTTCTGGTATACTTTCATATTTTATGTACAGTAGATAACATATTTTTGGGGTACTTTCATATTTTATGTACAGTATATAATATATATTTGGTGAAATTTGATATTTTATGGACAGTATATAATATATATTTGGTGAAATTTGATATTTTATGTACAGCATATAATATATATTTGGTGTACTTTCATCTTTTATGTACAGTATGTAATATTTATTTTTTGAAATTTGATATTTTATGTACAGTATATAATATATATTTTGTGGAATTTGGTATTTTATGGACAGTATGTAATATATATTTGGTGAAATTTGATATTTTATGTACAGTATATAATATGTATTTGCTGTATTTTCATATTTTATGTATAGTATATAATATACATTTGGTGAAATTTGATATTTTATATACAGTATATCAAATATATTTGGTGAAATTTGATATTTTATGTACAGTATGATATATATATTTGGTGTACTTTCATAATTTATGTACAATATATATTATATATTTGGTTAAATTTGATATTTTGTGTACAGTATATAATATGCATTTGGTGTACTTTCATATTTTATTTACAGTATATAATATATATTTGCTGTACTTTGATATTTTATATAGAGTATATAATATATTTCTGGTGTACTTTCATATTTTATGAACAGTATATAATATATATTTTTTGAAATTTGATATTATATGTACAGTATATAATATATATTTGGTGAAATTTGCTATTTTATGGACAGTATATAATATATATTTGGTGAAATTTGATATTTTATGTACAGCATATAATATATATTTGGTGTACTTTCATCTTTTATGTACAGTATGTAATATTTATTTTTTGAAATTTGATATTTTATGTAGAGTATATAATATATATTTTGTGGAATTTGATATTTTATGGACAGTATGTAATATATATTTGGTGAAATTTGATATTTTATGTACAGTATATAATATGTATTTGCTGTATTTTCATATTTTATGTATAGTATATAATATACATTTGGTGAAATTTGATATTTTATATACAGTATATCAAATATATTTGGTGAAATTTGATATTTTATGTACAGTATGATATATATATTTGGTGTACTTTCGTAATTTATGTACAATATATGTTATATATTTGGTTAAATTTGATATTTTGTGTACAGTATATAATATGCATTTGGTGTACTTTCATATTTTATTTACAGTATATAATATATATTTGCTGTAGTTTGATATTTTATGTAGAGTATATAATATAAATTTGGTGTACTTTCATATTTTATGTACAGTAGATAACATATTTTTGGGGTACTTTCATATCTTATGTACAGTATACAATATATATTTGGTGAAATTTGATATTTTATGTACAGTATATAATATATTTCTGGTATACTTTCATATTTTATGTACAGTAGATAACATATTTTTGGGGTACTTTCATATTTTATGTACAGTATATAATATATATTTGGTGAAATTTGATATTTTATGGACAGTATATAATATATATTTGGTGAAATTTGATATTTTATGTACAGCATATAATATATATTTGGTGTACTTTCATCTTTTATGTACAGTATGTAATATTTATTTTTTGAAATTTGATATTTTATGTACAGTATATAATATATATTTTGTGGAATTTGGTATTTTATGGACAGTATGTAATATATATTTGGTGAAATTTGATATTATATGTACAGTATATAATATGTATTTGCTGTATTTTCATATTTTATGTATAGTATATAATATACATTTGGTGAAATTTGATATTTTATATACAGTATATCAAATATATTTGGTGAAATTTGATATTTTATGTACAGTATGATATATATATTTGGTGTACTTTCATAATTTATGTACAATATATATTATATATTTGGTTAAATTTGATATTTTGTGTACAGTATATAATATGCATTTGGTGTACTTTCATATTTTATTTACAGTATATAATATATATTTGCTGTACTTTGATATTTTATATAGAGTATATAATATATTTCTGGTGTACTTTCATATTTTATGAACAGTATATAATATATATTTTTTGAAATTTGATATTATATGTACAGTATATAATATATATTTGGTGAAATTTGATATTTTATGGACAGTATATAATATATATTTGGTGAAATTTGATATTTTATGTACAGCATATAATATATATTTGGTGTACTTTCATCTTTTATGTACAGTATGTAATATTTATTTTTTGAAATTTGATATTTTATGTAGAGTATATAATATATATTTTGTGGAATTTGATATTTTATGGACAGTATGTAATATATATTTGGTGAAATTTGATATTTTATGTACAGTATATAATATGTATTTGCTGAATTTTCATATTTTATGTATAGTATGTAATATACATTTGGTGAAATTTGATATTTTATATACCGTATATCTAATATATTTGGTGAAATTTGATATTTTATGTATAGTATGATATATATATTTGGTGTACTTTCATAATTTATGTACAATTTATATTATATATTTGGTTAAATTTGATATTTTGTGTACAGTATAAAATATGCATTTGGTGTATTTTCATATTTTATTTACAGTATATAATATATATTTGCTGTACTTTGATATTTTATGTAGAGTATATAATATAAATTTGGTGTACTTTCATATTTTATGTACAGTAGATAACATATTTTTGGGGTACTTTCATATCTTATGTACAGTATAAAATATATATTTGGTGAAATTTGATATTTTATGTACAGTATATAATATATATTTGGTGAAATTTGATATTTTATGTACAGTATATAATATATTTTTGGTGTACTTTCATATTTTATGTACAGTATATAATATATATTTTTTGAAATTTGATATTATTTGTACAGTATATAATATATATTTGGTGAAATTTGATATTTTATGGACAGTATATAATATATATTTGGTGAAATTTGATATTTTATGTACAGTATATAATATGTATTTGCTGTATTTTCATATTTTATGTATAGTATATAATATACATTTGGTGAAATTTGATATTTTATATACAGTATATCAAATATATTTGGTGAAATTTGATATTTTATGGACAGTATGATATATATATTTGGTGTACTTTCATAATTTATGTACAATATATATTATATATTTGGTTAAATTTGATATTTTGTGTACAGTATATAATATGCATTTGGTGTACTTTCATATTTTATTTACAGTATATAATATATATTTGCTGTACTTTGATATTTTATATAGAGTATATAATATATTTCTGGTGTACTTTCATATTTTATGAACAGTATATAATATATATTTTTTGAAATTTGATATTATATGTACAGTATATAATATATATTTGGTGAAATTTGATATTTTATGGACAGTATATTATATATATTTGGAGAAATTTGATATTTTATGTACAGCATATAATATATATTTGGTGTACTTTCATCTTTTATGTACAGTATGTAATACTTATTTTTTGAAATTTGATATTTTATGTAGAGTATATAATATATATTTTGTGGAATTTGATGTTTTATGGACAGTATGTAATATTTATCTTTTGAAATTTGATATTTTATGGACAGTATGTAATATATATTTGGTGAAATTTGATATTTTATGTACAGTATATAATATGTATTTGCTGTATTTTCATATTTTATGTATAGTATATAATATACATTTGGTGAAATTTGATATTTTATATACAGTATATGAAATATATTTGGTGAAATTTGATATTTTATGTGCAGTATGATATATATATTTGGTGTACTTTCATAATTTATGTACAATATATATTATATATTTGGTTAAATTTGATATTTTGTGTACAGTATATAATATGCATTTGGTGTACTTTCGTATTTTATTTACAGTATATAATATATATTTGCTGTACTTTGATATTTTATATAGAGTATATAATATATTTCTGGTGTACTTTCATATTTTATGAACAGTATATAATATATATTTTTTGAAATTTGATATTATATGTACAGTATAAAATATATATTTGGTGAAATTTGATATTTTATGTACAGTATATAATATATATTTGGTGAAATTTGATATTTTATGTACAGTATATAATATATTTTTGGTGTACTTTCATATTTTATGTACAGTATATAATATATATTTTTTGAAATTTGATATTATATGTACAGTATATAATATATATTTGGTGAAATTTGATATTTTATGGACAGTATATAATATATATTTGGTGAAATTTGATATTTTATGTACAGTATATAATATGTATTTGCTGTATTTTCATATTTTATGTATAGTATATAATATACATTTGGTGAAATTTGATATTTTATATACAGTATATCAAATATATTTGGTGAAATTTGATATTTTATGGACAGTATGATATATATATTTGGTGTACTTTCATAATTTATGTACAATATATATTATATATTTGGTTAAATTTGATATTTTGTGTACAGTATATAATATGCATTTGGTGTACTTTCATATTTTATTTACAGTATATAATATATATTTGCTGTACTTTGATATTTTATATAGAGTATATAATATATTTCTGGTGTACTTTCATATTTTATGAACAGTATATAATATATATTTTTTGAAATTTGATATTATATGTACAGTATATAATATATATTTGGTGAAATTTGATATTTTATGGACAGTATATAATATATATTTGGAGAAATTTGATATTTTATGTACAGCATATAATATATATTTGGTGTACTTTCATATTTTATGTACAGTATGTAATATTTGTTGTTTGAAATTTGATATTTTATGTAGAGTATATAATATATATTTTGTGGAATTTGATGTTTTATGGACAGTATGTAATATTTATCTTTTGAAATTTGATATTTTATGGACAGTATGTAATATATATTTGGTGAAATTTGATATTTTATGTACAGTATATAATATGTATTTGCTGTATTTTCATATTTTATGTATAGTATATAATATACATTTGGTGAAATTTGATATTTTATATACAGTATATCAAATATATTTGGTGAAATTTGATATTTTATGTACAGTATGATATATATATTTGGTGTACTTTCATAATTTATGTACAATATATATTATATATTTGGTTAAATTTGATATTTTGTGTACAGTATATAATATGCATTTGGTGTACTTTCATATTTTATTTACAGTATATAATATATATTTGCTGTACTTTGATATTTTATATAGAGTATATAATATATTTCTGGTGTACTTTCATATTTTATGAACAGTATATAATATATATTTTTTGAAATTTGATATTATATGTACAGTATATAATATATATTTGGTGAAATTTGATATTTTATGGACAGTATATAATATATATTTGGTGAAATTTGATATTTTATGTACAGCATATAATATATATTTGGTGTACTTTCATCTTTTATGTACAGTATGTAATATTTATTTTTTGAAATTTGATATTTTATGTAGAGTATATAATATATATTTTGTGGAATTTGATATTTTATGGACAGTATGTAATATATATTTGCTGAAATTTGATATTTTATGTACAGTATATAATATGTATTTGCTGAATTTTCATATTTTATGTATAGTATGTAATATACATTTGGTGAAATTTGATATTTTATATACCGTATATCAAATATATTTGGTGAAATTTGATATTTTATGTATAGTATGATATATATATTTGGTGTACTTTCATAATTTATGTACAATTTATATTATATATTTGGTTAAATTTGATATTTTGTGTACAGTATAAAATATGCATTTGGTGTATTTTCATATTTTATTTACAGTATATAATATATATTTGCTGTACTTTGATATTTTATGTAGAGTATATAATATAAATTTGGTGTACTTTCATATTTTATGTACAGTAGATAACATATTTTTGGGGTACTTTCATATCTTATGTACAGTATAAAATATATATTTGGTGAAATTTGATATTTTATGTACAGTATATAATATATATTTGGTGAAATTTGATATTTTATGTACAGTATATAATATATTTTTGGTGTACTTTCATATTTTATGTACAGTATATAATATATATTTTTTTAAATTTGATATTATATGTACAGTATATAATATATATTTGGTGAAATTTGATATTTTATGGACAGTATATAATATATATTTGGTGAAATTTGATATTTTATGTACAGTATATAATATGTATTTGCTGTATTTTCATATTTTATGTATAGTATATAATATACATTTGGTGAAATTTGATATTTTATATACAGTATATCAAATATTTTTGGTGAAATTTGATATTTTATGTACAGTATGATATATATATTTGGTGTACTTTCATAATTTATGTACAATATATATTATATATTTGGTTAAATTTGATATTTTGTGTACAGTATATAATATGCATTTGGTGTACTTTCATATTTTATTTACAGTATATAATATATATTTGCTGTAGTTTGATATTTTATGTAGAGTATATAATATAAATTTGGTGTACTTTCATATTTTATGTACAGTAGATAACATATTTTTGGGGTACTTTCATATCTTATGTACAGTATACAATATATATTTGGTGAAATTTGATATTTTATGTACAGTATATAATATATTTCTGGTGTACTTTCATATTTTATGTACAGTAGATAACATACTTTTGGGGTACTTTCATATTTTATGTACAGTATATAATATATATTTGGTGAAATTTGATATTTTATGGACAGTATATAATATATATTTTGTGGAATTTGGTATTTTATGGACAGTATGTAATATATATTTGGTGAAATTTGATATTTTATGGACAGTATATAATATATATTTGGTGAAATTTGATATTTTATGTACAGCATATAATATATATTTGGTGTACTTTCATCTTTTATGTACAGTATGTAATATTTATTTTTTGAAATTTGATATTTTATGTACAGTATATAATATATATTTTGTGGAATTTGGTATTTTATGGACAGTATGTAATATATATTTGGTGAAATTTGATATTTTATGTACAGTATATAATATGTATTTGCTGTATTTTCATATTTTATGTATAGTATATAATATACATTTGGTGAAATTTGATATTTTATATACAGTATATCAAATATATTTGGTGAAATTTGATATTTTATGTACAGTATGATATATATATTTGGTGTACTTTCATAATTTATGTACAATATATATTATATATTTGGTTAAATTTGATATTTTGTGTACAGTATATAATATGCATTTGGTGTACTTTCATATTTTATTTACAGTATATAATATATATTTGCTGTACTTTGATATTTTATATAGAGTATATAATATATTTCTGGTGTACTTTCATATTTTATGAACAGTATATAATATATATTTTTTGAAATTTGATATTATATGTACAGTATATAATATATATTTGGTGAAATTTGATATTTTATGGACAGTATATAATATATATTTGGTGAAATTTGATATTTTATGTACAGCATATAATATATATTTGGTGTACTTTCATCTTTTATGTACAGTATGTAATATTTATTTTTTGAAATTTGATATTTTATGTAGAGTATATAATATATATTTTGTGGAATTTGATATTTTATGGACAGTATGTAATATATATTTGCTGAAATTTGATATTTTATGTACAGTATATAATATGTATTTGCTGAATTTTCATATTTTATGTATAGTATGTAATATACATTTGGTGAAATTTGATATTTTATATACCGTATATCAAATATATTTGGTGAAATTTGATATTTTATGTATAGTATGATATATATATTTGGTGTACTTTCATAATTTATGTACAATTTATATTATATATTTGGTTAAATTTGATATTTTGTGTACAGTATAAAATATGCATTTGGTGTATTTTCATATTTTATTTACAGTATATAATATATATTTGCTGTACTTTGATATTTTATGTAGAGTATATAATATTAATTTGGTGTACTTTCATATTTTATGTACAGTAGATAACATATTTTTGGGGTACTTTCATATCTTATGTACAGTATAAAATATATATTTGGTGAAATTTGATATTTTATGTACAGTATATAATATATATTTGGTGAAATTTGATATTTTATGTACAGTATATAATATATTTTTGGTGTACTTTCATATTTTATGTACAGTATATAATATATATTTTTTGAAATTTGATATTATATGTACAGTATATAATATATATTTGGTGAAATTTGATATTTTATGGACAGTATATAATATATATTTGGTGAAATTTGATATTTTATGTACAGTATATAATATGTATTTGCTGTATTTTCATATTTTATGTATAGTATATAATATACATTTGGTGAAATTTGATATTTTATATACAGTATATCAAATATATTTGGTGAAATTTGATATTTTATGTACAGCATGATATATATATTTGGTGTACTTTCATAATTTATGTACAATATATATTATATATTTGGTTAAATTTGATATTTTGTGTACAGTATATAATATGCATTTGGTGTACTTTCATATTTTATTTACAGTATATAATATATATTTGCTGTACTTTGATATTTTATATAGAGTATATAATATATTTCTGCTGTACTTTCATATTTTATGAACAGTATATAATATATATTTTTTGAAATTTGATATTATATGTACAGTATATAATATATATTTGGTGAAATTTGATATTTTATGGACAGTATATAATATATATTTGGTGAAATTTGATATTTTATGTACAGCATATAATATATATTTGGTGTACTTTCATCTTTTATGTACAGTATGTAATATTTATTTTTTGAAATTTGATATTTTATGTATAGTATATAATATATATTTTGTGGAATTTGATATTTTATGGACAGTATGTAATATATATTTGGTGAAATTTGATATTTTATGGACAGTATGTAATATATATTTGGTGAAATTTGATATTTTATGTACAGTATATAATATGTATTTGCTGTATTTTCATATTTTATGTATAGTATATAATATACATTTGGTGAAATTTGATATTTTATATACAGTATATCAAATATATTTGGTGAAATTTGATATTTTATGTACAGTATGATATATATGTACAGTATGATATTTTATGTACAGTATGATATATATATTTGGTGTACTTTCATAATTTATGTACAATATATATTATATATTTGGTTAAATTTGATATTTTGTGTACAGTATATAATATGCATTTGGTGTACTTTCATATTTTATTTACAGTATATAATATATATTTGCTGTACTTTGATATTTTTTATAGAGTATATAATATATTTCTGGTGTACTTTCTTATTTTATGAACAGTATATAATATATATTTTTTGAAATTTGATATTATATGTACAGTATATAATATATATTTGGTGATATTTGATATTTTATGGACAGTATATAATATATATTTGGTGAAATTTGATATTTTATGTACAGCATATAATATATATTTGGTGTACTTTCATCTTTTATGTACAGTATGTAATATTTATTTTTTGAAATTTGATATTTTATGTACAGTATATAATATATATTTTGTGGAATTTGATATTTTATGGACAGTATGTAATATATATTTTGTGAAATTTGATATTTTATGTACAGTATATAATATGTATTTGCTGAATTTTCATATTTTATGTATAGTATATAATATACATTTGGTGAAATTTGATATTTTATATACCGTATATCAAATATATTTGGTGAAATTTGATATTTTATGTATAGTATGATATATATATTTGGTGTACTTTCATAATTTATGTACAATTTATATTATATATTTGGTTAAATTTGATATTTTGTGTACAGTATAAAATATGCATTTGGTGTATTTTTATATTTTATTTACAGTATATAATATATATTTGCTGTACTTTGATATTTTATGTAGAGTATATAATATAAATTTGGTGTACTTTCATATTTTATGTACAGTAGATAACATATTTTTGGGGTACTTTCATATCTTATGTACAGTATAAAATATATATTTGGAGACATTTGATATTTTATGTACAGTATATAATATATATTTGGTGAAATTTGATATTTTATGTACAGTATATAATATATTTTTGGTGTACTTTCATATTTTATGTACAGTATATAATATATATTTTTTGAAATTTGATATTATATGTACAGTATATAATATATATTTGGTGAAATTTGATATTTTATGGACAGTATATAATATATATTTGGTGAAATTTGATATTTTATGTACAGTATATAATATGTATTTGCTGTATTTTCATATTTTATGTATAGTATATAATATACATTTGGTGAAATTTGATATTTTATATACAGTATATCAAATATATTTGGTGAAATTTGATATTTTATGTACAGTATGATATATATATTTGGTGTACTTTCATAATTTATGTACAATATATGTTATATATTTGGTTAAATTTGATATTTTGTGTACAGTATATAATATGCATTTGGTGTACTTTCATATTTTATTTACAGTATATAATATATATTTGCTGTAGTTTGATATTTTATGTAGAGTATATAATATAAATTTGGTGTACTTTCATATTTTATGTACAGTAGATAACATATTTTTGGGGTACTTTCATATCTTATGTACAGTATACAATACATATTTGGTGAAATTTGATATTTTATGTACAGTATATAATATATTTCTGGTATACTTTCATATTTTATGTACAGTAGATAACATATTTTTGGGGTACTTTCATATTTTATGTACAGTATATAATATATATTTGGTGAAATTTGATATTTTATGGACAGTATATAATATATATTTGGTGAAATTTGATATTTTATGTACAGCATATAATATATATTTGGTGTACTTTCATCTTTTATGTACAGTATGTAATATTTATTTTTTGAAATTTGATATTTTATGTACAGTATATAATATATATTTTGTGGAATTTGGTATTTTATGGACAGTATGTAATATATATTTGGTGAAATTTGATATTTTATGTACAGTATATAATATGTATTTGCTGTATTTTCATATTTTATGTATAGTATATAATATACATTTGGTGAAATTTGATATTTTATATACAGTATATCAAATATATTTGGTGAAATTTGATATTTTATGTACAGTATGATATATATATTTGGTGTACTTTCATAATTTATGTACAATAGATATTATATATTTGGTTAAATTTGATATTTTGTGTACAGTATATAATATGCATTTGGTGTACTTTCATATTTTATTTACAGTATATAATATATATTTGCTGTACTTTGATATTTTATATAGAGTATATAATATATTTCTGGTGTACTTTCATATTTTATGAACAGTATATAATATATATTTTTTGAAATTTGATATTATATGTACAGTATATAATATATATTTGGTGAAATTTGATATTTTATGGACAGTATATAATATATATTTGGTGAAATTTGATATTTTATGTACAGCATATAATATATATTTGGTGTACTTTCATCTTTTATGTACAGTATGTAATATTTATTTTTTGAAATTTGATATTTTATGTAGAGTATATAATATATATTTTGTGGAATTTGATATTTTATGGACAGTATGTAATATATATTTGGTGAAATTTGATATTTTATGTACAGTATATAATATGTATTTGCTGAATTTTCATATTTTATGTATAGTATATAATATACATTTGGTGAAATTTGATATTTTATATACCGTGTATCAAATATATTTGGTGAAATTTGATATTTTATATATAGTATGATATATATATTTGGTGTACTTTCATAATTTATGTACAATTTATATTATATATTTGGTTAAATTTGATATTTTGTGTACAGTATAAAATATGCATTTGGTGTACTTTCATATTTTATTTACAGTATATAATATATATTTGCTGTACTTTGATATTTTATGTAGAGTATATAATATAAATTTGGTGTACTTTCATATTTTATGTACAGTAGATAACATATTTTTGGGGTACTTTCATATCTTATGAACAGTATAAAATATATATTTGGTGAAATTTGATATTTTATGTACAGTATATAATATATATTTGGTGAAATTTGATATTTTATGTACAGTATATAATATATTTTTGGAGTACTTTCATATTTTATGTACAGTATATAATATATATTTTTTGAAATTTGATATTATATGTACAGTATATAATATATATTTGGTGAAATTTGATATTTTATGGACAGTATATAATATATATTTGGTGAAATTTGATATTTTATGTACAGTATATAATATGTATTTGCTGTATTTTCATATTTTATGTATAGTATATAATATACATTTGGTGAAATTTGATATTTTATGTACAGTATGATATATATATTTGGTGTACTTTCATAATTTATGTACAATATATATTATATATTTGGTTAAATTTGATATTTTGTGTACAGTATATAATATGCATTTGGTGTACTTTCATGTTTTATTTACAGTATATAATATATATTTGCTGTAGTTTGATATTTTATGTAGAGTATATAATATAAATTTGGTGTACTTTCATATTTTATGTACAGTAGATAACATATTTTTGGGGTACTTTCATATCTTATGTACAGTATACAATATATATTTGGTGAAATTTGATATTTTATGTACAGTATATAATATATTTCTGGTGTACTTTCATATTTTATGTACAGTAGATAACATATTTTTGGGGTACTTTCATATTTTATGTACAGTATATAATATATATTTGGTGAAATTTGATATTTTATGGACAGTATATAATATATATTTGGTGAAATTTGATATTTTATGTACAGCATATAATATATATTTGGTGTACTTTCATCTTTTATGTACAGTATGTAATATTTATTTTTTGAAATTTGATATTTTATGTACAGTATATAATATATATTTTGTGGAATTTGATATTTTATGGACAGTATGTAATATATATTTGGTGAAATTTGATATTTTATGAAGAGTATATAATATGTATTTGCTGTATTTTCATATTTTATGTATAGTATATAATATACATTTGGTGACATTTGATATTTTATATACAGTATATCAAATATATTTGGTGAAATTTGATATTTTATGTACAGTATGATATATATATTTGGTGTACTTTCATAATTTATGTACAATATATATTATATATTTGGTTAAATTTGATATTTTGTGTACAGTATATAATATGCATTTGGTGTACTTTCATATTTTATTTACAGTATATAATATATATTTGCTGTAGTTTGATATTTTATGTAGAGTATATAATATAAATTTGGTGTACTTTCATATTTTATGTACAGTAGATAACATATTTTTGGGGTACTTTCATATCTTATGTACAGTATACAATATATATTTGGTGAAATTTGATATTTTATGTACAGTATATAATATATTTCTGGTGTACTTTCATATTTTATGTACAGTAGATAACATATTTTTGGGGTACTTTCATATTTTATGTACAGTATATAATATATATTTGGTGAAATTTGATATTTTATGGACAGTATATAATATATATTTGGTGAAATTTGATATTTTATGTACAGCATATAATATATATTTGGTGTACTTTCATCTTTTATGTACAGTATGTAATATTTATTTTTTGAAATTTGATATTTTATGTACAGTATATAATATATATTTTGTGGAATTTGATATTTTATGGACAGTATGTAATATATATTTGGTGAAATTTGATATTTTATGAAGAGTATATAATATGTATTTGCTGTATTTTCATATTTTATGTATAGTATATAATATACATTTGGTGAAATTTGATATTTTATATACAGTATATCAAATATATTTGGTGAAATTTGATATTTTATGTACAGTATGATATATATATTTGGTGTACTTTCATAATTTATGTACAATATATATTATATATTTGGTTAAATTTGATATTTTGTGTACAGTATATAATATGCATTTGGTGTACTTTCATATTTTATTTACAGTATATAATATATATTTGCTGTACTTTGATATTTTATATAGAGTATATAATATATTTCTGGTGTACTTTCATATTTTATGAACAGTATATAATATATATTTTTTGAAATTTGATATTATATGTACAGTATATAATATATATTTGGTGAAATTTGATATTTTATGGACAGTATATAATATATATTTGGTGAAATTTGATATTTTATGTACAGCATATAATATATATTTGGTGTACTTTCATCTTTTATGTACAGTATGTAATATTTATTTTTTGAAATTTGATATTTTATGTAGAGTATATAATATATATTTTGTGGAATTTGATATTTTATGGACAGTATGTAATATATATTTTGTGAAATTTGATATTTTATGTACAGTATATAATATGTATTTGCTGAATTTTCATATTTTATGTATAGTATATAATATACATTTGGTGAAATTTGATATTTTATATACAGTATATCAAATATATTTGGTGAAATTTGATATTTTATGTATAGTATGATATATATATTTGGTGTACTTTCATAATTTATGTACAATTTATATTATATATTTGGTTAAATTTGATATTTTGTGTACAGTATAAAATATGCATTTGGTGTACTTTCATATTTTATTTACAGTATATAATATATATTTGCTGTACTTTGATATTTTATGTAGAGTATATAATATAAATTTGGTGTACTTTCATATTTTATGTACAGTAGATAACATATTTTTGGGGTACTTTCATATCTTATGTACAGTATACAATATATATTTGGTGAAATTTGATATTTTATGTACAGTATATAATATATTTCTGGTGTACTTTCATATTTTATGTACAGTAGATAACATATTTTTGGGGTACTTTCATATTTTATGTACAGTATATAATATATATTTGGTGAAATTTGATATTTTATGGACAGTATATAATATATATTTGGTGAAATTTGATATTTTATGTACAGCATATAATATTTATTTGGTGTACTTTCATCTTTTATGTACAGTATGTAATATTTATTTTTTGAAATTTGATATTTTATGTACAGTATATAATATATATTTTGTGGAATTTGGTATTTTATGGACAGTATGTAATATATATTTGGTGAAATTTGATATTTTATGTACAGTATATAATATGTATTTGCTGTATTTTCATATTTTATATATAGTATATAATATACATTTGGTGAAATTTGATATTTTATATACAGTATATCAAATATATTTGGTGAAATTTGATATTTTATGTACAGTATGATATATATATTTGGTGTACTTTCATAATTTCTGTACAATATATATTATATATTTGGTTAAATTTGATATTTTGTGTACAGTATATAATATGCATTTGGTGTACTTTCATATTTTATTTACAGTATATAATATATATTTGCTGTACTTTGATATTTTATATAGAGTATATAATATATTTCTGGTGTACTTTCATATTTTATGAACAGTATATAATATATATTTTTTGAAATTTGATATTATATGTACAGTATATAATATATATTTGGTGAAATTTGATATTTTATGGACAGTATATAATATATATTTGGTGAAATTTGATATTTTATGTACAGCATATAATATATATTTGGTGTACTTTCATCTTTTATGTACAGTATGTAATATTTATTTTTTGAAATTTGATATTGTATGTAGAGTATATAATATATATTTTGTGGAATTTGATATTTTATGGACAGTATGTAATATATATTTTGTGAAATTTGATATTTTATGTACAGTATATAATATGTATTTGCTGAATTTTCATATTTTATGTATAGTATATAATATACATTTGGTGAAATTTGATATTTTATATACCGTATATCAAATATATTTGGTGAAATTTGATATTTTATGTATAGTATGATATATATATTTGGTGTACTTTCATAATTTATGTACAATTTATATTATATATTTGGTTAAATTTGATATTTTGTGTACAGTATAAAATATGCATTTGGTGTACTTTCATATTTTATTTACAGTATATAATATATATTTGCTGTACTTTGATATTTTATGTAGAGTATATAATATAAATTTGGTGTACTTTCATATTTTATGTACAGTAGATAACATATTTTTGGGGTACTTTCATATCTTATGTACAGTATAAAATATATATTTGGTGAAATTTGATATTTTATGTACAGTATATAATATATATTTGGTGAAATTTGATATTTTATGTACAGCATATAATATATATTTGGTGTACTTTCATCTTTTATGTACAGTATGTAATATTTATTTTTTGAAATTTGATATTTTATGTACAGTATATAATATATATTTTGTGGAATTTGATATTTTATGGAGAGTATGTAATATATATTTGGTGAAATTTGATATTTTATGTACAGTATATAATATGTATTTGCTGTATTTTCATATTTTATGTATAGTATATAATATACATTTGGTGAAATTTGATATTTTATATACAGTATATCAAATATATTTGGTGAAATTTGATATTTTATGTACAGTATGATATATATATTTGGTGTACTTTCATAATTTATGTACAGTATATATTATATATTTGGTTAAATTTGATATTTTGTGTACAGTATATAATATGCATTTGGTGTACTTTCATATTTTATTTACAGTATATAATATATATTTGCTGTACTTTGATATTTTATATAGAGTATATAATATATTTCTGGTATACTTTCATATTTTATGAACAGTATATAATATATATTTTTTGAAATTTGATATTATATGTACATTATATAATATATATTTGGTGAAATTTGATATTTTATGGACATTATATAATATATATTTGGTGAAATTTGATATTTTATGTACAGCATATAATATATATTTGGTGTACTTTCATCTTTTATGTACAGTATGTAATATATATTTTTTGAAATTTCATATTATATGTACAGTATATAATATATATTTTGTGAAATTTGATATTTTATGGACAGTATATAATATATATTTGGTGAAATTTGATATTTTATGGACAGTATATAATATATATTTGGTGAAATTTGATATTTTATGTACAGCATATAATATATATTTGGTGTACTTTCATCTTTTATGTACAGTATGTAATATTTATTTTTTGAAATTTGATATTTTATGTAGAGTATATAATATATATTTTGTGGAATTTGATATTTTATGGAGAGTATGTAATATATATTTTGTGAAATTTGATATTTTATGTACAGTATATAATATGTATTTGCTGAATTTTCATATTTTATGTATAGTATATAATATACATTTGGTGAAATTTGATATTTTATATACCGTATATCAAATATGTTTGGTGAAATTTGATATTTTATGTAAAGTATGATATATATATTTGGTGTACTTTCATAATTTATGTACAATTTATATTATATATTTGGTTAAATTTGATATTTTGTGTACAGTATAAAATATGCATTTGGTGTACTTTCATATTTTATTTACAGTATATAATATATATTTGCTGTACTTTGATATTTTATGTAGAGTATATAATATAAATTTGGTGTACTTTCATATTTTATGTACAGTAGATAACATATTTTTGGGGTACTTTCATATCTTATGTACAGTATAAAATTTATATTTGGTGAAATTTGATATTTTATGTACAGTATATAATATATATTTGGTGAAATTTGATATTTTATGTACAGTATATAATATATTTTTGGTGTACTTTCATATTTTATGTACAGTATATAATATATATTTTTTGAAATTTGATATTATATGTACAGTATATAATATATATTTGGTGAAATTTGATATTTTATGGACAGTATATAATATATATTTGGTGAAATTTGATATTTTATGTACAGTATATAATATGTATTTGCTGTATTTTCATATTTTATGTATAGTATATAATATACATTTGGTGAAATTTGATATTTTATATACAGTATATCAAATATATTTGGTGAAATTTGATATTTTATGTACAGTATGATATATATATTTGGTGTACTTTCATAATTTATGTACAATATATATTATATATTTGGTTAAATTTGATATTTTGTGTACAGTATATAATATGCATTTGGTGTACTTTCATATTTTATTTACAGTATATAATATATATTTGCTGTAGTTTGATATTTTATGTAGAGTATATAATATAAATTTGTTGTACTTTCATATTTTATGTACAGTAGATAACATATTTTTGGGGTACTTTCATATCTTATGTACAGTATACAATATATATTTGGTGAAATTTGATATTTTATGTACAGTATATAATATATTTCTGGTGTACTTTCATATTTTATGTACAGTAGATAACATATTTTTTGGGTACTTTCGTATTTTATGTACAGTATATAATATATATTTGGTGAAATTTGATATTTTATGTACAGCATATAATATATATTTGGTGTACTTTCATCTTTTATGTACAGTATGTAATATTTATTTTTTGAAATTTGATATTTTATGTACAGTATATAATATATATTTTGTGGAATTTGATATTTTATGGACAGTATGTAATATATCTTTGGTGAAATTTGATATTTTATGTACAGTATATAATATGTATTTGCTGTATTTTCATATTTTATGTATAGTATATAATATACATTTGGTGAAATTTGATATTTTATATACAGTATATCAAATATATTTGGTGAAATTTGATATTTTATGTACAGTATGATATATATATTTGGTGTACTTTCATAATTTATGTACAATATATATTATATATTTGGTTAAATTTGATATTTTGTGTACAGTATATAATATGCATTTGGTGTACTTTCATATTTTATTTACAGTATATAATATATATTTGCTGTACTTTGATATTTTATATAGAGTATATAATATATTTCTGGTGTACTTTCATATTTTATGAACAGTATATAATATATATTTTTTGAAATTTGATATTATATGTACAGTATATAATATATATTTGGTGAAATTTGATATTTTATGGACAGTATATAATATATATTTGGTGAAATTTGATATTTTATGTACAGCATATAATATATATTTGGTGTACTTTCATCTTTTATGTACAGTATGTAATATTTATTTTTTGAAATTTGATATTTTATGTAGAGTATATAATATATATTTTGTGGAATTTGATATTTTATGGACAGTATGTAATATATATTTTGTGAAATTTGATATTTTATGTACAGTATATAATATGTATTTGCTGAATTTTCATATTTTATGTATAGTATATAATATACATTTGGTGAAATTTGATATTTTATATACCGTATATCAAATATATTTGGTGAAATTTGATATTTTATGTATAGTATGATATATATATTTGGTGTACTTTCATAATTTATGTACAATTTATATTATATATTTGGTTAAATTTGATATTTTGTGTACAGTATAAAATATGTATTTGGTGTACTTTCATATTTTATTTACAGTATATAATATATATTTGCTGTACTTTGATATTTTATGTAGAGTATATAATATAAATTTGGTGTACTTTCATATTTTATGTACAGTAGATAACATATTTTTGGGGTACTTTCATATCTTATGTACAGTATACAATATATATTTGGTGAAATTTGATATTTTATGGACAGTATATAATATATTTCTGGTGTACTTTCATATTTTATGTACAGTAGATAACATATTTTTGGGGTACTTTCATATTTTATGTACAGTATATTATATATATTTGGTGAAATTTGATATTTTATGGACAGTATATAATATATATTTGGTGAAATTTGATATTTTATGTACAGCATATAATATATATTTGGTGTACTTTCATCTTTTATGTACAGTATGTAATATTTATTTTTTGAAATTTGATATTTCATGTACAGTATATAATATATATTTTGTGGAATTTGGTATTTTATGGACAGTATGTAATATATATTTGGTGAAATTTGATATTTTATGTACAGTATATAATATGTATTTGCTGTATTTTCATATTTTATGTATAGTATATAATATACATTTGGTGAAATTTGATATTTTATATACAGTATATCAAATATATTTGGTGAAATTTGATATTTTATGTACAGTATGATATATATATTTGGTGTACTTTCATAATTTCTGTACAATATATATTATATATTTGGTTAAATTTGATATTTTGTGTACAGTATATAATATGCATTTGGTGTACTTTCATATTTTATTTACAGTATATAGTATATATTTGCTGTACTTTGATATTTTATATAGAGTATATAATATATTTCTGGTGTACTTTCATATTTTATGAACAGTATATAATATATATTTTTTGAAATTTGATATTATATGTACAGTATATAATATATATTTGGTGAAATTTGATATTTTATGGACAGTATATAATATATATTTGGTGAAATTTGACATTTTATGTACAGCATATAATATATATTTGGTGTACTTTCATCTTTTATGTACAGTATGTAATATTTATTTTTTGAAATTTGATATTTTATGTAGAGTATATAATATATATTTTGTGGAATTTGATATTTTATGGACAGTATGTAATATATATTTGGTGAAATTTGATATTTTATGTACAGTATATAATATGTATTTGCTGAATTTTCATATTTTATGTATAGTATATAATATATATTTGGTGAAATTTGATATTTTATATACCGTATATCAAATATATTTGGTGAAATTTGATATTTTATGTATAGTATGATATATATATTTGGTGTACTTTCATAATTTATGTACAATTTATATTATATATTTGGTTAAATTTGATATTTTGTGTACAGTATAAAATATGCATTTGGTGTACTTTCATATTTTATTTACAGTATATAATATATATTTGCTGTACTTTGATATTTTATGTAGAGTATATAATATAAATTTGGTGTACTTTCATATTTTATGTACAGTAGATAACATTTTTTTGGGGTACTTTCATATCTTATGTACAGTATAAAATATATATGTTTGGTGAAATTTGATATTTTATTTACAGTATATAATATATATTTGGTGAAATTTGATATTTTATGTACAGTATATAATATATTTTTGGTGTACTTTCATATTTTATGTACAGTATATAATATATATTTTTTGAAATTTGATATTATATGTACAGTATATAATATATATTTGGTGAAATTTGATATTTTATGGACAGTATATAATATATATTTGGTGAAATTTGATATTTTATGTACAGTATATAATATGTATTTGCTGTATTTTCATATTTTATGTATAGTATATAATATACATTTGGTGAAATTTGATATTTTATATACAGTATATCAAATATATTTGGTGAAATTTGATATTTTATGTACAGTATGATATATATATTTGGTGTACTTTCATAATTTATGTACAATATATATTATATATTTGGTTAAATTTGATATTTTGTGTACAGTATATAATATGCATTTGGTGTACTTTCATATTTTATTTACAGTATATAATATATATTTGCTGTAGTTTGATATTTTATGTAGAGTATATAATATAAATTTGGTGTACTTTCATATTTTATGTACAGTAGATAACATATTTTTGGGGTACTTTCATATCTTATGTACAGTATACAATATATATTTGGTGAAATTTGATATTTTATGTACAGTATATAATATATTTCTGGTGTACTTTCATATTTTATGTACAGTAGATAACATATTTTTGGGGTACTTTCATATTTTATGTACAGTATATAATATATATTTGGTGAAATTTGATATTTTATGGACAGTATATAATATATATTTGGTGAAATTTGATATTTTATGTACAGCATATAATATATATTTGGTGTACTTTCATCTTTTATGTACAGTATGTAATATTTATTTTTTGAAATTTGATATTTTATGTACAGTATATAATATATATTTTGTGGAATTTGATATTTTATGGACAGTATGTAATATATATTTGGTGAAATTTGATATTTTATGTACAGTATATAATATGTATTTGCTGTATTTTCATATTTTATGTATAGTATATAATATACATTTGGTGAAATTTGATATTTTATATACAGTATATCAAATATATTTGGTGAAATTTGATATTTTATGTACAGTATGATATATATATTTGGTGTACTTTCATAATTTATGTACAATATATATTATATATTTGGTTAAATTTGATATTTTGTGTACAGTATATAATATGCATTTGGTGTACTTTCATATTTTATTTACAGTATATAATATATATTTGCTGTACTTTGATATTTTATATAGAGTATATAATATATTTCTGGTGTACTTTCATATTTTATGAACAGTATATAATATATATTTTTTGAAATTTGATATTATATGTACAGTATATAATATATATTTGGTGAAATTTGATATTTTATGAACAGTATATAATATATATTTGGCGAAATTTGATATTTTATGTACAGCATATAATATATATTTGGTGTACTTTCATCTTTTATGTACAGTATGTAATATTTATTTTTTGAAATTTGATATTTTATGTAGAGTATATAATATAAATTTTGTGGAATTTGATATTTTATGGACAGTATGTAATATATATTTTGTGAAATTTGATATTTTATGTACAGTATATAATATGTATTTGCTGAATTTTCATATTTGATGTATAGTATATAATATACATTTGGTGAAATTTGATATTTTATATACCGTATATCAAATATATTTGGTGAAATTTGATATTTTATGTATAGTATGATATATATATTTGGTGTACTTTCATAATTTATGTACAATTTATATTATATATTTGGTTAAATTTGATATTTTGTGTACAGTATAAAATATGCATTTGGTGTACTTTCATATTTTATTTACAGTATATAATATATATTTGCTGTACTTTGATATTTTATGTAGAGTATATAATATAAATTTGGTGTACTTTCATATTTTATGTACAGTAGATAACATATTTTTGGGGTACTTTCATATATTATGTACAGTATAAAATATATATTTGGTGAAATTTGATATTTTATGTACAGTATATAATATATATTTGGTGAAATTTGATATTTTATGTACAGTATATAATATATTTTTGGTGTACTTTCATATTTTATGTACAGTATATAATATATATTTTTTGAAATTTGATATTATATGTACAGTATATAATATATATTTGGTGAAATTTGATATTTTATGGACAGTATATAATATATATTTGGTGAAATTTGATATTTTATGTACAGTATATAATATGTATTTGCTGTATTTTCATATTTTATGTATAGTATATAATATACATTTGGTGAAATTTGATATTTTATATACAGTATATCAAATATATTTGGTGAAATTTGATATTTTATGTACAGTATGATATATATATTTGGTGTACTTACATAATTTATGTACAATATATAATATATATTTGGTTAAATTTGATATTTTGTGTACAGTATATAATATGCATTTGGTGTACTTTCATATTTTATTTACAGTATATAATATATATTTGCTGTAGTTTGATATTTTATGTAGAGAATATAATATAAATTTGGTGTACTTTCATATTTTATGTACAGTAGATAACATATTTTTGGGGTACTTTCATATCTTATGTACAGTATACAATATATATTTGGTGAAATTTGATATTTTATGTACAGTATATAATATATTTCTCGTGTACTTTCATATTTTATGTACAGTAGATAACATATTTTTGGGGTACTTTCATATTTTATGTACAGTATATAATATATATTTGGTGAAATTTGATATTTTATGGACAGTATATAATATATATTTGGTGAAATTTGATATTTTATGTACAGCATATAATATATATTTGGTGTACTTTCATCTTTTATGTACAGTATGTAATATTTATTTTTTGAAATTTGATATTTTATGTACAGTATATAATATATATTTTGTGGAATTTGATATTTTATGGACAGTATGTAATATATATTTGGTGAAATTTGATATTTTATGTACAGCATATAATATGTATTTGCTGTATTTTCATATTTTATGTATAGTATATAATATACATTTGGTGAAATTTGATATTTTATATACAGTATATCAAATATATTTGGTGAAATTTGATATTTTATGTACAGTATGATATATATATTTGGTGTACTTTCATAATTTCTGTACAATATATATTATATATTTGGTTAAATTTGATATTTTGTGTACAGTATATAATATGCATTTGGTGTACTTTCATATTTTATGTACAGTATATAATATATATTTGCTGTACTTTGATATTTTATATAGAGTATATAATATATTTCTGGTGTACTTTCATATTTTATGAACAGTATATAATATATATTTTTTGAAATTTGATATTATATGTACAGTATATAATATATATTTGGTGAAATTTGATATTTTATGGACAGTATATAATATATATTTGGTGAAATTTGATATTTTATGTACTGCATATAATATATATTTGGTGTACTTTCATCTTTTATGTACAGTATGTAATATTTATTTTTTGAAATTTGATATTTTATGTAGAGTATATAATATATATTTTGTGGAATTTGATATTTTATGGACAGTATGTAATATATATTTTGTGAAATTTGATATTTTATGTACAGTATATAATATGTATTTGCTGAATTTTCATATTTGATTTATAGTATATAATATACATTTGGTGAAATTTGATATTTTATATACCGTATATCAAATATATTTGGTGAAATTTGATATTTTATGTATAGTATGATATATATATTTGGTGTACTGTCATAATTTATGTACAATTTATATTATATATTTGGTTAAATTTGATATTTTGTGTACAGTATAAAATATGCATTTGGTGTACTTTCATATTTTATTTACAGTATATAATATATATTTGCTGTACTTTGATATTTTATGTAGAGTATATAATATAAATTTGGTGTACTTTCATATTTTATGTACAGTAGATAACATATTTTTGGGGTACTTTCATATATTATGTACAGTATAAAATATATATTTGGTGAAATTTGATATTTTATGTACAGTATATAATATATATTTGGTGAAATTTGATATTTTATGTACAGTATATAATATATTTTTGGTGTACTTTCATATTTTATGTACAGTATATAATATATATTTTTTGAAATTTGATATTATATGTACAGTATATAATATATATTTGGTGAAATTTGATATTTTATGGACAGTATATAATATATATTTGGTGAAATTTGATATTTTATGTACAGTATATAATATGTATTTGCTGTATTTTCATATTTTATGTATAGTATATAATATACATTTGGTGAAATTTGATATTTTATATACAGTATATCAAATATATTTGGTGAAATTTGATATTTTATGTACAGTATGATATATATATTTGGTGTACTTTCATAATTTATGTACAATATATATTATATATTTGGTTAAATTTGATGTTTTGTGTACAGTATATAATATGCATTTGGTGTACTTTCATATTTTATTTACAGTATATAATATATATTTGCTGTATTTTGATATTTTATGTAGAGTATATAATATAAATTTGGTGTACTTTCATATTTTATGTACAGTAGATAACATATTTTTGGGGTACTTTCATATCTTATGTACAGTATACAATATATATTTGGTGAAATTTGATATTTTATGTACAGTATATAATATATTTCTGGTGTACTTTCATATTTTATGTACAGTAGATAACATATTTTTGGGGTACTTTCATATTTTATGTACAGTATATAATATATATTTGGTGAAATTTGATATTTTATGGACAGTATATAATATATATTTGGTGAAATTTGATATTTTATGTACAGCATATAATATATATTTGGTGTACTTTCATCTTTTATGTACAGTATGTAATATTTATTTTTTGAAATTTGATATTTTATGTACAGTATGTAATATATATTTTGTGGAATTTGATATTTTATGGACAGTATGTAATATATATTTGGTGAAATTGGTATTTTATGTACAGTATATAATATGTATTTGCTGTATTTTCATATTTTATGTATAGTATATAATATACATTTGGTGAAATTTGATATTTTATATACAGTATATCAAATATATTTGGTGAAATTTGATATTTTATGTACAGTATGATATATATATTTGGTGTACTTTCATAATTTATGTACAGTATATATTATATATTTGGTTAAATTTGATATTTTGTGTACAGTATATAATATGCATTTGGTGTACTTTCATATTTTATTTACAGTATATAATATATATTTGCTGTACTTTGATATTTTATATAGAGTATATAATATATTTCTGGTGTACTTTCATATTTTATGAACAGTATATAATATATATTTTTTGAAATTTGATATTATATGTACAGTATATAATATATATTTGGTGAAATTTGATATTTTATGGACAGTATATAATATATATTTGGTGAAATTTGATATTTTATGTACAGCATATAATATATATTTGGTGTACTTTCATCTTTTATGTACAGTATGTAATATTTATTTTTTGAAATTTGATATTTTATGTAGAGTATATAATATATATTTTGTGGAATTTGATATTTTATGGAGAGTATGTAATATATATTTTGTGAAATTTGATAATTTATGTAGAGTATATAATATGTATTTGCTGAATTTTCATATTTTATGTATAGTATATAATATACATTTGTTGAAATTTGATATTTTATATACCGTATATCAAATATATTTGGTGAAATTTGATATTTTATGTATAGTATGATATATATATTTGGTGTACTTTCATAATTTATGTACAATTTATATTATCTATTTGGTTAAATTTGATATTTTGTGTACAGTATAAAATATGCATTTGGTGTACTTTCATATTTTATTTACAGTATATAATATATATTTGCTGTACTTTGATATTTTATGTAGAGTATATAATATAAATTTGGTGTACTTTCATATTTTATGTACAGTAGATAACATATTTTTGGGGTACTTTCATATCTTATGTACAGTATAAAATATATATTTGGTGAAATTTGATATTTTATGTACAGTATATAATATATATTTGGTGAAATTTGATATTTTATGTACAGTATATAATATATTTTTGGTGTACTTTCATATGAAATTTGATATTATATATACAGTATATAATATATATTTGGTGAAATTTGATATTTTATGGACAGTATATAATATATATTTGGTGAAATTTGATATTTTATGTACAGCATATAATATATATTTGGTGTACTTTCATCTTTTATGTACAGTATGTAATATTTATTTTTTGAAATTTGATATTTTATGTAGAGTATATAATATATATTTTGTGGAATTTGATATTTTATGGAGAGTATGTAATATATATTTTGTGAAATTTGATATTTTATGTACAGTATATAATATGTATTTGCTGAATTTTCATATTTTATGTATAGTATATAATATACATTTGGTGAAATTTGATATTTTATATACCGTATATCAAATATGTTTGGTGAAATTTGATATTTTATGTAAAGTATGATATATATATTTGGTGTACTTTCATAATTTATGTACAATTTATATTATATATTTGGTTAAATTTGATATTTTGTGTACAGTATAAAATATGCATTTGGTGTACTTTCATATTTTATTTACAGTATATAATATATATTTGCTGTACTTTGATATTTTATGTAGAGTATATAATATAAATTTGGTGTACTTTCATATTTTATGTACAGTAGATAACATATTTTTGGGGTACTTTCATATCTTATGTACAGTATAAAATTTATATTTGGTGAAATTTGATATTTTATGTACAGTATATAATATATATTTGGTGAAATTTGATATTTTATGTACAGTATATAATATATTTTTGGTGTACTTTCATATTTTATGTACAGTATATAATATATATTTTTTGAAATTTGATATTATATGTACAGTATATAATATATATTTGGTGAAATTTGATATTTTATGGACAGTATATAATATATATTTGGTGAAATTTGATATTTTATGTACAGTATATAATATGTATTTGCTGTATTTTCATATTTTATGTATAGTATATAATATACATTTGGTGAAATTTGATATTTTATATACAGTATATCAAATATATTTGGTGAAATTTGATATTTTATGTACAGTATGATATATATATTTGGTGTACTTTCATAATTTATGTACAATATATATTATATATTTGGTTAAATTTGATATTTTGTGTACAGTATATAATATGCATTTGGTGTACTTTCATATTTTATTTACAGTATATAATATATATTTGCTGTAGTTTGATATTTTATGTAGAGTATATAATATAAATTTGGTGTACTTTCATATTTTATGTACAGTAGATAACATATTTTTGGGGTACTTTCATATCTTATGTACAGTATACAATATATATTTGGTGAAATTTGATATTTTATGTACAGTATATAATATATTTCTGGTGTACTTTCATATTTTATGTACAGTAGATAACATATTTTTGGGGTACTTTCATATTTTATGTACAGTATATAATATATATTTGGTGAAATTTGATATTTTATGGACAGTATATAATATATATTTGGTGAAATTTGATATTTTATGTACAGCATATAATATATATTTGGTGTACTTTCATCTTTTATGTACAGTATGTAATATTTATTTTTTGAAATTTGATATTTTATGTACAGTATATAATATATATTTTGTGGAATTTGATATTTTATGGACAGTATGTAATATATATTTGGTGAAATTTGATATTTTATGTACAGTATATAATATGTATTTGCTGTATTTTCATATTTTATGTATAGTATATAATATACATTTGGTGAAATTTGATATTTTATATACAGTATATCAAATATATTTGGTGAAATTTGATATTTTATGTACAGTATGATATATATATTTGGTGTACTTTCATAATTTATGTACAATATATATTATATATTTGGTTAAATTTGATATTTTGTGTACAGTATATAATATGCATTTGGTGTACTTTCATATTTTATTTACAGTATATAATATATATTTGCTGTACTTTGATATTTTATATAGAGTATATAATATATTTCTGGTGTACTTTCATATTTTATGAACAGTATATAATATATATTTTTTGAAATTTGATATTATATGTACAGTATATAATATATATTTGGTGAAATTTGATATTTTATGAACAGTATATAATATATATTTGGTGAAATTTGATATTTTATGTACAGCATATAATATATATTTGGTGTACTTTCATCTTTTATGTACAGTATGTAATATATATTTTTTGAAATTTGATATTTTATGTAGAGTATATAATATAAATTTTGTGGAATTTGATATTTTATGGACAGTATGTAATATATATTTTGTGAAATTTGATATTTTATGTACAGTATATAATATGTATTTGCTGAATTTTCATATTTGATGTATAGTATATAATATACATTTGGTGAAATTTGATATTTTATATACCGTATATCAAATATATTTGGTGAAATTTGATATTTTATGTATAGTATGATATATATATTTGGTGTACTTTCATAATTTATGTACAATTTATATTATATATTTGGTTAAATTTGATATTTTGTGTACAGTATAAAATATGCATTTGGTGTACTTTCATATTTTATTTACAGTATATAATATATATTTGCTGTACTTTGATATTTTATGTAGAGTATATAATATAAATTTGGTGTACTTTCATATTTTATGTACAGTAGATAACATATTTTTGGGGTACTTTCATATCTTATGTACAGTATACAATATATATTTGGTGAAATTTGATATTTTATGTACAGTATATAATATATTTCTGGTGTACTTTCATATTTTATGTACAGTAGATAACATATTTTTGGGGTACTTTCATATCTTATGTACAGTATAAAATATATATTTGGTGAAATTTGATATTTTATGTACAGTATATAATATATATTTGGTGAAATTTGATATTTTATGTACAGTATATAATATATTTTTGGTGTACTTTCATATTTTATGTACAGTATATAATATATATTTTTTGAAATTTGATATTATATGTACATTATATAATATATATTTGGTGAAATTTGATATTTTATGGACAGTATATAATATATATTTGGTGAAATTTGATATTTTATGTACAGCATATAATATATATTTGGTGTACTTTCATCTTTTATGTACAGTATGTAATATATATTTTTTGAAATTTCATATTATATGTACAGTATATAATATATATTTCGTGAAATTTGATATTTTATGGACAGTATATAATATATATTTGTTGAAATTTGATATTTTATGGACAGTATATAACATATATTTGGTGAAATTTGATATTTTATGTACAGCATATAATATATATTTGGTGTACTTTCATCTTTTATGTACAGTATGTAATATTTATTTTATGAAATTTGATATTTTATGTACAGTATATAATATATATTTTGTGGAATTTGATATTTTATGGACAGTATGTAATATATCTTTGGTGAAATTTGATATTTTATGTACAGTATATAATATGTATTTGCTGTATTTTCATATTTTATGTATAGTATATAATATACATTTGGTGAAATTTGATATTTTATATACAGTATATCAAATATATTTGGTGAAATTTGATATTTTATGTACAGTATGATATATATATTTGGTGTACTTTCATAATTTATGTACAATATATATTATATATTTGGTTAAATTTGATATTTTGTGTACAGTATATAATATGCATTTGGTGTACTTTCATATTTTATTTACAGTATATAATATATATTTGCTGTACTTTGATATTTTATATAGAGTATATAATATATTTCTGGTGTACTTTCATATTTTATGAACAGTATATAATATATATTTTTTGAAATTTGATATTATATGTACAGTATATAATATATATTTGGTGAAATTTGATATTTTATGGACAGTATATAATATATATTTGGTGAAATTTGATATTTTATGTACAGCATATAATATATATTTGGTGTACTTTCATCTTTTATGTACAGTATGTAATATTTATTTTTTGAAATTTGATATTTTATGTAGAGTATATAATATATATTTTGTGGAATTTGATATTTTATGGACAGTATGTAATATATATTTGGTGAAATTTGATATTTTATGTACAGTATATTATATGTATTTGCTGAATTTTCATATTTTATGTATAGTATATAATATACATTTGGTGAAATTTGATATTTTATATACCGTATATCAAATACATTTGGTGAAATTTGATATTTTATGTATAGTATGATATATATATTTGGTGTACTTTCATAATTTATGTACAATTTATATTATATATTTGGTTAAATTTGATATTTTGTGTACAGTATAAAATATGCATTTGGTGTACTTTCATATTTTATTTACAGTATATAATATATATTTGCTGTACTTTGATATTTTATGTAGAGTATATAATATAAATTTGGTGTACTTTCATATTTTATGTACAGTAGATAACATATTTTTGGGGTACTTTCATATCTTATGTACAGTATACAATATATATTTGGTGAAATTTGATATTTTATGTACAGTATATAATATATTTCTGGTGTACTTTCATATTTTATGTACAGTAGATAACATATTTTTGGGGTACTTTCATATTTTATGTACAGTATATAATATATATTTGGTGAAATTTGATATTTTATGGACAGTATATAATATATATTTGGTGAAATTTGATATTTTATGTACAGCATATAATATATATTTGGTGTACTTTCATCTTTTATGTACAGTATGTAATATTTATTTTTTGAAATTTGATATTTTATGTACAGTATATAATATATATTTTGTGGAATTTGGTATTTTATGGACAGTATGTAATATATATTTGGTGAAATTTGATATTTTATGTACAGTATATAATATGTATTTGCTGTATTTTCATATTTTATGTATAGTATATAATATACATTTGGTGAAATTTGATATTTTATATACAGTATATCAAATATATTTGGTGAAATTTGATATTTTATGTACAGTATGATATATATATTTGGTGTACTTTCATAATTTCTGTACAATATATATTATATATTTGGTTAAATTTGATATTTTGTGTACAGTATATAATATGCATTTGGTGTACTTTCATATTTTATTTACAGTATATAGTATATATTTGCTGTACTTTGATATTTTATATAGAGTATATAATATATTTCTGGTGTACTTTCATATTTTATGAACAGTATATAATATATATTTTTTGAAATTTGATATTATATGTACAGTATATAATATATATTTGGTGAAATTTGATATTTTATGGACAGTATATAATATATATTTGGTGAAATTTGATATTTTATGTACAGCATATAATATATATTTGGTGTACTTTCATCTTTTATGTACAGTATGTAATATTTATTTTTTGAAATTTGATATTTTATGTAGAGTATATAATATATATTTTGTGGAATTTGATATTTTATGGACAGTATGTAATATATATTTGGTGAAATTTGATATTTTATGTACAGTATATTATATGTATTTGCTGAATTTTCATATTTTATGTATAGTATATAATATACATTTGGTGAAATTTGATATTTTATATACAGTATATCAAATATATTTGGTGAAATTTGATATTTTATGTATAGTATGATATATATACTTGGTGTACTTTCATAATTTATGTACAATTTATATTATATATTTGGTTAAATTTGATATTTTGTGTACAGTATAAAATATGCATTTGGTGTACTTTCATATTTTATTTACAGTATATAATATATATTTGCTGTACTTTGATATTTTATGTAGAGTATAGAATATAAATTTGGTGTACTTTCATATTTTATGTACAGTAGATAACATATTTTTGGGGTACTTTCATATCTTATGTACAGTATAAAATATATATTTGGTGAAATTTGATATTTTATGTACAGTATATAATATATATTTGGTGAAATTTGATATTTTATGTACAGTATATAATATATTTTTGGTGTACTTTCATATTTTATGTACAGTATATAATATACATTTTTTGAAATTTGATATTATATGTACAGTATATAATATATATTTGGTGAAATTTGATATTTTATGGACAGTATATAATATATATTTGGTGAAATTTGATATTTTATGTACAGTATATAATATGTATTTGCTGTATTTTCATATTTTATGTATAGTATATAATATACATTTGGTGAAATTTGATATTTTATATACAGTATATCAAATATATTTGGTGAAATTTGATATTTTATGTACTGTATGATATATATATTTGGTGTACTTTCATAATTTATGTACAATATATATTATATATTTGGTTAAATTTGATATTTTGTGTACAGTATATAATATGCATTTGGTGTACTTTCATATTTTATTTAAAGTATATAATATATATTTGCTGTAGTTTGATATTTTATGTAGAGTATATAATATAAATTTGGTGTACTTTCATATTTTATGTACAGTAGATAACATATTTTTGGGGTACTTTCATATCTTATGTGCAGTATACAATATATATTTGGTGAAATTTGATATTTTATGTACAGTATATAATATATTTCTGGTGTACTTTCATATTTTATGTACAGTAGATAACATATTTTTGGGGTACTTTCATATTTTATGTACAGTATATAATATATATTTGGTGAAATTTGATATTTTATGGACAGTATATAATATATATTTGGTGAAATTTGATATTTTATGTACAGCATATAATATATATTTGGTGTACTTTCATCTTTTATGTACAGTATGTAATATTTATTTTTTGAAATTTGATATTTTATGTACAGTATATAATATATATTTTGTGGAATTTGATATTTTATGGACAGTATGTAATATATATTTGGTGAAATTTGATATTTTATGTACAGTATATAATATGTATTTGCTGTATTTTCATATTTTATGTATAGTATATAATATACATTTGGTGAAATTTGATATTTTATATACAGTATATCAAATATATTTGGTGAAATTTGATATTTTATGTACAGTATGATATATATATTTGGTGTACTTTCATAATTTATGTACAATATATATTATATATTTGGTTAAATTTGATATTTTGTGTACAGTATATAATATGCATTTGGTGTACTTTCATATTTTATTTACAGTATATAATATATATTTGCTGTACTTTGATATTTTATATAGAGTATATAATATATTTCTGGTGTACTTTCATATTTTATGAACAGTATATAATATATAATTTTTGAAATTTGATATTATATGTACAGTATATAATATATATTTGGTGAAATTTGATATTTTATGAACAGTATATAATATATATTTGGTGAAATTTGATATTTTATGTACAGCATATAATATATATTTGGTGTACTTTCATCTTTTATGTACAGTATGTAATATTTATTTTTTGAAATTTGATATTTTATGTAGAGTATATAATATAAATTTTGTGGAATTTGATATTTTATGGACAGTATGTAATATATATTTTGTGAAATTTGATATTTTATGTACAGTATATAATATGTATTTGCTGAATTTTCATATTTGATGTATAGTATATAATATACATTTGGTGAAATTTGATATTTTATATACCGTATATCAAATATATTTGGTGAAATTTGATATTTTATGTATAGTATGATATATATATTTGGTGTACTTTCATAATTTATGTACAATTTATATTATATATTTGGTTAAATTTGATATTTTGTGTACAGTATAAAATATGCATTTGGTGTACTTTCATATTTTATTTACAGTATATAATATATATTTGCTGTACTTTGATATTTTATGTAGAGTATATAATATAAATTTGGTGTACTTTCATATTTTATGTACAGTAGATAACATATTTTTGGGGTACTTTCATATATTATGTACAGTATAAAATATATATTTGGTGAAATTTGATATTTTATGTACAGTATATAATATATATTTGGTGAAATTTGATATTTTATGTACAGTATATAATATATTTTTGGTGTACTTTCATATTTTATGTACAGTATATAATATATATTTTTTGAAATTTGATATTATATGTACAGTATATAATATATATTTGGTGAAATTTGATATTTTATGGACAGTATATAATATATATTTGGTGAAATTTGATATTTTATGTACAGTATATAATATGCATTTGCTGTATTTTCATATTTTATGTATAGTATATAATATACATTTGGTGAAATTTGATATTTTATATACAGTATATCAAATATATTTGGTGAAATTTGATATTTTATGTACAGTATGATATATATATTTGGTGTACTTTCATAATTTATGTACAATATATATTATATATTTGGTTAAATTTGATGTTTTGTGTACAGTATATAATATGCATTTGGTGTACTTTCATATTTTATTTACAGTATATAATATATATTTGCTGTAGTTTGATATTTTATGTAGAGTATATAATATAAATTTGGTGTACTTTCATATTTTATGTACAGTAGATAACATATTTTTGGGGTACTTTCATATCTTATGTACAGTATACAATATATATTTGGTGAAATTTGATATTTTATGTACAGTATATAATATATTTCTGGTGTACTTTCATATTTTATGTACAGTAGATAACATATTTTTGGGGTACTTTCATATTTTATGTACAGTATATAATATATATTTGGTGAAATTTGATATTTTATGGACAGTATATAATATATATTTGGTGAAATTTGATATTTTATGTACAGCATATAATATATATTTGGTGTACTTTCATCTTTTATGTACAGTATGTAATATTTATTTTTTGAAATTTGATATTTTATGTAGAGTATATAATATATATTTTGTGGAATTTGATATTTTATGGACAGTATGTAATATATATTTTGTGAAATTTGATATTTTATGTACAGTATATAATATGCATTTGCTGAATTTTCATATTTTATGTATAGTATATAATATACATTTGGTGAAATTTGATATTTTATATACCGTATATCAAATATATTTGGTGAAATTTGATATTTTATGTACAGTATGATATATATATTTGGTGTACTTTCATAATTTATGTACAATATATATTATATATTTGGTTAAATTTGATGTTTTGTGTACAGTATATAATATGCATTTGGTGTACTTTCATATTTTATTTACAGTATATAATATATATTTGCTGTAGTTTGATATTTTATGTAGAGTATATAATATAAATTTGGTGTACTTTCATATTTTATGTACAGTAGATAACATATTTTTGGGGTACTTTCATATCTTATGTACAGTATACAATATATATTTGGTGAAATTTGATATTTTATGTACAGTATATAATATATTTCTGGTGTACTTTCATATTTTATGTACAGTAGATAACATATTTTTGGGGTACTTTCATATTTTATGTACAGTATATAATATATATTTGGTGAAATTTGATATTTTATGGACAGTATATAATATATATTTGGTGAAATTTGATATTTTATGTACAGCATATAATATATATTTGGTGTACTTTCATCTTTTATGTACAGTATGTAATATTTATTTTTTGAAATTTGATATTTTATGTACAGTATATAATATATATTTTGTGGAATTTGATATTTTATGCACAGTATGTAATATATGTTTGGTGAAATTTGATATTTTATGTACAGTATATAATATGTATTTGCTGTATTTTCATATTTTATGTATAGTATATAATATACATTTGGTGAAATTTGATATTTTATATACAGTATATCAAATATATTTGGTGAAATTTGATATTTTATGTACAGTATGATATATATATTTGGTGTACTTTCATAATTTATGTACAATATATATTATGTATTTGGTTAAATTTGATATTTTGTGGACAGTATATAATATGCATTTGGTGTACTTTCATATTTTATTTACAGTATATAGTATATATTTGCTGTACTTTGATATTTTATATAGAGTATATAATATATTTCTGGTGTACTTTCATATTTTATGAACAGTATATAATATATATTTTTTGAAATTTGATATTATATGTACAGTATATAATATATATTTGGTGAAATTTGATATTTTATGGACAGTATATAATATATATTTGGTGAAATTTGATATTTTATGTACTGCATATAATATATATTTGGTGTACTTTCATCTTTTATGTACAGTATGTAATATTTATTTTTTGAAATTTGATATTTTATGTAGAGTATATAATATATATTTTGTGGAATTTGATATTTTATGGACAGTATGTAATATATATTTTGTGAAATTTGATATTTTATGTACAGTATATAATATGTATTTGCTGAATTTTCATATTTTATGTATAGTATATAATATACATTTGGTGAAATTTGATATTTTATATACCGTATATCAAATATATTTGGTGAAATTTGATATTTTATGTATAGTATGATATATATATTTGGTGTACTTTCATAATTTATGTACAATTTATATTATCTATTTGGTTAAATTTGATATTTTGTGTACAGTATAAAATATGCATTTGGTGTACTTTCATATTTTATTTACAGTATATAATATATATTTGCTGTACTTTGATATTTTATGTAGAGTATATAATATAAATTTGGTGTACTTTCATATTTTATGTACAGTAGATAACATATTTTTGGGGTACTTTCATATCTTATGTACAGTATAAAATATATATTTGGTGAAATTTGATATATGTACAGTATATAATATATATTTGGTGAAATTTGATATTTTATGTACAGTATATAATATATTTTTGGTGTACTTTCATATTTTATGTACAGTATATAATATATATTTTTTGAAATTTGATATTATATGTACAGTATATAATATATATTTGGTGAAATTTGATATTTTATGGACAGTATATAATATATATTTGGTGAAATTTGATATTTTATGTACAGTATATAATATGCATTTGCTGTATTTTCATATTTTATGTATAGTATATAATATACATTTGGTGAAATTTGATATTTTATATACAGTATATCAAATATATTTGGCGAAATTTGATATTTTATGTACAGTATGATATATATATTTGGTGTACTTTCATAATTTATGTACAATATATATTATATATTTGGTTAAATTTGATATTTTGTGTACAGTATATAATATGCATTTGGTGTACTTTCATATTTTATTTACAGTATATAATATATATTTGCTGTAGTTTGATATTTTATGTAGAGTATATAATATAAATTTGGTGTACTTTCATATTTTATGTACAGTAGATAACATATTTTTGGGGTACTTTCATATCTTATGTACAGTATACAATATATATTTGGTGAAATTTGATATTTTATGTACAGTATATAATATATTTCTGGTGTACTTTCATATTTTATGTACAGTAGATAACATATTTTTGGGGTACTTTCATATTTTATGTACAGTATATAATATATATTTGGTGAAATTTGATATTTTATGGACAGTATATAATATATATTTGGTGAAATTTGATATTTTATGTACAGCATATAATATATATTTGGTGTACTTTCATCTTTTATGTACAGTATGTAATATTTATTTTTTGAAATTTGATATTTTATGTACAGTATATAATATATATTTTGTGGAATTTGATATTTTATGCACAGTATGTAATATATATTTGGTGAAATTTGATATTTTATGTACAGTATATAATATGTATTTGCTGTATTTTCATATTTTATGTATAGTATATAATATACATTTGGTGAAATTTGATATTTTATATACAGTATATCAAATATATTTGGTGAAATTTGATATTTTATGTACAGTATGATATATATATTTGGTGTACTTTCATAATTTATGTACAATATATATTATGTATTTGGTTAAATTTGATATTTTGTGGACAGTATATAATATGCATTTGGTGTACTTTCATATTTTATTTACAGTATATAGTATATATTTGCTGTACTTTGATATTTTATATAGAGTATATAATATATTTCTGGTGTACTTTCATATTTTATGAACAGTATATAATATATATTTTTTGAAATTTGATATTATATGTACAGTATATAATATATATTTGGTGAAATTTGATATTTTATGGACAGTATATAATATATATTTGGTGAAATTTGATATTTTATGTACTGCATATAATATATATTTGGTGTACTTTCATCTTTTATGTACAGTATGTAATATTTATTTTTTGAAATTTGATATTTTATGTAGAGTATATAATATATATTTTGTGGAATTTGATATTTTATGGACAGTATGTAATATATATTTTGTGAAATTTGATATTTTATGTACAGTATATAATATGTATTTGCTGAATTTTCATATTTTATGTATAGTATATAATATACATTTGGTGAAATTTGATATTTTATATACCGTATATCAAATATATTTGGTGAAATTTGATATTTTATGTATAGTATGATATATATATTTGGTGTACTTTCATAATTTATGTACAATTTATATTATCTATTTGGTTAAATTTGATATTTTGTGTACAGTATAAAATATGCATTTGGTGTACTTTCATATTTTATTTACAGTATATAATATATATTTGCTGTACTTTGATATTTTATGTAGAGTATATAATATAAATTTGGTGTACTTTCATATTTTATGTACAGTAGATAACATATTTTTGGGGTACTTTCATATCTTATGTACAGTATAAAATATATATTTGGTGAAATTTGATATATGTACAGTATATAATATATATTTGGTGAAATTTGATATTTTATGTACAGTATATAATATATTTTTGGTGTACTTTCATATTTTATGTACAGTATATAATATATATTTTTTGAAATTTGATATTATATGTACAGTATATAATATATATTTGGTGAAATTTGATATTTTATGGACAGTATATAATATATATTTGGTGAAATTTGATATTTTATGTACAGTATATAATATGCATTTGCTGTATTTTCATATTTTATGTATAGTATATAATATACATTTGGTGAAATTTGATATTTTATATACAGTATATCAAATATATTTGGCGAAATTTGATATTTTATGTACAGTATGATATATATATTTGGTGTACTTTCATAATTTATGTACAATATATATTATATATTTGGTTAAATTTGATATTTTGTGTACAGTATATAATATGCATTTGGTGTACTTTCATATTTTATTTACAGTATATAATATATATTTGCTGTAGTTTGATATTTTATGTAGAGTATATAATATAAATTTGGTGTACTTTCATATTTTATGTACAGTAGATAACATATTTTTGGGGTACTTTCATATCTTATGTACAGTATACAATATATATTTGGTGAAATTTGATATTTTATGTACAGTATATAATATATTTCTGGTGTACTTTCATATTTTATGTACAGTAGATAACATATTTTTGGGGTACTTTCATATTTTATGTACAGTATATAATATATATTTGGTGAAATTTGATATTTTATGGACAGTATATAATATATATTTGGTGAAATTTGATATTTTATGTACAGCATATAATATATATTTGGTGTACTTTCATCTTTTATGTACAGTATGTAATATTTATTTTTTGAAATTTGATATTTTATGTACAGTATATAATATATATTTTGTGGAATTTGATATTTTATGCACAGTATGTAATATATATTTGGTGAAATTTGATATTTTATGTACAGTATATAATATGTATTTGCTGTATTTTCATATTTTATGTATAGTATATAATATACATTTGGTGAAATTTGATATTTTATATACAGTATATCAAATATATTTGGTGAAATTTGATATTTTATGTACAGTATGATATATATATTTGGTGTACTTTCATAATTTATGTACAATATATATTATGTATTTGGTTAAATTTGATATTTTGTGGACAGTATATAATATGCATTTGGTGTACTTTCATATTTTATTTACAGTATATAGTATATATTTGCTGTACTTTGATATTTTATATAGAGTATATAATATATTTCTGGTGTACTTTCATATTTTATGAACAGTATATAATATATATTTTTTGAAATTTGATATTATATGTACAGTATATAATATATATTTGGTGAAATTTGATATTTTATGGACAGTATATAATATATATTTGGTGAAATTTGATATTTTATGTACTGCATATAATATATATTTGGTGTACTTTCATCTTTTATGTACAGTATGTAATATTTATTTTTTGAAATTTGATATTTTATGTAGAGTATATAATATATATTTTGTGGAATTTGATATTTTATGGACAGTATGTAATATATATTTTGTGAAATTTGATATTTTATGTACAGTATATAATATGTATTTGCTGAATTTTCATATTTTATGTATAGTATATAATATACATTTGGTGAAATTTGATATTTTATATACCGTATATCAAATATATTTGGTGAAATTTGATATTTTATGTATAGTATGATATATATATTTGGTGTACTTTCATAATTTATGTACAATTTATATTATATATTTGGTTAAATTTGATATTTTGTGTACAGTATAAAATATGCATTTGGTGTACTTTCATATTTTATTTACAGTATATAATATATATTTGCTGTACTTTGATATTTTATGTAGAGTATATAATATAAATTTGGTGTACTTTCATATTTTATGTACAGTAGATAACATATTTTTGGGGTACTTTCATATCTTATGTACAGTATAAAATATATATTTGGTGAAATTTGATATATGTACAGTATATAATATATATTTGGTGAAATTTGATATTTTATGTACAGTATATAATATATTTTTGGTGTACTTTCATATTTTATGTACAGTATATAATATATATTTTTTGAAATTTGATATTATATGTACAGTATATAATATATATTTGGTGAAATTTGATATTTTATGGACAGTATATAATATATATTTGGTGAAATTTGATATTTTATGTACAGTATATAATATGCATTTGCTGTATTTTCATATTTTATGTATAGTATATAATATACATTTGGTGAAATTTGATATTTTATATACAGTATATCAAATATATTTGGTGAAATTTGATATTTTATGTACAGTATGATATATATATTTGGTGTACTTTCATAATTTATGTACAATATATATTATATATTTGGTTAAATTTGATGTTTTGTGTACAGTATATAATATGCATTTGGTGTACTTTCATATTTTATTTACAGTATATAATATATATTTGCTGTAGTTTGATATTTTATGTAGAGTATATAATATAAATTTGGTGTACTTTCATATTTTATGTACAGTAGATAACATATTTTTGGGGTACTTTCATATCTTATGTACAGTATACAATATATATTTGGTGAAATTTGATATTTTATGTACAGTATATAATATATTTCTGCTGTACATTCATATTTTATGTACAGTAGATAACATATTTTTGGGGTACTTTCATATTTTATGTACAGTATATAATATATATTTGGTGAAATTTGATATTTTATGGACAGTATATAATATATATTTGGTGAAATTTGATATTTTATGTACAGCATATAATATATATTTGGTGTACTTTCATCTTTTATGTACAGTATGTAATATTTATTTTTTGAAATTTGATATTTTATGTAGAGTATATAATATATATTTTGTGGAATTTGATATTTTATGGACAGTATGTAATATATATTTTGTGAAATTTGATATTTTATGTACAGTATATAATATGTATTTGCTGAATTTTCATATTTTATGTATAGTATATAATATACATTTGGTGAAATTTGATATTTTATATACCGTATATCAAATATATTTGGTGAAATTTGATATTTTATGTATAGTATGATATATATATTTGGTGTACTTTCATAATTTATGTACAATTTATATTATATATTTGGTTAAATTTGATATTTTGTGTACAGTATAAAATATGCATTTGGTGTACTTTCATATTTTATTTACAGTATATAATATATATTTGCTGTACTTTGATATTTTATGTAGAGTATATAATATAAATTTGGTGTACTTTCATATTTTATGTACAGTAGATAACATATTTTTGGGGTACTTTCATATCTTATGTACAGTATAAAATATATATTTGGTGAAATTTGATATTTTATGTACAGTATGATATATATATTTGGTGTACTTTCATAATTTATGTACAATATATATTATATATTTGGTTAAATTTGATATTTTGTGTACAGTATATAATATGCATTTGGTGTACTTTCATATTTTATTTACAGTATATAATATATATTTGCTGTACTTTGATATATTATATAGAGTATATAATATATTTCTGGTGTACTTTCATATTTTATGAACAGTATATAATATATATTTTTTGAAATTTGATATTATATGTACAGTATATAATATATATTTGGTGAAATTTGATATTTTATGGACAGTATATAATATATATTTGGTGAAATTTGATATTTTATGTACAGCATATAATATATATTTGGTGTACTTTCATCTTTTATGTACAGTATGTAATATTTATTTTTTGAAATTTGATATTTTATGTAGAGTATATAATATATATTTTGTGGAATTTGATATTTTATGGACAGTATGTAATATATATTTGGTGAAATTTGTTATTTTATGTACAGTATATAATATGTATTTGCTGAATTTTCATATTTTATGTATAGTATATAATATACATTTGGTGAAATTTGATATTTTATATACCGTATATCAAATATATTTGGTGAAATTTGATATTTTATATATAGTATGATATATATATTTGGTGTACTTTCATAATTTATGTACAATTTATATTATATATTTGGTTAAATTTGATATTTTGTGTACAGTATAAAATATGCATTTGGTGTACTTTCATATTTTATTTACAGTATATAATATATATTTGCTGTACTTTTATATTTAATGTAGAGTATATAATATAAATTTGGTGTACTTTCATATTTTATGTACAGTAGATAACATATTTTTGGGGTACTTTCATATCTTATGTACAGTATAAAATATATATTTGGTGAAATTTGATATTTTATGTACAGTATATAATATATATTTGGTGAAATTTGATATTTTATGTACAGTATATAATATATTTTTGGAGTACTTTCATATTTTATGTACAGTATATAATATATATTTTTTGAAATTTGATATATGTGCAGTATAAAATATATATTTGGTGAAATTTGATATTTTATGGACAGTATATATTATATATTTGGTGAAATTTGATATTTTATGTACAGTATATAATATGTATTTGCTGTATTTTCATATTTTATGTATACTATATAGTATACATTTGGTGAAATTTGATATTTTATATACAGTATATCAAATATATTTGGTGAAATTTGATATTTTATGTACAGTATGATATATATATTTGGTGTACTTTCATAATTTATGTACAATATATATTATATATTTGGTTAAATTTGGTATTTTGTGTACAGTATATAATATGCATTTGGTGTACTTTCATGTTTTATTTTCAGTATATAATATATATTTGCTGTAGTTTGATATTTTATGTAGAGTATATAATATAAATTTGGTGTACTTTCATATTTTATGTACAGTAGATAACATATTTTTGGGGTACTTTCATATCTTATGTACAATATACAATATATATTTGGTGAAATTTGATATTTTATGTACAGTATATAATATATTTCTGGTGTACTTTCATATTTTATGTACAGTAGATAACATATTTTTGGGGTACTTTCATATTTTATGTACAGTATATAATATATATTTGGTGAAATTTGATATTTTATGGACAGTATATCATATATATTTGGTGAAATTTGATATTTTATGTACAGCATATAATATATATTTGGTGTACTTTCATCTTTTATGTACAGTATGTAATATTTATTTTTTGAAATTTGATATTTTATGTACAGTATATAATATATATTTTGTGGAATTTGATATTTTATGGACAGTATGTAATATATATTTGGTGAAATTTGATATTTTATGTACAGTATATAATATGTATTTGCTGTATTTTCATATTTTATGTATAGTATATAATATACATTAGGTGAAATTTGATATTTTATATACAGTATATCAAATATATTTGGTGAAATTTGATATTTTATGTACAGTATGATATATATATTTGGTGTACTTTCATAATTTATGTACAATATATATTATATATTTGGTTAAATTTGATATTTTGTGTACAGTATATAATATGCATTGGTGTACTTTCATATTTTATTTACAGTATATAATATATATTTGCTGTACTTTGATATTTTATATAGAGTATATAATATATTTCTGGTGTACTTTCATATTTTATGAACAGTATATAATATATATTTTTTGAAATTTGATATTATATGTACATTATATAATATATATTTGGTGAAATTTGATATTTTATGGACAGTATATAATATATATTTGGTGAAATTTGATATTTTATGTACAGCATATAATATATATTTGGTGTACTTTCATCTTTTATGTACAGTATGTAATATTTATTTTTTGAAATTTGATATTTTATGTAGAGTATATAATATATATTTTGTGGAATTTGATATTTTATGGACAGTATGTAATATATATTTGGTGAAATTTGATATTTTATGTACAGTATATAATATGTATTTGCTGAATTTTCATATTTTATGTATAGTATATAATATACATTTGGTGGAATTTGATATTTTATATACCGTATATCAAATATATTTGGTGAAATTTGATATTTTATGTATAGTATGATATATATATTTGGTGTACTTTCATAATTTATGTACAATTTATATTATCTATTTGGTTAAATTTGATATTTTGTGTACAGTATAAAATATGCATTTGGTGTACTTTCATATTTTATTTACAGTATATAATATATATTTGCTGTACTTTGATATTTTATGTAGAGTATATAATATAAATTTGGTGTACTTTCATATTTTATGTACAGTAGATAACATATTTTTGGGGTACTTTCATATCTTATGTACAGTATAAAATATATATTTGGTGAAATTTGATATTTTATGTACAGTATATAATATATATTTGGGGAAATTTGATATTTTATGTACAGTATATAATATATTTTTGGTGTACGTTCATATTTTATGTACAGTATATAATATATATTTTTTGAAATTTGATATTATATGTACAGTATATAATATATATTTGGTGAAATTTGATATTTTATGGACAGTATATAATATATATTTGGTGAAATTTGATATTTTATGTACAGTATATAATATGTATTTGCTGTATTTTCATATTTTATGTATAGTATATAATATACATTTGGTGAAATTTGATATTTTATATACAGTATATCAAATATATTTGGTGAAATTTGATATTTTATGTACAGTATGATATATATATTTGGTGTACTTTCATAATTTATGTACAATATATATTATATATTTGGTTAAATTTGATATTTTGTGTACAGTATATAATATGCATTTGGTGTACTTTCATATTTTATTTACAGTATATAATATATATTTGCTGTAGTTTGATATTTTATGTAGAGTATATAATATAAATTTGGTGTACTTTCATATTTTATGTACAGTAGATAACATATTTTTGGGGTACTTTCATATCTTATGTACAGTATACAATATATATTTGGTGAAATTTGATATTTTATGTACAGTATATAATATATTTCTGGTGTACTTTCATATTTAATGTACAGTAGATAACATATTTTTGGGGTACTTTCATATTTTATGTACAGTATATAATATATATTTGGTGAAATTTGATATTTTATGGACAGTATATAATATATATTTGGTGAAATTTGATATTTTATGTACAGCATATAATATATATTTGGTGTACTTTCATCTTTTATGTACAGTATGTAATATTTATTTTTTGAAATTTGATATTTTATCTACAGTATATAATATATATTTTGTGGAATTTGATATTTTATGGACAGTATGTAATATATATTTGGTGAAATTTGATATTTTATGTACAGTATATAATATGTATTTGCTGTATTTTCATATTTTATGTATAGTATATAATATACATTTGGTGAAATTTGATATTTTATATACAGTATATCAAATATATTTGGTGAAATTTGATATTTTTTGTACAGTATGATATATATATTTGGTGTACTTTCATAATTTATGTACAATATATATTATATATTTGGTTAAATTTGATATTTTGTGTACAGTATATAATATGCATTTGGTGTACTTTCATATTTTATTTACAGTATATAATATATATTTGCTGTACTTTGATATTTTATATAGAGTATATAATATATTTCTGGTGTACTTTCATATTTTATGAACAGTATATAATATATATTTTTTGAAATTTGATATTATATGTACAGTATATAATATATATTTGGTGAAATTTGATATTTTATGGACAGTATATAATATATATTTGGTGAAATTTGATATTTTATGTACAGCATATAATATATATTTGGTGTACTTTCATCTTTTATGTACAGTATGTAATATTTATTTTTTGAAATTTGATATTTTATGTAGAGTATATAATATATATTTTGTGGAATTTGATATTTTATGGACAGTATGTAATATATATTTTGTGAAATTTGATATTTTATGTACAGTATATAATATGTATTTGCTGAATTTTCATATTTTATGTATAGTATATAATATACATTTGGTGAAATTTGATATTTTATATACCGTATATCAAATATATTTGGTGAAATTTGATATTTTATGTATAGTATGATATATATATTTGGTGTACTTTCATAATTTATGTACAATTTATATTATCTATTTGGTTAAATTTGATATTTTGTGTACAGTATAAAATATGCATTTGGTGTACTTTCATATTTTATTTACAGTATATAATATATATTTGCTGTACTTTGATATTTTATGTAGAGTATATAATATAAATTTGGTGTACTTTCATATTTTATGTACAGTAGATAACATATTTTTGGGGTACTTTCATATCTTATGTACAGTATACAATATATATTTGGTGAAATTTGATATTTTATGTACAGTATATAATATATTTCTGGTGTACTTTCATATTTTATGTACAGTAGATAACATATTTTTGGGGTACTTTCATATTTTATGTACAGTATATAATATATATTTGGTGAAATTTGATATTTTATGGACAGTATATAATATATATTTGGTTAAATTTGATATTTTATGTACAGCATATAATATATATTTGGTGTACTTTCATCTTTTATGTACAGTATGTAATATTTATTTTTTGAAATTTGATATTTTATGTAGAGTATATAATATATATTTTGTGGAATTTGATATTTTATGGACAGTATGTAATATATATTTGGTGAAATTTGATATTTTATGTACAGTATATAATATGTATTTGCTGAATTTTCATATTTTATGTATAGTATATAATATACATTTGGTGAAATTTGATATTTTATATACCGTATATCAAATATATTTGGTGAAATTTGATATTTTATGTATAGTATGATATATATATTTGGTGTACTTTCATAATTTATGTACAATTTATATTATATATTTGGTTAAATTTGATATTTTGTGTACAGTATAAAATATGCATTTGGAGTACTTTCATATTTTATTTACAGTATATAATATATATTTGCTGTACTTTGATATTTTATGTAGAGTATATAATATAAATTTGGTGTACTTTCATATTTTATGTACAGTAGATAACATATTTTTGGGGTACTTTAATATCTTATGTACAGTATAAAATATATATTTGGTGAAATTTGATATTTTATGTACAGTATGATATATATATTTGGTGTACTTTCATAATTTATGTACAATATATATTATATATTTGGTTAAATTTGATATTTTGTGTACAGTATATAATATGCATTTGGTGTACTTTCATATTTTATTTACAGTATATAATATATATTTGCTGTACTTTGATATATTATATAGAGTATATAATATATTTCTGGTGTACTTTCATATTTTATGAACAGTATATAATATATATTTTTTGAAATTTGATATTATATGTACAGTATATAATATATATTTGGTGAAATTTGATATTTTATGGACAGTATATAATATATATTTGGTGAAATTTGATATTTTATGTACAGCATATAATATATATTTGGTGTACTTTCATCTTTTATGTACAGTATGTAATATTTATTTTTTGAAATTTGATATTTTATGTAGAGTATATAATATATATTTTGTGGAATTTGATATTTTATGGACAGTATGTAATATATATTTGGTGAAATTTGATATTTTATGTACAGTATATAATATGTATTTGCTGAATTTTCATATTTTATGTATAGTATATAATATACATTTGGTGAAATTTGATATTTTATATACCGTATATCAAATATATTTGGTGAAATTTGATATTTTATATATAGTATGATATATATATTTGGTGTACTTTCATAATTTATGTACAATTTATATTATATATTTGGTTAAATTTGATATTTTGTGTACAGTATAAAATATGCATTTGGTGTACTTTCATATTTTATTTACAGTATATAATATATATTTGCTGTACTTTGATATTTTATGTAGAGTATATAATATAAATTTGGTGTACTTTCATATTTTATGTACAGTAGATAACATATTTTTGTGGTACTTTCATATCTTATGTACAGTATAAAATATATATTTGGTGAAATTTGATATTTTATGTACAGTATATAATATATATTTGGTGAAATTTGATATTTTATGTACAGTATATAATATATTTTTGGAGTACTTTCATATTTTATGTACAGTATATAATATATATTTTTTGAAATTTGATATTATATGTACAGTATATAATATATATTTGGTGAAATTTGATATTTTATGGACAGTATATAATATATATTTGGTGAAATTTGATATTTTATGTACAGTATATAATATGTATTTGCTGTATTTTCATATTTTATGTATAGTATATAATATACATTTGGTGAAATTTGATATTTTATATACAGTATATCAAATATATTTGGTGAAATTTGATATTTTATGTACAGTATGATATATATATTTGGTGTACTTTCATAATTTATGTACAATATATATTATATATTTGGTTAAATTTGATATTTTGTGTACAGTATATAATATGCATTTGGTGTACTTTCATGTTTTATTTACAGTATATAATATATATTTGCTGTAGTTTGATATTTTATGTAGAGTATATAATATAAATTTGGTGTACTTTCATATTTTATGTACAGTAGATAACATATTTTTGGGGTACTTTCATATCTTATGTACAGTATACAATATATATTTGGTGAAATTTGATATTTTATGTACAGTATATAATATATTTCTGGTGTACTTTCATATTTAATGTACAGTAGATAACATATTTTTGGGGTACTTTCATATTTTATGTACAGTATATAATATATATTTGGTGAAATTTGATATTTTATGGACAGTATATAATATATATTTGGTGAAATTTGATATTTTATGTACAGCATATAATATATATTTGGTGTACTTTCATCTTTTATGTACAGTATGTAATATTTATTTTTTGAAATTTGATATTTTATGTACAGTATATAATATATATTTTGTGGAATTTGATATTTTATGGACAGTATGTAATATATATTTGGTGAAATTTGATATTTTATGTACAGTATATAATATGTATTTGCTGTATTTTCATATTTTATGTATAGTATATAATATACTTTTGGTGAAATTTGATATTTTATATACAGTATATCAAATATATTTGGTGAAATTTGATATTTTATGTACAGTATGATATATATATTTGGTGTACTTTCATAATTTATGTACAATATATATTATATATTTGGTTAAATTTGATATTTTGTGTACAGTATATAATATGCATTTGGTGTACTTTCATATTTTATTTACAGTATATAATATATATTTGCTGTACTTTGATATTTTATATAGAGTATATAATATATTTCTGGTGTACTTTCATATTTTATGAACAGTATATAATATATATTTTTTGAAATTTGATATTATATGTACAGTATATAATATATATTTGGTGAAATTTGATATTTTATGGACAGTATATAATATATATTTGGTGAAATTTGATATTTTATGTACAGCATATAATATATATTTGGTGTACTTTCATCTTTTATGTACAGTATGTAATATTTATTTTTTGAAATTTGATATTGTATGTAGAGTATATAATATATATTTTGTGGAATTTGATATTTTATGGACAGTATGTAATATATATTTTGTGAAATTTGATATTTTATGTACAGTATATAATATGTATTTGCTGAATTTTCATATTTTATGTATAGTATATAATATACATTTGGTGAAATTTGATATTTTATATACCGTATATCAAATATATTTGGTGAAATTTGATATTTTATGTATAGTATGATATATATATTTGGTGTACTTTCATAATTTATGTACAATTTATATTATCTATTTGGTTAAATTTGATATTTTGTGTACAGTATAAAATATGCATTTGGTGTACTTTCATATTTTATTTACAGTATATAATATATATTTGCTGTACTTTGATATTTTATGTAGAGTATATAATATAAATTTGGTGTACTTTCATATTTTATGTACAGTAGATAACATATTTTTGGGGTACTTTCATATCTTATGTACAGTATACAATATATATTTGGTGAAATTTGATATTTTATGTACAGTATATAATATATTTCTGGTGTACTTTCATATTTTATGTACAGTAGATAACATATTTTTGGGGTACTTTCATATTTTATGTACAGTATATAATATATATTTGGTGAAATTTGATATTTTATGGACAGTATATAATATATATTTGGTGAAATTTGATATTTTATGTACAGCATATAATATATATTTGGTGTACTTTCATCTTTTATGTACAGTATGTAATATTTATTTTTTGAAATTTGATATTTTATGTACAGTATATAATATATATTTTGTGGAATTTGATATTTTATGGACAGTATGTAATATATATTTGGTGAAATTTGATATTTTATGTACAGTATATAATATGTATTTGCTGTATTTTCATATTTTATATATAGTATATAATATACATTTGGTGAAATTTGATATTTTATATACAGTATATCAAATATATTTGGTGAAATTTGATATTTTATGTACAGTATGATATATATATTTGGTGTACTTTCATAATTTATGTACAATATATATTATATATTTGGTTAAATTTGATATTTTGTGTACAGTATATAATATGCATTTGGTGTACTTTCATATTTTATTTACAGTATATAATATATATTTGCTGTACTTTGATATTTTATATAGAGTATATAATATATTTCTGGTGTACTTTCATCTTTTATGAACAGTATATAATATATATTTTTTGAAATTTGATATTATATGTACAGTATATAATATATATTTGGTGAAATTTGATATTTTATGGACAGTATATAATATATATTTGGTGAAATTTGATATTTTATGTACAGCATATAATATATATTTGGTGCACTTTCATGTTTTATGTACAGTATGTAATATTTATTTTTTGAAATTTGATATTTTATGTAGAGTATATAATATATATTTTGTGGAATTTGATATTTTATGGAGAGTATGTAATATATATTTTGTGAAATTTGATATTTTATGTACAGTATATAATATGTATTTGCTGAATTTTCATATTTTATGTATAGTATATAATATACATTTGGTGAAATTTGATATTTTATATACCGTATATCAAATATATTTGGTGAAATTTGATATTTTATGTATAGTATGATATATATATTTGGTGTACTTTCATAATTTATGTACAATTTATATTATATATTTGGTTAAATTTGATATTTTGTGTACAGTATAAAATATGCATTTGGTGTACTTTCATATTTTATTTACAGTATATAATATATATTTGCTGTACTTTGATATTTTATGTAGAGTATATAATATAAATTTGGTGTACTTTCATATTTTATGTACAGTAGATAACATATTTTTGGGGTACTTTCATATCTTATGTACAGTATACAATATATATTTGGTGAAATTTGATATTTTATGTACAGTATATAATATATATTTGGTGAAATTTGATATTTTATGTACAGCATATAATATATATTTGGTGTACTTTCATCTTTTATGTACAGTATGTAATATTATTTTTTGAAATTTGATATTTTATGTACAGTATATAATATATATTTGGTGAAATTTGATATTTTATGGACAGTATAAAATATGCATTTGGTGTACTTTCATATTTTATTTACAGTATATAATATATATTTGCTGTACTTTGATATTTTATGTAGAGTATATAATATAAATTTGGTGTACTTTCATATCTTATGTACAGTATACAATATATATTTGGTGAAATTTGATATTTTATGTACAGTATATAATATATTTCTGGTGTACTTTCATATTTTATGTACAGTAGATAACATATTTTTGGGGTACTTTCATATTTTATGTACAGTATATAATATATATTTGGTGAAATTTGATATTTTATGGACAGTATATAATATATATTTGGTGAAATTTGATATTTTATGTACAGCATATAATATATATTTGGTGTACTTTCATCTTTTATGTACAGTATGTAATATTTATTTTTTGAAATTTGATATTTTATGTACAGTATATAATATATATTTTGTGGAATTTGGTATTTTATGGACAGTATGTAATATATATTTGGTGAAATTTGATATTTTATGTACAGTATATAATATGTATTTGCTGTATTTTCATATTTTATATATAGTATATAATATACATTTGGTGAAATTTGATATTTTATATACAGTATATCAAATATATTTGGTGAAATTTGATATTTTATGTACAGTATGATATATATATTTGGTGTACTTTCATAATTTATGTACAATATATATTATATATTTGGTTAAATTTGATATTTTGTGTACAGTATATAATATGCATTTGGTGTACTTTCATATTTTATTTACAGTATATAATATATATTTGCTGTACTTTGATATTTTATATGGAGTATATAATATATTTCTGGTGTACTTTCATCTTTTATGAACAGTATATAATATATATTTTTTGAAATTTGATATTATATGTACAGTATATAATATATATTTGGTGAAATTTGATATTTTATGGACAGTATATAATATATATTTGGTGAAATTTGATATTTTATGTACAGCATATAATATATATTTGGTGTACTTTCATCTTTTATGTACAGTATGTAATATTTATTTTTTGAAATTTGATATTTTATGTAGAGTATATAATATATATTTTGTGGAATTTGATATTTTATGGACAGTATGTAATATATATTTTGTGAAATTTGATATTTTATGTACAGTATATAATATGTATTTGCTGAATTTTCATATTTTATGTATAGTATATAATATACATTTGGTGAAATTTGATATTTTATATACCGTATATCAAATATATTTGGTGAAATTTGATATTTTATGTATAGTATGATATATATATTTGGTGTACTTTCATAATTTATGTACAATTTATATTATATATTTGGTTAAATTTGATATTTTGTGTACAGTATAAAATATGCATTTGGTGTACTTTCATATTTTATTTACAGTATATAATATATATTTGCTGTACTTTGATATTTTATGTAGAGTATATAATATAAATTTGGTGTACTTTCATATTTTATGTACAGTAGATAACATATTTTTGGGGTACTTTCATATCTTATGTACAGTATAAAATATATATTTGGTGAAATTTGATATTTTATGTACAGTATATAATATGTATTTGCTGTATTTTCATATTTTATGTATAGTATATAATATACATTTGGTGAAATTTGATATTTTATATACAGTATATCAAATATATTTGGTGAAATTTGATATTTTATGTACAGTATGATATATATATTTGGTGTACTTTCATAATTTATGTACAATATATATTATATATTTGGTTAAATTTGATATTTTGTGTACAGTATATAATATGCATTTGGTGTACTTTCATATTTTATTTACAGTATATAATATATATTTGCTGTAGTTTGATATTTTATGTAGAGCATATAATATAAATTTGGTGTACTTTCATATTTTATGTACAGTAGATAACTTATTTTTGGGGTACTTTCATATTTTATGTACAGTATATAATATATATTTGGTGAAATTTGATATTTTATGGACAGTATATAATATATATTTGGTGAAATTTGATATTTTATGTACAGCATATAATATATATTTGGTGTACTTTCATCTTTTATGTACAGTATGTAATATTTATTTTTTGAAATTTGATATTTTATGTACAGTATATAATATATATTTTGTGGAATTTGATATTTTATGGACAGTATGTAATATATATTTGGTGAAATTTGATATTTTATGTACAGTATATAATATGTATTTGCTGAATTTTCATATTTTATGTATAGTATATAATATACATTTGGTGAAATTTGATATTTTATATACAGTATATCAAATATATTTGGTGAAATTTGATATTTTATGTACAGTATGATATATATATTTGGTGTACTTTCATAATTTATGTACAATATATATTATATATTTGGTTAAATTTGATATTTTGTGTACAGTATATAATATGCATTTGGTGTACTTTCATATTTTATTTACAGTATATAATATATATTTGCTGTAGTTTGATATTTTATGTAGAGTATATAATATAAATTTGGTGTACTTTCATATTTTATGTACAGTAGATAACATATTTTTGGGGTACTTTCATATCTTATGTACAGTATACAATATATATTTGGTGAAATTTGATATTTTATGTACAGTATATAATATATATTTGGTGAAATTTGATATTTTGTGTACAGCATATAATATATATTTGGTGTACTTTCATCTTTTATGTACAGTATGTAATATTATTTTTTGAAATTTGATATTTTATGTACAGTATATAATATATATTTGGTGAAATTTGATATTTTATGGACAGTATAAAATATGCATTTGGTGTACTTTCATATTTTATTTACAGTATATAATATATATTTGCTGTACTTTGATATTTTATGTAGAGTATATAATATAAATTTGGTGTACTTTCATATCTTATGTACAGTATACAATATATATTTGGTGAAATTTGATATTTTATGTACAGTATATAATATATTTCTGGTGTACTTTCATATTTTATGTACAGTAGATAACATATTTTTGGGGTACTTTCATATTTTATGTACAGTATATAATATATATTTGGTGAAATTTGATATTTTATGGACAGTATATAATATATATTTGGTGAAATTTGATATTTTATGTACAGCATATAATATATATTTGGTGTACTTTCATCTTTTATGTACAGTATGTAATATTTATTTTTTGAAATTTGATATTTTATGTACAGTATATAATATATATTTTGTGGAATTTGGTATTTTATGGACAGTATATAATATATATTTGGTGAAATTTGATATTTTATGTACAGTATATAATATGTATTTGCTGTATTTTCATATTTTATATATAGTATATAATATACATTTGGTGAAATTTGATATTTTATATACAGTATATCAAATATATTTGGTGAAATTTGATATTTTATGTACAGTATGATATATATATTTGGTGTACTTTCATAATTTATGTACAATATATATTATATATTTGGTTAAATTTGATATTTTGTGTACAGTATATAATATGCATTTGGTGTACTTTCATATTTTATTTACAGTATATAATATATATTTGCTGTACTTTGATATTTTATATGGAGTATATAATATATTTCTGGTGTACTTTCATCTTTTATGAACAGTATATAATATATATTTTTTGAAATTTGATATTATATGTACAGTATATAATATATATTTGGTGAAATTTGATATTTTATGGACAGTATATAATATATATTTGGTGAAATTTGATATTTTATGTACAGCATATAATATATATTTGGTGTACTTTCATCTTTTATGTACAGTATGTAATATTTATTTTTTGAAATTTGATATTTTATGTAGAGTATATAATATATATTTTGTGGAATTTGATATTTTATGGACAGTATGTAATATATATTTTGTGAAATTTGATATTTTATGTACAGTATATAATATGTATTTGCTGAATTTTCATATTTTATGTATAGTATATAATATACATTTGGTGAAATTTGATATTTTATATACCGTATATCAAATATATTTGGTGAAATTTGATATTTTATGTATAGTATGATATATATATTTGGTGTACTTTCATAATTTATGTACAATTTATATTATATATTTGGTTAAATTTGATATTTTGTGTACAGTATAAAATATGCATTTGGTGTACTTTCATATTTTATTTACAGTATATAATATATATTTGCTGTACTTTGATATTTTATGTAGAGTATATAATATAAATTTGGTGTACTTTCATATTTTATGTACAGTAGATAACATATTTTTGGGGTACTTTCATATCTTATGTACAGTATAAAATATATATTTGGTGAAATTTGATATTTTATGTACAGTATATAATATGTATTTGCTGTATTTTCATATTTTATGTATAGTATATAATATACATTTGGTGAAATTTGATATTTTATATACAGTATATCAAATATATTTGGTGAAATTTGATATTTTATGTACAGTATGATATATATATTTGGTGTACTTTCATAATTTATGTACAATATATATTATATATTTGGTTAAATTTGATATTTTGTGTACAGTATATAATATGCATTTGGTGTACTTTCATATTTTATTTACAGTATATAATATATATTTGCTGTAGTTTGATATTTTATGTAGAGCATATAATATAAATTTGGTGTACTTTCATATTTTATGTACAGTAGATAACTTATTTTTGGGGTACTTTCATATTTTATGTACAGTATATAATATATATTTGGTGAAATTTGATATTTTATGTACAGTATATAATATATATTTGGTGAAATTTGATATTTTATGTACAGCATATAATATATATTTGGTGTACTTTCATCTTTTATGTACAGTATGTAATATTTATTTTTTGAAATTTGATATTTTATGTACAGTATATAATATATATTTTGTGGAATTTGATATTTTATGGACAGTATGTAATATATATTTGGTGAAATTTGATATTTTATGTACAGTATATAATATGTATTTGCTGAATTTTCATATTTTATGTATAGTATATAATATACATTTGGTGAAATTTGATATTTTATATACAGTATATCAAATATATTTGGTGAAATTTGATATTTTATGTACAGTATGATATATATATTTGGTGTACTTTCATAATTTATGTACAATATATATTATATATTTGGTTAAATTTGATATTTTGTGTACAGTATATAATATGCATTTGGTGTACTTTCATATTTTATTTACAGTATATAATATATATTTGCTGTAGTTTGATATTTTATGTAGAGTATATAATATAAATTTGGTGTACTTTCATATTTTATGTACAGTAGATAACATATTTTTGGGGTACTTTCATATCTTATGTACAGTATACAATATATATTTGGTGAAATTTGATATTTTATGTACAGTATATAATATATTTCTGGTGTACTTTCATATTTTATGTACAGTAGATAACATATTTTTGGGGTACTTTCATATTTTATGTACAGTATATAATATATATTTGGTGAAATTTGATATTTTATGGACAGTATATAATATATATTTGGTGAAATTTGATATTTTATGTACAGCATATAATATATATTTGGTGTACTTTCATCTTTTATGTACAGTATATAATATTTATTTTTTGAAATGTGATATTTTATGTACAGTATATAATATATATTTTGTGGAATTTGGTATTTTATGGACAGTATGTAATATATATTTGGTGAAATTTGATATTTTATGTACAGTATATAATATGTATTTGCTGTATTTTCATATTTTATGTATAGTATATAATATACATTTGGTGAAATTTGATATTTTATATACAGTATATCAAATATATTTGGTGAAATTTGATATTTTATGTACAGTATGATATTTATATTTGGTGTACTTTCATAATTTATGTACAATATATATTATATATTTGGTTAAATTTGATATTTTGTGTACAGTATATAATATGCATTTGGTGTACTTTCATATTTTATTTACAGTATATAATATATATTTGCTGTACTTTGATATTTTATATAGAGTATATAATATATTTCTGGTGTACTTTCATATTTTATGAACAGTATATAATATATATTTTTTGAAATTTGATATTATATGTACAGTATATAATATATATTTTGTGAAATTTGATATTTTATGTACAGTATATAATATGTATTTGCTGAATTTTCATATTTTATGTATATTATATAATATACATTTGGTGAAATTTGATATTTTATATACCGTATATCAAATATATTTGGTGAAATTTGATATTTTATGTATAGTATGATATATATATTTGGTGTACTTTCATAATTTATGTACAATTTATATTATCTATTTGGTTAAATTTGATATTTTGTGTACAGTATAAAATATGCATTTGGTGTACTTTCATATTTTATTTACAGTATATAATATATATTTGCTGTACTTTGATATTTTATGTAGAGTATATAATATAAATTTGGTGTACTTTCATATTTTATGTACAGTAGATAACATATTTTTGGGGTACTTTCATATCTTATGTACAGTATACAATATATATTTGGTGAAATTTGATATTTTATGTACAGTATATAATATATTTCTGGTGTACTTTCATATTTTATGTACAGTAGATAACATATTTTTGGGGTACTTTCATATTTTATGTACAGTATATAATATATATTTGGTGAAATTTGATATTTTATGGACAGTATATAATATATATTTGGTGAAATTTGATATTTTATGTACAGCATATAATATATATTTGGTGTACTTTCATCTTTTATGTACAGTATGTAATATTTATTTTTTGAAATTTGATATTTTATGTACAGTATATAATATATATTTTGTGAAATTTGGTATTTTATGGACAGTATGTAATATATATTTGGTGAAATTTGATATTTTATGTACAGTATATAATATGTATTTGCTGTATTTTCATATTTTATATATAGTATATAATAAACATTTGGTGAAATTTGATATTTTATATACAGTATATCAAATATATTTGGTGAAATTTGATATTTTATGTACAGTATGATATATATATTTGGTGTACTTTCATAATTTATGTACAATATATATTATATATTTGGTTAAATTTGATATTTTGTGTACAGTATATAATATGCATTTGGTGTACTTTCATATTTTATTTACAGTATATAATATATATTTGCTGTACTTTGATATTTTATGTAGAGTATATAATATATTTCTGGTGTACTTTCATATTTTATGAACAGTATATAATATATATTTTTTGAAATTTGATATTATATGTACAGTATATAATATATATTTGGTGAAATTTGATATTTTATGGACAGTATATAATATATATTTGGTGAAATTTGATATTTTATGTACAGCATATAATATATATTTGGTGTACTTTCATCTTTTATGTACAGTATGTAATATTTATTTTTTGAAATTTGATATTTTATGTAGAGTATATAATATATATTTTGTGGAATTTGATATTTTATGGACAGTATGTAATATATATTTGCTGAAATTTGATATTTTATGTACAGTATATAATATATATTTGGTGAATTTTCATATTTTATGTATAGTATATAATATACATTTGGTGAAATTTGATATTTTATATACCATATATCAAATATATTTGGTGAAATTTGATATTTTATGTATAGTATGATATATATATTTGGTGTACTTTCATAATTTATGTACAATTTATATTATATATTTGGTTAAATTTGATATTTTGTGTACAGTATATAATATGCATTTGGTGTACTTTCATATTTTATTTACAGTATATAATATATATTTGCTGTACTTTGATATTTTATGTAGAGTATATAATATAAATTTGGTGTACTTTCATATTTTATGTACAGTAGATAACATATTTTTGGTGTACTTTCATATCTTATGTACAGTATACAATATATATTTGGTGAAATTTGATATTTTATGTACAGTATATAATATATATTTGGTGAAATTTGATATTTTATGTACAGTATATAATATATTTTTGGTGTACTTTCATATTTTATGTACAGTATATAATATATATTTTTTGAAATTTGATATTATATGTACAGTATATAATATATATTTGGTGAAATTTGATATTTTATGGACAGTATATAATATATATTTGGTGAAATTTGATATTTTATGTACAGTATATAATATGTATTTGCTGTATTTTCATATTTTATGTATAGTATATAATATACATTTGGTGAAATTTGATATTTTATATACAGTATATCAAATATATTTGGTGAAATTTGATATTTTATGTACAGTATGATATATATATTTGGTGTACTTTCATAATTTATGTACAATATATATTATATATTTGGTTAAATTTGATATTTTGTGTACAGTATATAATATGCATTTGGTGTATTTTCATATTTTATTTACAGTATATAATATATATTTGCTGTAGTTTGATATTTTATGTAGAGTATATAACATAAATTTGGTGTACTTTCATATTTTATGTACAGTAGATAACATATTTTTGGGGTACTTTCATATTTTATGTACAGTATATAATATATATTTGTTGAAATTTGATATTTTATGGACAGTATATAATATATATTTGGTGAAATTTGATATTTTATGTACAGCATATAATATATATTTGGTGTACTTTCATCTTTTATGTACAGTATGTAATATTTATTTTTTGAAATTTGATATTTTATGTACAGTATATAATATATATTTTGTGGAATTTGATATTTTATGGACAGTATGTAATATATATTTGGTGAAATTTGATATTTTATGTACAGTATATAATATGTATTTGCTGTATTTTCATATTTTATGTATAGTATATAATATACATTTGGTGAAATTTGATATTTTATATACAGTATATCAAATATATTTGGTGAAATTTGATATTTTATGTACAGTATGATATATATATTTGGTGTACTTTCATAATTTATGTACAATATATATTATATATTTGGTTAAATTTGATATTTTGTGTACAGTATATAATATGCATTTGGTGTACTTTCATATTTTATTTACAGTATATAATATATATTTGCTGTACTTTGATATTTTATATAGAGTATATAATATATTTCTGGTGTACTTTCATATTTTATGAACAGTATATAATATATATTTTTTGAAATTTGATATTATATGTACAGTATATAATATATATTTGGTGAAATTTGATATTTTATGGACAGTATATAATATATATTTGGTGAAATTTGATATTTTATGTACAGCATATAATATATATTTGGTGTACTTTCATCTTTTATGTACAGTATGTAATATTTATTTTTTGAAATTTGATATTTTATGTAGAGTATATAATATATATTTTGTGGAATTTGATATTTTATGGAGAGTATGTAATATATATTTTGTGAAATTTGATATTTTATGTACAGTATATAATATGTATTTGCTGAATTTTCATATTTTATGTATAGTATATAATATACATTTGGTGAAATTTGATATTTTATATACCGTATATCAAATATATTTGGTGAAATTTGATATTTTATGTATAGTATGATATATATATTTGGTGTACTTTCATAATTTATGTACAATTTATATTATCTATTTGGTTAAATTTGATATTTTGTGTACAGTATAAAATATGCATTTGGTGTACTTTCATATTTTATTTACAGTATATAATATATATTTGCTGTACTTTGATATTTTATGTAGAGTATATAATATAAATTTGGTGTACTTTCATATTTTATGTACAGTAGATAACATATTTTTGGGGTACTTTCATATCTTATTTACAGTATAAAATATATATTTGGTGAAATTTGATATTTTATGGACAGTATATAATATATATTTGGTGAAATTTGATATTTTATGTACAGCATATAATATATATTTGGTGTACTTTCATCTTTTATGTACAGTATGTAATATTTATTTTTTGAAATTTGATATTTTATGTACAGTATATAATATATATTTTGTGGAGTTTGATATTTTATGGACAGTATGTAATATATATTTGGTGAAATTTGATATTTTATGTACAGTATATAATATGTATTTGCTGAATTTTCATATTTTATGTATAGTATATAATATACATTTGGTGAAATTTGATATTTTATATACAGTATATCAAATATATTTGGTGAAATTTGATATTTTATGTACAGTATGATATATATATTTGGTGTACTTTCATAATTTATGTACAATATATATTATATATTTGGTTAAATTTGATATTTTGTGTACAGTATATAATATGCATTTGGTGTACTTTCATATTTTATTTACAGTATATAATATATATTTGCTGTAGTTTGATATTTTATGTAGAGTATATAATATAAATTTGGTGTACTTTCATATTTTATGTACAGTAGATAACATATTTTTGGGGTACTTTCATATCTTATGTACAGTATACAATATATATTTGGTGAAATTTGATATTTTATGTACAGTATATAATATATTTCTGGTGTACTTTCATATTTTATGTACAGTAGATAACATATTTTTGGGGTACTTTCATATTTTATGTACAGTATATAATATATATTTGGTGAAATTTGATATTTTATGGACAGTATATAATATATATTTGGTGAAATTTGATATTTTATGTACAGCATATAATATATATTTGGTGTACTTTCATCTTTTATGTACAGTATATAATATTTATTTTTTGAAATGTGATATTTTATGTACAGTATATAATATATATTTTGTGGAATTTGGTATTTTATGGACAGTATGTAATATATATTTGGTGAAATTTGATATTTTATGTACAGTATATAATATGTATTTGCTGTATTTTCATATTTTATGTATAGTATATAATATACATTTGGTGAAATTTGATATTTTATATACAGTATATCAAATATATTTGGTGAAATTTGATATTTTATGTACAGTATGATATATATATTTGGTGTACTTTCATAATTTATGTACAATATATATTATATATTTGGTTAAATTTGATATTTTGTGTACAGTATATAATATGCATTTGGTGTACTTTCATATTTTATTTACAGTATATAATATATATTTGCTGTACTTTGATATTTTATATAGAGTATATAATATCTTTCTGGTGTACTTTCATATTTTATGAACAGTATATAATATATATTTTTTGAAATTTGATATTATATGTACAGTATATAATATATATTTGGTGAAATTTGATATTTTATGGACAGTATATAATATATATTTGGTGAAATTTGATATTTTATGTAAAGCATATAATATATATTTGGTGTACTTTCATCTTTTATGTACAGTATGTAATATTTATTTTTTGAAATTTGATATTTTATGTAGAGTATATAATATATATTTTGTGGAATTTGATATTTTATGGACAGTATGTAATATATATTTGGTGAAATTTGATATTTTATGTACAGTATATAATATGTATTTGCTGAATTTTCATATTTTATGTATAGTATATAATATACATTTGGTGAAATTTGATATTTTATATACCGTATATCAAATATATTTGGTGAAATTTGATATTTTATGTATAGTATGATATATATATTTGGTGTACTTTCATAATTTATGTACAATTTATATTATCTATTTGGTTAAATTTGATATTTTGTGTACAGTATAAAATATGCATTTGGTGTACTTTCATATTTTATTTACAGTATATAATATATATTTGCTGTACTTTGATATTTTATGTAGAGTATATAATATAAATTTGGTGTACTTTCATATTTTATGTACAGTAGATAACATATTTTTGGGGTACTTTCATATCTTATGTACAGTATGAAATATATATTTGGTGAAATTTGATATTTTATGTACAGTATATAATATGTATTTGCTGTATTTTCATATTTTATGTATAGTATATAATATACATTTGGTGAAATTTGATATTTTATATACAGTATATCAAATATATTTGGTGAAATTTGATATTTTATGTACAGTATGATATATATATTTGGTGTACTTTCATAATTTATGTACAATATATATTATATATTTGGTAAAATTTGATATTTTGTGTACAGTATATAATATGCATTTGGTGTACTTTCATATTTTATTTACAGTATATAATATATATTTGCTGTACTTTGATATTTTATGTAGAGTATATAATATAAATTTGGTGTACTTTCATATTTTATGTACAGTAGATAACATATTTTTGGGGTACTTTCATATCTTATGTACAGTATACAATGTATATTTGGTGAAATTTGATATTTTATGTACAGTATATAATATATTTCTGGTGTACTTTCATATTTTATGTACAGTAGATAACATATTTTTGGGGTACTTTCATATTTTATGTACAGTATATAATATATATTTGGTGAAATTTGATATTTTATGGACAGTATATAATATATATTTGGTGAAATTTGATATTTTATGTACAGCATATAATATATATTTGGTGTACTTTCATCTTTTATGTACAGTATATAATATTTATTTTTTGAAATGTGATATTTTATGTACAGTATATAATATATATTTTGTGGAATTTGGTATTTTATGGACAGTATGTAATATATATTTGGTGAAATTTGATATTTTATGTACAGTATATAATATGTATTTGCTGTATTTTCATATTTTATGTATAGTATATAATATACATTTGGTGAAATTTGATATTTTATATACAGTATATCAAATATATTTGGTGAAATTTGATATTTTATGTACAGTATGATATATATATTTGGTGTACTTTCATAATTTATGTACAATATATATTATATATTTGGTTAAATTTGATATTTTGTGTACAGTATATAATATGCATTTGGTGTACTTTCATATTTTATTTACAGTATATAATATATATTTGCTTTACTTTGATATTTTATATAGAGTATATAATATATTTCTGGTGTACTATCATATTTTATGAACAGTATATAATACATATTATTTGAAATTTGATATTATATGTACAGTATATAATATATATTTGGTGAAATTTGATATTTTATGGACAGTATATAATATATATTTGGTGAAATTTGATTTTTTATGTAAAGCATATAATATATATTTGGTGTACTTTCATCTTTTATGTACAGTATGTAATATTTATTTTTTGAAATTTGATATTTTATGTAGAGTATATAATATATATTTTGTGGAATTTGATATTTTATGGACAGTATGTAATATATATTTGGTGAAATTTGATATTTTATGTACAGTATATAATATGTATTTGCTGAATTTTCATATTTTATGTACAGTATATAATATACATTTGGTGAAATTTGATATTTTATATACCGTTTATCAAATATATTTGGTGAAATTTGATATTTTATGTATAGTATGATATATATATTTGGTGTACTTTCATAATTTATGTACAATTTATATTATCTATTTGGTTAAATTTGATATTTTGTGTACAGTATAAAATATGCATTTGGTGTACTTTCATATTTTATTTACAGTATATAATATATATTTGCTGTACTTTGATATTTTATGTAGAGTATATAATATGAATTTGGTGTAATTTCATATTTTATGTACAGTAGATAACATATTTTTGGGGTACTTTCATATCTTATGTACAGTATAAAATATATATTTGGTGAAATTTGATATTTTATGTACAGTATATAATATATATTTGGTGAAATTTGATATTATATGTACAGCATATAATATATATTTGGTGTACTTTCATCTTTTATGTACAGTATGTAATATTTATTTTTTGAAATTTGATATTTTATGTACAGTATATAATATATATTTTGTGGAATTTGATATTTTATGGACAGTATGTAATATATATTTGGTGAAATTTGATATTTTATGTACAGTATATAATATGTATTTGCTGAATTTTCATATTTTATGTATAGTATATAATATACATTTGGTGAAATTTGATATTTTATATACAGTATATCAAATATATTTGGTGAAATTTGATATTTTATGTACAGTATGATATATATATTTGGTGTACTTTCATAATTTATGTACAATATATATTATATATTTGGTTAAATTTGATATTTTGTGTACAGTATATAATATGCATTTGGTGTACTTTCATATTTTATTTACAGTATATAATATATATTTGCTGTAGTTTGATATTTTATGTAGAGTATATAATATAAATTTGGTGTACTTTCATATTTTATGTACAGTAGATAACATATTTTTGGGGTACTTTCATATCTTATGTACAGTATACAATATATATTTGGTGAAATTTGATATTTTATGTACAGTATATAATATATTTCTGGTGTACTTTCATATTTTATGTACAGTAGATAACATATTTTTGGGGTACTTTCATATTTTATGTACAGTATATAATATATATTTGGTGAAATTTGATATTTTATGGACAGTATATAATATATATTTGGTGAAATTTGATATTTTATGTACAGCATATAATATATATTTGGTGTACTTTCATCTTTTATGTACAGTATATAATATTTATTTTTTGAAATGTGATATTTTATTTACAGTATATAATATATATTTTGTGGAATTTGGTATTTTATGGACAGTATGTAATATATATTTGGTGAAATTTGATATTTTATGTACAGTATATAATATGTATTTGCTGTATTTTCATATTTTATGTATAGTATATAATATACATTTGGTGAAATTTGATATTTTATATACAGTATATCAAATATATTTGGTGAAATTTGATATTTTATGTACAGTATGATATATATATTTGGTGTACTTTCATAATTTATGTACAATATATATTATATATTTGGTTAAATTTGATATTTTTTGTACAGTATATAATATGCATTTGGTGTACTTTCATATTTTATTTACAGTATATAATATATATTTGCTGTACTTTGATATTTTATATAGAGTATATAATATATTTCTGGTGTACTTTCATATTTTATGAACAGTATATAATATATATTTTTTGAAATTTGATATTATATGTACAGTATATAATATATATTTGGTGAAATTTGATATTTTATGGACAGTATATAATATATATTTGGTGAAATTTGATATTTTATGTAAAGCATATAATATATATTTGGTGTACTTTCATCTTTTATGTACAGTATGTAATATTTATTTTTTGAAATTTGATATTTTATGTAGAGTATATAATATATATTTTGTGGAATTTGATATTTTATGGACAGTATGTAATATATATTTGGTGAAATTTGATATTTTATTTACAGTATATAATATGTATTTGCTGAATTTTCATATTTTATGTATAGTATATAATATACATTTGGTGAAATTTGATATTTTATATACCGTATATCAAATATATTTGGTGAAATTTGATATTTTATGTATAGTATGATATACATATTTGGTGTACTTTCATAATTTATGTACAATTTATATTATCTATTTGGTTAAATTTGATATTTTGTGTACAGTATAAAATATGCATTTGGTGTACTTTCATATTTTATTTACAGTATATAATATATATTTGCTGTACTTTGATATTTTATGTAGAGTATATAATATAAATTTGGTGTACTTTCATATTTTATGTACAGTAGATAACATATTTTTGGGGTACTTTCATATCTTATGTACAGTATAAAATATATATTTGGTGAAATTTGATATTTTATGTACAGTATATAATATGTATTTGCTGTATTTTCATATTTTATGTATAGTATATAGTATACATTTGGTGAAATTTGATATTTTATATACAGTATATCAAATATATTTGGTGAAATTTGATATTTTATGTACAGTATGATATATATATTTGGTGTACTTTCATAATTTATGTACAATATATATTATATATTTGGTTAAATTTGATATTTTGTGTACAGTATATAATATGCATTTGGTGTACTTTCATATTTTATTTACAGTATATAATATATATTTGCTGTAGTTTGATATTTTATGTAGAGTATATAATATAAATTTGGTGTACTTTCATATTTTATGTACAGTAGATAACATATTTTTGGGGTACTTTCATATCTTATGTACAGTATATAATATATATTTGGTGAAATTTGATATTTTATGTACAGTATATAATATATATTTGGTGAAATTTGATATTTTATGTACAGCATATAATATATATTTGGTGTACTTTCATCTTTTATGTACAGTATGTAATATTTATTTTTTGAAATTTGATATTTTATGTACAGTATATAATATATATTTTGTGGAATTTGATATTTTATGGACAGTATGTAATATATATTTGGTGAAATTTGATATTTTATGTACAGTATATAATATGTATTTGCTGAATTTTCATATTTTATGTATAGTATATAATATACATTTGGTGAAATTTGATATTTTATATACAGTATATCAAATATATTTGGTGAAATTTGATATTTTATGTACAGTATGATATATATATTTAGTGTACTTTCATAATTTATGTACAATATATATTATATATTTGGTTAAATTTGATATTTTGTGTACAGTATATAATATGCATTTGGTGTACTTTCATATTTTATTTACAGTATATAATATATATTTGCTGTAGTTTGATATTTTATGTAGAGTATATAATATAAATTTGGTGTACTTTCATATTTTATGTACAGTAGATAACATATTTTTGGGGTACTTTCATATCTTATGTACAGTATACAATATATATTTGGTGAAATTTGATATTTTATGTACAGTATATAATATATTTCTGGTGTACTTTCATATTTTATGTACAGTAGATAACATATTTTTGGGGTACTTTCATATTTTATGTACAGTATATAATATATATTTGGTGAAATTTGATATTTTATGGACAGTAACTAATATATATTTGGTGAAATTTGATATTTTATGTACAGCATATAATATATATTTGGTGTACTTTCATCTTTTATGTACAGTATATAATATTTATTTTTTGAAATGTGATATTTTATGTACAGTATATAATATATATTTTGTGGAATTTGGTATTTTATGGACAGTATGTAATATATATTTGGTGAAATATGATATTTTATGTACAGTATATAATATGTATTTGCTGTATTTTCATATTTTATGTATAGTATATAATATACATTTGGTGAAATTTGATATTTTATATACAGTATATCAAATATATTTGGTGAAATTTGATATTTTATGTACAGTATGATATATATATTTGGTGTACTTTCATAATTTATGTACAATATATATTATATATTTGGTTAAATTTGATATTTTGTGTTCAGTATATAATATGCATTTGGTGTACTTTCATATTTTATTTACAGTATATAATATATATTTGCTGTACTTTGATATTTTATATAGAGTATATAATATATTTCTGGTGTACTTTCATATTTTATGAACAGTATATAATATATATTTTTTGAAATATGATATTATATGTACAGTATATAATATATATTTGGTGAAATTTGATATTTAATGTACAGCATATAATATATATTTGGTGTACTTTCATCTTTTATGTACAGTATGTAATATTTATTTTTTGAAATTTGATATTTTATGTAGAGTATATAATATATATTTTGTGGAATTTGATATTTTATGGAGAGTATGTAATATATATTTTGTGAAATTTGATATTTTATGTACAGTATATAATATGTATTTGCTGAATTTTCATATTTTATGTATAGTATATAATATACATTTGGTGAAATTTGATATTTTATATACCGTATATCAAATATATTTGGTGAAATTTGATATTTTATGTATAGTATGATATATATATTTGCTGTACTTTCATAATTTATGTACAATTTATATTATCTATTTGGTTAAATTTGATATTTTGTGTACAGTATAAAATATGCATTTGGTGTACTTTCATATTTTATTTACAGTATATAATATATATTTGCTGTACTTTGATATTTTATGTAGAGTATATAATATAAATTTGGTGTACTTTCATATTTTATGTACAGTAGATAACATATTTTTGGGGTACTTTCATATCTTATGTACAGTATAAAATATATATTTGGTGAAATTTGATATTTTATGGACAGTATATAATATATATTTGGTGAAATTTGATATTTTATGTACAGCATATAATATATATTTGGTGTACTTTCATCTTTTATGTACAGTATGTAATATTTATTTTTTGAAATTTGATATTTTATGTAGAGTATATAATATATATTTTGTGGAATTTGATATTTTATGGACAGTATGTAATATATATTTGCTGAAATTTGATATTTTATGTACAGTATATAATATATATTTGGTGAATTTTCATATTTTATGTATAGTATATAATATACATTTGGTGAAATTTGATATTTTATATACCATATATCAAATATATTTGGTGAAATTTGATATTTTATGTATAGTATGATATATATATTTGGTGTACTTTCATAATTTATGTACAATTTATATTATATATTTGGTTAAATTTGATATTTTGTGTACAGTATATAATATGCATTTGGTGTACTTTCATATTTTATTTACAGTATATAATATATATTTGCTGTACTTTGATATTTTATGTAGAGTATATAATATAAATTTGGTGTACTTTCATATTTTATGTACAGTAGATAACATATTTTTGGGGTACTTTCATATCTTATGTACAGTATACAATATATATTTGGTGAAATTTGATATTTTATGTACAGTATATAATATATATTTGGTGAAATTTGATATTTTATGTACAGTATATAATATATTTTTGGTGTACTTTCATATTTTATGTACAGTATATAATATATATTTTTTGAAATTTGATATTATATGTACAGTATATAATATATATTTGGTGAAATTTGATATTTTATGGACAGTATATAATATATATTTGGTGAAATTTGATATTTTATGTACAGTATATAATATGTATTTGCTGTATTTTCATATTTTATGTATAGTATATAATATACATTTGGTGAAATTTGATATTTTATATACAGTATATCAAATATATTTGGTGAAATTTGATATTTTATGTACAGTATGATATATATATTTGGTGTACTTTCATAATTTATGTACAATATATATTATATATTTGGTTAAATTTGATATTTTGTGTACAGTATATAATATGCATTTGGTGTATTTTCATATTTTATTTACAGTATATAATATATATTTGCTGTAGTTTGATATTTTATGTAGAGTATATAACATAAATTTGGTGTACTTTCATATTTTATGTACAGTAGATAACATATTTTTGGGGTACTTTCATATTTTATGTACAGTATATAATATATATTTGTTGAAATTTGATATTTTATGGACAGTATATAATATATATTTGGTGAAATTTGATATTTTATGTACAGCATATAATATATATTTGGTGTACTTTCATCTTTTATGTACAGTATGTAATATTTATTTTTTGAAATTTGATATTTTATGTACAGTATATAATATATATTTTGTGGAATTTGATATTTTATGGACAGTATGTAATATATATTTGGTGAAATTTGATATTTTATGTACAGTATATAATATGTATTTGCTGTATTTTCATATTTTATGTATAGTATATAATATACATTTGGTGAAATTTGATATTTTATATACAGTATATCAAATATATTTGGTGAAATTTGATATTTTATGTACAGTATGATATATATATTTGGTGTACTTTCATAATTTATGTACAATATATATTATATATTTGGTTAAATTTGATATTTTGTGTACAGTATATAATATGCATTTGGTGTACTTTCATATTTTATTTACAGTATATAATATATATTTGCTGTACTTTGATATTTTATATAGAGTATATAATATATTTCTGGTGTACTTTCATATTTTATGAACAGTATATAATATATATTTTTTGAAATTTGATATTATATGTACAGTATATAATATATATTTGGTGAAATTTGATATTTTATGGACAGTATATAATATATATTTGGTGAAATTTGATATTTTATGTACAGCATATAATATATATTTGGTGTACTTTCATCTTTTATGTACAGTATGTAATATTTATTTTTTGAAATTTGATATTTTATGTAGAGTATATAATATATATTTTGTGGAATTTGATATTTTATGGAGAGTATGTAATATATATTTTGTGAAATTTGATATTTTATGTACAGTATATAATATGTATTTGCTGAATTTTCATATTTTATGTATAGTATATAATATACATTTGGTGAAATTTGATATTTTATATACCGTATATCAAATATATTTGGTGAAATTTGATATTTTATGTATAGTATGATATATATATTTGGTGTACTTTCATAATTTATGTACAATTTATATTATCTATTTGGTTAAATTTGATATTTTGTGTACAGTATAAAATATGCATTTGGTGTACTTTCATATTTTATTTACAGTATATAATATATATTTGCTGTACTTTGATATTTTATGTAGAGTATATAATATAAATTTGGTGTACTTTCATATTTTATGTACAGTAGATAACATATTTTTGGGGTACTTTCATATCTTATTTACAGTATAAAATATATATTTGGTGAAATTTGATATTTTATGGACAGTATATAATATATATTTGGTGAAATTTGATATTTTATGTACAGCATATAATATATATTTGGTGTACTTTCATCTTTTATGTACAGTATGTAATATTTATTTTTTGAAATTTGATATTTTATGTACAGTATATAATATATATTTTGTGGAGTTTGATATTTTATGGACAGTATGTAATATATATTTGGTGAAATTTGATATTTTATGTACAGTATATAATATGTATTTGCTGAATTTTCATATTTTATGTATAGTATATAATATACATTTGGTGAAATTTGATATTTTATATACAGTATATCAAATATATTTGGTGAAATTTGATATTTTATGTACAGTATGATATATATATTTGGTGTACTTTCATAATTTATGTACAATATATATTATATATTTGGTTAAATTTGATATTTTGTGTACAGTATATAATATGCATTTGGTGTACTTTCATATTTTATTTACAGTATATAATATATATTTGCTGTAGTTTGATATTTTATGTAGAGTATATAATATAAATTTGGTGTACTTTCATATTTTATGTACAGTAGATAACATATTTTTGGGGTACTTTCATATCTTATGTACAGTATACAATATATATTTGGTGAAATTTGATATTTTATGTACAGTATATAATATATTTCTGGTGTACTTTCATATTTTATGTACAGTAGATAACATATTTTTGGGGTACTTTCATATTTTATGTACAGTATATAATATATATTTGGTGAAATTTGATATTTTATGGACAGTATATAATATATATTTGGTGAAATTTGATATTTTATGTACAGCATATAATATATATTTGGTGTACTTTCATCTTTTATGTACAGTATATAATATTTATTTTTTGAAATGTGATATTTTATGTGCAGTATATAATATATATTTTGTGGAATTTGGTATTTTATGGACAGTATGTAATATATATTTGGTGAAATTTGATATTTTATGTACAGTATATAATATGTATTTGCTGTATTTTCATATTTTATGTATAGTATATAATATACATTTGGTGAAATTTGATATTTTATATACAGTATATCAAATATATTTGGTGAAATTTGATATTTTATGTACAGTATGATATATATATTTGGTGTACTTTCATAATTTATGTACAATATATATTATATATTTGGTTAAATTTGATATTTTGTGTACAGTATATAATATGCATTTGGTGTACTTTCATATTTTATTTACAGTATATAATATATATTTGCTGTACTTTGATATTTTATATAGAGTATATAATATCTTTCTGGTGTACTTTCATATTTTATGAACAGTATATAATATATATTTTTTGAAATTTGATATTATATGTACAGTATATAATATATATTTGGTGAAATTTGATATTTTATGGACAGTATATAATATATATTTGGTGAAATTTGATATTTTATGTAAAGCATATAATATATATTTGGTGTACTTTCATCTTTTATGTACAGTATGTAATATTTATTTTTTGAAATTTGATATTTTATGTAGAGTATATAATATATATTTTGTGGAATTTGATATTTTATGGACAGTATGTAATATATATTTGGTGAAATTTGATATTTTATGTACAGTATATAATATGTATTTGCTGAATTTTCATATTTTATGTATAGTATATAATATACATTTGGTGAAATTTGATATTTTATATACCGTATATCAAATATATTTGGTGAAATTTGATATTTTATGTATAGTATGATATATATATTTGGTGTACTTTCATAATTTATGTACAATTTATATTATCTATTTGGTTAAATTTGATATTTTGTGTACAGTATAAAATATGCATTTGGTGTACTTTCATATTTTATTTACAGTATATAATATATATTTGCTGTACTTTGATATTTTATGTAGAGTATATAATATAAATTTGGTGTACTTTCATATTTTATGTACAGTAGATAACATATTTTTGGGGTACTTTCATATCTTATGTACAGTATGAAATATATATTTGGTGAAATTTGATATTTTATGTACAGTATATAATATGTATTTGCTGTATTTTCATATTTTATGTATAGTATATAATATACATTTGGTGAAATTTGATATTTTATATACAGTATATCAAATATATTTGGTGAAATTTGATATTTTATGTACAGTATGATATATATATTTGGTGTACTTTCATAATTTATGTACAATATATATTATATATTTGGTAAAATTTGATATTTTGTGTACAGTATATAATATGCATTTGGTGTACTTTCATATTTTATTTACAGTATATAATATATATTTGCTGTACTTTGATATTTTATGTAGAGTATATAATATAAATTTGGTGTACTTTCATATTTTATGTACAGTAGATAACATATTTTTGGGGTACTTTCATATCTTATGTACAGTATACAATGTATATTTGGTGAAATTTGATATTTTATGTACAGTATATAATATATTTCTGGTGTACTTTCATATTTTATGTACAGTAGATAACATATTTTTGGGGTACTTTCATATTTTATGTACAGTATATAATATATATTTGGTGAAATTTGATATTTTATGGACAGTATATAATATATATTTGGTGAAATTTGATATTTTATGTACAGCATATAATATATATTTGGTGTACTTTCATCTTTTATGTACAGTATATAATATTTATTTTTTGAAATGTGATATTTTATTTACAGTATATAATATATATTTTGTGGAATTTGGTATTTTATGGACAGTATGTAATATATATTTGGTGAAATTTGATATTTTATGTACAGTATATAATATGTATTTGCTGTATTTTCATATTTTATGTATAGTATATAATATACATTTGGTGAAATTTGATATTTTATATACAGTATATCAAATATATTTGGTGAAATTTGATATTTTATGTACAGTATGATATATATATTTGGTGTACTTTCATAATTTATGTACAATATATATTATATATTTGGTTAAATTTGATATTTTTTGTACAGTATATAATATGCATTTGGTGTACTTTCATATTTTATTTACAGTATATAATATATATTTGCTGTACTTTGATATTTTATATAGAGTATATAATATATTTCTGGTGTACTTTCATATTTTATGAACAGTATATAATATATATTTTTTGAAATTTGATATTATATGTACAGTATATAATATATATTTGGTGAAATTTGATATTTTATGGACAGTATATAATATATATTTGGTGAAATTTGATATTTTATGTAAAGCATATAATATATATTTGGTGTACTTTCATCTTTTATGTACAGTATGTAATATTTATTTTTTGAAATTTGATATTTTATGTAGAGTATATAATATATATTTTGTGGAATTTGATATTTTATGGACAGTATGTAATATATATTTGGTGAAATTTGATATTTTATGTACAGTATATAATATGTATTTGCTGAATTTTCATATTTTATGTATAGTATATAATATACATTTGGTGAAATTTGATATTTTATATACCGTATATCAAATATATTTGGTGAAATTTGATATTTTATGTATAGTATGATATACATATTTGGTGTACTTTCATAATTTATGTACAATTTATATTATCTATTTGGTTAAATTTGATATTTTGTGTACAGTATAAAATATGCATTTGGTGTACTTTCATATTTTATTTACAGTATATAATATATATTTGCTGTACTTTGATATTTTATGTAGAGTATATAATATGAATTTGGTGTAATTTCATATTTTATGTACAGTAGATAACATATTTTTGGGGTACTTTCATATCTTATGTACAGTATAAAATATATATTTGGTGAAATTTGATATTTTATGTACAGTATATAATATATATTTGGTGAAATTTGATATTTTATGTACAGCATATAATATATATTTGGTGTACTTTCATCTTTTATGTACAGTATGTAATATTTATTTTTTGAAATTTGATATTTTATGTACAGTATATAATATATATTTTGTGGAATTTGATATTTTATGGACAGTATGTAATATATATTTGGTGAAATTTGATATTTTATGTACAGTATATAATATGTATTTGCTGAATTTTCATATTTTATGTATAGTATATAATATACATTTGGTGAAATTTGATATTTTATATACAGTATATCAAATATATTTGGTGAAATTTGATATTTTATGTACAGTATGATATATATATTTGGTGTACTTTCATAATTTATGTACAATATATATTATATATTTGGTTAAATTTGATATTTTGTGTACAGTATATAATATGCATTTGGTGTACTTTCATATTTTATTTACAGTATATAATATATATTTGCTGTAGTTTGATATTTTATGTAGAGTATATAATATAAATTTGGTGTACTTTCATATTTTATGTACAGTAGATAACATATTTTTGGGGTACTTTCATATCTTATGTACAGTATACAATATATATTTGGTGAAATTTGATATTTTATGTACAGTATATAATATATTTCTGGTGTACTTTCATATTTTATGTACAGTAGATAACATATTTTTGGGGTACTTTCATATTTTATGTACAGTATATAATATATATTTGGTGAAATTTGATATTTTATGGACAGTATATAATATATATTTGGTGAAATTTGATATTTTATGTACAGCATATAATATATATTTGGTGTACTTTCATCTTTTATGTACAGTATATAATATTTATTTTTTGAAATGTGATATTTTATTTACAGTATATAATATATATTTTGTGGAATTTGGTATTTTATGGACAGTATGTAATATATATTTGGTGAAATTTGATATTTTATGTACAGTATATAATATGTATTTGCTGTATTTTCATATTTTATGTATAGTATATAATATACATTTGGTGAAATTTGATATTTTATATACAGTATATCAAATATATTTGGTGAAATTTGATATTTTATGTACAGTATGATATATATATTTGGTGTACTTTCATAATTTATGTACAATATATATTATATATTTGGTTAAATTTGATATTTTTTGTACAGTATATAATATGCATTTGGTGTACTTTCATATTTTATTTACAGTATATAATATATATTTGCTGTACTTTGATATTTTATATAGAGTATATAATATATTTCTGGTGTACTTTCATATTTTATGAACAGTATATAATATATATTTTTTGAAATTTGATATTATATGTACAGTATATAATATATATTTGGTGAAATTTGATATTTTATGGACAGTATATAATATATATTTGGTGAAATTTGATATTTTATGTAAAGCATATAATATATATTTGGTGTACTTTCATCTTTTATGTACAGTATGTAATATTTATTTTTTGAAATTTGATATTTTATGTAGAGTATATAATATATATTTTGTGGAATTTGATATTTTATGGACAGTATGTAATATATATTTGTTGAAATTTGATATTTTATTTACAGTATATAATATGTATTTGCTGAATTTTCATATTTTATGTATAGTATATAATATACATTTGGTGAAATTTGATATTTTATATACCGTATATCAAATATATTTGGTGAAATTTGATATTTTATGTATAGTATGATATACATATTTGGTGTACTTTCATAATTTATGTACAATTTATATTATCTATTTGGTTAAATTTGATATTTTGTGTACAGTATAAAATATGCATTTGGTGTACTTTCATATTTTATTTACAGTATATAATATATATTTGCTGTACTTTGATATTTTATGTAGAGTATATAATATAAATTTGGTGTACTTTCATATTTTATGTACAGTAGATAACATATTTTTGGGGTACTTTCATATCTTATGTACAGTATAAAATATATATTTGGTGAAATTTGATATTTTATGTACAGTATATAATATGTATTTGCTGTATTTTCATATTTTATGTATAGTATATAGTATACATTTGGTGAAATTTGATATTTTATATACAGTATATCAAATATATTTGGTGAAATTTGATATTTTATGTACAGTATGATATATATATTTGGTGTACTTTCATAATTTATGTACAATATATATTATATATTTGGTTAAATTTGATATTTTGTGTACAGTATATAATATGCATTTGGTGTACTTTCATATTTTATTTACAGTATATAATATATATTTGCTGTAGTTTGATATTTTATGTAGAGTATATAATATAAATTTGGTGTACTTTCATATTTTATGTACAGTAGATAACATATTTTTGGGGTACTTTCATATCTTATGTACAGTATATAATATATATTTGGTGAAATTTGATATTTTATGTACAGTATATAATATATATTTGGTGAAATTTGATATTTTATGTACAGCATATAATATATATTTGGTGTACTTTCATCTTTTATGTACAGTATGTAATATTTATTTTTTGAAATTTGATATTTTATGTACAGTATATAATATATATTTTGTGGAATTTGATATTTTATGGACAGTATGTAATATATATTTGGTGAAATTTGATATTTTATGTACAGTATATAATATGTATTTGCTGAATTTTCATATTTTATGTATAGTATATAATATACATTTGGTGAAATTTGATATTTTATATACAGTATATCAAATATATTTGGTGAAATTTGATATTTTATGTACAGTATGATATATATATTTAGTGTACTTTCATAATTTATGTACAATATATATTATATATTTGGTTAAATTTGATATTTTGTGTACAGTATATAATATGCATTTGGTGTACTTTCATATTTTATTTACAGTATATAATATATATTTGCTGTAGTTTGATATTTTATGTAGAGTATATAATATAAATTTGGTGTACTTTCATATTTTATGTACAGTAGATAACATATTTTTGGGGTACTTTCATATCTTATGTACAGTATACAATATATATTTGGTGAAATTTGATATTTTATGTACAGTATATAATATATTTCTGGTGTACTTTCATATTTTATGTACAGTAGATAACATATTTTTGGGGTACTTTCATATTTTATGTACAGTATATAATATATATTTGGTGAAATTTGATATTTTATGGACAGTAACTAATATATATTTGGTGAAATTTGATATTTTATGTACAGCATATAATATATATTTGGTGTACTTTCATCTTTTATGTACAGTATATAATATTTATTTTTTGAAATGTGATATTTTATGTACAGTATATAATATATATTTTGTGGAATTTGGTATTTTATGGACAGTATGTAATATATATTTGGTGAAATATGATATTTTATGTACAGTATATAATATGTATTTGCTGTATTTTCATATTTTATGTATAGTATATAATATACATTTGGTGAAATTTGATATTTTATATACAGTATATCAAATATATTTGGTGAAATTTGATATTTTATGTACAGTATGATATATATATTTGGTGTACTTTCATAATTTATGTACAATATATATTATATATTTGGTTAAATTTGATATTTTGTGTTCAGTATATAATATGCATTTGGTGTACTTTCATATTTTATTTACAGTATATAATATATATTTGCTGTACTTTGATATTTTATATAGAGTATATAATATATTTCTGGTGTACTTTCATATTTTATGAACAGTATATAATATATATTTTTTGAAATATGATATTATATGTACAGTATATAATATATATTTGGTGAAATTTGATATTTAATGTACAGCATATAATATATATTTGGTGTACTTTCATCTTTTATGTACAGTATGTAATATTTATTTTTTGAAATTTGATATTTTATGTAGAGTATATAATATATATTTTGTGGAATTTGATATTTTATGGAGAGTATGTAATATATATTTTGTGAAATTTGATATTTTATGTACAGTATATAATATGTATTTGCTGAATTTTCATATTTTATGTATAGTATATAATATACATTTGGTGAAATTTGATATTTTATATACCGTATATCAAATATATTTGGTGAAATTTGATATTTTATGTATAGTATGATATATATATTTGCTGTACTTTCATAATTTATGTACAATTTATATTATCTATTTGGTTAAATTTGATATTTTGTGTACAGTATAAAATATGCATTTGGTGTACTTTCATATTTTATTTACAGTATATAATATATATTTGCTGTACTTTGATATTTTATGTAGAGTATATAATATAAATTTGGTGTACTTTCATATTTTATGTACAGTAGATAACATATTTTTGGGGTACTTTCATATCTTATGTACAGTATAAAATATATATTTGGTGAAATTTGATATTTTATGTACAGTATATAATATATATTTGGTGAAATTTGATATTTTATGTACAGCATATAATATATATTTGGTGTACTTTCATCTTTTATGTACAGTATGTAATATTTATTTTTTGAAATTTGATATTTTATGTACAGTATATAATATATATTTTGTGGAGTTTGATATTTTATGGACAGTATGTAATATATATTTGGTGAAATTTGATATTTTATGTACAGTATATAATATGTATTTGCTGAATTTTCATATTTTATGTATAGTATATAATATACATTTGGTGAAATTTGATATTTTATATACAGTATATCAAATATATTTGGTGAAATTTGATATTTTATGTACAGTATGATATATATATTTGGTGTACTTTCATAATTTATGTACAATATATATTATATATTTGGTTAAATTTGATATTTTGTGTACAGTATATAATATGCATTTGGTGTACTTTCATATTTTATTTACAGTATATAATATATATTTGCTGTAGTTTGATATTTTATGTAGAGTATATAATATAAATTTGGTGTACTTTCATATTTTATGTACAGTAGATAACATATTTTTGGGGTACTTTCATATCTTATGTACAGTATACAATATATATTTGGTGAAATTTGATATTTTATGTACAGTATATAATATATTTCTGGTGTACTTTCGTATTTTATGTACAGTAGATAACATATTTTTGGGGTACTTTCATATTTTATGTACAGTATATAATATATATTTGGTGAAATTTGATATTTTATGGACAGTATATAATATATATTTGGTGAAATTTGATATTTTATGTACAGCATATAATATATATTTGGTGTACTTTCATCTTTTATGTACAGTATATAATATTTATTTTTTGAAATGTGATATTTTATGTACAGTATATAATATATATTTTGTGGAATTTGGTATTTTAAGGACAGTATGTAATATATATTTGGTGAAATTTGATATTTTATGTACAGTATATAATATGTATTTGCTGTATTTTCATATTTTATGTATAGTATATAATATACATTTGGTGAAATTTGATATTTTATATACAGTATATCAAATATATTTGGTGAAATTTGATATTTTATGTACAGTATGATATATATATTTGGTGTACTTTCATAATTTATGTACAATATATATTATATATTTGGTTAAATTTGATATTTTGTGTACAGTATATAATATGCATTTGGTGTACTTTCATATTTTATTTACAGTATATAATATATATTTGCTGTACTTTGATATTTTATATAGAGTATATAATATATTTCTGGTGTACTTTCATATTTTATGAACAGTATATAATATATATTTTTTGAAATATGATATTATATGTACAGTATATAATATATATTTGGTGAAATTTGATATTTTATGGACAGTATATAATATATATTTGGTGAAATTTGATATTTAATGTACAGCATATAATATATATTTGGTGTACTTTCATCTTTTATGTACAGTATGTAATATTTATTTTTTGAAATTTGATATTTTATGTAGAGTATATAATATATATTTTGTGGAATTTGATATTTTATGGAGAGTATGTAATATATATTTTGTGAAATTTGATATTTTATGTACAGTATATAATATGTATTTGCTGAATTTTCATATTTTATGTATAGTATATAATATACATTTGGTGAAATTTGATATTTTATATACCGTATATCAAATATATTTGGTGAAATTTGATATTTTATGTATAGTATGATATATATATTTGCTGTACTTTCATAATTTATGTACAATTTATATTATCTATTTGGTTAAATTTGATATTTTGTGTACAGTATAAAATATGCATTTGGTGTACTTTCATATTTTATTTACAGTATATAATATATATTTGCTGTACTTTGATATTTTATGTAGAGTATATAATATAAATTTGGTGTACTTTCATATTTTATGTACAGTAGATAACATATTTTTGGGGTACTTTCATATCTTATGTACAGTATAAAATATATATTTGGTGAAATTTGATATTTTATGTACAGTATATAATATATATTTGGTGAAATTTGATATTTTATGTACAGCATATAATATATATTTGGTGTACTTTCATCTTTTATGTACAGTATGTAATATTTATTTTTTGAAATTTGATATTTTATGTACAGTATATAATATATATTTTGTGGAATTTGATATTTTATGGACAGTATGTAATATATATTTGGTGAAATTTGATATTTTATGTACAGTATATAATATGTATTTGCTGAATTTTCATATTTTATGTATAGTATATAATATACATTTGGTGAAATTTGATATTTTATATACAGTATATCAAATATATTTGGTGAAATTTGATATTTTATGTACAGTATGATATATATATTTGGTGTACTTTCATAATTTATGTACAATATATATTATATATTTGGTTAAATTTGATATTTTGTGTACAGTATATAATATGCATTTGGTGTACTTTCATATTTTATTTACAGTATATAATATATATTTGCTGTAGTTTGATATTTTATGTAGAGTATATAATATAAATTTGGTGTACTTTCATATTTTATGTACAGTAGATAACATATTTTTGGGGTACTTTCATATCTTATGTAAAGTATACAATATATATTTGGTGAAATTTGATATTTTATGTACAGTATATAATATATTTCTGGTGTAGTTTCATATTTTATGTACAGTAGATAACATATTTTTGGGGTACTTTCATATTTTATGTACAGTATATAATATATATTTGGTGAAATTTGATATTTTATGGACAGTATATAATATATATTTGGTGAAATTTGATATTTTATGTACAGCATATAATATATATTTGGTGTACTTTCATCTTTTATGTACAGTATATAATATTTATTTTTTGAAATGTGATATTTTATGTACAGTATATAATATATATTTTGTGGAATTTGGTATTTTATGGACAGTATGTAATATATATTTGGTGAAATTTGATATTTTATGTACAGTATATAATATGTATTTGCTGTATTTTCATATTTTATGTAAAGTATATAATATACATTTGGTGAAATTTGATATTTTATATACAGTATATCAAATATATTTGGTGAAATTTGATATTTTATGTACAGTATGATATATATATTTGGTGTACTTTCATAATTTATGTACAATATATATTATATATTTGGTTAAATTTGATATTTTGTGTACAGTATATAATATGCATTTGGTGTACTTTCATATTTTATTTACAGTATATAATATATATTTGCTGTACTTTGATATTTTATGTAGAGTATGTAATATAAATTTGGTGTACTTTCATATTTTATGTACAGTAGATAACATATTTTTGGGGTACTTTCATATCTTATGTACAGTATACAATATATATTTGGTGAAATTTGATATTTTATGTACAGTATATAATATATTTCTGGTGTACTTTCATATTTTATGTACAGTAGATAACATATTTTTGGGGTACTTTCATATTTTATGTACAGTATATAATATATATTTGGTGAAATTTGATATTTTATGGACAGTATATAATATATATTTGGTGAAATTTGATATTTTATGTACAGCATATAATATATATTTGGTGTACTTTCATCTTTTATGTACAGTATGTAATATTTATTTTTTGAAATTTGATATTTTATGTACAGTATATAATATATATTTTGTGGAATTTGATATTTTATGGACAGTATGTAATATATATTTGGTGAAATTTGATATTTTATGTACAGTATATAATATGTATTTGCTGTATTTTCATATTTTATGTATAGTATATAATATACATTTGGTGAAATTTTATATTTTATATACAGTATATCAAATATATTTGGTGAAATTTGATATTTTATGTACAGTATGATATATATATTTGGTGTACTTTCATAATTTATGTACAATATATATTATATATTTGGTTAAATTTGATATTTTGTGTACAGTATATAATATGCATTTGGTTTACTTTCATATTTTATTTACAGTATATAATATATATTTGCTGTAGTTTGATATTTTATGTAGAGTATATAATATAAATTTGGTGTACTTTCATATTTTATGTACAGTAGATAACATATTTTTGGGGTACTTTCATATCTTATGTACAGTATACAATATATATTTGGTGAAATTTGATATTTTATGTACAGTATATAATATATTTCTGGTGTACTTTCATATTTTATGTACAGTAGATAACATATTTTTGGGGTACTTTCATATTTTATGTACAGTATATAATATATATTTGGTGAAATTTGATATTTTATGGACAGTATATAATATATATTTGGTGAAATTTGATATTTTATGTACAGCATATAATATATATTTGGTGTACTTTCATCTTTTATGTACAGTATGTAATATTTATTTTTTGAAATTTGATATTTTATGTACAGTATATAATATATATTTTGTGGAATTTGATATTTTATGGACAGTATGTAATATATATTTGGTGAAATTTGATATTTTATGTACAGTATATAATATGTATTTGCTGTATTTTCATATTTTATGTATAGTATATAATATACATTTGGTGAAATTTGATATTTTATATACAGTATATCAAATATATTTGGTGAAATTTGATATTTTATGTACAGTATGATATATATATTTGGTGTACTTTCATAATTTATGTACAATATATATTATATATTTGGTTAAATTTGATATTTTGTGTAGAGTATATAATATGCATTTGGTGTACTTTCATATTTTATTTACAGTATATAATATATATTTGCTGTACTTTGATATTTTATATAGAGTATATAATATATTTCTGGTGTACTTTCATATTTTATGAACAGTATATAATATATATTTTTTGAAATTTGATATTATATGTACAGTATATAATATATATTTGGTGAAATTTGATATTTTATGGACAGTATATAATATATATTTGGTGAAATTTGACATTTTATGTACAGCATATAATATATATTTGGTGTACTTTCATCTTTTATGTACAGTATGTAATATTTATTTTTTGAAATTTGATATTTTATGTAGAGTATATAATATATATTTTGTGGAATTTGATATTTTATGGAGAGTATGTAATATATATTTTGTGAAATTTGATATTTTATGTACAGTATATAATATGTATTTGCTGAATTTTCATATTTTATGTATAGTATATAATATACATTTGGTGAAATTTGCTATTTTATATACCGTATATCAAATATATTTGGTGAAATTTGATATTTTATGTACGGTATGATATATATATTTGGTGTACTTTCATAATTTATGTACAATTTATATTATCTATTTGGTTAAATTTGATATTTTGTGTACAGTATAAAATATGCATTTGGTGTACTTTCATATTTTATTTACAGTATATAATATATATTTGCTGTAGTTTGATATTTTATGTAGAGTATATAATATAAATTTGGTGTACTTTCATATTTTATGTACAGTAGATAACATATTTTTGGGGTACTTTCATATCTTATGTACAGTATACAATATATATTTGGTGAAATTTGATATTTTATGTACAGTATATAATATATTTCTGGTGTACTTTCGTATTTTATGTACAGTAGATAACATATTTTTGGGGTACTTTCATATTTTATGTACAGTATATAATATATATTTGGTGAAATTTGATATTTTATGGACAGTATATAATATATATTTGGTGAAATTTGATATTTTATGTACAGCATATAATATATATTTGGTGTACTTTCATCTTTTATGTACAGTATATAATATTTATTTTTTGAAATGTGATATTTTATGTACAGTATATAATATATATTTTGTGGAATTTGGTATTTTATGGACAGTATGTAATATATATTTGGTGAAATTTGATATTTTATGTACAGTATATAATATGTATTTGCTGTATTTTCATATTTTATGTATAGTATATAATATACATTTGGTGAAATTTGATAGTTTATATACAGTATATCAAATATATTTGGTGAAATTTGATATTTTATGTACAGTATGATATATGTATTTGGTGTACTTTCATAATTTTTGTACAATATATATTATATATTTGGTTAAATTTGATATTTTGTGTACAGTATATAATATGCATTTGGTGTACTATCATATTTTATTTACAGTATATAATATATATTTGCTGTACTTTGATATTTTATATAGAGTATATAATATATTTCTGGTGTACTTTCATATTTTATGAACAGTATATAATATATATTTTTTGAAATTTGATATTATATGTACAGTATATAATATATATTTGGTGAAATTTGATATTTTATGGACAGTATATAATATATATTTGGTGAAATTTGATAATTTATGTACAGTATATAATATGTATTTGCTGTGTTTTCATAATTTATGTATAGTATATAATATACATTTGGTGAAATTTGATATTTTATATACAGTATATCAAATATATTTGGTGAAATTTGATATTTTATGTACAGTATGATATATGTATTTGGTGTACTTTCATAATTTTTGTACAATATATATTATATATTTGGTTAAATTTGATATTTTGTGTACAGTATATAATATGCATTTGGTGTACTATCATATTTTATTTACAGTATATAATATATATTTGCTGTACTTTGATATTTTATGTAGAGTATATAATATAAATTTGGTGTACTTTCATATTTTATGTACAGTAGATAACATATTTTTTGGGTACTTTCATATTTTAAGTACAGTATACAATATATATTTGGTGAAATTTGATATTTTATGTACAGTATATAATATATATTTGGTGAAATTTGATATTTTATGTACAGTATATAATATATTTTTGGTGTACTTTCATATTTTATGTATAGTATATAATATATATTTTTTGAAATTTGATATTATATGTACAGTATATAATATATATTTGGTGAAATTTGATATTTTATGGACAGTATATAATATATATTTGGTGAAATTTGATATTTTATGTACAGTATATAATATGTATTTGCTGTATTTTCATATTTTATGTATAGTATATAATATACATTTGGTGAAATTTGATATTTTATATACAGTATATCAAATATATTTGGTGAAATTTGATATTTTATGGACAGTATGATATATATATTTGGTGTACTTTCACAATTTATGTACAATATATATTATATATTTGGTTAAATTTGATATTTTGTGTACAGTATATAATATGCATTTGGTGTACTTTCATATTTTATTTACAGTATATAATATATATTTGCTGTAGTTTGATATTTTATGTAGAGTATATAATATAAATTTGGTGTACTTTCATATTTTATGTACAGTAGATAACATATTTTTGGGGTACTTTCATATCTTATGTACAGTATGTAATATATATTTGGTTAAATTTGATATTATATGTACAGTATATAATTTATATTTGGTGAAATTTGATATTTTATGGACAGTATATAATATATATTTGGTGAAATTTGATATTTTATGTACAGCATATAATATATATTTGGTGTACTTTCATCTTTTATGTACAGTATGTAATATTTATTTTTTGAAATTTGATATTTTATGTACAGTATATAATATATATTTCATGGAATTTGATATTTTATGGACAGTATATAATATATATTTGGTGAAATTTGATATTTTATGTACAGTATATAATATGTATTTGCTGTATTTTCATATTTTATGTATAGTATATAATATACATTTGGTGAAATTTGATATTTTATATACAGTATATCAAATATATTTGGTGAAATTTGATATTTTATGTACAGTATGATATATATATTTGGTGTACTTTCATAATTTATGTACAATATATATTATATATTTGGTTAAATTTGATATTTTGTGTGCAGTATATAATATGCATTTGGTGAACTTTCATATTTTATTTACAGTATATAATATATATTTGCTGTACTTTGATATTTTATATAGAGTATATAATATAAATTTGGTGTACTTTCTTGTTTTATGTACAGTAGATAACATATTTTTGGGGTACTTTCATATTTTAAGTACAGTATACAATATATATTTGGTGAAATTTGATATTTTATGTACAGTATATAATATATATTTGGTGAAATTTGATATTTTATGTACAGTATATAATATATTTTTGGTGTACTTTCATATTTTATGTACAGTATATAATATATAATTTTGAAATTTGATATTATATGTACACTATATAATATATATTTGGTGAAATTTGATATTTTATGGACAGTATATAATATATATTTGGTGAAATTTGATATTTTATGTACAGTATGTAATATGCATTTGCTGTGTTTTCATATTTTATGTATAGTATATAATATACATTTGGTGAAATTTGATATTTTATATACAGTATATCAAATATATTTGGTGAAATTTGATATTTTATGTACAGTATGATATATATATTTGGTGTACTTTCATAATTTATGTACAATATATATTATATATTTGGTTAAATTTGATATTTTGTGTACAGTATATAATATGCATTTGGTGTACTTTCATATTTTATTTACAGTATATAATATATATTTGCTGTACTTTGATATTTTATGTAGAGTATATAATATAAATTTGGTGTACTTTCATATTTTATGTACAGTAGATAACATATTTTTGGGGTACTTTCATATTTTAAGTACAGTATACAATATATATTTGGTGAAATTTGATATTTTATGTACAGTATATAATATATATTTGGTGAAATTTGATATTTTATGTACAGTATATAATATATTTTTGGTGTACTTTCATATTTTATGTACAGTATATAATATATATTTTTTGAAATTTGATATTATATGTACAGTATATAATATATATTTGGTGAAATTTGATATTTTATGGACAGTATATAATATATATTTGGTGAAATTTGATATTTTATGTACAGTATATAATATGTATTTGCTGTATTTTCATATTTTATGTATAGTATATAATATACATTTGGTGAAATTTGATATTTTATATACAGTATATCAAATATATTTGGTGAAATTTGATATTTTATGGACAGTATGATATATATATTTGGTGTACTTTCACAATTTATGTACAATGTATAATATATATTTGGTTAAATTTGATATTTTGTGTACAGTGTATAATATGCATTTGGTGTACTTTCATATTTTATTTACAGTATATAATATATATTTGCTGTAGTTTGATATTTTATGCAGAGTATATAATATAAATTTGGTGTACTTTCATATTTTATGTACAGTAGATAACATATTTTTGGGGTACTTTCATATCTTATGTACAGTATGTAATATATATTTGGTTAAATTTGATATTATATGTACAGTATATAATATATATTTGGTGAAATTTGATATTTTATGGACAGTATATAATATATATTTGGTGAAATTTGATATTTTATGTACAGTATATAATATATTTTTGGTGTACTTTCATATTTTATGTACAGTATATAATATATATTTTTTGAAATTTGATATTATATGTACAGTATATAATATATATTTGGTGAAATTTGATATTTTATGGACAGTATATAATATATATTTGGTGAAATTTGATAATTTATGTACAGTATATAATATGTATTTGCTGTGTTTTCATATTTTATGTATAGTATATAATATACATTTGGTGAAATTTGATATTTTATATACAGTATATCAAATATACTTGGTGGAATTTGATATTTTATGTACAGTATGATATATGTATTTGGTGTACTTTCATAATTTATGTACAATATATATTATATATTTGGTTAAATTTGATATTTTGTGTACAGTATATAATATGTATTTGCTGTATTTTCATATTTTATGTATAGTATATAATATACATTTGGTGAAATTTGATATTTTATATACAGTATATCAAATATATTTGGTGAAATTTGATATTTTATGTACAGTATGATATATATATTTGGTGTACTTTCATAATTTATGTACAATATATATTATATATTTGGTTAAATTTGATATTTTGTGTAGAGTATATAATATGCATTTGGTGTACTTTCATATTTTATTTACAGTATATAATATATATTTGCTGTACTTTGATATTTTATATAGAGTATATAATATATTTCTGGTGTACTTTCATATTTTATGAACAGTATATAATATATATTTTTTGAAATTTGATATTATATGTACAGTATATAATATATATTTGGTGAAATTTGATATTTTATGGACAGTATATAATATATATTTGGTGAAATTTGACATTTTATGTACAGCATATAATATATATTTGGTGTACTTTCATCTTTTATGTACAGTATGTAATATTTATTTTTTGAAATTTGATATTTTATGTAGAGTATATAATATATATTTTGTGGAATTTGATATTTTATGGAGAGTATGTAATATATATTTTGTGAAATTTGATATTTTATGTACAGTATATAATATGTATTTGCTGAATTTTCATATTTTATGTATAGTATATAATATACATTTGGTGAAATTTGCTATTTTATATACCGTATATCAAATATATTTGGTGAAATTTGATATTTTATGTACGGTATGATATATATATTTGGTGTACTTTCATAATTTATGTACAATTTATATTATCTATTTGGTTAAATTTGATATTTTGTGTACAGTATAAAATATGCATTTGGTGTACTTTCATATTTTATTTACAGTATATAATATATATTTGCTGTAGTTTGATATTTTATGTAGAGTATATAATATAAATTTGGTGTACTTTCATATTTTATGTACAGTAGATAACATATTTTTGGGGTACTTTCATATCTTATGTACAGTATACAATATATATTTGGTGAAATTTGATATTTTATGTACAGTATATAATATATTTCTGGTGGACTTTCATATCTTATGTACAGTATGTAATATATATTTGGTTAAATTTGATATTATATGTACAGTATATAATATATATTTGGTGAAATTTGATATTTTATGGACAGTATATAATATATATTTGGTGAAATTTGATATTTTATGTACAGTATATAATATATTTTTGGTGTACTTTCATATTTTATGTACAGTATATAATATATATTTTTTGAAATTTGATATTATATGTACAGTATATAATATATATTTGGTGAAATTTGATATTTTATGGACAGTATATAATATATATTTGGTGAAATTTGATAATTTATGTACAGTATATAATATGTATTTGCTGTGTTTTCATATTTTATGTATAGTATATAATATACATTTGGTGAAATTTGATATTTTATATACAGTATATCAAATATATTTGGTGAAATTTGATATTTTATGTACAGTATGATATATGTATTTGGTGTACTTTCATAATTTTTGTACAATATATATTATATATTTGGTTAAATTTGATATTTTGTGTACAGTATATAATATGCATTTGGTGTACTATCATATTTTATTTACAGTATATAATATATATTTGCTGTACTTTGATATTTTATGTAGAGTATATAATATAAATTTGGTGTACTTTCATATTTTATGTACAGTAGATAACATATTTTTTGGGTACTTTCATATTTTAAGTACAGTATACAATATATATTTGGTGAAATTTGATATTTTATGTACAGTATATAATATATATGTGGTGAAATTTGATATTTTATGTACAGTATATAATATATTTTTGGTGTACTTTCATATTTTATGTATAGTATATAATATATATTTTTTGAAATTTGATATTATATGTACAGTATATAATATATATTTGGTGAAATTTGATATTTTATGGACAGTATATAATATATATTTGGTGAAATTTGATATTTTATGTACAGTATATAATATGTATTTGCTGTATTTTCATATTTTATGTATAGTATATAATATACATTTGGTGAAATTTGATATTTTATATACAGTATATCAAATATATTTGGTGAAATTTGATATTTTATGGACAGTATGATATATATATTTGGTGTACTTTCACAATTTATGTACAATATATATTATATATTTGGTTAAATTTGATATTTTGTGTACAGTATATAATATGCATTTGGTGTACTTTCATATTTTATTTACAGTATATAATATATATTTGCTGTAGTTTGATATTTTATGTAGAGTATATAATATAAATTTGGTGTACTTTCATATTTTATGTACAGTAGATAACATATTTTTGGGGTACTTTCATATCTTATGTACAGTATGTAATATATATTTGGTTAAATTTGATATTATATGTACAGTATATAATTTATATTTGGTGAAATTTGATATTTTATGGACAGTATATAATATATATTTGGTGAAATTTGATATTTTATGTACAGCATATAATATATATTTGGTGTACTTTCATCTTTTATGTACAGTATGTAATATTTATTTTTTGAAATTTGATATTTTATGTAGAGTATATAATATATATTTCGTGGAATTTGATATTTTATGGACAGTATATAATATATATTTGTTGAAATTTGATATTTTATGTACAGTATATAATATGTATTTGCTGTATTTTCATATTTTATGTATAGTATATAATATACATTTGGTGAAATTTGATATTTTATATACAGTATATCAAATATATTTGGTGAAATTTGATATTTTATGTACAGTATGATATATATATTTGGTGTACTTTCATAATTTATGTACAATATATATTATATATTTGGTTAAATTTGATATTTTGTGTGCAGTATATAATATGCATTTGGTGAACTTTCATATTTTATTTACAATATATAATATATATTTGCTGTACTTTGATATTTTATATAGAGTATATAATATAAATTTGGTGTACTTTCTTGTTTTATGTACAGTAGATAACATATTTTTGGGGTACTTTCATATTTTAAGTACAGTATACAATATATATTTGGTGAAATTTGATATTTTATGTACAGTATATAATATATATTTGGTGAAATTTGATATTTTATGTACAGTATATAATATATTTTTGGTGTACTTTCATATTTTATGTACAGTATATAATATATAATTTTGAAATTTGATATTATATGTACACTATATAATATATATTTGGTGAAATTTGATATTTTATGGACAGTATATAATATATATTTGGTGAAATTTGATATTTTATGTACAGTATGTAATATGCATTTGCTGTGTTTTCATATTTTATGTATAGTATATAATATACATTTGGTGAAATTTGATATTTTATATACAGTATATCAAATATATTTGGTGAAATTTGATATTTTATGTACAGTATGATATATATATTTGGTGTACTTTCATAATTTATGTACAATATATATTATATATTTGGTTAAATTTGATATTTTGTGTACAGTATATAATATGCATTTGGTGTACTTTCATATTTTATTTACAGTATATAATATATATTTGCTGTACTTTGATATTTTATGTAGAGTATATAATATAAATTTGGTGTACTTTCATATTTTATGTACAGTAGATAACATATTTTTGGGGTACTTTCATATTTTAAGTACAGTATACAATATATATTTGGTGAAATTTGATATTGTATGTACAGTATATAATATATATTTGGTGAAATTTGATATTTTATGTACAGTATATAATATATTTTTGGTGTACTTTCATATTTTATGTACAGTATATAATATATATTTTTTGAAATTTGATATTATATGTACAGTATATAATATATATTTGGTGAAATTTGATATTTTATGGACAGTATATAATATATATTTGGTGAAATTTGATATTTTATGTACAGTATATAATATGTATTTGCTGTATTTTCATATTTTATGTATAGTATATAATATACATTTGGTGAAATTTGATATTTTATATACAGTATATCAAATATATTTGGTGAAATTTGATATTTTATGGACAGTATGATATATATATTTGGTGTACTTTCACAATTTATGTACAATGTATAATACATATTTGGTTAAATTTGATATTTTGTGTACAGTGTATAATATGCATTTGGTGTACTTTCATATTTTATTTACAGTATATAATATATATTTGCTGTAGTTTGATATTTTATGCAGAGTATATAATATAAATTTGGTGTACTTTCATATTTTATGTACAGTAGATAACATATTTTTGGGGTACTTTCATATCTTATGTACAGTATGTAATATATATTTGGTTAAATTTGATATTATATGTACAGTATATAATATATATTTGGTGAAATTTGATATTTTATGGACAGTATATAATATATATTTGGTGAAATTTGATATTGTATGTACAGTATATAATATATTTTTGGTGTACTTTCATATTTTATGTACAGTATATAATATATATTTTTTGAAATTTGATATTATATGTACAGTATATAATATATATTTGGTGAAATTTGATATTTTATGGACAGTATATAATATATATTTGGTGAAATTTGATAATTTATGTACAGTATATAATATGTATTTGCTGTGTTTTCATATTTTATGTATAGTATATAATATACATTTGGTGAAATTTGATATTTTATATACAGTATATCAAATATACTTGGTGGAATTTCATATTTTATGTACAGTATGATATATGTATTTGGTGTACTTTCATAATTTATGTACAATATATATTATATATTTGGTTAAATTTGATATTTTGTGTACAGTATATAATATGCATTTGGTGTACTTTCATATTTTATTTACAGTATATAATATATATTTGCTGTACTTTGATATTTTATGTAGAGTATATAATATAAATTTGGTGTACTTTCATATTTTATGTACAGTAGATAACATATTTTTGGGGTACTTTCATATCTTATGTACAGTATACAATATATATTTGGTGAAATTTGATATTTTATGTACAGTATATAATATATTTCTGGTGTACTTTCATATCTTATGTACAGTATGTAATATATATTTGGTTAAATTTGATATTATATGTACAGTATATAATATATATTTGGTGAAATTTGATATTTTATGGACAGTATATAATATATATTTGGTGTAATTTGATATTTTATGTACAGTATATAATATATTTTTGGTGTACTTTCATATTTTATGTACAGTATATAATATATATTTTTTGAAATTTGATATTATATGTACAGTATATAATATATATTTGGTGAAATTTGATATTTTATGGACAGTATATAATATATATTTGGTGAAATTTGATAATTTATGTACAGTATATAATATGTATTTGCTGTGTTTTCATATTTTATGTATAGTATATAATATACATTTGGTGAAATTTGATATTTTATATACAGTATATCAAATATATTTGGTGAAATTTGATATTTTATGTACAGTATGATATATGTATTTGGTGTACTTTCATAATTTTTGTACAATATATATTATATATTTGGTTAAATTTGATATTTTGTGTACAGTATATAATATGCATTTGGTGTACTATCATATTTTATTTACAGTATATAATATATATTTGCTGTACTTTGATATTTTATGTAGAGTATATAATATAAATTTGGTGTACTTTCATATTTTATGTACAGTAGATAACATATTTTTTGGGTACTTTCATATTTTAAGTACAGTATACAATATATATTTGGTGAAATTTGATATGTTATGTACAGTATATAATATATATGTGGTGAAATTTGATATTTTATGTACAGTATATAATATATTTTTGGTGTACTTTCATATTTTATGTATAGTATATAATATATATTTTTTGAAATTTGATATTATATGTACAGTATATAATATATATTTGGTGAAATTTGATATTTTATGGACAGTATATAATATATATTTGGTGAAATTTGATATTTTATGTACAGTATATAATATGTATTTGCTGTATTTTCATATTTTATGTATAGTATATAATATACATTTGGTGAAATTTGATATTTTATATACAGTATATCAAATATATTTGGTGAAATTTGATATTTTATGGACAGTATGATATATATATTTGGTGTACTTTCACAATTTATGTACAATATATATTATATATTTGGTTAAATTTGATATTTTGTGTACAGTATATAATATGCATTTGGTGTACTTTCATATTTTATTTTCAGTATATAATATATATTTGCTGTAGTTTGATATTTTATGTAGAGTATATAATATAAATTTGGTGTACTTTCATATTTTATGTACAGTAGATAACATATTTTTGGGGTACTTTCATATCTTATGTACAGTATGTAATATATATTTGGTTAAATTTGATATTATATGTACAGTATATAATTTATATTTGGTGAAATTTGATATTTTATGGACAGTATATAATATATATTTGGTGAAATTTGATATTTTATGTACAGCATATAATATATATTTGGTGTACTTTCATCTTTTATGTACAGTATGTAATATTTATTTTTTGAAATTTGATATTTTATGTACAGTATATAATATATATTTCGTGGAATTTGATATTTTATGGACAGTATATAATATATATTTGTTGAAATTTGATATTTTATGTACAGTATATAATATGTATTTGCTGTATTTTCATATTTTATGTATAGTATATAATATACATTTGGTGAAATTTGATATTTTATATACAGTATATCAAATATATTTGGTGAAATTTGATATTTTATGTACAGTATGATATATATATTTGGTGTACTTTCATAATTTATGTACAATATATATTATATATTTGGTTAAATTTGATATTTTGTGTGCAGTATATAATATGCATTTGGTGAACTTTCATATTTTATTTACAATATATAATATATATTTGCTGTACTTTGATATTTTATATAGAGTATATAATATAAATTTGGTGTACTTTCTTGTTTTATGTACAGTAGATAACATATTTTTGGGGTACTTTCATATTTTAAGTACAGTATACAATATATATTTGGTGAAATTTGATATTTTATGTACAGTATATAATATATATTTGGTGAAATTTGATATTTTATGTACAGTATATAATATATTTTTGGTGTACTTTCATATTTTATGTACAGTATATAATATATAATTTTGAAATTTGATATTATATGTACACTATATAATATATATTTGGTGAAATTTGATATTTTATGGACAGTATATAATATATATTAGGTGAAATTTGATATTTTATGTACAGTATGTAATATGCATTTGCTGTGTTTTCATATTTTATGTATAGTATATAATATACATTTGGTGAAATTTGATATTTTATATACAGTATATCAAATATATTTGGTGAAATTTGATATTTTATGTACAGTATGATATATATATTTGGTGTACTTTCATAATTTATGTACAATATATATTATATATTTGGTTAAATTTGATATTTTGTGTACAGTATATAATATGCATTTGGTGTACTTTCATATTTTATTTACAGTATATAATATATATTTGCTGTACTTTGATATTTTATGTAGAGTATATAATATAAATTTGGTGTACTTTCATATTTTATGTACAGTAGATAACATATTTTTGGGGTACTTTCATATTTTAAGTACAGTATACAATATATATTTGGTGAAATTTGATATTTTATGTACAGTATATAATATATATTTGGTGAAATTTGATATTTTATGTACAGTATATAATATATTTTTGGTGTACTTTCATATTTTATGTACAGTATATAATATATATTTTTTGAAATTTGATATTATATGTACAGTATATAATATATATTTGGTGAAATTTGATATTTTATGGACAGTATATAATATATATTTGGTGAAATTTGATATTTTATGTACAGTATATAATATGTATTTGCTGTATTTTCATATTTTATGTATAGTATATAATATACATTTGGTGAAATTTGATATTTTATATACAGTATATCAAATATATTTGGTGAAATTTGATATTTTATGGACAGTATGATATATATATTTGGTGTACTTTCACAATTTATGTACAATGTATAATATATATTTGGTTAAATTTGATATTTTGTGTACAGTGTATAATATGCATTTGGTGTACTTTCATATTTTATTTACAGTATATAATATATATTTGCTGTAGTTTGATATTTTATGCAGAGTATATAATATAAATTTGGTGTACTTTCATATTTTATGTACAGTAGATAACATATTTTTGGGGTACTTTCATATCTTATGTACAGTATGTAATATATATTTGGTTAAATTTGATATTATATGTACAGTATATAATATATATTTGGTGAAATTTGATATTTTATGGACAGTATATAATATATATTTGGTGAAATTTGATATTTTATGTACAGTATATAATATATTTTTGGTGTACTTTCATATTTTATGTACAGTATATAATATATATTTTTTGAAATTTGATATTATATGTACAGTATATAATATATATTTGGTGAAATTTGATATTTTATGGACAGTATATAATATATATTTGGTGAAATTTGATAATTTATGTACAGTATATAATATGTATTTGCTGTGTTTTCATATTTTATGTATAGTATATAATATACATTTGGTGAAATTTGATATTTTATATACAGTATATCAAATATACTTGGTGGAATTTCATATTTTATGTACAGTATGATATATGTATTTGGTGTACTTTCATAATTTATGTACAATATATATTATATATTTGGTTAAATTTGATATTTTGTGTACAGTATATAATATGCATTTGGTGTACTTTCATATTTTATTTACAGTATATAATATATATTTGCTGTACTTTGATATTTTATGTAGAGTATATAATATAAATTTGGTGTACTTTCATATTTTATGTACAGTAGATAACATATTTTTTGGGTACTTTCATATTTTAAGTACAGTATACAATATATATTTGGTGAAATTTGATATTTTATGTACAGTATATAATATATATGTGGTGAAATTTGATATTTTATGTACAGTATATAATATATTTTTGGTGTACTTTCATATTTTATGTATAGTATATAATATATATTTTTTGAAATTTGATTTTATATGTACAGTATATAATATATATTTGGTGAAATTTGATATTTTATGGACAGTATATAATATATATTTGGTGAAATTTGATATTTTATATACAGTATATAATATGTATTTGCTGTATTTTCATATTTTATGTATAGTATATAATATACATTTGGTGAAATTTGATATTTTATATACAGTATATCAAATATATTTGGTGAAATTTGATATTTTATGGACAGTATGATATATATATTTGGTGTACTTTCACAATTTATGTACAATATATATTATATATTTGGTTAAATTTGATATTTTGTGTACAGTATATAATATGCATTTGGTGTACTTTCATATTTTATTTACAGTATATAATATATATTTGCTTTACTTTGATATTTTATGTAGAGTATATAATATAAATTTGGTGTACTTTCATATTTTATGTACAGTAGATAACATATTTTTGGGGTACTTTCATATCTTATGTACAGTATGTAATATATATTTGGTTAAATTTGATATTATATGTACAGTATATAATTTATATTTGGTGAAATTTGATATTTTATGGACAGTATATAATATATATTTGGTGAAATTTGATATTTTATGTACAGCATATAATATATATTTGGTGTACTTTCATCTTTTATGTACAGTATGTAATATTTATTTTTTGAAATTTGATATTTTATGTACAGTATATAATATATATTTCGTGGAATTTGATATTTTATGGACAGTATATAATATATATTTGGTGAAATTTGATATTTTATGTACAGTATATAATATGTATTTGCTGTATTTTCATATTTTATGTATAGTATATAATATACATTTGGTGAAATTTGATATTTTATATACAGTATATCAAATATATTTGGTGAAATTTGATATTTTATGTACAGTATGATATATATATTTGGTGTACTTTCATAATTTATGTGCAATATATATTATATATTTGGTTAAATTTGATATTTTGTGTGCAGTATATAATATGCATTTGGTGAACTTTCATATTTTATTTACAGTATATAATATATATTTGCTGTACTTTGATATTTTATGCAGAGTATATAATATAAATTTGGTGTACTTTCATGTTTTATGTACAGTAGATAACATATTTTTGGGGTACTTTCATATTTTAAGTACAGTATACAATATATATTTGGTGAAATTTGATATTTTATGGACAGTATATAATATATATTTGGTGAAATTTGATATTTTATGTACAGTATATAATATATTTTTGGTGTACTTTCATATTTTATGTACAGTATATAATATATATTTTTTGAAATTTGATATTATATGTACACTATATAATATATATTTGGTGAAATTTGATATTTTATGGACAGTATATAATATATATTTGGTGAAATTTGATATTTTATGTACAGTATGTAATATGCATTTGCTGTGTTTTAATATTTTATGTATAGTATATAATATACATTTGGTGAAATTTGATATTTTATATACAGTATATCAAATATATTTGGTGAAATTTGATATTTTATGTACAGTATGATATATGTATATGGTGTACTTTCATAATTTATGTACAATATATATTATATATTTGGTTAAATTTGATATTTTGTGTACAGTATATAATATGCATTTGGTGTACTTTCATATTTTATTTACAGTATATAATATATATTTGCTGTACTTTGATATTTTATGTAGAGTATATAATATAAATTTGGTGTACTTTCATATTTTATGTACAGTAGATAACATATTTTTTGGGTACTTTCATATTTCAAGTACAGTATACAATATATATTTGGTGAAATTTGATATTTTATGTACAGTATATAATATATATGTGGTGAAATTTGATATTTTATGTACAGTATATAATATATTTATGGTGTACTTTCATATTTTATGTATAGTATATAATATATATTTTTTGAAATTTGATTTTATATGTACAGTATATAATATATATTTGGTGAAATTTGATATTTTATGGACAGTATATAATATATATTTGGTGAAATTTGATATTTTATGTACAGTATATAATATGTATTTGCTGTATTTTCATATTTTATGTATAGTATATAATATACATTTGGTGAAATTTGATATTTTATATACAGTATATCAAATATATTTGGTGAAATTTGATATTTTATGGACAGTATGATATATATATTTGGTGTACTTTCACAATTTATGTACAATATATATTATATATTTGGTTAAATTTGATATTTTGTGTACAGTATATAATATGCATTTGGTGTACTTTCATATTTTATTTACAGTATAAAATATATATTTGCTGTACTTTGATATTTTACGTAGAGTATATAATATAAATTTGGTGTACTTTCATATTTTATGTACAGTAGATAACATATTTTTGTGGTACTTTCATATTTTAAGTACAGTATACAATATATATTTGATGAAATTTGATATTTTATGTACAGTATATAATATATATTTGGTGAAATTTGATATTTTATGCACAGTATATAATATATTTTTGGTGTACTTTCATATTTTATGTACAGTATATAATATATATTTTTTGAAATTTGATATTATATGTACAGTATATAATATATATTTGTTGAAATTTGATATTTTATGGACAGTATATAATATATATTTGGTGAAATTTGATATTTTATGTAAAGTATATAATATATACTTGGTGTATTTTCATATTTTATGTACAGTATGTAATATATATTTTTTGAAATTTGATATTATATGTACAGTATTTAGTATATATTTGGTGAAATTTGATATTTCAAGGACAGTATATAATATATATTAGGTGAAATTTCATATTATATGTACAGTATATAATATATATTTGCTGTCTTTTCATATTTTATGTATAGTATATAATGCACATTTGCTGAAATTTGATATTTTATATACAGTATATCAAATATATTTGGTGAAATTTGATATTTTATGTACAGTATATTATATATAGTTGTTAAAATTTGATATTTTATGTACAGTATATAATGTATATTTGGTGAAATTTGATATTTCATATACAGTATATAATATGTATTTGCTGTATTTTCATATTTTATGTATAGTATATAATATACATTTGGTGAAATTTGATATTTTATATACAGTATATCAAATATATTTGGTGAAATTTGATATTTTATGGACAGTATGATATATATATTTGGTGTACTTTCACAATTTATGTACAATATATATTATATATTTGGTTAAATTTGATATTTTGTGTACAGTATATAATATGCATTTGGTGTACTTTCATATTTTATTTACAGTATATAATATATATTTGCTGTACTTTGATATTTTATGTAGAGTATATAATATAAATTTGGTGTACTTTCATATTTCATGTACAGTAGATAACATATTTTTGGGGTACTTTCATATCTTATGTACAGTATGTAATATATATTTGGTTAAATTTGATATTATATGGACAGTATATAATATATATTTGGTGAAATTTGATATTTTATGGACAGTATATAATATATATTTGGTGAAATTTGATATTTTATGTACAGCATATAATATATATTTGGTGTACTTTCATCTTTTATGTACAGTATGTAATATTTATTTTTTGAAATTTGATATTTTATGTACAGTATATAATATATATTTCGTGGAATTTGATATTTTATGGACAGTATATAATATATATTTGGTGAAATTTGATATTTTATGTACAGTATATAATATGTATTTGCTGTATTTTCATATTTTATGTATAGTATATAATATACATTTGGTGAAATTTGATATTTTATATAGAGTATATCAAATATATTTGGTGAAATTTGATATTTTATGTACAGTATAATATATATATTTGGTGTACTTTCATAATTTATGTACAATATATATTATATATTTGGTTAAATTTGATATTTTGTGTACAGTATATAATATGCATTTGGTGTACTTTCATATTTTATTTACAGTATATAATATATATTTGCTCTACTTTGATATTTTATGTAGAGTATATAATATAAATTTGGTGTACTTTCATGTTTTATGTACAGTAGATAACATATTTTTGGGGTACTTTCATATTTTAAGTACAGTATACAATATATATTTGGTGAAATTTGATATTTTATGTACAGTATATAATATATATTAGGTGAAATTTGATATTTTATGTACAGTATATAATATATTTTTGGTGTACTTTCATATTTTATGTACAGTATATAATATATATTTTTTGAAATTTGATATTATATGCACAGTATATAATATATATTTGGTGAAATTTGATATTTTATGGACAGTATATAATATATATTTGGTGAAATTTGATATTTTATGTACAGTATATAATATGTATTTGCTGTGTTTTCATATTTTATGTATAGTATATAATATACATTTGGTGAAATTTGATATTTTATATACAGTATATCAAATATATTTGGTGAAATTTGATATTTTATGTACAGTATGATATATGTATTTGGTGTACTTTCATAATTTATGTACAATATATATTATATATTTGGTTAAATTTGATATTTTGTGTACAGTATATAATATGTATTTGGTGTACTTTCATATTTTATTTACAGTATATAATATATATTTGCTGTACTTTGATATTTTACGTAGAGTATATAATATAAATTTGGTGTACTTTCATATTTTATGTACAGTAGATAACATATTTTTGGGGTACTTTCATATTTTAAGTACAGTATACAATATATATTTGGTGAAATTTGATATTTTATGTACAGTATATAATATATATTTGGTGAAATTTGATATTTTATGTACAGTATATAATATATTTTTGGTGTACTTTCATATTTTATGTACAGTATATAATATATATTTTTTGAAATTTGATATTATATGTACAGTATATAATATATATTTGGTGAAATTTGATATTTTATGGACAGTATATAATATATATTTGGTGAAATTTGATATTTTATGTACAGTATATAATATGTATTTGCTGTATTTTCATATTTTATGTATAGTATATAATATACATTTGGTGAAATTTGATATTTTATATACAGTATATCAAATATATTTGGTGAAATTTGATATTTTATGGACACTATGATATATATATTTGGTGTACTTTCACAATTTATGTACAATATATATTATATATTTGGTTAAATTTGATATTTTGTGTACAGTTTATAATATGCATTTGGTGTACTTTCATATTTTATTTACAGTATATAATATATATTTGCTGTAGTTTGATATTTTATGTAGAGTATATAATATAAATTTGGTGTACTTTCATATTTTATGTACAGTAGATAACATATTTTTGGGGTACTTTCATATCTTATGTACAGTATGTAATATATATTTGGTTAAATTTGACATTATATGTACAGTATATAATATATATTTGGTGAAATTTGATATTTTATGGACAGTATATAATGTATATTTGGTGAAATTTGATATTTTATGTACAGCATATAATATATATTTGGTGTACTTTCATCTTTTATGTACAGTATGTAATATTTATTTTTTGAAATTTGATATTTTATGTACAGTATGTAATATATATTTCATGGAATTTGATATTTTATGGACAGTATATAATATATATTTGGTGAAATTTGATATTTTATGTACAGTATATAATATGTATTTTCTGTATTTTCATATTTTATGTATAGTATATAATATACATTTGGTGAAATTTTATATTTTATATACAGTATATCAAATATATTTGGTGAAATTTGATATTTTATGTACAGTATGATATATATATTTGGTGTACTTTCATAATTTATGTACAATATATATTATATATTTGGTTAAATTTGATATTTTGTGTACAGTATATAATATGCATTTGGTGTACTTTCATATTTTATTTACTGTATATAATATATATTTGCTGTACTTTGATATTTTATGTAGAGTATATAATATAAATTTGGTGTACTTTCATGTTTTATGTACAGTAGATAACATATTTTTGGGGTACTTTCATATTTTAAGTACAGTATACAATATATATTTGGTGAAATTTGATATGTTATGTACAGTATATAATATATATTTGGTGAAATTTGATATTTTATGTACAGTATATAATATATTTTTGGTGTACTTTCATATTTTATGTACAGTATATAATATATATTTTTTGAAATTTGATATTATATGCACAGTATATAATATATATTTGGTGAAATTTGATATTTTATGGACAGTATATAATATATATTTGGTGAAATTTGATATTTTATGTACAGTATATAATATGTATTTGCTGTGTTTTCATATTTTATGTATAGTATATAATATACATTTGGTGAAATTTGATATTTTATATACAGTATATCAAATATATTTGGTGAAATTAGATATTTTATGTACAGTATGATATATGTATTTGGTGTACTTTCATAATTTATGTACAATATATATTATATATTTGGTTAAATTTGATATTTTGTGTACAGTATATAATATGCATTTGGTGTACTTTCATATTTTATTTACAGTATATAATATATATTTGCTGTACTTTGATATTTTATGTAGAGTATATAATATAAATTTGGTGTACTTTCATATTTTATGTACAGTAGATAACATATTTTTGGGGTACTTTCATATTTTAAGTACAGTATACAATATATATTTGGTGAAATTTGATATTTTATGTACAGTATATAATATATATTTGGTGAAATTTGATATTTTATGTACAGTATATAATATATTTTTGGTGTACTTTCATATTTTATGTACAGTATATAATATATATTTTTTGAAATTTGATATTATATGTACAGTATATAATATATATTTGGTGAAATTTGATATTTTATGGACAGTATATAATATATATATGGTGAAATTTGATATTTTATGTACAGTATATAATATGTATTTGCTGTATTTTCATATTTTATGTATAGTATATAATATACATTTGGTTAAATTTGATATTTTATATACAGTATATCAAATATATTTGGTGAAATTTGATATTTTATGGACAGTATGATATATATATTTGGTGTACTTTCACAATTTATGTACAATGTATAATATATATTTGGTTAAATTTGATGTTTTGTGTACAGTGTATAATATGCATTTGGTGTACTTTCATATTTTATTTACAGTATATAATATATATTTGCTGTAGTTTGATATTTTATGCAGAGTATATAATATAAATTTGGTGTACTTTCATATTTTATGTACAGTAGATAACATATTTTTGGGGTACTTTCATATCTTATGTACAGTATGTAATATATATTTGGTTAAATTTGATATTATATGTACAGTATATAATATATATTTGGTGAAATTTGATATTTTATGGACAGTATATAATATATATTTGGTGAAATTTGATATTTTATGTACAGTATATAATATATTTTTGGTGTACTTTCATATTTTATGTACAGTATATAATATATATTTTTTGAAATTTGATATTATATGTACAGTATATAATATATATTTGGTGAAATTTGATATTTTATGGACAGTATATAATATATATTTGGTGAAATTTGATAATTTATGTACAGTATATAATATGTATTTGCTGTGTTTTCATATTTTATGTATAGTATATAATATACATTTGGTGAAATTTGATATTTTATATACAGTATATCAAATATACTTGGTGGAATTTGATATTTTATGTACAGTATGATATATGTATTTGGTGTACTTTCATAATTTATGTACAATATATATTATATATTTGGTTAAATTTGATATTTTGTGTACAGTATATAATATGCATTTGGTGTACTTTCATATTTTATTTACAGTATATAATATATATTTGCTGTACTTTGATATTTTATGTAGAGTATATAATATAAATTTGGTGTACTTTCATATTTTATGTACAGTAGATAACATATTTTTTGGGTACTTTCATATTTTAAGTACAGTGTACAATATATATTTGGTGAAATTTGATATTTTATGTACAGTATATAATATATATGTGGTGAAATTTGATATTTTATGTACAGTATATAATATATTTTTGGTGTACTTTCATATTTTATGTATAGTATATAATATATATTTTTTGAAATTTGATTTTATATGTACAGTATATAATATATATTTGGTGAAATTTGATATTTTATGGACAGTATATAATATATATTTGGTGAAATTTGATATTTTATATACAGTATATAATATGTATTTGCTGTATTTTCATATTTTATGTATAGTATATAATATACATTTGGTGAAATTTGATATTTTATATACAGTATATCAAATATATTTGGTGAAATTTGATATTTTATGGACAGTATGATATATATATTTGGTGTACTTTCACAATTTATGTACAATATATATTATATATTTGGTTAAATTTGATATTTTGTGTACAGTATATAATATGCATTTGGTGTACTTTCATATTTTATTTACAGTATATAATATATATTTGCTTTACTTTGATATTTTATGTAGAGTATATAATATAAATTTGGTGTACTTTCATATTTTATGTACAGTAGATAACATATTTTTGGGGTACTTTCATATCTTATGTACAGTATGTAATATATATTTGGTTAAATTTGATATTATATGTACAGTATATAATTTATATTTGGTGAAATTTGATATTTTATGGACAGTATATAATATATATTTGGTGAAATTTGATATTTTATGTACAGCATATAATATATATTTGGTGTACTTTCATCTTTTATGTACAGTATGTAATATTTATTTTTTGAAATTTGATATTTTATGTACAGTATATAATATATATTTCGTGGAATTTGATATTTTATGGACAGTATATAATATATATTTGGTGAAATTTGATATTTTATGTACAGTATATAATATGTATTTGCTGTATTTTCATATTTTATGTATAGTATATAATATACATTTGGTGAAATTTGATATTTTATATACAGTATATCAAATATATTTGGTGAAATTTGATATTTTATGTACAGTATGATATATATATTTGGTGTACTTTCATAATTTATGTGCAATATATATTATATATTTGGTTAAATTTGATATTTTGTGTGCAGTATATAATATGCATTTGGTGAACTTTCTTATTTTATTTACAGTATATAATATATATTTGCTGTACTTTGATATTTTATGCAGAGTATATAATATAAATTTGGTGTACTTTCATGTTTTATGTACAGTAGATAACATATTTTTGGGGTACTTTCATATTTTAAGTACAGTATACAATATATATTTGGTGAAATTTGATATTTTATGTACAGTATATAATATATATTTGGTGAAATTTGATATTTTATGTACAGTATATAATATATTTTTGGTGTACTTTCATATTTTATGTACAGTATATAATATATATTTTTTGAAATTTGATATTATATGTACACTATATAATATATATTTGGTGAAATTTGATATTTTATGGACAGTATATAATATATATTTGGTGAAATTTGATATTTTATGTACAGTATGTAATATGCATTTGCTGTGTTTTCATAGTTTATGTATAGTATATAATATACATTTGGTGAAATTTGATATTTTATATACAGTATATCAAATATATTTGGTGAAATTTGATATTTTATGTACAGTATGATATATGTATATGGTGTACTTTCATAATTTATGTACAATATATATTATATATTTGGTTAAATTTGATATTTTGTGTACAGTATATAATATGCATTTGGTGTACTTTCATATTTTATTTACAGTATATAATATATATTTGCTGTACTTTGATATTTTATGTAGAGTATATAATATAAATTTGGTGTACTTTCATATTTTATGTACAGTAGATAACATATTTTTTGGGTACTTTCATATTTCAAGTACAGTATACAATATATATTTGGTGAAATTTGATATTTTATGTACAGTATATAATATATATGTGGTGAAATTTGATATTTTATGTACAGTATATAATATATTTTTGGTGTACTTTCATATTTTATGTATAGTATATAATATATATTTTTTGAAATTTGATTTTATATGTACAGTATATAATATATGTTTGGTGAAATTTGATATTTTATGGACAGTATATAATATATATTTGGTGAAATTTGATATTTTATGTACAGTATATAATATGTATTTGCTGTATTTTCATATTTTATGTATAGTATATAATATACATTTAGTGAAATTTGATATTTTATATACAGTATATCAAATATATTTGGTGAAATTTGATATTTTATGGACAGTATGATATATATATTTGGTGTACTTACACAATTTATGTACAATATATATTATATATTTGGTTAAATTTGATATTTTGTGTACAGTATATAATATGCATTTGGTGTACTTTCATATTTTATTTACAGTATAAAATATATATTTGCTGTACTTTGATATTTTACGTAGAGTATATAATATAAATTTGGTGTACTTTCATATTTTATGTACAGTAGATAACATATTTTTGTGGTACTTTCATATTTTAAGTACAGTATACAATATATATTTGATGAAATTTGATATTTTATGTACAGTATATAATATATATTTGGTGAAATTTGATATTTTATGTACAGTATATAATATATTTTTGGTGTACTTTCATATTTTATGTACAGTATATAATATATATTTTTTGAAATTTGATATTATATGTACAGTATATAATATATATTTGTTGAAATTTGATATTTTATGGACAGTATATAATATATATTTGGTGAAATTTGATATTTTATGTAAAGTATATAATATATACTTGGTGTATTTTCATATTTTATGTACAGTATGTAATATATATTTTTTAAAATTTGATATTATATGTACAGTATTTAGTATATATTTGGTGAAATTTGATATTTCAAGGACAGTATATAATATATATTAGGTGAAATTTCATATTATATGTACAGTATATAATATATATTTGCTGTCTTTTCATATTTTATGTATAGTATATAATGCACATTTGCTGAAATTTGATATTTTATATACAGTATATCAAATATATTTGGTGAAATTTGATATTTTATGTACAGTATATTATATATAGTTGTTGAAATTTGATATTTTATGTACAGTATATAATGTATATTTGGTGAAATTTGATATTTCATATACAGTATATAATATATATTTGCTGTACTTTCATATTTTATATACAGTATATCATATATATTTTGTTAAATTTGATATTTTATGCACTGTATATAATACATATTTAGTGTACTTTCATGTTTTATGTACAGTATATAGTATATATTAGGTGAAATTTGATGTTCTATATACAGTATATAATATATATTTCGTCTACTTTCATATTTCATATACAGTATAAAATAAATTTGGTGTACTTTCATATTTTATGTACAGCATATAATATATATTTGGTGTACTTTCATATTTTATTTACAGTAGATAACATATATTTGGTGTACTTTCATATTTTATTTACAGTAGATAACATATATTTGGTGTACTTTCATATTTTATATACAGTATACAATATATATTTGGTGAAATTTGATATTTTCTGTACAGTATACAATATATATTTGGTGAAATTTGATATTTTATGTACAGTATATAATATATATTTGGTGAAATTTGATATTTTATGTACAGTATATAATATATTTTTGGTGTAATTTCATATTTTATGTATAGTATATAATATATATTTTTTGAAATTTGATATTATATGTACAGTATATAATATATATTTGGTGAAATTTGATATTTTATGGACAGTATATAATATATATTTGGTGTACTTTCATATTTCATATACACTATATAGTATATATTTTCTGAAATTTGATATTTTATGTACAGTATATAATATATATTTGGTGAAATTTGATATTTCATGTACGGCATTTAATATATATTTGTTGAAATTTGATATTTTATGTACAGTATATAATATATATTTGCTGTATTTTCATATTTTATGTATGGTATATAATATATATTTGGTGAAATTTGATATTTTATGCACAGCATATAATATATATTTGGTGAAATTTGGTATTTTATGTACAGTATATAATGTATTTCTGGTGTACTTTCATATTTTATGAACAGGATATAATATATATTTTTTGAAATTTGATATTACATGTACAGTATATAATACATATTTGGTGTAATTTGATATTTTATGGACAGTATATAATATATATTTGGTGAAATTTGTTATTTTATGTACAGTATATAATATATATTTGGTGTACTTTCATCTTTTATGTACAGTATGTAATATATATTTTTTGAAATTTGATATTTTATGTACAGTATATAATATATATTTTGTGGAATTTGATATTTTATGGACAGTATATAATATATTTTAGGTGAAATTTGATATTTTATGTACAGTATATAATATGTATTTGCTGTATTTTCATATTTTATTTATAGTATATAATATACATTTGGTGAAATTTGGTATTTTATATACAGTATTTCAAATATATTTGGTGAAATTTGATATTTTATGTACAGTATGATATATATATTTGGTGTACTTTCATAATTTATGTACAATATATATTATATATTTGGTTAAATTTGATATTTTGTGTACAGTAGATAATATGCATTTGGTGAACTTTCATATTTTTTTACAGTATATAATATATATTTGCTGTACTTTGATATTTTATGTAGAGTATATAATATATATTTGGTGTACTTTCATATTTTATGTACAGTAGATAACATATTTTTGGGGAACTTTCATATTTTATGTACAGTATACAATATATATTTGGTGAAATTTGATATTTTCTGTACAGTATATAATATATATTTGGTGAAATTTGATATTTTATGTACAGTATATAATATATTTTTGGTGTACTTTCATATTTTATGTACAGTATATAATATATATTTTTTGAAATTTGATACATGTACAGTATATAATATATATTTGGTGAAATTTGATATTTTATGGACAGTATATAATATATATTTGGTGAAATTTGATATTTTATGTAAAGTATATTATATATACTTGGTGTACTTTCATATTTTATGTACAGTATGTAATATATATTTTTTGAAATTTGATATTATATGTACAGTATTTAATATATATTTGGTGAAATTTGATATTTCATGGACAGTATATAATATATATTAGGTGAAATTTCATATTATATGTACAGTATATAATATATATTTGCTGTCTTTTCATATTTTATGTATAGTATATAATGCACATTTGCTGAAATTTGATATTTTATATACAGTATATCAAATATATTTGGTGAAATTTGATATTTTATGTACAGTATATTATATATAGTTGTTAAAATTTGATATTTTATGTACAGTATATAATGTATATTTGGTGAAATTTGATATTTCATATACAGTATATAATATGTATTTGCTGTATTTTCATATTTTATGTATAGTATATAATATACATTTGGTGAAATTTGATATTTTATATACAGTATATCAAATATATTTGGTGAAATTTGATATTTTATGGACAGTATGATATATATATTTGGTGTACTTTCACAATTTATGTACAATATATATTATATATTTGGTTAAATTTGATATTTTGTGTACAGTATATAATATGCATTTGGTGTACTTTCATATTTTATTTACAGTATATAATATATATTTGCTGTAGTTTGATATTTTATGTAGTGTATATAATATAAATTTGGTGTACTTTCATATTTTATGTACAGTAGATAACATATTTTTGGGGTACTTTCATATCTTATGTACAGTATGTAATATATATTTGGTTAAATTTGATATTATATGTACAGTATATAATATATATTTGGTGAAATTTGATATTTTATGGACAGTATATAATATATATTTGGTGAAATTTGATATTTTATGTACAGCATATAATATATATTTGGTGTACTTTCATCTTTTATGTACAGTATGTAATATTTATTTTTTGAAATTTGATATTTTATGTACAGTATATAATATATATTTCGTGGAATTTGATATTTTATGGACAGTATATAATATATATTTGGTGAAATTTGATATTTTATGTACAGTATATAATATGTATTTGCTGTATTTTCATATTTTATGTATAGTATATAATATACATTTGGTGAAATTTGATATTTTATATACAGTATATCAAATATATTTGGTGAAATTTGATATTTTATGTACAGTATGATATATATATTTGGTGTACTTTCATAATTTACGTACAATATATATTATATATTTGGTTAAATTTGATATTTTGTGTACAGTATATAATATGCATTTGGTGTACTTTCATATTTTATTTACAGTATATAATATATATTTGCTGTACTTTGATATTTTATGTAGAGTATATAATATAAATTTGGTGTACTTTCATGTTTTATGTACAGTAGATATATTTTTGGGGTACTTTCATATTTTAAGTACAGTATACAATATATATTTGGTGAAATTTGATATTTTATGTACAGTATATAATATATATTTGGTGAAATTTGATATTTTATGTACGGTATATAATATATTTTTGGTGTACTTTCATATTTTATGTACAGTATATAATATATATTTTTTGAAATTTGATATTATATGTACAGTATATAATATATATTTGGTGAAATTTGATATTTTATGGACAGTATATAATATATATTTGGTGAAATTTGATATTTTATGGACAGTATATAATATGTATTTGCTGTATTTTCATATTTTATGTATAGTATATAATATACATTTGGTGAAATTTGATATTTTATATACAGTATATCAAATATATTTGGTGAAATTTGATATTTTATGGACAGTATGATATATATATTTGGTGTACTTTCACAATTTATGTACAATATATATTATATATTTGGTTAAATTTGATATTTTGTGTACAGTATATAATATGCATTTGGTGTACTTTCATATTTTATTTACAGTATATAATATATATTTGCTGTAGTTTGATATTTTATGTAGAGTATATAATATAAATTTGGTGTACTTTCATATTTCATGTACAGTAGATAACATATTTTTGGGGTACTTTCATATCTTATGTACAGTATGTAATATATATTTGGTTAAATTTGATATTATATGGACAGTATATAATATATATTTGGTGAAATTTGATATTTTATGGACAGTATATAATATTTATTTGGTGAAATTTGATATTTTATGTACAGCATATAATATATATTTGGTGTACTTTCATCTTTTATGTACAGTATGTAATATTTATTTTTTGAAATTTGATATTTTATGTACAGTATATAATATATATTTCGTGGAATTTGATATTTTATGGACAGTATATAATATATATTTGGTGAAATTTGATATTTTATGTACAGTATATAATATGTATTTGCTGTATTTTCATATTTTATGTATAGTATATAATATACATTTGGTGAAATTTGATATTTTATATAGAGTATATCAAATATATTTGGTGAAATTTGATATTTTATGTACAGTATAATATATATATTTGGTGTACTTTCATAATTTATGTACAATATATATTATATATTTGGTTAAATTTGATATTTTGTGTACAGTATATAATATGCATTTGGTGTACTTTCATATTTTATTTACAGTATATAATATATATTTGCTCTACTTTGATATTTTATGTAGAGTATATAATATAAATTTGGTGTACTTTCATGTTTTATGTACAGTAGATAACATATTTTTGGGGTACTTTCATATTTTAAGTACAGTATACAATATATATTTGGTGAAATTTGATATTTTATGTACAGTATATAATATATATTAGGTGAAATTTGATATTTTATGTACAGTATATAATATATTTTTGGTGTACTTTCATATTTTATGTACAGTATATAATATATATTTTTTGAAATTTGATATTATATGCACAGTATATAATATATATTTGGTGAAATTTGATATTTTATGGACAGTATATAATATATATTTGGTGAAATTTGATATTTTATGTACAGTATATAATATGTATTTGCTGTGTTTTCATATTTTATGTATAGTATATAATATACATTTGGTGAAATTTGATATTTTATATACAGTATATCAAATATATTTGGTGAAATTTGATATTTTATGTACAGTATGATATATGTATTTGGTGTACTTTCATAATTTATGTACAATATATATTATATATTTGGGTAAATTTGATATTTTGTGTACAGTATATAATATGTATTTGGTGTACTTTCATATTTTATTTACAGTATATAATATATATTTGCTGTACTTTGATATTTTACGTAGAGTATATAATATAAATTTGGTGTACTTTCATATTTTATGTACAGTAGATAACATATTTTTGGGGTACTTTCATATTTTAAGTACAGTATACAATATATATTTGGTGAAATTTGATATTTTATGTACAGTATATAATATATATTTGGTGAAATTTGATATTTTATGTACAGTATATAATATATTTTTGGTGTACTTTCATATTTTATGTACAGTATATAATATATATTTTTTGAAATTTGATATTATATGTACAGTATATAATATATATTTGGTGAAATTTGATATTTTATGGACAGTATATAATATATATTTGGTGAAATTTGATATTTTATGTACAGTATATAATATGTATTTGCTGTATTTTCATATTTTATGTATAGTATATAATATACATTTGGTGAAATTTGATATTTTATATACAGTATATCAAATATATTTGGTGAAATTTGATATTTTATGGACACTATGATATATATATTTGGTGTACTTTCACAATTTATGTACAATATATATTATATATTTGGTTAAATTTGATATTTTGTGTACAGTATATAATATGCATTTGGTGTACTTTCATATTTTATTTACAGTATATAATATATATTTGCTGTAGTTTGATATTTTATGTAGAGTATATAATATAAATTTGGTGTACTTTCATATTTTATGTACAGTAGATAACATATTTTTGGGGTACTTTCATATCTTATGTACAGTATGTAATATATATTTGGTTAAATTTGACATTATATGTACAGTATATAATATATATTTGGTGAAATTTGATATTTTATGGACAGTATATAATGTATATTTGGTGAAATTTGATATTTTATGTACAGCATGTAATATATATTTGGTGTACTTTCATCTTTTATGTACAGTATGTAATATTTATTTTTTGAAATTTGATATTTTATGTACAGTATGTAATATATATTTCATGGAATTTGATATTTTATGGACAGTATATAATATATATTTGGTGAAATTTGATATTTTATGTACAGTATATAATATGTATTTTCTGTATTTTCATATTTTATGTATAGTATATAATATACATTTGGTGAAATTTGATATTTTATATACAGTATATCAAATATATTTGGTGAAATTTGATATTTTATGTACAGTATGATATATATATTTGGTGTACTTTCATAATTTATGTACAATATATATTATATATTTGGTTAAATTTGATATTTTGTGTACAGTATATAATATGCATTTGGTGTACTTTCATATTTTATTTACAGTATATAATATATATTTGCTGTACTTTGATATTTTATGTAGAGTATATAATATAAATTTGGTGTACTTTCATGTTTTATGTACAGTAGATAACATATTTTTGGGGTACTTTCATATTTTAAGTACAGTATACAATATATATTTGGTGAAATTTGATATGTTATGTACAGTATATAATATATATTTGGTGAAATTTGATATTTTATGTACAGTATATAATATATTTTTGGTGTACTTTCATATTTTATGTACAGTATATAATATATATTTTTTGAAATTTGATATTATATGCACAGTATATAATATATATTTGGTGAAATTTGATATTTTATGGACAGTATATAATATATATTTGGTGAAATTTGATATTTTATGTACAGTATATAATATGTATTTGCTGTGTTTTCATATTTTATGTATAGTATATAATATACATTTGGTGAAATTTGATATTTTATATACAGTATATCAAATATATTTGGTGAAATTAGATATTTTATGTACAGTATGATATATGTATTTGGTGTACTTTCATAATTTATGTACAATATATATTATATATTTGGTTAAATTTGATATTTTGTGTACAGTATATAATATGCATTTGGTGTACTTTCATATTTTATTTACAGTATATAATATATATTTGCTGTACTTTGATATTTTATGTAGAGTATATAATATAAATTTGGTGTACTTTCATATTTTATGTACAGTAGATAACATATTTTTGGGGTACTTTCATATTTTAAGTACAGTATACAATATATATTTGGTGAAATTTGATATTTTATGTACAGTATATAATATATATTTGGTGAAATTTGATATTTTATGTACAGTATATAATATATTTTTGGTGTACTTTCATATTTTATGTACAGTATATAATATATATTTTTTGAAATTTGATATTATATGTACAGTATATAATATATATTTGGTGAAATTTGATATTTTATGGACAGTATATAATATATATATGGTGAAATTTGATATTTTATGTACAGTATATAATATGTATTTGCTGTATTTTCATATTTTATGTATAGTATATAATATACATTTGGTTAAATTTGATATTTTATATACAGTATATCAAATATATTTGGTGAAATTTGATATTTTATGGACAGTATGATATATATATTTGGTGTACTTTCACAATTTATCTACAATATATATTATATATTTGGTTAAATTTGATATTTTGTGTACAGTATATAATATGCATTTGGTGTACTTTCATATTTTATTTACAGTATATAATATATATTTGCTGTAGTTTGATATTTTATGTAGAGTATATAATATAAATTTGGTGTACTTTCATATTTTATGTACAGTAGATAACATATTTTTGGGGTACTTTCATATCTTATGTACAGTATGTAATATATATTTGGTTAAATTTGATATTATATGTACAGTATATAATTTATATTTGGTGAAATTTGATATTTTATGGACAGTATATAATATATATTTGGTGAAATTTGATATTTTATGTACAGCATATAATATATATTTGGTGTACTTTCATCTTTTATGTACAGTATGTAATATTTATTTTTTGAAATTTGATATTTTATGTACAGTATAAAATATATATTTCGTGGAATTTGATATTTTATGGACAGTATATAATATATATTTGGTGAAATTTGATATTTTATGTACAGTATATAATATGTATTTGCTGTATTTTCATATTTTATGTATAGTATATAATATACATTTGGTGAAATTTGATATTTTATATACAGTATATCAAATATATTTGGTGAAATTTGATATTTTATGTACAGTATGATATATATATTTGGTGTACTTTCATAATTTATGTACAATATATATTATATATTTGGTTAAATTTGATATTTTGTGTGCAGTATATAATATGCATTTGGTGTACTTTCATATTTTATTTACAGTATATAATATATATTTGCTGTACTTTGATATTTTATGTAGAGTATATAATATAAATTTGGTGTACTTTCATGTTTTATGTACAGTAGATAACATATTATTGGGGTACTTTCATATTTTAAGTACAGTATACAATATATATTTGGTGAAATTTGATATGTTATGTACAGAATATAATATATATTTGGTGAAATTTGATATTTTATGTACAGTATATAATATATTTTTGGTGTACTTTCATATTTTATGTACAGTATATAATATATATTTTTTGAAATTTGATATTATATGCACAGTCTATAATATATATTTGGTGAAATTTGATATTTTATGGACAGTATATAATATATATTTGGTGAAATTTGATATTTTATGTACAGTATATAATATGTATTTGCTGTGTTTTCATATTTTATGTATAGTATATAATATACATTTGGTGAAATTTGATATTTTATATACAGTATATCAAATATATTTGGTGAAATTTGATATTTTATGTACAGTATGATATATGTATTTGGTGTACTTTCATAATTTATGTACAATATATATTATATATTTGGTTAAATTTGATATTTTGTGTACAGTATATAATATGCATTTGGTGTACTTTCATATTTTATTTACAGTATAAAATATATATTTGCTGTACTTTGATATTTTACGTAGAGTATATAATATAAATTTGGTGTACTTTCATATTTTATGTACAGTAGATAACATATTTTTGTGGTACTTTCATATTTTAAGTACAGTATACAATATATATTTGATGAAATTTGATATTTTATGTACAGTATATAATATATATTTGGTGAAATTTGATATTTTATGTACAGTATATAATATATTTTTGGTGTACTTTCATATTTTATGTACAGTATATAATATATATTTTTTGAAATTTGATATTATATGTACAGTATATAATATATATTTGGTGAAATTTGATATTTTATGGACAGTATATAATATATATTTGGTGAAATTTGATATTTTATGTAAAGTATATAATATATACTTGGTGTATTTTCATATTTTATGTACAGTATGTAATATATATTTTTTGAAATTTGATATTATATGTACAGTATTTAGTATATATTTGGTGAAATTTGATATTTCAAGGACAGTATATAATATATATTAGGTGAAATTTCATATTATATGTACAGTATATAATATATATTTGCTGTCTTTTCATATTTTATGTATAGTATATAATGCACATTTGCTGAAATTTGATATTTTATATACAGTATATCAAATATATTTGGTGAAATTTGATATTTTATGTACAGTATATTATATATAGTTGTTGAAATTTGATATTTTATGTACAGTATATAATGTATATTTGGTGAAATTTGATATTTCATATACAGTATATAATATATATTTGCTGTACTTTCATATTTTATATACAGTATATCATATATATTTTGTGAAATTTGATATTTTATGCACTGTATATAATACATATTTAGTGTACTTTCATGTTTTATGTACAGTATATAGTATATATTAGGTGAAATTTGATGTTTTATATACAGTATACAATATATATTTCGTCTACTTTCATATTTCATATACAGTATAAAATAAATTTGGTGTACTTTCATATTTTATGTACAGCATATAATATATATTTGGTGTACTTTCATATTTTATTTACAGTAGATAACATATATTTGGTGTACTTTCATATTTTATATACAGTATACAATATATATTTGGTGAAATTTGATATTTTCTGTACAGTATACAATATATATTTGGTGAAATTTGATATTTTATGTACAGTATATAATATATATTTGGTGTACTTTCATATTTTATATACAGTATATAGTATATATTTTCTGAAATTTGATATTTTATGTACAGTATATAATATATATTTGGTGAAATTTGATATTTCATGTACGGCATTTAATATATATTTGTTGAAATTTGATATTTTATGTACAGTATATAATATATATTTGCTGTATTTTCATATTTTATGTATGGTATATAATATATATTTGGTGAAATTTGATATTTTATGCACAGCATATAATATATATTTGGTGTAATTTGATATTTTATGTACAGTATATAATGTATTTCTGGTGTACTTTCATATTTTATGAACAGGATATAATATATATTTTTTGAAATTTGATATTACATGTACAGTATATAATACATATTTGGTGTAATTTGATATTTTATGGACAGTATATAATATATATTTGGTGAAATTTGTTATTTTATGTACAGTATATAATATATATTTGGTGTACTTTCATCTTTTATGTACAGTATGTAATATATATTTTTTGAAATTTGATATTTTATGTACAGTATATAATATATATTTTGTGGAATTTGATATTTTATGGACAGTATATAATATATTTTAGGTGAAATTTGATATTTTATGTACAGTATATAATATGTATTTGCTGTATTTTCATATTTTATTTATAGTATATAATATACATTTGGTGAAATTTGGTATTTTATATACAGTATTTCAAATATATTTGGTGAAATTTGATATTTTATGTACAGTATGATATATATATTTGGTGTACTTTCATAATTTATGTACAATATATATTATATATTTGGTTAAATTTGATATTTTGTGTACAGTATATAATATGCATTTGGTGAACTTTCATATTTTTTTACAGTATATAATATATATTTGCTGTACTTTGATATTTTATGTAGAGTATATAATATATATTTGGTGTACTTTCATATTTTATGTACAGTAGATAACATATTTTTGGGGAACTTTCATATTTTATGTACAGTATACAATATATATTTGGTGAAATTTGATATTTTCTGTACAGTATATAATATATATTTGGTGAAATTTGATATTTTATGTACAGTATATAATATATTTTTTGTGTACTTTCATATTTTATGTACAGTATATAATATATATTTTTTGAAATTTGATACATGTACAGTATATAATATATATTTGGTGAAATTTGATATTTTATGGACAGTATATAATATATATTTGGTGAAATTTGATATTTTATGTAAAGTATATAATATATACTTGGTGTACTTTCATATTTTATGTACAGTATGTAATATATATTTTTTGAAATTTGATATTATATGTACAGTATTTAGTATATATTTGGTGAAATTTGATATTTCATGGACAGTATATAATATATATTAGGTGAAATTTCATATTATATGTACAGTATATAATATATATTTGCTGTCTTTTCATATTTTATGTATAGTATATAATGCACATTTGCTGAAATTTGATATTTTATATACAGTATATCAAATATATTTGGTGAAATTTGATATTTTATGTACAGTATATTATATATAGTTGTTAAAATTTGATATTTTATGTACAGTATATAATGTATATTTGGTGAAATTTGATATTTCATATACAGTATATAATATGTATTTGCTGTATTTTCATATTTTATGTATAGTATATAATATACATTTGGTGAAATTTGATATTTTATATACAGTATATCAAATATATTTGGTGAAATTTGATATTTTATGGACAGTATGATATATATATTTGGTGTACTTTCACAATTTATGTACAATATATATTATATATTTGGTTAAATTTGATATTTTGTGTACAGTATATAATATGCATTTGGTGTACTTTCATATTTTATTTACAGTATATAATATATATTTGCTGTAGTTTGATATTTTATGTAGTGTATATAATATAAATTTGGTGTACTTTCATATTTTATGTACAGTAGATAACATATTTTTGGGGTACTTTCATATCTTATGTACAGTATGTAATATATATTTGGTTAAATTTGATATTATATGTACAGTATATAATATATATTTGGTGAAATTTGATATTTTATGGACAGTATATAATATATATTTGGTGAAATTTGATATTTTATGTACAGCATATAATATATATTTGGTGTACTTTCATCTTTTATGTACAGTATGTAATATTTATTTTTTGAAATTTGATATTTTATGTACAGTATATAATATATATTTCGTGGAATTTGATATTTTATGGACAGTATATAATATATATTTGGTGAAATTTGATATTTTATGTACAGTATATAATATGTATTTGCTGTATTTTCATATTTTATGTATAGTATATAATATACATTTGGTGAAATTTGATATTTTATATACAGTATATCAAATATATTTGGTGAAATTTGATATTTTATGTACAGTATGATATATATATTTGGTGTACTTTCATAATTTACGTACAATATATATTATATATTTGGTTAAATTTGATATTTTGTGTACAGTATATAATATGCATTTGGTGTACTTTCATATTTTATTTACAGTATATAATATATATTTGCTGTACTTTGATATTTTATGTAGAGTATATAATATAAATTTGGTGTACTTTCATGTTTTATGTACAGTAGATATATTTTTGGGGTACTTTCATATTTTAAGTACAGTATACAATATATATTTGGTGAAATTTGATATTTTATGTACAGTATATAATATATATTTGGTGAAATTTGATATTTTATGTACAGTATATAATATATTTTTGGTGTACTTTCATATTTTATGTACAGTATATAATATATATTTTTTGAAATTTGATATTATATGTACAGTATATAATATATATTTGGTGATATTTGATATTTTATGGACAGTATATAATATATATTTGGTGAAATTTGATATTTTATGTACAGTATGTAATATGTATTTGCTGTGTTTTCATATTTTATGTATAGTATATAATATACATTTGGTGAAATTTGATATTTTATATAGAGTATATCAAATATATTTGGTGAAATTTGATATTTTATGTACAGTATGATATATGTATTTGGTGTACTTTCATAATTTATGTACAATATATATTATATATTTGGTTAAATTTGATATTTTGTGTACAGTATATAATATGCATTTGGTGTACTTTCATATTTTATTTACAGTATATAATATATATTTGCTGTACTTTGATATTTTATGTAGAGTATATAATATAAATTTGGTGTACTTTCATGTTTTATGTACAGTAGATAACATATTTTTGTGGTACTTTCATATTTTAAGTACAGTATACAATATATATTTGGTGAAATTTGATATTTTATGGACAGTATATAATATATATTTGGTGAAATTTGATATTTTATGTACAGTATATAATATATTTTTGGTGTACTTTCATATTTTATGTACAGTATATAATATATATTTTTTGAAATTTGATATTATATGTACAGTATATAATATATATTTGGTGAAATTTGATATTTTATGGACAGTATATAATATATATTTGGTGAAATTTGATATTTTATGGACAGTATATAATATGTATTTGCTGTGTTTTCATATTTTATGTATAGTATATAATATACATTTGGTGATATTTGATATTTTATATACAGTATATCAAATATATTTGGTGAAATTTGATATTTTATGTACAGTATGATATATGTATTTGGTGTACTTTCATAATTTATGTACTATATATCATATATTTGGTTAAATTTGATATTTTGTGTACAGTATATAATATGCATTTGGTGTACTTTCATATTTTATTTACAGTATATAATATATATTTGCTGTACTTTGATATTTTATATAGAGTATATAATATATATTTGGTGTACTTTCATATTTTATGTACAGTAGATAACACATTTTTGGGGTACTTTCATATTTTAAGTACAGTATACAATATATATTTGGTGAAATTTGATATTTTATGTACAGTATATAATATATATTTGGTGAAATTTGATATTTTATGTACAGTATATAATATATTTTTGGTGTACTTTCATATTTTATGTACAGTATATAATATATATTTTTTGAAATTTGATATTATATGTACAGTATATAATATATATTTGGTGAAATTTGATATTTTATGGACAGTATATAATATATATTTGGTGAAATTTGATATTTTATGTACAGTATATAATATGTATTTGCTGTATTTTCATATTTTTTGTATAGTATATAATATACATTTGGTGAAATTTGATATTTTATATACAGTATATCAAATATATTTGGTGAAATTTGATATTTTATGGACAGTATGATATATATATTTGGTGTACTTTCACAATTTATGTACAATATATATTATATATTTGGTTAAATTTGATATTTTGTGTACAGTATATAATATGCATTTGGTGTACTTTCATATTTTATTTACAGTATATAATATATATTTGCTGTAGTTTGATATTTTATGTAGAGTATATAATATAAATTTGGTGTACTTTCATATTTCATGTACAGTAGATAACATATTTTTGGGGTACTTTCATATCTTATGTACAGTATGTAATATATATTTGGTTAAATTTGATATTATATGGACAGTATATAATATATATTTGGTGAAATTTGATATTTTATGGACAGTATATAATATATATTTGGTGAAATTTGATATTTTATGTACAGCATATAATATATATTTGGTGTACTTTCATCTTTTATGTACAGTATGTAATATTTATTTTTTGAAATTTGATATTTTATGTACAGTATATAATATATATTTCGTGGAATTTGATATTTTATGGACAGTATATAATATATATTTGGTGAAATTTGATATTTTATGTACAGTATATAATATGTATTTGCTGTATTTTCATATTTTATGTATAGTATATATTATATATTTGGTTAAATTTGATATTTTGTGTACAGTATATAATATGCATTTGGTGTACTTTCATATTTTATTTACAGTATATAATATATATTTGCTCTACTTTGATATTTTATGTAGAGTATATAATATAAATTTGGTGTACTTTCATGTTTTATGTACAGTAGATAACATATTTTTGGGGTACTTTCATATTTTAAGTACAGTATACAATATATATTTGGTGAAATTTGATATTTTATGTACAGTATATAATATATATTTGGTGAAATTTGATATTTTATGTACAGTATATAATATATTTTTGGTGTACTTTCATATTTTATGTACAGTATATAATATATATTTTTTGAAATTTGATATTATATGCACAGTATATAATATATATTTGGTGAAATTTGATATTTTATGGACAGTATATAATATATATTTGGTGAAATTTGATATTTTATGGACAGTATATAATATATATTTGGTGAAATTTGATATTTTATGGACAGTATATAATATGTATTTGCTGTGTTTTCATATTTTATGTATAGTATATAATATACATTTGGTGATATTTGATATTTTATATACAGTATATCAAATATATTTGGTGAAATTTGATATTTTATGTACAGTATGATATATGTATTTGGTGTACTTTCATAATTTATGTACTATATATCATATATTTGGTTAAATTTGATATTTTGTGTACAGTATATAATATGCATTTGGTGTACTTTCATATTTTATTTACAGTATATAATATATATTTGCTGTACTTTGATATTTTATATAGAGTATATAATATATATTTGGTGTACTTTCATATTTTATGTACAGTAGATAACACATTTTTGGGGTACTTTCATATTTTAAGTACAGTATACAATATATATTTGGTGAAATTTGATATTTTATGTACAGTATATAATATATATTTGGTGAAATTTGATATTTTATGTACAGTATATAATATATTTTTGGTGTACTTTCATATTTTATGTACAGTATATAATATATATTTTTTGAAATTTGATATTATATGTACAGTATGTAATATATATTTGGTTAAATTTGATATTATATGGACAGTATATAATATATATTTGGTGAAATTTGATATTTTATGTACAGTATATAATATGTATTTGCTGTATTTTCATATTTTATGTATAGTATATAATATACATTTGGTGAAATTTGATATTTTATATACAGTATATCAAATATATTTGGTGAAATTTGATATTTTATGGACAGTATGATATATATATTTGGTGTACTTTCACAATTTATGTACAATATATATTATATATTTGGTTAAATTTGATATTTTGTGTACAGTATATAATATGCATTTGGTGTACTTTCATATTTTATTTACAGTATATAATATATATTTGCTGTAGTTTGATATTTTATGTAGAGTATATAATATAAATTTGGTGTACTTTCATATTTTATGTACAGTAGATAACATATTTTTGGGGTACTTTCATATCTTATGTACAGTATGTAATATATATTTGGTTAAATTTGACATTATATTGACAGTATATAATATATATTTGGTGAAATTTGATATTTTATGGACAGTATATAATATATATTTGGTGAAATTTGATATTTTATGTACAGCATATAATATATATTTGGTGTACTTTCATCTTTTATGTACAGTATGTAATATTTATTTTTTGAAATTTGATATTTTATGTACAGTATATAATATATATTTCGTGGAATTTGATATTTTATGGACAGTATATAATATATATTTGGTGAAATTTGATATTTTATGTACAGTATATAATATGTATTTGCTGTATTTTCATATTTTATGTATAGTATATATTATATATTTGGTTAAATTTGATATTTTGTGTACAGTATATAATATGCATTTGGTGTACTTTCATATTTTATTTACAGTATATAATATATATTTGCTCTACTTTGATATTTTATGTAGAGTATATAATATAAATTTGGTGTACTTTCATGTTTTATGTACAGTAGATAACATATTTTTGGGGTACTTTCATATTTTAAGTACAGTATACAATATATATTTGGTGAAATTTGATATTTTATGGACAGTATATAATATATATTTGGTGAAATTTGATATTTTATGTACAGTATATAATATATTTTTGGTGTACTTTCATATTTTATGTACAGTATATAATATATATTTTTTGAAATTTGATATTATATGTACAGTATATAATATATATTTGGTGAAATTTGATATTTTATGGACAGTATATAATATATATTTGGTGAAATTTGATATTTTATGGACAGTATATAATATGTATTTGCTGTATTTTCATATTTTATGTATAGTATATAATATACATTTGGTGAAATTTGATATTTTATATACAGTATATCAAATATATTTGGTGAAATTTGATATTTTATGGACAGTATGATATATATATTTGGTGTACTTTCACAATTTATGTACAATATATATTATATATTTGGTTAAATTTGATATTTTGTGTACAGTATATAATATGCATTTGGTGTACTTTCATATTTTATTTACAGTATATAATATATATTTGCTGTAGTTTGATATTTTATGTAGAGTATATAATATAAATTTGGTGTACTTTCATATTTCATGTACAGTAGATAACATATTTTTGGGGTACTTTCATATCTTATGTACAGTATGTAATATATATTTGGTTAAATTTGATATTATATGGACAGTATATAATATATATTTGGTGAAATTTGATATTTTATGGACAGTATATAATATATATTTGGTGAAATTTGATATTTTATGTACAGCATATAATATATATTTGGTGTACTTTCATCTTTTATGTACAGTATGTAATATTTATTTTTTGAAATTTGATATTTTATGTACAGTATATAATATATATTTCGTGGAATTTGATATTTTATGGACAGTATATAATATATATTTGGTGAAATTTGATATTTTATGTACAGTATATAATATGTATTTGCTGTATTTTCATATTTTATGTATAGTATATAATATACATTTGGTGAAATTTGATATTTTATATAGAGTATATCAAATATATTTGGTGAAATTTGATATTTTATGTACAGTATAATATATATATTTGGTGTACTTTCATAATTTATGTACAATATATATTATATATTTGGTTAAATTTGATATTTTGTGTACAGTATATAATATGCATTTGGTGTACTTTCATATTTTATTTACAGTATATAATATATATTTGCTCTACTTTGATATTTTATGTAGAGTATATAATATAAATTTGGTGTACTTTCATGTTTTATGTACAGTAGATAACATATTTTTGGGGTACTTTCATATTTTAAGTACAGTATACAATATATATTTGGTGAAATTTGATATTTTATGTACAGTATATAATATATATTTGGTGAAATTTGATATTTTATGTACAGTATATAATATATTTTTGGTGTACTTTCATATTTTATGTACAGTATATAATATATATTTTTTGAAATTTGATATTATATGCACAGTATATAATATATATTTGGTGAAATTTGATATTTTATGGACAGTATATAATATATATTTGGTGAAATTTGATATTTTATGTACAGTATATAATATGTATTTGCTGTGTTTTCATATTTTATGTATTGTATATAATATACATTTGGTGAAATTTGATATTTTATATACAGTATATCAAATATATTTGGTGAAATTTGATATTTTATGTACAGTATGATATATGTATTTGGTGTACTTTCATAATTTATGTACAATATATATTATATATTTGGTTAAATTTGATATTTTGTGTACAGTATATAATATGTATTTGGTGTACTTTCATATTTTATTTACAGTATATAATATATATTTGCTGTACTTTGATATTTTACGTAGAGTATATAATATAAATTTGGTGTACTTTCATATTTTATGTACAGTAGATAACATATTTTTGGGGTACTTTCATATTTTAAGTACAGTATACAATATATATTTGGTGAAATTTGATATTTTATGTACAGTATATAATATATATTTGGTGAAATTTGATATTTTATGTACAGTATATAATATATTTTTGGTGTACTTTCATATTTTATGTACAGTATATAATATATATTTTTTGAAATTTGATATTATATGTACAGTATATAATATATATTTGGTGAAATTTGATATTTTATGGACAGTATATAATATATATTTGGTGAAATTTGATATTTTATGTACAGTATATAATATGTATTTGCTGTATTTTCATATTTTATGTATAGTATATAATATACATTTGGTGAAATTTGATATTTTATATACAGTATATCAAATATATTTGGTGAAATTTGATATTTTATGGACAGTATGATATATATATTTGGTGTACTTTCACAATTTATGTACAATATATATTATATATTTGGTTAAATTTGATATTTTGTGTACAGTATATAATATGCATTTGGTGTACTTTCATATTTTATTTACAGTATATAATATATATTTGCTGTAGTTTGATATTTTATGTAGAGTATATAATATAAATTTGGTGTACTTTCATATTTTATGTACAGTAGATAACATATTTTTGGGGTACTTTCATATCTTATGTACAGTATGTAATATATATTTGGTTAAATTTGACATTATATGTACAGTATATAATATATATTTGGTGAAATTTGATATTTTATGGACAGTATATAATGTATATTTGGTGAAATTTGATATTTTATGTACAGCATATAATATATATTTGGTGTACTTTCATCTTTTATGTACAGTATGCAATATTTATTTTTTGAAATTTGATATTTTATGTACAGTATGTAATATATATTTCGTGGTATTTGATATTTCATGGACAGTATATAATATATATTTGGTGAAATTTGATATTTTATGTACAGTATATAATATGTATTTGCTGTATTTTCATATTTTATGTATAGTATATAATATACATTTGGTGAAATTTGATATTTTATATACAGTATATCAAATATATTTGGTGAAATTTGATATTTTATGTACAGTATGATATATATATTTGGTGTACTTTCATAATTTATGTACAATATATATTATATATTTGGTTAAATTTGATATTTTGTGTACAGTATATAATATGCATTTGGTGTACTTTCATATTTTATTTACAGTATATAATATATATTTGCTGTACTTTGATATTTTATGTAGAGTGTATAATATAAATTTGGTGTACTTTCATGTTTTATGTACAGTAGATAACATATTTTTGGGGTACTTTCATATTTTAAGTACAGTATACAATATATATTTGGTGAAATTTGATATTTTATGTACAGTATATAATATATATTTGGTGAAATTTGATATTTTATGTACAGTATATAATATATTTTTGGTGTACTTTCATATTTTATGTACAGTATATAATATATATTTTTTGAAATTTGATATTATATGTACAGTATATTATATATTTGGTGAAATTTGATATTTTATGTACAGTATATAATATGTATTTGCTGTGTTTTCATATTTTATGTATAGTATATAATATACATTTGGTGAAATTTGATATTTTATATACAGTATATCAAATATATTTGGTGAAATTTGATATTTTATGGACAGTATGATATATATATTTGGTGTACTTTCACAATTTATGTACAATATATATTATATATTTGGTTAAATTTGATATTTTGTGTACAGTGTATAATATGCATTTGGTGTACTTTCATATTTTATTTACAGTATATAATATATATTTCCTGTAGTTTGATATTTTATGTAGAGTATATAATATAAATTTGGTGTACTTTCATATTTTATGTACAGTAGATAACATATTTTTGGGGTACTTTCATATCTTATGTACAGTATGTAATATATATTTGGTTAAATTTGATATTATATGTACAGTATATAATATATATTTGGTGAAATTTGATATTTTATGGACAGTATATAATATATATTTGGTGAAATTTGATATTTTATTTACAGTATATAATATATTTTTGGTGTACTTTCATATTTTATGTACAGTATATAATATATATTTTTTGAAATTTGATATTATATGTACAGTATATAATATATATTTGGTGAAATTTGATATTTTATGGACAGTATATAATATATATTTGGTGAAATTTGATAATTTATGTACAGTATATAATATGTATTTGCTGTGTTTTCATATTTTATGTATAGTATATAATATACATTTGGTGAAATTTGATATTTTATATACAGTATATCAAATATATTTGGTGAAATTTGATATTTTATGTACAGTATGATATATGTATTTGGTGTACTTTCATAATTTTTGTACAATATATATTATATATTTGGTTAAATTTGATATTTTGTGTACAGTATATAATATGCATTTGGTGTACTATCATATTTTATTTACAGTATATAATATATATTTGCTGTACTTTGATATTTTATGTAGAGTATATAATATAAATTTGGTGTACTTTCATATTTTATGTACAGTAGATAACATATTTTTTGGGTACTTTCATATTTTAAGTACAGTATACAATATATATTTGGTGAAATTTGATATTTTATGTACAGTATATAATATATATGTGGTGAAATTTGATATTTTATGTACAGTATATAATATATTTTTGGTGTACTTTCATATTTTATGTATAGTATATAATATATATTTTTTGAAATTTGATATTATATGTACAGTATATAATATATATTTGGTGAAATTTGATATTTTATGGACAGTATATAATATATATTTGGTGAAATTTGATATTTTATGGACAGTATATAATATGTATTTGCTGTATTTTCATATTTTATGTATAGTATATAATATACATTTGGTGAAATTTGATATTTTATATACAGTATATCAAATATATTTGGTGAAATTTGATATTTTATGGACAGTATGATATATATATTTGGTGTACTTTCACAATTTATGTACAATATATATTATATATTTGGTTAAATTTGATATTTTGTGTACAGTATATAATATGCATTTGGTGTACTTTCATATTTTATTTACAGTATATAATATATATTTGCTGTAGTTTGATATTTTATGTAGAGTATATAATATAAATTTGGTGTACTTTCATATTTTATGTACAGTAGATAACATATTTTTGGGGTACTTTCATATCTTATGTACAGTATGTAATATATATTTGGTTAAATTTGATATTATATGTACAGTATATAATTTATATTTGGTGAAATTTGATATTTTATGGACAGTATATAATATATATTTGGTGAAATTTGATATTTTATGTACAGCATATAATATATATTTGGTGTACTTTCATCTTTTATGTACAGTATGTAATATTTATTTTTTGAAATTTGATATTTTATGTACAGTATATAATATATATTTCGTGGAATTTGATATTTTATGGACAGTATATAATATATATTTGGTGAAATTTGATATTTTATGCACAGTATATAATATGTATTTGCTGTATTTTCATATTTTATGTATAGTATATAATATACATTTGGTGAAATTTGATATTTTATATACAGTATATCAAATATATTTGGTGAAATTTGATATTTTATGTACAGTATGATATATATATTTGGTGTACTTTCATAATTTATGTACAATATATATTATATATTTGGTTAAATTTGATATTTTGTGTGCAGTATATAATATGCATTTGGTGAACTTTCATATTTTATTTACAGTATATAATATATATTTGCTGTACTTTGATATTTTATATAGAGTATATAATATAAATTTGGTGTACTTTCTTGTTTTATGTACAGTAGATAACATATTTTTGGGGTACTTTCATATTTTATGTACAGTATACAATATATATTTGGTGAAATTTGATATTTTATGTACAGTATATAATATATATTTGGTGAAATTTGATATTTTATGTACAGTATATAATATATTTTTGGTGTACTTTCATATTTTATGTACAGTATATAATATATAATTTTGAAATTTGATATTATATGTACACTATATAATATATATTTGGTGAAATTTGATATTTTATGGACAGTATATAATATATATTTGGTGAAATTTGATATTTTATGTACAGTATGTAATATGCATTTGCTGTGTTTTCATATTTTATGTATAGTATATAATATACATTTGGTGAAATTTGATATTTTATATACAGTATATCAAATATATTTGGTGAAATTTGATATTTTATGTACAGTATGATATATATATTTGGTGTACTTTCATAATTTATGTACAATATATATTATATATTTGGTTAAATTTGATATTTTGTTTACAGTATATAATATGCATTTGGTGTACTTTCATATTTTATTTACAGTATATAATATATATTTGCTGTACTTTGATATTTTATGTAGAGTATATAATATAAATTTGGTGTACTTTCATATTTTATGTACAGTAGATAACATATTTTTGGGGTACTTTCATATTTTAAGTACAGTATACAATATATATTTGGTGAAATTTGATATTTTATGTACAGTATATAATATATATTTGGTGAAATTTGATATTTTATGTACAGTATATAATATATTTTTGGTGTACTTTCATATTTTATGTACAGTTTATAATATATATTTTTTGAAATTTGATATTATATGTACAGTATATAATATATATTTGGTGAAATTTGATATTTTATGGACAGTATATAATATATATTTGGTGAAATTTGATATTTTATGTACAGTATATAATATGTATTTGCTGTATTTTCATATTTTATGTATAGTATATAATATACATTTGGTGAAATTTGATATTTTATATACAGTATATCAAATATATTTGGTGAAATTTGATATTTTATGGACAGTATGATATATATATTTGGTGTACTTTCACAATTTATGTACAATGTATAATATATATTTGGTTAAATTTGATATTTTGTGTACAGTGTATAATATGCATTTGGTGTACTTTCATATTTTATTTACAGTATATAATATATATTTGCTGTAGTTTGATATTTTATGCAGAGTATATAATATAAATTTGGTGTACTTTCATATTTTATGTACAGTAGATAACATATTTTTGGGGTACTTTCATATCTTATGTACAGTATGTAATATATATTTGGTTAAATTTGATATTATATGTACAGTATATAATATATATTTGGTGAAATTTGATACTTTATGGACAGTATATAATATATATTTGGTGAAATTTGATATTTTATGTACAGTATATAATATATTTTTGGTGTACTTTCATATTTTATGTACAGTATATAATATATATTTTTTGAAATTTGATATTATATGTACAGTATATAATATATATTTGGTGAAATTTGATATTTTATGGACAGTATATAATATATATTTGGTGAAATTTGATAATTTATGTACAGTATATAATATGTATTTGCTGTGTTTTCATATTTTATGTATAGTATATAATATACATTTGGTGAAATTTGATATTTTATATACAGTATATCAAATATACTTGGTGGAATTTGATATTTTATGTACAGTATGATATATGTATTTGGTGTACTTTCATAATTTATGTACAATATATATTATATATTTGGTTAAATTTGATATTTTGTGTACAGTATATAATATGCATTTGGTGTACTTTCATATTTTATTTACAGTATATAATATATATTTGCTGTACTTTGATATTTTATGTAGAGTATATAATATAAATTTGGTGTACTTTCATATTTTATGTACAGTAGATAACATATTTTTTGGGTACTTTCATATTTTAAGTACAGTATACAATATATATTTGGTGAAATTTGATATTTTATGTACAGTATATAATATATATGTGGTGAAATTTGATATTTTATGTACAGTATATAATATATTTTTGGTGTACTTTCATATTTTATGTATAGTATATAATATATATTTTTTGAAATTTGATTTTATATGTACAGTATATAATATATATTTGGTGAAATTTGATATTTTATGGACAGTATATAATATATATTTGGTGAAATTTGATATTTTATATAAAGTATATAATATGTATTTGCTGTATTTTCATATTTTATGTATAGTATATAATATACATTTGGTGAAATTTGATATTTTATATACAGTATATCAAATATATTTGGTGAAATTTGATATTTTATGGACAGTATGATATATATATTTGGTGTACTTTCACAATTTATGTACAATATATATTATATATTTGGTTAAATTTGATATTTTGTGTACAGTATATAATATGCATTTGGTGTACTTTCATATTTTATTTACAGTATATAATATATATTTGCTTTACTTTGATATTTTATGTAGAGTATATAATATAAATTTGGTGTACTTTCATATTTTATGTACAGTAGATAACATATTTTTGGGGTACTTTCATATCTTATGTACAGTATGTAATATATATTTGGTTAAATTTGATATTATATGTACAGTATATAATTTATATTTGGTGAAATTTGATATTTTATGGACAGTATATAATATATATTTGGTGAAATTTGATATTTTATGTACAGCATATAATATATATTTGGTGTACTTTCATCTTTTATGTACAGTATATAATATTTATTTTTTGAAATTTGATATTTTATGTACAGTATATAATATATATTTCGTGGAATTTGATATTTTATGGACAGTATATAATATATATTTGGTAAAATTTGATATTTTATGTACAGTATATAATATGTATTTGCTGTATTTTCATATTTTATGTATAGTATATAATATACATTTGGTGAAATTTGATATTTTATATACAGTATATCAAATATATTTGGTGAAATTTGATATTTTATGTACAGTATGATATATATATTTGGTGTACTTTCATAATTTATGTGCAATATATATTATATATTTGGTTAAATTTGATATTTTGTGTGCAGTATATAATATGCATTTGGTGAACTTTCATATTTTATTTACAGTATATAATATATATTTGCTGTACTTTGATATTTTATGCAGAGTATATAATATAAATTTGGTGTACTTTCATGTTTTATGTACAGTAGATAACATATTTTTGGGGTACTTTCATATTTTAAGTACAGTATACAATATATATTTGGTGAAATTTGATATTTTATGTACAGTATATAATATATATTTGGTGAAATTTGATATTTTATGTACAGTATATAATATATTTTTGGTGTACTTTCATATTTTATGTACAGTATATAATATATATTTTTTGAAATTTGATATTATATGTACACTATATAATATATATTTGGTGAAATTTGATATTTTATGGACAGTATATAATATATATTTGGTGAAATTTGATATTTTATGTACAGTATGTAATATGCATTTGCTGTGTTTTCATATTTTATGTATAGTATATAATATACATTTGGTGAAATTTGATATTTTATATACAGTATATCAAATATATTTGGTGAAATTTGATATTTTATGTACAGTATGATATATGTATTTGGTGTACTTTCATAATTTATGTACAATATATATTATATATTTGGTTAAATTTGATATTTTGTGTACAGTATATAATATGCATTTGGTGTACTTTCATATTTTATTTACAGTATATAATATATATTTGCTGTACTTTGATATTTTATGTAGAGTATATAATATAAATTTGGTGTACTTTCATATTTTATGTACAGTAGATAACATATTTTTTGGGTACTTTCATATTTCAAGTACAGTATACAATATATATTTGGTGAAATTTGATATTTTATGTACAGTATATAATATATATGTGGTGAAATTTGATATTTTATGAACAGTATATAATATATTTTTGGTGTACTTTCATATTTTATGTATAGTATATAATATATATTTTTTGAAATTTGATTTTATATGTACAGTATATAATATATATTTGGTGAAATTTGATATTTTATGGACAGTATATAATATATATTTGGTGAAATTTGATATTTTATGTACAGTATATAATATGTATTTGCTGTATTTTCATATTTTATATATAGTATATAATATACATTTGGTGAAATTTGATATTTTATATACAGTATATCAAATATATTTGGTGAAATTTGATATTTTATGGACAGTATGATATATATATTTGGTGTACTTTCACAATTTATGTACAATATATATTATATATTTGGTTAAATTTGATATTTTGTGTACAGTATATAATATGCATTTGGTGTACTTTCATATTTTATTTACAGTATAAAATATATATTTGCTGTACTTTGATATTTTACGTAGAGTATATAATATAAATTTGGTGTACTTTCATATTTTATGTACAGTAGATAACATATTTTTTGGGTACTTTCATATTTCAAGTACAGTATACAATATATATTTGGTGAAATTTGATATTTTATGTACAGTATATAATATATATGTGGTGAAATTTGATATTTTATGTACAGTATATAATATATTTTTGGTGTACTTTCATATTTTATGTACAGTATATAATATATATTTTTTGAAATTTGATTTTATATGTACAGTATATAATATATATTTGGTGAAATTTGATATTTTATGGACAGTATATAATATATATTTGGTGAAATTTGATATTTTATGTAAAGTATATAATATATACTTGGTGTATTTTCATATTTTATGTACAGTATGTAATATATATTTTTTGAAATTTGATATTATATGTACAGTATTTAGTATATATTTGGTGAAATTTGATATTTCAAGGACAGTATATAATATATATTAGGTGAAATTTCATATTATATGTACAGTATATAATATATATTTGCTGTCTTTTCATATTTTATGTATAGTATATAATGCACATTTGCTGAAATTTGATATTTTATATACAGTATATCAAATATATTTGGTGAAATTTGATATTTTATGTACAGTATATTATATATAGTTGTTGAAATTTGATATTTTATGTACAGTATATAATGTATATTTGGTGAAATTTGATATTTCATATACAGTATATAATATATATTTGCTGTACTTTCATATTTTATATACAGTATATCATATATATTTTGTGAAATTTGATATTTTATGCACTGTATATAATACATATTTAGTGTACTTTCATGTTTTATGTACAGTATATAGTATATATTAGGTGAAATTTGATGTTTTATATACAGTATATAATATATATTTCGTCTACTTTCATATTTCATATACAGTATAAAATAAATTTGGTGTACTTTCATATTTTTTGTACAGCATATAATATATATTTGGTGTACTTTCATATTTTATTTACAGTAGATAACATATATTTGGTGTACTTTCATATTTTATATACAGTATACAATATATATTTGGTGAAATTTGATATTTTCTGTACAGTATACAATATATATTTGGTGAAATTTGATATTTTATGTACAGTATATAATATATATTTGGTGAAATTTGATATTTTATGTACAGTATATAATATATTTTTGGTGTAATTTCATATTTTATGTATAGTATATAATATATATTTTTTGAAATTTGATAATATATGTACAGTATATAATATATATTTGGTGAAATTTGATATTTTATGGACAGTATATAATATATATTTGGTGTACTTTCATATTTTATATACAGTATATAGTATATATTTTCTGAAATTTGATATTTTATGTACAGTATATAATATATATTTGGTGAAATTTGATATTTCATGTACGGCATTTAATATATATTTGTTGAAATTTGATATTTTATGTACAGTATATAATATATATTTGCTGTATTTTCATATTTTATGTATGGTATATAATATATATTTGGTGAAATTTGATATTTTATGCACAGCATATAATATATATTTGGTGAAATTTGATATTTTATGTACAGTATATAATGTATTTCTGGTGTACTTTCATATTTTATGAACAGGATATAATATATATTTTTTGAAATTTGATATTACATGTACAGTATATAATACATATTTGGTGTAATTTGATATTTTATGGACAGTATATAATATATATTTGGTGAAATTTGTTATTTTATGTACAGTATATAATATATATTTGGTGTACTTTCATCTTTTATGTACAGTATGTAATATATATTTTTTGAAATTTGATATTTTATGTACACTATATAATATATATTTTGTGGAATTTGATATTTTATGGACAGTATATAATATATTTTAGGTGAAATTTGATATTTTATGTACAGTATATAATATGTATTTGGTGTATTTTCATATTTTATTTATAGTATATAATATACATTTGGTGAAATTTGGTATTTTATATACAGTATTTCAAATATATTTGGTGAAATTTGATATTTTATGTACAGTATGATATATATATTTGGTGTACTTTCATAATTTATGTACAATATATATTATATATTTGGTTAAATTTGATATTTTGTGTACAGTATATAATATGCATTTGGTGAACTTTCATATTTTTTTACAGTATATAATATATATTTGCTGTACTTTGATATTTTATGTAGAGTATATAATATATATTTGGTGTACTTTCATATTTTATGTACAGTAGATAACATATTTTTGGGGAACTTTCATATTTTATGTACAGTATACAATATATATTTGGTGAAATTTGATATTTTCTGTACAGTATATAATATATATTTGGTGAAATTTGATATTTTATGTACAGTATATAATATATTTTTGGTGTACTTTCATATTTTATGTACAGTATATAATATATATTTTTTGAAATTTGATACATGTACAGTATATAATATATATTTGGTGAAATTTGATATTTTATGGACAGTATATAATATATATTTGGTGAAATTTGATATTTTATGTAAAGTATATAATATATACTTGGTGTACTTTCATATTTTATGTACAGTATGTAATATATATTTTTTGAAATTTGATATTATATGTACAGTATTTAGTATATATTTGGTGAAATTTGATATTTCATGGACAGTATATAATATATATTAGGTGAAATTTCATATTATATGTACAGTATATAATATATATTTGCTGTCTTTTCATATTTTATGTATAGTATATAATGCACATTTGCTGAAATTTGATATTTTATATACAGTATATCAAATATATTTGGTGAAATTTGATATTTTATGTACAGTATATTATATATAGTTGTTAAAATTTGATATTTTATGTACAGTATATAATGTATATTTGGTGAAATTTGATATTTCATATACAGTATATAATATGTATTTGCTGTATTTTCATATTTTATGTATAGTATATAATATACATTTGGTGAAATTTGATATTTTATATACAGTATATCAAATATATTTGGTGAAATTTGATATTTTATGGACAGTATGATATATATATTTGGTGTACTTTCACAATTTATGTACAATATATATTATATATTTGGTTAAATTTGATATTTTGTGTACAGTATATAATATGCATTTGGTGTACTTTCATATTTTATTTACAGTATATAATATATATTTGCTGTAGTTTGATATTTTATGTAGTGTATATAATATAAATTTGGTGTACTTTCATATTTTATGTACAGTAGATAACATATTTTTGGGGTACTTTCATATCTTATGTACAGTATGTAATATATATTTGGTTAAATTTGATATTATATATACAGTATATAATATATATTTGGTGAAATTTGATATTTTATGGACAGTATATAATATATATTTGGTGAAATTTGATATTTTATGTACAGCATATAATATATATTTGGTGTACTTTCATCTTTTATGTACAGTATGTAATATTTATTTTTTGAAATTTGATATTTTATGTACAGTATATAATATATATTTCGTGGAATTTGATATTTTATGGACAGTATATAATATATATTTGGTGAAATTTGATATTTTATGTACAGTATATAATATGTATTTGCTGTATTTTCATATTTTATGTATAGTATATAATATACATTTGGTGAAATTTGATATTTTATATACAGTATATCAAATATATTTGGTGAAATTTGATATTTTATGTACAGTATGATATATATATTTGGTGTACTTTCATAATTTACGTACAATATATATTATATATTTGTTTAAATTTGATATTTTGTGTACAGTATATAATATGCATTTGGTGTACTTTCATATTTTATTTACAGTATATAATATATATTTGCTGTACTTTGATATTTTATGTAGAGTATATAATATAAATTTGGTGTACTTTCATGTTTTATGTACAGTAGATATATTTTTGGGGTACTTTCATATTTTAAGTACAGTATACAATATATATTTGGTGAAATTTGATATTTTATGTACAGTATATAATATATATTTGGTGAAATTTGATATTTTATGTACAGTATATAATATATTTTTGGTGTACTTTCATATTTTATGTACAGTATATAATATATATTTTTTGAAATTTGATATTACATGTACAGTATATAATATATATTTGGTGATATTTGATATTTTATGGACAGTATATAATATATATTTGGTGAAATTTGATATTTTATGTACAGTATGTAATATGTATTTGCTGTGTTTTCATATTTTATGTATAGTATATAATATACATTTGGTGAAATTTGATATTTTATATAGAGTATATCAAATATATTTGGTGAAATTTGATATTTTATGTACAGTATGATATATGTATTTGGTGTACTTTCATAATTTATGTACAATATATATTATATATTTGGTTAAATTTGATATTTTGTGTACAGTATATAATATGCATTTGGTGTACTTTCATATTTTATTTACAGTATATAATATATATTTGCTGTACTTTGATATTTTATGTAGAGTATATAATATAAATTTGGTGTACTTTCATGTTTTATGTACAGTAGATAACATATTTTTGGGGTACTTTCATATTTTAAGTACAGTATACAATATATATTTGGTGAAATTTGATATTTTATGGACAGTATATAATATATATTTGGTGAAATTTGATATTTTATGTACAGTATATAATATATTTTTGGTGTACTTTCATATTTTATGTACAGTATATAATATATATTTTTTGAAATTTGATATTATATGTACAGTATATAATATATATTTGGTGAAATTTGATATTTTATGGACAGTATATAATATATATTTGGTGAAATTTGATATTTTATGGACAGTATATAATATGTATTTGCTGTGTTTTCATATTTTATGTATAGTATATAATATACATTTGGTGATATTTGATATTTTATATACAGTATATCAAATATATTTGGTGAAATTTGATATTTTATGTTCAGTATGATATATGTATTTGGTGTACTTTCATAATTTATGTACTATATATCATATATTTGGTTAAATTTGATATTTTGTGTACAGTATATAATATGCATTTGGTGTACTTTCATATTTTATTTACAGTATATAATATATATTTGCTGTACTTTGATATTTTATATAGAGTATATAATATAAATTTGGTGTACTTTCATATTTTATGTACAGTAGATAACATATTTTTGGGGTACTTTCATATTTTAAGTACAGTATACAATATATATTTGGTGAAATTTGATATTTTATGTACAGTATATAATATATATTTGGTGAAATTTGATATTTTATGTACAGTATATAATATATTTTTGGTGTACTTTCATATTTTATGTACAGTATATAATATATATTTTTTGAAATTTGATATTATATGTACAGTATATAATATATATTTGGTGAAATTTGATATTTTATGGACAGTATATAATATATATTTGGTGAAATTTGATATTTTATGTACAGTATATAATATGTATTTGCTGTATTTTCATATTTTATGTATAGTATATAATATACATTTGGTGAAATTTGATATTTTATATACAGTATATCAAATATATTTGGTGAAATTTGATATTTTATGGACAGTGTGATATATATATTTGGTGTACTTTCACAATTTATGTACAATATATATTATATATTTGGTTAAATTTGATATTTTGTGTACAGTATATAATATGCATTTGGTGTACTTTCATATTTTATTTACAGTATATAATATATATTTGCTGTAGTTTGATATTTTATGTAGAGTATATAATATAAATTTGGTGTACTTTCATATTTTATGTACAGTAGATAACATATTTTTGGGGTACTTTCATATCTTATGTACAGTATGTAATATATATTTGGTTATTTTACGTAGAGTATATAATATAAATTTGGTGTACTTTCATATTTTATGTACAGTAGATAACATATTTTTGGGGTACTTTCATATTTTAAGTACAGTATACAATATATATTTGGTGAAATTTGATATTTTATGTACAGTATATAATATATATTTGGTGAAATTTGATATTTTATGTACAGTATATAATATATATTTGGTGAAATTTGATAATTTATGTACAGTATATAATATATATTTTTTGAAATTTGATATTATATGTAGAGTATATAATATATATTTGGTGAAATTTGATATTTTATGGACAGTATATAATATATATTTGGTGAAATTTGATATTATATGTACAGTATATAATATGTATTTGCTGTGTTTTCATATTTTATGTATAGTATATAATATACATTTGGTGAAATTTGATATTTTATATACAGTATATCAAATATATTTGGTGAAATTTGATATTTTATGTACAGTATGATATATGTATTTGGTGTACTTTCATAATTTATGTACAATATATATTATATATTTGGTTAAATTTGATATTTTGTGTACAGTATATAATATGCATTTGGTGTACTTTCATATTTTATTTACAGTATATAATATATATTTGCTGTACTTTGATATTTTATGTAGAGTATATAATATAAATTTGGTGTACTTTCATATTTTATGTACAGTAGATAACATATTTTTGGGGTACTTTCATATTTTAAGTACAGTATACAATATATATTTGGTGAAATTTGATATTTTATGTACAGTATATAATATATATTTGGTGAAATTTGATATTTTATGTACAGTATATAATATATTTTTGGTGTACTTTCATATTTTATGTACAGTATATAATATATATTTTTTGAAATTTGATATTATATGTACAGTATATAATATATATTTGGTGAAATTTGATATTTTATGGACAGTATATAATATATATATGGTGAAATTTGATATTTTATGTACAGTATATAATATGTATTTGCTGTATTTTCATATTTTATGTATAGTATATAATATACATTTGGTGAAATTTGATATTTTATATACAGTATATCAAATATATTTGGTGAAATTTGATATTTTATGGACAGTATGATATATATATTTGGTGTACTTTCACAATTTATGTACAATATATATTATATATTTGGTTAAATTTGATATTTTGTGTACAGTATATAATATGCATTTGGTGTACTTTCATATTTTATTTACAGTATATAATATATATTTGCTGTAGTTTGATATTTTATGTAGAGTATATAATATAAATTTGGTGTACTTTCATATTTTATGTACAGTAGATAACATATTTTTGGGGTACTTTCATATCTTATGTACAGTATGTAATATATATTTGGTTAAATTTGATATTATATGTACAGTATATAATTTATATTTGGTGAAATTTGATATTTTATGGACAGTATATAATATATATTTGGTGAAATTTGATATTTTATGTACAGCATATAATATATATTTGGTGTACTTTCATCTTTTATGTACAATATGTAATATTTATTTTTTGAAATTTGATATTTTATGTACAGTATATAATATATATTTCGTGGAATTTGATATTTTATGGACAGTATATAATATATATTTGGTGAAATTTGATATTTTATGTACAGTATATAATATGTATTTGCTGTATTTTCATATTTTATGTATAGTATATAATATACATTTGGTGAAATTTGATATTTTATATACAGTATATCAAATATATTTGGAGAAATTTGATATTTTATGTACAGTATGATATATATATTTGGTGTATTTTCATAATTTATGTACAATATATATTATATATTTATTAAATTTGATATTTTGTGTGCAGTATATAATATGCATTTGGTGTACTTTCATATTTTATTTACAGTATATAATATATATTTGCTGTACTTTGATATTTTATGTAGAGTATATAATATATATTTGGTGTACTTTCATGTTTTATGTACAGTAGATAACATATTATTGGGGTACTTTCATATTTTAAGTACAGTATACAATATATATTTGGTGAAATTTGATATGTTATGTACAGAATATAATATATAATTGGTGAAATTTTATATTTTATGTACAGTATATAATATATTTTTGGTGTACTTTCATATTTTATGTACAGTATATAATATATATTTTTTGAAATTTGATATTATATGCACAGTCTATAATATATATTTGTTGAAATTTGATATTTTATGGACAGTATATAATATATATTTGGTGAAATTTGATATTTTATGTACAGTATATAATATGTATTTGCTGTGTTTTCATATTTTATGTATAGTATATAATATACATTTGGTGAAATTTGATATTTTATATACAGTATATCAAATATATTTGGTGAAATTAGATATTTTATGTACAGTATGATATATGTATTTGGTGTACTTTCATAATTTATGTACAATATATATTATATATTTGGTTAAATTTGATATTTTGTGTACAGTATATAATATGCATTTGGTGTACTTTCATATTTTATTTACAGTATATAATATATATTTGCTGTACTTTGATATTTTATGTAGAGTATATAATATAAATTTGGTGTACTTTCATATTTTATGTACAGTAGATAACATATTTTTGGGGTACTTTCATATTTTAAGTACAGTATACAATATATATTTGGTGAAATTTGATATTTTATGTACAGTATATAATATATATTTGGTGAAATTTGATATTTTATGTACAGTATATAATATATTTTTGGTGTACTTTCATATTTTATGTACAGTATATAATATATATTTTTTGAAATTTGATATATGTACAGTATATAATATATATTTGGTGAAATTTGATATTTTATGGACAGTATATAATATATATATGGTGAAATTTGATATTTTATGTACAGTATATAATATGTATTTGCTGTATTTTCATATTTTATGTATAGTATATAATATACATTTGGTTAAATTTGATATTTTATATACAGTATATCAAATATATTTGGTGAAATTTGATATTTTATGGACAGTATGATATATATATTTGGTGTACTTTCACAATTTATGTACAATATATATTATATATTTGGTTAAATTTGATATTTTGTGTACAGTATATAATATGCATTTGGTGTACTTTCATATTTTATTTACAGTATATAATATATATTTGTTGTAGTTTGATATTTTATGTAGAGTATATAATATAAATTTGGTGTACTTTCATATTTTATGTACAGTAGATAACATATTTTTGGGGTACTTTCATATCTTATGTACAGTATGTAATATATATTTGGTTAAATTTGATATTATATGTACAGTATATAATTTATATTTGGTGAAATTTGATATTTTATGGACAGTATATAATATATATTTGGTGAAATTTGATATTTTATGTACAGCATATAATATATATTTGGTGTACTTTCATCTTTTATGTACAGTATGTAATATTTATTTTTTGAAATTTGATATTTTATGTACAGTATATAATATATATTTCGTGGAATTTGATATTTTATGGACAGTATATAATATATATTTGGTGAAATTTGATATTTTATGTACAGTATATAATATGTATTTGCTGTATTTTCATATTTTATGTATACTATATAATATACATTTGGTGAAATTTGATATTTTATATACAGTATATCAAATATATTTGGTGAAATTTGATATTTTATGTACAGTATGATATATATATTTGGTGTACTTTCATAATTTATGTACAATATATATTATATATTTGGTTAAATTTGATATTTTGTGTGCAGTATATAATATGCATTTGGTGTACTTTCATATTTTATTTACAGTATATAATATATATTTGCTGTACTTTGATATTTTATGTAGAGTATATAATATAAATTTGGTGTACTTTCATGTTTTATGTACAGTAGATAACATATTATTGGGGTACTTTCATATTTTAAGTACAGTATACAATATATATTTGGTGAAATTTGATATGTTATGTACAGAATATAATATATATTTGGTGAAATTTGATATTTTATGTACAGTATATAATATATTTTTGGTGTACTTTCATATTTTATGTACAGTATATAATATATATTTTTTGAAATTTGATATTATATGCACAGTCTATAATATATATTTGGTGAAATTTGATATTTTATGGACAGTATATAATATATATTTGGTGAAATTTGATATTTTATGTACAGTATATAATATGTATTTGCTGTGTTTTCATATTTTATGTATAGTATATAATATACATTTGGTGAAATTTGATATTTTATATACAGTATATCAAATATATTTGGTGAAATTTGATATTTTATGGACAGTATGATATATGTATTTGGTGTACTTTCATAATTTATGTACAATATATATTATATATTTGGTTAAATTTGATATTTTGTGTACAGTATATAATATGCATTTGGTGTACTTTCATATTTTATTTACAGTATATAATATATATTTGCTGTAGTTTGATATTTTATGTAGAGTATATAATATAAATTTGGTGTACTTTCATATTTTATGTACAGTAGATAACATATTTTTGGGGTACTTTCATATCTTATGTACAGTATGTAATATATATTTGGTTAAATTTGATATTATATGTACAGTATATAATTTATATTTGGTGAAATTTGATATTTTATGGACAGTATATAATATATATTTGGTGAAATTTGATATTTTATGTACAGCATATAATATATATTTGGTGTACTTTCATCTTTTATGAACAGTATGTAATATTTATTTTTTGAAATTTGATATTTTATGTACAGTATATAATATATATTTCGTGGAATTTGATATTTTATGGACAGTATATAATATATATTTGGTGAAATTTGATATTTTATGTACAGTATATAATATGTATTTGCTGTATTTTCATATTTTATGTATAGTATATAATATACATTTGGTGAAATTTGATATTTTATATACAGTATATCAAATATATTTGGTGAAATTTGATATTTTATGTACAGTATGATATATATATTTGGTGTACTTTCATAATTTATGTACAATATATATTATATATTTGGTTAAATTTGATATTTTGTGTGCAGTATATAATATGCATTTGGTGTACTTTCATATTTTATTTACAGTATATAATATATATTTGCTGTACTTTGATATTTTATGTAGAGTATATAATATAAATTTGGTGTACTTTCATGTTTTATGTACAGTAGATAACATATTATTGGGGTACTTTCATATTTTAAGTACAGTATACAATATATATTTGGTGAAATTTGATATGTTATGTACAGAATATAATATATATTTGGTGAAATTTGATATTTTATGTACAGTATATAATATATTTTTGGTGTACTTTCATATTTTATGTACAGTATATAATATATATTTTTTGAAATTTGATATTATATGCACAGTCTATAATATATATTTGGTGAAATTTGATATTTTATGGACAGTATATAATATATATTTGGTGAAATTTGATATTTTATGTACAGTATATAATATGTATTTGCTGTGTTTTCATATTTTATGTATAGTATATAATATACATTTGGTGAAATTTGATATTTTATATACAGTATATCAAATATATTTGGTGAAATTAGATATTTTATGTACAGTATGATATATGTATTTGGTGTACTTTCATAATTTATGTACAATATATATTATATATTTGGTTAAATTTGATATTTTGTGTACAGTATATAATATGCATTTGGTGTACTTTCATATTTTATTTACAGTATATAATATATATTTGCTGTACTTTGATATTTTATGTAGAGTATATAATATAAATTTGGTGTACTTTCATATTTTATGTACAGTAGATAACATATTTTTGGGGTACTTTCATATTTTAAGTACAGTATACAATATATATTTGGTGAAATTTGATATTTTATGTACAGTATATAATATATATTTGGTGAAATTTGATATTTTATGTACAGTATATAATATATTTTTGGTGTACTTTCATATTTTATGTACAGTATATAATATATATTTTTTGAAATTTGATATTATATGTACAGTATATAATATATATTTGGTGAAATTTGATATTTTATGGACAGTATATAATATATATATGGTGAAATTTCATATTTTATGTACAGTATATAATATGTATTTGCTGTATTTTCATATTTTATGTATAGTATATAATATACATTTGGTGAAATTTGATATTTTATATACAGTATATCAAATATATTTGGTGAAATTTGATATTTTATGGACAGTATGATATATATATTTGGTGTACTTTCACAATTTATGTACAATATATATTATATATTTGGTTAAATTTGATATTTTGTGTACAGTATATAATATGCATTTGGTGTACTTTCATATTTTATTTACAGTATATAATATATATTTGCTGTAGTTTGATATTTTATGTAGAGTATATAATATAAATTTGGTGTACTTTCATATTTTATGTACAGTAGATAACATATTTTTGGGGTACTTTCATATCTTATGTACAGTATGTAATATATATTTGGTTAAATTTGATATTATATGTACAGTATATAATTTATATTTGGTGAAATTTGATATTTTATGGACAGTATATAATATATATTTGGTGAAATTTGATATTTTATGTACAGCATATAATATATATTTGGTGTACTTTCATCTTTTATGTACAATATGTAATATTTATTTTTTGAAATTTGATATTTTATGTACAGTATATAATATATATTTCGTGGAATTTGATATTTTATGGACAGTATATAATATATATTTGGTGAAATTTGATATTTTATGTACAGTATATAATATGTATTTGCTGTATTTTCATATTTTATGTATAGTATATAATATACATTTGGTGAAATTTGATATTTTATATACAGTATATCAAATATATTTGGTGAAATTTGATATTTTATGTACAGTATGATATATATATTTGGTGTATTTTCATAATTTATGTACAATATATATTATATATTTGGTTAAATTTGATATTTTGGGTGCAGTATATAATATGCATTTGGTGTACTTTCATATTTTATTTACAGTATATAATATATATTTGCTGTACTTTGATATTTTATGTAGAGTATATAATACATATTTGGTGTACTTTCATGTTTTATGTACAGTAGATAACATATTATTGGGGTACTTTCATATTTTAAGTACAGTATACAATATATATTTGGTGAAATTTGATATGTTATGTACAGAATATAATATATAATTGGTGAAATTTTATATTTTATGTACAGTATATAATATATTTTTGGTGTACTTTCATATTTTATGTACAGTATATAATATATATTTTTTGAAATTTGATATTATATGCACAGTCTATAATATATATTTGGTGAAATTTGATATTTTATGGACAGTATATAATATATATTTGGTGAAATTTGATATTTTATGTACAGTATATAATATGTATTTGCTGTGTTTTCATATTTTATGTATAGTATATAATATACATTTGGTGAAATTTGATATTTTATATACAGTATATCAAATATATTTGGTGAAATTAGATATTTTATGTACAGTATGATATATGTATTTGGTGTACTTTCATAATTTATGTACAATATATATTATATATTTGGTTAAATTTGATATTTTGTGTACAGTATATAATATGCATTTGGTGTACTTTCATATTTTATTTACAGTATATAATATATATTTGCTGTACTTTGATATTTTACGTAGAGTATATAATATAAATTTGGTGTACTTTCATATTTTATGTACAGTAGATAACATATTTTTGGGGTACTTTCATATTTTAAGTACAGTATACAATATATATTTGGTGAAATTTGATATTTTATGTACAGTATATAATATATATTTGGTGAAATTTTATATTTTATGTACAGTATATAATATATTTTTGGTGTACTTTCATATTTTATGTACAGTATATAATATATATTTTTTGAAATTTGATATTATATGCACAGTCTATAATATATATTTGGTGAAATTTGATATTTTATGGACAGTATATAATATATATTTGGTGAAATTTGATATTTTATGTACAGTATATAATATGTATTTGCTGTGTTTTCATATTTTATGTATAGTATATAATATACATTTGGTGAAATTTGATATTTTATATACAGTATATCAAATATATTTGGTGAAATTAGATATTTTATGTACAGTATGATATATGTATTTGGTGTACTTTCATAATTTATGTACAATATATATTATATATTTGGTTAAATTTGATATTTTGTGTACAGTATATAATATGCATTTGGTGTACTTTCATATTTTATTTACAGTATATAATATATATTTGCTGTACTTTGATATTTTACGTAGAGTATATAATATAAATTTGGTGTACTTTCATATTTTATGTACAGTAGATAACATATTTTTGGGGTACTTTCATATTTTAAGTACAGTATACAATATATATTTGGTGAAATTTGATATTTCATGTACAGTATATAATATATATTTGGTGAAATTTGATATTTTATGTACAGTATATAATATATTTTTGGTGTACTTTCATATTTTATGTACAGTATATAATATATATTTTTTGAAATTTGATATTATATGTACAGTATATAATATATATTTGGTGAAATTTGATATTTTATGGACAGTATATAATATATATTTGGTGAAATTTGATATTTTATGTACAGTATATAATATGTATTTGCTGTATTTTCATATTTTATGTATAGTATATAATATACATTTGGTGAAATTTGATATTTTATATACAGTATATCAAATATATTTGGTGAAATTTGATATTTTATGGACAGTATGATATATATATTTGGTGTGCTTTCACAATTTATGTACTATATATTATATATTTGGTTAAATTTGATATTTTGTGTACAGTATATAATATGCATTTGGTGTACTTTCATATTTTATTTACAGTATATAATATATATTTGCTGTAGTTTGATATTTTATGTAGAGTATATAATATAAATTTGGTGTACTTTCATATTTTATGTACAGTAGATAACATATTTTTGGGGTACTTTCATATCTTATGTACAGTATGTAATATATATTTGGTTAAATTTGATATTATATGTACAGTATATAATATATATTTGGTGAAATTTGATATTTTAGGGACAGAATATAATATATATTTGGTGAAATTTGATATTTTATGTACAGCATATAATATATATTTGGTGTACTTTCATCTTTTATGTACAGTATGTAATATTTATTTTTTGAAATTTGATATTTTATGTACAGTATATAATATATATTTCGTGGAATTTGATATTTTATGGACAGTATATAATATACATTTGGTGAAATTTGATATTTTATGTACAGTATATAATATGTATTTGCTGTGTTTTCATATTTAATGTATAGTATATAATATACATTTGGTGAAATTTGATATTTTATATAGAGTATATCAAATATATTTGGTGAAATTTGATATTTTATGGACAGTATGATATATGTATTTGGTGTACTTTCATAATTTATGTACAAGATATATTATATATTTGGTTAAATTTGATATTTTGTGTACAGTATATAATATGCATTTGGTGTACTTTCATATTTTATTTACAGTATATAATATATATTTGCTGTACTTTGATATTTTACGTAGAGTATATAATATAAATTTGGTGTACTTTCATATTTTATGTACAGTAGATAACATATTTTTGGGGTACTTTCATATTTTAAGTACAGTATACAATATATATTTGGTGAAATTTGATATTTTATGTACAGTATATAATATATATTTGGTGAAATTTGATATTTTATGTACAGTATATAATATATTTTTGGTGTACTTTTATATTTTATGTACAGTATATAATATATATTTTTTGAAATTTGATATTATATGTAGAGTATATAATATATATTTGGTGAAATTTGATATTTTATGGACAGTATATAATATATATTTGGTGAAATTTGATATTATATGTACAGTATATAATATGTATTTGCTGTGTTTTCATATTTTATGTATAGTATATAATATACATTTGGTGAAATTTGATATTTTATATACAGTATATCAAATATATTTGGTGAAATTTGATATTTTATGTACAGTATGATATATGTATTTGGTGTACTTTCATAATTTATGTACAATATATATTATATATTTGGTTAAATTTGATATTTTGTGTACAGTATATAATATGCATTTGGTGTACTTTCATATTTTATTTACAGTATATAATATATATTTGCTGTACTTTGATATTTTATGTAGAGTATATAATATATATTTGGTGTACTTTCATGTTTTATGTACAGTAGATAACATATTATTGGGGTACTTTCATATTTTAAGTACAGTATACAATATATATTTGGTGAAATTTGATATGTTATGTACAGAATATAATATATAATTGGTGAAATTTTATATTTTATGTACAGTATATAATATATTTTTGGTGTACTTTCATATTTTATGTACAGTATATAATATATATTTTTTGAAATTTGATATTATATGCACAGTCTATAATATATATTTGGTGAAATTTGATATTTTATGGACAGTATATAATATATATTTGGTGAAATTTGATATTTTATGTACAGTATATAATATGTATTTGCTGTGTTTTCATATTTTATGTATAGTATATAATATACATTTGGTGAAATTTGATATTTTATATACAGTATATCAAATATATTTGGTGAAATTAGATATTTTATGTACAGTATGATATATTTATTTGGTGTACTTTCATAATTTATGTACAATATATATTATATATTTGGTTAAATTTGATATTTTGTGTACAGTATATAATATGCATTTGGTGTACTTTCATATTTTATTTACAGTATATAATATATATTTGCTGTACTTTGATATTTTACGTAGAGTATATAATATAAATTTGGTGTACTTTCATATTTTATGTACAGTAGATAACATATTTTTGGGGTACTTTCATATTTTAAGTACAGTATACAATATATATTTGGTGAAATTTGATATTTTATGTACAGTATATAATATATATTTGGTGAAATTTGATATTTTATGTACAGTATATAATATATTTTTGGTGTACTTTCATATTTTATGTACAGTATATAATATATATTTTTTGAAATTTGATATTATATGTACAGTATATAATATATATTTGGTGAAATTTGATATTTTATGGACAGTATATAATATATATTTGGTGAAATTTGATATTTTATGTACAGTATATAATATGTATTTGCTGTATTTTCATATTTTATGTATAGTATATAATATACATTTGGTGAAATTTGATATTTTATATACAGTATATCAAATATATTTGGTGAAATTTGATATTTTATGGACAGTATGATATATATATTTGGTGTACTTTCACAATTTATGTACAATATATATTATATATTTGGTTAAATTTGATATTTTGTGTACAGTATATAATATGCATTTGGTGTACTTTCATATTTTATTTACAGTATATAATATATATTTGCTGTAGTTTGATATTTTATGTAGAGTATATAATATAAATTTGGTGTACTTTCATATTTTATGTACAGTAGATAACATATTTTTGGGGTACTTTCATATCTTATGTACAGTATGTAATATATATTTGGTTAAATTTGATATTATATGTACAGTATATAATATATATTTGGTGAAATTTGATATTTTATGGACAGAATATAATATATATTTGGTGAAATTTGATATTTTATGTACAGCATATAATATATATTTGGTGTACTTTCATCTTTTATGTACAGTATGTAATATTTATTTTTTGAAATTTGATATTTTATGTACAGTATATAATATATATTTCGTGGAATTTGATATTTTATGGACAGTATATAATATACATTTGGTGAAATTTGATATTTTATGTACAGTATATAATATGTATTTGCTGTGTTTTCATATTTAATGTATAGTATATAATATACATTTGGTGAAATTTGATATTTTATATAGAGTATATCAAATATATTTGGTGAAATTTGATATTTTATGGACAGTATGATATATGTATTTGGTGTACTTTCATAATTTATGTTCAATATATATTATATATTTGGTTAAATTTGATATTTTGTGTACAGTATATAATATGCATTTGGTGTACTTTCATATTTTATTTACAGTATATAATATATATTTGCTGTACTTTGATATTTTACGTAGAGTATATAATATAAATTTGGTGTACTTTCATATTTTATGTACAGTAGATAACATATTTTTGGGGTACTTTCATATTTTAAGTACAGTATACAATATATATTTGGTGAAATTTGATATTTTATGTACAGTATATAATATATATTTGGTGAAATTTGATATTTTATGTACAGTATATAATATATTTTTGGTGTACTTTCATATTTTATGTACAGTATATAATATATATTTTTTGAAATTTGATATTATATGTAGAGTATATAATATATATTTGGTGAAATTTGATATTTTATGGACAGTATATAATATATATTTGGTGAAATTTGATATTATATGTACAGCATATAATATATATTTGGTGTACTTTCATCTTTTATGTACAGTATGTAATATTTATTTTTTGAAATTTGATATTTTATGTACAGTATATAATATATATTTCGTGGAATTTGATATTTTATGGACAGTATATAATATACATTTGGTGAAATTTGATATTTTATGTACAGTATATAATATGTATTTGCTGTGTTTTCATATTTAATGTATAGTATATAATATACATTTGGTGAAATTTGATATTTTATATAGAGTATATCAAATATATTTGGTGAAATTTGATATTTTATGGACAGTATGATATATGTATTTGGTGTACTTTCATAATTTATGTTCAATATATATTATATATTTGGTTAAATTTGATATTTTGTGTACAGTATATAATATGCATTTGGTGTACTTTCATATTTTATTTACAGTATATAATATATATTTGCTGTACTTTGATATTTTACGTAGAGTATATAATATAAATTTGGTGTACTTTCATATTTTATGTACAGTAGATAACATATTTTTGGGGTACTTTCATATTTTAAGTACAGTATACAATATATATTTGGTGAAATTTGATATTTTATGTACAGTATATAATATATATTTGGTGAAATTTGATATTTTATGTACAGTATATAATATATTTTTGGTGTACTTTCATATTTTATGTACAGTATATAATATATATTTTTTGAAATTTGATATTATATGTAGAGTATATAATATATATTTGGTGAAATTTGATATTTTATGGACAGTATATAATATATATTTGGTGAAATTTGATATTATATGTACAGTATATAATATGTATTTGCTGTGTTTTCATATTTTATGTATAGTATATAATATACATTTGGTGAAATTTGATATTTTATATACAGTATATCAAATATATTTGGTGAAATTTGATATTTTATGTACAGTATGATATATGTATTTGGTGTACTTTCATAATTTATGTACAATATATATTATATATTTGGTTAAATTTGATATTTTGTGTACAGTATATAATATGCATTTGGTGTACTTTCATATTTTATTTACAGTATATAATATATATTTGCTGTACTTTGATATTTTATGTAGAGTATATAATATAAATTTGGTGTACTTTCATATTTTATGTACAGTAGATAACATATTTTTGGGGTACTTTCATATTTTAAGTACAGTATACAATATATATTTGGTGAAATTTGATATTTTATGTACAGTATATAATATATATTTGGTGAAATTTGATATTTTATGTACAGTATATAATATATTTTTGGTGTACTTTCATATTTTATGTACAGTATATAATATATATTTTTTGAAATTTGATATTATATGTACAGTATATAATATATATTTGGTGAAATATGATATTTTATGGGCAGTATATAATATATATATGGTGAAATTTGATATTTTATGTACAGTATATAATATGTATTTGCTGTATTTTCATATTTTATGTATAGTATATAATATACATTTGGTGAAATTTGATATTTTATATACAGTATATCAAATATATTTGGTGAAATTTGATATTTTATGGACAGTATGATATATATATTTGGTGTACTTTCACAATTTATGTACAATATATATTATATATTTGGTTAAATTTGATATTTTGTGTACAGTATATAATATGCATTTGGTGTACTTTCATATTTTATTTACAGTATATAATATATATTTGCTGTAGTTTGATATTTTATGTAGAGTATATAATATAAATTTGGTGTACTTTCATATTTTATGTACAGTAGATAACATATTTTTGGGGTACTTTCATATCTTATGTACAGTATGTAATATATATTTGGTTAAATTTGATATTATATGTACAGTATATAATTTATATTTGGTGAAATTTGATATTTTATGGACAGTATATAATATATATTTGGTGACATTTGATATTTTATGTACAGCATATAATATATATTTGGTGTACTTTCATCTTTTATGTACAATATGTAATATTTATTTTTTGAAATTTGATATTTTATGTACAGTATATAATATATATTTCGTGGAATTTGATATTTTATGGACAGTATATAATATATATTTGGTGAAATTTGATATTTTATGTACAGTATATAATATGTATTTGCTGTATTTTCATATTTTATGTATAGTATATAATATACATTTGGTGAAATTTGATATTTTATATACAGTATATCAAATATATTTGGTGAAATTTGATATTTTATGTACAGTATGATATATATATTTGGTGTATTTTCATAATTTATGTACAACATATACTATATTTGGTTAAATTTGATATTTTGTGTGCAGTATATAATATGCATTTGGTGTACTTTCATATTTTATTTACAGTATATAATATATATTTGCTGTACTTTGATATTTTATGTAGAGTATATAATATATATTTGGTGTACTTTCATGTTTTATGTACAGTAGATAACATATTATTGGGGTACTTTCATATTTTAAGTACAGTATACAATATATATTTGGTGAAATTTGATATGTTATGTACAGAATATAATATATAATTGGTGAAATTTTATATTTTATGTACAGTATATAATATATTTTTGGTGTACTTTCATATTTTATGTACAGTATATAATATATATTTTTTGAAATTTGATATTATATGCACAGTCTATAATATATATTTGGTGAAATTTGATATTTTATGGACAGTATATAATATATATTTGGTGAAATTTGATATTTTATGTACAGTATATAATATGTATTTGCTGTGCTTTCATATTTTATGTATAGTATATAATATACATTTGGTGAAATTTGATATTTTATATACAGTATATCAAATATATTTGGTGAAATTAGATATTTTATGTACAGTATGATATATGTATTTGGTGTACTTTCATAATTTATGTACAATATATATTATATATTTGGTTAAATTTGATATTTTGTGTACAGTATATAATATGCATTTGGTGTACTTTCATATTTTATTTACAGTATATAATATATATTTGCTGTACTTTGATATTTTACGTAGAGTATATAATATAAATTTGGTGTACTTTCATATTTTATGTACAGTAGATAACATATTTTTGGGGTACTTTCATATTTTAAGTACAGTATACAATATATATTTGGTGAAATTTGATATTTTATGTACAGTATATAATATATATTTGGTGAAATTTGATATTTTATGTACAGTATATAATATATTTTTGGTGTACTTTCATATTTTATGTACAGTATATAATATATATTTTTTGAAATTTGATATTATATGTACAGTATATAATATATATTTGGTGAAATTTGATATTTTATGGACAGTATATAATATATATATGGTGAAATTTCATATTTTATGTACAGTATATAATATGTATTTGCTGTATTTTCATATTTTATGTATAGTATATAATATACATTTGGTGAAATTTGATATTTTATATACAGTATATCAAATATATTTGGTGAAATTTGATATTTTATGGACAGTATGATATATATATTTGGTGTACTTTCACAATTTATGTACAATATATATTATATATTTGGTTAAATTTGATATTTTGTGTACAGTATATAATATGCATTTGGTGTACTTTCATATTTTATTTACAGTATATAATATATATTTGCTGTAGTTTGATATTTTATGTAGAGTATATAATATAAATTTGGTGTACTTTCATATTTTATGTACAGTAGATAACATATTTTTGGGGCACTTTCATATCTTATGTACAGTATGTAATATATATTTGGTTAAATTTGATATTATATGTACAGTATATAATATATATTTGGTGAAATTTGATATTTTATGGACAGAATATAATATATATTTGGTGAAATTTGATATTTTATGTACAGCATATAATATATATTTGGTGTACTTTCATCTTTTATGTACAGTATGTAATATTTATTTTTTGAAATTTGATATTTTATGTACAGTATATAATATATATTTCGTGGAATTTGATATTTTATGGACAGTATATAATATACATTTGGTGAAATTTGATATTTTATGTACAGTATATAATATGTATTTGCTGTGTTTTCATATTTAATGTATAGTATATAATATACATTTGGTGAAATTTGATATTTTATATAGAGTATATCAAATATATTTGGTGAAATTTGATATTTTATGGACAGTATGATATATGTATTTGGTGTACTTTCATAATTTATGTACAATATATATTATATATTTGGTTAAATTTGATATTTTGTGTACAGTATATAATATGCATTTGGTGTACTTTCATATTTTATTTACAGTATATAATATATATTTGCTGTACTTTGATATTTTACGTAGAGTATATAATATAAATTTGGTGTACTTTCATATTTTATGTACAGTAGATAACATATTTTTGGGGTACTTTCATATTTTAAGTACAGTATACAATATATATTTGGTGAAATTTGATATTTTATGTACAGTATATAATATATATTTGGTGAAATTTGATATTTTATGTACAGTATATAATATATTTTTGGTGTACTTTCATATTTTATGTACAGTATATAATATATATTTTTTGAAATTTGATATTATATGTAGAGTATATAATATATATTTGGTGAAATTTGATATTTTATGTACAGTATACAATATATATTTGGTGAAATTTGATATTATATGTACAGTATATAATATGTATTTGCTGTGTTTTCATATTTTATGTATAGTATATAATATACATTTGGTGAAATTTGATATTTTATATACAGTATATCAAATATATTTGGTGAAATTTGATATTTTATGTACAGTATGATATATGTATTTGGTGTACTTTCATAATTTATGTACAATATATATTATATATTTGGTTAAATTTGATATTTTGTGTACAGTATATAATATGCATTTGGTGTACTTTCATATTTTATTTACAGTATATAATATATATTTGCTGTACTTTGATATTTTATGTAGAGTATATAATATAAATTTGGTGTACTTTCATGTTTTATGTACAGTAGATAACATATTATTGGGGTACTTTCATATTTTAAGTACAGTATACAATATATATTTGGTGAAATTTGATATGTTATGTACAGAATATAATATATATTTGGTGAAATTTGATATTTTATGTACAGTATATAATATATTTTTGGTGTACTTTCATATTTTATGTACAGTATATAATATATATTTTTTGAAATTTGATATTATATGCACAGTCTATAATATATATTTGGTGAAATTTGATATTTTATGGACAGTATATAATATATATTTGGTGAAATTTGATATTTTATGTACAGTATATAATATGTATTTGCTGTGTTTTCATATTTTATGTATAGTATATAATATACATTTGGTGAAATTTGATATTTTATATACAGTGTATCAAATATATTTGGTGAAATTAGATATTTTATGTACAGTATGATATATGTATTTGGTGTACTTTCATAATTTATGTACAATATATATTATATATTTGGTTAAATTTGATATTTTGTGTACAGTATATAATATGCATTTGGTGTACTTTCATATTTTATTTACAGTATATAATATATATTTGCTGTACTTTGATATTTTATGTAGAGTATATAATATAAATTTGGTGTACTTTCATATTTTATGTACAGTAGATAACATATTTTTGGGGTACTTTCATATTTTAAGTACAGTATACAATATATATTTGGTGAAATTTGATATTTTATGTACAGTATATAATATATATTTGGTGAAATTTGATATTTTATGTACAGTATATAATATATTTTTGGTGTACTTTCATATTTTATGTACAGTATATAATATATATTTTTTGAAATTTGATATTATATGTACAGTATATAATATATATTTGGTGAAATTTGATATTTTATGGACAGTATATAATATATATATGGTGAAATTTCATATTTTATGTACAGTATATAATATGTATTTGCTGTATTTTCATATTTTATGTATAGTATATAATATACATTTGGTGAAATTTGATATTTTATATACAGTATATCAAATATATTTGGTGAAATTTGATATTTTATGGACAGTATGATATATATATTTGGTGTACTTTCACAATTTATGTACAATATATATTATATATTTGGTTAAATTTGATATTTTGTGTACAGTATATAATATGCATTTGGTGTACTTTCATATTTTATTTACAGTATATAATATATATTTGCTGTAGTTTGATATTTTATGTAGAGTATATAATATAAATTTGGTGTACTTTCATATTTTATGTACAGTAGATAACATATTTTTGGGGTACTTTCATATCTTATGTACAGTATGTAATATATATTTGGTTAAATTTGATATTATATGTACAGTATATAATTTATATTTGGTGAAATTTGATATTTTATGGACAGTATATAATATATATTTGGTGAAATTTGATATTTTATGTACAGCATATAATATATATTTGGTGTACTTTCATCTTTTATGTACAATATGTAATATTTATTTTTTGAAATTTGATATTTTATGTACAGTATATAATATATATTTCGTGGAATTTGATATTTTATGGACAGTATATAATATATATTTGGTGAAATTTGATATTTTATGTACAGTATATAATATGTATTTGCTGTATTTTCATATTTTATGTATAGTATATAATATACATTTGGTGAAATTTGATATTTTATATACAGTATATCAAATATATTTGGTGAAATTTGATATTTTATGTACAGTATGATATATATATTTGGTGTATTTTCATAATTTATGTACAATATATATTATATATTTGGTTAAATTTGATATTTTGGGTGCAGTATATAATATGCATTTGGTGTACTTTCATATTTTATTTACAGTATATAATATATATTTGCTGTACTTTGATATTTTATGTAGAGTATATAATACATATTTGGTGTACTTTCATGTTTTATGTACAGTAGATAACATATTATTGGGGTACTTTCATATTTTAAGTACAGTATACAATATATATTTGGTGAAATTTGATATGTTATGTACAGAATATAATATATAATTGGTGAAATTTTATATTTTATGTACAGTATATAATATATTTTTGGTGTACTTTCATATTTTATGTACAGTATATAATATATATTTTTTGAAATTTGATATTATATGCACAGTCTATAATATATATTTGGTGAAATTTGATATTTTATGGACAGTATATAATATATATTTGGTGAAATTTGATATTTTATGTACAGTATATAATATGTATTTGCTGTGTTTTCATATTTTATGTATAGTATATAATATACATTTGGTGAAATTTGATATTTTATATACAGTATATCAAATATATTTGGTGAAATTAGATATTTTATGTACAGTATGATATATGTATTTGGTGTACTTTCATAATTTATGTACAATATATATTATATATTTGGTTAAATTTGATATTTTGTGTACAGTATATAATATGCATTTGGTGTACTTTCATATTTTATTTACAGTATATAATATATATTTGCTGTACTTTGATATTTTACGTAGAGTATATAATATAAATTTGGTGTACTTTCATATTTTATGTACAGTAGATAACATATTTTTGGGGTACTTTCATATTTTAAGTACAGTATACAATATATATTTGGTGAAATTTGATATTTTATGTACAGTATATAATATATATTTGGTGAAATTTGATATTTTATGTACAGTATATAATATATTTTTGGTGTACTTTCATATTTTATGTACAGTATATAATATATATTTTTTGAAATTTGATATTATATGTACAGTATATAATATATATTTGGTGAAATTTGATATTTTATGGACAGTATATAATATATATTTGGTGAAATTTGATATTTTATGTACAGTATATAATATGTATTTGCTGTATTTTCATATTTTATGTATAGTATATAATATACATTTGGTGAAATTTGATATTTTATATACAGTATATCAAATATATTTGGTGAAATTTGATATTTTATGGACAGTATGATATATATATTTGGTGTACTTTCACAATTTATGTACAATATATATTATATATTTGGTTAAATTTGATATTTTGTGTACAGTATATAATATGCATTTGGTGTACTTTCATATTTTATTTACAGTATATAATATATATTTGCTGTAGTTTGATATTTTATGTAGAGTATATAATATAAATTTGGTGTACTTTCATATTTTATGTACAGTAGATAACATATTTTTGGGGTACTTTCATATCTTATGTACAGTATGTAATATATATTTGGTTAAATTTGATATTATATGTACAGTATATAATATATATTTGGTGAAATTTGATATTTTATGGACAGAATATAATATATATTTGGTGAAATTTGATATTTTATGTACAGCATATAATATATATTTGGTGTACTTTCATCTTTTATGTACAGTATGTAATATTTATTTTTTGAAATTTGATATTTTATGTACAGTATATAATATATATTTCGTGGAATTTGATATTTTATGGACAGTATATAATATACATTTGGTGAAATTTGATATTTTATGTACAGTATATAATATGTATTTGCTGTGTTTTCATATTTAATGTATAGTATATAATATACATTTGGTGAAATTTGATATTTTATATAGAGTATATCAAATATATTTGGTGAAATTTGATATTTTATGGACAGTATGATATATGTATTTGGTGTACTTTCATAATTTATGTACAATATATATTATATATTTGGTTAAATTTGATATTTTGTGTACAGTATATAATATGCATTTGGTGTACTTTCATATTTTATTTACAGTATATAATATATATTTGCTGTACTTTGATATTTTACGTAGAGTATATAATATAAATTTGGTGTACTTTCATATTTTATGTACAGTAGATAACATATTTTTGGGGTACTTTCATATTTTAAGTACAGTATACAATATATATTTGGTGAAATTTGATATTTTATGTACAGTATATAATATATATTTGGTGAAATTTGATATTTTATGTACAGTATATAATATATTTTTGGTGTACTTTTATATTTTATGTACAGTATATAATATATATTTTTTGAAATTTGATATTATATGTAGAGTATATAATATATATTTGGTGAAATTTGATATTTTATGGACAGTATATAATATATATTTGGTGAAATTTGATATTATATGTACAGTATATAATATGTATTTGCTGTGTTTTCATATTTTATGTATAGTATATAATATACATTTGGTGAAATTTGATATTTTATATACAGTATATCAAATATATTTGGTGAAATTTGATATTTTATGTACAGTATGATATATGTATTTGGTGTACTTTCATAATTTATGTACAATATATATTATATATTTGGTTAAATTTGATATTTTGTGTACAGTATATAATATGCATTTGGTGTACTTTCATATTTTATTTACAGTATATAATATATATTTGCTGTACTTTGATATTTTATGTAGAGTATATAATATATATTTGGTGTACTTTCATGTTTTATGTACAGTAGATAACATATTATTGGGGTACTTTCATATTTTAAGTACAGTATACAATATATATTTGGTGAAATTTGATATGTTATGTACAGAATATAATATATAATTGGTGAAATTTTATATTTTATGTACAGTATATAATATATTTTTGGTGTACTTTCATATTTTATGTACAGTATATAATATATATTTTTTGAAATTTGATATTATATGCACAGTCTATAATATATATTTGGTGAAATTTGATATTTTATGGACAGTATATAATATATATTTGGTGAAATTTGATATTTTATGTACAGTATATAATATGTATTTGCTGTGTTTTCATATTTTATGTATAGTATATAATATACATTTGGTGAAATTTGATATTTTATATACAGTATATCAAATATATTTGGTGAAATTAGATATTTTATGTACAGTATGATATATTTATTTGGTGTACTTTCATAATTTATGTACAATATATATTATATATTTGGTTAAATTTGATATTTTGTGTACAGTATATAATATGCATTTGGTGTACTTTCATATTTTATTTACAGTATATAATATATATTTGCTGTACTTTGATATTTTACGTAGAGTATATAATATAAATTTGGTGTACTTTCATATTTTATGTACAGTAGATAACATATTTTTGGGGTACTTTCATATTTTAAGTACAGTATACAATATATATTTGGTGAAATTTGATATTTTATGTACAGTATATAATATATATTTGGTGAAATTTGATATTTTATGTACAGTATATAATATATTTTTGGTGTACTTTCATATTTTATGTACAGTATATAATATATATTTTTTGAAATTTGATATTATATGTACAGTATATAATATATATTTGGTGAAATTTGATATTTTATGGACAGTATATAATATATATTTGGTGAAATTTGATATTTTATGTACAGTATATAATATGTATTTGCTGTATTTTCATATTTTATGTATAGTATATAATATACATTTGGTGAAATTTGATATTTTATATACAGTATATCAAATATATTTGGTGAAATTTGATATTTTATGGACAGTATGATATATATATTTGGTGTACTTTCACAATTTATGTACAATATATATTATATATTTGGTTAAATTTGATATTTTGTGTACAGTATATAATATGCATTTGGTGTACTTTCATATTTTATTTACAGTATATAATATATATTTGCTGTAGTTTGATATTTTATGTAGAGTATATAATATAAATTTGGTGTACTTTCATATTTTATGTACAGTAGATAACATATTTTTGGGGTACTTTCATATCTTATGTACAGTATGTAATATATATTTGGTTAAATTTGATATTATATGTACAGTATATAATATATATTTGGTGAAATTTGATATTTTATGGACAGAATATAATATTTATTTGGTGAAATTTGATATTTTATGTACAGCATATAATATATATTTGGTGTACTTTCATCTTTTATGTACAGTATGTAATATTTATTTTTTGAAATTTGATATTTTATGTACAGTATATAATATATATTTCGTGGAATTTGATATTTTATGGACAGTATATAATATACATTTGGTGAAATTTGATATTTTATGTACAGTATATAATATGTATTTGCTGTGTTTTCATATTTAATGTATAGTATATAATATACATTTGGTGAAATTTGATATTTTATATAGAGTATATCAAATATATTTGGTGAAATTTGATATTTTATGGACAGTATGATATATGTATTTGGTGTACTTTCATAATTTATGTTCAATATATATTATATATTTGGTTAAATTTGATATTTTGTGTACAGTATATAATATGCATTTGGTGTACTTTCATATTTTATTTACAGTATATAATATATATTTGCTGTACTTTGATATTTTACGTAGAGTATATAATATAAATTTGGTGTACTTTCATATTTTATGTACAGTAGATAACATATTTTTGGGGTACTTTCATATTTTAAGTACAGTATACAATATATATTTGGTGAAATTTGATATTTTATGTACAGTATATAATATATATTTGGTGAAATTTGATATTTTATGTACAGTATATAATATATTTTTGGTGTACTTTCATATTTTATGTACAGTATATAATATATATTTTTTGAAATTTGATATTATATGTAGAGTATATAATATATATTTGGTGAAATTTGATATTTTATGGACAGTATATAATATATATTTGGTGAAATTTGATATTATATGTACAGTATATAATATGTATTTGCTGTGTTTTCATATTTTATGTATAGTATATAATATACATTTGGTGAAATTTGATATTTTATATACAGTATATCAAATATATTTGGTGAAATTTGATATTTTATGTACAGTATGATATATGTATTTGGTGTACTTTCATAATTTATGTACAATATATATTATATATTTGGTTAAATTTGATATTTTGTGTACAGTATATAATATGCATTTGGTGTACTTTCATATTTTATTTACAGTATATAATATATATTTGCTGTACTTTGATATTTTATGTAGAGTATATAATATAAATTTGGTGTACTTTCATATTTTATGTACAGTAGATAACATATTTTTGGGGTACTTTCATATTTTAAGTACAGTATACAATATATATTTGGTGAAATTTGATATTTTATGTACAGTATATAATATATATTTGGTGAAATTTGATATTTTATGTACAGTATATAATATATTTTTGGTGTACTTTCATATTTTATGTACAGTATATAATATATATTTTTTGAAATTTGATATTATATGTACAGTATATAATATATATTTGGTGAAATTTGATATTTTATGGGCAGTATATAATATATATATGGTGAAATTTGATATTTTATGTACAGTATATAATATGTATTTGCTGTATTTTCATATTTTATGTATAGTATATAATATACATTTGGTGAAATTTGATATTTTATATACAGTATATCAAATATATTTGGTGAAATTTGATATTTTATGGACAGTATGATATATATATTTGGTGTACTTTCACAATTTATGTACAATATATATTATATATTTGGTTAAATTTGATATTTTGTGTACAGTATATAATATGCATTTGGTGTACTTTCATATTTTATTTACAGTATATAATATATATTTGCTGTAGTTTGATATTTTATGTAGAGTATATAATATAAATTTGGTGTACTTTCATATTTTATGTACAGTAGATAACATATTTTTGGGGTACTTTCATATCTTATGTACAGTATGTAATATATATTTGGTTAAATTTGATATTATATGTACAGTATATAATTTATATTTGGTGAAATTTGATATTTTATGGACAGTATATAATATATATTTGGTGAAATTTGATATTTTATGTACAGCATATAATATATATTTGGTGTACTTTCATCTTTTATGTACAATATGTAATATTTATTTTTTGAAATTTGATATTTTATGTACAGTATATAATATATATTTCGTGGAATTTGATATTTTATGGACAGTATATAATATATATTTGGTGAAATTTGATATTTTATGTACAGTATATAATATGTATTTGCTGTATTTTCATATTTTATGTATAGTATATAATATACATTTGGTGAAATTTGATATTTTATATACAGTATATCAAATATATTTGGTGAAATTTGATATTTTATGTACAGTATGATATATATATTTGGTGTATTTTCATAATTTATGTACAACATATACTATATTTGGTTAAATTTGATATTTTGTGTGCAGTATATAATATGCATTTGGTGTACTTTCATATTTTATTTACAGTATATAATATATATTTGCTGTACTTTGATATTTTATGTAGAGTATATAATATATATTTGGTGTACTTTCATGTTTTATGTACAGTAGATAACATATTATTGGGGTACTTTCATATTTTAAGTACAGTATACAATATATATTTGGTGAAATTTGATATGTTATGTACAGAATATAATATATAATTGGTGAAATTTTATATTTTATGTACAGTATATAATATATTTTTGGTGTACTTTCATATTTTATGTACAGTATATAATATATATTTTTTGAAATTTGATATTATATGCACAGTCTATAATATATATTTGGTGAAATTTGATATTTTATGGACAGTATATAATATATATTTGGTGAAATTTGATATTTTATGTACAGTATATAATATGTATTTGCTGTGTTTTCATATTTTATGTATAGTATATAATATACATTTGGTGAAATTTGATATTTTATATACAGTATATCAAATATATTTGGTGAAATTAGATATTTTATGTACAGTATGATATATGTATTTGGTGTACTTTCATAATTTATGTACAATATATATTATATATTTGGTTAAATTTGATATTTTGTGTACAGTATATAATATGCATTTGGTGTACTTTCATATTTTATTTACAGTATATAATATATATTTGCTGTACTTTGATATTTTACGTAGAGTATATAATATAAATTTGGTGTACTTTCATATTTTATGTACAGTAGATAACATATTTTTGGGGTACTTTCATATTTTAAGTACAGTATACAATATATATTTGGTGAAATTTGATATTTTATGTACAGTATATAATATATATTTGGTGAAATTTGATATTTTATGTACAGTATATAATATATTTTTGGTGTACTTTCATATTTTATGTACAGTATATAATATATATTTTTTGAAATTTGATATTATATGTACAGTATATAATATATATTTGGTGAAATTTGATATTTTATGGACAGTATATAATATATATTTGGTGAAATTTGATATTTTATGTACAGTATATAATATGTATTTGCTGTATTTTCATATTTTATGTATAGTATATAATATACATTTGGTGAAATTTGATATTTTATATACAGTATATCAAATATATTTGGTGAAATTTGATATTTTATGGACAGTATGATATATATATTTGGTGTACTTTCACAATTTATGTACAATATATATTATATATTTGGTTAAATTTGATATTTTGTGTACAGTATATAATATGCATTTGGTGTACTTTCATATTTTATTTACAGTATATAATATATATTTGCTGTAGTTTGATATTTTATGTAGAGTATATAATATAAATTTGGTGTACTTTCATATTTTATGTACAGTAGATAACATATTTTTGGGGCACTTTCATATCTTATGTACAGTATGTAATATATATTTGGTTAAATTTGATATTATATGTACAGTATATAATATATATTTGGTGAAATTTGATATTTTATGGACAGAATATAATATATATTTGGTGAAATTTGATATTTTATGTACAGCATATAATATATATTTGGTGTACTTTCATCTTTTATGTACAGTATGTAATATTTATTTTTTGAAATTTGATATTTTATGTACAGTATATAATATATATTTCGTGGAATTTGATATTTTATGGACAGTATATAATATACATTTGGTGAAATTTGATATTTTATGTACAGTATATAATATGTATTTGCTGTGTTTTCATATTTAATGTATAGTATATAATATACATTTGGTGAAATTTGATATTTTATATAGAGTATATCAAATATATTTGGTGAAATTTGATATTTTATGGACAGTATGATATATGTATTTGGTGTACTTTCATAATTTATGTACAATATATATTATATATTTGGTTAAATTTGATATTTTGTGTACAGTATATAATATGCATTTGGTGTACTTTCATATTTTATTTACAGTATATAATATATATTTGCTGTACTTTGATATTTTACGTAGAGTATATAATATAAATTTGGTGTACTTTCATATTTTATGTACAGTAGATAACATATTTTTGGGGTACTTTCATATTTTAAGTACAGTATACAATATATATTTGGTGAAATTTGATATTTTATGTACAGTATATAATATATATTTGGTGAAATTTGATATTTTATGTACAGTATATAATATATTTTTGGTGTACTTTCATATTTTATGTACAGTATATAATATATATTTTTTGAAATTTGATATTATATGTAGAGTATATAATATATATTTGGTGAAATTTGATATTTTATGTACAGTATATAATATATATTTGGTGAAATTTGATATTATATGTACAGTATATAATATGTATTTGCTGTGTTTTCATATTTTATGTATAGTATATAATATACATTTGGTGAAATTTGATATTTTATATACAGTATATCAAATATATTTGGTGAAATTTGATATTTTATGTACAGTATGATATATGTATTTGGTGTACTTTCATAATTTATGTACAATATATATTATATATTTGGTTAAATTTGATATTTTGTGTACAGTATATAATATGCATTTGGTGTACTTTCATATTTTATTTACAGTATATAATATATATTTGCTGTACTTTGATATTTTATGTAGAGTATATAATATAAATTTGGTGTACTTTCATGTTTTATGTACAGTAGATAACATATTATTGGGGTACTTTCATATTTTAAGTACAGTATACAATATATATTTGGTGAAATTTGATATGTTATGTACAGAATATAATATATAATTGGTGAAATTTTATATTTTATGTACAGTATATAATATATTTTTGGTGTACTTTCATATTTTATGTACAGTATATAATATATATTTTTTGAAATTTGATATTATATGCACAGTCTATAATATATATTTGGTGAAATTTGATATTTTATGGACAGTATATAATATATATTTGGTGAAATTTGATATTTTATGTACAGTATATAATATGTATTTGCTGTGTTTTCATATTTTATGTATAGTATATAATATACATTTGGTGAAATTTGATATTTTATATACAGTGTATCAAATATATTTGGTGAAATTAGATATTTTATGTACAGTATGATATATGTATTTGGTGTACTTTCATAATTTATGTACAATATATATTATATATTTGGTTAAATTTGATATTTTGTGTACAGTATATAATATGCATTTGGTGTATTTTCATATTTTATTTACAGTATATAATATATATTTGCTGTACTTTGATATTTTACGTAGAGTATATAATATAAATTTGGTGTACTTTCATATTTTATGTACAGTAGATAACATATTTTTGGGGTACTTTCATATTTTAAGTACAGTATACAATATATATTTGGTGAAATTTGATATTTTATGTACAGTATATAATATATATTTGGTGAAATTTGATATTTTATGTAGAGTATATAATATATTTTTGGTGTACTTTCATATTTTATGTACAGTATATAATATATATTTTTTGAAATTTGATATTATATGTACAGTATATAATATATATTTGGTGAAATTTGATATTTTATGGACAGTATATAATATATATTTGGTGAAATTTGATATTTTATATACAGTATATCAAATATATTTGGTGAAATTTGATATTTTATGTACAGTATGATATATATATTTGGTGTATTTTCATAATTTATGTACAATATATATTATATATTTGGTTAAATTTGATATTTTGTGTGCAGTATATAATATGCATTTGGTGTACTTTCATATTTTATTTACAGTATATAATATATATTTGCTGTACTTTGATATTTTATGTAGAGTATATAATATATATTTGGTGTACTTTCATGTTTTATGTACAGTAGATAACATATTATTGGGGTACTTTCATATTTTAAGTACAGTATACAATATATATTTGGTGAAATTTGATATGTTATGTACAGAATATAATATATAATTGGTGAAATTTTATATTTTATGTACAGTATATAATATATTTTTGGTGTACTTTCATATTTTATGTACAGTATATAATATATATTTTTTGAAATTTGATATTATATGCACAGTCTATAATATATATTTGGTGAAATTTGATATTTTATGGACAGTATATAATATATATTTGGTGAAATTTGATATTTTATGTACAGTATATAATATGTATTTGCTGTGTTTTCATATTTTATGTATAGTATATAATATACATTTGGTGAAATTTGATATTTTATATACAGTATATCAAATATATTTGGTGAAATTAGATATTTTATGTACAGTATGATATATGTATTTGGTGTACTTTCATAATTTATGTACAATATATATTATATATTTGGTTAAATTTGATATTTTGTGTACAGTATATAATATGCATTTGGTGTACTTTCATATTTTATTTACAGTATATAATATATATTTGCTGTACTTTGATATTTTATGTAGAGTATATAATATAAATTTGGTGTACTTTCATATTTTATGTACAGTAGATAACATATTTTTGGGGTACTTTCATATTTTAAGTACAGTATACAATATATATTTGGTGAAATTTGATATTTTATGTACAGTATATAATATATATTTGGTGAAATTTGATATTTTATGTACAGTATATAATATATTTTTGGTGTACTTTCATATTTTATGTACAGTATATAATATATATTTTTTGAAATTTGATATTATATGTACAGTATATAATATATATTTGGTGAAATTTGATATTTTATGGACAGTATATAATATATATTTGGTGAAATTTGATATTTTATGTACAGTATATAATATGTATTTGCTGTATTTTCATATTTTATGTATAGTATATAATATACATTTGGTGAAATTTGATATTTTATATACAGTATATCAAATATATTTGGTGAAATTTGATATTTTATGGACAGTATGATATATATATTTGGTGTACTTTCACAATTTATGTACAATATATATTATATATTTGGTTAAATTTGATATTTTGTGTACAGTATATAATATGCATTTGGTGTACTTTCATATTTTATTTACAGTATATAATATATATTTGCTGTAGTTTGATATTTTATGTAGAGTATATAATATAAATTTGGTGTACTTTCATATTTTATGTACAGTAGATAACATATTTTTGGGGCACTTTCATATCTTATGTACAGTATGTAATATATATTTGGTTAAATTTGATATTATATGTACAGTATATAATATATATTTGGTGAAATTTGATATTTTATGGACAGAATATAATATATATTTGGTGAAATTTGATATTTTATGTACAGCATATAATATATATTTGGTGTACTTTCATCTTTTATGTACAGTATGTAATATTTATTTTTTGAAATTTGATATTTTATGTACAGTATATAATATATATTTCGTGGAATTTGATATTTTATGGACAGTATATAATATACATTTGGTGAAATTTGATATTTTATGTACAGTATATAATATGTATTTGCTGTGTTTTCATATTTAATGTATAGTATATAATATACATTTGGTGAAATTTGATATTTTATATAGAGTATATCAAATATATTTGGTGAAATTTGATATTTTATGGACAGTATGCTATATGTATTTGGTGTACTTTCATAATTTATGTACAATATATATTATATATTTGGTTAAATTTGATATTTTGTGTACAGTATATAATATGCATTTGGTGTACTTTCATATTTTATTTACAGTATATAATATATATTTGCTGTACTTTGATATTTTACGTAGAGTATATAATATAAATTTGGTGTACTTTCATATTTTATGTACAGTAGATAACATATTTTTGGGGTACTTTCATATTTTAAGTACAGTATACAATATATATTTGGTGAAATTTGATATTTTATGTACAGTATATAATATATATTTGGTGAAATTTGATATTTTATGCACAGTATATAATATATTTTTGGTGTACTTTCATATTTTATGTACAGTATATAATATATATTTTTTGAAATTTGATATTATATGTAGAGTATATAATATATATTTGGTGAAATTTGATATTTTATGTACAGTATATAATATATATTTGGTGAAATTTGATATTATATGTACAGTATATAATATGTATTTGCTGTGTTTTCATATTTTATGTATAGTATATAATATACATTTGGTGAAATTTGATATTTTATATACAGTATATCAAATATATTTGGTGAAATTTGATATTTTATGTACAGTATGATATATGTATTTGGTGTACTTTCATAATTTATGTACAATATATATTATATATTTGGTTAAATTTGATATTTTGTGTACAGTATATAATATGCATTTGGTGTACTTTCATATTTTATTTACAGTATATAATATATATTTGCTGTACTTTGATATTTTATGTAGAGTATATAATATAAATTTGGTGTACTTTCATGTTTTATGTACAGTAGATAACATATTATTGGGGTACTTTCATATTTTAAGTACGGTATACAATATATATTTGGTGAAATTTGATATGTTATGTACAGAATATAATATATAATTGGAGAAATTTTATATTTTATGTACAGTATATAATATATTTTTGGTGTACTTTCATATTTTATGTACAGTATATAATATATATTTTTTGAAATTTGATATTATATGCACAGTCTATAATATATATTTGGTGAAATTTGATATTTTATGGACAGTATATAATATATATTTGGTGAAATTTGATATTTTATGTACAGTATATAATATGTATTTGCTGTGTTTTCATATTTTATGTATAGTATATAATATACATTTGGTGAAATTTGATATTTTATATACAGTATATCAAATATATTTGGTGAAATTAGATATTTTATGTACAGTATGATATATGTATTTGGTGTACTTTCATAATTTATGTACAATATATATTATATATTTGGTTAAATTTGATATTTTGTGTACAGTATATAATATGCATTTGGTGTACTTTCATATTTTATTTACAGTATATAATATATATTTGCTGTACTTTGATATTTTACGTAGAGTATATAATATAAATTTGGTGTACTTTCATATTTTATGTACAGTAGATAACATATTTTTGGGGTACTTTCATATTTTAAGTACAGTATACAATATATATTTGGTGAAATTTGATATTTTATGTACAGTATATAATATATATTTGGTGAAATTTGATATTTTATGTACAGTATATAATATATTTTTGGTGTACTTTCATATTTTATGTACAGTATATAATATATATTTTTTGAAATTTGATATTATATGTACAGTATATAATATATATTTGGTGAAATTTGATATTTTATGGACAGTATATAATATATATTTGGTGAAATTTGATATTTTATGTACAGTATATAATATGTATTTGCTGTATTTTCATATTTTATGTATAGTATATAATATACATTTGGTGAAATTTGATATTTTATATACAGTATATCAAATATATTTGGTGAAATTTGATATTTTATGTACAGTATGATATATATATTTGGTGTATTTTCATAATTTATGTACAATATATATTATATATTTGGTTAAATTTGATATTTTGTGTGCAGTATATAATATGCATTTGGTGTACTTTCATATTTTATTTACAGTATATAATATATATTTGCTGTACTTTGATATTTTATGTAGAGTATATAATATATATTTGGTGTACTTTCATGTTTTATGTACAGTAGATAACATATTATTGGGGTACTTTCATATTTTAAGTACAGTATACAATATATATTTGGTGAAATTTGATATGTTATGTACAGAATATAATATATAATTGGTGAAATTTTATATTTTATGTACAGTATATAATATATTTTTGGTGTACTTTCATATTTTATGTACAGTATATAATATATATTTTTTGAAATTTGATATTATATGCACAGTCTATAATATATATTTGGTGAAATTTGATATTTTATGGACAGTATATAATATATATTTGGTGAAATTTGATATTTTATGTACAGTATATAATATGTATTTGCTGTGTTTTCATATTTTATGTATAGTATATAATATACATTTGGTGAAATTTGATATTTTATATACAGTATATCAAATATATTTGGTGAAATTAGATATTTTATGTACAGTATGATATATGTATTTGGTGTACTTTCATAATTTATGTACAATATATATTATATATTTGGTTAAATTTGATATTTTGTGTACAGTATATAATATGCATTTGGTGTACTTTCATATTTTATTTACAGTATATAATATATATTTGCTGTACTTTGATATTTTACGTAGAGTATATAATATAAATTTGGTGTACTTTCATATTTTATGTACAGTAGATAACATATTTTTGGGGTACTTTCATATTTTAAGTACAGTATACAATATATATTTGGTGAAATTTGATATTTTATGTACAGTATATAATATATATTTGGTGAAATTTGATATTTTATGTACAGTATATAATATATTTTTGGTGTACTTTCATATTTTATGTACAGTATATAATATATATTTTTTGAAATTTGATATTATATGTACAGTATATAATATATATTTGGTGAAATTTGATATTTTATGGACAGTATATAATATATATTTGGTGAAATTTGATATTTTATGTACAGTATATAATATGTATTTGCTGTATTTTCATATTTTATGTATAGTATATAATATACATTTGGTGAAATTTGATAATTTATATACAGTATATCAAATATATTTGGTGAAATTTGATATTTTATGGACAGTATGATATATATATTTGGTGTACTTTCACAATTTATGTACAATATATATTATATATTTGGTTAAATTTGATATTTTGTGTACAGTATATAATATGCATTTGGTGTACTTTCATATTTTATTTACAGTATATAATATATATTTGCTGTAGTTTGATATTTTATGTAGAGTATATAATATAAATTTGGTGTACTTTCATATTTTATGTACAGTAGATAACATATTTTTGGGGTACTTTCATATCTTATGTACAGTATGTAATATATATTTGGTGAAATTTGATATTATATGTACAGTATATAATATATATTTGGTGAAATTTGATATTTTATGGACAGAATATAATATATATTTGGTGAAATTTGATATTTTATGTACAGCATATAATATATATTTGGTGTACTTTCATCTTTTATGTACAGTATGTAATATTTATTTTTTGAAATTTGATATTTTATGTACAGTATATAATATATATTTCGTGGAATTTGATATTTTATGGACAGTATATAATATACATTTGGTGAAATTTGATATTTTATGTACAGTATATAATATGTATTTGCTGTGTTTTCATATTTAATGTATAGTATATAATATACATTTGGTGAAATTTGATATTTTATATAGAGTATATCAAATATATTTGGTGAAATTTGATATTTTATGGACAGTATGATATATGTATTTGGTGTACTTTCATAATTTATGTACAATATATATTATATATTTGGTTAAATTTGATATTTTGTGTACAGTATATAATATGCATTTGGTGTACTTTCATATTTTATTTACAGTATATAATATATATTTGCTGTACTTTGATATTTTACGTAGAGTATATAATATAAATTTGGTGTACTTTCATATTTTATGTACAGTAGATAACATATTTTTGGGGTACTTTCATATTTTAAGTACAGTATACAATATATATTTGGTGAAATTTGATATTTTATGTACAGTATATAATATATATTTGGTGAAATTTGATATTTTATGTACAGTATATAATATATTTTTGGTGTACTTTCATATTTTATGTACAGTATATAATATATATTTTTTGAAATTTGATATTATATGTAGAGTATATAATATATATTTGGTGAAATTTGATATTTTATGTACAGTATATAATATATATTTGGTGAAATTTGATATTATATGTACAGTATATAATATGTATTTGCTGTGTTTTCATATTTTATGTATAGTATATAATATACATTTGGTGAAATTTCATATTTTATAAACAGTATATCAAATATATTTGGTGAAATTTGATATTTTATGTACAGTATGATATATGTATTTGGTGTACTTTCATAATTTATGTACAATATATATTATATATTTGGTTAAATTTGATATTTTGTGTACAGTATATAATATGCATTTGGTGTACTTTCATATTTTATTTACAGTATATAATATATATTTGCTGTACTTTGATATTTTATGTAGAGTATATAATATAAATTTGGTGTACTTTCATGTTTTATGTACAGTAGATAACATATTATTGGGGTACTTTCATATTTTAAGTACAGTATACAATATATATTTGGTGAAATTTGATATGTTATGTACAGAATATAATATATAATTGGTGAAATTTTATATTTTATGTACAGTATATAATATATTTTTGGTGTACTTTCATATTTTATGTACAGTATATAATATATATTTTTTGAAATTTGATATTATATGCACAGTCTATAATATATATTTGGTGAAATTTGATATTTTATGGACAGTATATAATATATATTTGGTGAAATTTGATATTTTATGTACAGTATATAATATGTATTTGCTGTGTTTTCATATTTTATGTATAGTATATAATATACATTTGGTGAAATTTGATATTTTATATACAGTATATCAAATATATTTGGTGAAATTAGATATTTTATGTACAGTATGATATATGTATTTGGTGTACTTTCATAATTTATGTACAATATATATTATATATTTGGTTAAATTTGATATTTTGTGTACAGTATATAATATGCATTTGGTGTACTTTCATATTTTATTTATAGTATATAATATATATTTGCTGTACTTTGATATTTTACGTAGAGTTTATAATATAAATTTGGTGTACTTTCATATTTTATGTACAGTAGATAACATATTTTTGGGGTACTTTCATATTTTAAGTACAGTATACAATATATATTTGGTGAAATTTGATATTTTATGTACAGTATATAATATATATTTGGTGAAATTTGATATTTTATGTACAGTATATAATATATTTTTGGTGTACTTTCATATTTTATGTACAGTATATAATATATATTTTTTGAAATTTGATATTATATGTACAGTATATAATATATATTTGGTGAAATTTGATATTTTATGGACAGTATATAATATATATTTGGTGAAATTTGATATTGTATGTACAGTATATAATATGTATTTGCTGTATTTTCATATTTTATGTATAGTATATAATATACATTTGGTGAAATTTGATATTTTATATACAGTATATCAAATATATTTGGTGAAATTTGATATTTTATGGACAGTATGATATATATATTTGGTGTACTTTCACAATTTATGTACAATATATATTATATATTTGGTTAAATTTGATATTTTGTGTACAGTATATAATATGCATTTGGTGTACTTTCATATTTTATTTACAGTATATAATATATATTTGCTGTAGTTTGATATTTTATGTAGAGTATATAATATAAATTTGGTGTACTTTCATATTTTATGTACAGTAGATAACATATTTTTGGGGTACTTTCATATCTTATGTACAGTATGTAATATATATTTGGTTAAATTTGATATTATATGTACAGTATATAATATATATTTGGTGAAATTTGATATTTTATGGACAGAATATAATATATATTTGGTGAAATTTGATATTTTATGTACAGCATATAATATATATTTGGTGTACTTTCATCTTTTATTTACAGTATGTAATATTTATTTTTTGAAATTTGATATTTTATGTACAGTATATAATATATATTTCGTGGAATTTGATATTTTATGGACAGTATATAATATACATTTGGTGAAATTTGATATTTTATGTACAGTATATAATATGTATTTGCTGTGTTTTCATATTTAATGTATAGTATATAATATACATTTGGTGAAATTTGATATTTTATATAGAGTATATCAAATATATTTGGTGAAATTTGATATTTTATGGACAGTATGATATATGTATTTGGTGTAATTTCATAATTTATGTACAATATATATTATATATTTGGTTAAATTTGATATTTTGTGTACAGTATATAATATGCATTTGGTGTACTTTCATATTTTATTTACAGTATATAATATATATTTGCTGTACTTTGATATTTTACGTAGAGTATATAATATAAATTTGGTGTACTTTCATATTTTATGTACAGTAGATAACATATTTTTGGGGTACTTTCATATTTTAAGTACAGTATACAATATATATTTGGTGAAATTTGATATTTTATGTACAGTATATAATATATATTTGGTGAAATTTGATATTTTATGTACAGTATATAATATATTTTTGGTGTACTTTCATATTTTATGTACAGTATATAATATATATTTTTTGAAATTTGATATTATATGTAGAGTATATAATATATATTTGGTGAAATTTGATATTTTATGGACAGTATATAATATATATTTGGTGAAATTTGATATTATATGTACAGTATATAATATGTATTTGCTGTGTTTTCATATTGTATGTATAGTATATAATATACATTTGGTGAAATTTGATATTTTATATACAGTATATCAAATATATTTGGTGAAATTTGATATTTTATGTACAGTATGATATATGTATTTGGTGTACTTTCATAATTTATGTACAATATATATTATATATTTGGTTAAATTTGATATTTTGTGTACAGTATATAATATGCATTTGGTGTACTTTCATATTTTATTTACAGTATATAATATATATTTGCTGTACTTTGATATTTTATGTAGAGTATATAATATAAATTTGGTGTACTTTCATATTTTATGTACAGTAGATAACATATTTTTGGGGTACTTTCATATTTTAAGTACAGTATACAATATATATTTGGTGAAATTTGATATTTTATGTACAGTATATAATATATATTTGGTGAAATTTGATATTTTATGTACAGTATATAATATATTTTTGGTGTACTTTCATATTTTATGTATAGTATATAATATATATTTTTTGAAATTTGATATTATATGTACAGTATATAATATATATTTGGTGAAATTTGATATTTTATGGACAGTATATAATATATATTTGGTGAAATTTGATATTTTATGTACAGTATATAATATGTATTTGCTGTATTTTCATATTTTATGTATAGTATATAATATACATTTGGTGAAATTTGATATTTTATATACAGTATATCAAATATATTTGGTGAAATTTGATATTTTATGGACAGTATGATATATATATTTGGTGTACTTTCACAATTTATGTACAATATATATTATATATTTGGTTAAATTTGATATTTTGTGTACAGTATATAATATGCATTTGGTGTACTTTCATATTTTATTTACAGTATATAATATATATTTGCTGTAGTTTGATATTTTATGTAGAGTATATAATATAAATTTGGTGTACTTTCATATTTTATGTACAGTAGATAACATATTTTTGGGGTACTTTCATATCTTATGTACAGTATGTAATATATATTTGGTTAAATTTGATATTATATGTACAGTATATAATATATATTTGGTGAAATTTGATATTTTATGGACAGAATATAATATATATTTGGTGAAATTTGATATTTTATGTACAGCATATAATATATATTTGGTGTACTTTCATCTTTTATGTACAGTATGTAATATTTATTTTTTGAAATTTGATATTTTATGTACAGTATATAATATATATTTCGTGGAATTTGATATTTTATGGACAGTATATAATATACATTTGGTGAAATTTGATATTTTATGTACAGTATATAATATGTATTTGCTGTGTTTTCATATTTAATGTATAGTATATAATATACATTTGGTGAAATTTGATATTTTATATAGAGTATATCAAATATATTTGGTGAAATTTGATATTTTATGGACAGTATGATATATGTATTTGGTGTACTTTCATAATTTATGTACAATATATATTATATATTTGGTTAAATTTGATATTTTGTGTACAGTATATAATATGCATTTGGTGTACTTTCATATTTTATTTACAGTATATAATATATATTTGCTGTACTTTGATATTTTACGTAGAGTATATAATATAAATTTGGTGTACTTTCATATTTTATGTACAGTAGATAACATATTTTTGGGGTACTTTCATATTTTAAGTACAGTATACAATATATATTTGGTGAAATTTGATATTTTATGTACAGTATATAATATATATTTGGTGAAATTTGATATTTTATGTACAGTATATAATATATTTTTGGTGTACTTTCATATTTTATGTACAGTATATAATATATATTTTTTGAAATTTGATATTATATGTAGAGTATATAATATATATTTGGTGAAATTTGATATTTTATGGACAGTATATAATATATATTTGGTGAAATTTGATATTATATGTACAGTATATAATATGTATTTGCTGTGTTTTCATATTTTATGTATAGTATATAATATACATTTGGTGAAATTTGATATTTTATATACAGTATATCAAATATATTTGGTGAAATTTGATATTTTATGTACAGTATGATATATGTATTTGGTGTACTTTCATAATTTATGTACAATATATATTATATATTTGGTTAAATTTGATATTTTGTGTACAGTATATAATATGCATTTGGTGTACTTTCATATTTTATTTACAGTATATAATATATATTTGCTGTACTTTGATATTTTATGTAGAGTATATAATATAAATTTGGTGTACTTTCATATTTTATGTACAGTAGATATATTTTTGGGGTACTTTCATATTTTAAGTACAGTATACAATATATATTTGGTGAAATTTGATATTTTATGTACAGTATATAATATATATTTTGTGAAATTTGATATTTTATGTACAGTATATAATATATTTTTGGTGTACTTTCATATTTTATGTATAGTATATAATATATATTTTTTGAAATTTGATATTATATGTACAGTATATAATATATATTTGGTGAAATTTGATATTTTATGGACAGTATATAATATATATTTGGTGAAATTTGATATTTTATGTACAGTATATAATATGTATTTGCTGTATTTTCATATTTTATGTATAGTATATAATATACATTTGGTGAAATTTGATATTTTATATACAGTATATCAAATATATTTGTTGAAATTTGATATTTTATGGACAGTATGATATATATATTTGGTGTACTTTCACAATTTATGTATAATATATATTATATATTTGGTTAAATTTGATATTTTGTGTACAGTATATAATATGCATTTGGTGTACTTTCATATTTTACTTACAGTATATAATATATATTTGCTGTAGTTTGATATTTTATGTAGAGTATATAATATAAATTTGGTGTACTTTCATATTTTATGTACAGTAGATAACATATTTTTGGGGTACTTTCATATCTTATGTACAGTATGTAATATATATTTGGTTAAATTTGATATTATATGTACAGCATATAATATATATTTGGTGAAATTTGATATTTTATGGACAGTATATAATATATATTTGGTGAAATTTGATATTTTATGGACAGCATATAATATATATTTGGTGTACTTTCATCTTTTATGTACAGTATGTAATATTTATTTTTTGAAATTTGATATTTTATGTACAGTATATAATATATATTTCGTGGAATTTGATATTTTATGGACAGTATATAATATATATTTGGTGAAATTTGATATTTTATGTACAGTATATAATATGTATTTGCTGTGTTTTCATATTTTATGTATAGTATATAATATACATTTGGTGAAATTTGATATTTTATATACAGTATATCAAATATATTTGGTGAAATTAGATATTTTATGTACAGTATGATATATGTATTTGGTGTACTTTCATAATTTATGTACAATATATATTATATATTTGGTTAAATTTGATATTTTGTTTACAGTATATAATATGCATTTGGTGTACTTTCATATTTTATTTACAGTATATAATATATATTTGCTGTACTTTGATATTTTACGTAGAGTATATAATATAAATTTGGTGTACTTTCATATTTTATGTACAGTAGATAACATATTTTTGGGGTACTTTCATATTTTAATTACAGTATACAATATATATTTGGTGAAATTTGATATTTTATGTACAGTATATAATATATATTTTTTGAAATTTGATATTTTATGTACAGTATATAATATATTTTTGGTGTACTTTCATATTTTATGTACAGTATATAATATATATTTTTTGAAATTTGATATTTTATGTACAGTATATAATATATATTTGGTGAAATTTGATATTTTATGGACAGTATATAATATATATTTGGTGAAATTTGATATTATATGTACAGTATATAATATGTATTTGCTGTGTTTTCATATTTTATGTATAGTATATAATATACATTAGGTGAAATTTGATATTTTATATACAGTATATCAAATATATTTGGTGAAATTTGATATTTTATGTACAGTATGATATATGTATTTGGTGTACTTTCATAATTTATGTACAATATATATTATATATTTGGTTAAATTTGATATTTTGTGTACAGTATATAATATGCATTTGGTGTACTTTCATATTTTATTTACAGTATATAATATATATTTGCTGTACTTTGATATTTTATGTAGAGTATATAATATAAATTTGGTGTACTTTCATATTTTATGTACAGTAGATAACATATTTTTGGGGTACTTTCATATTTTAAGTACAGTATACAATATATATTTGGTGAAATTTGATATTTTATGTACAGTATATAATATATATTTGGTGAAATTTGATATTTTATGTACAGTATATAATATATTTTTGGTGTACTTTCATATTTTATGTATAGTATATAATATATATTTTTTGAAATTTGATATTATATGTACAGTATATAAAATATATTTGGTGAAATTTGATATTTTATGGACAGTATATAATATATATTTGGTGAAATTTGATATTTTATGTACAGTATATAATATGTATTTGCTGTATTTTCATATTTTATGTATAGTATATAATATACATTTGGTGAAATTTGATATTTTATATACAGTATATCAAATATATTTGGTGAAATTTGATATTTTATGGACAGTATGATATATATATTTGGTGTACTTTCACAATTTATGTATAATATATATTATATATTTGGTTAAATTTGATATTTTGTGTACAGTATATAATATGCATTTGGTGTACTTTCATATTTTATTTACAGTATATAATATATATTTGCTGTACTTTCATATTTTATGTAGAGTATATAATATAAATTTGGTGTACTTTCATATTTTATGTACAGTAGATAACATATTTTTGGGGTACTTTCATATCTTATGTACAGTATGTAATATATATTTGGTTAAATTTGATATTATATGTACAGCATATAATATATATTTGGTGAAATTTGATATTTTATGGACAGTATATAATATATATTTGGTTAAATTTGATATTTTATGTACAGCATATAATATATATTTGGAGTACTTTCATCTTTTATGTACAGTATGTAATATTAATTTTTTGAAATTTGATATTTTATGTACAGTATATAATATATATTTGGTGAAATTTGATATTTTATGTACAGTATATAATATATTTTTGGTGTACTTTCATATTTTATGTACAGTATATAATATATATTTTTTGAAATTTGATATTATATGTACAGTATATAATATATATTTGGTGAAATTTGATATTTTATGGACAGTATATAATATATATTTGGTGAAATTTGATATTTTATGTACAGTATATAATATGTATTTGCTGTATTTTCATATTTTATGTATAGTATATAATATACATTTGGTGAAATTTGATATTTTATATACAGTATATCAAATATATTTGGTGAAATTTGATATTTTATGTACAGTATGATATATATATTTGGTGTACTTTCGTAATTTATGTACAATATATGTTATATATTTGGTTAAATTTGATATTTTGTGTACAGTATATAATATGCATTTGGTGTACTTTCATATTTTATTTACAGTATATAATATATATTTGCTGTAGTTTGATATTTTATGTAGAGTATATAATATAAATTTGGTGTACTTTCATATTTTATGTACAGTAGATAACATATTTTTGGGGTACTTTCATATCTTATGTACAGTATACAATATATATTTGGTGAAATTTGATATTTTATGTACAGTATATAATATATTTCTGGTATACTTTCATATTTTATGTACAGTAGATAACATATTTTTGGCGTACTTTCATATTTTATGTACAGTATATAATATATATTTGGTGAAATTTGATATTTTATGGACAGTATATAATATATATTTGGTGAAATTTGATATTTTATGTACAGCATATAATATATATTTGGTGTACTTTCATCTTTTATGTACAGTATGTAATATTTATTTTTTGAAATTTGATATTTTATGTACAGTATATAATATATATTTTGTGGAATTTGGTATTTTATGGACAGTATGTAATATATATTTGGTGAAATTTGATATTTTATGTACAGTATATAATATGTATTTGCTGTATTTTCATATTTTATGTATAGTATATAATATACATTTGGTGAAATTTGATATTTTATATACAGTATATCAAATATATTTGGTGAAATTTGATATTTTATGTACAGTATGATATATATATTTGGTGTACTTTCATAATTTATGTACAATATATATTATATATTTGGTTAAATTTGATATTTTGTGTACAGTATATAATATGCATTTGGTGTACTTTCATATTTTATTTACAGTATATAATATATATTTGCTGTACTTTGATATTTTATATAGAGTATATAATATATTTCTGGTGTACTTTCATATTTTATGAACAGTATATAATATATATTTTTTGAAATTTGATATTATATGTACAGTATATAATATATATTTGGTGAAATTTGATATTTTATGGACAGTATATAATATATATTTGGTGAAATTTGATATTTTATGTACAGCATATAATATATATTTGGTGTACTTTCATCTTTTATGTACAGTATGTAATATTTATTTTTTGAAATTTGATATTTTATGTAGAGTATATAATATATATTTTGTGGAATTTGATATTTTATGGACAGTATGTAATATATATTTGGTGAAATTTGATATTTTATGTACAGTATATAATATGTATTTGCTGTATTTTCATATTTTATGTATAGTATATAATATACATTTGGTGAAATTTGATATTTTATATACAGTATATCAAATATATTTGGTGAAATTTGATATTTTATGTACAGTATGATATATATATTTGGTGTACTTTCGTAATTTATGTACAATATATGTTATATATTTGGTTAAATTTGATATTTTGTGTACAGTATATAATATGCATTTGGTGTACTTTCATATTTTATTTACAGTATATAATATATATTTGCTGTAGTTTGATATTTTATGTAGAGTATATAATATAAATTTGGTGTACTTTCATATTTTATGTACAGTAGATAACATATTTTTGGGGTACTTTCATATCTTATGTACAGTATACAATATATATTTGGTGAAATTTGATATTTTATGTACAGTATATAATATATTTCTGGTATACTTTCATATTTTATGTACAGTAGATAACATATTTTTGGGGTACTTTCATATTTTATGTACAGTATATAATATATATTTGGTGAAATTTGATATTTTATGGACAGTATATAATATATATTTGGTGAAATTTGATATTTTATGTACAGCATATAATATATATTTGGTGTACTTTCATCTTTTATGTACAGTATGTAATATTTATTTTTTGAAATTTGATATTTTATGTACAGTATATAATATATATTTTGTGGAATTTGGTATTTTATGGACAGTATGTAATATATATTTGGTGAAATTTGATATTTTATGTACAGTATATAATATGTATTTGCTGTATTTTCATATTTTATGTATAGTATATAATATACATTTGGTGAAATTTGATATTTTATATACAGTATATCAAATATATTTGGTGAAATTTGATATTTTATGTACAGTATGATATATATATTTGGTGTACTTTCATAATTTATGTACAATATATATTATATATTTGGTTAAATTTGATATTTTGTGTACAGTATATAATATGCATTTGGTGTACTTTCATATTTTATTTACAGTATATAATATATATTTGCTGTACTTTGATATTTTATATAGAGTATATAATATATTTCTGGTGTACTTTCATATTTTATGAACAGTATATAATATATATTTTTTGAAATTTGATATTATATGTACAGTATATAATATATATTTGGTGAAATTTGATATTTTATGGACAGTATATAATATATATTTGGTGAAATTTGATATTTTATGTACAGCATATAATATATATTTGGTGTACTTTCATCTTTTATGTACAGTATGTAATATTTATTTTTTGAAATTTGATATTTTATGTAGAGTATATAATATATATTTTGTGGAATTTGATATTTTATGGACAGTATGTAATATATATTTGGTGAAATTTGATATTTTATGTACAGTATATAATATGTATTTGCTGAATTTTCATATTTTATGTATAGTATGTAATATACATTTGGTGAAATTTGATATTTTATATACCGTATATCTAATATATTTGGTGAAATTTGATATTTTATGTATAGTATGATATATATATTTGGTGTACTTTCATAATTTATGTACAATTTATATTATATATTTGGTTAAATTTGATATTTTGTGTACAGTATAAAATATGCATTTGGTGTATTTTCATATTTTATTTACAGTATATAATATATATTTGCTGTAGTTTGATATTTTATGTAGAGTATATAATATAAATTTGGTGTACTTTCATATTTTATGTACAGTAGATAACATATTTTTGGGGTACTTTCATATCTTATGTACAGTATACAATATATATTTGGTGAAATTTGATATTTTATGTACAGTATATAATATATTTCTGGTATACTTTCATATTTTATGTACAGTAGATAACATATTTTTGGGGTACTTTCATATTTTATGTACAGTATATAATATATATTTGGTGAAATTTGATATTTTATGGACAGTATATAATATATATTTGGTGAAATTTGATATTTTATGTACAGCATATAATATATATTTGGTGTACTTTCATCTTTTATGTACAGTATGTAATATTTATTTTTTGAAATTTGATATTTTATGTACAGTATATAATATATATTTTGTGGAATTTGGTATTTTATGGACAGTATGTAATATATATTTGGTGAAATTTGATATTTTATGTACAGTATATAATATGTATTTGCTGTATTTTCATATTTTATGTATAGTATATAATATACATTTGGTGAAATTTGATATTTTATATACAGTATATCAAATATATTTGGTGAAATTTGATATTTTATGTACAGTATGATATATATATTTGGTGTACTTTCATAATTTATGTACAATATATATTATATATTTGGTTAAATTTGATATTTTGTGTACAGTATATAATATGCATTTGGTGTACTTTCATATTTTATTTACAGTATATAATATATATTTGCTGTACTTTGATATTTTATATAGAGTATATAATATATTTCTGGTGTACTTTCATATTTTATGAACAGTATATAATATATATTTTTTGAAATTTGATATTATATGTACAGTATACAATATATATTTGGTGAAATTTGATATTTTATGGACAGTATATAATATATATTTGGTGAAATTTGATATTTTATGTACAGCATATAATATATATTTGGTGTACTTTCATCTTTTATGTACAGTATGTAATATTTATTTTTTGAAATTTGATATTTTATGTAGAGTATATAATATATATTTTGTGGAATTTGATATTTTATGGACAGTATGTAATATATATTTGGTGAAATTTGATATTTTATGTACAGTATATAATATGTATTTGCTGAATTTTCATATTTTATGTATAGTATGTAATATACATTTGGTGAAATTTGATATTTTATATACCGTATATCTAATATATTTGGTGAAATTTGATATTTTATGTATAGTATGATATATATATTTGGTGTACTTTCATAATTTATGTACAATTTATATTATATATTTGGTTAAATTTGATATTTTGTGTACAGTATAAAATATGCATTTGGTGTATTTTCATATTTTATTTACAGTATATAATATATATTTGCTGTACTTTGATATTTTATGTAGAGTATATAATATAAATTTGGTGTACTTTCATATTTTATGTACAGTAGATAACATATTTTTGGGGTACTTTCATATCTTATGTACAGTATAAAATATATATTTGGTGAAATTTGATATTTTATGTACAGTATATAATATATATTTGGTGAAATTTGATATTTTATGTACAGTATATAATATATTTTTGGTGTACTTTCATATTTTATGTACAGTATATAATATATATTTTTTGAAATTTGATATTATTTGTACAGTATATAATATATATTTGGTGAAATTTGATATTTTATGGACAGTATATAATATATATTTGGTGAAATTTGATATTTTATGTACAGTATATAATATGTATTTGCTGTATTTTCATATTTTATGTATAGTATATAATATACATTTGGTGAAATTTGATATTTTATATACAGTATATCAAATATATTTGGTGAAATTTGATATTTTATGGACAGTATGATATATATATTTGGTGTACTTTCATAATTTATGTACAATATATATTATATATTTGGTTAAATTTGATATTTTGTGTACAGTATATAATATGCATTTGGTGTACTTTCATATTTTATTTACAGTATATAATATATATTTGCTGTACTTTGATATTTTATATAGAGTATATAATATATTTCTGGTGTACTTTCATATTTTATGAACAGTATATAATATATATTTTTTGAAATTTGATATTATATGTACAGTATATAATATATATTTGGTGAAATTTGATATTTTATGGACAGTATATTATATATATTTGGAGAAATTTGATATTTTATGTACAGCATATAATATATATTTGGTGTACTTTCATCTTTTATGTACAGTATGTAATACTTATTTTTTGAAATTTGATATTTTATGTAGAGTATATAATATATATTTTGTGGAATTTGATGTTTTATGGACAGTATGTAATATTTATCTTTTGAAATTTGATATTTTATGGACAGTATGTAATATATATTTGGTGAAATTTGATATTTTATGTACAGTATATAATATGTATTTGCTGTATTTTCATATTTTATGTATAGTATATAATATACATTTGGTGAAATTTGATATTTTATATACAGTATATGAAATATATTTGGAGAAATTTGATATTTTATGTGCAGTATGATATATATATTTGGTGTACTTTCATAATTTATGTACAATATATATTATATATTTGGTTAAATTTGATATTTTGTGTACAGTATATAATATGCATTTGGTGTACTTTCGTATTTTATTTACAGTATATAATATATATTTGCTGTACTTTGATATTTTATATAGAGTATATAATATATTTCTGGTGTACTTTCATATTTTATGAACAGTATATAATATATATTTTTTGAAATTTGATATTATATGTACAGTATAAAATATATATTTGGTGAAATTTGATATTTTATGTACAGTATATAATATATATTTGGTGAAATTTGATATTTTATGTACAGTATATAATATATTTTTGGTGTACTTTCATATTTTATGTACAGTATATAATATATATTTTTTGAAATTTGATATTATATGTACAGTATATAATATATATTTGGTGAAATTTGATATTTTATGGACAGTATATAATATATATTTGGTGAAATTTGATATTTTATGTACAGTATATAATATGTATTTGCTGTATTTTCATATTTTATGTATAGTATATAATATACATTTGGTGAAATTTGATATTTTATATACAGTATATCAAATATATTTGGTGAAATTTGATATTTTATGGACAGTATGATATATATATTTGGTGTACTTTCATAATTTATGTACAATATATATTATATATTTGGTTAAATTTGATATTTTGTGTACAGTATATAATATGCATTTGGTGTACTTTCATATTTTATTTACAGTATATAATATATATTTGCTGTACTTTGATATTTTATATAGAGTATATAATATATTTCTGGTGTACTTTCATATTTTATGAACAGTATATAATATATATTTTTTGAAATTTGATATTATATGTACAGTATATAATATATATTTGGTGAAATTTGATATTTTATGGACAGTATATAATATATATTTGGAGAAATTTGATATTTTATGTACAGCATATAATATATATTTGGTGTACTTTCATATTTTATGTACAGTATGTAATATTTGTTGTTTGAAATTTGATATTTTATGTAGAGTATATAATATATATTTTGTGGAATTTGATGTTTTATGGACAGTATGTAATATTTATCTTTTGAAATTTGATATTTTATGGACAGTATGTAATATATATTTGGTGAAATTTGATATTTTATGTACAGTATATAATATGTATTTGCTGTATTTTCATATTTTATGTATAGTATATAATATACATTTGGTGAAATTTGATATTTTATATACAGTATATCAAATATATTTGGTGAAATTTGATATTTTATGTACAGTATGATATATATATTTGGTGTACTTTCATAATTTATGTACAATATATATTATATATTTGGTTAAATTTGATATTTTGTGTACAGTATATAATATGCATTTGGTGTACTTTCATATTTTATTTACAGTATATAATATATATTTGCTGTACTTTGATATTTTATATAGAGTATATAATATATTTCTGGTGTACTTTCATATTTTATGAACAGTATATAATATATATTTTTTGAAATTTGATATTATATGTACAGTATATAATATATATTTGGTGAAATTTGATATTTTATGGACAGTATATAATATATATTTGGTGAAATTTGATATTTTATGTACAGCATATAATATATATTTGGTGTACTTTCATCTTTTATGTACAGTATGTAATATTTATTTTTTGAAATTTGATATTTTATGTAGAGTATATAATATATATTTTGTGGAATTTGATATTTTATGGACAGTATGTAATATATATTTGCTGAAATTTGATATTTTATGTACAGTATATAATATGTATTTGCTGAATTTTCATATTTTATGTATAGTATGTAATATACATTTGGTGAAATTTGATATTTTATATACCGTATATCAAATATATTTGGTGAAATTTGATATTTTATGTATAGTATGATATATATATTTGGTGTACTTTCATAATTTATGTACAATTTATATTATATATTTGGTTAAATTTGATATTTTGTGTACAGTATAAAATATGCATTTGGTGTATTTTCATATTTTATTTACAGTATATAATATATATTTGCTGTACTTTGATATTTTATGTAGAGTATATAATATAAATTTGGTGTACTTTCATATTTTATGTACAGTAGATAACATATTTTTGGGGTACTTTCATATCTTATGTACAGTATAAAATATATATTTGGTGAAATTTGATATTTTATGTACAGTATATAATATATATTTGGTGAAATTTGATATTTTATGTACAGTATATAATATATTTTTGGTGTACTTTCATATTTTATGTACAGTATATAATATATATTTTTTGAAATTTGATATTATATGTACAGTATATAATATATATTTGGTGAAATTTGATATTTTATGGACAGTATATAATATATATTTGGTGAAATTTGATATTTTATGTACAGTATATAATATGTATTTGCTGTATTTTCATATTTTATGTGTAGTATATAATATACATTTGGTGAAATTTGATATTTTATATACAGTATATCAAATATATTTGGTAAAATTTGATATTTTATGTACAGTATGATATATATATTTGGTGTACTTTCATAATTTATGTACAATATATATTATATATTTGGTTAAATTTGATATTTTGTGTACAGTATTTAATATGCATTTGGTGTACTTTCATATTTTATTTACAGTATATAATATATATTTGCTGTACTTTGATATTTTATATAGAGTATATAATATATTTCTGCTGTACTTTCATATTTCATGAACAGTATATAATATATATTTTTTGAAATTTGATATTATATGTACAGTATATAATATATATTTGGTGAAATTTGATATTTTATGGACTGTATATAATATATATTTGGTGAAATTTGATATTTTATGTACAGCATATAATATATATTTGGTGTACTTTCATCTTTTATGTACAGTATGTAATATTTATTTTTTGAAATTTGATATTTTATGTAGAGTATATAATATATATTTTGTGGAATTTGATATTTTATGGACAGTATGTAATATATATTTGGTGAAATTTGATATTTTATGGACAGTATGTAATATATATTTGGTGAAATTTGATATTTTATGTACAGTATATAATATGTATTTGCTGTATTTTCATATTTTATGTATAGTATATAATATACATTTGGTGAAATTTGATATTTTATATACAGTATATCAAATATATTTGGTGAAATTTGATATTTTATGTACAGTATGATATATATATTTGGTGTACTTTCATAATTTATGTACAATATATATTACATATTTGGTTAAATTTGATATTTTGTGTACAGTATATAATATGCATTTGGTGTAATTTCATATTTTATTTACAGTATATAATATATATTTGCTGTACTTTGATATTTTATATAGAGTATATAATATATTTCTGGTGTACTTTCTTATTTTATGAACAGTATATAATATATATTTTTTGAAATTTGATATTATATGTACAGTATATAATATATATTTGGTGAAATTTGATATTTTATGGACAGTATATAATATATATTTGGTGAAATTTGATATTTTATGTACAGCATATAATATATATTTGGTGTACTTTCATCTTTTATGTACAGTATGTAATATTTATTTTTTGAAATTTGATATTTTATGTACAGTATATAATATATATTTTGTGGAATTTGATATTTTATGGACAGTATGTAATATATATTTTGTGAAATTTGATATTTTATGTACAGTATATAATATGTATTTGCTGAATTTTCATATTTTATGTATAGTATATAATATACATTTGGTGAAATTTGATATTTTATATACCGTATATCAAATATATTTGGTGAAATTTGATATTTTATGTATAGTATGATATATATATTTGGTGTACTTTCATAATTTATGTACAATTTATATTATATATTTGGTTAAATTTGATATTTTGTGTACAGTATAAAATATGCATTTGGTGTATTTTCATATTTTATTTACAGTATATAATATATATTTGCTGTACTTTGATATTTTATGTAGAGTATATAATATAAATTTGGTGTACTTTCATATTTTATGTACAGTAGATAACATATTTTTGGGGTACTTTCATATCTTATGTACAGTATAAAATATATATTTGGTGAAATTTGATATTTTATGTACAGTATATAATATATATTTGGTGAAATTTGATATTTTATGTACAGTATATAATATATTTTTGGTGTACTTTCATATTTTATGTACAGTATATAATATATATTTTTTGAAATTTGATATTATATGTACAGTATATAATATATATTTGGTGAAATTTGATATTTTATGGACAGTTTATAATATATATTTGGTGAAATTTGATATTTTATGTACAGTATATAATATGTATTTGCTGTATTTTCATATTTTATGTATAGTATATAATATACATTTGGTGAAATTTGATATTTTATATACAGTATATCAAATATATTTGGTGAAATTTGATATTTTATGTACAGTATGATATATATATTTGGTGTACTTTCATAATTTATGTACAATATATATTATATATTTGGTTAAATTTGATATTTTGTGTACAGTATATAATATGCATTTGGTGTACTTTCATATTTTATTTACAGTATACAATATATATTTGCTGTAGTTTGATATTTTATGTAGAGTATATAATATAAATTTGGTGTACTTTCATATTTTATGTACAGTAGATAACATATTTTTGGGGTACTTTCATATCTTATGTACAGTATACAATATATATTTGGTGAAATTTGATATTTTATGTACAGTATATAATATATTTCTGGTGTACTTTCATATTTTATGTACAGTAGATAACATATTTTTGGGGTACTTTCATATTTTATGTACAGTATATAATATATATTTGGTGAAATTTGATATTTTATGGACAGTATATAATATATATTTTGTGGAATTTGGTATTTTATGGACAGTATGTAATATATATTTGGTGAAATTTGATATTTTATGGACAGTATATAATATATATTTGGTGAAATTTGATATTTTATGTACAGCATATAATATATATTTGGTGTACTTTCATCTTTTATGTACAGTATGTAATATTTATTTTTTGAAATTTGATATTTTATGTACAGTATATAATATGTATTTTGTGGAATTTGGTATTTTATGGACAGTATGTAATATATATTTGGTGAAATTTGATATTTTATGTACAGTATATAATATGTATTTGCTGTATTTTCATATTTTATGTATAGTATATAATATACATTTGGTGAAATTTGATATTTTATATACAGTATATCAAATATATTTGGTGAAATTTGATATTTTATGTACAGTATGATATATATATTTGGTGTACTTTCATAATTTATGTACAATATATATTATATATTTGGTTAAATTTGATATTTTGTGTACAGTATATAATATGCATTTGGTGTACTTTCATATTTTATTTACAGTATATAATATATATTTGCTGTACTTTGATATTTTATATAGAGTATATAATATATTTCTGGTGTACTTTCATATTTTATGAACAGTATATAATATATATTTTTTGAAATTTGATATTATATGTACAGTATATAATATATATTTGGTGAAATTTGATATTTTGTGGACAGTATATAATATATATTTGGTGAAATTTGATATTTTATGTACAGCATATAATATATATTTGGTGTACTTTCATCTTTTATGTACAGTATGTAATATTTATTTTTTGAAATTTGATATTTTATGTACAGTATATAATATATATTTTGTGGAATTTGGTATTTTATGGACAGTATGTAATATATATTTGGTGAAATTTGATATTTTATGTACAGTATATAATATGTATTTGCTGTATTTTCATATTTTATGTATAGTATATAATATACATTTGGTGAAATTTGATATTTTATATACAGTATATCAAATATATTTGGTGAAATTTGATATTTTATGTACAGTATGATATATATATTTGGTGTACTTTCATAATTTATGTACAATATATATTATATATTTGGTTAAATTTGATATTTTGTGTACAGTATATAATATGCATTTGGTGTACTTTCATATTTTATTTACAGTATATAATATATATTTGCTGTACTTTGATATTTTATATAGAGTATATAATATATTTCTGGTGTACTTTCATATTTTATGAACAGTATATAATATATATTTTTTGAAATTTGATATTATATGTACAGTATATAATATATATTTGGTGAAATTTGATATTTTATGGACAGTATATAATATATATTTGGTGAAATTTGATATTTTATGTACAGCATATAATATATATTTGGTGTACTTTCATCTTTTATGTACAGTATGTAATATTTATTTTTTGAAATTTGATATTTTATGTAGAGTATATAATATATATTTTGTGGAATTTGATATTTTATGGACAGTATGTAATATATATTTGCTGAAATTTGATATTTTATGTACAGTATATAATATGTATTTGCTGAATTTTCATATTTTATGTATAGTATGTAATATACATTTGGTGAAATTTGATATTTTATATACCGTATATCAAATATATTTGGTGAAATTTGATATTTTATGTATAGTATGATATATATATTTGGTGTACTTTCATAATTTATGTACAATTTATATTATATATTTGGTTAAATTTGATATTTTGTGTACAGTATAAAATATGCATTTGGTGTATTTTCATATTTTATTTACAGTATATAATATATATTTGCTGTACTTTGATATTTTATGTAGAGTATATAATATTAATTTGGTGTACTTTCATATTTTATGTACAGTAGATAACATATTTTTGGGGTACTTTCATATCTTATGTACAGTATAAAATATATATTTGGTGAAATTTGATATTTTATGTACAGTATATAATATATATTTGGTGAAATTTGATATTTTATGTACAGTATATAATATATTTTTGGTGTACTTTCATATTTTATGTACAGTATATAATATATATTTTTTGAAATTTGATATTATATGTACAGTATATAATATATATTTGGTGAAATTTGATATTTTATGGACAGTATATAATATATATTTGGTGAAATTTGATATTTTATGTACAGTATATAATATGTATTTGCTGTATTTTCATATTTTATGTATAGTATATAATATACATTTGGTGAAATTTGATATTTTATATACAGTATATCAAATATATTTGGTGAAATTTGATATTTTATGTACAGCATGATATATATATTTGGTGTACTTTCATAATTTATGTACAATATATATTATATATTTGGTTAAATTTGATATTTTGTGTACAGTATATAATATGCATTTGGTGTACTTTCATATTTTATTTACAGTATATAATATATATTTGCTGTACTTTGATATTTTATATAGAGTATATAATATATTTCTGCTGTACTTTCATATTTTATGAACAGTATATAATATATATTTTTTGAAATTTGATATTATATGTACAGTATATAATATATATTTGGTGAAATTTCATATTTTATGGACAGTATATAATATATATTTGGTGAAATTTGATATTTTATGTACAGCATATAATATATATTTGGTGTACTTTCATCTTTTATGTACAGTATGTAATATTTATTTTTTGAAATTTGATATTTTATGTATAGTATATAATATATATTTTGTGGAATTTGATATTTTATGGACAGTATGTAATATATATTTGGTGAAATTTGATATTTTATGGACAGTATGTAATATATATTTGGTGAAATTTGATATTTTATGTACAGTATATAATATGTATTTGCTGTATTTTCATATTTTATGTATAGTATATAATATACATTTGGTGAAATTTGATATTTTATATACAGTATATCAAATATATTTGGTGAAATTTGATATTTTATGTACAGTATGATATATATGTACAGTATGATATTTTATGTACAGTATGATATATATATTTGGTGTACTTTCATAATTTATGTACAATATATATTATATATTTGGTTAAATTTGATATTTTGTGTACAGTATATAATATGCATTTGGTGTACTTTCATATTTTATTTACAGTATATAATATATATTTGCTGTACTTTGATATTTTTTATAGAGTATATAATATATTTCTGGTGTACTTTCTTATTTTATGAACAGTATATAATATATGTTTTTTGAAATTTGATTTTATATGTACAGTATATAATATATATTTGGTGATATTTGATATTTTATGGACAGTATATAATATATATTTGGTGAAATTTGATATTTTATGTACAGCATATAATATATATTTGGTGTACTTTCATCTTTTATGTACAGTATGTAATATTTATTTTTTGAAATTTGATATTTTATGTACAGTATATAATATATATTTTGTGGAATTTGATATTTTATGGACAGTATGTAATATATATTTTGTGAAATTTGATATTTTATGTACAGTATATAATATGTATTTGCTGAATTTTCATATTTTATGTATAGTATATAATATACATTTGGTGAAATTTGATATTTTATATACCGTATATCAAATATATTTGGTGAAATTTGATATTTTATGTATAGTATGATATATATATTTGGTGTACTTTCATAATTTATGTACAATTTATATTATATATTTGGTTAAATTTGATATTTTGTGTACAGTATAAAATATGTATTTTTATATTTTATTTACAGTATATAATATATATTTGCTGTACTTTGATATTTTATGTAGAGTATATAATATAAATTTGGTGTACTTTCATATTTTATGTACAGTAGATAACATATTTTTGGGGTACTTTCATATCTTATGTACAGTATAAAATATATATTTGGAGACATTTGATATTTTATGTACAGTATATAATATATATTTGGTGAAATTTGATATTTTATGTACAGTATATAATATATTTTTGGTGTACTTTCATATTTTATGTACAGTATATAATATATATTTTTTGAAATTTGATATTATATGTACAGTATATAATATATATTTGGTGAAATTTGATATTTTATGGACAGTATATAATATATATTTGGTGAAATTTGATATTTTATGTACAGTATATAATATGTATTTGCTGTATTTTCATATTTTATGTATAGTATATAATATACATTTGGTGAAATTTGATATTTTATATACAGTATATCAAATATATTTGGTGAAATTTGATATTTTATGTACAGTATGATATATATATTTGGTGTACTTTCGTAATTTATGTACAATATATGTTATATATTTGGTTAAATTTGATATTTTGTGTACAGTATATAATATGCATTTGGTGTACTTTCATATTTTATTTACAGTATATAATATATATTTGCTGTAGTTTGATATTTTATGTAGAGTATATAATATAAATTTGGTGTACTTTCATATTTTATGTACAGTAGATAACATATTTTTGGGGTACTTTCATATCTTATGTACAGTATACAATATATATTTGGTGAAATTTGATATTTTATGTACAGTATATAATATATTTCTGGTATACTTTCATATTTTATGCACAGTAGATAACATATTTTTGGGGTACTTTCATATTTTATGTACAGTATATAATATATATTTGGTGAAATTTGATATTTTATGGACAGTATATAATATATATTTGGTGAAATTTGATATTTTATGTACAGCATATAATATATATTTGGTGTACTTTCATCTTTTATGTACAGTATGTAATATTTATTTTTTGAAATTTGATATTTTATGTACAGTATATAATATATATTTTGTGGAATTTGGTATTTTATGGACAGTATGTAATATATATTTGGTGAAATTTGATATTTTATGTACAGTATATAATATGTATTTGCTGTATTTTCATATTTTATGTATAGTATATAATATACATTTGGTGAAATTTGATATTTTATATACAGTATATCAAATATATTTGGTGAAATTTGATATTTTATGTACAGTATGATATATATATTTGGTGTACTTTCATAATTTATGTACAATATATATTATATATTTGGTTAAATTTGATATTTTGTGTACAGTATATAATATGCATTTGGTGTACTTTCATATTTTATTTACAGTATATAATATATATTTGCTGTACTTTGATATTTTATATAGAGTATATAATATATTTCTGGTGTACTTTCATATTTTATGAACAGTATATAATATATATTTTTTGAAATTTGATATTATATGTACAGTATATAATATATATTTGGTGAAATTTGATATTTTATGGACAGTATATAATATATATTTGGTGAAATTTGATATTTTATGTACAGCATATAATATATATTTGGTGTACTTTCATCTTTTATGTACAGTATGTAATATTTATTTTTTGAAATTTGATATTTTATGTAGAGTATATAATATATATTTTGTGGAATTTGATATTTTATGGACAGTATGTAATATATATTTGGTGAAATTTGATATTTTATGTACAGTATATAATATGTATTTGCTGAATTTTCATATTTTATGTATAGTATATAATATACATTTGGTGAAATTTGATATTTTATATACCGTGTATCAAATATATTTGGTGAAATTTGATATTTTATATATAGTATGATATATATATTTGGTGTACTTTCATAATTTATGTACAATTTATATTATATATTTGGTTAAATTTGATATTTTGTGTACAGTATAAAATATGCATTTGGTGTACTTTCATATTTTATTTACAGTATATAATATATATTTGCTGTACTTTGATATTTTATGTAGAGTATATAATATAAATTTGGTGTACTTTCATATTTTATGTACAGTAGATAACATATTTTTGGGGTACTTTCATATCTTATGAACAGTATAAAATATATATTTGGTGAAATTTGATATTTTATGTACAGTATATAATATATATTTGGTGAAATTTGATATTTTATGTACAGTATATAATATATTTTTGGAGTACTTTCATATTTTATGTACAGTATATAATATATATTTTTTGAAATTTGATATTATATGTACAGTATATAATATATATTTGGTGAAATTTGATATTTTATGGACAGTATATAATATATATTTGGTGAAATTTGATATTTTATGTACAGTATATAATATGTATTTGCTGTATTTTCATATTTTATGTATAGTATATAATATACATTTGGTGAAATTTGATATTTTATGTACAGTATGATATATATATTTGGTGTACTTTCATAATTTATGTACAATATATATTATATATTTGGTTAAATTTGATATTTTGTGTACAGTATATAATATGCATTTGGTGTACTTTCATGTTTTATTTACAGTATATAATATATATTTGCTGTAGTTTGATATTTTATGTAGAGTATATAATATAAATTTGGTGTACTTTCATATTTTATGTACAGTAGATAACATATTTTTGGGGTACTTTCATATCTTATGTACAGTATACAATATATATTTGGTGAAATTTGATATTTTATGTACAGTATATAATATATTTCTGGTGTACTTTCATATTTTATGTACAGTAGATAACATATTTTTGGGGTACTTTCATATTTTATGTACAGTATATAATATATATTTGGTGAAATTTGATATTTTATGGACAGTATATAATATATATTTGGTGAAATTTGATATTTTATGTACAGCATATAATATATATTTGGTGTACTTTCATCTTTTATGTACAGTATGTAATATTTATTTTTTGAAATTTGATATTTTATGTACAGTATATAATATATATTTTGTGGAATTTGATATTTTATGGACAGTATGTAATATATATTTGGTGAAATTTGATATTTTATGAAGAGTATATAATATGTATTTGCTGTATTTTCATATTTTATGTATAGTATATAATATACATTTGGTGAAATTTGATATTTTATATACAGTATATCAAATATATTTGGTGAAATTTGATATTTTATGTACAGTATGATATATATATTTGGTGTACTTTCATAATTTATGTACAATATATATTATATATTTGGTTAAATTTGATATTTTGTGTACAGTATATAATATGCATTTGGTGTACTTTCATATTTTATTTACAGTATATAATATATATTTGCTGTAGTTTGATATTTTATGTAGAGTATATAATATAAATTTGGTGTACTTTCATATTTTATGTACAGTAGATAACATATTTTTGGGGTACTTTCATATCTTATGTACAGTATACAATATATATTTGGTGAAATTTGATATTTTATGTACAGTATATAATATATTTCTGGTGTACTTTCATATTTTATGTACAGTAGATAACATATTTTTGGGGTACTTTCATATTTTATGTACAGTATATAATATATATTTGGTGAAATTTGATATTTTATGGACAGTATATAATATATATTTGGTGAAATTTGATATTTTATGTACAGCATATAATATATATTTGGTGTACTTTCATCTTTTATGTACAGTATGTAATATTTATTTTTTGAAATTTGATATTTTATGTACAGTATATAATATATATTTTGTGGAATTTGATATTTTATGGACAGTATGTAATATATATTTGGTGAAATTTGATATTTTATGAAGAGTATATAATATGTATTTGCTGTATTTTCATATTTTATGTATAGTATATAATATACATTTGGTGAAATTTGATATTTTATATACAGTATATCAAATATATTTGGTGAAATTTGATATTTTATGTACAGTATGATATATATATTTGGTGTACTTTCATAATTTATGTACAATATATATTATATATTTGGTTAAATTTGATATTTTGTGTACAGTATATAATATGCATTTGGTGTACTTTCATATTTTATTTACAGTATATAATATATATTTGCTGTACTTTGATATTTTATATAGAGTATATAATATATTTCTGGTGTACTTTCATATTTTATGAACAGTATATAATATATATTTTTTGAAATTTGATATTATATGTACAGTATATAATATATATTTGGTGAAATTTGATATTTTATGGACAGTATATAATATATATTTGGTGAAATTTGATATTTTATGTACAGCATATAATATATATTTGGTGTACTTTCATCTTTTATGTACAGTATGTAATATTTATTTTTTGAAATTTGATATTTTATGTAGAGTATATAATATATATTTTGTGGAATTTGATATTTTATGGACAGTATGTAATATATATTTTGTGAAATTTGATATTTTATGTACAGTATATAATATGTATTTGCTGAATTTTCATATTTTATGTATAGTATATAATATACATTTGGTGAAATTTGATATTTTATATACCGTATATCAAATATATTTGGTGAAATTTGATATTTTATGTATAGTATGATATATATATTTGGTGTACTTTCATAATTTATGTACAATTTATATTATATATTTGGTTAAATTTGATATTTTGTGTACAGTATAAAATATGCATTTGGTGTACTTTCATATTTTATTTACAGTATATAATATATATTTGCTGTACTTTGATATTTTATGTAGAGTATATAATATAAATTTGGTGTACTTTCATATTTTATGTACAGTAGATAACATATTTTTGGGGTACTTTCATATCTTATGTACAGTATACAATATATATTTGGTGAAATTTGATATTTTATGTACAGTATATAATATATTTCTGGTGTACTTTCATATTTTATGTACAGTAGATAACATATTTTTGGGGTACTTTCATATTTTATGTACAGTATATAATATATATTTGGTGAAATTTGATATTTTATGGACAGTATATAATATATATTTGGTGAAATTTGATATTTTATGTACAGCATATAATATTTATTTGGTGTACTTTCATCTTTTATGTACAGTATGTAATATTTATTTTTTGAAATTTGATATTTTATGTACAGTATATAATATATATTTTGTGGAATTTGGTATTTTATGGACAGTATGTAATATATCTTTGGTGAAATTTGATATTTTATGTACAGTATATAATATGTATTTGCTGTATTTTCATATTTTATATATAGTATATAATATACATTTGGTGAAATTTGATATTTTATATACAGTATATCAAATATATTTGGTGAAATTTGATATTTTATGTACAGTATGATATATATATTTGGTGTACTTTCATAATTTATGTACAATATATATTATATATTTGGTTAAATTTGATATTTTGTGTACAGTATATAATATGCATTTGGTGTACTTTCATATTTTATTTACAGTATATAATATATATTTGCTGTACTTTGATATTTTATATAGAGTATATAATATATTTCTGGTGTACTTTCATATTTTATGAACAGTATATAATATATATTTTTTGAAATTTGATATTATATGTACAGTATATAATATATATTTGGTGAAATTTGATATTTTATGGACAGTATATAATATATATTTGGTGAAATTTGATATTTTATGTACAGCATATAATATATATTTGGTGTACTTTCATCTTTTATGTACAGTATGTAATATTTATTTTTTGAAATTTGATATTGTATGTAGAGTATATAATATATATTTTGTGGAATTTGATATTTTATGGACAGTATGTAATATATATTTTGTGAAATTTGATATTTTATGTACAGTATATAATATGTATTTGCTGAATTTTCATATTTTATGTATAGTATATAATATACATTTGGTGAAATTTGATATTTTATATACCGTATATCAAATATATTTGGTGAAATTTGATATTTTATGTATAGTATGATATATATATTTGGTGTACTTTCATAATTTATGTACAATTTATATTATATATTTGGTTAAATTTGATATTTTGTGTACAGTATAAAATATGTATTTGGTGTACTTTCATATTTTATTTACAGTATATAATATATATTTGCTGTACTTTGATATTTTATGTAGAGTATATAATATAAATTTGGTGTACTTTCATATTTTATGTACAGTAGATAACATATTTTTGGGGTACTTTCATATCTTATGTACAGTATACAATATATATTTGGTGAAATTTGATATTTTATGGACAGTATATAATATATTTCTGGTGTACTTTCATATTTTATGTACAGTAGATAACATATTTTTGGGGTACTTTCATATTTTATGTACAGTATATAATATATATTTGGTGAAATTTGATATTTTATGGACAGTATATAATATATATTTGGTGAAATTTGATATTTTATGTACAGCATATAATATATATTTGGTGTACTTTCATCTTTTATGTACAGTATGTAATATTTATTTTTTGAAATTTGATATTTCATGTACAGTATATAATATATATTTTGTGGAATTTGGTATTTTATGGACAGTATGTAATATATATTTGGTGAAATTTGATATTTTATGTACAGTATATAATATGTATTTGCTGTATTTTCATATTTTATGTATAGTATATAATATACATTTGGTGAAATTTGATATTTTATATACAGTATATCAAATATATTTGGTGAAATTTGATATTTTATGTACAGTATGATATATATATTTGGTGTACTTTCATAATTTCTGTACAATATATATTATATATTTGGTTAAATTTGATATTTTGTGTACAGTATATAATATGCATTTGGTGTACTTTCATATTTTATTTACAGTATATAGTATATATTTGCTGTACTTTGATATTTTATATAGAGTATATAATATATTTCTGGTGTACTTTCATATTTTATGAACAGTATATAATATATATTTTTTGAAATTTGATATTATATGTACAGTATATAATATATATTTGGTGAAATTTGATATTTTATGGACAGTATATAATATATATTTGGTGAAATTTGACATTTTATGTACAGCATATAATATATATTTGGTGTACTTTCATCTTTTATGTACAGTATGTAATATTTATTTTTTGAAATTTGATATTTTATGTAGAGTATATAATATATATTTTGTGGAATTTGATATTTTATGGACAGTATGTAATATATATTTTGTGAAATTTGATATTTTATGTACAGTATATAATATGTATTTGCTGAATTTTCATATTTGATGTATAGTATATAATATACATTTGGTGAAATTTGATATTTTATATACCGTATATCAAATATATTTGGTGAAATTTGATATTTTATGTATAGTATGATATATATATTTGGTGTACTTTCATAATTTATGTACAATTTATATTATATATTTGGTTAAATTTGATATTTTGTGTACAGTATAAAATATGCATTTGGTGTACTTTCATATTTTATTTACAGTATATAATATATATTTGCTGTACTTTGATATTTTATGTAGAGTATATAATATAAATTTGGTGTACTTTCATATTTTATGTACAGTAGATAACATTTTTTTGGGGTACTTTCATATCTTATGTACAGTATAAAATATATATGTTTGGTGAAATTTGATATTTTATGTACAGTATATAATATATATTTGGTGAAATTTGATATTTTATGTACAGTATATAATATATTTTTGGTGTACTTTCATATTTTATGTACAGTATATAATATATATTTTTTGAAATTTGATATTATATGTACAGTATATAATATATATTTGGTGAAATTTGATATTTTATGGACAGTATATAATATATATTTGGTGAAATTTGATATTTTATGTACAGTATATAATATGTATTTGCTGTATTTTCATATTTTATGTATAGTATATAATATACATTTGGTGAAATTTGATATTTTATATACAGTATATCAAATATATTTGGTGAAATTTGATATTTTATGTACAGTATGATATATATATTTGGTGTACTTTCATAATTTATGTACAATATATATTATATATTTGGTTAAATTTGATGTTTTGTGTACAGTATATAATATGCATTTGGTGTACTTTCATATTTTATTTACAGTATATAATATATATTTGCTGTATTTTGATATTTTATGTAGAGTATATAATATAAATTTGGTGTACTTTCATATTTTATGTACAGTAGATAACATATTTTTGGGGTACTTTCATATCTTATGTACAGTATACAATATATATTTGGTGAAATTTGATATTTTATGTACAGTATATAATATATTTCTGGTGTACTTTCATATTTTATGTACAGTAGATAACATATTTTTGGGGTACTTTCATATTTTATGTACAGTATATAATATATATTTGGTGAAATTTGATATTTTATGGACAGTATATAATATATATTTGGTGAAATTTGATATTTTATGTACAGCATATAATATATATTTGGTGTACTTTCATCTTTTATGTACAGTATGTAATATTTATTTTTTGAAATTTGATATTTTATGTACAGTATGTAATATATATTTTGTGGAATTTGATATTTTATGGACAGTATGTAATATATATTTGGTGAAATTGGTATTTTATGTACAGTATATAATATGTATTTGCTGTATTTTCATATTTTATGTATAGTATATAATATACATTTGGTGAAATTTGATATTTTATATACAGTATATCAAATATATTTGGTGAAATTTGATATTTTATGTACAGTATGATATATATATTTGGTGTACTTTCATAATTTATGTACAGTATATATTATATATTTGGTTAAATTTGATATTTTGTGTACAGTATATAATATGCATTTGGTGTACTTTCATATTTTATTTACAGTATATAATATATATTTGCTGTACTTTGATATTTTATATAGAGTATATAATATATTTCTGGTGTACTTTCATATTTTATGAACAGTATATAATATATATTTTTTGAAATTTGATATTATATGTACAGTATATAATATATATTTGGTGAAATTTGATATTTTATGGACAGTATATAATATATATTTGGTGAAATTTGATATTTTATGTACAGCATATAATATATATTTGGTGTACTTTCATCTTTTATGTACAGTATGTAATATTTATTTTTTGAAATTTGATATTTTATGTAGAGTATATAATATATATTTTGTGGAATTTGATATTTTATGGAGAGTATGTAATATATATTTTGTGAAATTTGATATTTTATGTAGAGTATATAATATGTATTTGCTGAATTTTCATATTTTATGTATAGTATATAATATACATTTGTTGAAATTTGATATTTTATATACCGTATATCAAATATATTTGGTGAAATTTGATATTTTATGTATAGTATGATATATATATTTGGTGTACTTTCATAATTTATGTACAATTTATATTATCTATTTGGTTAAATTTGATATTTTGTGTACAGTATAAAATATGCATTTGGTGTACTTTCATATTTTATTTACAGTATATAATATATATTTGCTGTACTTTGATATTTTATGTAGAGTATATAATATAAATTTGGTGTACTTTCATATTTTATGTACAGTAGATAACATATTTTTGGGGTACTTTCATATCTTATGTACAGTATAAAATATATATTTGGTGAAATTTGATATTTTATGTACAGTATATAATATATATTTGGTGAAATTTGATATTTTATGTACAGTATATAATATATTTTTGGTGTACTTTCATATGAAATTTGATATTATATATACAGTATATAATATATATTTGGTGAAATTTGATATTTTATGGACAGTATATAATATATATTTGGTGAAATTTGATATTTTATGTACAGCATATAATATATATTTGGTGTACTTTCATCTTTTATGTACAGTATGTAATATTTATTTTTTGAAATTTGATATTTTATGTAGAGTATATAATATATATTTTGTGGAATTTGATATTTTATGGAGAGTATGTAATATATATTTTGTGAAATTTGATATTTTATGTACAGTATATAATATGTATTTGCTGAATTTTCATATTTTATGTATAGTATATAATATACATTTGGTGAAATTTGATATTTTATATACCGTATATCAAATATGTTTGGTGAAATTTGATATTTTATGTAAAGTATGATATATATATTTGGTGTACTTTCATAATTTATGTACAATTTATATTATATATTTGGTTAAATTTGATATTTTGTGTACAGTATAAAATATGCATTTGGTGTACTTTCATATTTTATTTACAGTATATAATATATATTTGCTGTACTTTGATATTTTATGTAGAGTATATAATATAAATTTGGTGTACTTTCATATTTTATGTACGGTAGATAACATATTTTTGGGGTACTTTCATATCTTATGTACAGTATAAAATTTATATTTGGTGAAATTTGATATTTTATGTACAGTATATAATATATATTTGGTGAAATTTGATATTTTATGTACAGTATATAATATATTTTTGGTGTACTTTCATATTTTATGTACAGTATATAATATATATTTTTTGAAATTTGATATTATATGTACAGTATATAATATATATTTGGTGAAATTTGATATTTTATGGACAGTATATAATATATATTTGGTGAAATTTGATATTTTATGTACAGTATATAATATGTATTTGCTGTATTTTCATATTTTATGTATAGTATATAATATACATTTGGTGAAATTTGATATTTTATATACAGTATATCAAATATATTTGGTGAAATTTGATATTTTATGTACAGTATGATATATATATTTGGTGTACTTTCATAATTTATGTACAATATATATTATATATTTGGTTAAATTTGATATTTTGTGTACAGTATATAATATGCATTTGGTGTACTTTCATATTTTATTTACAGTATATAATATATATTTGCTGTAGTTTGATATTTTATGTAGAGTATATAATATAAATTTGGTGTACTTTCATATTTTATGTACAGTAGATAACATATTTTTGGGGTACTTTCATATCTTATGTACAGTATACAATATATATTTGGTGAAATTTGATATTTTATGTACAGTATATAATATATTTCTGGTGTACTTTCATATTTTATGTACAGTAGATAACATATTTTTGGGGTACTTTCATATTTTATGTACAGTATATAATATATATTTGGTGAAATTTGATATTTTATGGACAGTATATAATATATATTTGGTGAAATTTGATATTTTATGTACAGCATATAATATATATTTGGTGTACTTTCATCTTTTATGTACAGTATGTAATATTTATTTTTTGAAATTTGATATTTTATGTACAGTATATAATATATATTTTGTGGAATTTGATATTTTATGGACAGTATGTAATATATATTTGGTGAAATTTGATATTTTATGTACAGTATATAATATGTATTTGCTGTATTTTCATATTTTATGTATAGTATATAATATACATTTGGTGAAATTTGATATTTTATATACAGTATATCAAATATATTTGGTGAAATTTGATATTTTATGTACAGTATGATATATATATTTGGTGTACTTTCATAATTTATGTACAATATATATTATATATTTGGTTAAATTTGATATTTTGTGTACAGTATATAATATGCATTTGGTGTACTTTCATATTTTATTTACAGTATATAATATATATTTGCTGTACTTTGATATTTTATATAGAGTATATAATATATTTCTGGTGTACTTTCATATTTTATGAACAGTATATAATATATATTTTTTGAAATTTGGTATTATATGTACAGTATATAATATATATTTGGTGAAATTTGATATTTTATGAACAGTATATAATATATATTTGGTGAAATTTGATATTTTATGTACAGCATATAATATATATTTGGTGTACTTTCATCTTTTATGTACAGTATGTAATATATATTTTTTGAAATTTGATATTTTATGTAGAGTATATAATATAAATTTTGTGGAATTTGATATTTTATGGACAGTATGTAATATATATTTTGTGAAATTTGATATTTTATGTACAGTATATAATATGTATTTGCTGAATTTTCATATTTGATGTATAGTATATAATATACATTTGGTGAAATTTGATATTTTATATACCGTATATCAAATATATTTGGTGAAATTTGATATTTTATGTATAGTATGATATATATATTTGGTGTACTTTCATAATTTATGTACAATTTATATTATATATTTGGTTAAATTTGATATTTTGTGTACAGTATAAAATATGCATTTGGTGTACTTTCATATTTTATTTACAGTATATAATATATATTTGCTGTACTTTGATATTTTATGTAGAGTATATAATATAAATTTGGTGTACTTTCATATTTTATGTACAGTAGATAACATATTTTTGGGGTACTTTCATATCTTATGTACAGTATACAATATATATTTGGTGAAATTTGATATTTTATGTACAGTATATAATATATTTCTGGTGTACTTTCATATTTTATGTACAGTAGATAACATATTTTTGGGGTACTTTCATATCTTATGTACAGTATAAAATATATATTTGGTGAAATTTGATATTTTATGTACAGTATATAATATATATTTGGTGAAATTTGATATTTTATGTACAGTATATAATATATTTTTGGTGTACTTTCATATTTTATGTACAGTATATAATATATATTTTTTGAAATTTGATATTATATGTACATTATATAATATATATTTGGTGAAATTTGATATTTTATGGACAGTATATAATATATATTTGGTGAAATTTGATATTTTATGTACAGCATATAATATATATTTGGTGTACTTTCATCTTTTATGTACAGTATGTAATATATATTTTTTGAAATTTCATATTATATGTACAGTATATAATATATATTTCGTGAAATTTGATATTTTATGGACAGTATATAATATATATTTGGTGAAATTTGATATTTTATGGACAGTATATAACATATATTTGGTGAAATTTGATATTTTATGTACAGCATATAATATATATTTGGTGTACTTTCATCTTTTATGTACAGTATGTAATATTTATTTTTTGAAATTTGATATTTTATGTAGAGTATATAATATATATTTTGTGGAATTTGATATTTTATGGACAGTATGTAATATATCTTTGGTGAAATTTGATATTTTATGTACAGTATATAATATGTATTTGCTGTATTTTCATATTTTATGTATAGTATATAATATACATTTGGTGAAATTTGATATTTTATATACAGTATATCAAATATATTTGGTGAAATTTGATATTTTATGTACAGTATGATATATATATTTGGTGTACTTTCATAATTTATGTACAATATATATTATATATTTGGTTAAATTTGATATTTTGTGTACAGTATATAATATGCATTTGGTGTACTTTCATATTTTATTTACAGTATATAATATATATTTGCTGTACTTTGATATTTTATATAGAGTATATAATATATTTCTGGTGTACTTTCATATTTTATGAACAGTATATAATATATATTTTTTGAAATTTGATATTATATGTACAGTATATAATATATATTTGGTGAAATTTGATATTTTATGGACAGTATATAATATATATTTGGTGAAATTTGATATTTTATGTACAGCATATAATATATATTTGGTGTACTTTCATCTTTTATGTACAGTATGTAATATTTATTTTTTGAAATTTGATATTTTATGTAGAGTATATAATATATATTTTGTGGAATTTGATATTTTATGGACAGTATGTAATATATATTTGGTGAAATTTGATATTTTATGTACAGTATATTATATGTATTTGCTGAATTTTCATATTTTATGTATAGTATATAATATACATTTGGTGAAATTTGATATTTTATATACCGTATATCAAATACATTTGGTGAAATTTGATATTTTATGTATAGTATGATATATATATTTGGTGTACTTTCATAATTTATGTACAATTTATATTATATATTTGGTTAAATTTGATATTTTGTGTACAGTATAAAATATGCATTTGGTGTACTTTCATATTTTATTTACAGTATATAATATATATTTGCTGTACTTTGATATTTTATGTAGAGTATATAATATAAATTTGGTGTACTTACTTATTTTATGTACAGTAGATAACATATTTTTGGGGTACTTTCATATCTTATGTACAGTATACAATATATATTTGGTGAAATTTGATATTTTATGTACAGTATATAATATATTTCTGGTGTACTTTCATATTTTATGTACAGTAGATAACATATTTTTGGGGTACTTTCATATTTTATGTACAGTATATAATATATATTTGGTGAAATTTGATATTTTATGGACAGTACATAATATATATTTGGTGAAATTTGATATTTTATGTACAGCATATAATATATATTTGGTGTACTTTCATCTTTTATGTACAGTATGTAATATTTATTTTTTGAAATTTGATATTTTATGTACAGTATATAATATATATTTTGTGGAATTTGGTATTTTATGGACAGTATGTAATATATATTTGGTGAAATTTGATATTTTATGTACAGTATATAATATGTATTTGCTGTATTTTCATATTTTATGTATAGTATATAATATACATTTGGTGAAATTTGATATTTTATATACAGTATATCAAATATATTTGGTGAAATTTGATATTTTATGTACAGTATGATATATATATTTGGTGTACTTTCATAATTTCTGTACAATATATATTATATATTTGGTTAAATTTGATATTTTGTGTACAGTATATAATATGCATTTGGTGTACTTTCATATTTTATTTACAGTATATAGTATATATTTGCTGTACTTTGATATTTTATATAGAGTATATAATATATTTCTGGTGTACTTTCATATTTTATGAACAGTATATAATATATATTTTTTGAAATTTGATATTATATGTACAGTATATAATATATATTTGGTGAAATTTGATATTTTATGGACAGTATATAATATATATTTGGTGAAATTTGATATTTTATGTACAGCATATAATATATATTTGGTGTACTTTCATCTTTTATGTACAGTATGTAATATTTATTTTTTGAAATTTGATATTTTATGTAGAGTATATAATATATATTTTGTGGAATTTGATATTTTATGGACAGTATGTAATATATATTTTGTGAAATTTGATATTTTATGTACAGTATATTATATGTATTTGCTGAATTTTCATATTTTATGTATAGTATATAATATACATTTGGTGAAATTTGATATTTTATATACCGTATATCAAATATATTTGGTGAAATTTGATATTTTATGTATAGTATGATATATATACTTGGTGTACTTTCATAATTTATGTACAATTTATATTATATATTTGGTTAAATTTGATATTTTGTGTACAGTATAAAATATGCATTTGGTGTACTTTCATATTTTATTTACAGTATATAATATATATTTGCTGTACTTTGATATTTTATGTAGAGTATAGAATATAAATTTGGTGTACTTTCATATTTTATGTACAGTAGATAACATATTTTTGGGGTACTTTCATATCTTATGTACAGTATAAAATATATATTTGGTGAAATTTGATATTTTATGTACAGTATATAATATATATTTGGTGAAATTTGATATTTTATGTACAGTATATAATATATTTTTGGTGTACTTTCATATTTTATGTACAGTATATAATATACATTTTTTGAAATTTGATATTATATGTACAGTATATAATATATATTTGGTGAAATTTGATATTTTATGGACAGTATATAATATATATTTGGTGAAATTTGATATTTTATGTACAGTATATAATATGTATTTGCTGTATTTTCATATTTTATGTATAGTATATAATATACATTTGGTGAAATTTGATATTTTATATACAGTATATCAAATATATTTGGTGAAATTTGATATTTTATGTACTGTATGATATATATATTTGGTGTACTTTCATAATTTATGTACAATATATATTATATATTTGGTTAAATTTGATATTTTGTGTACAGTATATAATATGCATTTGGTGTACTTTCATATTTTATTTAAAGTATATAATATATATTTGCTGTAGTTTGATATTTTATGTAGAGTATATAATATAAATTTGGTGTACTTTCATATTTTATGTACAGTAGATAACATATTTTTGGGGTACTTTCATATCTTATGTGCAGTATACAATATATATTTGGTGAAATTTGATATTTTATGTACAGTATATAATATATTTCTGGTGTACTTTCATATTTTATGTACAGTAGATAACATATTTTTGGGGTACTTTCATATTTTATGTACAGTATATAATATATATTTGGTGAAATTTGATATTTTATGGACAGTATATAATATATATTTGGTGAAATTTGATATTTTATGTACAGCATATAATATATATTTGGTGTACTTTCATCTTTTATGTACAGTATGTAATATTTATTTTTTGAAATTTGATATTTTATGTACAGTATATAATATATATTTTGTGGAATTTGATATTTTATGGACAGTATGTAATATATATTTGGTGAAATTTGATATTTTATGTACAGTATATAATATGTATTTGCTGTATTTTCATATTTTATGTATAGTATATAATATACATTTGGTGAAATTTGATATTTTATATACAGTATATCAAATATATTTGGTGAAATTTGATATTTTATGTACAGTATGATATATATATTTGGTGTACTTTCATAATTTATGTACAATATATATTATATATTTGGTTAAATTTGATATTTTGTGTACAGTATATAATATGCATTTGGTGTACTTTCATATTTTATTTACAGTATATAATATATATTTGCTGTACTTTGATATTTTATATAGAGTATATAATATATTTCTGGTGTACTTTCATATTTTATGAACAGTATATAATATATAATTTTTGAAATTTGATATTATATGTACAGTATATAATATATATTTGGTGAAATTTGATATTTTATGAACAGTATATAATATATATTTGGTGAAATTTGATATTTTATGTACAGCATATAATATATATTTGGTGTACTTTCATCTTTTATGTACAGTATGTAATATTTATTTTTTGAAATTTGATATTTTATGTAGAGTATATAATATAAATTTTGTGGAATTTGATATTTTATGGACAGTATGTAATATATATTTTGTGAAATTTGATATTTTATGTACAGTATATAATATGTATTTGCTGAATTTTCATATTTGATGTATAGTATATAATATACATTTGGTGAAATTTGATATTTTATATACCGTATATCAAATATATTTGGTGAAATTTGATATTTTATGTATAGTATGATATATATATTTGGTGTACTTTCATAATTTATGTACAATTTATATTATATATTTGGTTAAATTTGATATTTTGTGTACAGTATAAAATATGCATTTGGTGTACTTTCATATTTTATTTACAGTATATAATATATATTTGCTGTACTTTGATATTTTATGTAGAGTATATAATATAAATTTGGTGTACTTTCATATTTTATGTACAGTAGATAACATATTTTTGGGGTACTTTCATATATTATGTACAGTATAAAATATATATTTGGTGAAATTTGATATTTTATGTACAGTATATAATATATATTTGGTGAAATTTGATATTTTATGTACAGTATATAATATATTTTTGGTGTACTTTCATATTTTATGTACAGTATATAATATATATTTTTTGAAATTTGATATTATATGTACAGTATATAATATATATTTGGTGAAATTTGATATTTTATGGACAGTATATAATATATATTTGGTGAAATTTGATATTTTATGTACAGTATATAATATGCATTTGCTGTATTTTCATATTTTATGTATAGTATATAATATACATTTGGTGAAATTTGATATTTTATATACAGTATATCAAATATATTTGGTGAAATTTGATATTTTATGTACAGTATGATATATATATTTGGTGTACTTTCATAATTTAAGTACAATATATATTATATATTTGGTTAAATTTGATGTTTTGTGTACAGTATATAATATGCATTTGGTGTACTTTCATATTTTATTTACAGTATATAATATATATTTGCTGTAGTTTGATATTTTATGTAGAGTATATAATATAAATTTGGTGTACTTTCATATTTTATGTACAGTAGATAACATATTTTTGGGGTACTTTCATATCTTATGTACAGTATACAATATATATTTGGTGAAATTTGATATTTTATGTACAGTATATAATATATTTCTGGTGTACTTTCATATTTTATGTACAGTAGATAACATATTTTTGGGGTACTTTCATATTTTATGTACAGTATATAATATATATTTGGTGAAATTTGATATTTTATGGACAGTATATAATATATATTTGGTGAAATTTGATATTTTATGTACAGCATATAATATATATTTGGTGTACTTTCATCTTTTATGTACAGTATGTAATATTTATTTTTTGAAATTTGATATTTTATGTAGAGTATATAATATATATTTTGTGGAATTTGATATTTTATGGACAGTATGTAATATATATTTTGTGAAATTTGATATTTTATGTACAGTATATAATATGTATTTGCTGAATTTTCATATTTTATGTATAGTATATAATATACATTTGGTGAAATTTGATATTTTATATACCGTATATCAAATATATTTGGTGAAATTTGATATTTTATGTATAGTATGATATATATATTTGGTGTACTTTCATAATTTATGTACAATTTATATTATATATTTGGTTAAATTTGATATTTTGTGTACAGTATATAATATGCATTTGGTGTACTTTCATATTTTATTTACAGTATATAATATATATTTGCTGTAGTTTGATATTTTATGTATAGTATATAATATAAATTTGGTGTACTTTCATATTTTATGTACAGTAGATAACATATTTTTGGGGTACTTTCATATCTTATGTACAGTATACAATATATATTTGGTGAAATTTGATATTTTATGTACAGTATATAATATATTTCTGGTGTACTTTCATATTTTATGTACAGTAGATAACATATTTTTGGGGTACTTTCATATTTTATGTACAGTATATAATATATATTTGGTGAAATTTGATATTTTATGGACAGTATATAATATATATTTGGTGAAATTTGATATTTTATGTACAGCATATAATATATATTTGGTGTACTTTCATCTTTTATGTACAGTATTTAATATTTATTTTTTGAAATTTGATATTTTATGTACAGTATATAATATATATTTTGTGGAATTTGATATTTTATGGACAGTATGTAATATATGTTTGGTGAAATTTGATATTTTATGTACAGTATATAATATGTATTTGCTGTATTTTCATATTTTATGTATAGTATATAATATACATTTGGTGAAATTTGATATTTTATATACAGTATATCAAATATATTTGGTGAAATTTGATATTTTATGTACAGTATGATATATATATTTGGTGTACTTTCATAATTTATGTACAATATATATTATATATTTGGTTAAATTTGATATTTTGTGTACAGTATATAATATGCATTTGGTGTACTTTCATATTTTATTTACAGTATATAATATATATTTGCTGTACTTTGATATTTTATATAGAGTATATAATATATTTCTGGTGTACTTTCATATTTTATGAACAGTATATAATATATATTTTTTGAAATTTGATATTATATGTACAGTATATAATATATATTTGGTGAAATTTGATATTTTATGAACAGTATATAATATATATTTGGTGAAATTTGATATTTTATGTACAGCATATAATATATATTTGGTGTACTTTCATCTTTTATGTACAGTATGTAATATTTATTTTTTGAAATTTGATATTTTATGTAGAGTATATAATATAAATTTTGTGGAATTTGATATTTTATGGACAGTATGTAATATATATTTTGTGAAATTTGATATTTTATGTACAGTATATAATATGTATTTGCTGAATTTTCATATTTGATCTATAGTATATAATATACATTTGGTGAAATTTGATATTTTATATACCGTATATCAAATATATTTGGTGAAATTTGATATTTTATGTATAGTATGATATATATATTTTGTGTACTTTCATAATTTATGTACAATTTATATTATATATTTGGTTAAATTTGATATTTTGTGTACAGTATAAAATATGCATTTGGTGTACTTTCATATTTTATTTACAGTATATAATATATATTTGCTGTACTTTGATATTTTATGTAGAGTATATAATATAAATTTGGTGTACTTTCATATTTTATGTACAGTAGATAACATATTTTTGGGGTACTTTCATATATTATGTACAGTTTAAAATATATATTTGGTGAAATTTGATATTTTATGTACAGTATATAATATATATTTGGTGAAATTTGATATTTTATGTACAGTATATAATATATTTTTGGTGTACTTTCATATTTTATGTACAGTATATAATATATATTTTTTGAAATTTGATATTATATGTACAGTATATAATATATATTTGGTGAAATTTGATATTTTATGGACAGTATATAATATATATTTGGTGAAATTTGATATTTTATGTACAGTATATAATATGTATTTGCTGTATTTTCATATTTTATGTATAGTATATAATATACATTTGGTGAAATTTGATATTTTATATACAGTATATCAAATATATTTGGTGAAATTTGATATTTTATGAACAGTATGATATATATATTTGGTGTACTTTCATAATTTATGTACAATATATATTATATATTTGGTTAAATTTGATGTTTTGTGTACAGTATATAATATGCATTTGGTGTACTTTCATATTTTATTTACAGTATATAATATATATTTGCTGTAGTTTGATATTTTATGTAGAGTATATAATATAAATTTGGTGTACTTTCATATTTTATGTACAGTAGATAACATATTTTTGGGGTACTTTCATATCTTATGTACAGTATACAATATATATTTGGTGAAATTTGATATTTTATGTACAGTATATAATATATTTCTGCTGTACTTTCATATTTTATGTACAGTAGATAACATATTTTTGGGGTACTTTCATATTTTATGTACAGTATATAATATATATTTGGTGAAATTTGATATTTTATGGACAGTATATAATATATATTTGGTGAAATTTGATATTTTATGTACAGCATATAGTATATATTTGGTGTACTTTCATCTTTTATGTACAGTATGTAATATTTATTTTTTGAAATTTGATATTTTATGTAGAGTATATAATATATATTTTGTGGAATTTGATATTTTATGGACAGTATGTAATATATATTTTGTGAAATTTGATATTTTATGTACAGTATATAATATGTATTTGCTGAATTTTCATATTTTATGTATAGTATATAATATACATTTGGTGAAATTTGATATTTTATATACCGTATATCAAATATATTTGGTGAAATTTGATATTTTATGTATAGTATGATATATATATTTGGTGTACTTTCATAATTTATGTACAATTTATATTATCTATTTGGTTAAATTTGATATTTTGTGTACAGTATAAAATATGCATTTGGTGTACTTTCATATTTTATTTACAGTATATAATATATATTTGCTGTACTTTTATATTTTATGTAGAGTATATAATATAAATTTGGTGTACTTTCATATTTTATGTACAGTAGATAACATATTTTTGGGGTACTTTCATATCTTATGTACAGTATACAATATATATTTGGTGAAATTTGATATTTTATGTACAGTATATAATATATTTCTGGTGTACTTTCATATTTTATGTACAGTAGATAACATATTTTTGGGGTACTTTCATATTTTATGTACAGTATATAATATATATTTGGTGAAATTTGATATTTTATGGACAGTATATAATATATATTTGGTTAAATTTGATATTTTATGGACAGCATATAATATATATTTGGTGTACTTTCATCTTTTATGTACAGTATGTAATATTTATTTTTTGAAATTTGATATTTTATGTAGAGTATATAATATATATTTTGTGGAATTTGATATTTTATGGACAGTATGTAATATATATTTGGTGAAATTTGATATTTTATGTACAGTATATAATATGTATTTGCTGAATTTTCATATTTTATGTATAGTATATAATATACATTTGGTGAAATTTGATATTTTATATACCGTATATCAAATATATTTGGTGAAATTTGATATTTTATGTATAGTATGATATATATATTTGGTGTACTTTCATAATTTATGTACAATTTATATTATATATTTGGTTAAATTTGATATTTTGTGTACAGTATAAAATATGCATTTGGAGTACTTTCATATTTTATTTACAGTATATAATATATATTTGCTGTACTTTGATATTTTATGTAGAGTATATAATATAAATTTGGTGTACTTTCATATTTTATGTACAGTAGATAACATATTTTTGGGGTACTTTCATATCTTATGTACAGTATAAAATATATATTTGGTGAAATTTGATATTTTATGTACAGTATGATATATATATTTGGTGTACTTTCATAATTTATGTACAATATATATTATATATTTGGTTAAATTTGATATTTTGTGTACAGTATATAATATGCATTTGGTGTACTTTCATATTTTATTTACAGTATATAATATATATTTGCTGTACTTTGATATATTATATAGAGTATATAATATATTTCTGGTGTACTTTCATATTTTATGAACAGTATATAATATATATTTTTTGAAATTTGATATTATATGTACAGTATATAATATATATTTGGTGAAATTTGATATTTTATGGACAGTATATAATATATATTTGGTGAAATTTGATATTTTATGTAAAGCATATAATATATATTTGGTGTACTTTCATCTTTTATGTACAGTATGTAATATTTATTTTTTGAAATTTGATATTTTATGTAGAGTATATAATATATATTTTGTGGAATTTGATATTTTATGGACAGTATGTAATATATATTTGGTGAAATTTGATATTTTATGTACAGTATATAATATGTATTTGCTGAATTTTCATATTTTATGTATAGTATATAATATACATTTGGTGAAATTTGATATTTTATATACCGTATATCAAATATATTTGGTGAAATTTGATATTTTATATATAGTATGATATATATATTTGGTGTACTTTCATAATTTATGTACAATTTATATTATATATTTGGTTAAATTTGATATTTTGTGTACAGTATAAAATATGCATTTGGTGTACTTTCATATTTTATTTACAGTATATAATATATATTTGCTGTACTTTGATATTTTATGTAGAGTATATAATATAAATTTGGTGTACTTTCATATTTTATGTACAGTAGATAACATATTTTTGTGGTACTTTCATATCTTATGTACAGTATAAAATATATATTTGGTGAAATTTGATATTTTATGTACAGTATATAATATATATTTGGTGAAATTTGATATTTTATGTACAGTATATAATATATTTTTGGAGTACTTTCATATTTTATGTACAGTATATAATATATATTTTTTGAAATTTGATATTATATGTACAGTATATAATATATATTTGGTGAAATTTGATATTTTATGGACAGTATATAATATATATTTGGTGAAATTTGATATTTTATGTACAGTATATAATATGTATTTGCTGTATTTTCATATTTTATGTATAGTATATAATATACATTTGGTGAAATTTGATATTTTATATACAGTATATCAAATATATTTGGTGAAATTTGATATTTTATGTACAGTATGATATATATATTTGGTGTACTTTCATAATTTATGTACAATATATATTATATATTTGGTTAAATTTGATATTTTGTGTACAGTATATAATATGCATTTGGTGTACTTTCATGTTTTATTTACAGTATATAATATATATTTGCTGTAGTTTGATATTTTATGTAGAGTATATAATATAAATTTGGTGTACTTTCATATTTTATGTACAGTAGATAACATATTTTTGGGGTACTTTCATATCTTATGTACAGTATACAATATATATTTGGTGAAATTTGATATTTTATGTACAGTATATAATATATTTCTGGTGTACTTTCATATTTAATGTACAGTAGATAACATATTTTTGGGGTACTTTCATATTTTATGTACAGTATATAATATATATTTGGTGAAATTTGATATTTTATGGACAGTATATAATATATATTTGGTGAAATTTGATATTTTATGTACAGCATATAATATATATTTGGTGTACTTTCATCTTTTATGTACAGTATGTAATATTTATTTTTTGAAATTTGATATTTTATGTACAGTATATAATATATATTTTGTGGAATTTGATATTTTATGGACAGTATGTAATATATATTTGGTGAAATTTGATATTTTATGTACAGTATATAATATGTATTTGCTGTATTTTCATATTTTATGTATAGTATATAATATACATTTGGTGAAATTTGATATTTTATATACAGTATATCAAATATATTTGGTGAAATTTGATATTTTATGTACAGTATGATATATGTATTTGGTGTACTTTCATAATTTATGTACAATATATATTATATATTTGGTTAAATTTGATATTTTGTGTACAGTATATAATATGCATTTGGTGTACTTTCATATTTTATTTACAGTATATAATATATATTTGCTGTACTTTGATATTTTATATAGAGTATATAATATATTTCTGGTGTACTTTCATATTTTATGAACAGTATATAATATATATTTTTTGAAATTTGATATTATATGTACAGTATATAATATATATTTGGTGAAATTTGATATTTTATGGACAGTATATAATATATATTTGGTGAAATTTGATATTTTATGTACAGCATATAATATATATTTGGTGTACTTTCATCTTTTATGTACAGTATGTAATATTTATTTTTTGAAATTTGATATTTTATGTAGAGTATATAATATATATTTTGTGGAATTTGATATTTTATGGACAGTATGTAATATATATTTTGTGAAATTTGATATTTTATGTACAGTATATAATATGTATTTGCTGAATTTTCATATTTTATGTATAGTATATAATATACATTTGGTGAAATTTGATATTTTATATACCGTATATCAAATATATTTGGTGAAATTTGATATTTTATGTATAGTATGATATATATATTTGGTGTACTTTCATAATTTATGTACAATTTATATTATCTATTTGGTTAAATTTGATATTTTGTGTACAGTATAAAATATGCATTTGGTGTACTTTCATATTTTATTTACAGTATATAATATATATTTGCTGTACTTTGATATTTTATGTAGAGTATATAATATAAATTTGGTGTACTTTCATATTTTATGTACAGTAGATAACATATTTTTGGGGTACTTTCATATCTTATGTACAGTATACAATATATATTTGGTGAAATTTGATATTTTATGTACAGTATATAATATATTTCTGGTGTACTTTCATATTTTATGTACAGTAGATAACATATTTTTGGGGTACTTTCATATTTTATGTACAGTATATAATATATATTTGGTGAAATTTGATATTTTATGGACAGTATATAATATATATTTGGTGAAATTTGATATTTTATGTACAGCATATAATATATATTTGGTGTACTTTCATCTTTTATGTACAGTATGTAATATTTATTTTTTGAAATTTGATATTTTATGTACAGTATATAATATATATTTTGTGGAATTTGATATTTTATGGACAGTATGTAATATATATTTGGTGAAATTTGATATTTTATGTACAGTATATAATATGTATTTGCTGTATTTTCATATTTTATATATAGTATATAATATACATTTGGTGAAATTTGATATTTTATATACAGTATATCAAATATATTTGGTGAAATTTGATATTTTATGTACAGTATGATATATATATTTGGTGTACTTTCATAATTTATGTACAATATATATTATATATTTGGTTAAATTTGATATTTTGTGTACAGTATATAATATGCATTTGGTGTACTTTCATATTTTATTTACAGTATATAATATATATTTGCTGTACTTTGATATTTTATATAGAGTATATAATATATTTCTGGTGTACTTTCATCTTTTATGAACAGTATATAATATATATTTTTTGAAATTTGATATTATATGTACAGTATATAATATATATTTGGTGAAATTTGATATTTTATGGACAGTATATAATATATATTTGGTGAAATTTGATATTTTGTGTACAGCATATAATATATATTTGGTGCACTTTCATGTTTTATGTACAGTATGTAATATTTATTTTTTGAAATTTGATATTTTATGTAGAGTATATAATATATATTTTGTGGAATTTGATATTTTATGGAGAGTATGTAATATATATTTTGTGAAATTTGATATTTTATGTACAGTATATAATATGTATTTGCTGAATTTTCATATTTTATGTATAGTATATAATATACATTTGGTGAAATTTGATATTTTATATACCGTATATCAAATATATTTGGTGAAATTTGATATTTTATGTATAGTATGATATATATATTTGGTGTACTTTCATAATTTATGTACAATTTATATTATATATTTGGTTAAATTTGATATTTTGTGTACAGTATAAAATATGCATTTGGTGTACTTTCATATTTTATTTACAGTATATAATATATATTTGCTGTACTTTGATATTTTATGTAGAGTATATAATATAAATTTGGTGTACTTTCATATTTTATGTACAGTAGATAACATATTTTTGGGGTACTTTCATATCTTATGTACAGTATAAAATATATATTTGGTGAAATTTGATATTTTATGTACAGTATATAATATATATTTGGTGAAATTTGATATTTTATGTACAGCATATAATATATATTTGGTGTACTTTCATCTTTTATGTACAGTATGTAATATTTATTTTTTGAAATTTGATATTTTATGTACAGTATATAATATATATTTGGTGAAATTTGATATTTTATGGACAGTATAAAATATGCATTTGGTGTACTTTCATATTTTATTTACAGTATATAATATATATTTGCTGTACTTTGATATTTTATGTAGAGTATATAATATAAATTTGGTGTACTTTCATATCTTATGTACAGTATACAATATATATTTGGTGAAATTTGATATTTTATGTACAGTATATAATATATTTCTGGTGTACTTTCATATTTTATGTACAGTAGATAACATATTTTTGGGGTACTTTCATATTTTATGTACAGTATATAATATATATTTGGTGAAATTTGATATTTTATGGACAGTATATAATATATATTTGGTGAAATTTGATATTTTATGTACAGCATATAATATATATTTGGTGTACTTTCATCTTTTATGTACAGTATGTAATATTTATTTTTTGAAATTTGATATTTTATGTACAGTATATAATATATATTTTGTGGAATTTGGTATTTTATGGACAGTATGTAATATATATTTGGTGAAATTTGATATTTTATGTACAGTATATAATATGTATTTGCTGTATTTTCATATTTTATGTATAGTATATAATATACATTTGGTGAAATTTGATATTTTATATACAGTATATCAAATATATTTGGTGAAATTTGATATTTTATGTACAGTATGATATATATATTTGGTGTACTTTCATAATTTATGTACAATATATATTATATATTTGGTTAAATTTGATATTTTGTGTACAGTATATAATATGCATTTGGTGTACTTTCATATTTTATTTACAGTATATAATATATATTTGCTGTACTTTGATATTTTATATGGAGTATATAATATATTTCTGGTGTACTTTCATCTTTTATGAACAGTATATAATATATATTTTTTGAAATTTGATATTATATGTACAGTATATAATATATATTTGGTGAAATTTGATATTTTATGGACAGTATATAATATATATTTGGTGAAATTTGATATTTTATGTACAGCATATAATATATATTTGGTGTACTTTCATCTTTTATGTACAGTATGTAATATTTATTTTTTGAAATTTGATATTTTATGTAGAGTATATAATATATATTTTGTGGAATTTGATATTTTATGGACAGTATGTAATATATATTTTGTGAAATTTGATATTTTATGTACAGTATATAATATGTATTTGCTGAATTTTCATATTTTATGTATAGTATATAATATACATTTGGTGAAATTTGATATTTTATATACCGTATATCAAATATATTTGGTGAAATTTGATATTTTATGTATAGTATGATATATATATTTGGTGTACTTTCATAATTTATGTACAATTTATATTATCTATTTGGTTAAATTTGATATTTTGTGTACAGTATAAAATATGCATTTGGTGTACTTTCATATTTTATTTACAGTATATAATATATATTTGCTGTACTTTGATATTTTATGTAGAGTATATAATATAAATTTGGTGTACTTTCATATTTTATGTACAGTAGATAACATATTTTTGGGGTACTTTCATATCTTATGTACAGTATAAAATATATATTTGGTGAAATTTGATATTTTATGTACAGTATATAATATGTATTTGCTGTATTTTCATATTTTATGTATAGTATATAATATACATTTGGTGAAATTTGATATTTTATATACAGTATATCAAATATATTTGGTGAAATTTGATATTTTATGTACAGTATGATATATATATTTGGTGTACTTTCATAATTTATGTACAATATATATTATATATTTGGTTAAATTTGATATTTTGTGTACAGTATATAATATGCATTTGGTGTACTTTCATATTTTATTTACAGTATATAATATATATTTGCTGTAGTTTGATATTTTATGTAGAGCATATAATATAAATTTGGTGTACTTTCATATTTTATGTACAGTAGATAACTTATTTTTGGGGTACTTTCATATTTTATGTACAGTATATAATATATATTTGGTGAAATTTGATATTTTATGTACAGTATATAATATATATTTGGTGAAATTTGATATTTTATGTACAGCATATAATATATATTTGGTGTACTTTCATCTTTTATGTACAGTATGTAATATTTATTTTTTGAAATTTGATATTTTATGTACAGTATATAATATATATTTTGTGGAATTTGATATTTTATGGACAGTATGTAATATATATTTGGTGAAATTTGATATTTTATGTACAGTATATAATATGTATTTGCTGAATTTTCATATTTTATGTATAGTATATAATATACATTTGGTGAAATTTGATATTTTATATACAGTATATCAAATATATTTGGTGAAATTTGATATTTTATGTACAGTATGATATATATATTTGGTGTACTTTCATAATTTATGTACAATATATATTATATATTTGGTTAAATTTGATATTTTGTGTACAGTATATAATATGCATTTGGTGTACTTTCATATTTTATTTACAGTATATAATATATATTTGCTGTAGTTTGATATTTTATGTAGAGTATATAATATAAATTTGGTGTACTTTCATATTTTATGTACAGTAGATAACATATTTTTGGGGTACTTTCATATCTTATGTACAGTATACAATATATATTTGGTGAAATTTGATATTTTATGTACAGTATATAATATATTTCTGGTGTACTTTCATATTTTATGTACAGTAGATAACATATTTTTGGGGTACTTTCATATTTTATGTACAGTATATAATATATATTTGGTGAAATTTGATATTTTATGGACAGTATATAATATATATTTGGTGAAATTTGATATTTTATGTACAGCATATAATATATATTTGGTGTACTTTCATCTTTTATGTACAGTATATAATATTTATTTTTTGAAATGTGATATTTTATGTACAGTATATAATATATATTTTGTGGAATTTGGTATTTTATGGACAGTATGTAATATATATTTGGTGAAATTTGATATTTTATGTACAGTATATAATATGTATTTGCTGTATTTTCATATTTTATGTATAGTATATAATATACATTTGGTGAAATTTGATATTTTATATACAGTATATCAAATATATTTGGTGAAATTTGATATTTTATGTACAGTATGATATTTATATTTGGTGTACTTTCATAATTTATGTACAATATATATTATATATTTGGTTAAATTTGATATTTTGTGTACAGTATATAATATGCATTTGGTGTACTTTCATATTTTATTTACAGTATATAATATATATTTGCTGTACTTTGATATTTTATATAGAGTATATAATATATTTCTGGTGTACTTTCATATTTTATGAACAGTATATAATATATATTTTTTGAAATTTGATATTATATGTACAGTATATAATATATATTTTGTGAAATTTGATATTTTATGTACAGTATATAATATGTATTTGCTGAATTTTCATATTTTATGTATATTATATAATATACATTTGGTGAAATTTGATATTTTATATACCGTATATCAAATATATTTGGTGAAATTTGATATTTTATGTATAGTATGATATATATATTTGGTGTACTTTCATAATTTATGTACAATTTATATTATCTATTTGGTTAAATTTGATATTTTGTGTACAGTATAAAATATGCATTTGGTGTACTTTCATATTTTATTTACAGTATATAATATATATTTGCTGTACTTTGATATTTTATGTAGAGTATATAATATAAATTTGGTGTACTTTCATATTTTATGTACAGTAGATAACATATTTTTGGGGTACTTTCATATCTTATGTACAGTATACAATATATATTTGGTGAAATTTGATATTTTATGTACAGTATATAATATATTTCTGGTGTACTTTCATATTTTATGTACAGTAGATAACATATTTTTGGGGTACTTTCATATTTTATGTACAGTATATAATATATATTTGGTGAAATTTGATATTTTATGGACAGTATATAATATATATTTGGTGAAATTTGATATTTTATGTACAGCATATAATATATATTTGGTGTACTTTCATCTTTTATGTACAGTATGTAATATTTATTTTTTGAAATTTGATATTTTATGTACAGTATATAATATATATTTTGTGAAATTTGGTATTTTATGGACAGTATGTAATATATATTTGGTGAAATTTGATATTTTATGTACAGTATATAATATGTATTTGCTGTATTTTCATATTTTATATATAGTATATAATAAACATTTGGTGAAATTTGATATTTTATATACAGTATATCAAATATATTTGGTGAAATTTGATATTTTATGTACAGTATGATATATATATTTGGTGTACTTTCATAATTTATGTACAATATATATTATATATTTGGTTAAATTTGATATTTTGTGTACAGTATATAATATGCATTTGGTGTACTTTCATATTTTATTTACAGTATATAATATATATTTGCTGTACTTTGATATTTTATGTAGAGTATATAATATATTTCTGGTGTACTTTCATATTTTATGAACAGTATATAATATATATTTTTTGAAATTTGATATTATATGTACAGTATATAATATATATTTGGTGAAATTTGATATTTTATGGACAGTATATAATATATATTTGGTGAAATTTGATATTTTATGTACAGCATATAATATATATTTGGTGTACTTTCATCTTTTATGTACAGTATGTAATATTTATTTTTTGAAATTTGATATTTTATGTAGAGTATATAATATATATTTTGTGGAATTTGATATTTTATGGACAGTATGTAATATATATTTGCTGAAATTTGATATTTTATGTACAGTATATAATATATATTTGGTGAATTTTCATATTTTATGTATAGTATATAATATACATTTGGTGAAATTTGATATTTTATATACCATATATCAAATATATTTGGTGAAATTTGATATTTTATGTATAGTATGATATATATATTTGGTGTACTTTCATAATTTATGTACAATTTATATTATATATTTGGTTAAATTTGATATTTTGTGTACAGTATATAATATGCATTTGGTGTACTTTCATATTTTATTTACAGTATATAATATATATTTGCTGTACTTTGATATTTTATGTAGAGTATATAATATAAATTTGGTGTACTTTCATATTTTATGTACAGTAGATAACATATTTTTGGGGTACTTTCATATCTTATGTACAGTATACAATATATATTTGGTGAAATTTGATATTTTATGTACAGTATATAATATATATTTGGTGAAATTTGATATTTTATGTACAGTATATAATATATTTTTGGTGTACTTTCATATTTTATGTACAGTATATAATATATATTTTTTGAAATTTGATATTATATGTACAGTATATAATATATATTTGGTGAAATTTGATATTTTATGGACAGTATATAATATATATTTGGTGAAATTTGATATTTTATGTACAGTATATAATATGTATTTGCTGTATTTTCATATTTTATGTATAGTATATAATATACATTTGGTGAAATTTGATATTTTATATACAGTATATCAAATATATTTGGTGAAATTTGATATTTTATGTACAGTATGATATATATATTTGGTGTACTTTCATAATTTATGTACAATATATATTATATATTTGGTTAAATTTGATATTTTGTGTACAGTATATAATATGCATTTGGTGTATTTTCATATTTTATTTACAGTATATAATATATATTTGCTGTAGTTTGATATTTTATGTAGAGTATATAACATAAATTTGGTGTACTTTCATATTTTATGTACAGTAGATAACATATTTTTGGGGTACTTTCATATTTTATGTACAGTATATAATATATATTTGTTGAAATTTGATATTTTATGGACAGTATATAATATATATTTGGTGAAATTTGATATTTTATGTACAGCATATAATATATATTTGGTGTACTTTCATCTTTTATGTACAGTATGTAATATTTATTTTTTGAAATTTGATATTTTATGTACAGTATATAATATATATTTTGTGGAATTTGATATTTTATGGACAGTATGTAATATATATTTGGTGAAATTTGATATTTTATGTACAGTATATAATATGTATTTGCTGTATTTTCATATTTTATGTATAGTATATAATATACATTTGGTGAAATTTGATATTTTATATACAGTATATCAAATATATTTGGTGAAATTTGATATTTTATGTACAGTATGATATATATATTTGGTGTACTTTCATAATTTATGTACAATATATATTATATATTTGGTTAAATTTGATATTTTGTGTACAGTATATAATATGCATTTGGTGTACTTTCATATTTTATTTACAGTATATAATATATATTTGCTGTACTTTGATATTTTATATAGAGTATATAATATATTTCTGGTGTACTTTCATATTTTATGAACAGTATATAATATATATTTTTTGAAATTTGATATTATATGTACAGTATATAATATATATTTGGTGAAATTTGATATTTTATGGACAGTATATAATATATATTTGGTGAAATTTGATATTTTATGTACAGCATATAATATATATTTGGTGTACTTTCATCTTTTATGTACAGTATGTAATATTTATTTTTTGAAATTTGATATTTTATGTAGAGTATATAATATATATTTTGTGGAATTTGATATTTTATGGAGAGTATGTAATATATATTTTGTGAAATTTGATATTTTATGTACAGTATATAATATGTATTTGCTGAATTTTCATATTTTATGTATAGTATATAATATACATTTGGTGAAATTTGATATTTTATATACCGTATATCAAATATATTTGGTGAAATTTGATATTTTATGTATAGTATGATATATATATTTGGTGTACTTTCATAATTTATGTACAATTTATATTATCTATTTGGTTAAATTTGATATTTTGTGTACAGTATAAAATATGCATTTGGTGTACTTTCATATTTTATTTACAGTATATAATATATATTTGCTGTACTTTGATATTTTATGTAGAGTATATAATATAAATTTGGTGTACTTTCATATTTTATGTACAGTAGATAACATATTTTTGGGGTACTTTCATATCTTATTTACAGTATAAAATATATATTTGGTGAAATTTGATATTTTATGTACAGTATATAATATATATTTGGTGAAATTTGATATTTTATGTACAGCATATAATATATATTTGGTGTACTTTCATCTTTTATGTACAGTATGTAATATTTATTTTTTGAAATTTGATATTTTATGTACAGTATATAATATATATTTTGTGGAGTTTGATATTTTATGGACAGTATGTAATATATATTTGGTGAAATTTGATATTTTATGTACAGTATATAATATGTATTTGCTGAATTTTCATATTTTATGTATAGTATATAATATACATTTGGTGAAATTTGATATTTTATATACAGTATATCAAATATATTTGGTGAAATTTGATATTTTATGTACAGTATGATATATATATTTGGTGTACTTTCATAATTTATGTACAATATATATTATATATTTGGTTAAATTTGATATTTTGTGTACAGTATATAATATGCATTTGGTGTACTTTCATATTTTATTTACAGTATATAATATATATTTGCTGTAGTTTGATATTTTATGTAGAGTATATAATATAAATTTGGTGTACTTTCATATTTTATGTACAGTAGATAACATATTTTTGGGGTACTTTCATATCTTATGTACAGTATACAATATATATTTGGTGAAATTTGATATTTTATGTACAGTATATAATATATTTCTGGTGTACTTTCATATTTTATGTACAGTAGATAACATATTTTTGGGGTACTTTCATATTTTATGTACAGTATATAATATATATTTGGTGAAATTTGATATTTTATGGACAGTATATAATATATATTTGGTGAAATTTGATATTTTATGTACAGCATATAATATATATTTGGTGTACTTTCATCTTTTATGTACAGTATATAATATTTATTTTTTGAAATGTGATATTTTATGTACAGTATATAATATATATTTTGTGGAATTTGGTATTTTATGGACAGTATGTAATATATATTTGGTGAAATTTGATATTTTATGTACAGTATATAATATGTATTTGCTGTATTTTCATATTTTATGTATAGTATATAATATACATTTGGTGAAATTTGATATTTTATATACAGTATATCAAATATATTTGGTGAAATTTGATATTTTATGTACAGTATGATATATATATTTGGTGTACTTTCATAATTTATGTACAATATATATTATATATTTGGTTAAATTTGATATTTTGTGTACAGTATATAATATGCATTTGGTGTACTTTCATATTTTATTTACAGTATATAATATATATTTGCTGTACTTTGATATTTTATATAGAGTATATAATATCTTTCTGGTGTACTTTCATATTTTATGAACAGTATATAATATATATTTTTTGAAATTTGATATTATATGTACAGTATATAATATATATTTGGTGAAATTTGATATTTTATGGACAGTATATAATATATATTTGGTGAAATTTGATATTTTATGTAAAGCATATAATATATATTTGGTGTACTTTCATCTTTTATGTACAGTATGTAATATTTATTTTTTGAAATTTGATATTTTATGTAGAGTATATAATATATATTTTGTGGAATTTGATATTTTATGGACAGTATGTAATATATATTTGGTGAAATTTGATATTTTATGTACAGTATATAATATGTATTTGCTGAATTTTCATATTTTATGTATAGTATATAATATACATTTGGTGAAATTTGATATTTTATATACCGTATATCAAATATATTTGGTGAAATTTGATATTTTATGTACAGTATGATATATATATTTGGTGTACTTTCATAATTTATGTACAATTTATATTATCTATTTGGTTAAATTTGATATTTTGTGTACAGTATAAAATATGCATTTGGTGTACTTTCATATTTTATTTACAGTATATAATATATATTTGCTGTACTTTGATATTTTATGTAGAGTATATAATATAAATTTGGTGTACTTTCATATTTTATGTACAGTAGATAACATATTTTTGGGGTACTTTCATATCTTATGTACAGTATGAAATATATATTTGGTGAAATTTGATATTTTATGTACAGTATATAATATGTATTTGCTGTATTTTCATATTTTATGTATAGTATATAATATACATTTGGTGAAATTTGATATTTTATATACAGTATATCAAATATATTTGGTGAAATTTGATATTTTATGTACAGTATGATATATATATTTGGTGTACTTTCATAATTTATGTACAATATATATTATATATTTGGTAAAATTTGATATTTTGTGTACAGTATATAATATGCATTTGGTGTACTTTCATATTTTATTTACAGTATATAATATATATTTGCTGTACTTTGATATTTTATGTAGAGTATATAATATAAATTTGGTGTACTTTCATATTTTATGTACAGTAGATAACATATTTTTGGGGTACTTTCATATCTTATGTACAGTATACAATGTATATTTGGTGAAATTTGATATTTTATGTACAGTATATAATATATTTCTGGTGTACTTTCATATTTTATGTACAGTAGATAACATATTTTTGGGGTACTTTCATATTTTATGTACAGTATATAATATATATTTGGTGAAATTTGATATTTTATGGACAGTATATAATATATATTTGGTGAAATTTGATATTTTATGTACAGCATATAATATATATTTGGTGTACTTTCATCTTTTATGTACAGTATATAATATTTATTTTTTGAAATGTGATATTTTATGTACAGTATATAATATATATTTTGTGGAATTTGGTATTTTATGGACAGTATGTAATATATATTTGGTGAAATTTGATATTTTATGTACAGTATATAATATGTATTTGCTGTATTTTCATATTTTATGTATAGTATATAATATACATTTGGTGAAATTTGATATTTTATATACAGTATATCAAATATATTTGGTGAAATTTGATATTTTATGTACAGTATGATATATATATTTGGTGTACTTTCATAATTTATGTACAATATATATTATATATTTGGTTAAATTTGATATTTTGTGTACAGTATATAATATGCATTTGGTGTACTTTCATATTTTATTTACAGTATATAATATATATTTGCTCTACTTTGATATTTTATATAGAGTATATAATATATTTCTGGTGTACTTTCATATTTTATGAACAGTATATAATACATATTATTTGAAATTTGATATTATATGTACAGTATATAATATATATTTGGTGAAATTTGATATTTTATGGACAGTATATAATATATATTTGGTGAAATTTGATTTTTTATGTAAAGCATATAATATATATTTGGTGTACTTTCATCTTTTATGTACAGTATGTAATATTTATTTTTTGAAATTTGATATTTTATGTAGAGTATATAATATATATTTTGTGGAATTTGATATTTTATGGACAGTATGTAATATATATTTGGTGAAATTTGATATTTTATGTACAGTATATAATATGTATTTGCTGAATTTTCATATTTTATGTATAGTATATAATATACATTTGGTGAAATTTGATATTTTATATACCGTTTATCAAATATATTTGGTGAAATTTGATATTTTATGTATAGTATGATATATATATTTGGTGTACTTTCATAATTTATGTACAATTTATATTATCTATTTGGTTAAATTTGATATTTTGTGTACAGTATAAAATATGCATTTGGTGTACTTTCATATTTTATTTACAGTATATAATATATATTTGCTGTACTTTGATATTTTATGTAGAGTATATAATATAAATTTGGTGTAATTTCATATTTTATGTACAGTAGATAACATATTTTTGGGGTACTTTCATATCTTATGTACAGTATAAAATATATATTTGGTGAAATTTGATATTTTATGTACAGTATATAATATATATTTGGTGAAATTTGATATTTTATGTACAGCATATAATATATATTTGGTGTACTTTCATCTTTTATGTACAGTATGTAATATTTATTTTTTGAAATTTGATATTTTATGTACAGTATATAATATATATTTTGTGGAATTTGATATTTTATGGACAGTATGTAATATATATTTGGTGAAATTTGATATTTTATGTACAGTATATAATATGTATTTGCTGAATTTTCATATTTTATGTATAGTATATAATATACATTTGGTGAAATTTGATATTTTATATACAGTATATCAAATATATTTGGTGAAATTTGATATTTTATGTACAGTATGATATATATATTTGGTGTACTTTCATAATTTATGTACAATATATATTATATATTTGGTTAAATTTGATATTTTGTGTACAGTATATAATATGCATTTGGTGTACTTTCATATTTTATTTACAGTATATAATATATATTTGCTGTAGTTTGATATTTTATGTAGAGTATATAATATAAATTTGGTGTACTTTCATATTTTATGTACAGTAGATAACATATTTTTGGGGTACTTTCATATCTTATGTACAGTATACAATATATATTTGGTGAAATTTGATATTTTATGTACAGTATATAATATATTTCTGGTGTACTTTCATATTTTATGTACAGTAGATAACATATTTTTGGGGTACTTTCATATTTTATGTACAGTATATAATATATATTTGGTGAAATTTGATATTTTATGGACAGTATATAATATATATTTGGTTAAATTTGATATTTTATGTACAGCATATAATATATATTTGGTGTACTTTCATCTTTTATGTACAGTATATAATATTTATTTTTTGAAATGTGATATTTTATTTACAGTATATAATATATATTTTGTGGAATTTGGTATTTTATGGACAGTATGTAATATATATTTGGTGAAATTTGATATTTTATGTACAGTATATAATATGTATTTGCTGTATTTTCATATTTTATGTATAGTATATAATATACATTTGGTGAAATTTGATATTTTATATACAGTATATCAAATATATTTGGTGAAATTTGATATTTTATGTACAGTATGATATATATATTTGGTGTACTTTCATAATTTATGTACAATATATATTATATATTTGGTTAAATTTGATATTTTTTGTACAGTATATAATATGCATTTGGTGTACTTTCATATTTTATTTACAGTATATAATATATATTTGCTGTACTTTGATATTTTATATAGAGTATATAATATATTTCTGGTGTACTTTCATATTTTATGAACAGTATATAATATATATTTTTTGAAATTTGATATTATATGTACAGTATATAATATATATTTGGTGAAATTTGATATTTTATGGACAGTATATAATATATATTTGGTGAAATTTGATATTTTATGTAAAGCATATAATATATATTTGGTGTACTTTCATCTTTTATGTACAGTATGTAATATTTATTTTTTGAAATTTGATATTTTATGTAGAGTATATAATATATATTTTGTGGAATTTGATATTTTATGGACAGTATGTAATATATATTTGGTGAAATTTGATATTTTATTTACAGTATATAATATGTATTTGCTGAATTTTCATATTTTATGTATAGTATATAATATACATTTGGTGAAATTTGATATTTTATATACCGTATATCAAATATATTTGGTGAAATTTGATATTTTATGTATAGTATGATATACATATTTGGTGTACTTTCATAATTTATGTACAATTTATATTATCTATTTGGTTAAATTTGATATTTTGTGTACAGTATAAAATATGCATTTGGTGTACTTTCATATTTTATTTACAGTATATAATATATATTTGCTGTACTTTGATATTTTATGTAGAGTATATAATATAAATTTGGTGTACTTTCATATTTTATGTACAGTAGATAACATATTTTTGGGGTACTTTCATATCTTATGTACAGTATAAAATATATATTTGGTGAAATTTGATATTTTATGTACAGTATATAATATGTATTTGCTGTATTTTCATATTTTATGTATAGTATATAGTATACATTTGGTGAAATTTGATATTTTATATACAGTATATCAAATATATTTGGTGAAATTTGATATTTTATGTACAGTATGATATATATATTTGGTGTACTTTCATAATTTATGTACAATATATATTATATATTTGGTTAAATTTGATATTTTGTGTACAGTATATAATATGCATTTGGTGTACTTTCATATTTTATTTACAGTATATAATATATATTTGCTGTAGTTTGATATTTTATGTAGAGTATATAATATAAATTTGGTGTACTTTCATATTTTATGTACAGTAGATAACATATTTTTGGGGTACTTTCATATCTTATGTACAGTATATAATATATATTTGGTGAAATTTGATATTTTATGTACAGTATATAATATATATTTGGTGAAATTTGATATTTTATGTACAGCATATAATATATATTTGGTGTACTTTCATCTTTTATGTACAGTATGTAATATTTATTTTTTGAAATTTGATATTTTATGTAGAGTATATAATATATATTTTGTGGAATTTGATATTTTATGGACAGTATGTAATATATATTTGGTGAAATTTGATATTTTATTTACAGTATATAATATGTATTTGCTGAATTTTCATATTTTATGTATAGTATATAATATACATTTGGTGAAATTTGATATTTTATATACAGTATATCAAATATATTTGGTGAAATTTGATATTTTATGTATAGTATGATATACATATTTGGTGTACTTTCATAATTTATGTACAATTTATATTATCTATTTGGTTAAATTTGATATTTTGTGTACAGTATAAAATATGCATTTGGTGTACTTTCATATTTTATTTACAGTATATAATATATATTTGCTGTACTTTGATATTTTATGTAGAGTATATAATATAAATTTGGTGTACTTTCATATTTTATGTACAGTAGATAACATATTTTTGGGGTACTTTCATATCTTATGTACAGTATAAAATATATATTTGGTGAAATTTGATATTTTATGTACAGTATATAATATGTATTTGCTGTATTTTCATATTTTATGTATAGTATATAGTATACATTTGGTGAAATTTGATATTTTATATACAGTATATCAAATATATTTGGTGAAATTTGATATTTTATGTACAGTATGATATATATATTTGGTGTACTTTCATAATTTATGTACAATATATATTATATATTTGGTTAAATTTGATATTTTGTGTACAGTATATAATATGCATTTGGTGTACTTTCATATTTTATTTACAGTATATAATATATATTTGCTGTAGTTTGATATTTTATGTAGAGTATATAATATAAATTTGGTGTACTTTCATATTTTATGTACAGTAGATAACATATTTTTGGGGTACTTTCATATCTTATGTACAGTATATAATATATATTTGGTGAAATTTGATATTTTATGTACAGTATATAATATATATTTGGTGAAATTTGATATTTTATGTACAGCATATAATATATATTTGGTGTACTTTCATCTTTTATGTACAGTATGTAATATTTATTTTTTGAAATTTGATATTTTATGTACAGTATATAATATATATTTTGTGGAATTTGATATTTTATGGACAGTATGTAATATATATTTGGTGAAATTTGATATTTTATGTACAGTATATAATATGTATTTGCTGAATTTTCATATTTTATGTATAGTATATAATATACATTTGGTGAAATTTGATATTTTATATACAGTATATCAAATATATTTGGTGAAATTTGATATTTTATGTACAGTATGATATATATATTTGGTGTACTTTCATAATTTATGTACAATATATATTATATATTTGGTTAAATTTGATATTTTGTGTACAGTATATAATATGCATTTGGTGTACTTTCATATTTTATTTACAGTATATAATATATATTTGCTGTAGTTTGATATTTTATGTAGAGTATATAATATAAATTTGGTGTACTTTCATATTTTATGTACAGTAGATAACATATTTTTGGGGTACTTTCATATCTTATGTACAGTATACAATATATATTTGGTGAAATTTGATATTTTATGTACAGTATATAATATATTTCTGGTGTACTTTCATATTTTATGTACAGTAGATAACATATTTTTGGGGTACTTTCATATTTTATGTACAGTATATAATATATATTTGGTGAAATTTGATATTTTATGGACAGTAACTAATATATATTTGGTGAAATTTGATATTTTATGTACAGCATATAATATATATTTGGTGTACTTTCATCTTTTATGTACAGTATATAATATTTATTTTTTGAAATGTGATATTTTATGTACAGTATATAATATATATTTTGTGGAATTTGGTATTTTATGGACAGTATGTAATATATATTTGGTGAAATATGATATTTTATGTACAGTATATAATATGTATTTGCTGTATTTTCATATTTTATGTATAGTATATAATATACATTTGGTGAAATTTGATATTTTATATACAGTATATCAAATATATTTGGTGAAATTTGATATTTTATGTACAGTATGATATATATATTTGGTGTACTTTCATAATTTATGTACAATATATATTATATATTTGGTTAAATTTGATATTTTGTGTTCAGTATATAATATGCATTTGGTGTACTTTCATATTTTATTTACAGTATATAATATATATTTGCTGTACTTTGATATTTTATATAGAGTATATAATATATTTCTGGTGTACTTTCATATTTTATGAACAGTATATAATATATATTTTTTGAAATATGATATTATATGTACAGTATATAATATATATTTGGTGAAATTTGATATTTAATGTACAGCATAATATATATATTTGGTGTACTTTCATCTTTTATGTACAGTATGTAATATTTATTTTTTGAAATTTGATATTTTATGTAGAGTATATAATATATATTTTGTGGAATTTGATATTTTATGGAGAGTATGTAATATATATTTTGTGAAATTTGATATTTTATGTACAGTATATAATATGTATTTGCTGAATTTTCATATTTTATGTATAGTATATAATATACATTTGGTGAAATTTGATATTTTATATACCGTATATCAAATATATTTGGTGAAATTTGATATTTTATGTATAGTATGATATATATATTTGCTGTACTTTCATAATTTATGTACAATTTATATTATCTATTTGGTTAAATTTGATATTTTGTGTACAGTATAAAATATGCATTTGGTGTACTTTCATATTTTATTTACAGTATATAATATATATTTGCTGTACTTTGATATTTTATGTAGAGTATATAATATAAATTTGGTGTACTTTCATATTTTATGTACAGTAGATAACATATTTTTGGGGTACTTTCATATCTTATGTACAGTATAAAATATATATTTGGTGAAATTTGATATTTTATGTACAGTATATAATATATATTTGGTGAAATTTGATATTTTATGTACAGCATATAATATATATTTGGTGTACTTTCATCTTTTATGTACAGTATGTAATATTTATTTTTTGAAATTTGATATTTTATGTACAGTATATAATATATATTTTGTGGAGTTTGATATTTTATGGACAGTATGTAATATATATTTGGTGAAATTTGATATTTTATGTACAGTATATAATATGTATTTGCTGAATTTTCATATTTTATGTATAGTATATAATATACATTTGGTGAAATTTGATATTTTATATACAGTATATCAAATATATTTGGTGAAATTTGATATTTTATGTACAGTATGATATATATATTTGGTGTACTTTCATAATTTATGTACAATATATATTATATATTTGGTTAAATTTGATATTTTGTGTACAGTATATAATATGCATTTGGTGTACTTTCATATTTTATTTACAGTATATAATATATATTTGCTGTAGTTTGATATTTTATGTAGAGTATATAATATAAATTTGGTGTACTTTCATATTTTATGTACAGTAGATAACATATTTTTGGGGTACTTTCATATCTTATGTACAGTATACAATATATATTTGGTGAAATTTGATATTTTATGTACAGTATATAATATATTTCTGGTGTACTTTCGTATTTTATGTACAGTAGATAACATATTTTTGGGGTACTTTCATATTTTATGTACAGTATATAATATATATTTGGTGAAATTTGATATTTTATGGACAGTATATAATATATATTTGGTGAAATTTGATATTTTATGTACAGCATATAATATATATTTGGTGTACTTTCATCTTTTATGTACAGTATATAATATTTATTTTTTGAAATGTGATATTTTATGTACAGTATATAATATATATTTTGTGGAATTTGGTATTTTATGGACAGTATGTAATATATATTTGGTGAAATTTGATATTTTATGTACAGTATATAATATGTATTTGCTGTATTTTCATATTTTATGTATTGTATATAATATACATTTGGTGAAATTTGATATTTTATATACAGTATATCAAATATATTTGGTGAAATTTGATATTTTATGTACAGTATGATATATATATTTGGTGTACTTTCATAATTTATGTACAATATATATTATATATTTGGTTAAATTTGATATTTTGTGTACAGTATATAATATGCATTTGGTGTACTTTCATATTTTATTTACAGTATATAATATATATTTGCTGTACTTTGATATTTTATATAGAGTATATAATATATTTCTGGTGTACTTTCATATTTTATGAACAGTATATAATATATATTTTTTGAAATATGATATTATATGTACAGTATATAATATATATTTGGTGAAATTTGATATTTTATGGACAGTATATAATATATATTTGGTGAAATTTGATATTTAATGTACAGCATATAATATATATTTGGTGTACTTTCATCTTTTATGTACAGTATGTAATATTTATTTTTTGAAATTTGATATTTTATGTAGAGTATATAATATATATTTTGTGGAATTTGATATTTTATGGAGAGTATGTAATATATATTTTGTGAAATTTGATATTTTATGTACAGTATATAATATGTATTTGCTGAATTTTCATATTTTATGTATAGTATATAATATACATTTGGTGAAATTTGATATTTTATATACCGTATATCAAATATATTTGGTGAAATTTGATATTTTATGTATAGTATGATATATATATTTGCTGTACTTTCATAATTTATGTACAATTTATATTATCTATTTGGTTAAATTTGATATTTTGTGTACAGTATAAAATATGCATTTGGTGTACTTTCATATTTTATTTACAGTATATAATATATATTTGCTGTACTTTGATATTTTATGTAGAGTATATAATATAAATTTGGTGTACTTTCATATTTTATGTACAGTAGATAACATATTTTTGGGGTACTTTCATATCTTATGTACAGTATAAAATATATATTTGGTGAAATTTGATATTTTATGTACAGTATATAATATATATTTGGTGAAATTTGATATTTTATGTACAGCATATAATATATATTTGGTGTACTTTCATCTTTTATGTACAGTATGTAATATTTATTTTTTGAAATTTGATATTTTATGTACAGTATATAATATATATTTTGTGGAATTTGATATTTTATGGACAGTATGTAATATATATTTGGTGAAATTTGATATTTTATGTACAGTATATAATATGTATTTGCTGTATTTTCATATTTTATGTATAGTATATAATATACATTTGGTGAAATTTGATATTTTATATACAGTATATCAAATATATTTGGTGAAATTTGATATTTTATGTACAGTATGATATATATATTTGGTGTACTTTCATAATTTATGTACAATATATATTATATATTTGGTTAAATTTGATATTTTGTGTACAGTATATAATATGCATTTGGTTTACTTTCATATTTTATTTACAGTATATAATATATATTTGCTGTAGTTTGATATTTTATGTAGAGTATATAATATAAATTTGGTGTACTTTCATATTTTATGTACAGTAGATAACATATTTTTGGGGTACTTTCATATCTTATGTACAGTATACAATATATATTTGGTGAAATTTGATATTTTATGTACAGTATATAATATATTTCTGGTGTACTTTCATATTTTATGTACAGTAGATAACATATTTTTGGGGTACTTTCATATTTTATGTACAGTATATAATATATATTTGGTGAAATTTGATATTTTATGGACAGTATATAATATATATTTGGTGAAATTTGATATTTTATGTACAGCATATAATATATATTTGGTGTACTTTCATCTTTTATGTACAGTATGTAATATTTATTTTTTGAAATTTGATATTTTATGTACAGTATATAATATATATTTTGTGGAATTTGATATTTTATGGACAGTATGTAATATATATTTGGTGAAATTTGATATTTTATGTACAGTATATAATATGTATTTGCTGTATTTTCATATTTTATGTATAGTATATAATATACATTTGGTGAAATTTGATATTTTATATACAGTATATCAAATATATTTGGTGAAATTTGATATTTTATGTACAGTATGATATATATATTTGGTGTACTTTCATAATTTATGTACAATATATATTATATATTTGGTTAAATTTGATATTTTGTGTAGAGTATATAATATGCATTTGGTGTACTTTCATATTTTATTTACAGTATATAATATATATTTGCTGTACTTTGATATTTTATATAGAGTATATAATATATTTCTGGTGTACTTTCATATTTTATGAACAGTATATAATATATATTTTTTGAAATTTGATATTATATGTACAGTATATAATATATATTTGGTGAAATTTGATATTTTATGGACAGTATATAATATATATTTGGTGAAATTTGACATTTTATGTACAGCATATAATATATATTTGGTGTACTTTCATCTTTTATGTACAGTATGTAATATTTATTTTTTGAAATTTGATATTTTATGTAGAGTATATAATATATATTTTGTGGAATTTGATATTTTATGGAGAGTATGTAATATATATTTTGTGAAATTTGATATTTTATGTACAGTATATAATATGTATTTGCTGAATTTTCATATTTTATGTATAGTATATAATATACATTTGGTGAAATTTGCTATTTTATATACCGTATATCAAATATATTTGGTGAAATTTGATATTTTATGTACGGTATGATATATATATTTGGTGTACTTTCATAATTTATGTACAATTTATATTATCTATTTGGTTAAATTTGATATTTTGTGTACAGTATAAAATATGCATTTGGTGTACTTTCATATTTTATTTACAGTATATAATATATATTTGCTGTAGTTTGATATTTTATGTAGAGTATATAATATAAATTTGGTGTACTTTCATATTTTATGTACAGTAGATAACATATTTTTGGGGTACTTTCATATCTTATGTACAGTATACAATATATATTTGGTGAAATTTGATATTTTATGTACAGTATATAATATATTTCTGGTGTACTTTCGTATTTTATGTACAGTAGATAACATATTTTTGGGGTACTTTCATATTTTATGTACAGTATATAATATATATTTGGTGAAATTTGATATTTTATGGACAGTATATAATATATATTTGGTGAAATTTGATATTTTATGTACAGCATATAATATATATTTGGTGTACTTTCATCTTTTATGTACAGTATATAATATTTATTTTTTGAAATGTGATATTTTATGTACAGTATATAATATATATTTTGTGGAATTTGGTATTTTATGGAAAGTATGTAATATATATTTGGTGAAATTTGATATTTTATGTACAGTATATAATATGTATTTGCTGTATTTTCATATTTTATGTATAGTATATAATATACATTTGGTGAAATTTGATATTTTATATACAGTATATCAAATATATTTGGTGAAATTTGATATTTTATGTACAGTATGATATATATATTTGGTGTACTTTCATAATTTATGTACAATATATATTATATATTTGGTTAAATTTGATATTTTGTGTACAGTATATAATATGCATTTGGTGTACTTTCATATTTTATTTACAGTATATAATATATATTTGCTGTACTTTGATATTTTATATAGAGTATATAATATATTTCTGGTGTACTTTCATATTTTATGAACAGTATATAATATATATTTTTTGAAATATGATATTATATGTACAGTATATAATATATATTTGGTGAAATTTGATATTTTATGGACAGTATATAATATATATTTGGTGAAATTTGATATTTAATGTACAGCATATAATATATATTTGGTGTACTTTCATCTTTTATGTACAGTATGTAATATTTATTTTTTGAAATTTGATATTTTATGTAGAGTATATAATATATATTTTGTGGAATTTGATATTTTATGGAGAGTATGTAATATATATTTTGTGAAATTTGATATTTTATGTACAGTATATAATATGTATTTGCTGAATTTTCATATTTTATGTATAGTATATAATATACATTTGGTGAAATTTGATATTTTATATACCGTATATCAAATATATTTGGTGAAATTTGATATTTTATGTATAGTATGATATATATATTTGCTGTACTTTCATAATTTATGTACAATTTATATTATCTATTTGGTTAAATTTGATATTTTGTGTACAGTATAAAATATGCATTTGGTGTACTTTCATATTTTATTTACAGTATATAATATATATTTGCTGTACTTTGATATTTTATGTAGAGTATATAATATAAATTTGGTGTACTTTCATATTTTATGTACAGTAGATAACATATTTTTGGGGTACTTTCATATCTTATGTACAGTATAAAATATATATTTGGTGAAATTTGATATTTTATGTACAGTATATAATATATATTTGGTGAAATTTGATATTTTATGTACAGCATATAATATATATTTGGTGTACTTTCATCTTTTATGTACAGTATGTAATATTTATTTTTTGAAATTTGATATTTTATGTACAGTATATAATATATATTTTGTGGAATTTGATATTTTATGGACAGTATGTAATATATATTTGGTGAAATTTGATATTTTATGTACAGTATATAATATGTATTTGCTGAATTTTCATATTTTATGTATAGTATATAATATACATTTGGTGAAATTTGATATTTTATATACAGTATATCAAATATATTTGGTGAAATTTGATATTTTATGTACAGTATGATATATATATTTGGTGTACTTTCATAATTTATGTACAATATATATTATATATTTGGTTAAATTTGATATTTTGTGTACAGTATATAATATGCATTTGGTGTACTTTCATATTTTATTTACAGTATATAATATATATTTGCTGTAGTTTGATATTTTATGTAGAGTATATAATATAAATTTGGTGTACTTTCATATTTTATGTACAGTAGATAACATATTTTTGGGGTACTTTCATATCTTATGTAAAGTATACAATATATATTTGGTGAAATTTGATATTTTATGTACAGTATATAATATATTTCTGGTGTAGTTTCATATTTTATGTACAGTAGATAACATATTTTTGGGGTACTTTCATATTTTATGTACAGTATATAATATATATTTGGTGAAATTTGATATTTTATGGACAGTATATAATATATATTTGGTGAAATTTGATATTTTATGTACAGCATATAATATATATTTGGTGTACTTTCATCTTTTATGTACAGTATATAATATTTATTTTTTGAAATGTGATATTTTATGTACAGTATATAATATATATTTTGTGGAATTTGGTATTTTATGGACAGTATGTAATATATATTTGGTGAAATTTGATATTTTATGTACAGTATATAATATGTATTTGCTGTATTTTCATATTTTATGTAAAGTATATAATATACATTTGGTGAAATTTGATATTTTATATACAGTATATCAAATATATTTGGTGAAATTTGATATTTTATGTACAGTATGATATATATATTTGGTGTACTTTCATAATTTATGTACAATATATATTATATATTTGGTTAAATTTGATATTTTGTGTACAGTATATAATATGCATTTGGTGTACTTTCATATTTTATTTACAGTATATAATATATATTTGCTGTACTTTGATATTTTATGTAGAGTATGTAATATAAATTTGGTGTACTTTCATATTTTATGTACAGTAGATAACATATTTTTGGGGTACTTTCATATCTTATGTACAGTATACAATATATATTTGGTGAAATTTGATATTTTATGTACAGTATATAATATATTTCTGGTGTACTTTCATATTTTATGTACAGTAGATAACATATTTTTGGGGTACTTTCATATTTTATGTACAGTATATAATATATATTTGGTGAAATTTGATATTTTATGGACAGTATATAATATATATTTGGTGAAATTTGATATTTTATGTACAGCATATAATATATATTTGGTGTACTTTCATCTTTTATGTACAGTATGTAATATTTATTTTTTGAAATTTGATATTTTATGTACAGTATATAATATATATTTTGTGGAATTTGATATTTTATGGACAGTATGTAATATATATTTGGTGAAATTTGATATTTTATGTACAGTATATAATATGTATTTGCTGTATTTTCATATTTTATGTATAGTATATAATATACATTTGGTGAAATTTGATATTTTATATACAGTATATCAAATATATTTGGTGAAATTTGATATTTTATGTACAGTATGATATATATATTTGGTGTACTTTCATAATTTATGTACAATATATATTATATATTTGGTTAAATTTGATATTTTGTGTACAGTATATAATATGCATTTGGTTTACTTTCATATTTTATTTACAGTATATAATATATATTTGCTGTAGTTTGATATTTTATGTAGAGTATATAATATAAATTTGGTGTACTTTCATATTTTATGTACAGTAGATAACATATTTTTGGGGTACTTTCATATCTTATGTACAGTATACAATATATATTTGGTGAAATTTGATATTTTATGTACAGTATATAATATATTTCTGGTGTACTTTCATATTTTATGTACAGTAGATAACATATTTTTGGGGTACTTTCATATTTTATGTACAGTATATAATATATATTTGGTGAAATTTGATATTTTATGGACAGTATATAATATATATTTGGTGAAATTTGATATTTTATGTACAGCATATAATATATATTTGGTGTACTTTCATCTTTTATGTACAGTATGTAATATTTATTTTTTGAAATTTGATATTTTATGTACAGTATATAATATATATTTTGTGGAATTTGATATTTTATGGACAGTATGTAATATATATTTGGTGAAATTTGATATTTTATGTACAGTATATAATATGTATTTGCTGTATTTTCATATTTTATGTATAGTATATAATATACATTTGGTGAAATTTGATATTTTATATACAGTATATCAAATATATTTGGTGAAATTTGATATTTTATGTACAGTATGATATATATATTTGGTGTAATTTCATAATTTATGTACAATATATATTATATATTTGGTTAAATTTGATATTTTGTGTAGAGTATATAATATGCATTTGGTGTACTTTCATATTTTATTTACAGTATATAATATATATTTGCTGTACTTTGATATTTTATATAGAGTATATAATATATTTCTGGTGTACTTTCATATTTTATGAACAGTATATAATATATATTTTTTGAAATTTGATATTATATGTACAGTATATAATATATATTTGGTGAAATTTGATATTTTATGGACAGTATATAATATATATTTGGTGAAATTTGACATTTTATGTACAGCATATAATATATATTTGGTGTACTTTCATCTTTTATGTACAGTATGTAATATTTATTTTTTGAAATTTGATATTTTATGTAGAGTATATAATATATATTTTGTGGAATTTGATATTTTATGGAGAGTATGTAATATATATTTTGTGAAATTTGATATTTTATGTACAGTATATAATATGTATTTGCTGAATTTTCATATTTTATGTATAGTATATAATATACATTTGGTGAAATTTGCTATTTTATATACCGTATATCAAATATATTTGGTGAAATTTGATATTTTATGTACGGTATGATATATATATTTGGTGTACTTTCATAATTTATGTACAATTTATATTATCTATTTGGTTAAATTTGATATTTTGTGTACAGTATAAAATATGCATTTGGTGTACTTTCATATTTTATTTACAGTATATAATATATATTTGCTGTAGTTTGATATTTTATGTAGAGTATATAATATAAATTTGGTGTACTTTCATATTTTATGTACAGTAGATAACATATTTTTGGGGTACTTTCATATCTTATGTACAGTATACAATATATATTTGGTGAAATTTGATATTTTATGTACAGTATATAATATATTTCTGGTGTACTTTCATATCTTATGTACAGTATGTAATATATATTTGGTTAAATTTGATATTATATGTACAGTATATAATATATATTTGGTGAAATTTGATATTTTATGGACAGTATATAATATATATTTGGTGAAATTTGATATTTTATGTACAGTATATAATATATCTTTGGTGTACTTTCATATTTTATGTACAGTATATAATATATATTTTTTGAAATTTGATATTATATGTACAGTATATAATATATATTTGGTGAAATTTGATATTTTATGGACAGTATATAATATATATTTGGTGAAATTTGATAATTTATGTACAGTATATAATATGTATTTGCTGTGTTTTCATATTTTATGTATAGTATATAATATACATTTGGTGAAATTTGATATTTTATATACAGTATATCAAATATATTTGGTGAAATTTGATATTTTATGTACAGTATGATATATGTATTTGGTGTACTTTCATAATTTTTGTACAATATATATTATATATTTGGTTAAATTTGATATTTTGTGTACAGTATATAATATGCATTTGGTGTACTATCATATTTTATTTACAGTATATAATATATATTTGCTGTACTTTGATATTTTATGTAGAGTATATAATATAAATTTGGTGTACTTTCATATTTTATGTACAGTAGATAACATATTTTTTGGGTACTTTCATATTTTAAGTACAGTATACAATATATATTTGGTGAAATTTGATATTTTATGTACAGTATATAATATATATGTGGTGAAATTTGATATTTTATGTACAGTATATAATATATTTTTGGTGTACTTTCATATTTTATGTATAGTATATAATATATATTTTTTGAAATTTGATATTATATGTACAGTATATAATATATATTTGGTGAAATTTGATATTTTATGGACAGTATATAATATATATTTGGTGAAATTTGATATTTTATGTACAGTATATAATATGTATTTGCTGTATTTTCATATTTTATGTATAGTATATAATATACATTTGGTGAAATTTGATATTTTATATACAGTATATCAAATATATTTGGTGAAATTTGATATTTTATGGACAGTATGATATATATATTTGGTGTACTTTCACAATTTATGTACAATATATATTATATATTTGGTTAAATTTGATATTTTGTGTACAGTATATAATATGCATTTGGTGTACTTTCATATTTTATTTACAGTATATAATATATATTTGCTGTAGTTTGATATTTTATGTAGAGTATATAATATAAATTTGGTGTACTTTCATATTTTATGTACAGTAGATAACATATTTTTGGGGTACTTTCATATCTTATGTACAGTATGTAATATATATTTGGTTAAATTTGATATTATATGTACAGTATATAATTTATATTTGGTGAAATTTGATATTTTATGGACAGTATATAATATATATTTGGTGAAATTTGATATTTTATGTACAGCATATAATATATATTTGGTGTACTTTCATCTTTTATGTACAGTATGTAATATTTGTTTTTTGAAATTTGATATTTTATGTACAGTATATAATATATATTTCGTGGAATTTGATATTTTATGGACAGTATATAATATATATTTGGTGAAATTTGATATTTTATGTACAGTATATAATATGTATTTGCTGTATTTTCATATTTTATGTATAGTATATAATATACATTTGGTGAAATTTGATATTTTATATACAGTATATCAAATATATTTGGTGAAATTTGATATTTTATGTACAGTATGATATATATATTTGGTGTACTTTCATAATTTATGTACAATATATATTATATATTTGGTTAAATTTGATAATTTGTGTGCAGTATATAATATGCATTTGGTGAACTTTCATATTTTATTTACAGTATATAATATATATTTGCTGTACTTTGATATTTTATATAGAGTATATAATATAAATTTGGTGTACTTTCTTGTTTTATGTACAGTAGATAACATATTTTTGGGGTACTTTCATATTTTAAGTACAGTATACAATATATATTTGGTGAAATTTGATATTTTATGTACAGTATATAATATATATTTGGTGAAATTTGATATTTTATGTACAGTATATAATATATTTTTGGTGTACTTTCATATTTTATGTACAGTATATAATATATAATTTTGAAATTTGATATTATATGTACACTATATAATATATATTTGGTGAAATTTGATATTTTATGGACAGTATATAATATATATTTGGTGAAATTTGATATTTTATGTACAGTATGTAATATGCATTTGCTGTGTTTTCATATTTTATGTATAGTATATAATATACATTTGGTGAAATTTGATATTTTATATACAGTATATCAAATATATTTGGTGAAATTTGATATTTTATGTACAGTATGATATATATATTTGGTGTACTTTCATAATTTATGTACAATATATATTATATATTTGGTTAAATTTGATATTTTGTGTACAGTATATAATATGCATTTGGTGTACTTTCATATTTTATTTACAGTATATAATATATATTTGCTGTACTTTGATATTTTATGTAGAGTATATAATATAAATTTGGTGTACTTTCATATTTTATGTACAGTAGATAACATATTTTTGGGGTACTTTCATATTTTAAGTACAGTATACAATATATATTTGGTGAAATTTGATATTTTATGTACAGTATATAATATATATTTGGTGAAATTTGATATTTTATGTACAGTATATAATATATTTTTGGTGTACTTTCATATTTTATGTACAGTATATAATATATATTTTTTGAAATTTGATATTATATGTACAGTATATAATATATATTTGGTGAAATTTGATATTTTATGGACAGTATATAATATATATTTGGTGAAATTTGATATTTTATGTACAGTATATAATATGTATTTGCTGTATTTTCATATTTTATGTATAGTATATAATATACATTTGGTGAAATTTGATATTTTATATACAGTATATCAAATATATTTGGTGAAATTTGATATTTTATGGACAGTATGATATATATATTTGGTGTACTTTCACAATTTATGTACAATGTATAATATATATTTGGTTAAATTTGATATTTTGTGTACAGTGTATAATATGCATTTGGTGTACTTTCATATTTTATTTACAGTATATAATATATATTTGCTGTAGTTTGATATTTTATGCAGAGTATATAATATAAATTTGGTGTACTTTCATATTTTATGTACAGTAGATAACATATTTTTGGGGTACTTTCATATCTTATGTACAGTATGTAATATATATTTGGTTAAATTTGATATTATATGTACAGTATATAATATATATTTGGTGAAATTTGATATTTTATGGACAGTATATAATATATATTTGGTGAAATTTGATATTTTATGTACAGTATATAATATATTTTTGGTGTACTTTCATATTTTATGTACAGTATATAATATATATTTTTTGAAATTTGATATTATATGTACAGTATATAATATATATTTGGTGAAATTTGATATTTTATGGACAGTATATAATATATATTTGGTGAAATTTGATAATTTATGTACAGTATATAATATGTATTTGCTGTGTTTTCATATTTTATGTATAGTATATAATATACATTTGGTGAAATTTGATATTTTATATACAGTATATCAAATATACTTGGTGGAATTTGATATTTTATGTACAGTATGATATATGTATTTGGTGTACTTTCATAATTTATGTACAATATATATTATATATTTGGTTAAATTTGATATTTTGTGTACAGTATATAATATGTATTTGCTGTATTTTCATATTTTATGTATAGTATATAATATACATTTGGTGAAATTTGATATTTTATATACAGTATATCAAATATATTTGGTGAAATTTGATATTTTATGTACAGTATGATATATATATTTGGTGTACTTTCATAATTTATGTACAATATATATTATATATTTGGTTAAATTTGATATTTTGTGTAGAGTATATAATATGCATTTGGTGTACTTTCATATTTTATTTACAGTATATAATATATATTTGCTGTACTTTGATATTTTATATAGAGTATATAATATATTTCTGGTGTACTTTCATATTTTATGAACAGTATATAATATATATTTTTTGAAATTTGATATTATATGTACAGTATATAATATATATTTGGTGAAATTTGATATTTTATGGACAGTATATAATATATATTTGGTGAAATTTGACATTTTATGTACAGCATATAATATATATTTGGTGTACTTTCATCTTTTATGTACAGTATGTAATATTTATTTTTTGAAATTTGATATTTTATGTAGAGTATATAATATATATTTTGTGGAATTTGATATTTTATGGAGAGTATGTAATATATATTTTGTGAAATTTGATATTTTATGTACAGTATATAATATGTATTTGCTGAATTTTCATATTTTATGTATAGTATATAATATACATTTGGTGAAATTTGCTATTTTATATACCGTATATCAAATATATTTGGTGAAATTTGATATTTTATGTACGGTATGATATATATATTTGGTGTACTTTCATAATTTATGTACAATTTATATTATCTATTTGGTTAAATTTGATATTTTGTGTACAGTATAAAATATGCATTTGGTGTACTTTCATATTTTATTTACAGTATATAATATATATTTGCTGTAGTTTGATATTTTATGTAGAGTATATAATATAAATTTGGTGTACTTTCATATTTTATGTACAGTAGATAACATATTTTTGGGGTACTTTCATATCTTATGTACAGTATACAATATATATTTGGTGAAATTTGATATTTTATGTACAGTATATAATATATTTCTGGTGTACTTTCATATCTTATGTACAGTATGTAATATATATTTGGATAAATTTGAAATTATATGTACAGTATATAATATATATTTGGTGAAATTTGATATTTTATGGACAGTATATAATATATATTTGGTGAAATTTGATATTTTATGTACAGTATATAATATATTTTTGGTGTACTTTCATATTTTATGTACAGTATATAATATATATTTTTTGAAATTTGATATTATATGTACAGTATATAATATATATTTGGTGAAATTTGATATTTTATGGACAGTATATAATATATATTTGGTGAAATTTGATAATTTATGTACAGTATATAATATGTATTTGCTGTGTTTTCATATTTTATGTATAGTATATAATATACATTTGGTGAAATTTGATATTTTATATACAGTATATCAAATATATTTGGTGAAATTTGATATTTTATGTACAGTATGATATATGTATTTGGTGTACTTTCATAATTTTTGTACAATATATATTATATATTTGGTTAAATTTGATATTTTGTGTACAGTATATAATATGCATTTGGTGTACTATCATATTTTATTTACAGTATATAATATATATTTGCTGTACTTTGATATTTTATGTAGAGTATATAATATAAATTTGGTGTACTTTCATATTTTATGTACAGTAGATAACATATTTTTTGGGTACTTTCATATTTTAAGTACAGTATACAATATATATTTGGTGAAATTTGATATTTTATGTACAGTATATAATATATATGTGGTGAAATTTGATATTTTATGTACAGTATATAATATATTTTTGGTGTACTTTCATATTTTATGTATAGTATATAATATATATTTTTTGAAATTTGATATTATATGTACAGTATATAATATATATTTGGTGAAATTTGATATTTTATGGACAGTATATAATATATATTTGGTGAAATTTGATATTTTATGTACAGTATATAATATGTATTTGCTGTATTTTCATATTTTATGTATAGTATATAATATACATTTGGTGAAATTTGATATTTTATATACAGTATATCAAATATATTTGGTGAAATTTGATATTTTATGGACAGTATGATATATATATTTGGTGTACTTTCACAATTTATGTACAATATATATTATATATTTGGTTAAATTTGATATTTTGTGTACAGTATATAATATGCATTTGGTGTACTTTCATATTTTATTTACAGTATATAATATATATTTGCTGTAGTTTGATATTTTATGTAGAGTATATAATATAAATTTGGTGTACTTTCATATTTTATGTACAGTAGATAACATATTTTTGGGGTACTTTCATATCTTATGTACAGTATGTAATATATATTTGGTTAAATTTGATATTATATGTACAGTATATAATTTATATTTGGTGAAATTTGATATTTTATGGACAGTATATAATATATATTTGGTGAAATTTGATATTTTATGTACAGCATATAATATATATTTGGTGTACTTTCATCTTTTATGTACAGTATGTAATATTTATTTTTTGAAATTTGATATTTTATGTACAGTATATAATATATATTTCGTGGAATTTGATATTTTATGGACAGTATATAATATATATTTGGTGAAATTTGATATTTTATGTACAGTATATAATATGTATTTGCTGTATTTTCATATTTTATGTATAGTATATAATATACATTTGGTGAAATTTGATATTTTATATACAGTATATCAAATATATTTGGTGAAATTTGATATTTTATGTACAGTATGATATATATATTTGGTGTACTTTCATAATTTATGTACAATATATATTATATATTTGGTTAAATTTGATATTTTGTGTGCAGTATATAATATGCATTTGGTGAACTTTCATATTTTATTTACAGTATATAATATATATTTGCTGTACTTTGATATTTTATATAGAGTATATAATATAAATTTGGTGTACTTTCTTGTTTTATGTACAGTAGATAACATATTTTTGGGGTACTTTCATATTTTAAGTACAGTATACAATATATATTTGGTGAAATTTGATATTTTATGTACAGTATATAATATATATTTGGTGAAATTTGATATTTTATGTACAGTATATAATATATTTTTGGTGTACTTTCATATTTTATGTACAGTATATAATATATAATTTTGAAATTTGATATTATATGTAAACTATATAATATATATTTGGTGTAATTTGATATTTTATGGACAGTATATAATATATATTTGGTGAAATTTGATATTTTATGTACAGTATGTAATATGCATTTGCTGTGTTTTCATATTTTATGTATAGTATATAATATACATTTGGTGAAATTTGATATTTTATATACAGTATATCAAATATATTTGGTGAAATTTGATATTTTATGTACAGTATGATATATATATTTGGTGTACTTTCATAATTTATGTACAATATATATTATATATTTGGTTAAATTTGATATTTTGTGTACAGTATATAATATGCATTTGGTGTACTTTCATATTTTATTTACAGTATATAATATATATTTGCTGTACTTTGATATTTTATGTAGAGTATATAATATAAATTTGGTGTACTTTCATATTTTATGTACAGTAGATAACATATTTTTGGGGTACTTTCATATTTTAAGTACAGTATACAATATATATTTGGTGAAATTTGATATTTTATGTACAGTATATAATATATATTTGGTGAAATTTGATATTTTATGTACAGTATATAATATATTTTTGGTGTACTTTCATATTTTATGTACAGTATATAATATATATTTTTTGAAATTTGATATTATATGTACAGTATATAATATATATTTGGTGAAATTTGATATTTTATGGACAGTATATAATATATATTTGGTGAAATTTGATATTTTATGTACAGTATATAATATGTATTTGCTGTATTTTCATATTTTATGTATAGTATATAATATACATTTGGTGAAATTTGATATTTTATATACAGTATATCAAATATATTTGGTGAAATTTGATATTTTATGTACAGTATGATATATATATTTGGTGTACTTTCACAATTTATGTACAATGTATAATATATATTTGGTTAAATTTGATATTTTGTGTACAGTGTATAATATGCATTTGGTGAACTTTCATATTTTATTTACAGTATATAATATATATTTGCTGTAGTTTGATATTTTATGCAGAGTATATAATATAAATTTGGTGTACTTTCATATTTTATGTACAGTAGATAACATATTTTTGTGGTACTTTCATATCTTATGTACAGTATGTAATATATATTTGGTTAAATTTGATATTATATGTACAGTATATAATATATATTTGGTGAAATTTGATATTTTATGGACAGTATATAATATATATTTGGTGAAATTTGATATTTTATGTACAGTATATAATATATTTTTGGTGTACTTTCATATTTTATGTACAGTATATAATATATATTTTTTGAAATTTGATATTATATGTACAGTATATAATATATATTTGGTGAAATTTGATATTTTATGGACAGTATATAATATATATTTGGTGAAATTTGATAATTTATGTACAGTATATAATATGTATTTGCTGTGTTTTCATATTTTATGTATAGTATATAATATACATTTGGTGAAATTTGATATTTTATATACAGTATATCAAATATACTTGGTGGAATTTGATATTTTATGTACAGTATGATATATGTATTTGGTGTACTTTCATAATTTATGTACAATATATATTATATATTTGGTTAAATTTGATATTTTGTGTACAGTATATAATATGCATTTGGTGTACTTTCATATTTTATTTACAGTATATAATATATATTTGCTGTACTTTGATATTTTATGTAGAGTATATAATATAAATTTGGTGTACTTTCATATTTTATGTACAGTAGATAACATATTTTTTGGGTACTTTCATATTTTAAGTACAGTATACAATATATATTTGGTGAAATTTGATATTTTATGTACAGTATATAATATATATGTGGTGAAATTTGATATTTTATGTACAGTATATAATATATTTTTGGTGTACTTTCATATTTTATGTATAGTATATAATATATATTTTTTGAAATTTGATTTTATATGTACAGTATATAATATATATTTGGTGAAATTTGATATTTTATGGACAGAATATAATATATATTTGGTGAAATTTGATATTTTATATACAGTATATAATATGTATTTGCTGTATTTTCATATTTTATGTATAGTATATAATATACATTTGGTGAAATTTGATATTTTATATACAGTATATCAAATATATTTGGTGAAATTTGATATTTTATGGACAGTATGATATATATATTTGGTGTACTTTCACAATTTATGTACAATATATATTATATATTTGGTTAAATTTGATATTTTGTGTACAGTATATAATATGCATTTGGTGTACTTTCATATTTTATTTACAGTATATAATATATATTTGCTTTACTTTGATATTTTATGTAGAGTATATAATATAAATTTGGTGTACTTTCATATTTTATGTACAGTAGATAACATATTTTTGGGGTACTTTCATATCTTATGTACAGTATGTAATATATATTTGGTTAAATTTGATATTATATGTACAGTATATAATTTATATTTGGTGAAATTTGATATTTTATGGACAGTATATAATATATATTTGGTGAAATTTGATATTTTATGTACAGCATATAATATATATTTGGTGTACTTTCATCTTTTATGTACAGTATGTAATATTTATTTTTTGAAATTTGATATTTTATGTACAGTATATAATATATATTTCGTGGAATTTGATATTTTATGGACAGTATATAATATATATTTGGTGAAATTTGATATTTTATGTACAGTATATAATATGTATTTGCTGTATTTTCATATTTTATGTATAGTATATAATATACATTTGGTGAAATTTGATATTTTATATACAGTATATCAAATATATTTGGTGAAATTTGATATTTTATGTACAGTATGATATATATATTTGGTGTACTTTCATAATTTATGTGCAATATATATTATATATTTGGTTAAATTTGATATTTTGTGTGCAGTATATAATATGCATTTGGTGAACTTTCATATTTTATTTACAGTATATAATATATATTTGCTGTACTTTGATATTTTATGCAGAGTATATAATATAAATTTGGTGTACTTTCATGTTTTATGTACAGTAGATAACATATTTTTGGGGTACTTTCATATTTTAAGTACAGTATACAATATATATTTGGTGAAATTTGATATTTTATGTACAGTATATAATATATATTTGGTGAAATTTGATATTTTATGTACAGTATATAATATATTTTTGGTGTACTTTCATATTTTATGTACAGTATATAATATATATTTTTTGAAATTTGATATTATATGTACACTATATAATATATATTTGGTGAAATTTGATATTTTATGGACAGTATATAATATATATTTGGTGAAATTTGATATTTTATGTACAGTATGTAATATGCATTTGCTGTGTTTTCATATTTTATGTATAGTATATAATATACATTTGGTGAAATTTGATATTTTATATACAGTATATCAAATATATTTGGTGAAATTTGATATTTTATGTACAGTATGATATATGTATATGGTGTACTTTCATAATTTATGTACAATATATATTATATATTTGGTTAAATTTGATATTTTGTGTACAGTATATAATATGCATTTGGTGTACTTTCATATTTTATTTACAGTATATAATATATATTTGCTGTACTTTGATATTTTATGTAGAGTATATAATATAAATTTGGTGTACTTTCATATTTTATGTACAGTAGATAACATATTTTTTGGGTACTTTCATATTTCAAGTACAGTATACAATATATATTTGGTGAAATTTGATATTTTATGTACAGTATATAATATATATGTGGTGAAATTTGATATTTTATGTACAGTATATAATATATTTTTGGTGTACTTTCATATTTTATGTATAGTATATAATATATATTTTTTGAAATTTGATTTTATATGTACAGTATATAATATATATTTGGTGAAATTTGATATTTTATGGACAGTATATAATATATATTTGGTGAAATTTGATATTTTATGTACAGTATATAATATGTATTTGCTGTATTTTCATATTTTATGTATAGTATATAATATACATTTGGTGAAATTTGATATTTTATATACAGTATATCAAATATATTTGGTGAAATTTGATATTTTATGGACAGTATGATATATATATTTGGTGTACTTTCACAATTTATGTACAATATATATTATATATTTGGTTAAATTTGATATTGTGTACAGTATATAATATGCATTTGGTGTACTTTCATATTTTATTTACAGTATAAAATATATATTTGCTGTACTTTGATATTTTACGTAGAGTATATAATATAAATTTGGTGTACTTTCATATTTTATGTACAGTAGATAACATATTTTTGTGGTACTTTCATATTTTAAGTACAGTATACAATATATATTTGATGAAATTTGATATTTTATGTACAGTATATAATATATATTTGGTGAAATTTGATATTTTATGTACAGTATATAATATATTTTTGGTGTACTTTCATATTTTATGTACAGTATATAATATATATTTTTTGAAATTTGATATTATATGTACAGTATATAATATATATTTGTTGAAATTTGATATTTTATGGACAGTATATAATATATATTTGGTGAAATTAGATATTTTATGTAAAGTATATAATATATACTTGGTGTATTTTCATATTTTATGTACAGTATGTAATATATATTTTTTGAAATTTGATATTATATGTACAGTATTTAGTATATATTTGGTGAAATTTGATATTTCAAGGACAGTATATAATATATATTAGGTGAAATTTCATATTATATGTACAGTATATAATATATATTTGCTGTCTTTTCATATTTTATGTATAGTATATAATGCACATTTGCTGAAATTTGATATTTTATATACAGTATATCAAATATATTTGGTGAAATTTGATATTTTATGTACAGTATATTATATATAGTTGTTAAAATTTGATATTTTATGTACAGTATATAATGTATATTTGGTGAAATTTGATATTTCATATACAGTATATAATATGTATTTGCTGTATTTTCATATTTTATGTATAGTATATAATATACATTTGGTGAAATTTGATATTTTATATACAGTATATCAAATATATTTGGTGAAATTTGATATTTTATGGACAGTATGATATATATATTTGGTGTACTTTCACAATTTATGTACAATATATATTATATATTTGGTTAAATTTGATATTTTGTGTACAGTATATAATATGCATTTGGTGTACTTTCATATTTTATTTACAGTATATAATATATATTTGCTGTAGTTTGATATTTTATGTAGTGTATATAATATAAATTTGGTGTACTTTCATATTTTATGTACAGTAGATAACATATTTTTGGGGTACTTTCATATCTTATGTACAGTATGTAATATATATTTGGTTAAATTTGATATTATATGTACAGTATATAATATATATTTGGTGAAATTTGATATTTTATGGACAGTATATAATATATATTTGGTGAAATTTGATATTTTATGTACAGCATATAATATATATTTGGTGTACTTTCATCTTTTATGTACAGTATGTAATATTTATTTTTTGAAATTTGATATTTTATGTACAGTATATAATATATATTTCGTGGAATTTGATATTTTATGGACAGTATATAATATATATTTGGTGAAATTTGATATTTTATGTACAGTATATAATATGTATTTGCTGTATTTTCATATTTTATGTATAGTATATAATATACATTTGGTGAAATTTGATATTTTATATACAGTATATCAAATATATTTGGTGAAATTTGATATTTTATGTGCAGTATGATATATATATTTGGTGTACTTTCATAATTTACGTACAATATATATTATATATTTGGTTAAATTTGATATTTTGTGTACAGTATATAATATGCATTTGGTGTACTTTCATATTTTATTTACAGTATATAATATATATTTGCTGTACTTTGATATTTTATGTAGAGTATATAATATAAATTTGGTGTACTTTCATGTTTTATGTACAGTAGATATATTTTTGGGGTACTTTCATATTTTAAGTACAGTATACAATATATATTTGGTGAAATTTGATATTTTATGTACAGTATATAATATATATTTGGTGAAATTTGATATTTTATGTACAGTATATAATATATTTTTGGTGTACTTTCATATTTTATGTACAGTATATAATATATATTTTTTGAAATTTGATATTATATGTACAGTATATAATATATATTTGGTGAAATTTGATATTTTATGGACAGTATATAATATATATTTGGTGAAATTTGATATTTTATGGACAGTATATAATATGTATTTGCTGTATTTTCATATTTTATGTATAGTATATAATATACATTTGGTGAAATTTGATATTTTATATACAGTATATCAAATATATTTGGTGAAATTTGATATTTTATGGACAGTATGATATATATATTTGGTGTACTTTCACAATTTATGTACAATATATATTATATATTTGGTTAAATTTGATATTTTGTGTACAGTATATAATATGCATTTGGTGTACTTTCATATTTTATTTACAGTATATAATATATATTTGCTGTAGTTTGATATTTTATGTAGAGTATATAATATAAATTTGGTGTACTTTCATATTTCATGTACAGTAGATAACATATTTTTGGGGTACTTTCATATCTTATGTACAGTATGTAATATATATTTGGTTAAATTTGATATTATATGGACATTATATAATATATATTTGGTGAAATTTGATATTTTATGGACAGTATATAATATATATTTGGTGAAATTTGATATTTTATGTACAGCATATAATATATATTTGGTGTACTTTCATCTTTTATGTACAGTATGTAATATTTATTTTTTGAAATTTGATATTTTATGTACAGTATATAATATATATTTCGTGGAATTTGATATTTTATGGACAGTATATAATATATATTTGGTGAAATTTGATATTTTATGTACAGTATATAATATGTATTTGCTGTATTTTCATATTTTATGTATAGTATATAATATACATTTGGTGAAATTTGATATTTTATATAGAGTATATCAAATATATTTGGTGAAATTTGATATTTTATGTACAGTATAATATATATATTTGGTGTACTTTCATAATTTATGTACAATATATATTATATATTTGGTTAAATTTGATATTTTGTGTACAGTATATAATATGCATTTGGTGTACTTTCATATTTTATTTACAGTATATAATATATATTTGCTCTACTTTCATATTTTATGTATAGTATATAATATATATTTTTTGAAATTTGATTTTATATGTACAGTATATAATATATATTTGGTGAAATTTGATATTTTATGGACAGTATATAATATATATTTGGTGAAATTTGATATTTTATGTACAGTATATAATATGTATTTGCTGTATTTTCATATTTTATGTATAGTATATAATATACATTTGGTGAAATTTGATATTTTATATACAGTATATCAAATATATTTGGTGAAATTTGATATTTTATGGACAGTATGATATATATATTTGGTGTACTTTCACAATTTATGTACAATATATATTATATATTTGGTTAAATTTGATATTTTGTGTACAGTATATAATATGCATTTGGTGTACTTTCATATTTTATTTACAGTATATAATATATATTTGCTGTAGTTTGATATTTTATGTAGAGTATATAATATAAATTTGGTGTACTTTCATATTTCATGTACAGTAGATAACATATTTTTGGGGTACTTTCATATCTTATGTACAGTATGTAATATATATTTGGTTAAATTTGATATTATATGGACAGTATATAATATATATTTGGTGAAATTTGATATTTTATGGACAGTATATAATATATATTTGGTGAAATTTGATATTTTATGTACAGCATATAATATATATTTGGTGTACTTTCATCTTTTATGTACAGTATGTAATATTTATTTTTTGAAATTTGATATTTTATGTACAGTATATAATATATATTTCGTGGAATTTGATATTTTATGGACAGTATATAATATATATTTGGTGAAATTTGATATTTTATGTACAGTATATAATATGTATTTGCTGTATTTTCTTATTTTATGTATAGTATATAATATACATTTGGTGAAATTTGATATTTTATATAGAGTATATCAAATATATTTGGTGAAATTTGATATTTTATGTACAGTATAATATATATATTTGGTGTACTTTCATAATTTATGTACAATATATATTATATATTTGGTTAAATTTGATATTTTGTGTACAGTATATAATATGCATTTGGTGTACTTTCATATTTTATTTACAGTATATAATATATATTTGCTCTACTTTGATATTTTATGTAGAGTATATAATATAAATTTGGTGTACTTTCATGTTTTATGTACAGTAGATAACATATTTTTGGGGTACTTTCATATTTTAAGTACAGTATACAATATATATTTGGTGAAATTTGATATTTTATGTACAGTATATAATATATATTAGGTGAAATTTGATATTTTATGTACAGTATATAATATATTTTTGGTGTACTTTCATATTTTATGTACAGTATATAATATATATTTTTTGAAATTTGATATTATATGCACAGTATATAATATATATTTGGTGAAATTTGATATTTTATGGACAGTATATAATATATATTTGGTGAAATTTGATATTTTATGGACAGTATATAATATGTATTTGCTGTGTTTTCATATTTTATGTATAGTATATAATATACATTTGGTGATATTTGATATTTTATATACAGTATATCAAATATATTTGGTGAAATTTGATATTTTATGTACAGTATGATATATGTATTTGGTGTACTTTCATAATTTATGTACAATATATATTATATATTTGGTTAAATTTGATATTTTGTGTACAGTATATAATATGTATTTGGTGTACTTTCATATTTTATTTACAGTATATAATATATATTTGCTGTACTTTGATATTTTACGTAGAGTATATAATATAAATTTGGTGTACTTTCATATTTTATGTACAGTAGATAACATATTTTTGGGGTACTTTCATATTTTAAGTACAGTATACAATATATATTTGGTGAAATTTGATATTTTATGTACAGTATATAATATATATTTGGTGAAATTTGATATTTTATGTACAGTATATAATATATTTTTGGTGTACTTTCATATTTTATGTACAGTATATAATATATATTTTTTGAAATTTGATATTATATGTACAGTATATAATATATATTTGGTGAAATTTGATATTTTATGGACAGTATATAATATATATTTGGTGAAATTTGATATTTTATGTACAGTATATAATATGTATTTGCTGTATTTTCATATTTTATGTATAGTATATAATATACATTTGGTGAAATTTGATATTTTATATACAGTATATCAAATATATTTGGTGAAATTTGATATTTTATGGACAGTATGATATATATATTTGGTGTACTTTCACAATTTATGTACAATATATATTATATATTTGGTTAAATTTGATATTTTGTGTACAGTATATAATATGCATTTGGTGTACTTTCATATTTTATTTACAGTATATAATATATATTTGCTGTAGTTTGATATTTTATGTAGAGTATATAATATAAATTTGGTGTACTTTCATATTTTATGTACAGTAGATAACATATTTTTGGGGTACTTTCATATCTTATGTACAGTATGTAATATATATTTGGTTAAATTTGACATTATATGTACAGTATATAATATATATTTGGTGAAATTTGATATTTTATGGACAGTATATAATGTATATTTGGTGAAATTTGATATTTTATGTACAGCATATAATATATATTTGGTGTACTTTCATCTTTTATGTACAGTATGTAATATTTATTTTTTGAAATTTGATATTTTATGTACAGTATGTAATATATATTTCATGGAATTTGATATTTTATGGACAGTATATAATATATATTTGGTGAAATTTGATATTTTATGTACAGTATATAATATGTATTTTCTGTATTTTCATATTTTATGTATAGTATATAATATACATTTGGTGAAATTTGATATTTTATATACAGTATATCAAATATATTTGGTGAAATTTGATATTTTATGTACAGTATGATATATATATTTGGTGTACTTTCATAATTTATGTACAATATATATTATATATTTGGTTAAATTTGATATTTTGTGTACAGTATATAATATGCATTTGGTGTACTTTCATATTTTATTTACAGTATATAATATATATTTGCTCTACTTTGATATTTTATGTAGAGTATATAATATAAATTTGGTGTACTTTCATGTTTTATGTACAGTAGATAACATATTTTTGGGGTACTTTCATATTTTAAGTACAGTATACAATATATATTTGGTGAAATTTGATATGTTATGTACAGTATATAATATATATTAGGTGAAATTTGATATTTTATGTACAGTATATAATATATTTTTGGTGTACTTTCATATTTTATGTACAGTATATAATATATATTTTTTGAAATTTGATATTATATGCACAGTATATAATATATATTTGGTGAAATTTGATATTTTATGGACAGTATATAATATATATTTGGTGAAATTTGATATTTTATGTACAGTATATAATATGTATTTGCTGTGTTTTCATATTTTATGTATAGTATATAATATACATTTGGTGAAATTTGATATTTTATATACAGTATATCAAATATATTTGGTGAAATTTGATATTTTATGTACAGTATGATATATGTATTTGGTGTACTTTCATAATTTATGTACAATATATATTATATATTTGGTTAAATTTGATATTTTGTGTACAGTATATAATATGCATTTGGTGTACTTTCATATTTTATTTACAGTATATAATATATATTTGCTGTACTTTGATATTTTACGTAGAGTATATAATATAAATTTGGTGTACTTTCATATTTTATGTACAGTAGATAACATATTTTTGGGGTACTTTCATATTTTAAGTACAGTATACAATATATATTTGGTGAAATTTGATATTTTATGTACAGTATATAATATATATTTGGTGAAATTTGATATTTTATGTACAGTATATAATATATTTTTGGTGTACTTTCATATTTTATGTACAGTATATAATATATATTTTTTGAAATTTGATATTATATGTACAGTATATAATATATATTTGGTGAAATTTGATATTTTATGGACAGTATATAATATATATTTGGTGAAATTTGATATTTTATGTACAGTATATAATATGTATTTGCTGTATTTTCATATTTTATGTATAGTATATAATATACATTTGGTGAAATTTGATATTTTATATACAGTATATCAAATATATTTGGTGAAATTTGATATTTTATGGACACTATGATATATATATTTGGTGTACTTTCACAATTTATGTACAATATATATTATATATTTGGTTAAATTTGATATTTTGTGTACAGTATATAATATGCATTTGGTGTACTTTCATATTTTATTTACAGTATATAATATATATTTGCTGTAGTTTGATATTTTATGTAGAGTATATAATATAAATTTGGTGTACTTTCATATTTCATGTACAGTAGATAACATATTTTTGGGGTACTTTCATATCTTATGTACAGTATGTAATATATATTTGGTTAAATTTGATATTATATGGACAGTATATAATATATATTTGGTGAAATTTGATATTTTATGGACAGTATATAATATATATTTGGTGAAATTTGATATTTTATGTACAGCATATAATATATATTTGGTGTACTTTCATCTTTTATGTACAGTATGTAATATTTATTTTTTGAAATTTGATATTTTATGTACAGTATATAATATATATTTCGTGGAATTTGATATTTTATGGACAGTATATAATATATATTTGGTGAAATTTGATATTTTATGTACAGTATATAATATGTATTTGCTGTATTTTCATATTTTATGTATAGTATATAATATACATTTGGTGAAATTTGATATTTTATATAGAGTATATCAAATATATTTGGTGAAATTTGATATTTTATGTTCAGTATAATATATATATTTGGTGTACTTTCATAATTTATGTACAATATATATTATATATTTGGTTAAATTTGATATTTTGTGTACAGTATATAATATGCATTTGGTGTACTTTCATATTTTATTTACAGTATATAATATATATTTGCTCTACTTTGATATTTTATGTAGAGTATATAATATAAATTTGGTGTACTTTCATGTTTTATGTACAGTAGATAACATATTTTTGGGGTACTTTCATATTTTAAGTACAGTATACAATATATATTTGGTGAAATTTGATATTTTATGTACAGTATATAATATATATTAGGTGAAATTTGATATTTTATGTACAGTATATAATATATTTTTGGTGTACTTTCATATTTTATGTACAGTATATAATATATATTTTTTGAAATTTGATATTATATGCACAGTATATAATATATATTTGGTGAAATTTGATATTTTATGGACAGTATATAATATATATTTGGTGAAATTTGATATTTTATGTACAGAATATAATATGTATTTGCTGTGTTTTCATATTTTATGTATAGTATATAATATACATTTGGTGAAATTTGATATTTTATATACAGTATATCAAATATATTTGGTGAAATTTGATATTTTATGTACAGTATGATATATGTATTTGGTGTACTTTCATAATTTATGTACAATATATATTATATATTTGGTTAAATTTGATATTTTGTGTACAGTATATAATATGTATTTGGTGTACTTTCATATTTTATTTACAGTATATAATATATATTTGCTGTACTTTGATATTTTACGTAGAGTATATAATATAAATTTGGTGTACTTTCATATTTTATGTACAGTAGATAACATATTTTTGGGGTACTTTCATATTTTAAGTACAGTATACAATATATATTTGGTGAAATTTGATATTTTATGTACAGTATATAATATATATTTGGTGAAATTTGATATTTTATGTACAGTATATAATATATTTTTGGTGTACTTTCATATTTTATGTACAGTATATAATATATATTTTTTGAAATTTGATATTATATGTACAGTATATAATATATATTTGGTGAAATTTGATATTTTATGGACAGTATATAATATATATTTGGTGAAATTTGATATTTTATGTACAGTATATAATATGTATTTGCTGTATTTTCATATTTTATGTATAGTATATAATATACATTTGGTGAAATTTGATATTTTATATACAGTATATCAAATATATTTGGTGAAATTTGATATTTTATGGACACTATGATATATATATTTGGTGTACTTTCACAATTTATGTACAATATATATTATATATTTGGTTAAATTTGATATTTTGTGTACAGTATATAATATGCATTTGGTGTACTTTCATATTTTATTTACAGTATATAATATATATTTGCTGTAGTTTGATATTTTATGTAGAGTATATAATATAAATTTGGTGTACTTTCATATTTCATGTACAGTAGATAACATATTTTTGGGGTACTTTCATATCTTATGTACAGTATGTAATATATATTTGGTTAAATTTGATATTATATGGACAGTATATAATATATATTTGGTGAAATTTGATATTTTATGGACAGTATATAATATATATTTGGTGAAATTTGATATTTTATGTACAGCATATAATATATATTTGGTGTACTTTCATCTTTTATGTACAGTATGTAATATTTATTTTTTGAAATTTGATATTTTATGTACAGTATATAATATATATTTCGTGGAATTTGATATTTTATGGACAGTATATAATATATATTTGGTGAAATTTGATATTTTATGTACAGTATATAATATGTATTTGCTGTATTTTCTTATTTTATGTATAGTATATAATATACATTTGGTGAAATTTGATATTTTATATAGAGTATATCAAATATATTTGGTGAAATTTGATATTTTATGTACAGTATAATATATATATTTGGTGTACTTTCATAATTTATGTACAATATATATTATATATTTGGTTAAATTTGATATTTTGTGTACAGTATATAATATGCATTTGGTGTACTTTCATATTTTATTTACAGTATATAATATATATTTGCTCTACTTTGATATTTTATGTAGAGTATATAATATAAATTTGGTGTACTTTCATGTTTTATGTACAGTAGATAACATATTTTTGGGGTACTTTCATATTTTAAGTACAGTATACAATATATATTTGGTGAAATTTGATATTTTATGTACAGTATATAATATATATTAGGTGAAATTTGATATTTTATGTACAGTATATAATATATTTTTGGTGTACTTTCATATTTTATGTACAGTATATAATATATATTTTTTGAAATTTGATATTATATGCACAGTATATAATATATATTTGGTGAAATTTGATATTTTATGGACAGTATATAATATATATTTGGTGAAATTTGATATTTTATGTACAGTATATAATATGTATTTGCTGTGTTTTCATATTTTATGTATAGTATATAATATACATTTGGTGAAATTTGATATTTTATATACAGTATATCAAATATATTTGGTGAAATTTGATATTTTATGTACAGTATGATATATGTATTTGGTGTACTTTCATAATTTATGTACAATATATATTATATATTTGGTTAAATTTGATATTTTGTGTACAGTATATAATATGTATTTGGTGTACTTTCATATTTTATTTACAGTATATAATATATATTTGCTGTACTTTGATATTTTACGTAGAGTATATAATATAAATTTGGTGTACTTTCATATTTTATGTACAGTAGATAACATATTTTTGGGGTACTTTCATATTTTAAGTACAGTATACAATATATATTTGGTGAAATTTGATATTTTATGTACAGTATATAATATATATTTGGTGAAATTTGATATTTTATGTACAGTATATAATATATTTTTGGTGTACTTTCATATTTTATGTACAGTATATAATATATATTTTTTGAAATTTGATATTATATGTACAGTATATAATATATATTTGGTGAAATTTGATATTTTATGGACAGTATATAATATATATTTGGTGAAATTTGATATTTTATGTACAGTATATAATATGTATTTGCTGTATTTTCATATTTTATGTATAGTATATAATATACATTTGGTGAAATTTGATATTTTATATACAGTATATCAAATATATTTGGTGAAATTTGATATTTTATGGACACTATGATATATATATTTGGTGTACTTTCACAATTTATGTACAATATATATTATATATTTGGTTAAATTTGATATTTTGTGTACAGTATATAATATGCATTTGGTGTACTTTCATATTTTATTTACAGTATATAATATATATTTGCTGTAGTTTGATATTTTATGTAGAGTATATAATATAAATTTGGTGTACTTTCATATTTCATGTACAGTAGATAACATATTTTTGGGGTACTTTCATATCTTATGTACAGTATGTAATATATATTTGGTTAAATTTGATATTATATGGACAGTATATAATATATATTTGGTGAAATTTGATATTTTATGGACAGTATATAATATATATTTGGTGAAATTTGATATTTTATGTACAGCATATAATATATATTTGGTGTACTTTCATCTTTTATATACAGTATGTAATATTTATTTTTTGAAATTTGATATTTTATGTACAGTATATAATATATATTTCGTGGAATTTGATATTTTATGGACAGTATATAATATATATTTGGTGAAATTTGATATTTTATGTACAGTATATAATATGTATTTGCTGTATTTTCATATTTTATGTATAGTATATAATATACATTTGGTGAAATTTGATATTTTATATAGAGTATATCAAATATATTTGGTGAAATTTGATATTTTATGTACAGTATAATATATATATTTGGTGTACTTTCATAATTTATGTACAATATATATTATATATTTGGTTAAATTTGATATTTTGTGTACAGTATATAATATGCATTTGGTGTACTTTCATATTTTATTTACAGTATATAATATATATTTGCTCTACTTTGATATTTTATGTAGAGTATATAATATAAATTTGGTGTACTTTCATGTTTTATGTACAGTAGATAACATATTTTTGGGGTACTTTCATATTTTAAGTACAGTATACAATATATATTTGGTGAAATTTGATATTTTATGTACAGTATATAATATATATTAGGTGAAATTTGATATTTTATGTACAGTATATAATATATTTTTGGTGTACTTTCATATTTTATGTACAGTATATAATATATATTTTTTGAAATTTGATATTATATGCACAGTATATAATATATATTTGGTGAAATTTGATATTTTATGGACAGTATATAATATATATTTGGTGAAATTTGATATTTTATGTACAGTATATAATATGTATTTGCTGTGTTTTCATATTTTATGTATAGTATATAATATACATTTGGTGAAATTTGATATTTTATATACAGTATATCAAATATATTTGGTGAAATTTGATATTTTATGTACAGTATGATATATGTATTTGGTGTACTTTCATAATTTATGTACAATATATATTATATATTTGGTTAAATTTGATATTTTGTGTACAGTATATAATATGTATTTGGTGTACTTTCATATTTTATTTACAGTATATAATATATATTTGCTGTACTTTGATATTTTACGTAGAGTATATAATATAAATTTGGTGTACTTTCATATTTTATGTACAGTAGATAACATATTTTTGGGGTACTTTCATATTTTAAGTACAGTATACAAGATATATTTGGTGAAATTTGATATTTTATGTACAGTATATAATATATATTTGGTGAAATTTGATATTTTATGTACAGTATATAATATATTTTTGGTGTACTTTCATATTTTATGTACAGTATATAATATATATTTTTTGAAATTTGATATTATATGTACAGTATATAATATATATTTGGTGAAATTTGATATTTTATGGACAGTATATAATATATATTTGGTGAAATTTGATATTTTATGTACAGTATATAATATGTATTTGCTGTATTTTCATATTTTATGTATAGTATATAATATACATTTGGTGAAATTTGATATTTTATATACAGTATATCAAATATATTTGGTGAAATTTGATATTTTATGGACACTATGATATATATATTTGGTGTACTTTCACAATTTATGTACAATATATATTATATATTTGGTTAAATTTGATATTTTGTGTACAGTATATAATATGCATTTGGTGTACTTTCATATTTTATTTACAGTATATAATATATATTTGCTGTAGTTTGATATTTTATGTAGAGTATATAATATAAATTTGGTGTACTTTCATATTTCATGTACAGTAGATAACATATTTTTGGGGTACTTTCATATCTTATGTACAGTATGTAATATATATTTGGTTAAATTTGATATTATATGGACAGTATATAATATATATTTGGTGAAATTTGATATTTTATGGACAGTATATAATATATATTTGGTGAAATTTGATATTTTATGTACAGCATATAATATATATTTGGTGTACTTTCATCTTTTATGTACAGTATGTAATATTTATTTTTTGAAATTTGATATTTTATGTACAGTATATAATATATATTTCGTGGAATTTGATATTTTATGGACAGTATATAATATATATTTGGTGAAATTTGATATTTTATGTACAGTATATAATATGTATTTGCTGTATTTTCATATTTTATGTATAGTATATAATATACATTTGGTGAAATTTGATATTTTATATAGAGTATATCAAATATATTTGGTGAAATTTGATATTTTATGTACAGTATAATATATATATTTGGTGTACTTTCATAATTTATGTACAATATATATTATATATTTGGTTAAATTTGATATTTTGTGTACAGTATATAATATGCATTTGGTGTACTTTCATATTTTATTTACAGTATATAATATATATTTGCTCTACTTTGATATTTTATGTAGAGTATATAATATAAATTTGGTGTACTTTCATGTTTTATGTACAGTAGATAACATATTTTTGGGGTACTTTCATATTTTAAGTACAGTATACAATATATATTTGGTGAAATTTGATATTTTATGTACAGTATATAATATATATTTGGTGAAATTTGATATTTTATGTACAGTATATAATATATTTTTGGTGTACTTTCATATTTTATGTACAGTATATAATATATATTTTTTGAAATTTGATATTATATGCACAGTATATAATATATATTTGGTGAAATTTGATATTTTATGGACAGTATATAATATATATTTGGTGAAATTTGATATTTTATGGACAGTATATAATATGTATTTGCTGTGTTTTCATATTTTATGTATAGTATATAATATACATTTGGTGAAATTTGATATTTTATATACAGTATATCAAATATATTTGGTGAAATTTGATATTTTATGTACAGTATGATATATGTATTTGGTGTACTTTCATAATTTATGTACAATATATATTATATATTTGGTTAAATTTGATATTTTGTGTACAGTATATAATATGTATTTGGTGTACTTTCATATTTTATTTACAGTATATAATATATATTTGCTGTACTTTGATATTTTACGTAGAGTATATAATATAAATTTGGTGTACTTTCATATTTTATGTACAGTAGATAACATATTTTTGGGGTACTTTCATATTTTAAGTACAGTATACAATATATATTTGGTGAAATTTGATATTTTATGTACAGTATATAATATATATTTGGTGAAATTTGATATTTTATGTACAGTATATAATATATTTTTGGTGTACTTTCATATTTTATGTACAGTATATAATATATATTTTTTGAAATTTGATATTATATGTACAGTATATAATATATATTTGGTGAAATTTGATATTTTATGGACAGTATATAATATATATTTGGTGAAATTTGATATTTTATGTACAGTATATAATATGTATTTGCTGTATTTTCATATTTTATGTATAGTATATAATATACATTTGGTGAAATTTGATATTTTATATACAGTATATCAAATATATTTGGTGAAATTTGATATTTTATGGACAGTATGATATATATATTTGGTGTACTTTCACAATTTATGTACAATATATATTATATATTTGGTTAAATTTGATATTTTGTGTACAGTATATAATATGCATTTGGTGTACTTTCATATTTTATTTACAGTATATAATATATATTTGCTGTAGTTTGATATTTTATGTAGAGTATATAATATAAATTTGGTGTACTTTCATATTTCATGTACAGTAGATAACATATTTTTGGGGTACTTTCATATCTTATGTACAGTATGTAATATATATTTGGTTAAATTTGATATTATATGGACAGTATATAATATATATTTGGTGAAATTTGATATTTTATGGACAGTATATAATATATATTTGGTGAAATTTGATATTTTATGTACAGCATATAATATATATTTGGTGTACTTTCATCTTTTATGTACAGTATGTAATATTTATTTTTTGAAATTTGATATTTTATGTACAGTATATAATATATATTTCGTGGAATTTGATATTTTATGGACAGTATATAATATATATTTGGTGAAATTTGATATTATATGTACAGTATATAATATGTATTTGCTGTATTTTCATATTTTATGTATAGTATATAATATACATTTGGTGAAATTTGATATTTTATATAGAGTATATCAAATATATTTGGTGAAATTTGATATTTTATGTACAGTATAATATATATATTTGGTGTACTTTCATAATTTATGTACAATATATATTATATATTTGGTTAAATTTGATATTTTGTGTACAGTATATAATATGCATTTGGTGTACTTTCATATTTTATTTACAGTATATAATATATATTTGCTCTACTTTGATATTTTATGTAGAGTATATAATATAAATTTGGTGTACTTTCATGTTTTATGTACAGTAGATAACATATTTTTGGGGTACTTTCATATTTTAAGTACAGTATACAATATATATTTGGTGAAATTTGATATTTTATGTACAGTATATAATATATATTAGGTGAAATTTGATATTTTATGTACAGTATATAATATATTTTTGGTGTACTTTCATATTTTATGTACAGTATATAATATATATTTTTTGAAATTTGATATTATATGCACAGTATATAATATATATTTGGTGAAATTTGATATTTTATGGACAGTATATAATATATATTTGGTGAAATTTGATATTTTATGTACAGTATATAATATGTATTTGCTGTGTTTTCATATTTTATGTATAGTATATAATATACATTTGGTGAAATTTGATATTTTATATACAGTATATCAAATATATTTGGTGAAATTTGATATTTTATGTACAGTATGATATATGTATTTGGTGTACTTTCATAATTTATGTACAATATATATTATATATTTGGTTAAATTTGATATTTTGTGTACAGTATATAATATGTATTTGGTGTACTTTCATATTTTATTTACAGTATATAATATATATTTGCTGTACTTTGATATTTTACGTAGAGTATATAATATAAATTTGGTGTACTTTCATATTTTATGTACAGTAGATAACATATTTTTGGGGTACTTTCATATTTTAAGTACAGTATACAATATATATTTGGTGAAATTTGATATTTTATGTACAGTATATAATATATATTTGGTGAAATTTGATATTTTATGTACAGTATATAATATATTTTTGGTGTACTTTCATATTTTATGTACAGTATATAATATATATTTTTTGAAATTTGATATTATATGTACAGTATATAATATATATTTGGTGAAATTTGATATTTTATGGACAGTATATAATATATATTTGGTGAAATTTGATATTTTATGTACAGTATATAATATGTATTTGCTGTATTTTCATATTTTATGTATAGTATATAATATACATTTGGTGAAATTTGATATTTTATATACAGTATATCAAATATATTTGGTGAAATTTGATATTTTATGGACACTATGATATATATATTTGGTGTACTTTCACAATTTATGTACAATATATATTATATATTTGGTTAAATTTGATATTTTGTGTACAGTATATAATATGCATTTGGTGTACTTTCATATTTTATTTACAGTATATAATATATATTTGCTGTAGTTTGATATTTTATGTAGAGTATATAATATAAATTTGGTGTACTTTCATATTTCATGTACAGTAGATAACATATTTTTGGGGTACTTTCATATCTTATGTACAGTATGTAATATATATTTGGTTAAATTTGATATTATATGGACAGTATATAATATATATTTGGTGAAATTTGATATTTTATGGACAGTATATAATATATATTTGGTGAAATTTGATATTTTATGTACAGCATATAATATATATTTGGTGTACTTTCATCTTTTATGTACAGTATGTAATATTTATTTTTTGAAATTTGATATTTTATGTACAGTATATAATATATATTTCGTGGAATTTGATATTTTATGGACAGTATATAATATATATTTGGTGAAATTTGATATTTTATGTACAGTATATAATATGTATTTGCTGTATTTTCATATTTTATGTATAGTATATAATATACATTTGGTGAAATTTGATATTTTATATAGAGTATATCAAATATATTTGGTGAAATTTGATATTTTATGTACAGTATAATATATATATTTGGTGTACTTTCATAATTTATGTACAATATATATTATATATTTGGTTAAATTTGATATTTTGTGTACAGTATATAATATGCATTTGGTGTACTTTCATATTTTATTTACAGTATATAATATATATTTGCTCTACTTTGATATTTTATGTAGAGTATATAATATAAATTTGGTGTACTTTCATGTTTTATGTACAGTAGATAACATATTTTTGGGGTACTTTCATATTTTAAGTACAGTATACAATATATATTTGGTGAAATTTGATATTTTATGTACAGTATATAATATATATTAGGTGAAATTTGATATTTTATGTACAGTATATAATATATTTTTGGTGTACTTTCATATTTTATGTACAGTATATAATATATATTTTTTGAAATTTGATATTATATGCACAGTATATAATATATATTTGGTGAAATTTGATATTTTATGGACAGTATATAATATATATTTGGTGAAATTTGATATTTTATGTACAGTATATAATATGTATTTGCTGTGTTTTCATATTTTATGTATAGTATATAATATACATTTGGTGAAATTTGATATTTTATATACAGTATATCAAATATATTTGGTGAAATTTGATATTTTATGTACAGTATGATATATGTATTTGGTGTACTTTCATAATTTATGTACAATATATATTATATATTTGGTTAAATTTGATATTTTGTGTACAGTATATAATATGTATTTGGTGTACTTTCATATTTTATTTACAGTATATAATATATATTTGCTGTACTTTGATATTTTACGTAGAGTATATAATATAAATTTGGTGTACTTTCATATTTTATGTACAGTAGATAACATATTTTTGGGGTACTTTCATATTTTAAGTACAGTATACAATATATATTTGGTGAAATTTGATATTTTATGTACAGTATATAATATATATTTGGTGAAATTTGATATTTTATGTACAGTATATAATATATTTTTGGTGTACTTTCATATTTTATGTACAGTATATAATATATATTTTTTGAAATTTGATATTATATGTACAGTATATAATATATATTTGGTGAAATTTGATATTTTATGGACAGTATATAATATATATTTGGTGAAATTTGATATTTTATGGACAGTATATAATATGTATTTGCTGTATTTTCATATTTTATGTATAGTATATAATATACATTTGGTGAAATTTGATATTTTATATACAGTATATCAAATATATTTGGTGAAATTTGATATTTTATGGACACTATGATATATATATTTGGTGTACTTTCACAATTTATGTACAATATATATTATATATTTGGTTAAATTTGATATTTTGTGTACAGTATATAATATGCATTTGGTGTACTTTCATATTTTATTTACAGTATATAATATATATTTGCTGTAGTTTGATATTTTATGTAGAGTATATAATATAAATTTGGTGTACTTTCATATTTCATGTACAGTAGATAACATATTTTTGGGGTACTTTCATATCTTATGTACAGTATGTAATATATATTTGGTTAAATTTGATATTATATGGACAGTATATAATATATATTTGGTGAAATTTGATATTTTATGGACAGTATATAATATATATTTGGTGAAATTTGATATTTTATGTACAGCATATAATATATATTTGGTGTACTTTCATCTTTTATGTACAGTATGTAATATTTATTTTTTGAAATTTGATATTTTATGTACAGTATATAATATATATTTCGTGGAATTTGATATTTTATGGACAGTATATAATATATATTTGGTGAAATTTGATATTTTATGTACAGTATATAATATGTATTTGCTGTATTTTCATATTTTATGTATAGTATATAATATACATTTGGTGAAATTTGATATTTTATATAGAGTATATCAAATATATTTGGTGAAATTTGATATTTTATGTACAGTATAATATATATATTTGGTGTACTTTCATAATTTATGTACAATATATATTATATATTTGGTTAAATTTGATATTTTGTGTACAGTATATAATATGCATTTGGTGTACTTTCATATTTTATTTACAGTATATAATATATATTTGCTCTACTTTGATATTTTATGTAGAGTATATAATATAAATTTGGTGTACTTTCATGTTTTATGTACAGTAGATAACATATTTTTGGGGTACTTTCATATTTTAAGTACAGTATACAATATATATTTGGTGAAATTTGATATTTTATGTACAGTATATAATATATATTTGGTGAAATTTGATATTTTATGTACAGTATATAATATATTTTTGGTGTACTTTCATATTTTATGTACAGTATATAATATATATTTTTTGAAATTTGATATTATATGCACAGTATATAATATATATTTGGTGAAATTTGATATTTTATGGACAGTATATAATATATATTTGGTGAAATTTGATATTTTATGTACAGTATATAATATGTATTTGCTGTGTTTTCATATTTTATGTATAGTATGTAATATACATTTGGTGAAATTTGATATTTTATATACAGTATATCAAATATATTTGGTGAAATTTGATATTTTATGTACAGTATGATATATGTATTTGGTGTACTTTCATAATTTATGTACAATATATATTATATATTTGGTTAAATTTGATATTTTGTGTACAGTATATTATATGTATTTGGTGTACTTTCATATTTTATTTACAGTATATAATATATATTTGCTGTACTTTGATATTTTATATAGAGTATATAATATAAATTTGGTGTACTTTCATATTTTATGTACAGTAGATAACATATTTTTGGGGTACTTTCATATTTTAAGTACAGTATACAATATATATTTGGTGAAATTTGATATTTTATGTACAGTATATAATATATATTTGGTGAAATTTGATATTTTATGTACAGTATATAATATATTTTTGGTGTACTTTCATATTTTATGTACAGTATATAATATATATTTTTTGAAATTTGATATTATATGTACAGTATATAATATATATTTGGTGAAATTTGATATTTTATGGACAGTATATAATATATATTTGGTGAAATTTGATATTTTATGTACAGTATATAATATATTTTTGGTGTACTTTCATATTTTATGTACAGTATATAATATATATTTTTTGAAATTTGATACATGTACAGTATATAATATATATTTGGTGAAATTTGATATTTTATGGACAGTATATAATATATATTTGGTGAAATTTGATATTTTATGTAAAGTATATAATATATACTTGGTGTACTTTCATATTTTATGTACAGTATGTAATATATATTTTTTGAAATTTGATATTATATGTACAGTATTTAGTATATATTTGGTGAAATTTGATATTTCATGGACAGTATATAATATATATTAGGTGAAATTTCATATTATATGTACAGTATATAATATATATTTGCTGTCTTTTCATATTTTATGTATAGTATATAATGCACATTTGCTGAAATTTGATATTTTATATACAGTATATCAAATATATTTGGTGAAATTTGATATTTTATGTACAGTATATTATATATAGTTGTTAAAATTTGATATTTTATGTACAGTATATAATGTATATTTGGTGAAATTTGATATTTCATATACAGTATATAATATGTATTTGCTGTATTTTCATATTTTATGTATAGTATATAATATACATTTGGTGAAATTTGATATTTTATATACAGTATATCAAATATATTTGGTGAAATTTGATATTTTATGGACAGTATGATATATATATTTGGTGTACTTTCACAATTTATGTACAATATATATTATATATTTGGTTAAATTTGATATTTTGTGTACAGTATATAATATGCATTTGGTGTACTTTCATATTTTATTTACAGTATATAATATATATTTGCTGTAGTTTGATATTTTATGTAGTGTATATAATATAAATTTGGTGTACTTTCATATTTTATGTACAGTAGATAACATATTTTTGGGGTACTTTCATATCTTATGTACAGTATGTAATATATATTTGGTTAAATTTGATATTATATGTACAGTATATAATATATATTTGGTGAAATTTGATATTTTATGGACAGTATATAATATATATTTGGTGAAATTTGATATTTTATGTACAGCATATAATATATATTTGGTGTACTTTCATCTTTTATGTACAGTATGTAATATTTATTTTTTGAAATTTGATATTTTATGTACAGTATATAATATATATTTCGTGGAATTTGATATTTTATGGACAGTATATAATATATATTTGGTGAAATTTGATATTTTATGTACAGTATATAATATGTATTTGCTGTATTTTCATATTTTATGTATAGTATATAATATACATTTGGTGAAATTTGATATTTTATATACAGTATATCAAATATATTTGGTGAAATTTGATATTTTATGTACAGTATGATATATATATTTGGTGTACTTTCATAATTTACGTACAATATATATTATATATTTGGTTAAATTTGATATTTTGTGTACAGTATATAATATGCATTTGGTGTACTTTCATATTTTATTTACAGTATATAATATATATTTGCTGTACTTTGATATTTTATGTAGAGTATATAATATAAATTTGGTGTACTTTCATGTTTTATGTACAGTAGATATATTTTTGGGGTACTTTCATATTTTAAGTACAGTATACAATATATATTTGGTGAAATTTGATATTTTATGTACAGTATATAATATATATTTGGTGAAATTTGATATTTTATGTACAGTATATAATATATTTTTGGTGTACTTTCATATTTTATGTACAGTATATAATATATATTTTTTGAAATTTGATATTATATGTACAGTATATAATATATATTTGGTGATATTTGATATTTTATGGACAGTATATAATATATATTTGGTGAAATTTGATATTTTATGTACAGTATGTAATATGTATTTGCTGTGTTTTCATATTTTATGTATAGTATATAATATACATTTGGTGAAATTTGATATTTTATATAGAGTATATCAAATATATTTGGTGAAATTTGATATTTTATGTACAGTATGATATATGTATTTGGTGTACTTTCATAATTTATGTACAATATATATTATATATTTGGTTAAATTTGATATTTTGTGTACAGTATATAATATGCATTTGGTGTACTTTCATATTTTATTTACAGTATATAATATATATTTGCTGTACTTTGATATTTTATGTAGAGTATATAATATAAATTTGGTGTACTTTCATGTTTTATGTACAGTAGATAACATATTTTTGGGGTACTTTCATATTTTAAGTACAGTATACAATATATATTTGGTGAAATTTGATATTTTATGGACAGTATATAATATATATTTGGTGAAATTTGATATTTTATGTACAGTATATAATATATTTTTGGTGTACTTTCATATTTTATGTACAGTATATAATATATATTTTTTGAAATTTGATATTATATGTACAGTATATAATATATATTTGGTGAAATTTGATATTTTATGGACAGTATATAATATATATTTGGTGAAATTTGATATTTTATGGACAGTATATAATATGTATTTGCTGTGTTTTCATATTTTATGTATAGTATATAATATACATTTGGTGATATTTGATATTTTATATACAGTATATCAAATATATTTGGTGAAATTTGATATTTTATGTACAGTATGATAGATGTATTTGGTGTACTTTCATAATTTATGTACTATATGTCATATATTTGGTTAAATTTGATATTTTGTGTACAGTATATAATATGCATTTGGTGTACTTTCATATTTTATTTACAGTATATAATATATATTTGCTGTACTTTGATATTTTATATAGAGTATATAATATATATTTGGTGTACTTTCATATTTTATGTACAGTAGATAACACATTTTTGGGGTACTTTCATATTTTAAGTACAGTATACAATATATATTTGGTGAAATTTGATATTTTATGTACAGTATATAATATATATTTGGTGAAATTTGATATTTTATGTACAGTATATAATATATTTTTGGTGTACTTTCATATTTTATGTACAGTATATAATATATATTTTTTGAAATTTGATATTATATGTACAGTATATAATATATATTTGGTGAAATTTGATATTTTATGGACAGTATATAATATATATTTGGTGAAATTTGATATTTTATGTACAGTATATAATATGTATTTGCTGTATTTTCATATTTTATGTATAGTATATAATATACATTTGGTGAAATTTGATATTTTATATACAGTATATCAAATATATTTGGTGAAATTTGATATTTTATGGACAGTATGATATATATATTTGGTGTACTTTCACAATTTATGTACAATATATATTATATATTTGGTTAAATTTGATATTTTGTGTACAGTATATAATATGCATTTGGTGTACTTTCATATTTTATTTACAGTATATAATATATATTTGCTGTAGTTTGATATTTTATGTAGAGTATATAATATAAATTTGGTGTACTTTCATATTTTATGTACAGTAGATAACATATTTTTGGGGTACTTTCATATCTTATGTACAGTATGTAATATATATTTGGTTAAATTTGATATTATATGGACAGTATATAATATATATTTGGTGAAATTTGATATTTTATGGACAGTATATAATATATATTTGGTGAAATTTGATATTTTATGTACAGCATATAATATATATTTGGTGTACTTTCATCTTTTATGTACAGTATGTAATATTTATTTTTTGAAATTTGATATTTTATGTACAGTATATAATATATATTTCGTGGAATTTGATATTTTATGGACAGTATATAATATATATTTGGTGAAATTTGATATTTTATGTACAGTATATAATATGTATTTGCTGTATTTTCATATTTTATGAATAGTATATATTATATATTTGGTTAAATTTGATATTTTGTGTACAGTATATAATATGCATTTGGTGTACTTTCATATTTTATTTACAGTATATAATATATATTTGCTCTACTTTGATATTTTATGTAGAGTATATAATATAAATTTGGTGTACTTTCATGTTTTATGTACAGTAGATAACATATTTTTGGGGTACTTTCATATTTTAAGTACAGTATACAATATATATTTGGTGAAATTTGATATTTTATGTACAGTATATAATATATATTTGGTGAAATTTGATATTTTATGTACAGTATATAATATATTTTTGGTGTACTTTCATATTTTATGTACAGTATATAATATATATTTTTTGAAATTTGATATTATATGCACAGTATATAATATATATTTGGTGAAATTTGATATTTTATGGACAGTATATAATATATATTTGGTGAAATTTGATATTTTATGGACAGTATATAATATATATTTGGTGAAATTTGATATTTTATGGACAGTATATAATATGTATTTGCTGTGTTTTCATATTTTATGTATAGTATATAATATACATTTGGTGATATTTGATATTTTATATACAGTATATCAAATATATTTGGTGAAATTTGATATTTTATGTACAGTATGATATATGTATTTGGTGTACTTTCATAATTTATGTACTATATATCATATATTTGGTTAAATTTGATATTTTGTGTACAGTATATAATATGCATTTGGTGTACTTTCATATTTTATTTACAGTATATAATATATATTTGCTGTACTTTGATATTTTATATAGAGTATATAATATATATTTGGTGTACTTTCATATTTTATGTACAGTAGATAACACATTTTTGGGGTACTTTCATATTTTAAGTACAGTATACAATATATATTTGGTGAAATTTGATATTTTATGTACAGTATATAATATATATTTGGTGAAATTTGATATTTTATGTACAGTATATAATATATTTTTGGTGTACTTTCATATTTTATGTACAGTATATAATATATATTTTTTGAAATTTGATATTATATGTACAGTATATAATATATATTTGGTGAAATTTGATATTTTATGGACAGTATATAATATATATTTGGTGAAATTTGATATTTTATGTACAGTATATAATATGTATTTGCTGTATTTTCATTTTTTATGTATAGTATATAATATACATTTGGTGAAATTTGATATTTTATATACAGTATATCAAATATATTTGGTGAAATTTGATATTTTATGGACAGTATGATATATATATTTGGTGTACTTTCACAATTTATGTACAATATATATTATATATTTGGTTAAATTTGATATTTTGTGTACAGTATATAATATGCATTTGGTGTACTTTCATATTTTATTTACAGTATATAATATATATTTGCTGTAGTTTGATATTTTATGTAGAGTATATAATATAAATTTGGTGTACTTTCATATTTTATGTACAGTAGATAACATATTTTTGGGGTACTTTCATATCTTATGTACAGTATGTAATATATATTTGGTTAAATTTGACATTATATTGACAGTATATAATATATATTTGGTGAAATTTGATATTTTATGGACAGTATATAATATATATTTGGTGAAATTTGATATTTTATGTACAGCATATAATATATATTTGGTGTACTTTCATCTTTTATGTACAGTATGTAATATTTATTTTTTGAAATTTGATATTTTATGTACAGTATATAATATATATTTCGTGGAATTTGATATTTTATGGACAGTATATAATATATATTTGGTGAAATTTGATATTTTATGTACAGTATATAATATGTATTTGCTGTATTTTCATATTTTATGTATAGTATATATTATATATTTGGTTAAATTTGATATTTTGTGTACAGTATATAATATGCATTTGGTGTACTTTCATATTTTATTTACAGTATATAATATATATTTGCTCTACTTTGATATTTTATGTAGAGTATATAATATAAATTTGGTGTACTTTCATGTTTTATGTACAGTAGATAACATATTTTTGGGGTACTTTCATATTTTAAGTACAGTATAAAATATATATTTGGTGAAATTTGATATTTTATGTACAGTATATAATATATATTTGGTGAAATTTGATATTTTATGTACAGTATATAATATATTTTTGGTGTACTTTCATATTTTATGTACAGTATATAATATATATTTTTTGAAATTTGATATTATATGCACAGTATATAATATATATTTGGTGAAATTTGATATTTTATGGACAGTATATAATATATATTTGGTGAAATTTGATATTTTATGTACAGTATATAATATGTATTTGCTGTGTTTTCATATTTTATGTATAGTATATAATATACATTTGGTGAAATTTGATATTTTATATACAGTATATCAAATATATTTGGTGAAATTTGATATTTTATGTACAGTATGATATATGTATTTGGTGTACTTTCATAATTTATGTACAATATATATTATATATTTGGTTAAATTTGATATTTTGTGTACAGTATATAATATGTATTTGGTGTACTTTCATATTTTATTTACAGTATATAATATATATTTGCTGTACTTTTATATTTTACGTAGAGTATATAATATAAATTTGGTGTACTTTCATATTTTATGTACAGTAGATAACATATTTTTGGGGTACTTTCATATTTTAAGTACAGTATACAATATATATTTGGTGAAATTTGATATTTTATGTACAGTATATAATATATATTTGGTGAAATTTGATATTTTATGTACAGTATATAATATATTTTTGGTGTACTTTCATATTTTATGTACAGTATATAATATATATTTTTTGAAATTTGATATTATATGTACAGTATATAATATATATTTGGTGAAATTTGATATTTTATGGACAGTATATAATATATATTTGGTGAAATTTGATATTTTATGGACAGTATATAATATGTATTTGCTGTATTTTCATATTTTATGTATAGTATATAATATACATTTGGTGAAATTTGATATTTTATATACAGTATATCAAATATATTTGGTGAAATTTGATATTTTATGGACAGTATGATATATATATTTGGTGTACTTTCACAATTTATGTACAATATATATTATATATTTGGTTAAATTTGATATTTTGTGTACAGTATATAATATGCATTTGGTGTACTTTCATATTTTATTTACAGTATATAATATATATTTGCTGTAGTTTGATATTTTATGTAGAGTATATAATATAAATTTGGTGTACTTTCATATTTCATGTACAGTAGATAACATATTTTTGGGGTACTTTCATATCTTATGTACAGTATGTAATATATATTTGGTTAAATTTGATATTATATGGACAGTATATAATAGATATTTGGTGAAATTTGATATTTTATGGACAGTATATAATATATATTTGGTGAAATTTGATATTTTATGTACAGCATATAATATATATTTGGTGTACTTTCATCTTTTATGTACAGTATGTAATATTTATTTTTTGAAATTTGATATTTTATGTACAGTATATAATATATATTTCGTGGAATTTGATATTTTATGGACAGTATATAATATATATTTGGTGAAATTTGATATTTTATGTACAGTATATAATATGTATTTGCTGTATTTTCATATTTTATGTATAGTATATAATATACATTTGGTGAAATTTGATATTTTATATAGAGTATATCAAATATATTTGGTGAAATTTGATATTTTATGTACAGTATAATATATATATTTGGTGTACTTTCATAATTTATGTACAATATATATTATATATTTGGTTAAATTTGATATTTTGTGTACAGTATATAATATGCATTTGGTGTACTTTCATATTTTATTTACAGTATATAATATATATTTGCTCTACTTTGATATTTTATGTAGAGTATATAATATAAATTTGGTGTACTTTCATGTTTTATGTACAGTAGATAACATATTTTTGGGGTACTTTCATATTTTAAGTACAGTATACAATATATATTTGGTGAAATTTGATATTTTATGTACAGTATATAATATATATTTGGTGAAATTTGATATTTTATGTACAGTATATAATATATTTTTGGTGTACTTTCATATTTTATGTACAGTATATAATATATATTTTTTGAAATTTGATATTATATGCACAGTATATAATATATATTTGGTGAAATTTGATATTTTATGGACAGTATATAATATATATTTGGTGAAATTTGATATTTTATGTACAGTATATAATATGTATTTGCTGTGTTTTCATATTTTATGTATAGTATATAATATACATTTGGTGAAATTTGATATTTTATATACAGTATATCAAATATATTTGGTGAAATTTGATATTTTATGTACAGTATGATATATGTATTTGGTGTACTTTCATAATTTATGTACAATATATATTATATATTTGGTTAAATTTGATATTTTGTGTACAGTATATAATATGTATTTGGTGTACTTTCATATTTTATTTACAGTATATAATATATATTTGCTGTACTTTGATATTTTACGTAGAGTATATAATATAAATTTGGTGTACTTTCATATTTTATGTACAGTAGATAACATATTTTTGGGGTACTTTCATATTTTAAGTACAGTATACAATATATATTTGGTGAAATTTGATATTTTATGTACAGTATATAATATATATTTGGTGAAATTTGATATTTTATGTACAGTATATAATATATTTTTGGTGTACTTTCATATTTTATGTACAGTATATAATATATATTTTTTGAAATTTGATATTATATGTACAGTATATAATATATATTTGGTGAAATTTGATATTTTATGGACAGTATATAATATATATTTGGTGAAATTTGATATTTTATGTACAGTATATAATATGTATTTGCTGTATTTTCATATTTTATGTATAGTATATAATATACATTTGGTGAAATTTGATATTTTATATACAGTATATCAAATATATTTGGTGAAATTTGATATTTTATGGACAGTATGATATATGTATTTGGTGTACTTTCATAATTTATGTACAATATATATTATATATTTGGTTAAATTTGATATTTTGTGTACAGTATATAATATGTATTTGGTGTACTTTCATATTTTATTTACAGTATATAATATATATTTGCTGTACTTTGATATTTTACGTAGAGTATATAATATAAATTTGGTGTACTTTCATATTTTATGTACAGTAGATAACATATTTTTGGGGTACTTTCATATTTTAAGTACAGTATACAATATATATTTGGTGAAATTTGATATTTTATGTACAGTATATAATATATATTTGGTGAAATTTGATATTTTATGTACAGTATATAATATATTTTTGGTGTACTTTCATATTTTATGTACAGTATATAATATATATTTTTTGAAATTTGATATTATATGTACAGTATATAATATATATTTGGTGAAATTTGATATTTTATGGACAGTATATAATATATATTTGGTGAAATTTGATATTTTATGGACAGTATATAATATGTATTTGCTGTGTTTTCATATTTTATGTATAGTATATAATATACATTTGGTGATATTTGATATTTTATATACAGTATATCAAATATATTTGGTGAAATTTGATATTTTATGTACAGTATGATATATGTATTTGGTGTACTTTCATAATTTATGTACTATATATCATATATTTGGTTAAATTTGATATTTTGTGTACAGTATATAATATGCATTTGGTGTACTTTCATATTTTATTTACAGTATATAATATATATTTGCTGTACTTTGATATTTTATATAGAGTATATAATATATATTTGGTGTACTTTCATATTTTATGTACAGTAGATAACACATTTTTGGGGTACTTTCATATTTTAAGTACAGTATACAATATATATTTGGTGAAATTTGATATTTTATGTACAGTATATAATATATATTTGGTGAAATTTGATATTTTATGTACAGTATATAATATATTTTTGGTGTACTTTCATATTTTATGTACAGTATATAATATATATTTTTTGAAATTTGATATTATATGTACAGTATATAATATATATTTGGTGAAATTTGATATTTTATGGACAGTATATAATATATATTTGGTGAAATTTGATATTTTATGTACAGTATATAATATGTATTTGCTGTATTTTCATATTTTATGTATAGTATATAATATACATTTGGTGAAATTTGATATTTTATATACAGTATATCAAATATATTTGGTGAAATTTGATATTTTTTGGACAGTATGATATATATATTTGGTGTACTTTCACAATTTATGTACAATATATATTATATATTTGGTTAAATTTGATATTTTGTGTACAGTATATAATATGCATTTGGTGTACTTTCATATTTTATTTACAGTATATAATATATATTTGCTGTAGTTTGATATTTTATGTAGAGTATATAATATAAATTTGGTGTACTTTCATATTTCATGTACAGTAGATAACATATTTTTGGGGTACTTTCATATCTTATGTACAGTATGTAATATATATTTGGTTAAATTTGATATTATATGGACAGTATATAATAGATATTTGGTGAAATTTGATATTTTATGGACAGTATATAATATATATTTGGTGAAATTTGATATTTTATGTACAGCATATAATATATATTTGGTGTACTTTCATCTTTTATGTACAGTATGTAATATTTATTTTTTGAAATTTGATATTTTATGTACAGTATATAATATATATTTCGTGGAATTTGATATTTTATGGACAGTATATAATATATATTTGGTGAAATTTGATATTTTATGTACAGTATATAATATGTATTTGCTGTATTTTCATATTTTATGTATAGTATATAATATACATTTGGTGAAATTTGATATTTTATATAGAGTATATCAAATATATTTGGTGAAATTTGATATTTTATGTACAGTATAATATATATATTTGGTGTACTTTCATAATTTATGTAAAATATATATTATATATTTGGTTAAATTTGATATTTTGTGTACAGTATATAATATGCATTTGGTGTACTTTCATATTTTATTTACAGTATATAATATATATTTGCTCTACTTTGATATTTTATGTAGAGTATATAATATAAATTTGGTGTACTTTCATGTTTTATGTACAGTAGATAACATATTTTTGGGGTACTTTCATATTTTAAGTACAGTATACAATATATATTTGGTGAAATTTGATATTTTATGTACAGTATATAATATATATTTGGTGAAATTTGATATTTTATGTACAGTATATAATATATTTTTGGTGTACTTTCATATTTTATGTACAGTATATAATATATATTTTTTGAAATTTGATATTATATGCACAGTATATAATATATATTTGGTGAAATTTGATATTTTATGGACAGTATATAATATATATTTGGTGAAATTTGATATTTTATGTACAGTATATAATATGTATTTGCTGTGTTTTCATATTTTATGTATAGTATATAATATACATTTGGTGAAATTTGATATTTTATATACAGTATATCAAATATATTTGGTGAAATTTGATATTTTATGTACAGTATGATATATGTATTTGGTGTACTTTCATAATTTATGTACAATATATATTATATATTTGGTTAAATTTGATATTTTGTGTACAGTATATAATATGTATTTGGTGTACTTTCATATTTTATTTACAGTATATAATATATATTTGCTGTACTTTGATATTTTACGTAGAGTATATAATATAAATTTGGTGTACTTTCATATTTTATGTACAGTAGATAACATATTTTTGGGGTACTTTCATATTTTAAGTACAGTATACAATATATATTTGGTGAAATTTGATATTTTATGTACAGTATATAATATATATTTGGTGAAATTTGATATTTTATGTACAGTATATAATATATTTTTGGTGTACTTTCATATTTTATGTACAGTATATAATATATATTTTTTGAAATTTGATATTATATGTACAGTATATAATATATATTTGGTGAAATTTGATATTTTATGGACAGTATATAATATATATTTGGTGAAATTTGATATTTTATGGACAGTATATAATATGTATTTGCTGTGTTTTCATATTTTATGTATAGTATATAATATACATTTGGTGATATTTGATATTTTATATACAGTATATCAAATATATTTGGTGAAATTTGATATTTTATGTACAGTATGATATATGTATTTGGTGTACTTTCATAATTTATGTACTATATATCATATATTTGGTTAAATTTGATATTTTGTGTACAGTATATAATATGCATTTGGTGTACTTTCATATTTTATTTACAGTATATAATATATATTTGCTGTACTTTGATATTTTATATAGAGTATATAATATATATTTGGTGTACTTTCATATTTTATGTACAGTAGATAACACATTTTTGGGGTACTTTCATATTTTAAGTACAGTATACAATATATATTTGGTGAAATTTGATATTTTATGTACAGTATATAATATATATTTGGTGAAATTTGATATTTTATGTACAGTATATAATATATTTTTGGTGTACTTTCATATTTTATGTACAGTATATAATATATATTTTTTGAAATTTGATATTATATGTACAGTATATAATATATATTTGGTGAAATTTGATATTTTATGGACAGTATATAATATATATTTGGTGAAATTTGATATTTTATGTACAGTATATAATATGTATTTGCTGTATTTTCATATTTTATGTATAGTATATAATATACATTTGGTGAAATTTGATATTTTATATACAGTATATCAAATATATTTGGTGAAATTTGATATTTTTTGGACAGTATGATATATATATTTGGTGTACTTTCACAATTTATGTACAATATATATTATATATTTGGTTAAATTTGATATTTTGTGTACAGTATATAATATGCATTTGGTGTACTTTCATATTTTATTTACAGTATATAATATATATTTGCTGTAGTTTGATATTTTATGTAGAGTATATAATATAAATTTGGTGTACTTTCATATTTCATGTACAGTAGATAACATATTTTTGGGGTACTTTCATATCTTATGTACAGTATGTAATATATATTTGGTTAAATTTGATATTATATGGACAGTATATAATAGATATTTGGTGAAATTTGATATTTTATGGACAGTATATAATATATATTTGGTGAAATTTGATATTTTATGTACAGCATATAATATATATTTGGTGTACTTTCATCTTTTATGTACAGTATGTAATATTTATTTTTTGAAATTTGATATTTTATGTACAGTATATAATATATATTTCGTGGAATTTGATATTTTATGGACAGTATATAATATATATTTGGTGAAATTTGATATTTTATGTACAGTATATAATATGTATTTGCTGTATTTTCATATTTTATGTATAGTATATAATATACATTTGGTGAAATTTGATATTTTATATAGAGTATATCAAATATATTTGGTGAAATTTGATATTTTATGTACAGTATAATATATATATTTGGTGTACTTTCATAATTTATGTACAATATATATTATATATTTGGTTAAATTTGATATTTTGTGTACAGTATATAATATGCATTTGGTGTACTTTCATATTTTATTTACAGTATATAATATATATTTGCTCTACTTTGATATTTTATGTAGAGTATATAATATAAATTTGGTGTACTTTCATGTTTTATGTACAGTAGATAACATATTTTTGGGGTACTTTCATATTTTAAGTACAGTATACAATATATATTTGGTGAAATTTGATATTTTATGTACAGTGTATAATATATATTTGGTGAAATTTGATATTTTATGTACAGTATATAATATATTTTTGGTGTACTTTCATATTTTATGTACAGTATATAATATATATTTTTTGAAATTTGATATTATATGCACAGTATATAATATATATTTGGTGAAATTTGATATTTTATGGACAGTATATAATATATATTTGGTGAAATTTGATATTTTATGTACAGTATATAATATGTATTTGCTGTGTTTTCATATTTTATGTATAGTATATAATATACATTTGGTGAAATTTGATATTTTATATACAGTATATCAAATATATTTGGTGAAATTTGATATTTTATGTACAGTATGATATATGTATTTGGTGTACTTTCATAATTTATGTACAATATATATTATATATTTGGTTAAATTTGATATTTTGTGTACAGTATATAATATGTATTTGGTGTACTTTCATATTTTATTTACAGTATATAATATATATTTGCTGTACTTTGATATTTTACGTAGAGTATATAATATAAATTTGGTGTACTTTCATATTTTATGTACAGTAGATAACATATTTTTGGGGTACTTTCATATTTTAAGTACAGTACACAATATATATTTGGTGAAATTTGATATTTTATGTACAGTATATAATATATATTTGGTGAAATTTGATATTTTATGTACAGTATATAATATATTTTTGGTGTACTTTCATATTTTATGTACAGTATATAATATATATTTTTTGAAATTTGATATTATATGTACAGTATATAATATATATTTGGTGAAATTTGATATTTTATGGACAGTATATAATATATATTTGGTGAAATTTGATATTTTATGTACAGTATATAATATGTATTTGCTGTATTTTCATATTTTATGTATAGTATATAATATACATTTGGTGAAATTTGATATTTTATATACAGTATATCAAATATATTTGGTGAAATTTGATATTTTATGGACAGTATGATATATGTATTTGGTGTACTTTCATAATTTATGTACAATATATATTATATATTTGGTTAAATTTGATATTTTGTGTACAGTATATAATATGTATTTGGTGTACTTTCATATTTTATTTACAGTATATAATATATATTTGCTGTACTTTGATATTTTACGTAGAGTATATAATATAAATTTGGTGTACTTTCATATTTTATGTACAGTAGATAACATATTTTTGGGGTACTTTCATATTTTAAGTACAGTATACAATATATATTTGGTGAAATTTGATATTTTATGTACAGTATATAATATATATTTGGTGAAATTTGATATTTTATGTACAGTATATAATATATTTTTGGTGTACTTTCATATTTTATGTACAGTATATAATATATATTTTTTGAAATTTGATATTATATGTACAGTATATAATATATATTTGGTGAAATTTGATATTTTATGGACAGTATATAATATATATTTGGTGAAATTGGATATTTTATGGACAGTATATAATATGTATTTGCTGTGTTTTCATATTTTATGTATAGTATATAATATACATTTGGTGATATTTGATATTTTATATACAGTATATCAAATATATTTGGTGAAATTTGATATTTTATGTACAGTATGATATATGTATTTGGTGTACTTTCATAATTTATGTACTATATATCATATATTTGGTTAAATTTGATATTTTGTGTACAGTATATAATATGCATTTGGTGTACTTTCATATTTTATTTACAGTATATAATATATATTTGCTGTACTTTGATATTTTATATAGAGTATATAATATATATTTGGTGTACTTTCATATTTTATGTACAGTAGATAACACATTTTTGGGGTACTTTCATATTTTAAGTACAGTATACAATATATATTTGGTGAAATTTGATATTTTATGTACAGTATATAATATATATTTGGTGAAATTTGATATTTTATGTACAGTATATAATATATTTTTGGTGTACTTTCATATTTTATGTACAGTATATAATATATATTTTTTGAAATTTGATATTATATGTACAGTATATAATATATATTTGGTGAAATTTGATATTTTATGGACAGTATATAATATATATTTGGTGAAATTTGATATTTTATGTACAGTATATAATATGTATTTGCTGTATTTTCATATTTTATGTATAGTATATAATATACATTTGGTGAAATTTGATATTTTATATACAGTATATCAAATATATTTGGTGAAATTTGATATTTTTTGGACAGTATGATATATATATTTGGTGTACTTTCACAATTTATGTACAATATATATTATATATTTGGTTAAATTTGATATTTTGTGTACAGTATATAATATGCATTTGGTGTACTTTCATATTTTATTTACAGTATATAATATATATTTGCTGTAGTTTGATATTTTATGTAGAGTATATAATATAAATTTGGTGTACTTTCATATTTCATGTACAGTAGATAACATATTTTTGGGGTACTTTCATATCTTATGTACAGTATGTAATATATATTTGGTTAAATTTGATATTATATGGACAGTATATAATATATATTTGGTGAAATTTGATATTTTATGGACAGTATATAATATATATTTGGTGAAATTTGATATTTTATGTACAGCATATAATATATATTTGGTGTACTTTCATCTTTTATGTACAGTATGTAATATTTATTTTTTGAAATTTGATATTTTATGTACAGTATATAATATATATTTCGTGGAATTTGATATTTTATGGACAGTATATAATATATATTTGGTGAAATTTGATATTTTATGTACAGTATATAATATGTATTTGCTGTATTTTCATATTTTATGTATAGTATATATTATATATTTGGTTAAATTTGATATTTTGTGTACAGTATATAATATGCATTTGGTGTACTTTCATATTTTATTTACAGTATATAATATATATTTGCTCTACTTTGATATTTTATGTAGAGTATATAATATAAATTTGGTGTACTTTCATGTTTTATGTACAGTAGATAACATATTTTTGGGGTACTTTCATATTTTAAGTACAGTATACAATATATATTTGGTGAAATTTGATATTTTATGTACAGTATATAATATATATTTGGTGAAATTTGATATTTTATGTACAGTATATAATATATTTTTGGTGTACTTTCATATTTTATGTACAGTATATAATATATATTTTTTGAAATTTGATATTATATGCACAGTATATAATATATATTTGGTGAAATTTGATATTTTATGGACAGTATATAATATATATTTGGTGAAATTTGATATTTTATGGACAGTATATAATATATATTTGGTGAAATTTGATATTTTATGGACAGTATATAATATGTATTTGCTGTGTTTTCATATTTTATGTATAGTATATAATATACATTTGGTGATATTTGATATTTTATATACAGTATATCAAATATATTTGGTGAAATTTGATATTTTATGTACAGTATGATATATGTATTTGGTGTACTTTCATAATTTATGTACTATATATCATATATTTGGTTAAATTTGATATTTTGTGTACAGTATATAATATGCATTTGGTGTACTTTCATATTTTATTTACAGTATATAATATATATTTGCTGTACTTTGATATTTTATATAGAGTATATAATATATATTTGGTGTACTTTCATATTTTATGTACAGTAGATAACATATTTTTGGGGTACTTTCATATCTTATGTACAGTATGTAATATATATTTGGTTAAATTTGATATTATATGTACAGTATATAATATATATTTGGTGAAATTTGATATTTTATGGACAGTATATAATATATATTTGGTGAAATTTGATATTTTATGTACAGTATATAATATATTTTTGGTGTACTTTCATATGTTATGTACAGTATATAATATATATTTTTTGAAATTTGATATTATATGTACAGTATATAATATATATTTGGTGAAATTTGATATTTTATGGACAGTATATAATATATATTTGGTGAAATTTGATAATTTATGTACAGTATATAATATGTATTTGCTGTGTTTTCATATTTTATGTATAGTATATAATATACATTTGGTGAAATTTGATATTTTATATACAGTATATCAAATATACTTGGTGGAATTTGATATTTTATGTACAGTATGATATATGTATTTGGTGTACTTTCATAATTTATGTACAATATATATTATATATTTGGTTAAATTTGATATTTTGTGTACAGTATATAATATGTATTTGCTGTATTTTCATATTTTATGTATAGTATATAATATACATTTGGTGAAATTTGATATTTTATATACAGTATATCAAATATATTTGGTGAAATTTGATATTTTATGTACAGTATGATATATATATTTGGTGTACTTTCATAATTTATGTACAATATATATTATATATTTGGTTAAATTTGATATTTTGTGTAGAGTATATAATATGCATTTGGTGTACTTTCATATTTTATTTACAGTATATAATATATATTTGCTGTACTTTGATATTTTATATAGAGTATATAATATATTTCTGGTGTACTTTCATATTTTATGAACAGTATATAATATATATTTTTTGAAATTTGATATTATATGTACAGTATATAATATATATTTGGTGAAATTTGATATTTTATGGACAGTATATAATATATATTTGGTGAAATTTGACATTTTATGTACAGCATATAATATATATTTGGTGTACTTTCATCTTTTATGTACAGTATGTAATATTTATTTTTTGAAATTTGATATTTTATGTAGAGTATATAATATATATTTTGTGGAATTTGATATTTTATGGAGAGTATGTAATATATATTTTGTGAAATTTGATATTTTATGTACAGTATATAATATGTATTTGCTGAATTTTCATATTTTATGTATAGTATATAATATACATTTGGTGAAATTTGCTATTTTATATACCGTATATCAAATATATTTGGTGAAATTTGATATTTTATGTACGGTATGATATATATATTTGGTGTACTTTCATAATTTATGTACAATTTATATTATCTATTTGGTTAAATTTGATATTTTGTGTACAGTATAAAATATGCATTTGGTGTACTTTCATATTTTATTTACAGTATATAATATATATTTGCTGTAGTTTGATATTTTATGTAGAGTATATAATATAAATTTGGTGTACTTTCATATTTTATGTACAGTAGATAACATATTTTTGGGGTACTTTCATATCTTATGTACAGTATACAATATATATTTGGTGAAATTTGATATTTTATGTACAGTATATAATATATTTCTGGTGTACTTTCATATCTTATGTACAGTATGTAATATATATTTGGTTAAATTTGAAATTATATGTACAGTATATAATATATATTTGGTGAAATTTGATATTTTATGGACAGTATATAATATATATTTGGTGAAATTTGATATTTTATGTACAGTATATAATATATTTTTGGTGTACTTTCATATTTTATGTACAGTATATAATATATATTTTTTGAAATTTGATATTATATGTACAGTATATAATATATATTTGGTGAAATTTGATATTTTATGGACAGTATATAATATATATTTGGTGAAATTTGATAATTTATGTACAGTATATAATATGTATTTGCTGTGTTTTCATATTTTATGTATAGTATATAATATACATTTGGTGAAATTTGATATTTTATATACAGTATATCAAATATATTTGGTGAAATTTGATATTTTATGTACAGTATGATATATGTATTTGGTGTACTTTCATAATTTTTGTACAATATATATTATATATTTGGTTAAATTTGATATTTTGTGTACAGTATATAATATGCATTTGGTGTACTATCATATTTTATTTACAGTATATAATATATATTTGCTGTACTTTGATATTTTATGTAGAGTATATAATATAAATTTGGTGTACTTTCATATTTTATGTACAGTAGATAACATATTTTTTGTGTACTTTCATATTTTAAGTACAGTATACAATATATATTTGGTGAAATTTGATATTTTATGTACAGTATATAATATATATGTGGTGAAATTTGATATTTTATGTACAGTATATAATATATTTTTGGTGTACTTTCATATTTTATGTATAGTATATAATATATATTTTTTGAAATTTGATATTATATGTACAGTATATAATATATATTTGGTGAAATTTGATATTTTATGGACAGTATATAATATATATTTGGTGAAATTTGATATTTTATGTACAGTATATAATATGTATTTGCTGTATTTTCATATTTTATGTATAGTATATAATATACATTTGGTGAAATTTGATATTTTATATACAGTATATCAAATATATTTGGTGAAATTTGATATTTTATGGACAGTATGATATATATATTTGGTGTACTTTCACAATTTATGTACAATATATATTATATATTTGGTTAAATTTGATATTTTGTGTACAGTATATAATATGCATTTGGTGTACTTTCATATTTTATTTACAGTATATAATATATATTTGCTGTAGTTTGATATTTTATGTAGAGTATATAATATAAATTTGGTGTACTTTCATATTTTATGTACAGTAGATAACATATTTTTGGGGTACTTTCATATCTTATGTACAGTATGTAATATATATTTGGTTAAATTTGATATTATATGTACAGTATATAATTTATATTTGGTGAAATTTGATATTTTATGGACAGTATATAATATATATTTGGTGAAATTTGATATTTTATGTACAGCATATAATATATATTTGGTGTACTTTCATCTTTTATGTACAGTATGTAATATTTATTTTTTGAAATTTGATATTTTATGTACAGTATATAATATATATTTCGTGGAATTTGATATTTTATGGACAGTATATAATATATATTTGGTGAAATTTGATATTTTATGTACAGTATATAATATGTATTTGCTGTATTTTCATATTTTATGTATAGTATATAATATACATTTGGTGAAATTTGATATTTTATATACAGTATATCAAATATATTTGGTGAAATTTGATATTTTATGTACAGTATGATATATATATTTGGTGTACTTTCATAATTTATGTACAATATATATTATATATTTGGTTAAATTTGATATTTTGTGTGCAGTATATAATATGCATTTGGTGAACTTTCATATTTTATTTACAGTATATAATATATATTTGCTGTACTTTGATATTTTATATAGAGTATATAATATAAATTTGGTGTACTTTCTTGTTTTATGTACAGTAGATAACATATTTTTGGGGTACTTTCATATTTTAAGTACAGTATACAATATATATTTGGTGAAATTTGATATTTTATGTACAGTATATAATATATATTTGGTGAAATTTGATATTTTATGTACAGTATATAATATATTTTTGGTGTACTTTCATATTTTATGTACAGTATATAATATATAATTTTGAAATTTGATATTATATGTACACTATAAAATATATATTTGGTGAAATTTGATATTTTATGGACAGTATATAATATATATTTGGTGAAATTTGATATTTTATGTACAGTATGTAATATGCATTTGCTGTGTTTTCATATTTTATGTATAGTATATAATATACATTTGGTGAAATTTGATATTTTATATACAGTATATCAAATATATTTGGTGAAATTTGATATTTTATGTACAGTATGATATATATATTTGGTGTACTTTCATAATTTATGTACAATATATATTATATATTTGGTTAAATTTGATATTTTGTGTACAGTATATAATATGCATTTGGTGTACTTTCATATTTTATTTACAGTATATAATATATATTTGCTGTACTTTGATATTTTATGTAGAGTATATAATATAAATTTGGTGTACTTTCATATTTTATGTACAGTAGATAACATATTTTTGGGGTACTTTCATATTTTAAGTACAGTATACAATATATATTTGGTGAAATTTGATATTTTATGTACAGTATATAATATATATTTGGTGAAATTTGATATTTTATGTACAGTATATAATATATTTTTGGTGTACTTTCATATTTTATGTACAGTATATAATATATATTTTTTGAAATTTGATATTATATGTACAGTATATAATATATATTTGGTGAAATTTGATATTTTATGGACAGTATATAATATATATTTGGTGAAATTTGATATTTTATGTACAGTATATAATATGTATTTGCTGTATTTTCATATTTTATGTATAGTATATAATATACATTTGGTGAAATTTGATATTTTATATACAGTATATCAAATATATTTGGTGAAATTTGATATTTTATGTACAGTATGATATATATATTTGGTGTACTTTCACAATTTATGTACAATGTATAATATATATTTGGTTAAATTTGATATTTTGTGTACAGTGTATAATATGCATTTGGTGAACTTTCATATTTTATTTACAGTATATAATATATATTTGCTGTAGTTTGATATTTTATGCAGAGTATATAATATAAATTTTGTGTACTTTCATATTTTATGTACAGTAGATAACATATTTTTGTGGTACTTTCATATCTTATGTACAGTATGTAATATATATTTGGTTAAATTTGATATTATATGTACAGTATATAATATATATTTGGTGAAATTTGATATTTTATGGACAGTATATAATATATATTTGGTGAAATTTGATATTTTATGTACAGTATATAATATATTTTTGGTGTACTTTCATATTTTATGTACAGTATATAATATATATTTTTTGAAATTTGATATTATATGTACAGTATATAATATATATTTGGTGAAATTTGATATTTTATGGACAGTATATAATATATATTTGGTGAAATTTGATAATTTATGTACAGTATATAATATGTATTTGCTGTGTTTTCATATTTTATGTATAGTATATAATATACATTTGGAGAAATTTGATATTTTATATACAGTATATCAAATATACTTGGTGGAATTTGATATTTTATGTACAGTATGATATATGTATTTGGTGTACTTTCATAATTTATGTACAATATATATTATATATTTGGTTAAATTTGATATTTTGTGTACAGTATATAATATGCATTTGGTGTACTTTCATATTTTATTTACAGTATATAATATATATTTGCTGTACTTTGATATTTTATGTAGAGTATATAATATAAATTTGGTGTACTTTCATATTTTATGTACAGTAGATAACATATTTTTTGGGTACTTTCATATTTTAAGTACAGTATACAATATATATTTGGTGAAATTTGATATTTTATGTACAGTATATAATATATATGTGGTGAAATTTGATATTTTATGTACAGTATATAATATATTTTTGGTGTACTTTCATATTTTATGTATAGTATATAATATATATTTTTTGAAATTTGATTTTATATGTACAGTATATAATATATATTTGGTGAAATTTGATATTTTATGGACAGTATATAATATATATTTGGTGAAATTTGATATTTTATATACAGTATATAATATGTATTTGCTGTATTTTCATATTTTATGTATAGTATATAATATACATTTGGTGAAATTTGATATTTTATATACAGTATATCAAATATATTTGGTGAAATTTGATATTTTATGGACAGTATGATATATATATTTGGTGTACTTTCACAATTTATGTACAATATATATTATATATTTGGTTAAATTTGATATTTTGTGTACAGTATATAATATGCATTTGGTGTACTTTCATATTTTATTTACAGTATATAATATATATTTGCTTTACTTTGATATTTTATGTAGAGTATATAATATAAATTTGGTGTACTTTCATATTTTATGTACAGTAGATAACATATTTTTGGGGTACTTTCATATCTTATGTACAGTATGTAATATATATTTGGTTAAATTTGATATTATATGTACAGTATATAATTTATATTTGGTGAAATTTGATATTTTATGGACAGTATATAATATATATTTGGTGAAATTTGATATTTTATGTACAGCATATAATATATATTTGGTGTACTTTCATCTTTTATGTACAGTATGTAATATTTATTTTTTGAAATTTGATATTTTATGTACAGTATATAATATATATTTCGTGGAATTTGATATTTTATGGACAGTATATAATATATATTTGGTGAAATTTGATATTTTATGTACAGTATATAATATGTATTTGCTGTATTTTCATATTTTATGTATAGTATATAATATACATTTGGTGAAATTTGATATTTTATATACAGTATATCAAATATATTTGGTGAAATTTGATATTTTATGTACAGTATGATATATATATTTGGTGTACTTTCATAATTTATGTGCAATATATATTATATATTTGGTTAAATTTGATATTTTGTGTGCAGTATATAATATGCATTTGGTGAACTTTCATATTTTATTTACAGTATATAATATATATTTGCTGTACTTTGATATTTTATGCAGAGTATATAATATAAATTTGGTGTACTTTCATGTTTTATGTACAGTAGATAACATATTTTTGGGGTACTTTCATATTTTAAGTACAGTATACAATATATATTTGATGAAATTTGATATTTTATGTACAGTATATAATATATATTTGGTGAAATTTGATATTTTATGTACAGTATATAATATATTTTTGGTGTACTTTCATATTTTATGTACAGTATATAATATATATTTTTTGAAATTTGATATTATATGTACACTATATAATATATATTTGGTGAAATTTGATATTTTATGGACAGTATATAATATATATTTGGTGAAATTTGATATTTTATGTACAGTATGTAATATGCATTTGCTGTGTTTTCATATTTTATGTATAGTATATAATATACATTTGGTGAAATTTGATATTTTATATACAGTATATCAAATATATTTGGTGAAATTTGATATTTTATGTACAGTATGATATATGTATATGGTGTACTTTCATAATTTATGTACAATATATATTATATATTTGGTTAAATTTGATATTTTGTGTACAGTATATAATATGCATTTGGTGTACTTTCATATTTTATTTACAGTATATAATATATATTTGCTGTACTTTGATATTTTATGTAGAGTATATAATATAAATTTGGTGTACTTTCATATTTTATGTACAGTAGATAACATATTTTTTGGGTACTTTCATATTTCAAGTACAGTATACAATATATATTTGGTGAAATTTGATATTTTATGTACAGTATATAATATATATGTGGTGAAATTTGATATTTTATGTACAGTATATAATATATTTTTGGTGTACTTTCATATTTTATGTATAGTATATAATATATATTTTTTGAAATTTGATTTTATATGTACAGTATATAATATATATTTGCTGAAATTTGATATTTTATGGACAGTATATAATATATATTTGGTGAAATTTCATATTTTATGTACAGTATATAATATGTATTTGCTGTATTTTCATATTTTATGTATAGTATATAATATACATTTGGTGAAATTTGATATTTTATATACAGTATATCAAATATATTTGGTGAAATTTGATATTTTATGGACAGTATGATATATATATTTGGTGTACTTTCACAATTTATGTACAATATATATTATATATTTGGTTAAATTTGATATTGTGTACAGTATATAATATGCATTTGGTGTACTTTCATATTTTATTTACAGTATAAAATATATATTTGCTGTACTTTGATATTTTACGTAGAGTATATAATATAAATTTGGTGTACTTTCATATTTTATGTACAGTAGATAACATATTTTTGTGGTACTTTCATATTTTAAGTACAGTATACAATATATATTTGATGAAATTTGATATTTTATGTACAGTATATAATATATATTTGGTGAAATTTGATATTTTATGTACAGTATATAATATATTTTTGGTGTACTTTCATATTTTATGTACAGTATATAATATATATTTTTTGAAATTTGATATTATATGTACAGTATATAATATATATTTGTTGAAATTTGATATTTTATGGACAGTATATAATATATATTTGGTGAAATTTGATATTTTATGTAAAGTATATAATATATACTTGGTGTATTTTCATATTTTATGTACAGTATGTAATATATATTTTTTGAAATTTGATATTATATGTACAGTATTTAGTATATATTTGGTGAAATTTGATATTTCAAGGACAGTATATAATATATATTAGGTGAAATTTCATATTATATGTACAGTATATAATATATATTTGCTGTCTTTTCATATTTTATGTATAGTATATAATGCACATTTGCTGAAATTTGATATTTTATATACAGTATATCAAATATATTTGGTGAAATTTGATATTTTATGTACAGTATATTATATATAGTTGTTAAAATTTGATATTTTATGTACAGTATATAATGTATATTTGGTGAAATTTGATATTTCATATACAGTATATAATATGTATTTGCTGTATTTTCATATTTTATGTATAGTATATAATATACATTTGGTGAAATTTGATATTTTATATACAGTATATCAAATATATTTGGTGAAATTTGATATTTTATGGACAGTATGATATATATATTTGGTGTACTTTCACAATTTATGTACAATATATATTATATATTTGGTTAAATTTGATATTTTGTGTACAGTATATAATATGCATTTGGTGTACTTTCATATTTTATTTACAGTATATAATATATATTTGCTGTAGTTTGATATTTTATGTAGTGTATATAATATAAATTTGGTGTACTTTCATATTTTATGTACAGTAGATAACATATTTTTGGGGTACTTTCATATCTTATGTACAGTATGTAATATATATTTGGTTAAATTTGATATTATATGTACAGTATATAATATATATTTGGTGAAATTTGATATTTTATGGACAGTATATAATATATATTTGGTGAAATTTGATATTTTATGTACAGCATATAATATATATTTGGTGTACTTTCATCTTTTATGTACAGTATGTAATATTTATTTTTTGAAATTTGATATTTTATGTACAGTATATAATATATATTTCGTGGAATTTGATATTTTATGGACAGTATATAATATATATTTGGTGAAATTTGATATTTTATGTACAGTATATAATATGTATTTGCTGTATTTTCATATTTTATGTATAGTATATAATATACATTTGGTGAAATTTGATATTTTATATACAGTATATCAAATATATTTGGTGAAATTTGATATTTTATGTGCAGTATGATATATATATTTGGTGTACTTTCATAATTTACGTACAATATATATTATATATTTGGTTAAATTTGATATTTTGTGTACAGTATATAATATGCATTTGGTGTACTTTCATATTTTATTTACAGTATATAATATATATTTGCTGTACTTTGATATTTTATGTAGAGTATATAATATAAATTTGGTGTACTTTCATGTTTTATGTACAGTAGATATATTTTTGGGGTACTTTCATATTTTAAGTACAGTATACAATATATATTTGGTGAAATTTGATATTTTATGTACAGTATATAATATATATTTGGTGAAATTTGATATTTTATGTACAGTATATAATATATTTTTGGTGTACTTTCATATTTTATGTACAGTATATAATATATATTTTTTGAAATTTGATATTATATGTACAGTATATAATATATATTTGGTGAAATTTGATATTTTATGGACAGTTTATAATATATATTTGGTGAAATTTGATATTTTATGGACAGTATATAATATGTATTTGCTGTATTTTCATATTTTATGTATAGTATATAATATACATTTGGTGAAATTTGATATTTTATATACAGTATATCAAATATATTTGGTGAAATTTGATATTTTATGGACAGTATGATATATATATTTGGTGTACTTTCACAATTTATGTACAATATATATTATATATTTGGTTAAATTTGATATTTTGTGTACAGTATATAGTATGCATTTGGTGTACTTTCATATTTTATTTACAGTATATAATATATATTTGCTGTAGTTTGATATTTTATGTAGAGTATATAATATAAATTTGGTGTACTTTCATATTTCATGTACAGTAGATAACATATTTTTGGGGTACTTTCATATCTTATGTACAGTATGTAATATATATTTGGTTAAATTTGATATTATATGGACATTATATAATATATATTTGGTGAAATTTGATATTTTATGGACAGTATATAATATATATTTGGTGAAATTTGATATTTTATGTACAGCATATAATATATATTTGGTGTACTTTCATCTTTTATGTACAGTATGTAATATTTATTTTTTGAAATTTGATATTTTATGTACAGTATATAATATATATTTCGTGGAATTTGATATTTTATGGACAGTATATAATATATATTTGGTGAAATTTGATATTTTATGTACAGTATATAATATGTATTTGCTGTATTTTCATATTTTATGTATAGTATATAATATACATTTGGTGAAATTTGATATTTTATATAGAGTATATCAAATATATTTGGTGAAATTTGATATTTTATGTACAGTATAATATATATATTTGGTGTACTTTCATAATTTATGTACAATATATATTATATATTTGGTTAAATTTGATATTTTGTGTACAGTATATAATATGCATTTGGTGTACTTTCATATTTTATTTACAGTATATAATATATATTTGCTCTACTTTGATATTTTATGTAGAGTATATAATATAAATTTGGTGTACTTTCATGTTTTATGTACAGTAGATAACATATTTTTGGGGTACTTTCATATTTTAAGTACAGTATACAATATATATTTGGTGAAATTTGATATTTTATGTACAGTATATAATATATATTAGGTGAAATTTGATATTTTATGTACAGTATATAATATATTTTTGGTGTACTTTCATATTTTATGTACAGTATATAATATATATTTTTTGAAATTTGATATTATATGCACAGTATATAATATATATTTGGTGAAATTTGATATTTTATGGACAGTATATAATATATATTTGGTGAAATTTGATATTTTATGTACAGTATATAATATGTATTTGCTGTGTTTTCATATTTTATGTATAGTATATAATATACATTTGGTGAAATTTGATATTTTATATACAGTATATCAAATATATTTGGTGAAATTTGATATTTTATGTACAGTATGATATATGTATTTGGTGTACTTTCATAATTTATGTACAATATATATTATATATTTGGTTAAATTTGATATTTTGTGTACAGTATATAATATGTATTTGGTGTACTTTCATATTTTATTTACAGTATATAATATATATTTGCTGTACTTTGATATTTTACGTAGAGTATATAATATAAATTTGGTGTACTTTCATATTTTATGTACAGTAGATAACATATTTTTGGGGTACTTTCATATTTTAAGTACAGTATACAATATATATTTGGTGAAATTTGATATTTTATGTACAGTATATAATATATATTTGGTGAAATTTGATATTTTATGTACAGTATATAATATATTTTTGGTGTACTTTCATATTTTATGTACAGTATATAATATATATTTTTTGAAATTTGATATTATATGTACAGTATATAATATATATTTGGTGAAATTTGATATTTTATGGACAGTATATAATATATATTTGGTGAAATTTGATATTTTATGTACAGTATATAATATGTATTTGCTGTATTTTCATATTTTATGTATAGTATATAATATACATTTGGTGAAATTTGATATTTTATATACAGTATATCAAATATATTTGGTGAAATTTGATATTTTATGGACACTATGATATATATATTTGGTGTACTTTCACAATTTATGTACAATATATATTATATATTTGGTTAAATTTGATATTTTGTGTACAGTATATAATATGCATTTGGTGTACTTTCATATTTTATTTACAGTATATAATATATATTTGCTGTAGTTTGATATTTTATGTAGAGTATATAATATAAATTTGGTGTACTTTCATATTTTATGTACAGTAGATAACATATTTTTGGGGTACTTTCATATCTTATGTACAGTATGTAATATATATTTGGTTAAATTTGACATTATATGTACAGTATATAATATATATTTGGTGAAATTTGATATTTTATGGACAGTATATAATGTATATTTGGTGAAATTTGATATTTTATGTACAGCATATAATATATATTTGGTGTACTTTCATCTTTTATGTACAGTATGTAATATTTATTTTTTGAAATTTGATATTTTATGTACAGTATGTAATATATATTTCATGGAATTTGATATTTTATGGACAGTATATAATATATATTTGGTGAAATTTGATATTTTATGTACAGTATATAATATGTATTTTCTGTATTTTCATATTTTATGTATAGTATATAATATACATTTGGTGAAATTTGATATTTTATATACAGTATATCAAATATATTTGGTGAAATTTGATATTTTATGTACAGTATGATATATATATTTGGTGTACTTTCATAATTTATGTACAATATATATTATATATTTGGTTAAATTTGATATTTTGTGTACAGTATATAATATGCATTTGGTGTACTTTCATATTTTATTTACTGTATATAATATATATTTGCTGTACTTTGATATTTTATGTAGAGTATATAATATAAATTTGGTGTACTTTCATGTTTTATGTACAGTAGATAACATATTTTTGGGGTACTTTCATATTTTAAGTACAGTATACAATATATATTTGGTGAAATTTGATATGTTATGTACAGTATATAATATATATTTGGTGAAATTTGATATTTTATGTACAGTATATAATATATTTTTGGTGTACTTTCATATTTTATGTACAGTATATAATATATATTTTTTGAAATTTGATATTATATGCACAGTATATAATATATATTTGGTGAAATTTGATATTTTATGGACAGTATATAATATATATTTGGTGAAATTTGATATTTTATGTACAGTATATAATATGTATTTGCTGTGTTTTCATATTTTATGTATAGTATATAATATACATTTGGTGAAATTTGATATTTTATATACAGTATATCAAATATATTTGGTGAAATTAGATATTTTATGTACAGTATGATATATGTATTTGGTGTACTTTCATAATTTATGTACAATATATATTATATATTTGGTTAAATTTGATATTTTGTGTACAGTATATAATATGCATTTGGTGTACTTTCATATTTTATTTACAGTATATAATATATATTTGCTGTACTTTGATATTTTATGTAGAGTATATAATATAAATTTGGTGTACTTTCATATTTTATGTACAGTAGATAACATATTTTTGGGGTACTTTCATATTTTAAGTACAGTATACAATATATATTTGGTGAAATTTGATATTTTATGTACAGTATATAATATATATTTGGTGAAATTTGATATTTTATGTACAGTATATAATATATTTTTGGTGTACTTTCATATTTTATGTACAGTATATAATATATATTTTTTGAAATTTGATATTATATGTACAGTATATAATATATATTTGGTGAAATTTGATATTTTATGGACAGTATATAATATATATATGGTGAAATTTGATATTTTATGTACAGTATATAATATGTATTTGCTGTATTTTCATATTTTATGTATAGTATATAATATACATTTGGTTAAATTTGATATTTTATATACAGTATATCAAATATATTTGGTGAAATTTGATATTTTATGGACAGTATGATATATATATTTGGTGTACTTTCACAATTTATGTACAATGTATAATATATATTTGGTTAAATTTGATATTTTGTGTACAGTGTATAATATGCATTTGGTGTACTTTCATATTTTATTTACAGTATATAATATATATTTGCTGTAGTTTGATATTTTATGCAGAGTATATAATATAAATTTGGTGTACTTTCATATTTTATGTACAGTAGATAACATATTTTTGGGGTACTTTCATATCTTATGTACAGTATGTAATATATATTTGGTTAAATTTGATATTATATGTACAGTATATAATATATATTTGGTGAAATTTGATATTTTATGGACAGTATATAATATATATTTGGTGAAATTTGATATTTTATGTACAGTATATAATATATTTTTGGTGTACTTTCATATTTTATGTACAGTATATAATATATATTTTTTGAAATTTGATATTATATGTACAGTATATAATATATATTTGGTGAAATTTGATATTTTATGGACAGTATATAATATATATTTGGTGAAATTTGATAATTTATGTACAGTATATAATATGTATTTGCTGTGTTTTCATATTTTATGTATAGTATATAATATACATTTGGTGAAATTTGATATTTTATATACAGTATATCAAATATACTTGGTGGAATTTGATATTTTATGTACAGTATGATATATGTATTTGGTGTACTTTCATAATTTATGTACAATATATATTATATATTTGGTTAAATTTGATATTTTGTGTACAGTATATAATATGCATTTGGTGTACTTTCATATTTTATTTACAGTATATAATATATATTTGCTGTACTTTGATATTTTATGTAGAGTATATAATATAAATTTGGTGTACTTTCATATTTTATGTACAGTAGATAACATATTTTTTGGGTACTTTCATATTTTAAGTACAGTATACAATATATATTTGGTGAAATTTGATATTTTATGTACAGTATATAATATATATGTGGTGAAATTTGATATTTTATGTACAGTATATAATATATTTTTGGTGTACTTTCATATTTTATGTATAGTATATAATATATATTTCTTGAAATTTGATTTTATATGTACAGTATATAATATATATTTGGTGAAATTTGATATTTTATGGACAGTATATAATATATATTTGGTGAAATTTGATATTTTATATACAGTATATAATATGTATTTGCTGTATTTTCATATTTTATGTATAGTATATAATATACATTTGGTGAAATTTGATATTTTATATACAGTATATCAAATATATTTGGTGAAATTTGATATTTTATGGACAGTATGATATATATATTTGGTGTACTTTCACAATTTATGTACAATATATATTATATATTTGGTTAAATTTGATATTTTGTGTACAGTATATAATATGCATTTGGTGTACTTTCATATTTTATTTACAGTATATAATATATATTTGCTTTACTTTGATATTTTATGTAGAGTATATAATATAAATTTGGTGTACTTTCATATTTTATGTACAGTAGATAACATATTTTTGGGGTACTTTCATATCTTATGTACAGTATGTAATATATATTTGGTTAAATTTGATATTATATGTACAGTATATAATTTATATTTGGTGAAATTTGATATTTTATGGACAGTATATAATATATATTTGGTGAAATTTGATATTTTATGTACAGCATATAATATATATTTGGTGTACTTTCATCTTTTATGTACAGTATGTAATATTTATTTTTTGAAATTTGATATTTTATGTACAGTATATAATATATATTTCGTGGAATTTGATATTTTATGGACAGTATATAATATATATTTGGTGAAATTTGATATTTTATGTACAGTATATAATATGTATTTGCTGTATTTTCATATTTTATGTATAGTATATAATATACATTTGGTGAAATTTGATATTTTATATACAGTATATCAAATATATTTGGTGAAATTTGATATTTTATGTACAGTATGATATATATATTTGGTGTACTTTCATAATTTATGTGCAATATATATTATATATTTGGTTAAATTTGATATTTTGTGTGCAGTATATAATATGCATTTGGTGAACTTTCATATTTTATTTACAGTATATAATATATATTTGCTGTACTTTGATATTTTATGCAGAGCATATAATATAAATTTGGTGTACTTTCATGTTTTATGTACAGTAGATAACATATTTTTGGGGTACTTTCATATTTTAAGTACAGTATACAATATATATTTGGTGAAATTTGATATTTTATGTACAGTATATAATATATATTTGGTGAAATTTGATATTTTATGTACAGTATATAATATATTTTTGGTGTACTTTCATATTTTATGTACAGTATATAATATATATTTTTTGAAATTTGATATTATATGTACAGTATATAATATATATTTGGTGAAATTTGATATTTTATGGACAGTATATAATATATATATGGTGAAATTTGATATTTTATGTACAGTATATAATATGTATTTGCTGTATTTTCATATTTTATGTATAGTATATAATATACATTTGGTTAAATTTGATATTTTATATACAGTATATCAAATATATTTGGTGAAATTTGATATTTTATGGACAGTATGATATATATATTTGGTGTACTTTCACAATTTATGTACAATGTATAATATATATTTGGTTAAATTTGATATTTTGTGTACAGTGTATAATATGCATTTGGTGTACTTTCATATTTTATTTACAGTATATAATATATATTTGCTGTAGTTTGATATTTTATGCAGAGTATATAATATAAATTTGGTGTACTTTCATATTTTATGTACAGTAGATAACATATTTTTGGGGTACTTTCATATCTTATGTACAGTATGTAATATATATTTGGTTAAATTTGATATTATATGTACAGTATATAATATATATTTGGTGAAATTTGATATTTTATGTACAGTATATAATATATATTTGGTGAAATTTGATATTTTATGTACAGTATATAATATATTTTTGGTGTACTTTCATATTTTATGTACAGTATATAATATATATTTTTTGAAATTTGATATTATATGTACAGTATATAATATATATTTGGTGAAATTTGATATTTTATGGACAGTATATAATATATATTTGGTGAAATTTGATAATTTATGTACAGTATATAATATGTATTTGCTGTGTTTTCATAGTTTATGTATAGTATATAATATACATTTGGTGAAATTTGATATTTTATATACAGTATATCAAATATACTTGGTGGAATTTGATATTTTATGTACAGTATGATATATGTATTTGGTGTACTTTCATAATTTATGTACAATATATATTATATATTTGGTTAAATTTGATATTTTGTGTACAGTATATAATATGCATTTGGTGTACTTTCATATTTTATTTACAGTATATAATATATATTTGCTGTACTTTGATATTTTATGTAGAGTATATAATATAAATTTGGTGTACTTTCATATTTTATGTACAGTAGATAACATATTTTTTGGGTACTTTCATATTTCAAGTACAGTATACAATATATATTTGGTGAAATTTGATATTTTATGTACAGTATATAATATATATGTGGTGAAATTTGATATTTTATGTACAGTATATAATATATTTTTGGTGTACTTTCATATTTTATGTATAGTATATAATATATATTTCTTGAAATTTGATTTTATATGTACAGTATATAATATATATTTGGTGAAATTTGATATTTTATGGACAGTATATAATATATATTTGGTGAAATTTGATATTTTATATACAGTATATAATATGTATTTGCTGTATTTTCATATTTTATGTATAGTATATAATATACATTTGGTGAAATTTGATATTTTATATACAGTATATCAAATATATTTGGTGAAATTTGATATTTTATGGACAGTATGATATATATATTTGGTGTACTTTCACAATTTATGTACAATATATATTATATATTTGGTTAAATTTGATATTTTGTGTACAGTATATAATATGCATTTGGTGTACTTTCATATTTTATTTACAGTATATAATATATATTTGCTTTACTTTGATATTTTATGTAGAGTATATAATATAAATTTGGTGTACTTTCATATTTTATGTACAGTAGATAACATATTTTTGGGGTACTTTCATATCTTATGTACAGTATGTAATATATATTTGGTTAAATTTGATATTATATGTACAGTATATAATTTATATTTGGTGAAATTTGATATTTTATGGACAGTATGATATATATATTTGGTGTACTTTCACAATTTATGTACAATGTATAATATATATTTGGTTAAATTTGATATTTTGTGTACAGTGTATAATATGCATTTGGTGTACTTTCATATTTTATTTACAGTATATAATATATATTTGCTGTAGTTTGATATTTTATGCAGAGTATATAATATAAATTTGGTGTACTTTCATATTTTATGTACAGTAGATAACATATTTTTGGGGTACTTTCATATCTTATGTACAGTATGTAATATATATTTGGTTAAATTTGATATTATATGTACAGTATATAATATATATTTGGTGAAATTTGATATTTTATGGACAGTATATAATATATATTTGGTGAAATTTGATATTTTATGTACAGTATATAATATATTTTTGGTGTACTTTCATATTTTATGTACAGTATATAATATATATTTTTTGAAATTTGATATTATATGTACAGTATATAATATATATTTGGTGAAATTTGATATTTTATGGACAGTATATAATATATATTTGGTGAAATTTGATAATTTATGTACAGTATATAATATGTATTTGCTGTGTTTTCATATTTTATGTATAGTATATAATATACATTTGGTGAAATTTGATATTTTATATACAGTATATCAAATATACTTGGTGGAATTTGATATTTTATGTACAGTATGATATATGTATTTGGTGTACTTTCATAATTTATGTACAATATATATTATATATTTGGTTAAATTTGATATTTTGTGTACAGTATATAATATGCATTTGGTGTACTTTCATATTTTATTTACAGTATATAATATATATTTGCTGTACTTTGATATTTTATGTAGAGTATATAATATAAATTTGGTGTACTTTCATATTTTATGTACAGTAGATAACATATTTTTTGGGTACTTTCATATTTTAAGTACAGTATACAATATATATTTGGTGAAATTTGATATTTTATGTACAGTATATAATATATATGTGGTGAAATTTGATATTTTATGTACAGTATATAATATATTTTTGGTGTACTTTCATATTTTATGTATAGTATATAATATATATTTCTTGAAATTTGATTTTATATGTACAGTATATAATATATATTTGGTGAAATTTGATATTTTATGGACAGTATATAATATATATTTGGTGAAATTTGATATTTTATATACAGTATATAATATGTATTTGCTGTATTTTCATATTTTATGTATAGTATATAATATACATTTGGTGAAATTTGATATTTTATATACAGTATATCAAATATATTTGGTGAAATTTGATATTTTATGGACAGTATGATATATATATTTGGTGTACTTTCACAATTTATGTACAATATATATTATATATTTGGTTAAATTTGATATTTTGTGTACAGTATATAATATGCATTTGGTGTACTTTCATATTTTATTTACAGTATATAATATATATTTGCTTTACTTTGATATTTTATGTAGAGTATATAATATAAATTTGGTGTACTTTCATATTTTATGTACAGTAGATAACATATTTTTGGGGTACTTTCATATCTTATGTACAGTATGTAATATATATTTGGTTAAATTTGATATTATATGTACAGTATATAATTTATATTTGGTGAAATTTGATATTTTATGGACAGTATATAATATATATTTGGTGAAATTTGATATTTTATGTACAGCATATAATATATATTTGGTGTACTTTCATCTTTTATGTACAGTATGTAATATTTATTTTTTGAAATTTGATATTTTATGTACAGTATATAATATATATTTCGTGGAATTTGATATTTTATGGACAGTATATAATATATATTTGGTGAAATTTGATATTTTATGTACAGTATATAATATGTATTTGCTGTATTTTCATATTTTATGTATAGTATATAATATACATTTGGTGAAATTTGATATTTTATATACAGTATATCAAATATATTTGGTGAAATTTGATATTTTATGTACAGTATGATATATATATTTGGTGTACTTTCATAATTTATGTGCAATATATATTATATATTTGGTTAAATTTGATATTTTGTGTGCAGTATATAATATGCATTTGGTGAACTTTCATATTTTATTTACAGTATATAATATATATTTGCTGTACTTTGATATTTTATGCAGAGCATATAATATAAATTTGGTGTACTTTCATGTTTTATGTACAGTAGATAACATATTTTTGGGGTACTTTCATATTTTAAGTACAGTATACAATATATATTTGGTGAAATTTGATATTTTATGTACAGTATATAATATATATTTGGTGAAATTTGATATTTTATGTACAGTATATAATATATTTTTGGTGTACTTTCATATTTTATGTACAGTATATAATATATATTTTTTGAAATTTGATATTATATGTACAGTATATAATATATATTTGGTGAAATTTGATATTTTATGGACAGTATATAATATATATATGGTGAAATTTGATATTTTATGTACAGTATATAATATGTATTTGCTGTATTTTCATATTTTATGTATAGTATATAATATACATTTGGTTAAATTTGATATTTTATATACAGTATATCAAATATATTTGGTGAAATTTGATATTTTATGGACAGTATGATATATATATTTGGTGTACTTTCACAATTTATGTACAATGTATAATATATATTTGGTTAAATTTGATATTTTGTGTACAGTGTATAATATGCATTTGGTGTACTTTCATATTTTATTTACAGTATATAATATATATTTGCTGTAGTTTGATATTTTATGCAGAGTATATAATATAAATTTGGTGTACTTTCATATTTTATGTACAGTAGATAACATATTTTTGGGGTACTTTCATATCTTATGTACAGTATGTAATATATATTTGGTTAAATTTGATATTATATGTACAGTATATAATATATATTTGGTGAAATTTGATATTTTATGTACAGTATATAATATATATTTGGTGAAATTTGATATTTTATGTACAGTATATAATATATTTTTGGTGTACTTTCATATTTTATGTACAGTATATAATATATATTTTTTGAAATTTGATATTATATGTACAGTATATAATATATATTTGGTGAAATTTGATATTTTATGGACAGTATATAATATATATTTGGTGAAATTTGATAATTTATGTACAGTATATAATATGTATTTGCTGTGTTTTCATAGTTTATGTATAGTATATAATATACATTTGGTGAAATTTGATATTTTATATACAGTATATCAAATATACTTGGTGGAATTTGATATTTTATGTACAGTATGATATATGTATTTGGTGTACTTTCATAATTTATGTACAATATATATTATATATTTGGTTAAATTTGATATTTTGTGTACAGTATATAATATGCATTTGGTGTACTTTCATATTTTATTTACAGTATATAATATATATTTGCTGTACTTTGATATTTTATGTAGAGTATATAATATAAATTTGGTGTACTTTCATATTTTATGTACAGTAGATAACATATTTTTTGGGTACTTTCATATTTCAAGTACAGTATACAATATATATTTGGTGAAATTTGATATTTTATGTACAGTATATAATATATATGTGGTGAAATTTGATATTTTATGTACAGTATATAATATATTTTTGGTGTACTTTCATATTTTATGTATAGTATATAATATATATTTCTTGAAATTTGATTTTATATGTACAGTATATAATATATATTTGGTGAAATTTGATATTTTATGGACAGTATATAATATATATTTGGTGAAATTTGATATTTTATATACAGTATATAATATGTATTTGCTGTATTTTCATATTTTATGTATAGTATATAATATACATTTGGTGAAATTTGATATTTTATATACAGTATATCAAATATATTTGGTGAAATTTGATATTTTATGGACAGTATGATATATATATTTGGTGTACTTTCACAATTTATGTACAATATATATTATATATTTGGTTAAATTTGATATTTTGTGTACAGTATATAATATGCATTTGGTGTACTTTCATATTTTATTTACAGTATATAATATATATTTGCTTTACTTTGATATTTTATGTAGAGTATATAATATAAATTTGGTGTACTTTCATATTTTATGTACAGTAGATAACATATTTTTGGGGTACTTTCATATCTTATGTACAGTATGTAATATATATTTGGTTAAATTTGATATTATATGTACAGTATATAATTTATATTTGGTGAAATTTGATATTTTATGGACAGTATATAATATATATTTGGTGAAATTTGATATTTTATGTACAGCATATAATATATATTTGGTGTACTTTCATCTTTTATGTACAGTATGTAATATTTATTTTTTGAAATTTGATATTTTATGTACAGTATATAATATATATTTCGTGGAATTTGATATTTTATGGACAGTATATAATATATATTTGGTGAAATTTGATATTTTATGTACAGTATATAATATGTATTTGCTGTATTTTCATATTTTATGTATAGTATATAATATACATTTGGTGAAATTTGATATTTTATATACAGTATATCAAATATATTTGGTGAAATTTGATATTTTATGTACAGTATGATATATATATTTGGTGTACTTTCATAATTTATGTGCAATATATATTATATATTTGGTTAAATTTGATATTTTGTGTGCAGTATATAATATGCATTTGGTGAACTTTCATATTTTATTTACAGTATATAATATATATTTGCTGTACTTTGATATTTTATGCAGAGCATATAATATAAATTTGGTGTACTTTCATGTTTTATGTACAGTAGATAACATATTTTTGGGGTACTTTCATATTTTAAGTACAGTATACAATATATATTTGGTGAAATTTGATATTTTATGTACAGTATATAATATATATTTGGTGAAATTTGATATTTTATGTACAGTATATAATATATTTTTGGTGTACTTTCATATTTTATGTACAGTATATAATATATATTTTTTGAAATTTGATATTATATGTACACTATATAATATATATTTGGTGAAATTTGATATTTTATGGACAGTATATAATATATATTTGGTGAAATTTGATATTTTATGTACAGTATGTAATATGCATTTGCTGTGTTTTCATAGTTTATGTATAGTATATAATATACATTTGGTGAAATTTGATATTTTATATACAGTATATCAAATATATTTGGTGAAATTTGATATTTTATGTACAGTATGATATATGTATATGGTGTACTTTCATAATTTATGTACAATATATATTATATATTTGGTTAAATTTGATATTTTGTGTACAGTATATAATATGCATTTGGTGTACTTTCATATTTTATTTACAGTATATAATATATATTTCCTGTACTTTGATATTTTATGTAGAGTATATAATATAAATTTGGTGTACTTTCATATTTTATGTACAGTAGATAACATATTTTTTGGGTACTTTCATATTTCAAGTACAGTATACAATATATATTTGGTGAAATTTGATATTTTATGTACAGTATATAATATATATGTGGTGAAATTTGATATTTTATGTACAGTATATAATATATTTTTGGTGTACTTTCATATTTTATGTATAGTATATAATATATATTTTTTGAAATTTGATTTTATATGTACAGTATATAATATATATTTGGTGAAATTTGATATTTTATGGACAGTATATAATATATATTTGGTGAAATTTGATATTTTATGTACAGTATATAATATGTATTTGCTGTATTTTCATATTTTATGTATAGTATATAATATACATTTGGTGAAATTTGATATTTTATATACAGTATATCAAATATATTTGGTGAAATTTGATATTTTATGGACAGTATGATATATATATTTGGTGTACTTTCACAATTTATGTACAATATATATTATATATTTGGTTAAATTTGATATTTTGTGTACAGTATATAATATGCATTTGGTGTACTTTCATATTTTATTTACAGTATAAAATATATATTTGCTGTACTTTGATATTTTACGTAGAGTATATAATATAAATTTGGTGTACTTTCATATTTTATGTACAGTAGATAACATATTTTTGTGGTACTTTCATACTTTAAGTACAGTATACAATATATATTTGATGAAATTTGATATTTTATGTACAGTATATAATATATATTTGGTGAAATTTGATATTTTATGTACAGTATATAATATATTTTTGGTGTACTTTCATATTTTATGTACAGTATATAATATATATTTTTTGAAATTTGATATTATATGTACAGTATATAATATATATTTGTTGAAATTTGATATTTTATGGACAGTATATAATATATATTTGGTGAAATTTGATATTTTATGTAAAGTATATAATATATACTTGGTGTATTTTCATATTTTATGTACAGTATGTAATATATATTTTTTGAAATTTGATATTATATGTACAGTATTTAGTATATATTTGGTGAAATTTGATATTTCAAGGACAGTATATAATATATATTAGGTGAAATTTCATATTATATGTACAGTATATAATATATATTTGCTGTCTTTTCATATTTTATGTATAGTATATAACGCACATTTGCTGAAATTTGATATTTTATATTCAGTATATCAAATATATTTGGTGAAATTTGATATTTTATGTACAGTATATTATATATAGTTGTTGAAATTTGATATTTTATGTACAGTATATAATCTATATTTGGTGAAATTTGATATTTCATATACAGTATATAATATATATTTGCTGTACTTTCATATTTTATATACAGTATATCATATATATTTTGTTAAATTTGATATTTTATGCACTGTATATAATACATATTTAGTGTACTTTCATGTTTTATGTACAGTATATAGTATATATTAGGTGAAATTTGATGTTTTATATACAGTATATAATATATATTTCGTCTACTTTCATATTTCATATACAGTATAAAATAAATTTGGTGTACTTTCATATTTTACGTACAGCATATAATATATATTTGGTGTACTTTCATATTTTATTTACAGTAGATAACATATATTTGGTGTACTTTCATATTTTATTTACAGTAGATAACATATATTTGGTGTACTTTCATATTTTATATACAGTATACAATATATATTTGGTGAAATTTGATATTTTCTGTACAGTATACAATATATATTTGGTGAAATTTGATATTTTATGTACAGTATATAATATATATTTGGTGAAATTTGATATTTTATGTACAGTATATAATATATTTTTGGTGTAATTTCATATTTTATGTATAGTATATAATATATATTTTTTGAAATTTGATATTATATGTACAGTATATAATATATATTTGGTGAAATTTGATATTTTATGGACAGTATATAATATATATTTGGTGTACTTTCATATTTTATATACAGTATATAGTATATATTTTCTGAAATTTGATATTTTATGTACAGTATATAATATATATTTGGTGAAATTTGATATTTCATGTACGGCATTTAATATATATTTGTTGAAATTTGATATTTTATGTACAGTATATAATATATATTTGCTGTATTTTCATATTTTATGTATGGTATATAATATATATTTGGTGAAATTTGATATTTTATGCACAGCATATAAAATATATTTGGTGAAATTTGGTATTTTATGTACAGTGTATAATGTATTTCTGGTGTACTTTCATATTTTATGAACAGGATATAATATATATTTTTTGAAATTTGATATTACATGTACAGTATATAATACATATTTGGTGTAATTTGATATTTTATGGACAGTATATAATATATATTTGGTGAAATTTGTTATTTTATGTACAGTATATAATATATATTTGGTGTACTTTCATCTTTTATGTACAGTATGTAATATATATTTTTTGAAATTTGATATTTTATGTACAGTATATAATATATATTTTGTGGAATTTGATATTTTATGGACAGTATATAATATATTTTAGGTGAAATTTGATATTTTATGTACAGTATATAATATGTATTTGCTGTATTTTCATATTTTATTTATAGTATATAATATACATTTGGTGAAATTTGGTATTTTATATACAGTATTTCAAATATATTTGGTGAAATTTGATATTTTATGTACAGTATGATATATATATTTGGTGTACTTTCATAATTTATGTACAATATATATTATATATTTGGTTAAATTTGATATTTTGTGTACAGTATATAATATGCATTTGGTGAACTTTCATATTTTTTTACAGTATATAATATATATTTGCTGTACTTTGATATTTTATGTAGAGTATATAATATATATTTGGTGTACTTTCATATTTTATGTACAGTAGATAACATATTTTTGGGGAACTTTCATATTTTATGTACAGTATACAATATATATTTGGTGAAATTTGATATTTTCTGTACAGTATATAATATATATTTGGTGAAATTTGATATTTTATGTACAGTATATAATATATTTTTGGTGTACTTTCATATTTTATGTACAGTATATAATATATATTTTTTGAAATTTGATACATGTACAGTATATAATATATATTTGGTGAAATTTGATATTTTATGGACAGTATATAATATATATTTGGTGAAATTTGATATTTTATGTAAAGTATATAATATATACTTGGTGTACTTTCATATTTTATGTACAGTATGTAATATATATTTTTTGAAATTTGATATTATATGTACAGTATTTAATATATATTTGGTGAAATTTGATATTTCATGGACAGTATATAATATATATTAGGTGAAATTTCATATTATATGTACAGTATATAATATATATTTGCTGTCTTTTCATATTTTATGTATAGTATATAATGCACATTTGCTGAAATTTGATATTTTATATACAGTATATCAAATATATTTGGTGAAATTTGATATTTTATGTACAGTATATTATATATAGTTGTTAAAATTTGATATTTTATGTACAGTATATAATGTATATTTGGTGAAATTTGATATTTCATATACAGTATATAATATGTATTTGCTGTATTTTCATATTTTATGTATAGTATATAATATACATTTGGTGAAATTTGATATTTTATATACAGTATATCAAATATATTTGGAGAAATTTGATATTTTATGGACAGTATGATATATATATTTGGTGTACTTTCACAATTTATGTACAATATATATTATATATTTGGTTAAATTTGATATTTTGTGTACAGTATATAATATGCATTTGGTGTACTTTCATATTTTATTTACAGTATATAATATATATTTGCTGTAGTTTGATATTTTATGTAGTGTATATAATATAAATTTGGTGTACTTTCATATTTTATGTACAGTAGATAACATATTTTTGGGGTACTTTCATATCTTATGTACAGTATGTAATATATATTTGGTTAAATTTGATATTATATGTACAGTATATAATATATATTTGGTGAAATTTGATATTTTATGGACAGTATATAATATATATTTGGTGAAATTTGATATTTTATGTACAGCATATAATATATATTTGGTGTACTTTCATCTTTTATGTACAGTATGTAATATTTATTTTTTGAAATTTGATATTTTATGTACAGTATATAATATATATTTCGTGGAATTTGATATTTTATGGACAGTATATAATATATATTTGGTGAAATTTGATATTTTATGTACAGTATATAATATGTATTTGCTGTATTTTCATATTTTATGTATAGTATATAATATACATTTGGTGAAATTTGATATTTTATATACAGTATATCAAATATATTTGGTGAAATTTGATATTTTATGTACAGTATGATATATATATTTGGTGTACTTTCATAATTTATGTACAATATATATTATATATTTGGTTAAATTTGATATTTTGTGTACAGTATATAATATGTATTTGGTGTACTTTCATATTTTATTTACAGTATATAATATATATTTGCTGTACTTTGATATTTTATGTAGAGTATATAATATAAATTTGGTGTACTTTCATGTTTTATGTACAGTAGATATATTTTTGGGGTACTTTCATATTTTAAGTACAGTATACAATATATATTTGGTGAAATTTGATATTTTATGTACAGTATATAATATATATTTGGTGAAATTTGATATTTTATGTACAGTATATAATATATTTTTGGTGTACTTTCATATTTTATGTACAGTATATAATATATATTTTTTGAAATTTGATATTATATGTACAGTATATAATATATATTTGGTGAAATTTGATATTTTATGGACAGTATATAATATATATTTGGTGAAATTTGATATTTTATGGACAGTATATAATATGTATTTGCTGTATTTTCATTTTTTATGTATAGTATATAATATACATTTGGTGAAATTTGATATTTTATATACAGTATATCAAATATATTTGGTGAAATTTGATATTTTATGGACAGTATGATATATATATTTGGTGTACTTTCACAATTTATGTACAATATATATTATATATTTGGTTAAATTTGATATTTTGTGTACAGTATATAATATGCATTTGGTGTACTTTCATATTTTATTTACAGTATATAATATATATTTGCTGTAGTTTGATATTTTATGTAGAGTATATAATATAAATTTGGTGTACTTTCATATTTCATGTACAGTAGATAACATATTTTTGGGGTACTTTCATATCTTATGTACAGTATGCAATATATATTTGGTTAAATTTGATATTATATGGACAGTATATAATATATATTTGGTGAAATTTGATATTTTATGGACAGTATATAATATATATTTGGTGAAATTTGATATTTTATGTACAGCATATAATATATATTTGGTGTACTTTCATCTTTTATGTACAGTATGTAATATTTATTTTTTGAAATTTGATATTTTATGTACAGTATATAATATATATTTCGTGGAATTTGATATTTTATGGACAGTATATAATATATATTTGGTGAAATTTGATATTTTATGTACAGTATATAATATGTATTTGCTGTATTTTCATATTTTATGTATAGTATATAATATACATTTGGTGAAATTTGATATTTTATATAGAGTATATCAAATATATTTGGTGAAATTTGATATTTTATGTACAGTATGATATATATATTTGGTGTACTTTCATAATTTATGTACAATATATATTATATATTTGGTTAAATTTGATATTTTGTGTACAGTATATAATATGCATTTGGTGTACTTTCATATTTTATTTACAGTATATAATATATATTTGCTCTACTTTGATATTTTATGTAGAGTATATAATATAAATTTGGTGTACTTTCATGTTTTATGTACAGTAGATAACATATTTTTGGGGTACTTTCATATTTTAAGTACAGTATACAATATATATTTGGTGAAATTTGATATTTTATGTACAGTATATAATATATATTAGGTGAAATTTGATATTTTATGTACAGTATATAATATATTTTTGGTGTACTTTCATATTTTATGTACAGTATATAATATATATTTTTTGAAATTTGATATTATATGCACAGTATATAATATATATTTGGTGAAATTTGATATTTTATGGACAGTATATAATATATATTTGGTGAAATTTGATATTTTATGTACAGTATATAATATGTATTTGCTGTGTTTTCATATTTTATGTATAGTATATAATATACATTTGGTGAAATTTGATATTTTATATACAGTATATCAAATATATTTGGTGAAATTTGATATTTTATGTACAGTATGATATATGTATTTGGTGTACTTTCATAATTTATGTACAATATATATTATATATTTGGTTAAATTTGATATTTTGTGTACAGTATATAATATGTATTTGGTGTACTTTCATATTTTATTTACAGTATATAATATATATTTGCTGTACTTTGATATTTTACGTAGAGTATATAATATAAATTTGGTGTACTTTCATATTTTATGTACAGTAGATAACATATTTTTGGGGTACTTTCATATTTTAAGTACAGTATACAATATATATTTGGTGAAATTTGATATTTTATGTACAGTATATAATATATATTTGGTGAAATTTGATATTTTATGTACAGTATATAATATATTTTTGGTGTACTTTCATATTTTATGTACAGTATATAATATATATTTTTTGAAATTTGATATTATATGTACAGTATATAATATATATTTGGTGAAATTTGATATTTTATGGACAGTATATAATATATATTTGGTGAAATTTGATATTTTATGTACAGTATATAATATGTATTTGCTGTATTTTCATATTTTATGTATAGTATATAATATACATTTGGTGAAATTTGATATTTTATATACAGTATATCAAATATATTTGGTGAAATTTGATATTTTATGGACACTATGATATATATATTTGGTGTACTTTCACAATTTATGTACAATATATATTATATATTTGGTTAAATTTGATATTTTGTGTACAGTATATAATATGCATTTGGTGTACTTTCATATTTTATTTACAGTATATAATATATATTTGCTGTAGTTTGATATTTTATGTAGAGTATATAATATAAATTTGGTGTACTTTCATATTTTATGTACAGTAGATAACATATTTTTGGGGTACTTTCATATCTTATGTACAGTATGTAATATATATTTGGTTAAATTTGACATTATATGTACAGTATATAATATATATTTGGTGAAATTTGATATTTTATGGACAGTATATAATGTATATTTGGTGAAATTTGATATTTTATGTACAGCATATAATATATATTTGGTGTACTTTCATCTTTTATGTACAGTATGTAATATTTATTTTTTGAAATTTGATATTTTATGTACAGTATGTAATATATATTTCATGGAATTTGATATTTTATGGACAGTATATAATATATATTTGGTGAAATTTGATATTTTATGTACAGTATATAATATGTATTTTCTGTATTTTCATATTTTATGTATAGTATATAATATACATTTGGTGAAATTTGATATTTTATATACAGTATATCAAATATATTTGGTGAAATTTGATATTTTATGTACAGTATGATATATATATTTGGTGTACTTTCATAATTTATGTACAATATATATTATATATTTGGTTAAATTTGATATTTTGTGTACAGTATATAATATGCATTTGGTGTACTTTCATATTTTATTTACAGTATATAATATATATTTGCTGTACTTTGATATTTTATGTAGAGTATATAATATAAATTTGGTGTACTTTCATGTTTTATGTACAGTAGATAACATATTTTTGGGGTACTTTCATATTTTAAGTACAGTATACAATATATATTTGGTGAAATTTGATATGTTATGTACAGTATATAATATATATTTGGTGAAATTTGATATTTTATGTACAGTATATAATATATTTTTGGTGTACTTTCATATTTTATGTACAGTATATAATATATATTTTTTGAAATTTGATATTATATGCACAGTATATAATATATATTTGGTGAAATTTGATATTTTATGGACAGTATATAATATATATTTGGTGAAATTTGATATTTTATGTACAGTATATAATATGTATTTGCTGTGTTTTCATATTTTATGTATAGTATATAATATACATTTGGTGAAATTTGATATTTTATATACAGTATATCAAATATATTTGGTGAAATTAGATATTTTATGTACAGTATGATATATGTATTTGGTGTACTTTCATAATTTATGTACAATATATATTATATATTTGGTTAAATTTGATATTTTGTGTACAGTATATAATATGCATTTGGTGTACTTTCATATTTTATTTACAGTATATAATATATATTTGCTGTACTTTGATATTTTATGTAGAGTATATAATATAAATTTGGTGTACTTTCATATTTTATGTACAGTAGATAACATATTTTTGGGGTACTTTCATATTTTAAGTACAGTATACAATATATATTTGGTGAAATTTGATATTTTATGTACAGTATATAATATATATTTGGTGAAATTTGATATTTTATGTACAGTATATAATATATTTTTGGTGTACTTTCATATTTTATGTACAGTATATAATATATATTTTTTGAAATTTGATATTATATGTACAGTATATAATATATATTTGGTGAAATTTGATATTTTATGGACAGTATATAATATATATATGGTGAAATTTGATATTTTATGTACAGTATATAATATGTATTTGCTGTATTTTCATATTTTATGTATAGTATATAATATACATTTGGTTAAATTTGATATTTTATATACAGTATATCAAATATATTTGGTGAAATTTGATATTTTATGGACAGTATGATATATATATTTGGTGTACTTTCACAATTTATCTACAATATATATTATATATTTGGTTAAATTTGATATTTTGTGTACAGTATATAATATGCATTTGGTGTACTTTCATATTTTATTTACAGTATATAATATATATTTGCTGTAGTTTGATATTTTATGTAGAGTATATAATATAAATTTGGTGTACTTTCATATTTTATGTACAGTAGATAACATATTTTTGGGGTACTTTCATATCTTATGTACAGTATGTAATATATATTTGGTTAAATTTGATATTATATGTACAGTATATAATTTATATTTGGTGAAATTTGATATTTTATGGACAGTATATAATATATATTTGGTGAAATTTGATATTTTATGTACAGCATATAATATATATTTGGTGTACTTTCATCTTTTATGTACAGTATGTAATATTTATTTTTTGAAATTTGATATTTTATGTACAGTATAAAATATATATTTCGTGGAATTTGATATTTTATGGACAGTATATAATATATATTTGGTGAAATTTGATATTTTATGTACAGTATATAATATGTATTTGCTGTATTTTCATATTTTATGTATAGTATATAATATACATTTGGTGAAATTTGATATTTTATATACAGTATATCAAATATATTTGGTGAAATTTGATATTTTATGTACAGTATGATATATATATTTGGTGTACTTACATAATTTATGTACAATATATATTATATATTTGGTTAAATTTGATATTTTGTGTGCAGTATATAATATGCATTTGGTGTACTTTCATATTTTATTTACAGTATATAATATATATTTGCTGTACTTTGATATTTTATGTAGAGTATATAATATAAATTTGGTGTACTTTCATGTTTTATGTACAGTAGATAACATATTATTGGGGTACTTTCATATTTTAAGTACAGTATACAATATATATTTGGTGAAATTTGATATGTTATGTACAGAATATAATATATATTTGGTGAAATTTGATATTTTATGTACAGTATATAATATATTTTTGGTGTACTTTCATATTTTATGTACAGTATATAATATATATTTTTTGAAATTTGATATTATATGCACAGTCTATAATATATATTTGGTGAAATTTGATATTTTATGGACAGTATATAATATATATTTGGTGAAATTTGATATTTTATGTACAGTATATAATATGTATTTGCTGTGTTTTCATATTTTATGTATAGTATATAATATACATTTGGTGAAATTTGATATTTTATATACAGTATATCAAATATATTTGGTGAAATTTGATATTTTATGTACAGTATGATATATGTATTTGGTGTACTTTCATAATTTATGTACAATATATATTATATATTTGGTTAAATTTGATATTTTGTGTACAGTATATAATATGCATTTGGTGTACTTTCATATTTTATTTACAGTATAAAATATATATTTGCTGTACTTTGATATTTTACGTAGAGTATATAATATAAATTTGGTGTACTTTCATATTTTATGTACAGTAGATAACATATTTTTGTGGTACTTTCATATTTTAAGTACAGTATACAATATATATTTGATGAAATTTGATATTTTATGTACAGTATATAATATATATTTGGTGAAATTTGATATTTTATGTACAGTATATAATATATTTTTGGTGTACTTTCATATTTTATGTACAGTATATAATATATATTTTTTGAAATTTGATATTATATGTACAGTATATAATATATATTTGGTGAAATTTGATATTTTATGGACAGTATATAATATATATTTGGTGAAATTTGATATTTTATGTAAAGTATATAATATATACTTGGTGTATTTTCATATTTTATGTACAGTATGTAATATATATTTTTTGAAATTTGATATTATATGTACAGTATTTAGTATATATTTGGTGAAATTTGATATTTCAAGGACAGTATATAATATATATTTGGTGAAATTTCATATTATATGTACAGTATATAATATATATTTGCTGTCTTTTCATATTTTATGTATAGTATATAATGCACATTTGCTGAAATTTGATATTTTATATACAGTATATCAAATATATTTGGTGAAATTTGATATTTTATGTACAGTATATTATATATAGTTGTTGAAATTTGATATTTTATGTACAGTATATAATGTATATTTGGTGAAATTTGATATTTCATATACAGTATATAATATATATTTGCTGTACTTTCATATTTTATATACAGTATATCATATATATTTTGTGAAATTTGATATTTTATGCACTGTATATAATACATATTTAGTGTACTTTCATGTTTTATGTACAGTATATAGTATATATTAGGTGAAATTTGATGTTTTATATACAGTATACAATATATATTTCGTCTACTTTCATATTTCATATACAGTATAAAATAAATTTGGTGTACTTTCATATTTTATGTACAGCATATAATATATATTTGGTGTACTTTCATATTTTATTTACAGTAGATAACATATATTTGGTGTACTTTCATATTTTATATACAGTATACAATATATATTTGGTGAAATTTGATATTTTCTGTACAGTATACAATATATATTTGGTGAAATTTGATATTTTATGTACAGTATATAATATATATTTGGTGTACTTTCATATTTTATATACAGTATATAGTATATATTTTCTGAAATTTGATATTTTATGTACAGTATATAATATATATTTGGTGAAATTTGATATTTCATGTACGGCATTTAATATATATTTGTTGAAATTTGATATTTTATGTACAGTATATAATATATATTTGCTGTATTTTCATATTTTATGTATGGTATATAATATATATTTGGTGAAATTTGATATTTTATGCACAGCATATAATATATATTTGGTGAAATTTGATATTTTATGTACAGTATATAATGTATTTCTGGTGTACTTTCATATTTTATGAACAGGATATAATATATATTTTTTGAAATTTGATATTACATGTACAGTATATAATACATATTTGGTGTAATTTGATATTTTATGGACAGTATATAATATATATTTGGTGAAATTTGTTATTTTATGTACAGTATATAATATATATTTGGTGTACTTTCATCTTTTATGTACAGTATGTAATATATATTTTTTGAAATTTGATATTTTATGTACAGTATATAATATATATTTTGTGGAATTTGATATTTTATGGACAGTATATAATATATTTTAGGTGAAATTTGATATTTTATGTACAGTATATAATATGTATTTGCTGTATTTTCATATTTTATTTATAGTATATAATATACATTTGGTGAAATTTGGTATTTTATATACAGTATTTCAAATATATTTGGTGAAATTTGATATTTTATGTACAGTATGATATATATATTTGGTGTACTTTCATAATTTATGTACAATATATATTATATATTTGGTTAAATTTGATATTTTGTGTACAGTATATAATATGCATTTGGTGAACTTTCATATTTTTTTACAGTATATAATATATATTTGCTGTACTTTGATATTTTATGTAGAGTATATAATATATATTTGGTGTACTTTCATATTTTATGTACAGTAGATAACATATTTTTGGGGAACTTTCATATTTTATGTACAGTATACAATATATATTTGGTGAAATTTGATATTTTCTGTACAGTATATAATATATATTTGGTGAAATTTGATATTTTATGTACAGTATATAATATATTTTTGGTGTACTTTCATATTTTATGTACAGTATATAATATATATTTTTTGAAATTTGATACATGTACAGTATATAATATATATTTGGTGAAATTTGATATTTTATGGACAGTATATAATATATATTTGGTGAAATTTGATATTTTATGTAAAGTATATAATATATACTTGGTGTACTTTCATATTTTATGTACAGTATGTAATATATATTTTTTGAAATTTGATATTATATGTACAGTATTTAGTATATATTTGGTGAAATTTGATATTTCATGGACAGTATATAATATATATTAGGTGAAATTTCATATTATATGTACAGTATATAATATATATTTGCTGTCTTTTCATATTTTATGTATAGTATATAATGCACATTTGCTGAAATTTGATATTTTATATACAGTATATCAAATATATTTGGTGAAATTTGATATTTTATGTACAGTATATTATATATAGTTGTTAAAATTTGATATTTTATGTACAGTATATAATGTATATTTGGTGAAATTTGATATTTCATATACAGTATATAATATGTATTTGCTGTATTTTCATATTTTATGTATAGTATATAATATACATTTGGTGAAATTTGATATTTTATATACAGTATATCAAATATATTTGGTGAAATTTGATATTTTATGGACAGTATGATATATATATTTGGTGTACTTTCACAATTTATGTACAATATATATTATATATTTGGTTAAATTTGATATTTTGTGTACAGTATATAATATGCATTTGGTGTACTTTCATATTTTATTTACAGTATATAATATATATTTGCTGTAGTTTGATATTTTATGTAGTGTATATAATATAAATTTGGTGTACTTTCATATTTTATGTACAGTAGATAACATATTTTTGGGGTACTTTCATATCTTATGTACAGTATGTAATATATATTTGGTTAAATTTGATATTATATGTACAGTATATAATATATATTTGGTGAAATTTGATATTTTATGGACAGTATATAATATATATTTGGTGAAATTTGATATTTTATGTACAGCATATAATATATATTTGGTGTACTTTCATCTTTTATGTACAGTATGTAATATTTATTTTTTGAAATTTGATATTTTATGTACAGTATATAATATATATTTCGTGGAATTTGATATTTTATGGACAGTATATAATATATATTTGGTGAAATTTGATATTTTATGTACAGTATATAATATGTATTTGCTGTATTTTCATATTTTATGTATAGTATATAATATACATTTGGTGAAATTTGATATTTTATATACAGTATATCAAATATATTTGGTGAAATTTGATATTTTATGTACAGTATGATATATATATTTGGTGTACTTTCATAATTTACGTACAATATATATTATATATTTGGTTAAATTTGATATTTTGTGTACAGTATATAATATGCATTTGGTGTACTTTCATATTTTATTTACAGTATATAATATATATTTGCTGTACTTTGATATTTTATGTAGAGTATATAATATAAATTTGGTGTACTTTCATGTTTTATGTACAGTAGATATATTTTTGGGGTACTTTCATATTTTAAGTACAGTATACAATATATATTTGGTGAAATTTGATATTTTATGTACAGTATATAATATATTTTTGGTGTACTTTCATATTTTATGTACAGTATATAATATATATTTTTTGAAATTTGATATTATATGTACAGTATATAATATATATTTGGTGATATTTGATATTTTATGTACAGCATATAATATATATTTGGTGTACTTTCATCTTTTATGTACAGTATGTAATATTTATTTTTTGAAATTTGATATTTTATGTACAGTATATAATATATATTTCGTGGAATTTGATATTTTATGGACAGTATATAATATATATTTGGTGAAATTTGATATTTTATGTACAGTATATAATATGTATTTGCTGTATTTTCATATTTTATGTATAGTATATATTATATATTTGGTTAAATTTGATATTTTGTGTACAGTATATAATATGCATTTGGTGTACTTTCATATTTTATTTACAGTATATAATATATATTTGCTCTACTTTGATATTTTATGTAGAGTATATAATATAAATTTGGTGTACTTTCATGTTTTATGTACAGTAGATAACATATTTTTGGGGTACTTTCATATTTTAAGTACAGTATACAATATATATTTGGTGAAATTTGATATTTTATGGACAGTATATAATATATATTTGGTGAAATTTGATATTTTATGTACAGTATATAATATATTTTTGGTGTACTTTCATATTTTATGTACAGTATATAATATATATTTTTTGAAATTTGATATTATATGTACAGTATATAATATATATTTGGTGAAATTTGATATTTTATGGACAGTATATAATATATATTTGGTGAAATTTGATATTTTATGGACAGTATATAATATGTATTTGCTGTGTTTTCATATTTTATGTATAGTATATAATATACATTTGGTGATATTTGATATTTTATATACAGTATATCAAATATATTTGGTGAAATTTGATATTTTATGTACAGTATGATATATGTATTTGGTGTACTTTCATAATTTATGTACTATATATCATATATTTGGTTAAATTTGATATTTTGTGTACAGTATATAATATGCATTTGGTGTACTTTCATATTTTATTTACAGTATATAATATATATTTGCTGTACTTTGATATTTTATATAGAGTATATAATATATATTTGGTGTACTTTCATATTTTATGTACAGTAGATAACACATTTTTGGGGTACTTTCATATTTTAAGTACAGTATACAATATATATTTGGTGAAATTTGATATTTTATGTACAGTATATAATATATATTTGGTGAAATTTGATATTTTATGTACAGTATATAATATATTTTTGGTGTACTTTCATATTTTATGTACAGTATATAATATATATTTTTTGAAATTTGATATTATATGTACAGTATATAATATATATTTGGTGAAATTTGATATTTTATGGACAGTATATAATATATATTTGGTGAAATTTGATATTTTATGTACAGTATATAATATGTATTTGCTGTATTTTCATATTTTATGTATAGTATATAATATACATTTGGTGAAATTTGATATTTTATATACAGTATATCAAATATATTTGGTGAAATTTGATATTTTATGGACAGTATGATATATATATTTGGTGTACTTTCACAATTTATGTACAATATATATTATATATTTGGTTAAATTTGATATTTTGTGTACAGTATATAATATGCATTTGGTGTACTTTCATATTTTATTTACAGTATATAATATATATTTGCTGTAGTTTGATATTTTATGTAGAGTATATAATATAAATTTGGTGTACTTTCATATTTTATGTACAGTAGATAACATATTTTTGGGGTACTTTCATATCTTATGTACAGTATGTAATATATATTTGGTTAAATTTGATATTATATGGACAGTATATAATATATATTTGGTGAAATTTGATATTTTATGGACAGTATATAATATATATTTGGTGAAATTTGATATTTTATGTACAGCATATAATATATATTTGGTGTACTTTCATCTTTTATGTACAGTATGTAATATTTATTTTTTGAAATTTGATATTTTATGTACAGTATATAATATATATTTCGTGGAATTTGATATTTTATGGACAGTATATAATATATATTTGGTGAAATTTGATATTTTATGTACAGTATATAATATGTATTTGCTGTATTTTCATATTTTATGTATAGTATATATTATATATTTGGTTAAATTTGATATTTTGTGTACAGTATATAATATGCATTTGGTGTACTTTCATATTTTATTTACAGTATATAATATATATTTGCTCTACTTTGATATTTTATGTAGAGTATATAATATAAATTTGGTGTACTTTCATGTTTTATGTACAGTAGATAACATATTTTTGGGGTACTTTCATATTTTAAGTACAGTATACAATATATATTTGGTGAAATTTGATATTTTATGTACAGTATATAATATATATTTGGTGAAATTTGATATTTTATGTACAGTATATAATATATTTTTGGTGTACTTTCATATTTTATGTACAGTATATAATATATATTTTTTGAAATTTGATATTATATGCACAGTATATAATATATATTTGGTGAAATTTGATATTTTATGGACAGTATATAATATATATTTGGTGAAATTTGATATTTTATGGACAGTATATAATATATATTTGGTGAAATTTGATATTTTATGGACAGTATATAATATGTATTTGCTGTGTTTTCATATTTTATGTATAGTATATAATATACATTTGGTGATATTTGATATTTTATATACAGTATATCAAATATATTTGGTGAAATTTGATATTTTATGTACAGTATGATATATGTATTTGGTGTACTTTCATAATTTATGTACTATATATCATATATTTGGTTAAATTTGATATTTTGTGTACAGTATATAATATGCATTTGGTGTACTTTCATATTTTATTTACAGTATATAATATATATTTGCTGTACTTTGATATTTTATATAGAGTATATAATATATATTTGGTGTACTTTCATATTTTATGTACAGTAGATAACACATTTTTGGGGTACTTTCATATTTTAAGTACAGTATACAATATATATTTGGTGAAATTTGATATTTTATGTACAGTATATAATATATATTTGGTGAAATTTGATATTTTATGTACAGTATATAATATATTTTTGGTGTAATTTCATATTTTATGTACAGTATATAATATATATTTTTTGAAATTTGATATTATATGTACAGTATATAATATATATTTGGTGAAATTTGATATTTTATGGACAGTATATAATATATATTTGGTGAAATTTGATATTTTATGTACAGTATATAATATGTATTTGCTGTATTTTCATATTTTATGTATAGTATATAATATACATTTGGTGAAATTTGATATTTTATATACAGTATATCAAATATATTTGGTGAAATTTGATATTTTATGGACAGTATGATATATATATTTGGTGTACTTTCACAATTTATGTACAATATATATTATATATTTGGTTAAATTTGATATTTTGTGTACAGTATATAATATGCATTTGGTGTACTTTCATATTTTATTTACAGTATATAATATATATTTGCTGTAGTTTGATATTTTATGTAGAGTATATAATATAAATTTGGTGTACTTTCATATTTTATGTACAGTAGATAACATATTTTTGGGGTACTTTCATATCTTATGTACAGTATGTAATATATATTTGGTTAAATTTGACATTATATTGACAGTATATAATATATATTTGGTGAAATTTGATATTTTATGGACAGTATATAATATATATTTGGTGAAATTTGATATTTTATGTACAGCATATAATATATATTTGGTGTACTTTCATCTTTTATGTACAGTATGTAATATTTATTTTTTGAAATTTGATATTTTATGTACAGTATATAATATATATTTCGTGGAATTTGATATTTTATGGACAGTATATAATATATATTTGGTGAAATTTGATATTTTATGTACAGTATATAATATGTATTTGCAGTATTTTCATATTTTATGTATAGTATATATTATATATTTGGTTAAATTTGATATTTTGTGTACAGTATATAATATGCATTTGGTGTACTTTCATATTTTATTTACAGTATATAATATATATTTGCTCTACTTTGATATTTTATGTAGAGTATATAATATAAATTTGGTGTACTTTCATGTTTTATGTACAGTAGATAACATATTTTTGGGGTACTTTCATATTTTAAGTACAGTATACAATATATATTTGGTGAAATTTGATATTTTATGTACAGTATATAATATATATTTGGTGAAATTTGATATTTTATGTACAGTATATAATATATTTTTGGTGTACTTTCATATTTTATGTACAGTATATAATATATATTTTTTGAAATTTGATATTATATGCACAGTATATAATATATATTTGGTGAAATTTGATATTTTATGGACAGTATATAATATATATTTGGTGAAATTTGATATTTTATGTACAGTATATAATATGTATTTGCTGTGTTTTCATATTTTATGTATAGTATATAATATACATTTGGTGAAATTTGATATTTTATATACAGTATATCAAATATATTTGGTGAAATTTGATATTTTATGTACAGTATGATATATGTATTTGGTGTACTTTCATAATTTATGTACAATATATATTATATATTTGGTTAAATTTGATATTTTGTGTACAGTATATAATATGTATTTGGTGTACTTTCATATTTTATTTACAGTATATAATATATATTTGCTGTACTTTGATATTTTACGTAGAGTATATAATATAAATTTGGTGTACTTTCATATTTTATGTACAGTATATAACATATTTTTGGGGTACTTTCATATTTTAAGTACAGTATACAATATATATTTGGTGAAATTTGATATTTTATGTACAGTATATAATATATATTTGGTGAAATTTGATATTTTATGTACAGTATATAATATATTTTTGGTGTACTTTCATATTTTATGTACAGTATATAATATATATTTTTTGAAATTTGATATTATATGTACAGTATATAATATATATTTGGTGAAATTTGATATTTTATGGACAGTATATAATATATATTTGGTGAAATTTGATATTTTATGGACAGTATATAATATGTATTTGCTGTATTTTCATATTTTATGTATAGTATATAATATACATTTGGTGAAATTTGATATTTTATATACAGTATATCAAATATATTTGGTGAAATTTGATATTTTATGGACAGTATGATATATATATTTGGTGTACTTTCACAATTTATGTACAATATATATTATATATTTGGTTAAATTTGATATTTTGTGTACAGTATATAATATGCATTTGGTGTACTTTCATATTTTATTTACAGTATATAATATATATTTGCTGTAGTTTGATATTTTATGTAGAGTATATAATATAAATTTGGTGTACTTTCATATTTTATGTACAGTAGATAACATATTTTTGGGGTACTTTCATATCTTATGTACAGTATGTAATATATATTTGGTTAAATTTGATATTATATGGACAGTATATAATATATATTTGGTGAAATTTGATATTTTATGGACAGTATATAATATATATTTGGTGAAATTTGATATTTTATGTACAGCATATAATATATATTTGGTGTACTTTCATCTTTTATGTACAGTATGTAATATTTATTTTTTGAAATTTGATATTTTATGTACAGTATATAATATATATTTCGTGGAATTTGATATTTTATGGACAGTATATAATATATATTTGGTGAAATTTGATATTTTATGTACAGTATATAATATGTATTTGCTGTATTTTCATATTTTATGTATAGTATATATTATATATTTGGTTAAATTTGATATTTTGTGTACAGTATATAATATGCATTTGGTGTACTTTCATATTTTATTTACAGTATATAATATATATTTGCTCTACTTTGATATTTTATGTAGAGTATATAATATAAATTTGGTGTACTTTCATGTTTTATGTACAGTAGATAACATATTTTTGGGGTACTTTCATATTTTAAGTACAGTATACAATATATATTTGGTGAAATTTGATATTTTATGTACAGTATATAATATATATTTGGTGAAATTTGATATTTTATGTACAGTATATAATATATTTTTGGTGTACTTTCATATTTTATGTACAGTATATAATATATATTTTTTGAAATTTGATATTATATGCACAGTATATAATATATATTTGGTGAAATTTGATATTTTATGGACAGTATATAATATATATTTGGTGAAATTTGATATTTTATGGACAGTATATAATATATATTTGGTGAAATTTGATATTTTATGGACAGTATATAATATGTATTTGCTGTGTTTTCATATTTTATGTATAGTATATAATATACATTTGGTGATATTTGATATTTTATATACAGTATATCAAATATATTTGGTGAAATTTGATATTTTATGTACAGTATGATATATGTATTTGGTGTACTTTCATAATTTATGTACTATATATCATATATTTGGTTAAATTTGATATTTTGTGTACAGTATATAATATGCATTTGGTGTACTTTCATATTTTATTTACAGTATATAATATATATTTGCTGTACTTTGATATTTTATATAGAGTATATAATATATATTTGGTGTACTTTCATATTTTATGTACAGTAGATAACACATTTTTGGGGTACTTTCATATTTTAAGTACAGTATACAATATATATTTGGTGAAATTTGATATTTTATGTACAGTATATAATATATATTTGGTGAAATTTGATATTTTATGTACAGTATATAATATATTTTTGGTGTAATTTCATATTTTATGTACAGTATATAATATATATTTTTTGAAATTTGATATTATATGTACAGTATATAATATATATTTGGTGAAATTTGATATTTTATGGACAGTATATAATATATATTTGGTGAAATTTGATATTTTATGTACAGTATATAATATGTATTTGCTGTATTTTCATATTTTATGTATAGTATATAATATACATTTGGTGAAATTTGATATTTTATATACAGTATATCAAATATATTTGGTGAAATTTGATATTTTATGGACAGTATGATATATATATTTGGTGTACTTTCACAATTTATGTACAATATATATTATATATTTGGTTAAATTTGATATTTTGTGTACAGTATATAATATGCATTTGGTGTACTTTCATATTTTATTTACAGTATATAATATATATTTGCTGTAGTTTGATATTTTATGTAGAGTATATAATATAAATTTGGTGTACTTTCATATTTTATGTACAGTAGATAACATATTTTTGGGGTACTTTCATATCTTATGTACAGTATGTAATATATATTTGGTTAAATTTGACATTATATTGACAGTATATAATATATATTTGGTGAAATTTGATATTTTATGGACAGTATATAATATATATTTGGTGAAATTTGATATTTTATGTACAGCATATAATATATATTTGGTGTACTTTCATCTTTTATGTACAGTATGTAATATTTATTTTTTGAAATTTGATATTTTATGTACAGTATATAATATATATTTCGTGGAATTTGATATTTTATGGACAGTATATAATATATATTTGGTGAAATTTGATATTTTATGTACAGTATATAATATGTATTTGCAGTATTTTCATATTTTATGTATAGTATATATTATATATTTGGTTAAATTTGATATTTTGTGTACAGTATATAATATGCATTTGGTGTACTTTCATATTTTATTTACAGTATATAATATATATTTGCTCTACTTTGATATTTTATGTAGAGTATATAATATAAATTTGGTGTACTTTCATGTTTTATGTACAGTAGATAACATATTTTTGGGGTACTTTCATATTTTAAGTACAGTATACAATATATATTTGGTGAAATTTGATATTTTATGTACAGTATATAATATATATTTGGTGAAATTTGATATTTTATGTACAGTATATAATATATTTTTGGTGTACTTTCATATTTTATGTACAGTATATAATATATATTTTTTGAAATTTGATATTATATGCACAGTATATAATATATATTTGGTGAAATTTGATATTTTATGGACAGTATATAATATATATTTGGTGAAATTTGATATTTTATGTACAGTATATAATATGTATTTGCTGTGTTTTCATATTTTATGTATAGTATATAATATACATTTGGTGAAATTTGATATTTTATATACAGTATATCAAATATATTTGGTGAAATTTGATATTTTATGTACAGTATGATATATGTATTTGGTGTACTTTCATAATTTATGTACAATATATATTATATATTTGGTTAAATTTGATATTTTGTGTACAGTATATAATATGTATTTGGTGTACTTTCATATTTTATTTACAGTATATAATATATATTTGCTGTACTTTGATATTTTACGTAGAGTATATAATATAAATTTGGTGTACTTTCATATTTTATGTACAGTATATAACATATTTTTGGGGTACTTTCATATTTTAAGTACAGTATACAATATATATTTGGTGAAATTTGATATTTTATGTACAGTATATAATATATATTTGGTGAAATTTGATATTTTATGTACAGTATATAATATATTTTTGGTGTACTTTCATATTTTATGTACAGTATATAATATATATTTTTTGAAATTTGATATTATATGTACAGTATATAATATATATTTGGTGAAATTTGATATTTTATGGACAGTATATAATATATATTTGGTGAAATTTGATATTTTATGGACAGTATATAATATGTATTTGCTGTATTTTCATATTTTATGTATAGTATATAATATACATTTGGTGAAATTTGATATTTTATATACAGTATATCAAATATATTTGGTGAAATTTGATATTTTATGGACAGTATGATATATATATTTGGTGTACTTTCACAATTTATGTACAATATATATTATATATTTGGTTAAATTTGATATTTTGTGTACAGTATATAATATGCATTTGGTGTACTTTCATATTTTATTTACAGTATATAATATATATTTGCTGTAGTTTGATATTTTATGTAGAGTATATAATATAAATTTGGTGTACTTTCATATTTCATGTACAGTAGATAACATATTTTTGGGGTACTTTCATATCTTATGTACAGTATGTAATATATATTTGGTTAAATTTGATATTATATGGACAGTATATAATATATATTTGGTGAAATTTGATATTTTATGGACAGTATATAATATATATTTGGTGAAATTTGATATTTTATGTACAGCATATAATATATATTTGGTGTACTTTCATCTTTTATGTACAGTATGTAATATTTATTTTTTGAAATTTGATATTTTATGTACAGTATATAATATATATTTCGTGGAATTTGATATTTTATGGACAGTATATAATATATATTTGGTGAAATTTGATATTTTATGTACAGTATATAATATGTATTTGCTGTATTTTCATATTTTATGTATAGTATATAATATACATTTGGTGAAATTTGATATTTTATATAGAGTATATCAAATATATTTGGTGAAATTTGATATTTTATGTACAGTATAATATATATATTTGGTGTACTTTCATAATTTATGTACAATATATATTATATATTTGGTTAAATTTGATATTTTGTGTACAGTATATAATATGCATTTGGTGTACTTTCATATTTTATTTACAGTATATAATATATATTTGCTCTACTTTGATATTTTATGTAGAGTATATAATATAAATTTGGTGTACTTTCATGTTTTATGTACAGTAGATAACATATTTTTGGGGTACTTTCATATTTTAAGTACAGTATACAATATATATTTGGTGAAATTTGATATTTTATGTACAGTATATAATATATATTTGGTGAAATTTGATATTTTATGTACAGTATATAATATATTTTTGGTGTACTTTCATATTTTATGTACAGTATATAATATATATTTTTTGAAATTTGATATTATATGCACAGTATATAATATATATTTGGTGAAATTTGATATTTTATGGACAGTATATAATATATATTTGGTGAAATTTGATATTTTATGTACAGTATATAATATGTATTTGCTGTGTTTTCATATTTTATGTATAGTATATAATATACATTTGGTGAAATTTGATATTTTATATACAGTATATCAAATATATTTGGTGAAATTTGATATTTTATGTACAGTATGATATATGTATTTGGTGTACTTTCATAATTTATGTACAATATATATTATATATTTGGTTAAATTTGATATTTTGTGTACAGTATATAATATGTATTTGGTGTACTTTCATATTTTATTTACAGTATATAATATATATTTGCTGTACTTTGATATTTTACGTAGAGTATATAATATAAATTTGGTGTACTTTCATATTTTATGTACAGTAGATAACATATTTTTGGGGTACTTTCATATTTTAAGTACAGTATACAATATATATTTGGTGAAATTTGATATTTTATGTACAGTATATAATATATATTTGGTGAAATTTGATATTTTATGTACAGTATATAATATATTTTTGGTGTACTTTCATATTTTATGTACAGTATATAATATATATTTTTTGAAATTTGATATTATATGTACAGTATATAATATATATTTGGTGAAATTTGATATTTTATGGACAGTATATAATATATATTTGGTGAAATTTGATATTTTATGTACAGTATATAATATATTTTTGGTGTACTTTCATATTTTATGTACAGTATATAATATATATTTTTTGAAATTTGATACATGTACAGTATATAATATATATTTGGTGAAATTTGATATTTTATGGACAGTATATAATATATATTTGGTGAAATTTGATATTTTATGTAAAGTATATAATATATACTTGGTGTACTTTCATATTTTATGTACAGTATGTAATATATATTTTTTGAAATTTGATATTATATGTACAGTATTTATTATATATTTGGTGAAATTTGATATTTCATGGACAGTATATAATATATATTAGGTGAAATTTCATATTATATGTACAGTATATAATATATATTTGCTGTCTTTTCATATTTTATGTATAGTATATAATGCACATTTGCTGAAATTTGATATTTTATATACAGTATATCAAATATATTTGGTGAAATTTGATATTTTATGTACAGTATATTATATATAGTTGTTAAAATTTGATATTTTATGTACAGTATATAATGTATATTTGGTGAAATTTGATATTTCATATACAGTATATAATATGTATTTGCTGTATTTTCATATTTTATGTATAGTATATAATATACATTTGGTGAAATTTGATATTTTATATACAGTATATCAAATATATTTGGTGAAATTTGATATTTTATGGACAGTATGATATATATATTTGGTGTACTTTCACAATTTATGTACAATATATATTATATATTTGGTTAAATTTGATATTTTGTGTACAGTATATAATATGCATTTGGTGTACTTTCATATTTTATTTACAGTATATAATATATATTTGCTGTAGTTTGATATTTTATGTAGTGTATATAATATAAATTTGGTGTACTTTCATATTTTATGTACAGTAGATAACATATTTTTGGGGTACTTTCATATCTTATGTACAGTATGTAATATATATTTGGTTAAATTTGATATTATATGTACAGTATATAATATATATTTGGTGAAATTTGATATTTTATGGACAGTATATAATATATATTTGGTGAAATTTGATATTTTATGTACAGCATATAATATATATTTGGTGTACTTTCATCTTTTATGTACAGTATGTAATATTTATTTTTTGAAATTTGATATTTTATGTACAGTATATAATATATATTTCGTGGAATTTGATATTTTATGGACAGTATATAATATATATTTGGTGAAATTTGATATTTTATGTACAGTATATAATATGTATTTGCTGTATTTTCATATTTTATGTATAGTATATAATATACATTTGGTGAAATTTGATATTTTATATACAGTATATCAAATATATTTGGTGAAATTTGATATTTTATGTACAGTATGATATATATATTTGGTGTACTTTCATAATTTACGTACAATATATATTATATATTTGGTTAAATTTGATATTTTGTGTACAGTATATAATATGCATTTGGTGTACTTTCATATTTTATTTACAGTATATAATATATATTTGCTGTACTTTGATATTTTATGTAGAGTATATAATATAAATTTGGTGTACTTTCATGTTTTATGTACAGTAGATATATTTTTGGGGTACTTTCATATTTTAAGTACAGTATACAATATATATTTGGTGAAATTTGATATTTTATGTACAGTATATAATATATATTTGGTGAAATTTGATATTTTATGTACAGTATATAATATATTTTTGGTGTACTTTCATATTTTATGTACAGTATATAATATATATTTTTTGAAATTTGATATTATATGTACAGTATATAATATATATTTGGTGATATTTGATATTTTATGGACAGTATATAATATATATTTGGTGAAATTTGATATTTTATGTACAGTATGTAATATGTATTTGCTGTGTTTTCATATTTTATGTATAGTATATAATATACATTTGGTGAAATTTGATATTTTATATAGAGTATATCAAATATATTTGGTGAAATTTGATATTTTATGTACAGTATGATATATGTATTTGGTGTACTTTCATAATTTATGTACAATATATATTATATATTTGGTTAAATTTGATATTTTGTGTACAGTATATAATATGCATTTGGTGTACTTTCATATTTTATTTACAGTATATAATATATATTTGCTGTACTTTGATATTTTATGTAGAGTATATAATATAAATTTGGTGTACTTTCATGTTTCATGTACAGTAGATAACATATTTTTGGGGTACTTTCATATTTTAAGTACAGTATACAATATATATTTGGTGAAATTTGATATTTTATGGACAGTATATAATATATATTTGGTGAAATTTGATATTTTATGTACAGTATATAATATATTTTTGGTGTACTTTCATATTTTATGTACAGTATATAATATATATTTTTTGAAATTTGATATTATATGTACAGTATATAATATATATTTGGTGAAATTTGATATTTTATGGACAGTATATAATATATATTTGGTGAAATTTGATATTTTATGGACAGTATATAATATGTATTTGCTGTGTTTTCATATTTTATGTATAGTATATAATATACATTTGGTGATATTTGATATTTTATATACAGTATATCAAATATATTTGGTGAAATTTGATATTTTATGTACAGTATGATAGATGTATTTGGTGTACTTTCATAATTTATGTACTATATATCATATATTTGGTTAAATTTGATATTTTGTGTACAGTATATAATATGCATTTGGTGTACTTTCATATTTTATTTACAGTATATAATATATATTTGCTGTACTTTGATATTTTATATAGAGTATATAATATATATTTGGTGTACTTTCATATTTTATGTACAGTAGATAACACATTTTTGGGGTACTTTCATATTTTAAGTACAGTATACAATATATATTTGGTGAAATTTGATATTTTATGTACAGTATATAATATATATTTGGTGAAATTTGATATTTTATGTACAGTATATAATATATTTTTGGTGTACTTTCATATTTTATGTACAGTATATAATATATATTTTTTGAAATTTGATATTATATGTACAGTATATAATATATATTTGGTGAAATTTGATATTTTATGGACAGTATATAATATATATTTGGTGAAATTTGATATTTTATGTACAGTATATAATATGTATTTGCTGTATTTTCATATTTTATGTATAGTATATAATATACATTTGGTGAAATTTGATATTTTATATACAGTATATCAAATATATTTGGTGAAATTTGATATTTTATGGACAGTATGATATATATATTTGGTGTACTTTCACAATTTATGTACAATATATATTATATATTTGGTTAAATTTGATATTTTGTGTACAGTATATAATATGCATTTGGTGTACTTTCATATTTTATTTACAGTATATAATATATATTTGCTGTAGTTTGATATTTTATGTAGAGTATATAATATAAATTTGGTGTACTTTCATATTTTATGTACAGTAGATAACATATTTTTGGGGTACTTTCATATCTTATGTACAGTATGTAATATATATTTGGTTAAATTTGACATTATATGGACAGTATATAATATATATTTGGTGAAATTTGATATTTTATGGACAGTATATAATATATATTTGGTGAAATTTGATATTTTATGTACAGCATATAATATATATTTGGTGTACTTTCATCTTTTATGTACAGTATGTAATATTTATTTTTTGAAATTTGATATTTTATGTACAGTATATAATATATATTTCGTGGAATTTGATATTTTATGGACAGTATATAATATATATTTGGTGAAATTTGATATTTTATGTACAGTATATAATATGTATTTGCTGTATTTTCATATTTTATGAATAGTATATATTATATATTTGGTTAAATTTGATATTTTGTGTACAGTATATAATATGCATTTGGTGTACTTTCATATTTTATTTACAGTATATAATATATATTTGCTCTACTTTGATATTTTATGTAGAGTATATAATATAAATTTGGTGTACTTTCATGTTTTATGTACAGTAGATAACATATTTTTGGGGTACTTTCATATTTTAAGTACAGTATACAATATATATTTGGTGAAATTTGATATTTTATGTACAGTATATAATATATATTTGGTGAAATTTGATATTTTATGTACAGTATATAATATATTTTTGGTGTACTTTCATATTTTATGTACAGTATATAATATATATTTTTTGAAATTTGATATTATATGCACAGTATATAATATATATTTGGTGAAATTTGATATTTTATGGACAGTATATAATATATATTTGGTGAAATTTGATATTTTATGGACAGTATATAATATATATTTGGTGAAATTTGATATTTTATGGACAGTATATAATATGTATTTGCTGTGTTTTCATATTTTATGTATAGTATATAATATACATTTGGTGATATTTGATATTTTATATACAGTATATCAAATATATTTGGTGAAATTTGATATTTTATGTACAGTATGATATATGTATTTGGTGTACTTTCATAATTTATGTACTATATATCATATATTTGGTTAAATTTGATATTTTGTGTACAGTATATAATATGCATTTGGTGTACTTTCATATTTTATTTACAGTATATAATATATATTTGCTGTACTTTGATATTTTATATAGAGTATATAATATATATTTGGTGTACTTTCATATTTTATGTACAGTAGATAACACATTTTTGGGGTACTTTCATATTTTAAGTACAGTATACAATATATATTTGGTGAAATTTGATATTTTATGTACAGTATATAATATATATTTGGTGAAATTTGATATTTTATGTACAGTATATAATATATTTTTGGTGTACTTTCATATTTTATGTACAGTATATAATATATATTTTTTGAAATTTGATATTATATGTACAGTATATAATATATATTTGGTGAAATTTGATATTTTATGGACAGTATATAATATATATTTGGTGAAATTTGATATTTTATGTACAGTATATAATATGTATTTGCTGTATTTTCATTTTTTATGTATAGTATATAATATACATTTGGTGAAATTTGATATTTTATATACAGTATATCAAATATATTTGGTGAAATTTGATATTTTATGGACAGTATGATATATATATTTGGTGTACTTTCACAATTTATGTACAATATATATTATATATTTGGTTAAATTTGATATTTTGTGTACAGTATATAATATGCATTTGGTGTACTTTCATATTTTATTTACAGTATATAATATATATTTGCTGTAGTTTGATATTTTATGTAGAGTATATAATATAAATTTGGTGTACTTTCATATTTTATGTACAGTAGATAACATATTTTTGGGGTACTTTCATATCTTATGTACAGTATGTAATATATATTTGGTTAAATTTGACATTATATTGACAGTATATAATATATATTTGGTGAAATTTGATATTTTATGGACAGTATATAATATATATTTGGTGAAATTTGATATTTTATGTACAGCATATAATATATATTTGGTGTACTTTCATCTTTTATGTACAGTATGTAATATTTATTTTTTGAAATTTGATATTTTATGTACAGTATATAATATATATTTCGTGGAATTTGATATTTTATGGACAGTATATAATATATATTTGGTGAAATTTGATATTTTATGTACAGTATATAATATGTATTTGCTGTATTTTCATATTTTATGTATAGTATATATTATATATTTGGTTAAATTTGATATTTTGTGTACAGTATATAATATGCATTTGGTGTACTTTCATATTTTATTTACAGTATATAATATATATTTGCTCTACTTTGATATTTTATGTAGAGTATATAATATAAATTTGGTGTACTTTCATGTTTTATGTACAGTAGATAACATATTTTTGGGGTACTTTCATATTTTAAGTACAGTATACAATATATATTTGGTGAAATTTGATATTTTATGTACAGTATATAATATATATTTGGTGAAATTTGATATTTTATGTACAGTATATAATATATTTTTGGTGTACTTTCATATTTTATGTACAGTATATAATATATATTTTTTGAAATTTGATATTATATGCACAGTATATAATATATATTTGGTGAAATTTGATATTTTATGGACAGTATATAATATATATTTGGTGAAATTTGATATTTTATGTACAGTATATAATATGTATTTGCTGTGTTTTCATATTTTATGTATAGTATATAATATACATTTGGTGAAATTTGATATTTTATATACAGTATATCAAATATATTTGGTGAAATTTGATATTTTATGTACAGTATGATATATGTATTTGGTGTACTTTCATAATTTATGTACAATATATATTATATATTTGGTTAAATTTGATATTTTGTGTACAGTATATAATATGTATTTGGTGTACTTTCATATTTTATTTACAGTATATAATATATATTTGCTGTACTTTGATATTTTACGTAGAGTATATAATATAAATTTGGTGTACTTTCATATTTTATGTACAGTAGATAACATATTTTTGGGGTACTTTCATATTTTAAGTACAGTATACAATATATATTTGGTGAAATTTGATATTTTATGTACAGTATATAATATATATTTGGTGAAATTTGATATTTTATGTACAGTATATAATATATTTTTGGTGTACTTTCATATTTTATGTACAGTATATAATATATATTTTTTGAAATTTGATATTATATGTACAGTATATAATATATATTTGGTGAAATTTGATATTTTATGGACAGTATATAATATATATTTGGTGAAATTTGATATTTTATGGACAGTATATAATATGTATTTGCTGTATTTTCATATTTTATGTATAGTATATAATATACATTTGGTGAAATTTGATATTTTATATACAGTATATCAAATATATTTGGTGAAATTTGATATTTTATGGACAGTATGATATATATATTTGGTGTACTTTCACAATTTATGTACAATATATATTATATATTTGGTTAAATTTGATATTTTGTGTACAGTATATAATATGCATTTGGTGTACTTTCATATTTTATTTACAGTATATAATATATATTTGCTGTAGTTTGATATTTTATGTAGAGTATATAATATAAATTTGGTGTACTTTCATATTTCATGTACAGTAGATAACATATTTTTGGGGTACTTTCATATCTTATGTACAGTATGTAATATATATTTGGTTAAATTTGATATTATATGGACAGTATATAATAGATATTTGGTGAAATTTGATATTTTATGGACAGTATATAATATATATTTGGTGAAATTTGATATTTTATGTACAGCATATAATATATATTTGGTGTACTTTCATCTTTTATGTACAGTATGTAATATTTATTTTTTGAAATTTGATATTTTATGTACAGTATATAATATATATTTCGTGGAATTTGATATTTTATGGACAGTATATAATATATATTTGGTGAAATTTGATATTTTATGTACAGTATATAATATGTATTTGCTGTATTTTCATATTTTATGTATAGTATATAATATACATTTGGTGAAATTTGATATTTTATATAGAGTATATCAAATATATTTGGTGAAATTTGATATTTTATGTACAGTATAATATATATATTTGGTGTACTTTCATAATTTATGTACAATATATATTATATATTTGGTTAAATTTGATATTTTGTGTACAGTATATAATATGCATTTGGTGTACTTTCATATTTTATTTACAGTATATAATATATATTTGCTCTACTTTGATATTTTATGTAGAGTATATAATATAAATTTGGTGTACTTTCATGTTTTATGTACAGTAGATAACATATTTTTGGGGTACTTTCATATTTTAAGTACAGTATACAATATATATTTGGTGAAATTTGATATTTTATGTACAGTATATAATATATATTTGGTGAAATTTGATATTTTATGTACAGTATATAATATATTTTTGGTGTACTTTCATATTTTATGTACAGTATATAATATATATTTTTTGAAATTTGATATTATATGCACAGTATATAATATATATTTGGTGAAATTTGATATTTTATGGACAGTATATAATATATATTTGGTGAAATTTGATATTTTATGTACAGTATATAATATGTAGTTGCTGTGTTTTCATATTTTATGTATAGTATATAATATACATTTGGTGAAATTTGATATTTTATATACAGTATATCAAATATATTTGGTGAAATTTGATATTTTATGTACAGTATGATATATGTATTTGGTGTACTTTCATAATTTATGTACAATATATATTATATATTTGGTTAAATTTGATATTTTGTGTACAGTATATAATATGTATTTGGTGTACTTTCATATTTTATTTACAGTATATAATATATATTTGCTGTACTTTGATATTTTACGTAGAGTATATAATATAAATTTGGTGTACTTTCATATTTTATGTACAGTAGATAACATATTTTTGGGGTACTTTCATATTTTAAGTACAGTATACAATATATATTTGGTGAAATTTGATATTTTATGTACAGTATATAATATATATTTGGTGAAATTTGATATTTTATGTACAGTATATAATATATTTTTGGTGTACTTTCATATTTTATGTACAGCATATAATATATATTTTTTGAAATTTGATATTATATGTACAGTATATAATATATATTTGGTGAAATTTGATATTTTATGGACAGTATATAATATATATTTGGTGAAATTTGATATTTTATGTACAGTATATAATATGTATTTGCTGTATTTTCATATTTTATGTATAGTATATAATATACATTTGGTGAAATTTGATATTTTATATACAGTATATCAAATATATTTGGTGAAATTTGATATTTTATGGACAGTATGATATATGTATTTGGTGTACTTTCATAATTTATGTACAATATATATTATATATTTGGTTAAATTTGATATTTTGTGTACAGTATATAATATGTATTTGGTGTACTTTCATATTTTATTTACAGTATATAATATATATTTGCTCTACTTTGATATTTTATATAGAGTATATAATATAAATTTGGTGTACTTTCATATTTTATGTACAGTAGATAACATATTTTTGGGGTACTTTCATATTTTAAGTACAGTATACAATATATATTTGGTGAAATTTGATATTTTATGTACAGTATATAATATATATTTGGTGAAATTTGATATTTTATGTACAGTATATAATATATTTTTGGTGTACTTTCATATTTTATGTACAGTATATAATATATATTTTTTGAAATTTGATATTATATGTACAGTATATAATATATATTTGGTGAAATTTGATATTTTATGGACAGTATATAATATATATTTGGTGAAATTTGATATTTTATGGACAGTATATAATATGTATTTGCTGTGTTTTCATATTTTATGTATAGTATATAATATACATTTGGTGAAATTTGATATTTTATATACAGTATATCAAATATATTTGGTGAAATTTGATATTTTTTGGACAGTATGATATATATATTTGGTGTACTTTCACAATTTATGTACAATATATATTATATATTTGGTTAAATTTGATATTTTGTGTACAGTATATAATATGCATTTGGTGTACTTTCATATTTTATTTACAGTATATAATATATATTTGCTGTAGTTTGATATTTTATGTAGAGTATATAATATAAATTTGGTGTACTTTCATATTTTATGTACAGTAGATAACATATTTTTGGGGTACTTTCATATCTTATGTACAGTATGTAATATATATTTGGTTAAATTTGATATTATATGGACAGTATATAATATATATTTGGTGAAATTTGATATTTTATGGACAGTATATAATATATATTTGGTGAAATTTGATATTTTATGTACAGCATATAATATATATTTGGTGTACTTTCATCTTTTATGTACAGTATGTAATATTTATTTTTTGAAATTTGATATTTTATGTACAGTATATAATATATATTTCGTGGAATTTGATATTTTATGGACAGTATATAATATATATTTGGTGAAATTTGATATTTTATGTACAGTATATAATATGTATTTGCTGTATTTTCATATTTTATGTATAGTATATATTATATATTTGGTTAAATTTGATATTTTGTGTACAGTATATAATATGCATTTGGTGTACTTTCATATTTTATTTACAGTATATAATATATATTTGCTCTACTTTGATATTTTATGTAGAGTATATAATATAAATTTGGTGTACTTTCATGTTTTATGTACAGTAGATAACATATTTTTGGGGTACTTTCATATTTTAAGTACAGTATACAATATATATTTGGTGAAATTTGATATTTTATGTACAGTATATAATATATATTTGGTGAAATTTGATATTTTATGTACAGTATATAATATATTTTTGGTGTACTTTCATATTTTATGTACAGTATATAATATATATTTTTTGAAATTTGATATTATATGCACAGTATATAATATATATTTGGTGAAATTTGATATTTTATGGACAGTATATAATATGTATTTGGTGAAATTTGATATTTTATGGACAGTATATAATATATATTTGGTGAAATTTGATATTTTATGGACAGTATATAATATGTATTTGCTGTGTTTTCATATTTTATGTATAGTATATAATATACATTTGGTGATATTTGATATTTTATATACAGTATATCAAATATATTTGGTGAAATTTGATATTTTATGTACAGTATGATATATGTATTTGGTGTACTTTCATAATTTATGTACTATATATCATATATTTGGTTAAATTTGATATTTTGTGTACAGTATATAATATGCATTTGGTGTACTTTCATATTTTATTTACAGTATATAATATATATTTGCTGTACTTTGATATTTTATATAGAGTATATAATATATATTTGGTGTACTTTCATATTTTATGTACAGTAGATAACACATTTTTGGGGTACTTTCATATTTTAAGTACAGTATACAATATATATTTGGTGAAATTTGATATTTTATGTACAGTATATAATATATATTTGGTGAAATTTGATATTTTATGTACAGTATATAATATATTTTTGGTGTACTTTCATATTTTATGTACAGTATATAATATATATTTTTTGAAATTTGATATTATATGTACAGTATATAATATATATTTGGTGAAATTTGATATTTTATGGACAGTATATAATATATATTTGGTGAAATTTGATATTTTATGTACAGTATATAATATGTATTTGCTGTATTTTCATATTTTATGTATAGTATATAATATACATTTGGTGAAATTTGATATTTTATATACAGTATATCAAATATATTTGGTGAAATTTGATATTTTATGGACAGTATGATATATATATTTGGTGTACTTTCACAATTTATGTACAATATATATTATATATTTGGTTAAATTTGATATTTTGTGTACAGTATATAATATGCATTTGGTGTACTTTCATATTTTATTTACAGTATATAATATATATTTGCTGTAGTTTGATATTTTATGTAGAGTATATAATATAAATTTGGTGTACTTTCATATTTTATGTACAGTAGATAACATATTTTTGGGGTACTTTCATATCTTATGTACAGTATGTAATATATATTTGGTTAAATTTGACATTATATTGACAGTATATAATATATATTTGGTGAAATTTGATATTTTATGGACAGTATATAATATATATTTGGTGAAATTTGATATTTTATGTACAGCATATAATATATATTTGGTGTACTTTCATCTTTTATGTACAGTATGTAATATTTATTTTTTGAAATTTGATATTTTATGTACAGTATATAATATATATTTCGTGGAATTTGATATTTTATGGACAGTATATAATATATATTTGGTGAAATTTGATATTTTATGTACAGTATATAATATGTATTTGCTGTATTTTCATATTTTATGTATAGTATATATTATATATTTGGTTAAATTTGATATTTTGTGTACAGTATATAATATGCATTTGGTGTACTTTCATATTTTATTTACAGTATATAATATATATTTGCTCTACTTTGATATTTTATGTAGAGTATATAATATAAATTTGGTGTACTTTCATGTTTTATGTACAGTAGATAACATATTTTTGGGGTACTTTCATATTTTAAGTACAGTATACAATATATATTTGGTGAAATTTGATATTTTATGTACAGTATATAATATATATTTGGTGAAATTTGATATTTTATGTACAGTATATAATATATTTTTGGTGTACTTTCATATTTTATGTACAGTATATAATATATATTTTTTGAAATTTGATATTATATGCACAGTATATAATATATATTTGGTGAAATTTGATATTTTATGGACAGTATATAATATATATTTGGTGAAATTTGATATTTTATGGACAGTATATAATATATATTTGGTGAAATTTGATATTTTATGGACAGTATATAATATGTATTTGCTGTGTTTTCATATTTTATGTATAGTATATAATATACATTTGGTGATATTTGATATTTTATATACAGTATATCAAATATATTTGGTGAAATTTGATATTTTATGTACAGTATGATATATGTATTTGGTGTACTTTCATAATTTATGTACTATATATCATATATTTGGTTAAATTTGATATTTTGTGTACAGTATATAATATGCATTTGGTGTACTTTCATATTTTATTTACAGTATATAATATATATTTGCTGTACTTTGATATTTTATATAGAGTATATAATATATATTTGGTGTACTTTCATATTTTATGTACAGTAGATAACACATTTTTGGGGTACTTTCATATTTTAAGTACAGTATACAATATATATTTGGTGAAATTTGATATTTTATGTACAGTATATAATATATATTTGGTGAAATTTGATATTTTATGTACAGTATATAATATATTTTTGGTGTACTTTCATATTTTATGTACAGTATATAATATATATTTTTTGAAATTTGATATTATATGTACAGTATATAATATATATTTGGTGAAATTTGATATTTTATGGACAGTATATAATATATATTTGGTGAAATTTGATATTTTATGTACAGTATATAATATGTATTTGCTGTATTTTCATATTTTATGTATAGTATATAATATACATTTGGTGAAATTTGATATTTTATATACAGTATATCAAATATATTTGGTGAAATTTGATATTTTATGGACAGTATGATATATATATTTGGTGTACTTTCACAATTTATGTACAATATATATTATATATTTGGTTAAATTTGATATTTTGTGTACAGTATATAATATGCATTTGGTGTACTTTCATATTTTATTTACAGTATATAATATATATTTGCTGTAGTTTGATATTTTATGTAGAGTATATAATATAAATTTGGTGTACTTTCATATTTTATGTACAGTAGATAACATATTTTTGGGGTACTTTCATATCTTATGTACAGTATGTAATATATATTTGGTTAAATTTGACATTATATTGACAGTATATAATATATATTTGGTGAAATTTGATATTTTATGGACAGTATATAATATATATTTGGTGAAATTTGATATTTTATGTACAGCATATAATATATATTTGGTGTACTTTCATCTTTTATGTACAGTATGTAATATTTATTTTTTGAAATTTGATATTTTATGTACAGTATATAATATATATTTCGTGGAATTTGATATTTTATGGACAGTATATAATATATATTTGGTGAAATTTGATATTTTATGTACAGTATATAATATGTATTTGCTGTATTTTCATATTTTATGTATAGTATATATTATATATTTGGTTAAATTTGATATTTTGTGTACAGTATATAATATGCATTTGGTGTACTTTCATATTTTATTTACAGTATATAATATATATTTGCTCTACTTTGATATTTTATGTAGAGTATATAATATAAATTTGGTGTACTTTCATGTTTTATGTACAGTAGATAACATATTTTTGGGGTACTTTCATATTTTAAGTACAGTATACAATATATATTTGGTGAAATTTGATATTTTATGTACAGTATATAATATATATTTGGTGAAATTTGATATTTTATGTACAGTATATAATATATTTTTGGTGTACTTTCATATTTTATGTACAGTATATAATATATATTTTTTGAAATTTGATATTATATGTACAGTATATAATATATATTTGGTGAAATTTGATATTTTATGGACAGTATATAATATATATTTGGTGAAATTTGATATTTTATGTACAGTATATAATATGTATTTGCTGTGTTTTCATATTTTATGTATAGTATATAATATACATTTGGTGAAATTTGATATTTTATATACAGTATATCAAATATATTTGGTGAAATTTGATATTTTATGTACAGTATGATATATGTATTTGGTGTACTTTCATAATTTATGTACAATATATATTATATATTTGGTTAAATTTGATATTTTGTGTACAGTATATAATATGTATTTGGTGTACTTTCATATTTTATTTACAGTATATAATATATATTTGCTGTACTTTGATATTTTACGTAGAGTATATAATATAAATTTGGTGTACTTTCATATTTTATGTACAGTAGATAACATATTTTTGGGGTACTTTCATATTTTAAGTACAGTATACAATATATATTTGGTGAAATTTGATATTTTATGTACAGTATATAATATATATTTGGTGAAATTTGATATTTTATGTACAGTATATAATATATTTTTGGTGTACTTTCATATTTTATGTACAGCATATAATATATATTTTTTGAAATTTGATATTATATGTACAGTATATAATATATACTTGGTGAAATTTGATATTTTATGGACAGTATATAATATATATTTGGTGAAATTTGATATTTTATGGACAGTATATAATATGTATTTGCTGTATTTTCATATTTTATGTATAGTATATAATATACATTTGGTGAAATTTGATATTTTATATACAGTATATCAAATATATTTGGTGAAATTTGATATTTTATGGACAGTATGATATATATATTTGGTGTACTTTCACAATTTATGTACAATATATATTATATATTTGGTTAAATTTGATATTTTGTGTACAGTATATAATATGCATTTGGTGTACTTTCATATTTTATTTACAGTATATAATATATATTTGCTGTAGTTTGATATTTTATGTAGAGTATATAATATAAATTTGGTGTACTTTCATATTTCATGTACAGTAGATAACATATTTTTGGGGTACTTTCATATCTTATGTACAGTATGTAATATATATTTGGTTAAATTTGATATTATATGGACAGTATATAATATATATTTGGTGAAATTTGATATTTTATGGACAGTATATAATATATATTTGGTGAAATTTGATATTTTATGTACAGCATATAATATATATTTGGTGTACTTTCATCTTTTATGTACAGTATGTAATATTTATTTTTTGAAATTTGATATTTTATGTACAGTATATAATATATATTTCGTGGAATTTGATATTTTATGGACAGTATATAATATATATTTGGTGAAATTTGATATTTTATGTACAGTATATAATATGTATTTGCTGTATTTTCATATTTTATGTATAGTATATAATATACATTTGGTGAAATTTGATATTTTATATAGAGTATATCAAATATATTTGGTGAAATTTGATATTTTATGTACAGTATAATATATATATTTGGTGTACTTTCATAATTTATGTACAATATATATTATATATTTGGTTAAATTTGATATTTTGTGTACAGTATATAATATGCATTTGGTGTACTTTCATATTTTATTTACAGTATATAATATATATTTGCACTACTTTGATATTTTATGTAGAGTATATAATATAAATTTGGTGTACTTTCATGTTTTATGTACAGTAGATAACATATTTTTGGGGTACTTTCATATTTTAAGTACAGTATACAATATATATTTGGTGAAATTTGATATTTTATGTACAGTATATAATATATATTTGGTGAAATTTGATATTTTATGTACAGTATATAATATATTTTTGGTGTACTTTCATATTTTATGTACAGTATATAATATATATTTTTTGAAATTTGATATTATATGCACAGTATATAATATATATTTGGTGAAATTTGATATTTTATGGACAGTATATAATATATATTTGGTGAAATTTGATATTTTATGTACAGTATATAATATGTATTTGCTGTGTTTTCATATTTTATGTATAGTATATAATATACATTTGGTGAAATTTGATATTTTATATACAGTATATCAAATATATTTGGTGAAATTTGATATTTTATGTACAGTATGATATATGTATTTGGTGTACTTTCATAATTTATGTACAATATATATTATATATTTGGTTAAATTTGATATTTTGTGTACAGTATATAATATGTATTTGGTGTACTTTCATATTTTATTTACAGTATATAATATATATTTGCTGTACTTTGATATTTTACGTAGAGTATATAATATAAATTTGGTGTACTTTCATATTTTATGTACAGTAGATAACATATTTTTGGGGTACTTTCATATTTTAAGTACAGTATACAATATATATTTGGTGAAATTTGATATTTTATGTACAGTATATAATATATATTTGGTGAAATTTGATATTTTATGTACAGTATATAATATATTTTTGGTGTACTTTCATATTTTATGTACAGTATATAATATATATTTTTTGAAATTTGATATTATATGTACAGTATATAATATATATTTGGTGAAATTTGATATTTTATGGACAGTATATAATATATATTTGGTGAAATTTGATATTTTATGTACAGTATATAATATATTTTTGGTGTACTTTCATATTTTATGTACAGTATATAATATATATTTTTTGAAATTTGATACATGTACAGTATATAATATATATTTGGTGAAATTTGATATTTTATGGACAGTATATAATATATATTTGGTGAAATTTGATATTTTATGTAAAGTATATAATATATACTTGGTGTACTTTCATATTTTATGTACAGTATGTAATATATATTTTTTGAAATTTGATATTATATGTACAGTATTTAGTATATATTTGGTGAAATTTGATATTTCATGGACAGTATATAATATATATTAGGTGAAATTTCATATTATATGTACAGTATATAATATATATTTGCTGTCTTTTCATATTTTATGTATAGTATATAATGCACATTTGCTGAAATTTGATATTTTATATACAGTATATCAAATATATTTGGTGAAATTTGATATTTTATGTACAGTATATTATATATAGTTGTTAAAATTTGATATTTTATGTACAGTATATAATGTATATTTGGTGAAATTTGATATTTCATATACAGTATATAATATGTATTTGCTGTATTTTCATATTTTATGTATAGTATATAATATACATTTGGTGAAATTTGATATTTTATATACAGTATATCAAATATATTTGGTGAAATTTGATATTTTATGGACAGTATGATATATATATTTGGTGTACTTTCACAATTTATGTACAATATATATTATATATTTGGTTAAATTTGATATTTTGTGTACAGTATATAATATGCATTTGGTGTACTTTCATATTTTATTTACAGTATATAATATATATTTGCTGTAGTTTGATATTTTATGTAGTGTATATAATATAAATTTGGTGTACTTTCATATTTTATGTACAGTAGATAACATATTTTTGGGGTACTTTCATATCTTATGTACAGTATGTAATATATATTTGGTTAAATTTGATATTATATGTACAGTATATAATATATATTTGGTGAAATTTGATATTTTATGGACAGTATATAATATATATTTGGTGAAATTTGATATTTTATGTACAGCATATAATATATATTTGGTGTACTTTCATCTTTTATGTACAGTATGTAATATTTATTTTTTGAAATTTGATATTTTATGTACAGTATATAATATATATTTCGTGGAATTTGATATTTTATGGACAGTATATAATATATATTTGGTGAAATTTGATATTTTATGTACAGTATATAATATGTATTTGCTGTATTTTCATATTTTATGTATAGTATATAATATACATTTGGTGAAATTTGATATTTTATATACAGTATATCAAATATATTTGGTGAAATTTGATATTTTATGTACAGTATGATATATATATTTGGTGTACTTTCATAATTTACGTACAATATATATTATATATTTGGTTAAATTTGATATTTTGTGTACAGTATATAATATGCATTTGGTGTACTTTCATATTTTATTTACAGTATATAATATATATTTGCTGTACTTTGATATTTTATGTAGAGTATATAATATAAATTTGGTGTACTTTCATGTTTTATGTACAGTAGATATATTTTTGGGGTACTTTCATATTTTAAGTACAGTATACAATATATATTTGGTGAAATTTGATATTTTATGTACAGTATATAATACATATTTGGTGAAATTTGATATTTTATGTACAGTATATAATATATTTTTGGTGTACTTTCATATTTTATGTACAGTATATAATATATATTTTTTGAAATTTGATATTATATGTACAGTATATAATATATATTTGGTGATATTTGATATTTTATGGACAGTATATAATATATATTTGGTGAAATTTGATATTTTATGTACAGTATGTAATATGTATTTGCTGTGTTTTCATATTTTATGTATAGTATATAATATACATTTGGTGAAATTTGATATTTTATATAGAGTATATCAAATATATTTGGTGAAATTTGATATTTTATGTACAGTATGATATATGTATTTGGTGTACTTTCATAATTTATGTACAATATATATTATATATTTGGTTAAATTTGATATTTTGTGTACAGTATATAATATGCATTTGGTGTACTTTCATATTTTATTTACAGTATATAATATATATTTGCTCTACTTTGATATTTTATGTAGAGTATATAATATAAATTTGGTGTACTTTCATGTTTTATGTACAGTAGATAACATATTTTTGGGGTACTTTCATATTTTAAGTACAGTATACAATATATATTTGGTGAAATTTGATATTTTATGTACAGTATATAATATATATTTGGTGAAATTTGATATTTTATGTACAGTATATAATATATTTTTGGTGTACTTTCATATTTTATGTACAGTATATAATATATATTTTTTGAAATTTGATATTATATGCACAGTATATAATATATATTTGGTGAAATTTGATATTTTATGGACAGTATATAATATATATTTGGTGAAATTTGATATTTTATGTACAGTATATAATATGTATTTGCTGTGTTTTCATATTTTATGTATAGTATATAATATACATTTGGTGAAATTTGATATTTTATATACAGTATATCAAATATATTTGGTGAAATTTGATATTTTATGTACAGTATGATATATGTATTTGGTGTACTTTCATAATTTATGTACAATATATATTATATATTTGGTTAAATTTGATATTTTGTGTACAGTATATAATATGTATTTGGTGTAGTTTCATATTTTATTTACAGTATATAATATATATTTGCTGTACTTTGATATTTTACGTAGAGTATATAATATAAATTTGGTGTACTTTCATATTTTATGTACAGTAGATAACATATTTTTGGGGTACTTTCATATTTTAAGTACAGTATACAATATATATTTGGTGAAATTTGATATTTTATGTACAGTATATAATATATATTTGGTGAAATTTGATATTTTATGTACAGTATATAATATATTTTTGGTGTACTTTCATATTTTATGTACAGTATATAATATATATTTTTTGAAATTTGATATTATATGTACAGTATATAATATATATTTGGTGAAATTTGATATTTTATGGACAGTATATAATATATATTTGGTGAAATTTGATATTTTATGTACAGTATATAATATGTATTTGCTGTATTTTCATATTTTATGTATAGTATATAATATACATTTGGTGAAATTTGATATTTTATATACAGTATATCAAATATATTTGGTGAAATTTGATATTTTATGGACAGTATGATATATGTATTTGGTGTACTTTCATAATTTATGTACAATATATATTATATATTTGGTTAAATTTGATATTTTGTGTACAGTATATAATATGTATTTGGTGTACTTTCATATTTTATTTACAGTATATAATATATATTTGCTGTACTTTGATATTTTACGTAGAGTATATAATATAAATTTGGTGTACTTTCATATTTTATGTACAGTAGATAACATATTTTTGGGGTACTTTCATATTTTAAGTACAGTATACAATATATATTTGGTGAAATTTGGTATTTTATGTACAGTATATAATATATATTTGGTGAAATTTGATATTTTATGTACAGTATATAATATATTTTTGGTGTACTTTCATATTTTATGTACAGTATATAATATATATTTTTTGAAATTTGATATTATATGTACAGTATATAATATATATTTGGTGAAATTTGATATTTTATGGACAGTATATAATATATATTTGGTGAAATTTGATATTTTATGGACAGTATATAATATGTATTTGCTGTGTTTTCATATTTTATGTATAGTATATAATATACATTTGGTGATATTTGATATTTTATATACAGTATATCAAATATATTTGGTGAAATTTGATATTTTATGTACAGTATGATATATGTATTTGGTGTACTTTCATAATTTATGTACTATATATCATATATTTGGTTAAATTTGATATTTTGTGTACAGTATATAATATGCATTTGGTGTACTTTCATATTTTATTTACAGTATATAATATATATTTGCTGTACTTTGATATTTTATATAGAGTATATAATATATATTTGGTGTACTTTCATATTTTATGTACAGTAGATAACACATTTTTGGGGTACTTTCATATTTTAAGTACAGTATACAATATATATTTGGTGAAATTTGATATTTTATGTACAGTATATAATATATATTTGGTGAAATTTGATATTTTATGTACAGTATATAATATATTTTTGGTGTACTTTCATATTTTATGTACAGTATATAATATATATTTTTTGAAATTTGATATTATATGTACAGTATATAATATATATTTGGTGAAATTTGATATTTTATGGACAGTATATAATATATATTTGGTGAAATTTGATATTTTATGTACAGTATATAATATGTATTTGCTGTATTTTCATATTTTATGTATAGTATATAATATACATTTGGTGAAATTTGATATTTTATATACAGTATATCAAATATATTTGGTGAAATTTGATATTTTATGGACAGTATGATATATATATTTGGTGTACTTTCACAATTTATGTACAATATATATTATATATTTGGTTAAATTTGATATTTTGTGTACAGTATATAATATGCATTTGGTGTACTTTCATATTTTATTTACAGTATATAATATATATTTGCTGTAGTTTGATATTTTATGTAGAGTATATAATATAAATTTGGTGTACTTTCATATTTTATGTACAGTAGATAACATATTTTTGGGGTACTTTCATATCTTATGTACAGTATGTAATATATATTTGGTTAAATTTGATATTATATGGACAGTATATAATATATATTTGGTGAAATTTGATATTTTATGGACAGTATATAATATATATTTGGTGAAATTTGATATTTTATGTACAGCATATAATATATATTTGGTGTACTTTCATCTTTTATGTACAGTATGTAATATTTATTTTTTGAAATTTGATATTTTATGTACAGTATATAATATATATTTCGTGGAATTTGATATTTTATGGACAGTATATAATATATATTTGGTGAAATTTGATATTTTATGTACAGTATATAATATGTATTTGCTGTATTTTCATATTTTATGTATAGTATATATTATATATTTGGTTAAATTTGATATTTTGTGTACAGTATATAATATGCATTTGGTGTACTTTCATATTTTATTTACAGTATATAATATATATTTGCTCTACTTTGATATTTTATGTAGAGTATATAATATAAATTTGGTGTACTTTCATGTTTTATGTACAGTAGATAACATATTTTTGGGGTACTTTCATATTTTAAGTACAGTATACAATATATATTTGGTGAAATTTGATATTTTATGTACAGTATATAATATATATTTGGTGAAATTTGATATTTTATGTACAGTATATAATATATTTTTGGTGTACTTTCATATTTTATGTACAGTATAAAATATATATTTTTTGAAATTTGATATTATATGCACAGTATATAATATATATTTGGTGAAATTTGATATTTTATGGACAGTATATAATATGTATTTGGTGAAATTTGATATTTTATGGACAGTATATAATATATATTTGGTGAAATTTGATATTTCATGGACAGTATATAATATGTATTTGCTGTGTTTTCATATTTTATGTATAGTATATAATATACATTTGGTGATATTTGATATTTTATATACAGTATATCAAATATATTTGGTGAAATTTGATATTTTATGTACAGTATGATATATGTATTTGGTGTACTTTCATAATTTATGTACTATATATCATATATTTGGTTAAATTTGATATTTTGTGTACAGTATATAATATGCATTTGGTGTACTTTCATATTTTATTTACAGTATATAATATATATTTGCTGTACTTTGATATTTTATATAGAGTATATAATATATATTTGGTGTACTTTCATATTTTATGTACAGTAGATAACACATTTTTGGGGTACTTTCATATTTTAAGTACAGTATACAATATATATTTGGTGAAATTTGATATTTTATGTACAGTATATAATATATATTTGGTGAAATTTGATATTTTATGTACAGTATATAATATATTTTTGGTGTACTTTCATATTTTATGTACAGTATATAATATATATTTTTTGAAATTTGATATTATATGTACAGTATATAATATATATTTGGTGAAATTTGATATTTTATGGACAGTATATAATATATATTTGGTGAAATTTGATATTTTATGTACAGTATATAATATGTATTTGCTGTATTTTCATATTTTATGTATAGTATATAATATACATTTGGTGAAATTTGATATTTTATATACAGTATATCAAATATATTTGGTGAAATTTGATATTTTATGGACAGTATGATATATATATTTGGTGTACTTTCACAATTTATGTACAATATATACTATATATTTGGTTAAATTTGATATTTTGTGTACAGTATATAATACGCATTTGGTGTACTTTCATATTTTATTTACAGTATATAATATATATTTGCTGTAGTTTGATATTTTATGTAGAGTATATAATATAAATTTGGTGTACTTTCATATTTTATGTACAGTAGATAACATATTTTTGGGGTACTTTCATATCTTATGTACAGTATGTAATATATATTTGGTTAAATTTGACATTATATTGACAGTATATAATATATATTTGGTGAAATTTGATATTTTATGGACAGTATATAATATATATTTGGTGAAATTTGATATTTTATGTACAGCATATAATATATATTTGGTGTACTTTCATCTTTTATGTACAGTATGTAATATTTATTTTTTGAAATTTGATATTTTATGTACAGTATATAATATATATTTCGTGGAATTTGATATTTTATGGACAGTATATAATATATGTTTGGTGAAATTTGATATTTTATGTACAGTATATAATATGTATTTGCTGTATTTTCATATTTTATGTATAGTATATATTATATATTTGGTTAAATTTGATATTTTGTGTACAGTATATAATATGCATTTGGTGTACTTTCATATTTTATTTACAGTATATAATATATATTTGCTCTACTTTGATATTTTATGTAGAGTATATAATATAAATTTGGTGTACTTTCATGTTTTATGTACAGTAGATAACATATTTTTGGGGTACTTTCATATTTTAAGTACAGTATACAATATATATTTGGTGAAATTTGATATTTTATGTACAGTATATAATATATATTTGGTGAAATTTGATATTTTATGTACAGTATATAATATATTTTTGGTGTACTTTCATATTTTATGTACAGTATATAATATATATTTTTTGAAATTTGATATTATATGCACAGTATATAATATATATTTGGTGAAATTTGATATTTTATGGACAGTATATAATATATATTTGGTGAAATTTGATATTTTATGTACAGTATATAATATGTATTTGCTGTGTTTTCATATTTTATGTATAGTATATAATATACATTTGGTGAAATTTGATATTTTATATACAGTATATCAAATATATTTGGTGAAATTTGATATTTTATGTACAGTATGATATAAGTATTTGGTGTACTTTCATAATTTATGTACAATATATATTATATATTTGGTTAAATTTGATATTTTGTGTACAGTATATAATATGTATTTGGTGTACTTTCATATTTTATTTACAGTATATAATATATATTTGCTGTACTTTGATATTTTACGTAGAGTATATAATATAAATTTGGTGTACTTTCATATTTTATGTACAGTAGATAACATATTTTTGGGGTACTTTCATATTTTAAGTACAGTATACAATATATATTTGGTGAAATTTGATATTTTATGTACAGTATATAATATATTTTTGGTGTACTTTCATATTTTATGTACAGTATATAATATATATTTTTTGAAATTTGATATTATATGTACAGTATATAATATATATTTGGTGAAATTTGATATTTTATGGACAGTATATAATATATATTTGGTGAAATTTGATATTTTATGGACAGTATATAATATGTATTTGCTGTATTTTCATATTTTATGTATAGTATATAATATACATTTGGTGAAATTTGATATTTTATATACAGTATATCAAATATATTTGGTGAAATTTGATATTTTATGGACAGTATGATATATATATTTGGTGTACTTTCACAATTTATGTACAATATATATTATATATTTGGTTAAATTTGATATTTTGTGTACAGTATATAATATGCATTTGGTGTACTTTCATATTTTATTTACAGTATATAATATATATTTGCTGTAGTTTGATATTTTATGTAGAGTATATAATATAAATTTGGTGTACTTTCATATTTCATGTACAGTAGATAACATATTTTTGGGGTACTTTCATATCTTATGTACAGTATGTAATATATATTTGGTTAAATTTGATATTATATGGACAGTATATAATATATATTTGGTGAAATTTGATATTTTATGGACAGTATATAATATATATTTGGTGAAATTTGATATTTTATGTACAGCATATAATATATATTTGGTGTACTTTCATCTTTTATGTACAGTATGTAATATTTATTTTTTGAAATTTGATATTTTATGTACAGTATATAATATATATTTCGTGGAATTTGATATTTTATGGACAGTATATAATATATATTTGGTGAAATTTGATATTTTATGTACAGTATATAATATGTATTTGCTGTATTTTCATATTTTATGTATAGTATATAATATACATTTGGTGAAATTTGATATTTTATATACAGTATATCAAATATATTTGGTGAAATTTGATATTTTATGGACAGTATGATATATATATTTGGTGTACTTTCACAATTTATGTACAATATATATTATATATTTGGTTAAATTTGATATTTTGTGTACAGTATATAATACGCATTTGGTGTACTTTCATATTTTATTTACAGTATATAATATATATTTGCTGTAGTTTGATATTTTATGTAGAGTATATAATATAAATTTGGTGTACTTTCATATTTTATGTACAGTAGATAACATATTTTTGGGGTACTTTCATATCTTATGTACAGTATGTAATATATATTTGGTTAAATTTGACATTATATTGACAGTATATAATATATATTTGGTGAAATTTGATATTTTATGGACAGTATATAATATATATTTGGTGAAATTTGATATTTTATGTACAGCATATAATATATATTTGGTGTACTTTCATCTTTTATGTACAGTATGTAATATTTATTTTTTGAAATTTGATATTTTATGTACAGTATATAATATATATTTCGTGGAATTTGATATTTTATGGACAGTATATAATATATGTTTGGTGAAATTTGATATTTTATGTACAGTATATAATATGTATTTGCTGTATTTTCATATTTTATGTATAGTATATATTATATATTTGGTTAAATTTGATATTTTGTGTACAGTATATAATATGCATTTGGTGTACTTTCATATTTTATTTACAGTATATAATATATATTTGCTCTACTTTGATATTTTATGTAGAGTATATAATATAAATTTGGTGTACTTTCATGTTTTATGTACAGTAGATAACATATTTTTGGGGTACTTTCATATTTTAAGTACAGTATACAATATATATTTGGTGAAATTTGATATTTTATGTACAGTATATAATATATATTTGGTGAAATTTGATATTTTATGTACAGTATATAATATATTTTTGGTGTACTTTCATATTTTATGTACAGTATATAATATATATTTTTTGAAATTTGATATTATATGCACAGTATATAATATATATTTGGTGAAATTTGATATTTTATGGACAGTATATAATATATATTTGGTGAAATTTGATATTTTATGTACAGTATATAATATGTATTTGCTGTGTTTTCATATTTTATGTATAGTATATAATATACATTTGGTGAAATTTGATATTTTATATACAGTATATCAAATATATTTGGTGAAATTTGATATTTTATGTACAGTATGATATATGTATTTGGTGTACTTTCATAATTTATGAACAATATATATTATATATTTGGTTAAATTTGATATTTTGTGTACAGTATATAATATGTATTTGGTGTACTTTCATATTTTATTTACAGTATATAATATATATTTGCTGTACTTTGATATTTTACGTAGAGTATATAATATAAATTTGGTGTACTTTCATATTTTATGTACAGTAGATAACATATTTTTGGGGTACTTTCATATTTTAAGTACAGTATACAATATATATTTGGTGAAATTTGATATTTTATGTACAGTATATAATATATATTTGGTGAAATTTGATATTTTATGTACAGTATATAATATATTTTTGGTGTACTTTCATATTTTATGTACAGTATATAATATATATTTTTTGAAATTTGATATTATATGTACAGTATATAATATATATTTGGTGAAATTTGATATTTTATGGACAGTATATAATATATATTTGGTGAAATTTGATATTTTATGTACAGTATATAATATGTATTTGCTGTATTTTCATATTTTATGTATAGTATATAATATACATTTGGTGAAATTTGATATTTTATATACAGTATATCAAATATATTTGGTGAAATTTGATATTTTATGGACAGTATGATATATATATTTGGTGTACTTTCACAATTTATGTACAATATATATTATATATTTGGTTAAATTTGATATTTTGTGTACAGTATATAATATGCATTTGGTGTACTTTCATATTTTATTTACAGTATATAATATATATTTGCTGTAGTTTGATATTTTATGTAGAGTATATAATATAAATTTGGTGTACTTTCATATTTCATGTACAGTAGATAACATATTTTTGGGGTACTTTCATATCTTATGTACAGTATGTAATATATATTTGGTTAAATTTGATATTATATGGACAGTATATAATATATATTTGGTGAAATTTGATATTTTATGGACAGTATATAATATATATTTGGTGAAATTTGATATTTTATGTACAGCATATAATATATATTTGGTGTACTTTCATCTTTTATGTACAGTATGTAATATTTATTTTTTGAAATTTGATATTTTATGTACAGTATATAATATATATTTCGTGGAATTTGATATTTTATGGACAGTATATAATATATATTTGGTGAAATTTGATATTTTATGTACAGTATATAATATGTATTTGCTGTATTTTCATATTTTATGTATAGTATATAATATACATTTGGTGAAATTTGATATTTTATATAGAGTATATCAAATATATTTGGTGAAATTTGATATTTTATGTACAGTATAATATATATATTTGGTGTACTTTCATAATTTATGTACAATATATATTATATATTTGGTTAAATTTGATATTTTGTGTACAGTATATAATACGCATTTGGTGTACTTTCATATTTTATTTACAGTATATAATATATATTTGCTCTACTTTGATATTTTATGTAGAGTATATAATATAAATTTGGTGTACTTTCATGTTTTATGTACAGTAGATAACATATTTTTGGGGTACTTTCATATTTTAAGTACAGTATACAATATATATTTGGTGAAATTTGATATTTTATGTACAGTATATAATATATATTTGGTGAAATTTGATATTTTATGTACAGTATATAATATATTTTTGGTGTACTTTCATATTTTATGTACAGTATATAATATATATTTTTTGAAATTTGATATTATATGCACAGTATATAATATATATTTGGTGAAATTTGATATTTTATGGACAGTATATAATATATATTTGGTGAAATTTGATATTTTATGTACAGTATATAATATGTATTTGCTGTGTTTTCATATTTTATGTATAGTATATAATATACATTTGGTGAAATTTGATATTTTATATACAGTATATCAAATATATTTGGTGAAATTTGATATTTTATGTACAGTATGATATATGTATTTGGTGTACTTTCATAATTTATGTACAATATATATTATATATTCGGTTAAATTTGATATTTTGTGTACAGTATATAATATGTATTTGGTGTACTTTCATATTTTATTTACAGTATATAATATATATTTGCTGTACTTTGATATTTTACGTAGAGTATATAATATAAATTTGGTGTACTTTCATATTTTATGTACAGTAGATAACATATTTTTGGGGTACTTTCATATTTTAAGTACAGTATACAATATATATTTGGTGAAATTTGATATTTTATGTACAGTATATAATATATATTTGGTGAAATTTGATATTTTATGTACAGTATATAATATATTTTTGGTGTACTTTCATATTTTATGTACAGTATATAATATATATTTTTTGAAATTTGATATTATATGTACAGTATATAATATATATTTGGTGAAATTTGATATTTTATGGACAGTATATAATATATATTTGGTGAAATTTGATATTTTATGTACAGTATATAATATGTATTTGCTGTATTTTCATATTTTATGTATAGTATATAATATACATTTGGTGAAATTTGATATTTTATATACAGTATATCAAATATATTTGGTGAAATTTGATATTTTATGGACAGTATGATATATATATTTGGTGTACTTTCACAATTTATGTACAATATATATTATATATTTGGTTAAATTTGATATTTTGTGTACAGTATATAATATGCATTTGGTGTACTTTCATATTTTATTTACAGTATATAATATATATTTGCTGTAGTTTGATATTTTATGTAGAGTATATAATATAAATTTGGTGTACTTTCATATTTTATGTACAGTAGATAACATATTTTTGGGGTACTTTCATATCTTATGTACAGTATGTAATATATATTTGGTTAAATTTGATATTATATGGACAGTATATAATATATATTTGGTGAAATTTGATATTTTATGGACAGTATATAATATATATTTGGTGAAATTTGATATTTTATGTACAGCATATAATATATATTTGGTGTACTTTCATCTTTTATGTACAGTATGTAATATTTATTTTTTGAAATTTGATATTTTATGTACAGTATATAATATATATTTCGTGGAATTTGATATTTTATGGACAGTATATAATATATATTTGGTGAAATTTGATATTTTATGTACAGTATATAATATGTATTTGCTGTATTTTCATATTTTATGTATAGTATATATTATATATTTGGTTAAATTTGATATTTTGTGTACAGTATATAATATGCATTTGGTGTACTTTCATATTTTATTTACAGTATATAATATATATTTGCTCTACTTTGATATTTTATGTAGAGTATATAATATAAATTTGGTGTACTTTCATGTTTTATGTACAGTAGATAACATATTTTTGGGGTACTTTCATATTTTAAGTACAGTATACAATATATATTTGGTGAAATTTGATATTTTATGTACAGTATATAATATATATTTGGTGAAATTTGATATTTTATGTACAGTATATAATATATTTTTGGTGTACTTTCATATTTTATGTACAGTATAAAATATATATTTTTTGAAATTTGATATTATATGCACAGTATATAATATATATTTGGTGAAATTTGATATTTTATGGACAGTATATAATATGTATTTGGTGAAATTTGATATTTTATGGACAGTATATAATATATATTTGGTGAAATTTGATATTTCATGGACAGTATATAATATGTATTTGCTGTGTTTTCATATTTTATGTATAGTATATAATATACATTTGGTGATATTTGATATTTTATATACAGTATATCAAATATATTTGGTGAAATTTGATATTTTATGTACAGTATGATATATGTATTTGGTGTACTTTCATAATTTATGTACTATATATCATATATTTGGTTAAATTTGATATTTTGTGTACAGTATATAATATGCATTTGGTGTACTTTCATATTTTATTTACAGTATATAATATATATTTGCTGTACTTTGATATTTTATATAGAGTATATAATATATATTTGGTGTACTTTCATATTTTATGTACAGTAGATAACACATTTTTGGGGTACTTTCATATTTTAAGTACAGTATACAATATATATTTGGTGAAATTTGATATTTTATGTACAGTATATAATATATATTTGGTGAAATTTGATATTTTATGTACAGTATATAATATATTTTTGGTGTACTTTCATATTTTATGTACAGTATATAATATATATTTTTTGAAATTTGATATTATATGCACAGTATATAATATATATTTGGTGAAATTTGATATTTTATGGACAGTATATAATATATATTTGGTGAAATTTGATATTTTATGTACAGTATATAATATGTATTTGCTGTGTTTTCATATTTTATGTATAGTATATAATATACATTTGGTGAAATTTGATATTTTATATACAGTATATCAAATATATTTGGTGAAATTTGATATTTTATGTACAGTATGATATATGTATTTGGTGTACTTTCATAATTTATGTACAATATATATTATATATTTGGTTAAATTTGATATTTTGTGTACAGTATATAATATGTATTTGGTGTACTTTCATATTTTATTTACAGTATATAATATATATTTGCTGTACTTTGATATTTTACGTAGAGTATATAATATAAATTTGGTGTACTTTCATATTTTATGTACAGTAGATAACATATTTTTGGGGTACTTTCATATTTTAAGTACAGTATACAATATATATTTGGTGAAATTTGATATTTTATGTACAGTATATAATATATATTTGGTGAAATTTGATATTTTATGTACAGTATATAATATATTTTTGGTGTACTTTCATATTTTATGTACAGTATATAATATATATTTTTTGAAATTTGATATTATATGTACAGTATATAATATATATTTGGTGAAATTTGATATTTTATGGACAGTATATAATATATATTTGGTGAAATTTGATATTTTATGTACAGTATATAATATGTATTTGCTGTATTTTCATATTTTATGTATAGTATATAATATACATTTGGTGAAATTTGATATTTTATATACAGTATATCAAATATATTTGGTGAAATTTGATATTTTATGGACAGTATGATATATATATTTGGTGTACTTTCACAATTTATGTACAATATATATTATATATTTGGTTAAATTTGATATTTTGTGTACAGTATATAATATGCATTTGGTGTACTTTCATATTTTATTTACAGTATATAATATATATTTGCTGTAGTTTGATATTTTATGTAGAGTATATAATATAAATTTGGTGTACTTTCATATTTCATGTACAGTAGATAACATATTTTTGGGGTACTTTCATATCTTATGTACAGTATGTAATATATATTTGGTTAAATTTGATATTATATGGACAGTATATAATATATATTTGGTGAAATTTGATATTTTATGGACAGTATATAATATATATTTGGTGAAATTTGATATTTTATGTACAGCATATAATATATATTTGGTGTACTTTCATCTTTTATGTACAGTATGTAATATTTATTTTTTGAAATTTGATATTTTATGTACAGTATATAATATATATTTCGTGGAATTTGATATTTTATGGACAGTATATAATATATATTTGGTGAAATTTGATATTTTATGTACAGTATATAATATGTATTTGCTGTATTTTCATATTTTATGTATAGTATATAATATACATTTGGTGAAATTTGATATTTTATATAGAGTATATCAAATATATTTGGTGAAATTTGATATTTTATGTACAGTATAATATATATATTTGGTGTACTTTCATAATTTATGTACAATATATATTATATATTTGGTTAAATTTGATATTTTGTGTACAGTATATAATACGCATTTGGTGTACTTTCATATTTTATTTACAGTATATAATATATATTTGCTCTACTTTGATATTTTATGTAGAGTATATAATATAAATTTGGTGTACTTTCATGTTTTATGTACAGTAGATAACATATTTTTGGGGTACTTTCATATTTTAAGTACAGTATACAATATATATTTGGTGAAATTTGATATTTTATGTACAGTATATAATATATATTTGGTGAAATTTGATATTTTATGTACAGTATATAATATATTTTTGGTGTACTTTCATATTTTATGTACAGTATATAATATATATTTTTTGAAATTTGATATTATATGCACAGTATATAATATATATTTGGTGAAATTTGATATTTTATGGACAGTATATAATATATATTTGGTGAAATTTGATATTTTATGTACAGTATATAATATGTATTTGCTGTGTTTTCATATTTTATGTATAGTATATAATATACATTTGGTGAAATTTGATATTTTATATACAGTATATCAAATATATTTGGTGAAATTTGATATTTTATGTACAGTATGATATATGTATTTGGTGTACTTTCATAATTTATGTACAATATATATTATATATTCGGTTAAATTTGATATTTTGTGTACAGTATATAATATGTATTTGGTGTACTTTCATATTTTATTTACAGTATATAATATATATTTGCTGTACTTTGATATTTTACGTAGAGTATATAATATAAATTTGGTGTACTTTCATATTTTATGTACAGTAGATAACATATTTTTGGGGTACTTTCATATTTTAAGTACAGTATACAATATATATTTGGTGAAATTTGATATTTTATGTACAGTATATAATATATATTTGGTGAAATTTGATATTTTATGTACAGTATATAATATATTTTTGGTGTACTTTCATATTTTATGTACAGTATATAATATATATTTTTTGAAATTTGATATTATATGTACAGTATATAATATATATTTGGTGAAATTTGATATTTTATGGACAGTATATAATATATATTTGGTGAAATTTGATATTTTATGTACAGTATATAATATGTATTTGCTGTATTTTCATATTTTATGTATAGTATATAATATACATTTGGTGAAATTTGATATTTTATATACAGTATATCAAATATATTTGGTGAAATTTGATATTTTATGGACAGTATGATATATATATTTGGTGTACTTTCACAATTTATGTACAATATATATTATATATTTGGTTAAATTTGATATTTTGTGTACAGTATATAATATGCATTTGGTGTACTTTCATATTTTATTTACAGTATATAATATATATTTGCTGTAGTTTGATATTTTATGTAGAGTATATAATATAAATTTGGTGTACTTTCATATTTTATGTACAGTAGATAACATATTTTTGGGGTACTTTCATATCTTATGTACAGTATGTAATATATATTTGGTTAAATTTGATATTATATGGACAGTATATAATATATATTTGGTGAAATTTGATATTTTATGGACAGTATATAATATATATTTGGTGAAATTTGATATTTTATGTACAGCATATAATATATATTTGGTGTACTTTCATCTTTTATGTACAGTATGTAATATTTATTTTTTGAAATTTGATATTTTATGTACAGTATATAATATATATTTCGTGGAATTTGATATTTTATGGACAGTATATAATATATATTTGGTGAAATTTGATATTTTATGTACAGTATATAATATGTATTTGCTGTATTTTCATATTTTATGTATAGTATATATTATATATTTGGTTAAATTTGATATTTTGTGTACAGTATATAATATGCATTTGGTGTACTTTCATATTTTATTTACAGTATATAATATATATTTGCTCTACTTTGATATTTTATGTAGAGTATATAATATAAATTTGGTGTACTTTCATGTTTTATGTACAGTAGATAACATATTTTTGGGGTACTTTCATATTTTAAGTACAGTATACAATATATATTTGGTGAAATTTGATATTTTATGGACAGTATATAATATATATTTGGTGAAATTTGATATTTTATGTACAGTATATAATATATTTTTGGTGTACTTTCATATTTTATGTACAGTATAAAATATATATTTTTTGAAATTTGATATTATATGCACAGTATATAATATATATTTGGTGAAATTTGATATTTTATGGACAGTATATAATATGTATTTGGTGAAATTTGATATTTTATGGACAGTATATAATATATATTTGGTGAAATTTGATATTTCATGGACAGTATATAATATGTATTTGCTGTGTTTTCATATTTTATGTATAGTATATAATATACATTTGGTGATATTTGATATTTTATATACAGTATATCAAATATATTTGGTGAAATTTGATATTTTATGTACAGTATGATATATGTATTTGGTGTACTTTCATAATTTATGTACTATATATCATATATTTGGTTAAATTTGATATTTTGTGTACAGTATATAATATGCATTTGGTGTACTTTCATATTTTATTTACAGTATATAATATATATTTGCTGTACTTTGATATTTTATATAGAGTATATAATATATATTTGGTGTACTTTCATATTTTATGTACAGTAGATAACACATTTTTGGGGTACTTTCATATTTTAAGTACAGTATACAATATATATTTGGTGAAATTTGATATTTTATGTACAGTATATAATATATATTTGGTGAAATTTGATATTTTATGTACAGTATATAATATATTTTTGGTGTACTTTCATATTTTATGTACAGTATATAATATATATTTTTTGAAATTTGATATTATATGTACAGTATATAATATATATTTGGTGAAATTTGATATTTTATGGACAGTATATAATATATATTTGGTGAAATTTGATATTTTATGTACAGTATATAATATGTATTTGCTGTATTTTCATATTTTATGTATAGTATATAATATACATTTGGTGAAATTTGATATTTTATATACAGTATATCAAATATATTTGGTGAAATTTGATATTTTATGGACAGTATGATATATATATTTGGTGTACTTTCACAATTTATGTACAATATATACTATATATTTGGTTAAATTTGATATTTTGTGTACAGTATATAATACGCATTTGGTGTACTTTCATATTTTATTTACAGTATATAATATATATTTGCTGTAGTTTGATATTTTATGTAGAGTATATAATATAAATTTGGTGTACTTTCATATTTTATGTACAGTAGATAACATATTTTTGGGGTACTTTCATATCTTATGTACAGTATGTAATATATATTTGGTTAAATTTGACATTATATTGACAGTATATAATATATATTTGGTGAAATTTGATATTTTATGGACAGTATATAATATATATTTGGTGAAATTTGATATTTTATGTACAGCATATAATATATATTTGGTGTACTTTCATCTTTTATGTACAGTATGTAATATTTATTTTTTGAAATTTGATATTTTATGTACAGTATATAATATATATTTCGTGGAATTTGATATTTTATGGACAGTATATAATATATGTTTGGTGAAATTTGATATTTTATGTACAGTATATAATATGTATTTGCTGTATTTTCATATTTTATGTATAGTATATATTATATATTTGGTTAAATTTGATATTTTGTGTACAGTATATAATATGCATTTGGTGTACTTTCATATTTTATTTACAGTATATAATATATATTTGCTCTACTTTGATATTTTATGTAGAGTATATAATATAAATTTGGTGTACTTTCATGTTTTATGTACAGTAGATAACATATTTTTGGGGTACTTTCATATTTTAAGTACAGTATACAATATATATTTGGTGAAATTTGATATTTTATGTACAGTATATAATATATATTTGGTGAAATTTGATATTTTATGTACAGTATATAATATATTTTTGGTGTACTTTCATATTTTATGTACAGTATATAATATATATTTTTTGAAATTTGATATTATATGCACAGTATATAATATATATTTGGTGAAATTTGATATTTTATGGACAGTATATAATATATATTTGGTGAAATTTGATATTTTATGTACAGTATATAATATGTATTTGCTGTGTTTTCATATTTTATGTATAGTATATAATATACATTTGGTGAAATTTGATATTTTATATACAGTATATCAAATATATTTGGTGAAATTTGATATTTTATGTACAGTATGATATAAGTATTTGGTGTACTTTCATAATTTATGTACAATATATATTATATATTCGGTTAAATTTGATATTTTGTGTACAGTATATAATATGTATTTGGTGTACTTTCATATTTTATTTACAGTATATAATATATATTTGCTGTACTTTGATATTTTACGTAGAGTATATAATATAAATTTGGTGTACTTTCATATTTTATGTACAGTAGATAACATATTTTTGGGGTACTTTCATATTTTAAGTACAGTATACAATATATATTTGGTGAAATTTGATATTTTATGTACAGTATATAATATATTTTTGGTGTACTTTCATATTTTATGTACAGTATATAATATATATTTTTTGAAATTTGATATTATATGTACAGTATATAATATATATTTGGTGAAATTTGATATTTTATGGACAGTATATAATATATATTTGGTGAAATTTGATATTTTATGGACAGTATATAATATGTATTTGCTGTATTTTCATATTTTATGTATAGTATATAATATACATTTGGTGAAATTTGATATTTTATATACAGTATATCAAATATATTTGGTGAAATTTGATATTTTATGGACAGTATGATATATATATTTGGTGTACTTTCACAATTTATGTACAATATATATTATATATTTGGTTAAATTTGATATTTTGTGTACAGTATATAATATGCATTTGGTGTACTTTCATATTTTATTTACAGTATATAATATATATTTGCTGTAGTTTGATATTTTATGTAGAGTATATAATATAAATTTGGTGTACTTTCATATTTCATGTACAGTAGATAACATATTTTTGGGGTACTTTCATATCTTATGTACAGTATGTAATATATATTTGGTTAAATTTGATATTATATGGACAGTATATAATATATATTTGGTGAAATTTGATATTTTATGGACAGTATATAATATATATTTGGTGAAATTTGATATTTTATGTACAGCATATAATATATATTTGGTGTACTTTCATCTTTTATGTACAGTATGTAATATTTATTTTTTGAAATTTGATATTTTATGTACAGTATATAATATATATTTCGTGGAATTTGATATTTTATGGACAGTATATAATATATATTTGGTGAAATTTGATATTTTATGTACAGTATATAATATGTATTTGCTGTATTTTCATATTTTATGTATAGTATATAATATACATTTGGTGAAATTTGATATTTTATATACAGTATATCAAATATATTTGGTGAAATTTGATATTTTATGGACAGTATGATATATATATTTGGTGTACTTTCACAATTTATGTACAATATATATTATATATTTGGTTAAATTTGATATTTTGTGTACAGTATATAATACGCATTTGGTGTACTTTCATATTTTATTTACAGTATATAATATATATTTGCTGTAGTTTGATATTTTATGTAGAGTATATAATATAAATTTGGTGTACTTTCATATTTTATGTACAGTAGATAACATATTTTTGGGGTACTTTCATATCTTATGTACAGTATGTAATATATATTTGGTTAAATTTGACATTATATTGACAGTATATAATATATATTTGGTGAAATTTGATATTTTATGGACAGTATATAATATATATTTGGTGAAATTTGATATTTTATGTACAGCATATAATATATATTTGGTGTACTTTCATCTTTTATGTACAGTATGTAATATTTATTTTTTGAAATTTGATATTTTATGTACAGTATATAATATATATTTCGTGGAATTTGATATTTTATGGACAGTATATAATATATGTTTGGTGAAATTTGATATTTTATGTACAGTATATAATATGTATTTGCTGTATTTTCATATTTTATGTATAGTATATATTATATATTTGGTTAAATTTGATATTTTGTGTACAGTATATAATATGCATTTGGTGTACTTTCATATTTTATTTACAGTATATAATATATATTTGCTCTACTTTGATATTTTATGTAGAGTATATAATATAAATTTGGTGTACTTTCATGTTTTATGTACAGTAGATAACATATTTTTGGGGTACTTTCATATTTTAAGTACAGTATACAATATATATTTGGTGAAATTTGATATTTTATGTACAGTATATAATATATATTTGGTGAAATTTGATATTTTATGTACAGTATATAATATATTTTTGGTGTACTTTCATATTTTATGTACAGTATATAATATATATTTTTTGAAATTTGATATTATATGCACAGTATATAATATATATTTGGTGAAATTTGATATTTTATGGACAGTATATAATATATATTTGGTGAAATTTGATATTTTATGTACAGTATATAATATGTATTTGCTGTGTTTTCATATTTTATGTATAGTATATAATATACATTTGGTGAAATTTGATATTTTATATACAGTATATCAAATATATTTGGTGAAATTTGATATTTTATGTACAGTATGATATATGTATTTGGTGTACTTTCATAATTTATGTACAATATATATTATATATTTGGTTAAATTTGATATTTTGTGTACAGTATATAATATGTATTTGGTGTACTTTCATATTTTATTTACAGTATATAATATATATTTGCTGTACTTTGATATTTTACGTAGAGTATATAATATAAATTTGGTGTACTTTCATATTTTATGTACAGTAGATAACATATTTTTGGGGTACTTTCATATTTTAAGTACAGTATACAATATATATTTGGTGAAATTTGATATTTTATGTACAGTATATAATATATATTTGGTGAAATTTGATATTTTATGTACAGTATATAATATATTTTTGGTGTACTTTCATATTTTATGTACAGTATATAATATATATTTTTTGAAATTTGATATTATATGTACAGTATATAATATATATTTGGTGAAATTTGATATTTTATGGACAGTATATAATATATATTTGGTGAATTTTGATATTTTATGTACAGTATATAATATGTATTTGCTGTATTTTCATATTTTATGTATAGTATATAATATACATTTGGTGAAATTTGATATTTTATATACAGTATATCAAATATATTTGGTGAAATTTGATATTTTATGGACAGTATGATATATATATTTGGTGTACTTTCACAATTTATGTACAATATATATTATATATTTGGTTAAATTTGATATTTTGTGTACAGTATATAATATGCATTTGGTGTACTTTCATATTTTATTTACAGTATATAATATATATTTGCTGTAGTTTGATATTTTATGTAGAGTATATAATATAAATTTGGTGTACTTTCATATTTCATGTACAGTAGATAACATATTTTTGGGGTACTTTCATATCTTATGTACAGTATGTAATATATATTTGGTTAAATTTGATATTATATGGACAGTATATAATATATATTTGGTGAAATTTGATATTTTATGGACAGTATATAATATATATTTGGTGAAATTTGATATTTTATGTACAGCATATAATATATATTTGGTGTACTTTCATCTTTTATGTACAGTATGTAATATTTATTTTTTGAAATTTGATATTTTATGTACAGTATATAATATATATTTCGTGGAATTTGATATTTTATGGACAGTATATAATATATATTTGGTGAAATTTGATATTTTATGTACAGTATATAATATGTATTTGCTGTATTTTCATATTTTATGTATAGTATATAATATACATTTGGTGAAATTTGATATTTTATATAGAGTATATCAAATATATTTGGTGAAATTTGATATTTTATGTACAGTATAATATATATATTTGGTGTACTTTCATAATTTATGTACAATATATATTATATATTTGGTTAAATTTGATATTTTGTGTACAGTATATAATACGCATTTGGTGTACTTTCATATTTTATTTACAGTATATAATATATATTTGCTCTACTTTGATATTTTATGTAGAGTATATAATATAAATTTGGTGTACTTTCATGTTTTATGTACAGTAGATAACATATTTTTGGGGTACTTTCATATTTTAAGTACAGTATACAATATATATTTGGTGAAATTTGATATTTTATGTACAGTATATAATATATATTTGGTGAAATTTGATATTTTATGTACAGTATATAATATATTTTTGGTGTACTTTCATATTTTATGTACAGTATATAATATATATTTTTTGAAATTTGATATTATATGCACAGTATATAATATATATTTGGTGAAATTTGATATTTTATGGACAGTATATAATATATATTTGGTGAAATTTGATATTTTATGTACAGTATATAATATGTATTTGCTGTGTTTTCATATTTTATGTATAGTATATAATATACATTTGGTGAAATTTGATATTTTATATACAGTATATCAAATATATTTGGTGAAATTTGATATTTTATGTACAGTATGATATATGTATTTGGTGTACTTTCATAATTTATGTACAATATATATTATATATTCGGTTAAATTTGATATTTTGTGTACAGTATATAATATGTATTTGGTGTACTTTCATATTTTATTTACAGTATATAATATATATTTGCTGTACTTTGATATTTTACGTAGAGTATATAATATAAATTTGGTGTACTTTCATATTTTATGTACAGTAGATAACATATTTTTGGGGTACTTTCATATTTTAAGTACAGTATACAATATATATTTGGTGAAATTTGATATTTTATGTACAGTATATAATATATATTTGGTGAAATTTGATATTTTATGTACAGTATATAATATATTTTTGGTGTACTTTCATATTTTATGTACAGTATATAATATATATTTTTTGAAATTTGATATTATATGTACAGTATATAATATATATTTGGTGAAATTTGATATTTTATGGACAGTATATAATATATATTTGGTGAAATTTGATATTTTATGTACAGTATATAATATGTATTTGCTGTATTTTCATATTTTATGTATAGTATATAATATACATTTGGTGAAATTTGATATTTTATATACAGTATATCAAATATATTTGGTGAAATTTGATATTTTATGGACAGTATGATATATATATTTGGTGTACTTTCACAATTTATGTACAATATATATTATATATTTGGTTAAATTTGATATTTTGTGTACAGTATATAATATGCATTTGGTGTACTTTCATATTTTATTTACAGTATATAATATATATTTGCTGTAGTTTGATATTTTATGTAGAGTATATAATATAAATTTGGTGTACTTTCATATTTTATGTACAGTAGATAACATATTTTTGGGGTACTTTCATATCTTATGTACAGTATGTAATATATATTTGGTTAAATTTGACATTATATGTAGAGTATATAATATATATTTGGTGAAATTTGATATTTTATGGACAGTATATAATGTATATTTGGTGAAATTTGATATTTTATGTACAGCATATAATATATATTTGGTGTACTTTCATCTTTTATGTACAGTATGTAATATTTATTTTTTGAAATTTGATATTTTATGTACAGTATGTAATATATATTTCATGGAATTTGATATTTTATGGACAGTATATAATATATATTTGGTGAAATTTGATATTTTATGTACAGTATATAATATGTATTTTTTGTAATTTCATATTTTATGTATAGTATATAATATACATTTGGTGAAATTTGATATTTTATATACAGTATATCAAATATATTTGGAGAAATTTGATATTTTATGTACAGTATGATATATATATTTGGTGTACTTTCATAATTTATGTACAATATATATTATATATTTGGTTAAATTTGATATTTTGTGTACAGTATATAATATGCATTTGGTGTACTTTCATATTTTATTTACAGTATATAATATATATTTGCTGTACTTTGATATTTTATGTAGAGTATATAATATAAATTTGGTGTGCTTTCATGTTTTATGTACAGTAGATAACATATTTTTGGGGTACTTTCATATTTTAAGTACAGTATACAATACATATTTGGTGAAATTTGATATGTTATGTACAGTATATAATATATATTTGGTGAAATTTGATATTTTATGTACAGTATATAATATATTTTTGGTGTACTTTCATATTTTATGTACAGTATATAATATATATTTTTTGAAATTTGATATTATATGCACAGTATATAATATATATTTGGTGAAATTTGATATTTTATGGACAGTATATAATATATATTTGGTGAAATTTGATATTTTATGTACAGTATATAATATGTATTTGCTGTGTTTTCATATTTTATGTATAGTATATAATATACATTTGGTGAAATTTGATATTTTATATACAGTATATCAAATATATTTGGTGAAATTTGATATTTTATGTACAGTATGATATATGTATTTGGTGTACTTTCATAATTTATGTACAATATATATTATATATTTGGTTAAATTTGATATTTTGTGTACAGTATATAATATGCATTTGGTGTACTTTCATATTTTATTTACAGTATATAATATATATTTGCTGTAGTTTGATATTTTATGTAGAGTATATAATATAAATTTGGTGTACTTTCATATTTCATGTACAGTAGATAACATATTTTTGGGGTACTTTCATATCTTATGTACAGTATGTAATATATATTTGGTTAAATTTGATATTATATGGACAGTATATAATATATATTTGGTGAAATTTGATATTTTATGGACAGTATATAATATATATTTGGTGAAATTTGATATTTTATGTACAGCATATAATATATATTTGGTGTACTTTCATCTTTTATGTACAGTATGTAATATTTATTTTTTGAAATTTGATATTTTATGTACAGTATATAATATATATTTCGTGGAATTTGATATTTTATGGACAGTATATAATATATATTTGGTGAAATTTGATATTTTATGTACAGTATATAATATGTATTTGCTGTATTTTCATATTTTATGTATAGTATATAATATACATTTGGTGAAATTTGATATTTTATATAGAGTATATCAAATATATTTGGTGAAATTTGATATTTTATGTACAGTATAATATATATATTTGGTGTACTTTCATAATTTATGTACAATATATATTATATATTTGGTTAAATTTGATATTTTGTGTACAGTATATAATACGCATTTGGTGTACTTTCATATTTTATTTACAGTATATAATATATATTTGCTCTACTTTGATATTTTATGTAGAGTATATAATATAAATTTGGTGTACTTTCATGTTTTATGTACAGTAGATAACATATTTTTGGGGTACTTTCATATTTTAAGTACAGTATACAATATATATTTGGTGAAATTTGATATTTTATGTACAGTATATAATATATATTTGGTGAAATTTGATATTTTATGTACAGTATATAATATATTTTTGGTGTACTTTCATATTTTATGTACAGTATATAATATATATTTTTTGAAATTTGATATTATATGCACAGTATATAATATATATTTGGTGAAATTTGATATTTTATGGACAGTATATAATATATATTTGGTGAAATTTGATATTTTATGTACAGTATATAATATGTATTTGCTGTGTTTTCATATTTTATGTATAGTATATAATATACATTTGGTGAAATTTGATATTTTATATACAGTATATCAAATATATTTGGTGAAATTTGATATTTTATGTACAGTATGATATATGTATTTGGTGTACTTTCATAATTTATGTACAATATATATTATATATTCGGTTAAATTTGATATTTTGTGTACAGTATATAATATGTATTTGGTGTACTTTCATATTTTATTTACAGTATATAATATATATTTGCTGTACTTTGATATTTTACGTAGAGTATATAATATAAATTTGGTGTACTTTCATATTTTATGTACAGTAGATAACATATTTTTGGGGTACTTTCATATTTTAAGTACAGTATACAATATATATTTGGTGAAATTTGATATTTTATGTACAGTATATAATATATATTTGGTGAAATTTGATATTTTATGTACAGTATATAATATATTTTTGGTGTACTTTCATATTTTATGTACAGTATATAATATATATTTTTTGAAATTTGATATTATATGTACAGTATATAATATATATTTGGTGAAATTTGATATTTTATGGACAGTATATAATATATATTTGGTGAAATTTGATATTTTATGTACAGTATATAATATGTATTTGCTGTATTTTCATATTTTATGTATAGTATATAATATACATTTGGTGAAATTTGATATTTTATATACAGTATATCAAATATTTTTGGTGAAATTTGATATTTTATGGACAGTATGATATATATATTTGGTGTACTTTCACAATTTATGTACAATATATATTATATATTTGGTTAAATTTGATATTTTGTGTACAGTATATAATATGCATTTGGTGTACTTTCATATTTTATTTACAGTATATAATATATATTTGCTGTAGTTTGATATTTTATGTAGAGTATATAATATAAATTTGGTGTACTTTCATATTTTATGTACAGTAGATAACATATTTTTGGGGTACTTTCATATCTTATGTACAGTATGTAATATATATTTGGTTAAATTTGACATTATATGTAGAGTATATAATATATATTTGGTGAAATTTGATATTTTATGGACAGTATATAATGTATATTTGGTGAAATTTGATATTTTATGTACAGCATATAATATATATTTGGTGTACTTTCATCTTTTATGTACAGTATGTAATATTTATTTTTTGAAATTTGATATTTTATGTACAGTATGTAATATATATTTCATGGAATTTGATATTTTATGGACAGTATATAATATATATTTGGTGAAATTTGATATTTTATGTACAGTATATAATATGTATTTTTTGTAATTTCATATTTTATGTATAGTATATAATATACATTTGGTGAAATTTGATATTTTATATACAGTATATCAAATATATTTGGAGAAATTTGATATTTTATGTACAGTATGATATATATATTTGGTGTACTTTCATAATTTATGTACAATATATATTATATATTTGGTTAAATTTGATATTTTGTGTACAGTATATAATATGCATTTGGTGTACTTTCATATTTTATTTACAGTATATAATATATATTTGCTGTACTTTGATATTTTATGTAGAGTATATAATATAAATTTGGTGTGCTTTCATGTTTTATGTACAGTAGATAACATATTTTTGGGGTACTTTCATATTTTAAGTACAGTATACAATACATATTTGGTGAAATTTGATATGTTATGTACAGTATATAATATATATTTGGTGAAATTTGATATTTTATGTACAGTATATAATATATTTTTGGTGTACTTTCATATTTTATGTACAGTATATAATATATATTTTTTGAAATTTGATATTATATGCACAGTATATAATATATATTTGGTGAAATTTGATATTTTATGGACAGTATATAATATATATTTGGTGAAATTTGATATTTTATGTACAGTATATAATATGTATTTGCTGTGTTTTCATATTTTATGTATAGTATATAATATACATTTGGTGAAATTTGATATTTTATATACAGTATATCAAATATATTTGGTGAAATTTGATATTTTATGTACAGTATGATATATGTATTTGGTGTACTTTCATAATTTATGTACAATATATATTATATATTTGGTTAAATTTGATATTTTGTGTACAGTATATAATATGCATTTGGTGTACTTTCATATTTTATTTACAGTATATAATATATATTTGCTGTAGTTTGATATTTTATGTAGAGTATATAATATAAATTTGGTGTACTTTCATATTTCATGTACAGTAGATAACATATTTTTGGGGTACTTTCATATCTTATGTACAGTATGTAATATATATTTGGTTAAATTTGATATTATATGGACAGTATATAATATATATTTGGTGAAATTTGATATTTTATGGACAGTATATAATATATATTTGGTGAAATTTGATATTTTATGTACAGCATATAATATATATTTGGTGTACTTTCATCTTTTATGTACAGTATGTAATATTTATTTTTTGAAATTTGATATTTTATGTACAGTATATAATATATATTTCGTGGAATTTGATATTTTATGGACAGTATATAATATATATTTGGTGAAATTTGATATTTTATGTACAGTATATAATATGTATTTGCTGTATTTTCATATTTTATGTATAGTATATAATATACATTTGGTGAAATTTGATATTTTATATAGAGTATATCAAATATATTTGGTGAAATTTGATATTTTATGTACAGTATAATATATATATTTGGTGTACTTTCATAATTTATGTACAATATATATTATATATTTGGTTAAATTTGATATTTTGTGTACAGTATATAATATGCATTTGGTGTACTTTCATATTTTATTTACAGTATATAATATATATTTGCTCTACTTTGATATTTTATGTAGAGTATATAATATAAATTTGGTGTACTTTCATGTTTTATGTACAGTAGATAACATATTTTTGGGGTACTTTCATATTTTAAGTACAGTATACAATATATATTTGGTGAAATTTGATATGTTATGTACAGTATATAATATATATTTGGTGAAATTTGATATTTTATGTACAGTATATAATATATTTTTGGTGTACTTTCATATTTTATGTACAGTATATAATATATATTTTTTGAAATTTGATATTATATGCACAGTATATAATATATATTTGGTGAAATTTGATATTTTATGGACAGTATATAATATATATTTGGTGAAATTTGATATTTTATGTACAGTATATAATATGTATTTGCTGTGTTTTCATATTTTATGTATAGTATATAATATACATTTGGTGAAATTTGATATTTTATATACAGTATATCAAATATATTTGGTGAAATTTGATATTTTATGTACAGTATGATATATGTATTTGGTGTACTTTCATAATTTATGTACAATATATATTATATATTTGGTTAAATTTGATATTTTGTGTACAGTATATAATATGCATTTGGTGTACTTTCATATTTTATTTACAGTATATAATATATATTTGCTGTACTTTGATATTTTACGTAGAGTATATAATATAAATTTGGTGTACTTTCATATTTTATGTACAGTAGATAACATATTTTTGGGGTACTTTCATATTTTAAGTATAGTATACAATATATATTTGGTGAAATTTGATATTTTATGTACAGTATATAATATATATTTGGTGAAATTTGATATTTTATGTACAGTATATAATATATTTTTGGTGTACTTTCAAATTTTATGTACAGTATATAATATATATTTTTTGAAATTTGATATTATATGTACAGTATATAATATATATTTGGTGAAATTTGATATTTTATGGACAGTATATAATATATATTTGGTGAAATTTGATATTTTATGTACAGTATATAATATGTATTTGCTGTATTTTCATATTTTATGTATAGTATATAATATACATTTGGTGAAATTTGATATTTTATATACAGTATATCAAATATATTTGGTGAAATTTGATATTTTATGGACAGTATGATATATATATTTGGTGTAATTTCATAATTTATGTACAATATATATTATATATTTGGTTAAATTTGATATTTTGTGTACAGTATATAATATGCATTTGGTGTACTTTCATATTTTATTTACAGTATATAATATATATTTGCTGTAGTTTGATATTTTATGTAGAGTATATAATATAAATTTGGTGTACTTTCATATTTTATGTACAGTAGATAACATATTTTTGGGGTACTTTCATATCTTATGTACAGTATGTAATATATATTTGGTTAAATTTGATATTATATGTACAGTATATAATATATATTTGGCGAAATTTGATATTTTATGGACAGTATATAATATATATTTGGTGAAATTTGATATTTTATGTACAGCATATAATATATATTTGGTGTACTTTCATCTTTTATGTACAGTATGTAATATTTATTTTTTGAAATTTGATATTTTATGTACAGTATATAATATATATTTCGTGGTATTTGATATTTCATGGACAGTATATAATATATATTTGGTGAAATTTGATATTTTATGTACAGTATATAATATGTATTTGCTGTATTTTCATATTTTATGTATAGTATATAATATACATTTGGTGAAATTTGATATTTTATATACAGTATATCAAATATATTTGGTGAAATTTGATATTTTATGTACAGTATGATATATATATTTGGTGTACTTTCATAATTTATGTACAATATATATTATATATTTGGTTAAATTTGATATTTTGTGTACAGTATATAATATGCATTTGGTGTACTTTCATATTTTATTTACAGTATATAATATATATTTGCTGTACTTTGATATTTTATGTAGAGTGTATAATATAAATTTGGTGTACTTTCATGTTTTATGTACAGTAGATAACATATTTTTGGGGTACTTTCATATTTTAAGTACAGTATACAATATATATTTGGTGAAATTTGATATTTTATGTACAGTATATAATATATATTTGGTGAAATTTGATATTTTATGTACAGTATATAATATATTTTTGGTGTACTTTCATATTTTATGTACAGTATATAATATATATTTTTTGAAATTTGATATTATATGTACAGTATATTATATATTTGGTGAAATTTGATATTTTATGTACAGTATATAATATGTATTTGCTGTGTTTTCATATTTTATGTATAGTATATAATATACATTTGGTGAAATTTGATATTTTATATACAGTATATCAAATATATTTGGTGAAATTTGATATTTTATGGACAGTATGATATATATATTTGGTGTACTTTCACAATTTATGTACAATATATATTATATATTTGGTTAAATTTGATATTTTGTGTACAGTGTATAATATGCATTTGGTGTACTTTCATATTTTATTTACAGTATATAATATATATTTCCTGTAGTTTGATATTTTATGTAGAGTATATAATATAAATTTGGTGTACTTTCATATTTTATGTACAGTAGATAACATATTTTTGGGGTACTTTCATATCTTATGTACAGTATGTAATATATATTTGGTTAAATTTGATATTATATGTACAGTATATAATATATATTTGGTGAAATTTGATATTTTATGGACAGTATATAATATATATTTGGTGAAATTTGATATTTTATGTACAGTATATAATATATTTTTGGTGTACTTTCATATTTTATGTACAGTATATAATATATATTTTTTGAAATTTGATATTATATGTACAGTATATAATATATATTTGGTGAAATTTGATATTTTATGGACAGTATATAATATATATTTGGTGAAATTTGATAATTTATGTACAGTATATAATATGTATTTGCTGTGTTTTCATATTTTATGTATAGTATATAATATACATTTGGTGAAATTTGATATTTTATATACAGTATATCAAATATATTTGGTGAAATTTGATATTTTATGTACAGTATGATATATGTATTTGGTGTACTTTCATAATTTTTGTACAATATATATTATATATTTGGTTAAATTTGATATTTTGTGTACAGTATATAATATGCATTTGGTGTACTATCATATTTTATTTACAGTATATAATATATATTTGCTGTACTTTGATATTTTATGTAGAGTATATAATATAAATTTGGTGTACTTTCATATTTTATGTACAGTAGATAACATATTTTTTGGGTACTTTCATATTTTAAGTACAGTATACAATATATATTTGGTGAAATTTGATATTTTATGTACAGTATATAATATATATGTGGTGAAATTTGATATTTTATGTACAGTATATAATATATTTTTGGTGTACTTTCATATTTTATGTATAGTATATAATATATATTTTTTGAAATTTGATATTATATGTACAGTATATAATATATATTTGGTGAAATTTGATATTTTATGGACAGTATATAATATATATTTGGTGAAATTTGATATTTTATGGACAGTATATAATATGTATTTGCTGTATTTTCATATTTTATGTATAGTATATAATATACATTTGGTGAAATTTGATATTTTATATACAGTATATCAAATATATTTGGTGAAATTTGATATTTTATGGACAGTATGATATATATATTTGGTGTACTTTCACAATTTATGTACAATATATATTATATATTTGGTTAAATTTGATATTTTGTGTACAGTATATAATATGCATTTGGTGTACTTTCATATTTTATTTACAGTATATAATATATATTTGCTGTAGTTTGATATTTTATGTAGAGTATATAATATAAATTTGGTGTACTTTCATATTTTATGTACAGTAGATAACATATTTTTGGGGTACTTTCATATCTTATGTACAGTATGTAATATATATTTGGTTAAATTTGATATTATATGTACAGTATATAATTTATATTTGGTGAAATTTGATATTTTATGGACAGTATATAATATATATTTGGTGAAATTTGATATTTTATGTACAGCATATAATATATATTTGGTGTACTTTCATCTTTTATGTACAGTATGTAATATTTATTTTTTGAAATTTGATATTTTATGTACAGTATATAATATATATTTCGTGGAATTTGATATTTTATGGACAGTATATAATATATATTTGGTGAAATTTGATATTTTATGTACAGTATATAATATGTATTTGCTGTATTTTCATATTTTATGTATAGTATATAATATACATTTGGTGAAATTTGATATTTTATATACAGTATATCAAATATATTTGGTGAAATTTGATATTTTATGTACAGTATGATATATATATTTGGTGTACTTTCATAATTTATGTACAATATATATTATATATTTGGTTAAATTTGATATTTTGTGTGCAGTATATAATATGCATTTGGTGAACTTTCATATTTTATTTACAGTATATAATATATATTTGCTGTACTTTGATATTTTATATAGAGTATATAATATAAATTTGGTGTACTTTCTTGTTTTATGTACAGTAGATAACATATTTTTGGGGTACTTTCATATTTTAAGTACAGTATACAATATATATTTGGTGAAATTTGATATTTTATGTACAGTATATAATATATATTTGGTGAAATTTGATATTTTATGTACAGTATATAATATATTTTTGGTGTACTTTCATATTTTATGTACAGTATATAATATATAATTTTGAAATTTGATATTATATGTACACTATATAATATATATTTGGTGAAATTTGATATTTTATGGACAGTATATAATATATATTTGGTGAAATTTGATATTTTATGTACAGTATGTAATATGCATTTGCTGTGTTTTCATATTTTATGTATAGTATATAATATACATTTGGTGAAATTTGATATTTTATATACAGTATATCAAATATATTTGGTGAAATTTGATATTTTATGTACAGTATGATATATATATTTGGTGTACTTTCATAATTTATGTACAATATATATTATATATTTGGTTAAATTTGATATTTTGTGTACAGTATATAATATGCATTTGGTGTACTTTCATATTTTATTTACAGTATATAATATATATTTGCTGTACTTTGATATTTTATGTAGAGTATATAATATAAATTTGGTGTACTTTCATATTTTATGTACAGTAGATAACATATTTTTGGGGTACTTTCATATTTTAAGTACAGTATACAATATATATTTGGTGAAATTTGATATTTTATGTACAGTATATAATATATATTTGGTGAAATTTGATATTTTATGTACAGTATATAATATATTTTTGGTGTACTTTCATATTTTATGTACAGTATATAATATATATTTTTTGAAATTTGATATTATATGTACAGTATATAATATATATTTGGTGAAATTTGATATTTTATGGACAGTATATAATATATATTTGGTGAAATTTGATATTTTATGTACAGTATATAATATGTATTTGCTGTATTTTCATATTTTATGTATAGTATATAATATACATTTGGTGAAATTTGATATTTTATATACAGTATATCAAATATATTTGGTGAAATTTGATATTTTATGGACAGTATGATATATATATTTGGTGTACTTTCACAATTTATGTACAATGTATAATATATATTTGGTTAAATTTGATATTTTGTGTACAGTGTATAATATGCATTTGGTGTACTTTCATATTTTATTTACAGTATATAATATATATTTGCTGTAGTTTGATATTTTATGCAGAGTATATAATATAAATTTGGTGTACTTTCATATTTTATGTACAGTAGATAACATATTTTTGGGGTACTTTCATATCTTATGTACAGTATGTAATATATATTTGGTTAAATTTGATATTATATGTACAGTATATAATATATATTTGGTGAAATTTGATATTTTATGGACAGTATATAATATATATTTGGTGAAATTTGATATTTCATGTACAGTATATAATATATTTTTGGTGTACTTTCATATTTTATGTACAGTATATAATATATATTTTTTGAAATTTGATATTATATGTACAGTATATAATATATATTTGGTGAAATTTGATATTTTATGGACAGTATATAATATATATTTGGTGAAATTTGATAATTTATGTACAGTATATAATATGTATTTGCTGTGTTTTCATATTTTATGTATAGTATATAATATACATTTGGTGAAATTTGATATTTTATATACAGTATATCAAATATACTTGGTGGAATTTGATATTTTATGTACAGTATGATATATGTATTTGGTGTACTTTCATAATTTATGTACAATATATATTATATATTTGGTTAAATTTGATATTTTGTGTACAGTATATAATATGCATTTGGTGTACTTTCATATTTTATTTACAGTATATAATATATATTTGCTGTACTTTGATATTTTATGTAGAGTATATAATATAAATTTGGTGTACTTTCATATTTTATGTACAGTAGATAACATATTTTTTGGGTACTTTCATATTTTAAGTACAGTATACAATATATATTTGGTGAAATTTGATATTTTATGTACAGTATATAATATATATGTGGTGAAATTTGATATTTTATGTACAGTATATAATATATTTTTGGTGTACTTTCATATTTTATGTATAGTATATAATATATATTTTTTGAAATTTGATTTTATATGTACAGTATATAATATATATTTGGTGAAATTTGATATTTTATGGACAGTATATAATATATATTTGGTGAAATTTGATATCTTATGGACAGTATATAATATGTATTTGCTGTATTTTCATATTTTATATATAGTATATAATATACATTTGGTGAAATTTGATATTTTATATACAGTATATCAAATATATTTGGTGAAATTTGATATTTTATGGACAGTATGATATATATATTTGGTGTACTTTCACAATTTATGTACAATATATATTATATATTTGGTTAAATTTGATATTTTGTGTACAGTATATAATATGCATTTGGTGTACTTTCATATTTTATTTACAGTATAAAATATATATTTGCTGTACTTTGATATTTTACGTAGAGTATATAATATAAATTTGGTGTACTTTCATATTTTATGTACAGTAGATAACATATTTTTGTGGTACTTTCATATTTTAAGTACAGTATACAATATATATTTGATGAAATTTGATATTTTATGTACAGTATATAATATATATTTGGTGAAATTTGATATTTTATGTACAGTATATAATATATTTTTGGTGTACTTTCATATTTTATGTACAGTATATAATATATATTTTTTGAAATTTGATATTATATGTACAGTATATAATATATATTTGGTGAAATTTGATATTTTATGGACAGTATATAATATATATTTGGTGAAATTTGATATTTTATGTAAAGTATATAATATATACTTGGTGTATTTTCATATTTTATGTACAGTATGTAATATATATTTTTTGAAATTTGATATTATATGTACAGTATTTAGTATATATTTGGTGAAATTTGATATTTCAAGGACAGTATATAATATATATTAGGTGAAATTTCATATTATATGTACAGTATATAATATATATTTGCTGTCTTTTCATATTTTATGTATAGTATATAATGCACATTTGCTGAAATTTGATATTTTATATACAGTATATCAAATATATTTGGTGAAATTTGATATTTTATGTACAGTATATTATATATAGTTGTTGAAATTTGATATTTTATGTACAGTATATAATGTATATTTGGTGAAATTTGATATTTCATATACAGTATATAATATATATTTGCTGTACTTTCATATTTTATATACAGTATGTCATATATATTTTGTGAAATTTGATATTTTATGCACTGTATATAATACATATTTAGTGTACTTTCATGTTTTATGTACAGTATATAGTATATATTAGGTGAAATTTGATGTTTTATATACAGTATATAATATATATTTCGTCTACTTTCATATTTCATATACAGTATAAAATAAATTTGGTGTACTTTCATATTTTATGTACAGCATATAATATATATTTGGTGTACTTTCATATTTTATGTACAGTAGATAACATATATTTGGTGGACTTTCATATATTATGTACAGTAGATAACATATATTTGGTGTACTTTCATATTTTATATACAGTATACAATATATATTTGGTGAAATTTGATATTTTCTGTACAGTATATAATATATATTTGGTGAAATTTGATATTTTATGTACAGTATATAATATATTTTTGGTGTAATTTCATATTTTATGTATAGTATATAATATATATTTTTTGAAATTTGATATTATATGTACAGTATATAATATATATTTGGTGAAATTTGATATTTTATGGACAGTATATAATATATATTTGGTGTACTTTCATATTTTATATACAGTATATAGTATATATTTTCTGAAATTTGATATTTTATGTACAGTATATAATATATATTTGGTGAAATTTGATATTTCATGTACGGCATTTAATATATATTTGTTGAAATTTGATATTTTATGTACAGTATATAATATATATTTGCTGTATTTTCATATTTTATGTATGGTATATAATATATATTTGGTGAAATTTGATATTTTATGCACAGCATATAATATATATTTGGTGAAATTTGATATTTTATGTACAGTATATAATGTATTTCTGGTGTACTTTCATATTTTATGAACAGGATATAATATATATTTTTTGAAATTTGATATTACATGTACAGTATATAATACATATTTGGTGTAATTTGATATTTTATGGACAGTATATAATATATATTTGGTGAAATTTGTTATTTTATGTACAGTATATAATATATATTTGGTGTACTTTCATCTTTTATGTACAGTATGTAATATATATTTTTTGAAATTTGATATTTTATGTACACTATATAATATATATTTTGTGGAATTTGATATTTTATGGACAGTATATAATATATTTTAGGTGAAATTTGATATTTTATGTACAGTATATAATATGTATTTGCTGTATTTTCATATTTTATTTATAGTATATAATATACATTTGGTGAAATTTGGTATTTTATATACAGTATTTCAAATATATTTGGTGAAATTTGATATTTTATGTACAGTATGATATATATATTTGGTGTACTTCCATAATTTATGTACAATATATATTATATATTTGGTTAAATTTGATATTTTGTGTACAGTATATAATATGCATTTGGTGAACTTTCATATTTTTTTACAGTATATAATATATATTTGCTGTACTTTGATATTTTATGTAGAGTATATAATATATATTTGGTGTACTTTCATATTTTATGTACAGTAGATAACATATTTTTGGGGAACTTTCATATTTTATGTACAGTATACAATATATATTTGGTGAAATTTGATATTTTCTGTACAGTATATAATATATATTTGGTGAAATTTGATATTTTATGTACAGTATATAATATATTTTTGGTGTACTTTCATATTTTATGTACAGTATATAATATATATTTTTTGAAATTTGATACATGTACAGTATATAATATATATTTGGTGAAATTTAATATTTTATGGACAGTATATAATATATATTTGGTGAAATTTGATATTTTATGTACAGTATATAATATGTATTTGCTGTGTTTTCATATTTTATGTATAGTATATAATATACATTTGGTGAAATTTGATATTTTATATACAGTATATCAAATATATTTGGTGAAATTAGATATTTTATGTACAGTATGATATATGTATTTGGTGTACTTTCATAATTTATGTACAATATATATTATATATTTGGTTAAATTTGATATTTTGTGTACAGTATATAATACGCATTTGGTGTACTTTCATATTTTATTTACAGTATATAATATATATTTGCTCTACTTTGATATTTTATGTAGAGTATATAATATAAATTTGGTGTACTTTCATGTTTTATGTACAGTAGATAACATATTTTTGGGGTACTTTCATATTTTAAGTACAGTATACAATATATATTTGGTGAAATTTGATATTTTATGTACAGTATATAATATATATTTGGTGAAATTTGATATTTTATGTACAGTATATAATATATTTTTGGTGTACTTTCATATTTTATGTACAGTATATAATATATATTTTTTGAAATTTGATATTATATGCACAGTCTATAATATATATTTGGTGAAATTTGATATTTTATGGACAGTATATAATATATATTTGGTGAAATTTGATATTTTATGGACAGTATATAATATGTATTTGCTGTGTTTTCATATTTTATGTATAGTATATAATATACATTTGGTGAAATTTGATATTTTATATACAGTATATCAAATATATTTGGTGAAATTTGATATTTTATGGACAGTATGATATATGTATTTGGTGTACTTTCATAATTTATGTACAATATATATTATATATTTGGTTAAATTTGATATTTTGTGTACAGTATATAATATGCATTTGGTGTACTTTCATATTTTATTTACAGTATATAATATATATTTGCTGTAGTTTGATATTTTATGTAGAGTATATAATATAAATTTGGTGTACTTTCATATTTTATGTACAGTAGATAACATATTTTTGGGGTACTTTCATATCTTATGTACAGTATGTAATATATATTTGGTTAAATTTGATATTATATGTACAGTATATAATTTATATTTGGTGAAATTTGATATTTTATGGACAGTATATAATATATATTTGGTGAAATTTGATATTTTATGTACAGCATATAATATATATTTGGTGTACTTTCATCTTTTATGAACAGTATGTAATATTTATTTTTTGAAATTTGATATTTTATGTACAGTATATAATATATATTTCGTGGAATTTGATATTTTATGGACAGTATATAATATATATTTGGTGAAATTTGATATTTTATGTACAGTATATAATATGTATTTGCTGTATTTTCATATTTTATGCATAGTATATAATATACATTTGGTGAAATTTGATATTTTATATACAGTATATCAAATATATTTGGTGAAATTTGATATTTTATGTACAGTATGATATATATATTTGGTGTACTTTCATAATTTATGTACAATATATATTATATATTTGGTTAAATTTGATATTTTGTGTGCAGTATATAATATGCATTTGGTGTACTTTCATATTTTATTTACAGTATATAATATATATTTGCTGTACTTTGATATTTTATGTAGAGTATATAATATAAATTTGGTGTACTTTCATGTTTTATGTACAGTAGATAACATATTATTGGGGTACTTTCATATTTTAAGTACAGTATACAATATATATTTGGTGAAATTTGATATGTTATGTACAGAATATAATATATATTTGGTGAAATTTGATATTTTATGTACAGTATATAATATATTTTTGGTGTACTTTCATATTTTATGTACAGTATATAATATATATTTTTTGAAATTTGATATTATATGCACAGTCTATAATATATATTTGGTGAAATTTGATATTTTATGGACAGTATATAATATATATTTGGTGAAATTTGATATTTTATGTACAGTATATAATATGTATTTGCTGTGTTTTCATATTTTATGTATAGTATATAATATACATTTGGTGAAATTTGATATTTTATATACAGTATATCAAATATATTTGGTGAAATTAGATATTTTATGTACAGTATGATATATGTATTTGGTGTACTTTCATAATTTATGTACAATATATATTATATATTTGGTTAAATTTGATATTTTGTGTACAGTATATAATACGCATTTGGTGTACTTTCATATTTTATTTACAGTATATAATATATATTTGCTCTACTTTGATATTTTATGTAGAGTATATAATATAAATTTGGTGTACTTTCATGTTTTATGTACAGTAGATAACATATTTTTGGGGTACTTTCATATTTTAAGTACAGTATACAATATATATTTGGTGAAATTTGATATTTTATGTACAGTATATAATATATATTTGGTGAAATTTGATATTTTATGTACAGTATATAATATATTTTTGGTGTACTTTCATATTTTATGTACAGTATATAATATATATTTTTTGAAATTTGATATTATATGCACAGTCTATAATATATATTTGGTGAAATTTGATATTTTATGGACAGTATATAATATATATTTGGTGAAATTTGATATTTTATGGACAGTATATAATATGTATTTGCTGTGTTTTCATATTTTATGTATAGTATATAATATACATTTGGTGAAATTTGATATTTTATATACAGTATATCAAATATATTTGGTGAAATTTGATATTTTATGGACAGTATGATATATGTATTTGGTGTACTTTCATAATTTATGTACAATATATATTATATATTTGGTTAAATTTGATATTTTGTGTACAGTATATAATATGCATTTGGTGTACTTTCATATTTTATTTACAGTATATAATATATATTTGCTGTAGTTTGATATTTTATGTAGAGTATATAATATAAATTTGGTGTACTTTCATATTTTATGTACAGTAGATAACATATTTTTGGGGTACTTTCATATCTTATGTACAGTATGTAATATATATTTGGTTAAATTTGATATTATATGTACAGTATATAATTTATATTTGGTGAAATTTGATATTTTATGGACAGTATATAATATATATTTGGTGAAATTTGATATTTTATGTACAGCATATAATATATATTTGGTGTAATTTCATCTTTTATGAACAGTATGTAATATTTATTTTTTGAAATTTGATATTTTATGTACAGTATATAATATATATTTCGTGGAATTTGATATTTTATGGACAGTATATAATATATATTTGGTGAAATTTGATATTTTATGTACAGTATATAATATGTATTTGCTGTATTTTCATATTTTATGTATAGTATATAATATACATTTGGTGAAATTTGATATTTTATATACAGTATATCAAATATATTTGGTGAAATTTGATATTTTATGTACAGTATGATATATATATTTGGTGTACTTTCATAATTTATGTACAATATATATTATATATTTGGTTAAATTTGATATTTTGTGTGCAGTATATAATATGCATTTGGTGTACTTTCATATTTTATTTACAGTATATAATATATATTTGCTGTACTTTGATATTTTATGTAGAGTATATAATATAAATTTGGTGTACTTTCATGTTTTATGTACAGTAGATAACATATTATTGGGGTACTTTCATATTTTAAGTACAGTATACAATATATATTTGGTGAAATTTGATATGTTATGTACAGAATATAATATATATTTGGTGAAATTTGATATTTTATGTACAGTATATAATATATTTTTGGTGTACTTTCATATTTTATGTACAGTATATAATATATATTTTTTGAAATTTGATATTATATGCACAGTCTATAATATATATTTGGTGAAATTTGATATTTTATGGACAGTATATAATATATATTTGGTGAAATTTGATATTTTATGTACAGTATATAATATGTATTTGCTGTGTTTTCATATTTTATGTATAGTATATAATATACATTTGGTGAAATTTGATATTTTATATACAGTATATCAAATATATTTGGTGAAATTAGATATTTTATGTACAGTATGATATATGTATTTGGTGTACTTTCATAATTTATGTACAATATATATTATATATTTGGTTAAATTTGATATTTTGTGTACAGTATATAATACGCATTTGGTGTACTTTCATATTTTATTTACAGTATATAATATATATTTGCTCTACTTTGATATTTTATGTAGAGTATATAATATAAATTTGGTGTACTTTCATGTTTTATGTACAGTAGATAACATATTTTTGGGGTACTTTCATATTTTAAGTACAGTATACAATATATATTTGGTGAAATTTGATATTTTATGCACAGTATATAATATATATTTGGTGAAATTTGATATTTTATGTACAGTATATAATATATTTTTGGTGTACTTTCATATTTTATGTACAGTATATAATATATATTTTTTGAAATTTGATATTATATGCACAGTCTATAATATATATTTGGTGAAATTTGATATTTTATGGACAGTATATAATATATATTTGGTGAAATTTGATATTTTATGGACAGTATATAATATGTATTTGCTGTGTTTTCATATTTTATGTATAGTATATAATATACATTTGGTGAAATTTGATATTTTATATACAGTATATCAAATATATTTGGTGAAATTTGATATTTTATGGACAGTATGATATATGTATTTGGTGTACTTTCATAATTTATGTACAATATATATTATATATTTGGTTAAATTTGATATTTTGTGTACAGTATATAATATGCATTTGGTGTACTTTCATATTTTATTTACAGTATATAATATATATTTGCTGTAGTTTGATATTTTATGTAGAGTATATAATATAAATTTGGTGTACTTTCATATTTTATGTACAGTAGATAACATATTTTTGGGGTACTTTCATATCTTATGTACAGTATGTAATATATATTTGGTTAAATTTGATATTATATGTACAGTATATAATTTATATTTGGTGAAATTTGATATTTTATGGACAGTATATAATATATATTTGGTGAAATTTGATATTTTATGTACAGCATATAATATATATTTGGTGTACTTTCATCTTTTATGAACAGTATGTAATATTTATTTTTTGAAATTTGATATTTTATGTACAGTATATAATATATATTTCGTGGAATTTGATATTTTATGGACAGTATATAATATATATTTGGTGAAATTTGATATTTTATGTACAGTATATAATATGTATTTGCTGTATTTTCATATTTTATGTATAGTATATAATATACATTTGGTGAAATTTGATATTTTATATACAGTATATCAAATATATTTGGTGAAATTTGATATTTTATGTACAGTATGATATATATATTTGGTGTACTTTCATAATTTATGTACAATATATATTATATATTTGGTTAAATTTGATATTTTGTGTGCAGTATATAATATGCATTTGGTGTACTTTCATATTTTATTTACAGTATATAATATATATTTGCTGTACTTTGATATTTTATGTAGAGTATATAATATAAATTTGGTGTACTTTCATGTTTTATGTACAGTAGATAACATATTATTGGGGTACTTTCATATTTTAAGTACAGTATACAATATATATTTGGTGAAATTTGATATGTTATATACAGAATATAATATATATTTGGTGAAATTTGATATTTTATGTACAGTATATAATATATTTTTGGTGTACTTTCATATTTTATGTACAGTATATAATATATATTTTTTGAAATTTGATATTATATGCACAGTCTATAATATATATTTGGTGAAATTTGATATTTTATGGACAGTATATAATATATATTTGGTGAAATTTGATATTTTATGTACAGTATATAATATGTATTTGCTGTGTTTTCATATTTTATGTATAGTATATAATATACATTTGGTGAAATTTGATATTTTATATACAGTATATCAAATATATTTGGTGAAATTAGATATTTTATGTACAGTATGATATATGTATTTGGTGTACTTTCATAATTTATGTACAATATATATTATATATTTGGTTAAATTTGATATTTTGTGTACAGTATATAATACGCATTTGGTGTACTTTCATATTTTATTTACAGTATATAATATATATTTGCTCTACTTTGATATTTTATGTAGAGTATATAATATAAATTTGGTGTACTTTCATGTTTTATGTACAGTAGATAACATATTTTTGGGGTACTTTCATATTTTAAGTACAGTATACAATATATATTTGGTGAAATTTGATATTTTATGTACAGTATATAATATATATTTGGTGAAATTTCATATTTTATGTACAGTATATAATATATTTTTGGTGTACTTTCATATTTTATGTACAGTATATAATATATATTTTTTGAAATTTGATATTATATGCACAGTCTATAATATATATTTGGTGAAATTTGATATTTTATGGACAGTATATAATATATATTTGGTGAAATTTGATATTTTATGGACAGTATATAATATGTATTTGCTGTGTTTTCATATTTTATGTATAGTATATAATATACATTTGGTGAAATTTGATATTTTATATACAGTATATCAAATATATTTGGTGAAATTTGATATTTTATGGACAGTATGATATATGTATTTGGTGTACTTTCATAATTTATGTACAATATATATTATATATTTGGTTAAATTTGATATTTTGTGTACAGTATATAATATGCATTTGGTGTACTTTCATATTTTATTTACAGTATATAATATATATTTGCTGTAGTTTGATATTTTATGTAGAGTATATAATATAAATTTGGTGTACTTTCATATTTTATGTACAGTAGATAACATATTTTTGGGGTACTTTCATATCTTATGTACAGTATGTAATATATATTTGGTTAAATTTGATATTATATGTACAGTATATAATTTATATTTGGTGAAATTTGATATTTTATGGACAGTATATAATATATATTTGGTGAAATTTGATATTTTATGTACAGCATATATTATATATTTGGTGTACTTTCATCTTTTATGAACAGTATGTAATATTTATTTTTTGAAATTTGATATTTTATGTACAGTATATAATATATATTTCGTGGAATTTGATATTTTATGGACAGTATATAATATATATTTGGTGAAATTTGATATTTTATGTACAGTATATAATATGTATTTGCTGTATTTTCATATTTTATGTATAGTATATAATATACATTTGGTGAAATTTGATATTTTATATACAGTATATCAAATATATTTGGTGAAATTTGATATTTTATGTACAGTATGATATATATATTTGGTGTACTTTCATAATTTATGTACAATATATATTATATATTTGGTTAAATTTGATATTTTGTGTGCAGTATATAATATGCATTTGGTGTACTTTCATATTTTATTTACAGTATATAATATATATTTGCTGTACTTTGATATTTTATGTAGAGTATATAATATAAATTTGGTGTACTTTCATGTTTTATGTACAGTAGATAACATATTATTGGGGTACTTTCATATTTTAAGTACAGTATACAATATATATTTGGTGAAATTTGATATGTTATGTACAGAATATAATATATATTTGGTGAAATTTGATATTTTATGTACAGTATATAATATATTTTTGGTGTACTTTCATATTTTATGTACAGTATATAATATATATTTTTTGAAATTTGATATTATATGCACAGTCTATAATATATATTTGGTGAAATTTGATATTTTATGGACAGTATATAATATATATTTGGTGAAATTTGATATTTTATGTACAGTATATAATATGTATTTGCTGTGTTTTCATATTTTATGTATAGTATATAATATACATTTGGTGAAATTTGATATTTTATATACAGTATATCAAATATATTTGGTGAAATTAGATATTTTATGTACAGTATGATATATGTATTTGGTGTACTTTCATAATTTATGTACAATATATATTATATATTTGGTTAAATTTGATATTTTGTGTACAGTATATAATACGCATTTGGTGTACTTTCATATTTTATTTACAGTATATAATATATATTTGCTCTACTTTGATATTTTATGTAGAGTATATAATATAAATTTGGTGTACTTTCATGTTTTATGTACAGTAGATAACATATTTTTGGGGTACTTTCATATTTTAAGTACAGTATACAATATATATTTGGTGAAATTTGATATTTTATGTACAGTATATAATATATATTTGGTGAAATTTGATATTTTATGTACAGTATATAATATATTTTTGGTGTACTTTCATATTTTATGTACAGTATATAATATATATTTTTTGAAATTTGATATTATATGCACAGTCTATAATATATATTTGGTGAAATTTGATATTTTATGGACAGTATATAATATATATTTGGTGAAATTTGATATTTTATGGACAGTATATAATATGTATTTGCTGTGTTTTCATATTTTATGTATAGTATATAATATACATTTGGTGAAATTTGATATTTTATATACAGTATATCAAATATATTTGGTGAAATTTGATATTTTATGGACAGTATGATATATGTATTTGGTGTACTTTCATAATTTATGTACAATATATATTATATATTTGGTTAAATTTGATATTTTGTGTACAGTATATAATATGCATTTGGTGTACTTTCATATTTTATTTACAGTATATAATATATATTTGCTGTAGTTTGATATTTTATGTAGAGTATATAATATAAATTTGGTGTACTTTCATATTTTATGTACAGTAGATAACATATTTTTGGGGTACTTTCATATCTTATGTACAGTATGTAATATATATTTGGTTAAATTTGATATTATATGTACAGTATATAATTTATATTTGGTGAAATTTGATATTTTATGGACAGTATATAATATATATTTGGTGAAATTTGATATTTTATGTACAGCATATAATATATATTTGGTGTAATTTCATCTTTTATGAACAGTATGTAATATTTATTTTTTGAAATTTGATATTTTATGTACAGTATATAATATATATTTCGTGGAATTTGATATTTTATGGACAGTATATAATATATATTTGGTGAAATTTGATATTTTATGTACAGTATATAATATGTATTTGCTGTATTTTCATATTTTATGTATAGTATATAATATACATTTGGTGAAATTTGATATTTTATATACAGTATATCAAATATATTTGGTGAAATTTGATATTTTATGTACAGTATGATATATATATTTGGTGTACTTTCATAATTTATGTACAATATATATTATATATTTGGTTAAATTTGATATTTTGTGTGCAGTATATAATATGCATTTGGTGTACTTTCATATTTTATTTACAGTATATAATATATATTTGCTGTACTTTGATATTTTATGTAGAGTATATAATATAAATTTGGTGTACTTTCATGTTTTATGTACAGTAGATAACATATTATTGGGGTACTTTCATATTTTAAGTACAGTATACAATATATATTTGGTGAAATTTGATATGTTATGTACAGAATATAATATATATTTGGTGAAATTTGATATTTTATGTACAGTATATAATATATTTTTGGTGTACTTTCATATTTTATGTACAGTATATAATATATATTTTTTGAAATTTGATATTATATGCACAGTCTATAATATATATTTGGTGAAATTTGATATTTTATGGACAGTATATAATATATATTTGGTGAAATTTGATATTTTATGTACAGTATATAATATGTATTTGCTGTGTTTTCATATTTTATGTATAGTATATAATATACATTTGGTGAAATTTGATATTTTATATACAGTATATCAAATATATTTGGTGAAATTAGATATTTTATGTACAGTATGATATATGTATTTGGTGTACTTTCATAATTTATGTACAATATATATTATATATTTGGTTAAATTTGATATTTTGTGTACAGTATATAATACGCATTTGGTGTACTTTCATATTTTATTTACAGTATATAATATATATTTGCTCTACTTTGATATTTTATGTAGAGTATATAATATAAATTTGGTGTACTTTCATGTTTTATGTACAGTAGATAACATATTTTTGGGGTACTTTCATATTTTAAGTACAGTATACAATATATATTTGGTGAAATTTGATATTTTATGTACAGTATATAATATATATTTGGTGAAATTTGATATTTTATGTACAGTATATAATATATTTTTGGTGTACTTTCATATTTTATGTACAGTATATAATATATATTTTTTGAAATTTGATATTATATGCACAGTCTATAATATATATTTGGTGAAATTTGATATTTTATGGACAGTATATAATATATATTTGGTGAAATTTGATATTTTATGGACAGTATATAATATGTATTTGCTGTGTTTTCATATTTTATGTATAGTATATAATATACATTTGGTGAAATTTGATATTTTATATACAGTATATCAAATATATTTGGTGAAATTTGATATTTTATGGACAGTATGATATATGTATTTGGTGTACTTTCATAATTTATGTACAATATATATTATATATTTGGTTAAATTTGATATTTTGTGTACAGTATATAATATGCATTTGGTGTACTTTCATATTTTATTTACAGTATATAATATATATTTGCTGTAGTTTGATATTTTATGTAGAGTATATAATATAAATTTGGTGTACTTTCATATTTTATGTACAGTAGATAACATATTTTTGGGGTACTTTCATATCTTATGTACAGTATGTAATATATATTTGGTTAAATTTGATATTATATGTACAGTATATAATTTATATTTGGTGAAATTTGATATTTTATGGACAGTATATAATATATATTTGGTGAAATTTGATATTTTATGTACAGCATATAATATATATTTGGTGTACTTTCATCTTTTATGAACAGTATGTAATATTTATTTTTTGAAATTTGATATTTTATGTACAGTATATAATATATATTTCGTGGAATTTGATATTTTATGGAGAGTATATAATATATATTTGGTGAAATTTGATATTTTATGTACAGTATATAATATGTATTTGCTGTATTTTCATATTTTATGTATAGTATATAATATACATTTGGTGAAATTTGATATTTTATATACAGTATATCAAATATATTTGGTGAAATTTGATATTTTATGTACAGTATGATATATATATTTGGTGTACTTTCAAAATTTATGTACAATATATATTATATATTTGGTTAAATTTGATATTTTGTGTGCAGTATATAATATGCATTTGGTGTACTTTCATATTTTATTTACAGTATATAATATATATTTGCTGTACTTTGATATTTTATGTAGAGTATATAATATAAATTTGGTGTACTTTCATGTTTTATGTACAGTAGATAACATATTATTGGGGTACTTTCATATTTTAAGTACAGTATACAATATATATTTGGTGAAATTTGATATGTTATGTACAGAATATAATATATATTTGGTGAAATTTGATATTTTATGTACAGTATATAATATATTTTTGGTGTACTTTCATATTTTATGTACAGTATATAATATATATTTTTTGAAATTTGATATTATATGCACAGTCTATAATATATATTTGGTGAAATTTGATATTTTATGGACAGTATATAATATATATTTGGTGAAATTTGATATTTTATGTACAGTATATAATATGTATGTGCTGTGTTTTCATATTTTATGTATAGTATATAATATACATTTGGTGAAATTTGATATTTTATATACAGTATATCAAATATATTTGGTGAAATTAGATATTTTATGTACAGTATGATATATGTATTTGGTGTACTTTCATAATTTATGTACAATATATATTATATATTTGGTTAAATTTGATATTTTGTGTACAGTATATAATACGCATTTGGTGTACTTTCATATTTTATTTACAGTATATAATATATATTTGCTCTACTTTGATATTTTATGTAGAGTATATAATATAAATTTGGTGTACTTTCATGTTTTATGTACAGTAGATAACATATTTTTGGGGTACTTTCATATTTTAAGTACAGTATACAATATATATTTGGTGAAATTTGATATTTTATGTACAGTATATAATATATATTTGGTGAAATTTGATATTTTATGTACAGTATATAATATATTTTTGGTGTACTTTCATATTTTATGTACAGTATATAATATATATTTTTTGAAATTTGATATTATATGTACAGTATATAATATATATTTGGTGAAATTTGATATTTTATGGACAGTATATAATATATATTTGGTGAAATTTGATATTTTATGTACAGTATATAATATGTATTTGCTGTATTTTCATATTTTATGTATAGTATATAATATACATTTGGTGAAATTTGATATTTTATATACAGTATATCAAATATATTTGGTGAAATTTGATATTTTATGGACAGTATGATATATATATTTGGTGTACTTTCACAATTTATGTACAATATATATTATATATTTGGTTAAATTTGATATTTTGTGTACAGTATATAATATGCATTTGGTGTACTTTCATATTTTATTTACAGTATATAATATATATTTGCTGTAGTTTGATATTTTATGTAGAGTATATAATATAAATTTGGTGTACTTTCATATTTTATGTACAGTAGATAACATATTTTTGGGGTACTTTCATATCTTATGTACAGTATGTAATATATATTTGGTTAAATTTGACATTATATGTAGAGTATATAATATATATTTGGTGAAATTTGATATTTTATGGACAGTATATAATGTATATTTGGTGAAATTTGATATTTTATGTACAGCATATAATATATATTTGGTGTACTTTCATCTTTTATGTACAGTATGTAATATTTATTTTTTGAAATTTGATATTTTATGTACAGTATGTAATATATATTTCATGGAATTTGATATTTTATGGACAGTATATAATATATATTTGGTGAAATTTGATATTTTATGTACAGTATATAATATGTATTTTTTGTAATTTCATATTTTATGTATAGTATATAATATACATTTGGTGAAATTTGATATTTTATATACAGTATATCAAATATATTTGGAGAAATTTGATATTTTATGTACAGTATGATATATATATTTGGTGTACTTTCATAATTTATGTACAATATATATTATATATTTGGTTAAATTTGATATTTTGTGTACAGTATATAATATGCATTTGGTGTACTTTCATATTTTATTTACAGTATATAATATATATTTGCTGTACTTTGATATTTTATGTAGAGTATATAATATAAATTTGGTGTGCTTTCATGTTTTATGTACAGTAGATAACATATTTTTGGGGTACTTTCATATTTTAAGTACAGTATACAATACATATTTGGTGAAATTTGATATGTTATGTACAGTATATAATATATATTTGGTGAAATTTGATATTTTATGTACAGTATATAATATATTTTTGGTGTACTTTCATATTTTATGTACAGTATATAATATATATTTTTTGAAATTTGATATTATATGCACAGTATATAATATATATTTGGTGAAATTTGATATTTTATGGACAGTATATAATATATATTTGGTGAAATTTGATATTTTATGTACAGTATATAATATGTATTTGCTGTGTTTTCATATTTTATGTATAGTATATAATATACATTTGGTGAAATTTGATATTTTATATACAGTATATCAAATATATTTGGTGAAATTTGATATTTTATGTACAGTATGATATATGTATTTGGTGTACTTTCATAATTTATGTACAATATATATTATATATTTGGTTAAATTTGATATTTTGTGTACAGTATATAATATGCATTTGGTGTACTTTCATATTTTATTTACAGTATATAATATATATTTGCTGTAGTTTGATATTTTATGTAGAGTATATAATATAAATTTGGTGTACTTTCATATTTCATGTACAGTAGATAACATATTTTTGGGGTACTTTCATATCTTATGTACAGTATGTAATATATATTTGGTTAAATTTGATATTATATGGACAGTATATAATATATATTTGGTGAAATTTGATATTTTATGGACAGTATATAATATATATTTGGTGAAATTTGATATTTTATGTACAGCATATAATATATATTTGGTGTACTTTCATCTTTTATGTACAGTATGTAATATTTATTTTTTGAAATTTGATATTTTATGTACAGTATATAATATATATTTCGTGGAATTTGATATTTTATGGACAGTATATAATATATATTTGGTGAAATTTGATATTTTATGTACAGTATATAATATGTATTTGCTGTATTTTCATATTTTATGTATAGTATATAATATACATTTGGTGAAATTTGATATTTTATATAGAGTATATCAAATATATTTGGTGAAATTTGATATTTTATGTACAGTATAATATATATATTTGGTGTACTTTCATAATTTATGTACAATATATATTATATATTTGGTTAAATTTGATATTTTGTGTACAGTATATAATATGCATTTGGTGTACTTTCATATTTTATTTACAGTATATAATATATATTTGCTCTACTTTGATATTTTATGTAGAGTATATAATATAAATTTGGTGTACTTTCATGTTTTATGTACAGTAGATAACATATTTTTGGGGTACTTTCATATTTTAAGTACAGTATACAATATATATTTGGTGAAATTTGATATGTTATGTACAGTATATAATATATATTTGGTGAAATTTGATATTTTATGTACAGTATATAATATATTTTTGGTGTACTTTCATATTTTATGTACAGTATATAATATATATTTTTTGAAATTTGATATTATATGCACAGTATATAATATATATTTGGTGAAATTTGATATTTTATGGACAGTATATAATATATATTTGGTGAAATTTGATATTTTATGTACAGTATATAATATGTATTTGCTGTGTTTTCATATTTTATGTATAGTATATAATATACATTTGGTGAAATTTGATATTTTATATACAGTATATCAAATATATTTGGTGAAATTTGATATTTTATGTACAGTATGATATATGTATTTGGTGTACTTTCATAATTTATGTACAATATATATTATATATTTGGTTAAATTTGATATTTTGTGTACAGTATATAATATGCATTTGGTGTACTTTCATATTTTATTTACAGTATATAATATATATTTGCTGTACTTTGATATTTTACGTAGAGTATATAATATAAATTTGGTGTACTTTCATATTTTATGTACAGTAGATAACATATTTTTGGGGTACTTTCATATTTTAAGTATAGTATACAATATATATTTGGTGAAATTTGATATTTTATGTACAGTATATAATATATATTTGGTGAAATTTGATATTTTATGTACAGTATATAATATATTTTTGGTGTACTTTCAAATTTTATGTACAGTATATAATATATATTTTTTGAAATTTGATATTATATGTACAGTATATAATATATATTTGGTGAAATTTGATATTTTATGGACAGTATATAATATATATTTGGTGAAATTTGATATTTTATGTACAGTATATAATATGTATTTGCTGTATTTTCATATTTTATGTATAGTATATAATATACATTTGGTGAAATTTGATATTTTATATACAGTATATCAAATATATTTGGTGAAATTTGATATTTTATGGACAGTATGATATATATATTTGGTGTAATTTCATAATTTATGTACAATATATATTATATATTTGGTTAAATTTGATATTTTGTGTACAGTATATAATATGCATTTGGTGTACTTTCATATTTTATTTACAGTATATAATATATATTTGCTGTACTTTGATATTTTATGTAGAGTATATAATATAAATTTGGTGTACTTTCATATTTTATGTACAGTAGATAACATATTTTTGGGGTACTTTCATATCTTATGTACAGTATGTAATATATATTTGGTTAAATTTGATATTATATGTACAGTATATAATATATATTTGGCGAAATTTGATATTTTATGGACAGTATATAATATATATTTGGTGAAATTTGATATTTTATGTACAGCATATAATATATATTTGGTGTACTTTCATCTTTTATGTACAGTATGTAATATTTATTTTTTGAAATTTGATATTTTATGTACAGTATATAATATATATTTCGTGGTATTTGATATTTCATGGACAGTATATAATATATATTTGGTGAAATTTGATATTTTATGTACAGTATATAATATGTATTTGCTGTATTTTCATATTTTATGTATAGTATATAATATACATTTGGTGAAATTTGATATTTTATATACAGTATATCAAATATATTTGGTGAAATTTGATATTTTATGTACAGTATGATATATATATTTGGTGTACTTTCATAATTTATGTACAATATATATTATATATTTGGTTAAATTTGATATTTTGTGTACAGTATATAATATGCATTTGGTGTACTTTCATATTTTATTTACAGTATATAATATATATTTGCTGTACTTTGATATTTTATGTAGAGTGTATAATATAAATTTGGTGTACTTTCATGTTTTATGTACAGTAGATAACATATTTTTGGGGTACTTTCATATTTTAAGTACAGTATACAATATATATTTGGTGAAATTTGATATTTTATGTACAGTATATAATATATATTTGGTGAAATTTGATATTTTATGTACAGTATATAATATATTTTTGGTGTACTTTCATATTTTATGTACAGTATATAATATATATTTTTTGAAATTTGATATTATATGTACAGTATATTATATATTTGGTGAAATTTGATATTTTATGTACAGTATATAATATGTATTTGCTGTGTTTTCATATTTTATGTATAGTATATAATATACATTTGGTGAAATTTGATATTTTATATACAGTATATCAAATATATTTGGTGAAATTTGATATTTTATGGACAGTATGATATATATATTTGGTGTACTTTCACAATTTATGTACAATATATATTATATATTTGGTTAAATTTGATATTTTGTGTACAGTGTATAATATGCATTTGGTGTACTTTCATATTTTATTTACAGTATATAATATATATTTCCTGTAGTTTGATATTTTATGTAGAGTATATAATATAAATTTGGTGTACTTTCATATTTTATGTACAGTAGATAACATATTTTTGGGGTACTTTCATATCTTATGTACAGTATGTAATATATATTTGGTTAAATTTGATATTATATGTACAGTATATAATATATATTTGGTGAAATTTGATATTTTATGGACAGTATATAATATATATTTGGTGAAATTTGATATTTTATGTACAGTATATAATATATTTTTGGTGTACTTTCATATTTTATGTACAGTATATAATATATATTTTTTGAAATTTGATATTATATGTACAGTATATAATATATATTTGGTGAAATTTGATATTTTATGGACAGTATATAATATATATTTGGTGAAATTTGATAATTTATGTACAGTATATAATATGTATTTGCTGTGTTTTCATATTTTATGTATAGTATATAATATACATTTGGTGAAATTTGATATTTTATATACAGTATATCAAATATATTTGGTGAAATTTGATATTTTATGTACAGTATGATATATGTATTTGGTGTACTTTCATAATTTTTGTACAATATATATTATATATTTGGTTAAATTTGATATTTTGTGTACAGTATATAATATGCATTTGGTGTACTATCATATTTTATTTACAGTATATAATATATATTTGCTGTACTTTGATATTTTATGTAGAGTATATAATATAAATTTGGTGTACTTTCATATTTTATGTACAGTAGATAACATATTTTTTGGGTACTTTCATATTTTAAGTACAGTATACAATATATATTTGGTGAAATTTGATATTTTATGTACAGTATATAATATATATGTGGTGAAATTTGATATTTTATGTACAGTATATAATATATTTTTGGTGTACTTTCATATTTTATGTATAGTATATAATATATATTTTTTGAAATTTGATATTATATGTACAGTATATAATATATATTTGGTGAAATTTGATATTTTATGGACAGTATATAATATATATTTGGTGAAATTTGATATTTTATGGACAGTATATAATATGTATTTGCTGTATTTTCATATTTTATGTATAGTATATAATATACATTTGGTGAAATTTGATATTTTATATACAGTATATCAAATATATTTGGTGAAATTTGATATTTTATGGACAGTATGATATATATATTTGGTGTACTTTCACAATTTATGTACAATATATATTATATATTTGGTTAAATTTGATATTTTGTGTACAGTATATAATATGCATTTGGTGTACTTTCATATTTTATTTACAGTATATAATATATATTTGCTGTAGTTTGATATTTTATGTAGAGTATATAATATAAATTTGGTGTACTTTCATATTTTATGTACAGTAGATAACATATTTTTGGGGTACTTTCATATCTTATGTACAGTATGTAATATATATTTGGTTAAATTTGATATTATATGTACAGTATATAATTTATATTTGGTGAAATTTGATATTTTATGGACAGTATATAATATATATTTGGTGAAATTTGATATTTTATGTACAGCATATAATATATATTTGGTGTACTTTCATCTTTTATGTACAGTATGTAATATTTATTTTTTGAAATTTGATATTTTATGTACAGTATATAATATATATTTCGTGGAATTTGATATTTTATGGACAGTATATAATATATATTTGGTGAAATTTGATATTTTATGTACAGTATATAATATGTATTTGCTGTATTTTCATATTTTATGTATAGTATATAATATACATTTGGTGAAATTTGATATTTTATATACAGTATATCAAATATATTTGGTGAAATTTGATATTTTATGTACAGTATGATATATATATTTGGTGTACTTTCATAATTTATGTACAATATATATTATATATTTGGTTAAATTTGATATTTTGTGTACAGTATATAATATGCATTTGGTGTACTTTCATATTTTATTTACAGTATATAATATATATTTGCTGTACTTTGATATTTTATGTAGAGTGTATAATATAAATTTGGTGTACTTTCATGTTTTATGTACAGTAGATAACATATTTTTGGGGTACTTTCATATTTTAAGTACAGTATACAATATATATTTGGTGAAATTTGATATTTTATGTACAGTATATAATATATATTTGGTGAAATTTGATATTTTATGTACAGTATATAATATATTTTTGGTGTACTTTCATATTTTATGTACAGTATATAATATATATTTTTTGAAATTTGATATTATATGTACAGTATATTATATATTTGGTGAAATTTGATATTTTATGTACAGTATATAATATGTATTTGCTGTGTTTTCATATTTTATGTATAGTATATAATATACATTTGGTGAAATTTGATATTTTATATACAGTATATCAAATATATTTGGTGAAATTTGATATTTTATGGACAGTATGATATATATATTTGGTGTACTTTCACAATTTATGTACAATATATATTATATATTTGGTTAAATTTGATATTTTGTGTACAGTGTATAATATGCATTTGGTGTACTTTCATATTTTATTTACAGTATATAATATATATTTCCTGTAGTTTGATATTTTATGTAGAGTATATAATATAAATTTGGTGTACTTTCATATTTTATGTACAGTAGATAACATATTTTTGGGGTACTTTCATATCTTATGTACAGTATGTAATATATATTTGGTTAAATTTGATATTATATGTACAGTATATAATATATATTTGGTGAAATTTGATATTTTATGGACAGTATATAATATATATTTGGTGAAATTTGATATTTTATGTACAGTATATAATATATTTTTGGTGTACTTTCATATTTTATGTACAGTATATAATATATATTTTTTGAAATTTGATATTATATGTACAGTATATAATATATATTTGGTGAAATTTGATATTTTATGGACAGTATATAATATATATTTGGTGAAATTTGATAATTTATGTACAGTATATAATATGTATTTGCTGTGTTTTCATATTTTATGTATAGTATATAATATACATTTGGTGAAATTTGATATTTTATATACAGTATATCAAATATATTTGGTGAAATTTGATATTTTATGTACAGTATGATATATGTATTTGGTGTACTTTCATAATTTTTGTACAATATATATTATATATTTGGTTAAATTTGATATTTTGTGTACAGTATATAATATGCATTTGGTGTACTATCATATTTTATTTACAGTATATAATATATATTTGCTGTACTTTGATATTTTATGTAGAGTATATAATATAAATTTGGTGTACTTTCATATTTTATGTACAGTAGATAACATATTTTTTGGGTACTTTCATATTTTAAGTACAGTATACAATATATATTTGGTGAAATTTGATATTTTATGTACAGTATATAATATATATGTGGTGAAATTTGATATTTTATGTACAGTATATAATATATTTTTGGTGTACTTTCATATTTTATGTATAGTATATAATATATATTTTTTGAAATTTGATATTATATGTACAGTATATAATATATATTTGGTGAAATTTGATATTTTATGGACAGTATATAATATATATTTGGTGAAATTTGATATTTTATGGACAGTATATAATATGTATTTGCTGTATTTTCATATTTTATGTATAGTATATAATATACATTTGGTGAAATTTGATATTTTATATACAGTATATCAAATATATTTGGTGAAATTTGATATTTTATGTACAGTATGATATATGTATTTGGTGTACTTTCATAATTTTTGTACAATATATATTATATATTTGGTTAAATTTGATATTTTGTGTACAGTATATAATATGCATTTGGTGTACTATCATATTTTATTTACAGTATATAATATATATTTGCTGTACTTTGATATTTTATGTAGAGTATATAATATAAATTTGGTGTACTTTCATATTTTATGTACAGTAGATAACATATTTTTTGGGTACTTTCATATTTTAAGTACAGTATACAATATATATTTGGTGAAATTTGATATTTTATGTACAGTATATAATATATATGTGGTGAAATTTGATATTTTATGTACAGTATATAATATATTTTTGGTGTACTTTCATATTTTATGTATAGTATATAATATATATTTTTTGAAATTTGATATTATATGTACAGTATATAATATATATTTGGTGAAATTTGATATTTTATGGACAGTATATAATATATATTTGGTGAAATTTGATATTTTATGGACAGTATATAATATGTATTTGCTGTATTTTCATATTTTATGTATAGTATATAATATACATTTGGTGAAATTTGATATTTTATATACAGTATATCAAATATATTTGGTGAAATTTGATATTTTATGGACAGTATGATATATATATTTGGTGTACTTTCACAATTTATGTACAATATATATTATATATTTGGTTAAATTTGATATTTTGTGTACAGTATATAATATGCATTTGGTGTACTTTCATATTTTATTTACAGTATATAATATATATTTGCTGTAGTTTGATATTTTATGTAGAGTATATAATATAAATTTGGTGTACTTTCATATTTTATGTACAGTAGATAACATATTTTTGGGGTACTTTCATATCTTATGTACAGTATGTAATATATATTTGGTTAAATTTGATATTATATGTACAGTATATAATTTATATTTGGTGAAATTTGATATTTTATGGACAGTATATAATATATATTTGGTGAAATTTGATATTTTATGTACAGCATATAATATATATTTGGTGTACTTTCATCTTTTATGTACAGTATGTAATATTTATTTTTTGAAATTTGATATTTTATGTACAGTATATAATATATATTTCGTGGAATTTGATATTTTATGGACAGTATATAATATATATTTGGTGAAATTTGATATTTTATGTACAGTATATAATATGTATTTGCTGTATTTTCATATTTTATGTATAGTATATAATATACATTTGGTGAAATTTGATATTTTATATACAGTATATCAAATATATTTGGTGAAATTTGATATTTTATGTACAGTATGATATATATATTTGGTGTACTTTCATAATTTATGTACAATATATATTATATATTTGGTTAAATTTGATATTTTGTGTACAGTATATAATATGCATTTGGTGTACTTTCATATTTTATTTACAGTATATAATATATATTTGCTGTACTTTGATATTTTATGTAGAGTGTATAATATAAATTTGGTGTACTTTCATGTTTTATGTACAGTAGATAACATATTTTTGGGGTAATTTCATATTTTAAGTACAGTATACAATATATATTTGGTGAAATTTGATATTTTATGTACAGTATATAATATATATTTGGTGAAATTTGATATTTTATGTACATTATATAATATATTTTTGGTGTACTTTCATATTTTATGTACAGTATATAATATATATTTTTTGAAATTTGATATTATATGTACAGTATATTATATATTTGGTGAAATTTGATATTTTATGTACAGTATATAATATGTATTTGCTGTGTTTTCATATTTTATGTATAGTATATAATATACATTTGGTGAAATTTGATATTTTATATACAGTATATCAAATATATTTGGTGAAATTTGATATTTTATGGACAGTATGATATATATATTTGGTGTACTTTCACAATTTATGTACAATATATATTATATATTTGGTTAAATTTGATATTTTGTGTACAGTGTATAATATGCATTTGGTGTACTTTCATATTTTATTTACAGTATATAATATATATTTCCTGTAGTTTGATATTTTATGTAGAGTATATAATATAAATTTGGTGTACTTTCATATTTTATGTACAGTAGATAACATATTTTTGGGGTACTTTCATATCTTATGTACAGTATGTAATATATATTTGGTTAAATTTGATATTATATGTACAGTATATAATATATATTTGGTGAAATTTGATATTTTATGGACAGTATATAATATATATTTGGTGAAATTTGATATTTTATGTACAGTATATAATATATTTTTGGTGTACTTTCATATTTTATGTACAGTATATAATATATATTTTTTGAAATTTGATATTATATGTACAGTATATAATATATATTTGGTGAAATTTGATATTTTATGGACAGTATATAATATATATTTGGTGAAATTTGATAATTTATGTACAGTATATAATATGTATTTGCTGTGTTTTCATATTTTATGTATAGTATATAATATACATTTGGTGAAATTTGATATTTTATATACAGTATATCAAATATATTTGGTGAAATTTGATATTTTATGTACAGTATGATATATGTATTTGGTGTACTTTCATAATTTTTGTACAATATATATTATATATTTGGTTAAATTTGATATTTTGTGTACAGTATATAATATGCATTTGGTGTACTATCATATTTTATTTACAGTATATAATATATATTTGCTGTACTTTGATATTTTATGTAGAGTATATAATATAAATTTGGTGTACTTTCATATTTTATGTACAGTAGATAACATATTTTTTGGGTACTTTCATATTTTAAGTACAGTATACAATATATATTTGGTGAAATTTGATATTTTATGTACAGTATATAATATATATGTGGTGAAATTTGATATTTTATGTACAGTATATAATATATTTTTGGTGTACTTTCATATTTTATGTATAGTATATAATATATATTTTTTGAAATTTGATATTATATGTACAGTATATAATATATATTTGGTGAAATTTGATATTTTATGGACAGTATATAATATATATTTGGTGAAATTTGATATTTTATGGACAGTATATAATATGTATTTGCTGTATTTTCATATTTTATGTATAGTATATAATATACATTTGGTGAAATTTGATATTTTATATACAGTATATCAAATATATTTGGTGAAATTTGATATTTTATGTACAGTATGATATATGTATTTGGTGTACTTTCATAATTTTTGTACAATATATATTATATATTTGGTTAAATTTGATATTTTGTGTACAGTATATAATATGCATTTGGTGTACTATCATATTTTATTTACAGTATATAATATATATTTGCTGTACTTTGATATTTTATGTAGAGTATATAATATAAATTTGGTGTACTTTCATATTTTATGTACAGTAGATAACATATTTTTTGGGTACTTTCATATTTTAAGTACAGTATACAATATATATTTGGTGAAATTTGATATTTTATGTACAGTATATAATATATATGTGGTGAAATTTGATATTTTATGTACAGTATATAATATATTTTTGGTGTACTTTCATATTTTATGTATAGTATATAATATATATTTTTTGAAATTTGATATTATATGTACAGTATATAATATATATTTGGTGAAATTTGATATTTTATGGACAGTATATAATATATATTTGGTGAAATTTGATATTTTATGGACAGTATATAATATGTATTTGCTGTATTTTCATATTTTATGTATAGTATATAATATACATTTGGTGAAATTTGATATTTTATATACAGTATATCAAATATATTTGGTGAAATTTGATATTTTATGGACAGTATGATATATATATTTGGTGTACTTTCACAATTTATGTACAATATATATTATATATTTGGTTAAATTTGATATTTTGTGTACAGTATATAATATGCATTTGGTGTACTTTCATATTTTATTTACAGTATATAATATATATTTGCTGTAGTTTGATATTTTATGTAGAGTATATAATATAAATTTGGTGTACTTTCATATTTTATGTACAGTAGATAACATATTTTTGGGGTACTTTCATATCTTATGTACAGTATGTAATATATATTTGGTTAAATTTGATATTATATGTACAGTATATAATAGATATTTGGTGAAATTTGATATTTTATGGACAGTATATAATATATATTTGGTGAAATTTGATATTTTATGTACAGCATATAATATATATTTGGTGTACTTTCATCTTTTATGTACAGTATGTAATATTTATTTTTTGAAATTTGATATTTTATGTACAGTATATAATATATATTTCGTGGAATTTGATATTTTATGGACAGTATATAATATATATTTGGTGAAATTTGATATTTTATGTACAGTATATAATATGTATTTGCTGTATTTTCATATTTTATGTATAGTATATAATATACATTTGGTGAAATTTGATATTTTATATACAGTATATCAAATATATTTGGTGAAATTTGATATTTTATGTACAGTATGATATATATATTTGGTGTACTTTCATAATTTATGTACAATATATATTATATATTTGGTTAAATTTGATATTTTGTGTACAGTATATAATATGCATTTGGTGTACTTTCATATTTTATTTACAGTATATAATATATATTTGCTGTACTTTGATATTTTATGTAGAGTGTATAATATAAATTTGGTGTACTTTCATGTTTTATGTACAGTAGATAACATATTTTTGGGGTACTTTCATATTTTAAGTACAGTATACAATATATATTTGGTGAAATTTGATATTTTATGTACAGTATATAATATATATTTGGTGAAATTTGATATTTTATGTACAGTATATAATATATTTTTGGTGTACTTTCATATTTTATGTACAGTATATAATATATATTTTTTGAAATTTGATATTATATGTACAGTATATTATATATTTGGTGAAATTTGATATTTTATGTACAGTATATAATATGTATTTGCTGTGTTTTCATATTTTATGTATAGTATATAATATACATTTGGTGAAATTTGATATTTTATATACAGTATATCAAATATATTTGGTGAAATTTGATATTTTATGGACAGTATGATATATATATTTGGTGTACTTTCACAATTTATGTACAATATATATTATATATTTGGTTAAATTTGATATTTTGTGTACAGTGTATAATATGCATTTGGTGTACTTTCATATTTTATTTACAGTATATAATATATATTTCCTGTAGTTTGATATTTTATGTAGAGTATATAATATAAATTTGGTGTACTTTCATATTTTATGTACAGTAGATAACATATTTTTGGGGTACTTTCATATCTTATGTACAGTATGTAATATATATTTGGTTAAATTTGATATTATATGTACAGTATATAATATATATTTGGTGAAATTTGATATTTTATGGACAGTATATAATATATATTTGGTGAAATTTGATATTTTATGTACAGTATATAATATATTTTTGGTGTACTTTCATATTTTATGTACAGTATATAATATATATTTTTTGAAATTTGATATTATATGTACAGTATATAATATATATTTGGTGAAATTTGATATTTTATGGACAGTATATAATATATATTTGGTAAAATTTGATAATTTATGTACAGTATATAATATGTATTTGCTGTGTTTTCATATTTTATGTATAGTATATAATATACATTTGGTGAAATTTGATATTTTATATACAGTATATCAAATATATTTGGTGAAATTTGATATTTTATGTACAGTATGATATATGTATTTGGTGTACTTTCATAATTTTTGTACAATATATATTATATATTTGGTTAAATTTGATATTTTGTGTACAGTATATAATATGCATTTGGTGTACTATCATATTTTATTTACAGTATATAATATATATTTGCTGTACTTTGATATTTTATGTAGAGTATATAATATAAATTTGGTGTACTTTCATATTTTATGTACAGTAGATAACATATTTTTTGGGTACTTTCATATTTTAAGTACAGTATACAATATATATTTGGTGAAATTTGATATTTTATGTACAGTATATAATATATATGTGGTGAAATTTGATATTTTATGTACAGTATATAATATATTTTTGGTGTACTTTCATATTTTATGTATAGTATATAATATATATTTTTTGAAATTTGATATTATATGTACAGTATATAATATATATTTGGTGAAATTTGATATTTTTTGGACAGTATATAATATATATTTGGTGAAATTTGATATTTTATGGACAGTATATAATATGTATTTGCTGTATTTTCATATTTTATGTATAGTATATAATATACATTTGGTGAAATTTGATATTTTATATACAGTATATCAAATATATTTGGTGAAATTTGATATTTTATGTACAGTATGATATATGTATTTGGTGTACTTTCATAATTTTTGTACAATATATATTATATATTTGGTTAAATTTGATATTTTGTGTACAGTATATAATATGCATTTGGTGTACTATCATATTTTATTTACAGTATATAATATATATTTGCTGTACTTTGATATTTTATGTAGAGTATATAATATAAATTTGGTGTACTTTCATATTTTATGTACAGTAGATAACATATTTTTTGGGTACTTTCATATTTTAAGTACAGTATACAATATATATTTGGTGAAATTTGATATTTTATGTACAGTATATAATATATATGTGGTGAAATTTGATATTTTATGTACAGTATATAATATATTTTTGGTGTACTTTCATATTTTATGTATAGTATATAATATATATTTTTTGAAATTTGATATTATATGTACAGTATATAATATATATTTGGTGAAATTTGATATTTTATGGACAGTATATAATATATATTTGGTGAAATTTGATATTTTATGGACAGTATATAATATGTATTTGCTGTATTTTCATATTTTATGTATAGTATATAATATACATTTGGTGAAATTTGATATTTTATATACAGTATATCAAATATATTTGGTGAAATTTGATATTTTATGGACAGTATGATATATATATTTGGTGTACTTTCACAATTTATGTACAATATATATTATATATTTGGTTAAATTTGATATTTTGTGTACAGTATATAATATGCATTTGGTGTACTTTCATATTTTATTTACAGTATATAATATATATTTGCTGTAGTTTGATATTTTATGTAGAGTATATAATATAAATTTGGTGTACTTTCATATTTTATGTACAGTAGATAACATATTTTTGGGGTACTTTCATATCTTATGTACAGTATGTAATATATATTTGGTTAAATTTGATATTATATGTACAGTATATAATTTATATTTGGTGAAATTTGATATTTTATGGACAGTATATAATATATATTTGGTGAAATTTGATATTTTATGTACAGCATATAATATATATTTGGTGTACTTTCATCTTTTATGTACAGTATGTAATATTTATTTTTTGAAATTTGATATTTTATGTACAGTATATAATATATATTTCGTGGAATTTGATATTTTATGGACAGTATATAATATATATTTGGTGAAATTTGATATTTTATGTACAGTATATAATATGTATTTGCTGTATTTTCATATTTTATGTATAGTATATAATATACATTTGGTGAAATTTGATATTTTATATACAGTATATCAAATATATTTGGTGAAATTTGATATTTTATGTACAGTATGATATATATATTTGGTGTACTTTCATAATTTATGTACAATATATATTATATATTTGGTTAAATTTGATATTTTGTGTACAGTATATAATATGCATTTGGTGTACTTTCATATTTTATTTACAGTATATAATATATATTTGCTGTACTTTGATATTTTATGTAGAGTGTATAATATAAATTTGGTGTACTTTCATGTTTTATGTACAGTAGATAACATATTTTTGGGGTACTTTCATATTTTAAGTACAGTATACAATATATATTTGGTGAAATTTGATATTTTATGTACAGTATATAATATATATTTGGTGAAATTTGATATTTTATGTACAGTATATAATATATTTTTGGTGTACTTTCATATTTTATGTACAGTATATAATATATATTTTTTGAAATTTGATATTATATGTACAGTATATTATATATTTGGTGAAATTTGATATTTTATGTACAGTATATAATATGTATTTGCTGTGTTTTCATATTTTATGTATAGTATATAATATACATTTGGTGAAATTTGATATTTTATATACAGTATATCAAATATATTTGGTGAAATTTGATATTTTATGGACAGTATGATATATATATTTGGTGTACTTTCACAATTTATGTACAATATATATTATATATTTGGTTAAATTTGATATTTTGTGTACAGTGTATAATATGCATTTGGTGTACTTTCATATTTTATTTACAGTATATAATATATATTTCCTGTAGTTTGATATTTTATGTAGAGTATATAATATAAATTTGGTGTACTTTCATATTTTATGTACAGTAGATAACATATTTTTGGGGTACTTTCATATCTTATGTACAGTATGTAATATATATTTGGTTAAATTTGATATTATATGTACAGTATATAATATATATTTGGTGAAATTTGATATTTTATGGACAGTATATAATATATATTTGGTGAAATTTGATATTTTATGTACAGTATATAATATATTTTTGGTGTACTTTCATATTTTATGTACAGTATATAATATATATTTTTTGAAATTTGATATTATATGTACAGTATATAATATATATTTGGTGAAATTTGATATTTTATGGACAGTATATAATATATATTTGGTGAAATTTGATAATTTATGTACAGTATATAATATGTATTTGCTGTGTTTTCATATTTTATGTATAGTATATAATATACATTTGGTGAAATTTGATATTTTATATACAGTATATCAAATATATTTGGTGAAATTTGATATTTTATGTACAGTATGATATATGTATTTGGTGTACTTTCATAATTTTTGTACAATATATATTATATATTTGGTTAAATTTGATATTTTGTGTACAGTATATAATATGCATTTGGTGTACTATCATATTTTATTTACAGTATATAATATATATTTGCTGTACTTTGATATTTTATGTAGAGTATATAATATAAATTTGGTGTACTTTCATATTTTATGTACAGTAGATAACATATTTTTTGGGTACTTTCATATTTTAAGTACAGTATACAATATATATTTGGTGAAATTTGATATTTTATGTACAGTATATAATATATATGTGGTGAAATTTGATATTTTATGTACAGTATATAATATATTTTTGGTGTACTTTCATATTTTATGTATAGTATATAATATATATTTTTTGAAATTTGATATTATATGTACAGTATATAATATATATTTGGTGAAATTTGATATTTTATGGACAGTATATAATATATATTTGGTGAAATTTGATATTTTATGGACAGTATATAATATGTATTTGCTGTATTTTCATATTTTATGTATAGTATATAATATACATTTGGTGAAATTTGATATTTTATATACAGTATATCAAATATATTTGGTGAAATTTGATATTTTATGTACAGTATGATATATGTATTTGGTGTACTTTCATAATTTTTGTACAATATATATTATATATTTGGTTAAATTTGATATTTTGTGTACAGTATATAATATGCATTTGGTGTACTATCATATTTTATTTACAGTATATAATATATATTTGCTGTACTTTGATATTTTATGTAGAGTATATAATATAAATTTGGTGTACTTTCATATTTTATGTACAGTAGATAACATATTTTTTGGGTACTTTCATATTTTAAGTACAGTATACAATATATATTTGGTGAAATTTGATATTTTATGTACAGTATATAATATATATGTGGTGAAATTTGATATTTTATGTACAGTATATAATATATTTTTGGTGTACTTTCATATTTTATGTATAGTATATAATATATATTTTTTGAAATTTGATATTATATGTACAGTATATAATATATATTTGGTGAAATTTGATATTTTATGGACAGTATATAATATATATTTGGTGAAATTTGATATTTTATGGACAGTATATAATATGTATTTGCTGTATTTTCATATTTTATGTATAGTATATAATATACATTTGGTGAAATTTGATATTTTATATACAGTATATCAAATATATTTGGTGAAATTTGATATTTTATGGACAGTATGATATATATATTTGGTGTACTTTCACAATTTATGTACAATATATATTATATATTTGGTTAAATTTGATATTTTGTGTACAGTATATAATATGCATTTGGTGTACTTTCATATTTTATTTACAGTATATAATATATATTTGCTGTAGTTTGATATTTTATGTAGAGTATATAATATAAATTTGGTGTACTTTCATATTTTATGTACAGTAGATAACATATTTTTGGGGTACTTTCATATCTTATGTACAGTATGTAATATATATTTGGTTAAATTTGATATTATATGTACAGTATATAATTTATATTTGGTGAAATTTGATATTTTATGGACAGTATATAATATATATTTGGTGAAATTTGATATTTTATGTACAGCATATAATATATATTTGGTGTACTTTCATCTTTTATGTACAGTATGTAATATTTATTTTTTGAAATTTGATATTTTATGTACAGTATATAATATATATTTCGTGGAATTTGATATTTTATGGACAGTATATAATATATATTTGGTGAAATTTGATATTTTATGTACAGTATATAATATGTATTTGCTGTATTTTCATATTTTATGTATAGTATATAATATACATTTGGTGAAATTTGATATTTTATATACAGTATATCAAATATATTTGGTGAAATTTGATATTTTATGTACAGTATGATATATATATTTGGTGTACTTTCATAATTTATGTACAATATATATTATATATTTGGTTAAATTTGATATTTTGTGTACAGTATATAATATGCATTTGGTGTACTTTCATATTTTATTTACAGTATATAATATATATTTGCTGTACTTTGATATTTTATGTAGAGTGTATAATATAAATTTGGTGTACTTTCATGTTTTATGTACAGTAGATAACATATTTTTGGGGTACTTTCATATTTTAAGTACAGTATACAATATATATTTGGTGAAATTTGATATTTTATGTACAGTATATAATATATATTTGGTGAAATTTGATATTTTATGTACAGTATATAATATATTTTTGGTGTACTTTCATATTTTATGTACAGTATATAATATATATTTTTTGAAATTTGATATTATATGTACAGTATATTATATATTTGGTGAAATTTGATATTTTATGTACAGTATATAATATGTATTTGCTGTGTTTTCATATTTTATGTATAGTATATAATATACATTTGGTGAAATTTGATATTTTATATACAGTATATCAAATATATTTGGTGAAATTTGATATTTTATGGACAGTATGATATATATATTTGGTGTACTTTCACAATTTATGTACAATATATATTATATATTTGGTTAAATTTGATATTTTGTGTACAGTGTATAATATGCATTTGGTGTACTTTCATATTTTATTTACAGTATATAATATATATTTCCTGTAGTTTGATATTTTATGTAGAGTATATAATATAAATTTGGTGTACTTTCATATTTTATGTACAGTAGATAACATATTTTTGGGGTACTTTCATATCTTATGTACAGTATGTAATATATATTTGGTTAAATTTGATATTATATGTACAGTATATAATATATATTTGGTGAAATTTGATATTTTATGGACAGTATATAATATATATTTGGTGAAATTTGATATTTTATGTACAGTATATAATATATTTTTGGTGTACTTTCATATTTTATGTACAGTATATAATATATATTTTTTGAAATTTGATATTATATGTACAGTATATAATATATATTTGGTGAAATTTGATATTTTATGGACAGCATATAATATATATTTGGTGAAATTTGATAATTTATGTACAGTATATAATATGTATTTGCTGTGTTTTCATATTTTATGTATAGTATATAATATACATTTGGTGAAATTTGATATTTTATATACAGTATATCAAATATATTTGGTGAAATTTGATATTTTATGTACAGTATGATATATGTATTTGGTGTACTTTCATAATTTTTGTACAATATATATTATATATTTGGTTAAATTTGATATTTTGTGTACAGTATATAATATGCATTTGGTGTACTATCATATTTTATTTACAGTATATAATATATATTTGCTGTACTTTGATATTTTATGTAGAGTATATAATATAAATTTGGTGTACTTTCATATTTTATGTACAGTAGATAACATATTTTTTGGGTACTTTCATATTTTAAGTACAGTATACAATATATATTTGGTGAAATTTGATATTTTATGTACAGTATATAATATATATGTGGTGAAATTTGATATTTTATGTACAGTATATAATATATTTTTGGTGTACTTTCATATTTTATGTACAGTATATAATATATAATTTTGAAATTTGATATTATATGTACACTATATAATATATATTTGGTGAAATTTGATATTTTATGGACAGTATATAATATATATTTGGTGAAATTTGATATTTTATGTACAGTATGTAATATGCATTTGCTGTGTTTTCATATTTTATGTATAGTATATAATATACATTTGGTGAAATTTGATATTTTATATACAGTATATCAAATATATTTGGTGAAATTTGATATTTTATGTACAGTATGATATATATATTTGGTGTACTTTCATAATTTATGTACAATATATATTATATATTTGGTTAAATTTGATATTTTGTGTACAGTATATAATATGCATTTGGTGTACTTTCATATTTTATTTACAGTATATAATATATATTTGCTGTACTTTGATATTTTATGTAGAGTATATAATATAAATTTGGTGTACTTTCATATTTTATGTACAGTAGATAACATATTTTTGGGGTACTTTCATATTTTAAGTACAGTATACAATATATATTTGGTGAAATTTGATATTTTATGTACAGTATATAATATATATTTGGTGAAATTTGATATTTTATGTACAGTATATAATATATTTTTGGTGTACTTTCATATTTTATGTACAGTATATAATATATATTTTTTGAAATTTGATATTATATGTACAGTATATAATATATATTTGGTGAAATTTGATATTTTATGGACAGTATATAATATATATTTGGTGAAATTTGATATTTTATGTACAGTATATAATATGTATTTGCTGTATTTTCATATTTTATGTATAGTATATAATATACATTTGGTGAAATTTGATATTTTATATACAGTATATCAAATATATTTGGTGAAATTTGATATTTTATGGACAGTATGATATATATATTTGGTGTACTTTCACAATTTATGTACAATGTATAATATATATTTGGTTAAATTTGATATTTTGTGTACAGTGTATAATATGCATTTGGTGTACTTTCATATTTTATTTACAGTATATAATATATATTTGCTGTAGTTTGATATTTTATGCAGAGTATATAATATAAATTTGGTGTACTTTCATATTTTATGTACAGTAGATAACATATTTTTGGGGTACTTTCATATCTTATGTACAGTATGTAATATATATTTGGTTAAATTTGATATTATATGTACAGTATATAATATATATTTGGTGAAATTTGATATTTTATGGACAGTATATAATATATATTTGGTGAAATTTGATATTTCATGTACAGTATATAATATATTTTTGGTGTACTTTCATATTTTATGTACAGTATATAATATATATTTTTTGAAATTTGATATTATATGTACAGTATATAATATATATTTGGTGAAATTTGATATTTTATGGACAGTATATAATATATATTTGGTGAAATTTGATAATTTATGTACAGTATATAATATGTATTTGCTGTGTTTTCATATTTTATGTATAGTATATAATATACATTTGGTGAAATTTGATATTTTATATACAGTATATCAAATATACTTGGTGGAATTTGATATTTTATGTACAGTATGATATATGTATTTGGTGTACTTTCATAATTTATGTACAATATATATTATATATTTGGTTAAATTTGATATTTTGTGTACAGTATATAATATGAATTTGGTGTACTTTCATATTTTATTTACAGTATATAATATATATTTGCTGTACTTTGATATTTTATGTAGAGTATATAATATAAATTTGGTGTACTTTCATATTTTATGTACAGTAGATAACATATTTTTTGGGTACTTTCATATTTTAAGTACAGTATACAATATATATTTGGTGAAATTTGATATTTTACGTACAGTATATAATATATATGTGGTGAAATTTGATATTTTATGTACAGTATATAATATATTTTTGGTGTACATTCATATTTTATGTATAGTATATAATATATATTTTTTGAAATTTGATTTTATATGTACAGTATATAATATATATTTGGTGAAATTTGATATTTTATGGACAGTATATAATATATATTTGGTGAAATTTGATATTTTATATACAGTATATAATATGTATTTGCTGTATTTTCATATTTTATGTATAGTATATAATATACATTTGGTGAAATTTGATATTTTATATACAGTATATCAAATATATTTGGTGAAATTTGATATTTTATGGACAGTATGATATATATATTTGGTGTACTTTCACAATTTATGTACAATATATATTATATATTTGGTTAAATTTGATATTTTGTGTACAGTATATAATATGCATTTGGTGTACTTTCATATTTTATTTACAGTATATAATATATATTTGCTTTACTTTGATATTTTATGTAGAGTATATAATATAAATTTGGTGTACTTTCATATTTTATGTACAGTAGATAACATATTTTTGGGGTACTTTCATATCTTATGTACAGTATGTAATATATATTTGGTTAAATTTGATATTATATGTACAGTATATAATTTATATTTGGTGAAATTTGATATTTTATGGACAGTATATAATATATATTTGGTGAAATTTGATATTTTATGTACAGCATATAATATATATTTGGTGTACTTTCATCTTTTATGTACAGTATGTAATATTTATTTTTTGAAATTTGATATTTTATGTACAGTATATAATGTATATTTCGTGGAATTTGATATTTTATGGACAGTATATAATATATATTTGGTGAAATTTGATATTTTATGTACAGTATATAATATGTATTTGCTGTATTTTCATATTTTATGTATAGTATATAATATACATTTGGTGAAATTTGATATTTTATATACAGTATATCAAATATATTTGGTGAAATTTGATATTTTATGTACAGTATGATATATATATTTGGTGTACTTTCATAATTTACGTACAATATATATTATATATTTGTTTAAATTTGATATTTTGTGTGCAGTATATAATATGCATTTGGTGTACTTTCATATTTTATTTACAGTATATAATATATATTTGCTGTACTTTGATATTTTATGTAGAGTATATAATATAAATTTGGTGTACTTTCATGTTTTATGTACAGTAGATATATTTTTGGGGTACTTTCATATTTTAAGTACAGTATACAATATATATTTGGTGAAATTTGATATTTTATGTACAGTATATAATATATATTTGGTGAAATTTGATATTTTATGTACAGTATATAATATATTTTTGGTGTACTTTCATATTTTATGTACAGTATATAATATATATTTTTTGAAATTTGATATTAAATGTACACTATATAATATATATTTGGTGAAATTTGATATTTTATGGACAGTATATAATATATATTTGGTGAAATTTGATATTTTATGTACAGTATGTAATATGCATTTGCTGTGTTTTCATATTTTATGTATAGTATATAATATACATTTGGTGAAATTTGATATTTTATATACAGTATATCAAATATATTTGGTGAAATTTGATATTTTATGTACAGTATGATATATGTATTTGGTGTACTTTCATAATTTATGTACAATATATATTATATATTTGGTTAAATTTGATATTTTGTGTACAGTATATAATATGCATTTGGTGTACTTTCATATTTTATTTACAGTATATAATATATATTTGCTGTACTTTGATATTTTATGTAGAGTATATAATATAAATTTGGTGTACTTTCATATTTTATGTACAGTAGATAACATATTTTTTGGGTACTTTCATATTTCAAGTACAGTATACAATATATATTTGGTGAAATTTGATATTTTATGTACAGTATATAATATATATGTGGTGAAATTTGATATTTTATGTACAGTATATAATATATTTTTGGTGTACTTTCATATTTTATGTATAGTATATAATATATATTTTTTGAAATTTGATTTTATATGTACAGTATATAATATATATTTGGTGAAATTTGATATTTTATGGACAGTATATAATATATATTTGGTGAAATTTGATATTTTATGTACAGTATATAATATGTATTTGCTGTATTTTCATATTTTATATATAGTATATAATATACATTTGGTGAAATTTGATATTTTATATACAGTATATCAAATATATTTGGTGAAATTTGATATTTTATGGACAGTATGATATATATATTTGGTGTACTTTCACAATTTATGTACAATATATATTATATATTTGGTTAAATTTGATATTTTGTGTACAGTATATAATATGCATTTGGTGTACTTTCATATTTTATTTACAGTATAAAATATATATTTGCTGTACTTTGATATTTTACGTAGAGTATATAATATAAATTTGGTGTACTTTCATATTTTATGTACAGTAGATAACATATTTTTGTGGTACTTTCATATTTTAAGTACAGTATACAATATATATTTGATGAAATTTGATATTTTATGTACAGTATATAATATATATTTGGTGAAATTTGATATTTTATGTACAGTATATAATATATTTTTGGTGTACTTTCATATTTTATGTACAGTATATAATATATATTTTTTGAAATTTGATATTATATGTACAGTATATAATATATATTTGGTGAAATTTGATATTTTATGGACAGTATATAATATATATTTGGTGAAATTTGATATTTTATGTAAAGTATATAATATATACTTGGTGTATTTTCATATTTTATGTACAGTATGTAATATATATTTTTTGAAATTTGATATTATATGTACAGTATTTAGTATATATTTGGTGAAATTTGATATTTCAAGGACAGTATATAATATATATTAGGTGAAATTTCATATTATATGTACAGTATATAATATATATTTGCTGTCTTTTCATATTTTATGTATAGTATATAATGCACATTTGCTGAAATTTGATATTTTATATACAGTATATCAAATATATTTGGTGAAATTTGATATTTTATGTACAGTATATTATATATAGTTGTTGAAATTTGATATTTTATGTACAGTATATAATGTATATTTGGTGAAATTTGATATTTCATATACAGTATATAATATATATTTGCTGTACTTTCATATTTTATATACAGTATATCATATATATTTTGTGAAATTTGATATTTTATGCACTGTATATAATACATATTTAGTGTACTTTCATGTTTTATGTACAGTATATAGTATATATTAGGTGAAATTTGATGTTTTATATACAGTATATAATATATATTTCGTCTACTTTCATATTTCATATACAGTATAAAATAAATTTGGTGTACTTTCATATTTTATGTACAGCATATAATATATATTTGGTGTACTTTCATATTTTATTTACAGTAGATAACATATATTTGGTGTACTTTCATATTTTATATACAGTATACAATATATATTTGGTGAAATTTGATATTTTCTGTACAGTATACAATATATATTTGGTGAAATTTGATATTTTATGTACAGTATATAATATATATTTGGTGAAATTTGATATTTTATGTACAGTATATAATATATTTTTGGTGTAATTTCATATTTTATGTATAGTATATAATATATATTTTTTGAAATTTGATATTATATGTACAGTATATAATATATATTTGGTGAAATTTGATATTTTATGGACAGTATATAATATATATTTGGTGTACTTTCATATTTTATATACAGTATATAGTATATATTTTCTGAAATTTGATATTTTATGTACAGTATATAATATATATTTGGTGAAATTTGATATTTCATGTACGGCATTTAATATATATTTGTTGAAATTTGATATTTTATGTACAGTATATAATATATATTTGCTGTATTTTCATATTTTATGTATGGTATATAATATATATTTGGTGAAATTTGATATTTTATGCACAGCATATAATATATATTTGGTGAAATTTGATATTTTATGTACAGTATATAATGTATTTCTGGTGTACTTTCATATTTTATGAACAGGATATAATATATATTTTTTGAAATTTGATATTACATGTACAGTATATAATACATATTTGGTGTAATTTGATATTTTATGGACAGTATATAATATATATTTGGTGAAATTTGTTATTTTATGTACAGTATATAATATATATTTGGTGTACTTTCATCTTTTATGTACAGTATGTAATATATATTTTTTGAAATTTGATATTTTATGTACACTATATAATATATATTTTGTGGAATTTGATATTTTATGGACAGTATATAATATATTTTAGGTGAAATTTGATATTTTATGTACAGTATATAATATGTATTTGCTGTATTTTCATATTTTATTTATAGTATATAATATACATTTGGTGAAATTTGGTATTTTATATACAGTATTTCAAATATATTTGGTGAAATTTGATATTTTATGTACAGTATGATATATATATTTGGTGTACTTTCATAATTTATGTACAATATATATTATATATTTGGTTAAATTTGATATTTTGTGTACAGTATATAATATGCATTTGGTGAACTTTCATATTTTTTTACAGTATATAATATATATTTGCTGTACTTTGATATTTTATGTAGAGTATATAATATATATTTGGTGTACTTTCATATTTTATGTACAGTAGATAACATATTTTTGGGGAACTTTCATATTTTATGTACAGTATACAATATATATTTGGTGAAATTTGATATTTTCTGTACAGTATATAATATATATTTGGTGAAATTTGATATTTTATGTACAGTATATAATATATTTTTGGTGTACTTTCATATTTTATGTACAGTATATAATATATATTTTTTGAAATTTGATACATGTACAGTATATAATATATATTTGGTGAAATTTGATATTTTATGGACAGTATATAATATATATTTGGTGAAATTTGATATTTTATGGACAGTATATAATATGTATTTGCTGTGTTTTCATATTTTATGTATAGTATATAATATACATTTGGTGATATTTGATATTTTATATACAGTATATCAAATATATTTGGTGAAATTTGATATTTTATGTTCAGTATGGTATATGTATTTGGTGTACTTTCATAATTTATGTACTATATATCATATATTTGGTTAAATTTGATATTTTGTGTACAGTATATAATATGCATTTGGTGTACTTTCATATTTTATTTACAGTATATAATATATATTTGCTGTACTTTGATATTTTATATAGAGTATATAATATAAATTTGGTGTACTTTCATATTTTATGTACAGTAGATAACATATTTTTGGGGTACTTTCATATTTTAAGTACAGTATACAATATATATTTGGTGAAATTTGATATTTTATGTACAGTATATAATATATATTTGGTGAAATTTGATATTTTATGTACAGTATATAATATATTTTTGGTGTACTTTCATATTTTATGTACAGTATATAATATATATTTTTTGAAATTTGATATTATATGTACAGTATATAATATATATTTGGTGAAATTTGATATTTTATGGACAGTATATAATATATATTTGGTGAAATTTGATATTTTATGTACAGTATATAATATGTATTTGCTGTATTTTCATATTTTATGTATAGTATATAATATACATTTGGTGAAATTTGATATTTTATATACAGTATATCAAATATATTTGGTGAAATTTGATATTTTATGGACAGTATGATATATATATTTGGTGTACTTTCACAATTTATGTACAATATATATTATATATTTGGTTAAATTTGATATTTTGTGTACAGTATATAATATGCATTTGGTGTACTTTCATATTTTATTTACAGTATATAATATATATTTGCTGTAGTTTGATATTTTATGTAGAGTATATAATATAAATTTGGTGTACTTTCATATTTTATGTACAGTAGATAACATATTTTTGGGGTACTTTCATATCTTATGTACAGTATGTAATATATATTTGGTTATTTTACGTAGAGTATATAATATAAATTTGGTGTACTTTCATTTTTTATGTACAGTAGATAACATATTTTTGGGGTACTTTCATATTTTAAGTACAGTATACAATATATATTTGGTGAAATTTGATATTTTATGTACAGTATATAATATATATTTGGTGAAATTTGATATTTTATGTACAGTATATAATATATTTTTGGTGTACTTTCATATTTTATGTACAGTATATAATATATATTTTTTGAAATTTGATATTATATGTAGAGTATATAATATATATTTGGTGAAATTTGATATTTTATGGACAGTATATAATATATATTTGGTGAAATTTGATATTATATGTACAGTATATAATATGTATTTGCTGTGTTTTCATATTTTATGTATAGTATATAATATACATTTGGTGAAATTTGATATTTTATATACAGTATATCAAATATATTTGGTGAAATTTGATATTTTATGTACAGTATGATATATGTATTTGGTGTACTTTCATAATTTATGTACAATATATATTATATATTTGGTTAAATTTGATATTTTGTGTACAGTATATAATATGCATTTGGTGTACTTTCATATTTTATTTACAGTATATAATATATATTTGCTGTACTTTGATATTTTATGTAGAGTATATAATATAAATTTGGTGTACTTTCATATTTTATGTACAGTAGATAACATATTTTTGGGGTACTTTCATATTTTAAGTACAGTATACAATATATATTTGGTGAAATTTGATATTTTATGTACAGTATATAATATATATTTGGTGAAATTTGATATTTTATGTACAGTATATAATATATTTTTGGTGTACTTTCATATTATATGTACAGTATATAATATATATTTTTTGAAATTTGATATTATATGTACAGTATATAATATATATTTGGTGAAATTTGATATTTTATGGACAGTATATAATATATATATGGTGAAATTTGATATTTTATGTACAGTATATAATATGTATTTGCTGTATTTTCATATTTTATGTATAGTATATAATATACATTTGGTGAAATTTGATATTTTATATACAGTATATCAAATATATTTGGTGAAATTTGATATTTTATGGACAGTATGATATATATATTTGGTGTACTTTCACAATTTATGTACAATATATATTATATATTTGGTTAAATTTGATATTTTGTGTACAGTATATAATATGCATTTGGTGTACTTTCATATTTTATTTACAGTATATAATATATATTTGCTGTAGTTTGATATTTTATGTAGAGTATATAATATAAATTTGGTGTACTTTCATATTTTATGTACAGTAGATAACATATTTTTGGGGTACTTTCATATCTTATGTACAGTATGTAATATATATTTGGTTAAATTTGATATTATATGTACAGTATATAATTTATATTTGGTGAAATTTGATATTTTATGGACAGTATATAATATATATTTGGTGAAATTTGATATTTTATGTACAGCATATAATATATATTTGGTGTACTTTCATCTTTTATGTACAATATGTAATATTTATTTTTTGAAATTTGATATTTTATGTACAGTATATAATATATATTTCGTGGAATTTGATATTTTATGGACAGTATATAATATATATTTGGTGAAATTTGATATTTTATGTACAGTATATAATATGTATTTGCTGTATTTTCATATTTTATGTATAGTATATAATATACATTTGGTGAAATTTGATATTTTATATACAGTATATCAAATATATTTGGAGAAATTTGATATTTTATGTACAGTATGATATATATATTTGGTGTATTTTCATAATTTATGTACAATATATATTATATATTTATTAAATTTGATATTTTGTGTGCAGTATATAATATGCATTTGGTGTACTTTCATATTTTATTTACAGTATATAATATATATTTGCTGTACTTTGATATTTTATGTAGAGTATATAATATATATTTGGTGTACTTTCATGTTTTATGTACAGTAGATAACATATTATTGGGGTACTTTCATATTTTAAGTACAGTATACAATATATATTTGGTGAAATTTGATATGTTATGTACAGAATATAATATATAATTGGTGAAATTTTATATTTTATGTACAGTATATAATATATTTTTGGTGTACTTTCATATTTTATGTACAGTATATAATATATATTTTTTGAAATATGATATTATATGCACAGTCTATAATATATATTTGTTGAAATTTGATATTTTATGGACAGTATATAATATATATTTGGTGAAATTTGATATTTTATGTACAGTATATAATATGTATTTGCTGTGTTTTCATATTTTATGTATAGTATATAATATACATTTGGTGAAATTTGATATTTTATATACAGTATATCAAATATATTTGGTGAAATTAGATATTTTATGTACAGTATGATATATGTATTTGGTGTACTTTCATAATTTATGTACAATATATATTATATATTTGGTTAAATTTGATATTTTGTGTACAGTATATAATATGCATTTGGTGTACTTTCATATTTTATTTACAGTATATAATATATATTTGCTGTACTTTGATATTTTATGTAGAGTATATAATATAAATTTGGTGTACTTTCATATTTTATGTACAGTAGATAACATATTTTTGGGGTACTTTCATATTTTAAGTACAGTATACAATATATATTTGGTGAAATTTGATATTTTATGTACAGTATATAATATATATTTGGTGAAATTTGATATTTTATGTACAGTATATAATATATTTTTGGTGTACTTTCATATTTTATGTACAGTATATAATATATATTTTTTGAAATTTAATATATGTACAGTATATAATATATATTTGGTGAAATTTGATATTTTATGGACAGTATATAATATATATATGGTGAAATTTGATATTTTATGTACAGTATATAATATGTATTTGCTGTATTTTCATATTTTATGTATAGTATATAATATACATTTGGTTAAATTTGATATTTTATATACAGTATATCAAATATATTTGGTGAAATTTGATATTTTATGGACAGTATGATATATATATTTGGTGTACTTTCACAATTTATGTACAATATATATTATATATTTGGTTAAATTTGATATTTTGTGTACAGTATATAATATGCATTTGGTGTACTTTCATATTTTATTTACAGTATATAATATATATTTGTTGTAGTTTGATATTTTATGTAGAGTATATAATATAAATTTGGTGTACTTTCATATTTTATGTACAGTAGATAACATATTTTTGGGGTACTTTCATATCTTATGTACAGTATGTAATATATATTTGGTTAAATTTGATATTATATGTACAGTATATAATTTATATTTGGTGAAATTTGATATTTTATGGACAGTATATAATATATATTTGGTGAAATTTGATATTTTATGTACAGCATATAATATATATTTGGTGTACTTTCATCTTTTATGTACAGTATGTAATATTTATTTTTTGAAATTTGATATTTTATGTACAGTATATAATATATATTTCGTGGAATTTGATATTTTATGGACAGTATATAATATATATTTGGTGAAATTTGATATTTTATGTACAGTATATAATATGTATTTGCTGTATTTTCATATTTTATGTATACTATATAATATACATTTGGTGAAATTTGATATTTTATATACAGTATATCAAATATATTTGGTGAAATTTGATATTTTATGTACAGTATGATATATATATTTGGTGTACTTTCATAATTTATGTACAATATATATTATATATTTGGTTAAATTTGATATTTTGTGTGCAGTATATAATATGCATTTGGTGTACTTTCATATTTTATTTACAGTATATAATATATATTTGCTGTACTTTGATATTTTATGTAGAGTATATAATATAAATTTGGTGTACTTTCATGTTTTATGTACAGTAGATAACATATTATTGGGGTACTTTCATATTTTAAGTACAGTATACAATATATATTTGGTGAAATTTGATATGTTATGTACAGAATATAATATATATTTGGTGAAATTTGATATTTTATGTACAGTATATAATATATTTTTGGTGTACTTTCATATTTTATGTACAGTATATAATATATATTTTTTGAAATATGATATTATATGCACAGTCTATAATATATATTTGTTGAAATTTGATATTTTATGGACAGTATATAATATATATTTGGTGAAATTTGATATTTTATGTACAGTATATAATATGTATTTGCTGTGTTTTCATATTTTATGTATAGTATATAATATACATTTGGTGAAATTTGATATTTTATATACAGTATATCAAATATATTTGGTGAAATTAGATATTTTATGTACAGTATGATATATGTATTTGGTGTACTTTCATAATTTATGTACAATATATATTATATATTTGGTTAAATTTGATATTTTGTGTACAGTATATAATATGCATTTGGTGTACTTTCATATTTTATTTACAGTATATAATATATATTTGCTGTACTTTGATATTTTATGTAGAGTATATAATATAAATTTGGTGTACTTTCATATTTTATGTACAGTAGATAACATATTTTTGGGGTACTTTCATATTTTAAGTACAGTATACAATATATATTTGGTGAAATTTGATATTTTATGTACAGTATATAATATATATTTGGTGAAATTTGATATTTTATGTACAGTATATAATATATTTTTGGTGTACTTTCATATTTTATGTACAGTATATAATATATATTTTTTGAAATTTAATATATGTACAGTATATAATATATATTTGGTGAAATTTGATATTTTATGGACAGTATATAATATATATATGGTGAAATTTGATATTTTATGTACAGTATATAATATGTATTTGCTGTATTTTCATATTTTATGTATAGTATATAATATACATTTGGTTAAATTTGATATTTTATATACAGTATATCAAATATATTTGGTGAAATTTGATATTTTATGGACAGTATGATATATATATTTGGTGTACTTTCACAATTTATGTACAATATATATTATATATTTGGTTAAATTTGATATTTTGTGTACAGTATATAATATGCATTTGGTGTACTTTCATATTTTATTTACAGTATATAATATATATTTGTTGTAGTTTGATATTTTATGTAGAGTATATAATATAAATTTGGTGTACTTTCATATTTTATGTACAGTAGATAACATATTTTTGGGGTACTTTCATATCTTATGTACAGTATGTAATATATATTTGGTTAAATTTGATATTATATGTACAGTATATAATTTATATTTGGTGAAATTTGATATTTTATGGACAGTATATAATATATATTTGGTGAAATTTGATATTTTATGTACAGCATATAATATATATTTGGTGTACTTTCATCTTTTATGTACAGTATGTAATATTTATTTTTTGAAATTTGATATTTTATGTACAGTATATAATATATATTTCGTGGAATTTGATATTTTATGGACAGTATATAATATATATTTGGTGAAATTTGATATTTTATGTACAGTATATAATATGTATTTGCTGTATTTTCATATTTTATGTATACTATATAATATACATTTGGTGAAATTTGATATTTTATATACAGTATATCAAATATATTTGGTGAAATTTGATATTTTATGTACAGTATGATATATATATTTGGTGTACTTTCATAATTTATGTACAATATATATTATATATTTGGTTAAATTTGATATTTTGTGTGCAGTATATAATATGCATTTGGTGTACTTTCATATTTTATTTACAGTATATAATATATATTTGCTGTACTTTGATATTTTATGTAGAGTATATAATATAAATTTGGTGTACTTTCATGTTTTATGTACAGTAGATAACATATTATTGGGGTACTTTCATATTTTAAGTACAGTATACAATATATATTTGGTGAAATTTGATATGTTATGTACAGAATATAATATATATTTGGTGAAATTTGATATTTTATGTACAGTATATAATATATTTTTGGTGTACTTTCATATTTTATGTACAGTATATAATATATATTTTTTGAAATTTGATATTATATGCACAGTCTATAATATATATTTGGTGAAATTTGATATTTTATGGACAGTATATAATATATATTTGGTGAAATTTGATATTTTATGTACAGTATATAATATGTATTTGCTGTGTTTTCATATTTTATGTATAGTATATAATATACATTTGGTGAAATTTGATATTTTATATACAGTATATCAAATATATTTGGTGAAATTTGATATTTTATGGACAGTATGATATATGTATTTGGTGTACTTTCATAATTTATGTACAATATATATTATATATTTGGTTAAATTTGATATTTTGTGTACAGTATATAATATGCATTTGGTGTACTTTCATATTTTATTTACAGTATATAATATATATTTGCTGTAGTTTGATATTTTATGTAGTAGTATATAATATACATTTGGTGAAATTTGATATTTTATATACAGTATATCAAATATATTTGGTGAAATTTGATATTTTATGGACAGTATGATATATATATTTGGTGTACTTTCACAATTTATGTAAAATATACATTATATATTTGGTTAAATTTGATATTTTGTGTACAGTATATAATATGCATTTGGTGTACTTTCATATTTTATTTACAGTATATAATATATATTTGCTGTAGTTTGATATTTTATGTAGAGTATATAATATAAATTTGGTGTACTTTCATATTTTATGTACAGTAGATAACATATTTTTGGGGTACTTTCATATCTTATGTACAGTATGTAATATATATTTGGTTAAATTTGATATTATATGTACAGTATATAATATATATTTGGTGAAATTTGATATTTTATGGACAGTATATAATATATATTTGGTGAAATTTGATATTTTATGTACAGCATATAATATATATTTGGTGTACTTTCATCTTTTATGTACAGTATGTAATATTTATTTTTTGAAATTTGATATTTTATGTACAGTATATAATATATATTTCGTGGAATTTGATATTTTATGGACAGTATATAATATATATTTGGTGAAATTTGATATTTTATGTACAGTATATAATATGTATTTGCTGTATTTTCATATTTTATGTATAGTATATAATATACATTTGGTGAAATTTGATATTTTATATACAGTATATCAAATATATTTGGTGAAATTAGATATTTTATGTACAGTATGATATATATATTTGGTGTACTTTCATAATTTATGTACAATATATATTATATATTTCGTTAAATTTGATATTTTGTGTACAGTATATAATATGCATTTGGTGTACTTTCATATTTTATTTACAGTATATAATATATATTTGCTGTACTTTGATATTTTACGTAGAGTATATAATATAAATTTGGTGTACTTTCATATTTTATGTACAGTAGATAACATATTTTTGGGGTACTTTCATATTTTAAGTACAGTATACAATATATATTTGGTGAAATTTGATATTTTATGTACAGTATATAATATATATTTGGTGAAATTTGATATTTTATGTACAGTATATAATATATTTTTGGTGTACTTTCATATTTTATGTACAGCATATAATATATATTTTTTGAAATTTGATATTATATGTACAGTATATTATATATATTTGGTGAAATTTGATATTTTATGGACAGTATATAATATATATTTGGTGAAATTTGATATTTTATGTACAGTATATAATATGTATTTGCTGTATTTTCATATTTTATGTATAGTATATAATATACGTTTGGTGAAATTTGATATTTTATATACAGTATATCAAATATATTTGGTGAAATTTGATATTTTATGGACAGTATGATATATATATTTGGTGAACTTTCACAATTTATGTACAATATATATTATATATTTGGTTAAATTTGATATTTTGTGTACAGTATATAATATGCATTTGGTGTACTTTCATATTTTATTTACAGTATATAATATATATTTGCTGTAGTTTGATATTTTATGTAGAGTATATAATATAAATTTGGTGTACTTTCATATTTTATGTACAGTAGATAACATATTTTTGGGGTACTTTCATATCTTATGTAGAGTATGTAATATATATTTGGTTAAATTTGATATTATATGTACAGTATATAATATATATTTGGTGAAATTTGATATTTTATGGACAGTATATAATATATATTTGGTGAAATTTGACATTTTATGTACAGCATATAATATATATTTGGTGTACTTTCATCTTTTATGTACAGTATGTAATATTTATTTTTTGAAATTTGATATTTTATGTACAGTATATAATATATATTTCGTGGAATTTGATATTTTATGGACAGTATATAATATATATTTGGTGAAATTTGATATTTTATGTACAGTATATAATATGTATTTGCTGTATTTTCATATTTTATGTATAGTATATAATATACATTTGGTGAAATTTGATATTTTATATACAGTATATCAAATATATTTGGTGAAATTTGATATTTTATGTACAGTATGATATATATATTTGGTGTACTTTCATAATTTATGTACAATATATATTATATATTTGGTTAAATTTGATATTTTGTGTACAGTATATAATATGCATTTGGTGTACTTTCATATTTTATTTACAGTATATAATATATATTTGCTGTACTTTGATATTTTATGTATAGTATATAATATAAATTTGGTGTACTTTCATGTTTTATGTACAGTAGATAACATATTTTTGGAGTACTTTCATATTTTAAGTACAGTATACAATATATATTTGGTGAAATTTGATATTTTATGTACAGTATATAATATATATTTGGTGAAATTTGATATTTTATGTACAGTATATAATATATTTTTGGTGTACTTTCATATTTTATGTACAGTATATAATATATATTTTTTGAAATTTGATATTATATGTACAGTATATAATATATATTTGGTGAAATTTGATATTTTATGAACAGTATATAATATATATTTGGTGAAATTTGATATTTTATGTACAGTATGTAATATGTATTTGCTGTGTTTTCATATTTTATGTATAGTATATAATATACATTTGGTGAAATTTGATATTTTATATACAGTATATCAAATATATTTGGTGAAATTTGATATTTTATGTACAGTATGATATATGTATTTGGTGTACTTTCATAATTTATGTACAATATATATTATATATTTGGTTAAATTTGATATTTTGTGTACAGTATATAATATGCATTTGGTGTACTTTCATATTTTATTTACAGTATATAATATATATTTGCTGTACTTTGATATTTTATGTAGAGTATATAATATAAATTTGGTGTACTTTCATATTTTATGTACAGTAGATAACATATTTTTGGGGTACTTTCATATTTTAAGTACAGTATACAATATATATTTGGTGAAATTTGATATTTTATGTACAGTATATAATATATATTTGGTGAAATTTGATATTTTATGTACAGTATATAATATATTTTTGGTGTACTTTCATATTTTATGTACAGTATATAATATATATTTTTTGAAATTTGATATTATATGTACAGTATATAATATATATTTGGTGAAATTTGATATTTTATGGACAGTATATAATATATATTTGGTGAAATTTGATATTTTATGTACAGTATATAATATGTATTTGCTGTATTTTCATATTTTATGTATAGTATATAATATACATTTGGTGAAATTTGATATTTTATATACAGTATATCAAATATATTTGGTGAAATTTGATATTTTATGGACAGTATGATATATATATTTGGTGTACTTTCACAATTTATGTACAATATATATTATATATTTGGTTAAATTTGATATTTTGTGTACAGTATATAATATGCATTTGGTGTACTTTCATATTTTATTTACATGATATAATATATATTTGCTGTAGTTTGATATTTTATGTAGAGTATATAATATAAATTTGGTGTACTTTCATATTTTATGTACAGTAGATAACATATTTTTGGGGTACTTTCATATCTTATGTACAGTATGTAATATATATTTGGTTAAATTTGATATTATATGTACAGTATATAATATATATTTGGTGAAATATGATATTTTATGGACAGTATATAATATATATTTGGTGAAATTTGACATTTTATGTACAGCATATAATATATATTTGGTGTACTTTCATCTTTTATGTACAGTATGTAATATTTATTTTTTGAAATTTGATATTTTATGTACAGTATATAATATATATTTCGTGGAATTTGATATTTTATGGACAGTATATAATATATATTTGGTGAAATTTGATATTTTATGTACAGTATATAATATGTATTTGCTGTATTTTCATATTTTATGTATAGTATATAATATACATTTGGTGAAATTTGTTATTTTATATACAGTATATCAAATATATTTGGTGAAATTTGATATTTTATGTACAGTATGATATATATATTTGGTGTACTTTCATAATTTATGTACAATATATATTACATATTTGGTTAAATTTGATATTTTGTGTACAGTATATAATATGCATTTGGTGTACTTTCATATTTTATTTACAGTATATAATATATATTTGCTGTACTTTGATATTTTATGTAGAGTATATAATATAAATTTGGTGTACTTTCATGTTTTATGTACAGTAGATAACATATTTTTGGGGTACTTTCATATTTTAAGTACAGTATACAATATATATTTGGTGAAATTTGATATTTTATGTACAGTATATAATATATATTTGGTGAAATTTGATATTTTATGTACAGTATATAATATATTTTTGGTGTACTTTCATATTTTATATACAGTATATAATATATATTTTTTGAAATTTGATATTATATGTACAGTATATAATATATATTTGGTGAAATTTGATATTTTATGAACAGTATATAATATATATTTGGTGAAATTCGATATTTTATGTACAGTATGTAATATGTATTTGCTGCGTTTTCATATTTTATGTATAGTATATAATATACATTTGGTGAAATTTGATATTTTATATACAGTACATCAAATATATTGGGTGAAATTTGATATTTTATGTACAGTATTATATATATATTTGGTGTACTTTCATAATTTATGTACAATATATATTATATATTTGGTTAAATTTGATATTTTGTGTACAGTATATAATATGCATTTGGTGTACTTTCATATTTTATTTACAGTATATAATATATATTTGCTGTAGTTTGATATTTTATGTAGAGTATATAATATAAATTTGGTGTACTTTCATATTTTATGTACAGTAGATAACATATTTTTGGGGTACTTTCATATCTTATGTACAGTATGTAATATATATTTGGTTAAATTTGATATTATATGTACAGTATATAATATATATTTGGTGAAATTTGATATTTTATGGACAGTATATAATATATATTTGGTGAAATTTGATATTTTATGTACAGCATATAATATATATTTGATGTACTTTCATCTTTTATGTACAGTATGTAATATTTATTTTTTGAAATTTGATATTTTATGTACAGTATATAATATATATTTCGTGGAATTTGATATTTTATGGACAGTATATAATATATATTTGGTGAAATTTGATATTTTATGTACAGTATATAATATGTATTTGCTGTATTTTCATATTTTATGTATAGTATATAATATACATTTGGTGAAATTTGATATTTTATATACAGTATATCAAATATATTGGGTGAAATTTGATATTTTATGTACAGTATGATATATATATTTGGTGTACTTTCATAATTTATGTACAATATATATTATATATTTGGTTAAATTTGATATTTTGTGTACAGTATATAATATGCATTTGGTGTACTTTCATATTTTATTTACAGTATATAATATATATTTGCTGTACTTTGATATTTTATGTAGAGTATATAATATAAATTTGGTGTACTTTCGTGTTTTATGTACAGTAGATAACATATTTTTGGGGTACTTTCATATTTTAAGTACAGTATACAATATATATTTGGTGAAATTTGATATTTTATGTACAGTATATAATATATATTTGGTGAAATTTGATATTTTATGTACAGTATATAATATATTTTTGGTGTACTTTCATATTTTATGTACAGTATATAATATATATTTTTTGAAATTTGATATTATATGTACAGTATATAATATATATTTGGTGAAATTTGATATTTTATGGACAGTATATAATATATATTTGGTGAAATTTGATATTTTATGTACAGTATATAATATGTATTTGCTGTGTTTTCATATTTTATGTATAGTATATAATATACATTTGGTAAAATTTGATATTTTATATACAGTATATCAAATATATTTGGTGAAATTTGATATTTTATGTACAGTATATAATATATATTTGGTGAAATTTGATATTTTATGTACAGTATATAACATATTTTTGGGGTACTTTCATATTTTATGTACAGTATACAATATATATTTGGTGAAATTTGATATTTTATGTACAGTATATAAAATATATTTGGTGAAATTTGATATTTTATGTACAGAACATAATATATTTTTGGTGTACTTTCATCTTTTATGTACAGTATATAATATATATTTTTTGAAATTTGATATTATATGTACAGTATATAATATATATTTGGTGAAATTTGATATATTATGGACAGTATATAATATATATTTGGTGAAATTTGATATTTTATGTACAGTATATAATATGTATTTGCTGTATTTTCATATTTTATGTATAGTATATAATATACATTTGGTGAAATTTGATATTTTATATACAGTATATCAAATATATTTGGTGAAATTTTATATTTTATGGACAGTATGATATATATATTTGGTGTACTTTCACAATTTATGTACAATATATATTATATATTTGGTTAAATTTGATATTTTGTGTACAGTATATAATATGCATTTGGTGTACTTTCATATTTCATTTACAGTATATAATATATATTTGCTGTAGTTTGATATTTTATGTAGAGTATATAATATAAATTTGGTGTACTTTCATATTTTATGTACAGTAGATAACATATTTTTGGGGTACTTTCATATCTTATGTACAGTATGTAATATATATTTGGTTAAATTTCATATTATATGTACAGTATATAATATATATTTGGTGAAATTTGATATTTTATGGACAGTATATAATATATATTTGGTGAAATTTGATATTTTATGTACAGCATATAATATATATTTTTTGAACTTTCATCTTTTATGTACAGTATGTAATATTTATTTTTTGAAAATTGATATTTTATGTACAGTATATAATATATATTTCGTGGAATTTGATATTTTATGGACAGTATATAATATATATTTGGTGAAATTTGATATTTTATGTACAGTACATAATATGTATTTGCTGTATTTTCATATTTTATGTATAGTATATAATATACATTTGGTGAAATTTGATATTTTATATACAGTATATCAAATATATTTGGTGAAATTTGATATTTTATGTACAGTATGATATATATATTTGGTGTACTTTCATAATTTATGTACAATATATATTATATATTTGGTTAAATTTGATATTTTGTGTACAGTATATAATATGCATTTGGTGTACTTTCATATTTTATGTACAGTATATAATATATATTTGCTGTACTTTGATATTTTATGTAGAGTATATAATATAAATTTGGTGTACTTTCATGTTTTATGTACAGTAGATAACATATTTTTGGGGTACTTTCATATTTTAAGTACAGTATACAATATATATTTGGTGAAATTTGATATTTTATGTACAGTATATAATATATATTTGGTGAAATTTGATATTTTATGTACAGTATATAATATATTTTTGGTGTACTTTCATATTTTATGTACAGTATATAATATATATTTTTTGAAATTTGATATTATATGTACAGTATATAATACATATTTGGTGAAATTTGATATTTTATGGACAGTATATAATATATATTTGGTGAAATTTGATATTTTATGTACAGTATATAATATGTATTTGTTGTATTTTCATATTTTATGTATAGTATATAATATACATTTGGTGAAATTTGATATATTATATACAGTATATCAAATATATTTGGTGAAATTTGATATTTTATGGACAGTATGATATATATATTTGGTGTACTTTCACAATTTATGTACAATATATATTATATATTTGGTTAAATTTGATATTTTGTGTACAGTATATAATATGCATTTGGTGTACTTTCATATTTTATTTACAGTATATAATATATATTTGCTGTAGTTTGATATTTTAAGTAGAGTATATAATATAAATTTGGTGTACTTTCATATTTTATGTACAGTAGATAACATATTTTTGGGGTACTTTCATATCTTATGTACAGTATGTAATATATATTTGGTTAAATTTGATATTATATGTACAGTATATAATATATATTTGGTGACATTTGATATTTTATGGACAGTATATAATATATACTTGGTGAAATTTGATATTTTATGTACAGCATATAATATATATTTGGTGTACTTCCATCTTTTATGTACAGTATGTAATATTTATTTTTTGAAATTTTATATTTTATGTACAGTATATAATATATATTTCGTGGAATTTGATATTTTATGGACAGTATATAATATATATTTGGTGAAATTTGATATTTTATGTACAGTATATAATATGTATTTGCTGTGTTTTCATATTTTATGTATAGTATATAATATACACTTGGTGAAATTTGATATTTTATATACAGTATATCAAATATATTTGGTGTAATTTGATATTTTATGTACAGTATTATATATATATTTGGTGTACTTTCATAATTTATGTACAATATATATTATATATTTGGTTAAATTTGATATTTTGTGTACAGTATATAATATGCATTTGGTGTACTTTCATATTTTATTTACAGTATATAATATATATTTGCTGTACTTTGATATTTTATGTAGAGTATATAATATAAATTTGGTGTACTTTCATGTTTTATGTACAGTAGATAACATATTTTTGGGGTACTTTCATATTATAAGTACAGGATACAATATATATTTGGTGAAATTTGATATTTTATGGACAGTATATAATATATATTTGGTGAAATTTGATATTTTATGTACAGTATATAATATGTATTTGCTGTGTTTTCATATTTTATGTATAGTATATAATATACATTTGGTAAAATTTGATATTTTATATACAGTATATCAAATATATTTGGTGAAATTTGATATTTTATGTACAGTATATAATATATATTTGGTGAAATTTGATATTTTATGTACAGTATATAACATATTTTTGGGGTACTTTCATATTTCATGTACAGTATACAATATATATTTGGTGAAATTTGATATTTTATGTACAGTATATAAAATATATTTGGTGAAATTTGATATTTTATGTACAGAACATAATATATTTTTGGTGTACTTTCATCTTTTATGTACAGTATATAATATATATTTTTTGAAATTTGATATTATATGTACAGTATATAATATATATTTGGTGAAATTTGATATATTATGCACAGTATATAATATATATTTGGTGAAATTTGATATTTTATGTACAGTATATAATATGTATTTGCTGTATTTTCATATTTTATGTATAGTATATAATATACATTTGGTGAAATTTGATATTTTGTATACAGTATATCAAATATATTTGGTGAAATTTTATATTTTACGGCCAGTATGATATATATATTTGGTGTACTTTCACAATTTATGTACAATATATATTATATATTTGGTTAAATTTGATATTTTGTGTACAGTATATAATATGCATTTGGTGTACTTTCATATTTTATTTACAGTATATAATATATATTTGCTGTACTTTGATATTTTATGTAGAGTATATAATATAAATTTGGTGTACTTTCATATTTTATGTACAGTAGATAACATATTTTTGGGGTACTTTCATATCTTATGTACAGTATGTAATATATATTTGGTTAAATTTCATATTATATGTACAGTATATAATATATATTTGGTGAAATTTGATATTTTATGGACAGTATATAATATATATTTGGTGAAATTTGATATTTTATGTACAGTATATAATATGTATTTGCTGTATTTTCATATTTTATGTATAGTATATAATATACATTTGGTGAAATTTGATATTTTATATACAGTATATCAAATATATTTGGTGAAATTTGATATTTTATGTACAGTATGATATATATATTTGGTGTACTTTCATAATTTATGTACAATATATATTATATATTTGGTTAAATTTGATATTTTGTGTACAGTATATAATATGCATTTGGTGTACTTTCATATTTTATGTACAGTATATAATATATATTTGCTGTACTTTGATATTTTATGTAGAGTATATAATATAAATTTGGTGTACTTTCATGTTTTATGTACAGTAGATAACATATTTTTGGGGTACTTTCATATTTTAAGTACAGTATACAATATATATTTGGTGAAATTTGATATTTTATGTACAGTATATAATATATATTTGGTGAAATTTAATATTTTATGTACAGTATATAATATATTTTTGGTGTACTTTCATATTTTATGTACAGTATATAATATATATTTTTTGAAATTTGATATTATATGTACAGTATATAATATATATTTGGTGAAATTTGATATTTTATGGACAGTATATAATATATATTTGGTGAAATTTGATATTTTATGTACAGTATATAATATGTATTTGTTGTATTTTCATATTTTATGTATAGTATATAATATACATTTGGTGAAATTTGATATTTTATATACAGTATATCAAATATATTTGGTGAAATTTGATATTTTATGGACAGTATGATATATATATTTGGTGTACTTTCACAATTTATGTACAATATATATTATATATTTGGTTAAATTTGATATTTTGTGTACAGTATATAATATGCATTTGGTGTACTTTCATATTTTATTTACAGTATATAATATATATTTGCTGTAGTTTGATATTTTAAGTAGAGTATATAATATAAATTTGGTGTACTTTCATATTTTATGTACAGTAGATAACATATTTTTGGGGTACTTTCATATCTTATGTACAGTATGTAATATATATTTGGTTAAATTTGATATTATATGTACAGTATATAATATATATTTGGTGACATTTGATATTTTATGGACAGTATATAATATATACTTGGTGAAATTTGATATTTTATGTACAGCATATAATATATATTTGGTGTACTTCCATCTTTTATGTACAGTATGTAATATTTATTTTTTGAAATTTTATATTTTATGTACAGTATATAATATATATTTCGTGGAATTTGATATTTTATGGACAGTATATAATATATATTTGGTGAAATTTGATATTTTATGTACAGTATATAATATGTATTTGCTGTGTTTTCATATTTTATGTATAGTATATAATATACACTCGGTGAAATTTGATATTTTATATACAGTATATCAAATATATTTGGTGTAATTTGATATTTTATGTACAGTATTATATATATATTTGGTGTACTTTCATAATTTATGTACAATATATATTATATATTTGGTTAAATTTGATATTTTGTGTACAGTATATAATATGCATTTGGTGTACTTTCATATTTTATGTACAGTATATAATATATATTTGCTGTACTTTGATATTTTATGTAGAGTATATAATATAAATTTGGTGTACTTTCATGTTTTATGTACAGTAGATAACATATTTTTGGGGTACTTTCATATTTTAAGTACAGTATACAATATATATTTGGTGAAATTTGATATTTTATGTACAGTATATAATATATATTTGGTGAAATTTGATATTTTATGTACAGTATATAATATATTTTTGGTGTACTTTCATATTTTATGTACAGTATATAATATATATTTTTTGAAATTTGATATTATATGTACAGTATATAATATATATTTGGTGAAATTTGATATTTTATGGACAGTATATAATATATATTTGGTGAAATTTGATATTTTATGTACAGTATATAATATGTATTTGTTGTATTTTCATATTTTATGTATAGTATATAATATACATTTGGTGAAATTTGATATTTTATATACAGTATATCAAATATATTTGGTGAAATTTGATATTTTATGGACAGTATGATATATATATTTGGTGTACTTTCACAATTTATGTACAATATATATTATATATTTGGTTAAATTTGATATTTTGTGTACAGTATATAATATGCATTTGGTGTACTTTCATATTTTATTTACAGTATATAATATATATTTGCTGTAGTTTGATATTTTAAGTAGAGTATATAATATAAATTTGGTGTACTTTCATATTTTATGTACAGTAGATAACATATTTTTGGGGTACTTTCATATCTTATGTACAGTATGTAATATATATTTGGTTAAATTTGATATTATATGTACAGTATATAATATATATTTGGTGACATTTGATATTTTATGGACAGTATATAATATATGCTTGGTGAAATTTGATATTTTATGTACAGCATATAATATATATTTGGTGTACTTCCATCTTTTATGTACAGTATGTAATATTTATTTTTTGAAATTTTATATTTTATGTACAGTATATAATATATATTTCGTGGAATTTGATATTTTATGGACAGTATATAATATATATTTGGTGAAATTTGATATTTTATGTACAGTATATAATATGTATTTGCTGAGTTTTCATATTTTATGTATAGTATATAATATACACTTGGTGAAATTTGATATTTTATATACAGTATATCAAATATATTTGGTGTAATTTGATATTTTATGTACAGTATTATATATATATTTGGTGTACTTTCATAATTTATGTACAATATATATTATATATTTGGTTAAATTTGATATTTTGTGTACAGTATATAATATGCATTTGGTGTACTTTCATATTTTATTTACAGTATATAATATATATTTCCTGTACTTTGATATTTTATGTAGAGTATATAATATAAATTTGGTGTACTTTCATGTTTTATGTACAGTAGATAACATATTTTTGGGGTACTTTCATATTTTAAGTACAGTATACAATATATATTTGGTGAAATTTGATATTTTATGGACAGTATATAATATATATTTGGTGAAATTTGATATTTTATGTACAGTATATAATATATATTTGGTGAAATTTGATATTTTATGTACAGTATATAACATATTTTTGGGGTACTTTCATATTTTATGTACAGTATACAATATATATTTGGTGAAATTTGATATTTTATGTACAGTATATAAAATATATTTGGTGAAATTTGATATTTTATGTACAGAACATAATATATTTTTGGTGTACTTTCATCTTTTATGTACAGTATATAATATATATTTTTTGAAATTTGATATTATATGTACAGTATATAATATATATTTGGTGAAATTTGATATATTATGGACAGTATATAATATATATTTGGTGAAATTTGATATTTTATGTACAGTATATAATATGTATTTGCTGTATTTTCATATTTTATGTATAGTATATAATATACATTTGGTGAAATTTGATATTTTATATACAGTATATCAAATATATTTGGTGAAATTTTATATTTTACGGCCAGTATGATATATATATTTGGTGTACTTTCACAATTTATGTACAATATATATTATATATTTGGTTAAATTTGATATTTTGTGTACAGTATATAATATGCATTTGGTGTACTTTCATATTTTATTTACAGTATATAATATATATTTGCTGTAGTTTGATATTTTATGTAGAGTATATAATATAAATTTGGTGTACTTTCATATTTTATGTACAGTAGATAACATATTTTTGGGGTACTTTCATATCTTATGTACAGTATGTAATATATATTTGGTTAAATTTCATATTATATGTACAGTATATAATATATATTTGGTGAAATTTGATATTTTATTTACAGTATATAATATATATTTGGTGAAATTTGATATTTTATGTACAGTATATAATATGTATTTGCTGTATTTTCATATTTTATGTATAGTATATAATATACATTTGGTGAAATTTGATATTTTATATACAGTATATCAAATATATTTGGTGAAATTTGATATTTTATGTACAGTATGATATATATATTTGGTGTACTTTCATAATTTATGTACAATATATATTATATATTTGGTTAAATTTGATATTTTGTGTACAGTATATAATATGCATTTGGTGTACTTTCATATTTTATGTACAGTATATAATATATATTTGCTGTACTTTGATATTTTATGTAGAGTATATAATATAAATTTGGTGTACTTTCATGTTTTATGTACAGTAGATAACATATTTTTGGGGTACTTTCATATTTTAAGTACAGTATACAATATATATTTGGTGAAATTTGATATTTTATGTACAGTATATAATATATATTTGGTGAAATTTGATATTTTATGTACAGTATATAATATATTTTTGGTGTACTTTCATATTTTATGTACAGTATATAATATATATTTTTTGAAATTTGATATTATATGTACAGTATATAATATATATTTGGTGAAATTTGATATTTTATGGACAGTATATAATATATATTTGGTGAAATTTGATATTTTATGTACAGTATATAATATGTATTTGTTGTATTTTCATATTTTATGTATAGTATATAATATACATTTGGTGAAATTTGATATTTTATATACAGTATATCAAATATATTTGGTGAAATTTGATATTTTATGGACAGTATGATATATATATTTGGTGTACTTTCACAATTTATGTACAATATATATTATATATTTGGTTAAATTTGATATTTTGTGTACAGTATATAATATGCATTTGGTGTACTTTCATATTTTATTTACAGTATATAATATATATTTGCTGTAGTTTGATATTTTAAGTAGAGTATATAATATAAATTTGGTGTACTTTCATATTTTATGTACAGTAGATAACATATTTTTGGGGTACTTTCATATCTTATGTACAGTATGTAATATATATTTGGTTAAATTTGATATTATATGTACAGTATATAATATATATTTGGTGACATTTGATATTTTATGGACAGTATATAATATATACTTGGTGAAATTTGATATTTTATGTACAGCATATAATATATATTTGGTGTACTTCCATCTTTTATGTACAGTATGTAATATTTATTTTTTGAAATTTTATATTTTATGTACAGTATATAATATATATTTCGTGGAATTTGATATTTTATGGACAGTATATAATATATATTTGGTGAAATTTGATATTTTATGTACAGTATATAATATGTATTTGCTGTGTTTTCATATTTTATGTATAGTATATAAAATACACTTGGTGAAATTTGATATTTTATATACAGTATATCAAATATATTTGGTGAAATTTGATATTTTATGTACAGTATGATAAATATATTTGGTGTACTTTCATAATTTATGTACAATATATATTATATATTTGGTTAAATTTGATATTTTGTGTACAGTATATAATATGCATTTGGTGTACTTTCATATTTTATTTACAGTATATAATATATATTTGCTGTACTTTGATATTTTATGTAGAGTATATAATATAAATTTGGTGTACTTTCATGTTTTATGTACAGTAGATAACATATTTTTGGGGTACTTTCATATTTTAAGTACAGTATACAATATATATTTGGTGAAATTTGATATTTTATGGACAGTATATAATATATATTTGGTGAAATTTGATATTTTATGTACAGTATATAATATATTTTTGGTGTACTTTCATATTTTATGTACAGTATATAATATATATTTTTTGAAATTTGATATTATATGCACAGTATATAATATATATTTGGTGAAATTTGATATTTTATGGACAGTATATAATATATATTTGGTGAAATTTGATATTTTATGTACAGTATATAATATGTATTTGCTGTGTTTTCATATTTTATGTATAGTATATAATATACATTTGGTGAAATTTGATATTTTATATACAGTATATCAAATATATTTGGTGAAATTTGATATTTTATGGACAGTATGATATATGTATTTGGTGTACTTTCATAATTTATGTACAATATATATTATATATTTGGTTAAATTTGATATTTTGTGTACAGTATATAATATGCATTTGGTGTACTTTCATATTTTATTTACAGTATATAATATATATTTGCTGTACTTTGATATTTTACGTAGAGTATATAATATAAATTTGGTGTACTTTCATATTTTATGTACAGTAGATAATATATTTTTGGGGTACTTTCATATTTTAAGTACAGTATACAATATATATTTGGTGAAATTTGATATTTTATGTACAGTATATAATATATATTTGGTGAAATTTGATATTTTATGTACAGTATATAATATATTTTTGGTGTACTTTCATATTTTATGTACAGTATATAATATATATTTTTTGAAATTTGATATTATATGTACAGTATATAATATATATTTGGTGAAATTTGATATTTTATGGACAGTATATAATATATATTTGGTGAAATTTGATATTTTATGTACAGTATATAATATGTATTTGCTGTATTTTCATATTTTATGTATAGTATATAATATACATTTGGTGAAATTTGATATTTTATATACAGTATATCAAATATATTTGGTGAAAATTGATATTTTATGGACAGTATGATATATATATTTGGTGTACTTTCACAATTTATGTACAATATATATTATATATTTGGTTAAATTTGATATTTTGTGTACAGTCTATAATATGCATTTGGTGTACTTTCATATTTTATTTACATGATATAATATATATTTGCTGTAGTTTGATATTTTATGTAGAGTATATAATATAAATTTGGTGTACTTTCATATTTTATGTACAGTAGATAACATATTTTTGGGGTACTTTCATATCTTATGTACAGTATGTAATATATATTTGGTTAAATTTGATATTATATGTACAGTATATAATATATATTTGGTGAAATTTGATATTATATGGACAGTATATAATATATATTTGGTGAAATTTGACATTTTATGTACAGCATATAATATATATTTGGTGTACTTTCATCTTTTATGTACAGTATGTAATATTTATTTTTTGAAATTTGATATTTTATGTACAGTATATAATATATATTTCGTGGAATTTGACATTTTATGGACAGTATATAATATATATTTGTTGAAATTTGATATTTTATGTACAGTATATAATATGTATTTGCTGTATTTTCATATTTTATGTATAGTATATAATATACATTTGGTGAAATTTGATATTTTATATACAGTATATCAAATATATTGGGTGAAATTTGATATTTTATGTACAGTATGATATATATATTTGGTGTACTTTCATAATTTATGTACAATATATATTATATATTTGGTTAAATTTGATATTTTGTGTACAGTATATAATATGCATTTGGTGTACTTTCATATTTTATTTACAGTATATAATATATATTTGCTGTACTTTGATATTTTATGTAGAGTATATAATATAAATTTGGTGTACTTTCATGTTTTATGTACAGTAGATAACATATTTTTGGGGTACTTTCATATTTTAAGTACAGTATACAATATATATTTGGTGAAATTTGATATTTTATGTACAGTATATAATATATATTTGGTGAAATTTGATATTTTATGTACAGTATATAATATATTTTTGGTGTACTTTCATATTTTATGTACAGTATATAATATATATTTTTTGAAATTTGATATTATATGTACAGTATATAATATATATTTGGTGAAATTTGATATTTTATGAACAGTATATAATATATATTTGGTGAAATTTGATATTTTATGTACAGTATGTAATATGTATTTGCTGTGTTTTCATATTTTATGTATAGTATATAATATACATTTGGTGAAATTTGATATTTTATATACAGTACATCAAATATATTTGGTGAAATTTGATATTTTATGTACAGTATGATATATGTATTTGGTGTACTTTCATAATTTATGTACAATATATATTATATATTTGGTTAAATTTGATATTTTGTGTACAGTATATAATATGCATTTGGTGTACTTTCATATTTTATTTACAGTATATAATATATATTTGCTGTACTTTGATATTTTATGTAGAGTATATAATATAAATTTGGTGTACTTTCATATTTTATGTACAGTAGATAACATATTTTTGGGGTACTTTCATATTTTAAGTACAGTATACAATATATATTTGGTGAAATTTGATATTTTATGTACAGTATATAATATATATTTGGTGAAATTTGATATTTTATGTACAGTATATAATATATTTTTGGTGTACTTTCATATTTTATGTACAGTATATAATATATATTTTTTGAAATTTGATATTATATGTACAGTATATAATATATATTTGGTGAAATTTGATATTTTATGGACAGTATATAATATATATTTGGTGAAATTTGATATTTTATGTACAGTATATAATATGTATTTGCTGTATTTTCATATTTTATGTATAGTATATAATATACATTTGGTGAAATTTGATATTTTATATACAGTATATCAAATATATTTGGTGAAATTTGATATTTTATGGACAGTATGATATATATATTTGGTGTACTTTCACAATTTATGTACAATATATATTATATATTTGGTTAAATTTGATATTTTGTGTACAGTATATAATATGCATTTGGTGTACTTTCATATTTTATTTACATGATATAATATATATTTGCTGTAGTTTGATATTTTATGTAGAGTATATAATATAAATATGGTGTACTTTCATATTTTATGTACAGTAGATAACATATTTTTGGGGTACTTTCATATTTTAAGTACAGTATACAATATATATTTGGTGAAATTTGATATTTTATGTACAGTATATAATATATATTTGGTGAAATTTGATATTTTATGTACAGTATATAATATATTTTTGGTGTACTTTCATATTTTATGTACAGTATATAATATATATTTTTTGAAATTTGATATTATATGTACAGTATATAATATATATTTGGTGAAATTTGATATTTTATGGACAGTATATAATATATATTTGGTGAAATTTGATATTTTATGTACAGTATATAATATGTATTTGCTGTATTTTCATATTTTATGTATAGTATATAATATACATTTGGTAAAATTTGATATTTTATATACAGTATATCAAATATATTTGGTGAAATTTGATATTGTATGTACAGTATATAATATATATTTGGTGAAATTTGATATTTTATGTACAGTATATAACATATTTTTGGGGTACTTTCATATTTTATGTACAGTATACAATATATATTTGGTGAAATTTGATATTTTATGTACAGTATATAAAATATATTTGGTGAAATTTGATATTTTATGTACAGAACATAATATATTTTTGGTGTACTTTCATTTTTTATGTACAGTATATAATATATATTTTTTGAAATTTGATATTATATGTACAGTATATAATATATATTTGGTGAAATTTGATATTTTATGGACAGTATATAATATATATTTGGTGAAATTTGATATTTTATGTACAGTATATAATATGTATTTGCTGTATTTTTATATTTTATGTATAGTATATAATATACATTTGGTGAAATTTGATATTTTATATACAGTATATCAAATATATTTGGTGAAATTTTATATTTTATGGACAGTATGATATATATATTTGGTGTACTTTCACAATTTATGTACAATATATATTATATATTTGGTTAAATTTGATATTTTGTGTACAGTATATAATATGCATTTGGTGTACTTTCATATTTTATTTACAGTATATAATATATATTTGCTGTAGTTTGATATTTTATGTAGAGTATATAATATAAATTTGGTGTACTTTCATATTTTATGTACAGTAGATAACATATTTTTGGGGTACTTTCATATCTTATGTACAGTATGTAATATATATTTGGTTAAATTTCATATTATATGTACAGTATATAATATATATTTGGTGAAATTTGATATTTTATGGACAGTATATAATATATATTTGGTGAAATTTGATATTTTATGTACAGCATATAATATATGTTTGGTGTACTTTCATCTTTTATGTACAGTATGTAATATTTATTTTTTGAAAATTGATATTTTATGTACAGTATATAATATATATTTCGTGGAATTTGATATTTTATGGACAGTATATAATATATATTTGGTGAAATTTGATATTTTATGTACAGTACATAATATGTATTTGCTGTATTTTCATATTTTATGTATAGTATATAATATACATTTGGTGAAATTTGATATTTTATATACAGTATATCAAATATATTTGGTGAAATTTGATATTTTATGTACAGTATGATATATATATTTGGTGTACTTTCATAATTTATGTACAATATATATTATATATTTGGTTAAATTTGATATTTTGTGTACAGTATATAATATGCATTTGGTGTACTTTCATATTTTATTTACAGTATATAATATATATTTGCTGTACTTTGATATTTTATGTAGAGTATATAATATAAATTTGGTGTACTTTCATGTTTTATGTACAGTAGATAACATATTTTTGGGGTACTTTCATATTTTAAGTACAGTATACAATATATATTTGGTGAAATTTGATATTTTATGTACAGTATATAATATATATTTGGTGAAATTTGATATTTTATGTACAGTATATAATATATTTTTGGTGTACTTTCATATTTTATGTACAGTATATAATATATATTTTTTGAAATTTGATATTATATGTACTGTATATAATGTATATTTGGTGAAATTTGATATTTTATGAACAGTATATAATATATATTTGGTGAAATTTGATATTTTATGTACAGTATGTAATATGTATTTGCTGTGTTTTCATATTTTATGTATAGTATATAATATAGATTTGGTGAAATTTGATATTTTATATACAGTATATCAAATATATTTGGTGAAATTTGATATTTTATGAACAGTATGATATATGTATTTGGTGTACTTTCATAATTTATGTACAATATATATTATATATTTGGTTAAATTTGATATTTTGTGTACAGTATATAATATGCATTTGGTGTACTTTCATATTTTATTTACAGTATATAATATATATTTGCTGTACTTTGATATTTTATGTAGAGTATATAATATAAATTTGGTGTACTTTCATATTTTATGTACAGTAGATAACATATTTTTGGGGTACTTTCATATTTTAAGTACAGTATACAATATATATTTGGTGAAATTTGATATTTTATGTACAGTATATATTATATATTTGGTGAAATTTGATATTTTATGTACAGTATATAATATATTTTTGCTGTACTTTCATATTTTATGTACAGTATATAATATATATTTTTTGAAATTTGATATTATATGTACAGTATATAATATATATTTGGTGAAATTTGATATTTTATGGACAGTATATAATATATATTTGGTGAAATTTGATATTTTATGTACAGTATATAATATGTATTTGCTGTATTTTCATATTTTATGTATAGTATATAATATACATTTGGTGAAATTTGATATTTTATATACAGTATATCAAATATATTTGGTGAAATTTTATATTTTATGGACAGTATGATATATATATTTGGTGTACTTTCACAATTTATGTACAATATATATTATATATATGGTTAAATTTGATATTTTGTGTACAGTATATAATATGCATTTGGTGTACTTTCATATTTTATTTACATGATATAATATATATTTGCTGTAGTTTGATATTTTATGTAGAGTATATAATAGAAATTTGGTGTACTTTCATATTTTATGTACAGTAGTAACATATTTTTGGGGTACTTTCATATTTTAAGTACAGTATACAATATATATTTGGTGAAATTTGATATTTTATGTACAGTATATAATATATATTTGGTGAAATTTGATATTTTATGTACAGTATATAATATATTTTTGGTGTACTTTCATATTTTATGTACAGTATATAATATATATTTTTTGAAATTTGATATTATATGTACAGTATATAATATATATTTGGTGAAATTTGATATTTTATGGACAGTATATAATATATATTTGGTGAAATTTGATATTTTATGTACAGTATATAATATGTATTTGCTGTATTTTCATATTTTATGTATAGTATATAATATACATTTGGTGAAATTTGATATTTTATATACAGTATATCAAATATATTTGGTGAAATTTGATATTTTATGGACAGTATGATATATATATTTGGTGTACTTTCATAATTTATGTACAATATATATTATATATTTGGTTAAATTTGATATTTTGTGTACAGTATATAATATGCATTTGGTGTACTTTCATATTTTATTTACAGTATATAATATATATTTGCTGTAGTTTGATATTTTATGTAGAGTATATAATAGAAATTTGGTGTACTTTCATATTTTATGTACAGTAGATAACATATTTTTGGGGTACTTTCATATCTTATGTACAGTATGTAATATATATTTGGTTAAATTTCATATTATATGTACAGTATATAATATATATTTGGTGAAATTTGATATTTTATGGACAGTATATAATATATATTTGGTGAAATTTGATATTTTATGTACAGCATATAATATATGTTTGGTGTACTTTCATCTTTTATGTACAGTATGTAATATTTATTTTTTGAAAATTGATATTTTATGTACAGTATATAATATATATTTCGTGGAATTTGATATTTTATGGACAGTATATAATATATATTTGGTGAAATTTGATATTTTATGTACAGTACATAATATGTATTTGCTGTATTTTCATATTTTATGTATAGTATATAATATACATTTGGTGAAATTTGATATTTTATATACAGTATATCAAATATATTTGGTGAAATTTGATATTTTATGTACAGTATGATATATATATTTGGTGTACTTTCATAATTTATGTACAATATATATTATATATTTGGTTAAATTTGATATTTTGTGTACAGTATATAATATGCATTTGGTGTACTTTCATATTTTATTTACAGTATATAATATATATTTGCTGTACTTTGATATTTTATGTAGAGTATATAATATAAATTTGGTGTACTTTCATGTTTTATGTACAGTAGATAACATATTTTTGGGGTACTTTCATATTTTAAGTACAGTATACAATATATATTTGGTGAAATTTGATATTTTATGTACAGTATATAATATATATTTGGTGAAATTTGATATTTTATGTACAGTATATAATATATTTTTGGTGTACTTTCATATTTTATGTACAGTATATAATATATATTTTTTGAAATTTGATATTATATGTACTGTATATAATATATATTTGGTGAAATTTGATATTTTATGGACAGTATATAATATATATTTGGTGAAATTTGATATTTTATGTACAGTATGTAATATGTATTTGCTGTGTTTTCATATTTTATGTATAGTATATAATATAGATTTGGTGAAATTTGATATTTTATATACAGTTTATCAAATATATTTGGTGAAATTTGATATTTTATGAACAGTATGATATATGTATTTGGTGTACTTTCATAATTTATGTACAATATATATTATATATTTGGTTAAATTTGATATTTTGTGTACAGTATATAATATGCATTTGGTGTACTTTCATATTTTATTTACAGTATATAATATATATTTGCTGTACTTTGATATTTTATGTAGAGTATATAATATAAATTTGGTGTACTTTCATATTTTATGTACAGTAGATAACATATTTTTGGGGTACTTTCATATTTTAAGTACAGTATACAATATATATTTGGTGAAATTTGATATTTTATGTACAGTATATATTATATATTTGGTGAAATTTGATATTTTATGTACAGTATATAATATATTTTTGCTGTACTTTCATATTTTATGTACAGTATATAATATATATTTTTTGAAATTTGATATTATATGTACAGTATATAATATATATTTGGTGAAATTTGATATTTTATGGACAGTATATAATATATATTTGGTGAAATTTGATATTTTATGTACAGTATATAATATGTATTTGCTGTATTTTCATATTTTATATATAGTATATAATATACATTTGGTGAAATTTGATATTTTATATACAGTATATCAAATATATTTGGTGAAATTTTATATTTTATGGACAGTATGATATATATATTTGGTGTACTTTCACAATTTATGTACAATATATATTATATATATGGTTAAATTTGATATTTTGTGTACAGTATATAATATGCATTTGGTGTACTTTCATATTTTATTTACATGATATAATATATATTTGCTGTAGTTTGATATTTTATGTAGAGTATATAATAGAAATTTGGTGTACTTTCATATTTTATGTACAGTAGTAACATATTTTTGGGGTACTTTCATATTTTAAGTACAGTATACAATATATATTTGGTGAAATTTGATATTTTATGTACAGTATATAATATATATTTGGTGAAATTTGATATTTTATGTACAGTATATAATATATTTTTGGTGTACTTTCATATTTTATGTACAGTATATAATATATATTTTTTGAAATTTGATATTATATGTACAGTATATAATATATATTTGGTGAAATTTGATATTTTATGGACAGTATATAATATATATTTGGTGAAATTTGATATTTTATGTACAGTATATAATATGTATTTGCTGTATTTTCATATTTTATGTATAGTATATAATATACATTTGGTGAAATTTGATATTTTATATACAGTATATCAAATATATTTGGTGAAATTTGATATTTTATGGACAGTATGATATATATATTTGGTGTACTTTCATAATTTATGTACAATATATATTATATATTTGGTTAAATTTGATATTTTGTGTACAGTATATAATATGCATTTGGTGTACTTTCATATTTTATGTACAGTATATAATATATATTTGCTGTACTTTGATATTTTATGTAGAGTATATAATATAAATTTGGTGTACTTTCATGTTTTATGTACAGTAGATAACATATTTTTGGGGTACTTTCATATTTTAAGTACAGTATACAATATATATTTGGTGAAATTTGATATTTTATGTACAGTATATAATATATATTTGGTGAAATTTGATATTTTATGTACAGTATATAATATATTTTTGGTGTACTTTCATCTTTTATGTACAGTATATAATATATATTTTTTGAAATTTGATATTATATGTACAGTATATAATATATATTTGGTGAAATTTGATATATTATGGACAGTATATAATATATATTTGGTGAAATTTGATATTTTATGTACAGTATATAATATGTATTTGCTGTATTTTCATATTTTATGTATAGTATATAATATACATTTGGTGAAATTTGATATTTTATATACAGTATATCAAATATATTTGGTGAAATTTTATATTTTATGGACAGTATGATATATATATTTGGTGTACTTTCACAATTTATGTACAATATATGTTATATATTTGGTTAAATTTGATATTTTGTGTACAGTATATAATATGCATTTGGTGTACTTTCATATTTTATTTACAGTATATAATATATATTTGCTGTAGTTTGATATTTTATGTAGAGTATATAATATAAATTTGGTGTACTTTCATATTTTATGTACAGTAGATAACATATTTTTGGGGTACTTTCATATCTTATGTACAGTATGTAATATATATTTGGTTAAATTTCATATTATATGTACAGTATATAATATATATTTGGTGAAATTTGATATTTTATGGACAGTATATAATATATATTTGGTGAAATTTGATATTTTATGTACAGCATATAATATATATTTTTTGAACTTTCATCTTTTATGTACAGTATGTAATATTTATTTTTTGAAAATTGATATTTTATGTACAGTATATAATATATATTTCGTGGAATTTGATATTTTATGGACAGTATATAATATATATTTGGTGAAATTTGATATTTTATGTACAGTACATAATATGTATTTGCTGTATTTTCATATTTTATGTATAGTATATAATATACATTTGGTGAAATTTGATATTTTATATACAGTATATCAAATATATTTGGTGAAATTTGATATTTTATGTACAGTATGATATATATATTTGGTGTACTTTCATAATTTATGTACAATATATATTATATATTTGGTTAAATTTGATATTTTGTGTACAGTATATAATATGCATTTGGTGTACTTTCATATTTTATGTACAGTATATAATATATATTTGCTGTACTTTGATATTTTATGTAGAGTATATAATATAAATTTGGTGTACTTTCATGTTTTATGTACAGTAGATAACATATTTTTGGGGTACTTTCATATTTTAAGTACAGTATACAATATATATTTGGTGAAATTTGATATTTTATGTACAGTATATAATATATATTTGGTGAAATTTGATATTTTATGTACAGTATATAATATATTTTTGGTGTACTTTCATATTTTATGTACAGTATATAATATATATTTTTTGAAATTTGATATTATATGTACAGTATATAATATATATTTGGTGAAATTTGATATTTTATGGACAGTATATAATATATATTTGGTGAAATTTGATATTTTATGTACAGTATATAATATGTATTTGTTGTATTTTCATATTTTATGTATAGTATATAATATACATTTGGTGAAATTTGATATTTTATATACAGTATATCAAATATATTTGGTGAAATTTGATATTTTATGGACAGTATGATATATATATTTGGTGTACTTTCACAATTTATGTACAATATATATTATATATTTGGTTAAATTTGATATTTTGTGTACAGTATATAATATGCATTTGGTGTACTTTCATATTTTATTTACAGTATATAATATATATTTGCTGTAGTTTGATATTTTAAGTAGAGTATATAATAGAAATTTGGTGTACTTTCATATTTTATGTACAGTAGTAACATATTTTTGGGGTACTTTCATATTTTAAGTACAGTATACAATATATATTTGGTGAAATTTGATATTTTATGTACAGTATATAATATATATTTGGTGAAATTTGATATTTTATGTACAGTATATAATATATTTTTGGTGTACTTTCATATTTTATGTACAGTATATAATATATATTTTTTGAAATTTGATATTATATGTACAGTATATAATATATATTTGGTGAAATTTGATATTTTATGGACAGTATATAATATATATTTGGTGAAATTTGATATTTTATGTACAGTATATAATATGTATTTGCTGTATTTTCATATTTTATGTATAGTATATAATATACATTTGGTGAAATTTGATATTTTATATACAGTATATCAAATATATTTGGTGAAATTTGATATTTTATGGACAGTATGATATATATATTTGGTGTACTTTCATAATTTATGTACAATATATATTATATATTTGGTTAAATTTGATATTTTGTGTACAGTATATAATATGCATTTGGTGTACTTTCATATTTTATGTACAGTATATAATATATATTTGCTGTACTTTGATATTTTATGTAGAGTATATAATATAAATTTGGTGTACTTTCATGTTTTATGTACAGTAGATAACATATTTTTGGGGTACTTTCATATTTTAAGTACAGTATACAATATATATTTGGTGAAATTTGATATTTTATGTACAGTATATAATATATATTTGGTGAAATTTGATATTTTATGTACAGTATATAATATATTTTTGGTGTACTTTCATCTTTTATGTACAGTATATAATATATATTTTTTGAAATTTGATATTATATGTACAGTATATAATATATATTTGGTGAAATTTGATATATTATGGACAGTATATAATATATATTTGGTGAAATTTGATATTTTATGTACAGTATATAATATGTATTTGCTGTATTTTCATATTTTATGTATAGTATATAATATACATTTGGTGAAATTTGATATTTTATATACAGTATATCAAATATATTTGGTGAAATTTTATATTTTATGGACAGTATGATATATATATTTGGTGTACTTTCACAATTTATGTACAATATATGTTATATATTTGGTTAAATTTGATATTTTGTGTACAGTATATAATATGCATTTGGTGTACTTTCATATTTTATTTACAGTATATAATATATATTTGCTGTAGTTTGATATTTTATGTAGAGTATATAATATAAATTTGGTGTACTTTCATATTTTATGTACAGTAGATAACATATTTTTGGGGTACTTTCATATCTTATGTACAGTATGTAATATATATTTGGTTAAATTTCATATTATATGTACAGTATATAATATATATTTGGTGAAATTTGATATTTTATGGACAGTATATAATATATATTTGGTGAAATTTGATATTTTATGTACAGCATATAATATATATTTTTTGAACTTTCATCTTTTATGTACAGTATGTAATATTTGTTTTTTGAAAATTGATATTTTATGTACAGTATATAATATATATTTCGTGGAATTTGATATTTTATGGACAGTATATAATATATATTTGGTGAAATTTGATATTTTATGTACAGTACATAATATGTATTTGCTGTATTTTCATATTTTATGTATAGTATATAATATACATTTGGTGAAATTTGATATTTTATATACAGTATATCAAATATATTTGGTGAAATTTGATATTTTATGTACAGTATGATATATATATTTGGTGTACTTTCATAATTTATGTACAATATATATTATATATTTGGTTAAATTTGATATTTTGTGTACAGTATATAATATGCATTTGGTGTACTTTCATATTTTATGTACAGTATATAATATATATTTGCTGTACTTTGATATTTTATGTAGAGTATATAATATAAATTTGGTGTACTTTCATGTTTTATGTACAGTAGATAACATATTTTTGGGGTACTTTCATATTTTAAGTACAGTATACAATATATATTTGGTGAAATTTGATATTTTATGTACAGTATATAATATATATTTGGTGAAATTTGATATTTTATGTACAGTATATAATATATTTTTGGTGTACTTTCATATTTTATGTACAGTATATAATATATATTTTTTGAAATTTGATATTATATGTACAGTATATAATATATATTTGGTGAAATTTGATATTTTATGGACAGTATATAATATATATTTGGTGAAATTTGATATTTTATGTACAGTATATAATATGTATTTGTTGTATTTTCATATTTTATGTATAGTATATAATATACATTTGGTGAAATTTGATATTTTATATACAGTATATCAAATATATTTGGTGAAATTTGATATTTTATGGACAGTATGATATATATATTTGGTGTACTTTCACAATTTATGTACAATATATATTATATATTTGGTTAAATTTGATATTTTGTGTACAGTATATAATATGCATTTGGTGTACTTTCATATTTTATTTACAGTATATAATATATATTTGCTGTAGTTTGATATTTTAAGTAGAGTATATAATAGAAATTTGGTGTACTTTCATATTTTATGTACAGTAGTAACATATTTTTGGGGTACTTTCATATTTTAAGTACAGTATACAATATATATTTGGTGAAATTTGATATTTTATGTACAGTATATAATATATATTTGGTGAAATTTGATATTTTATGTACAGTATATAATATATTTTTGGTGTACTTTCATATTTTATGTACAGTATATAATATATATTTTTTGAAATTTGATATTATATGTACAGTATATAATATATATTTGGTGAAATTTGATATTTTATGGACAGTATATAATATATATTTGGTGAAATTTGATATTTTATGTACAGTATATAATATGTATTTGCTGTATTTTCATATTTTATGTATAGTATATAATATACATTTGGTGAAATTTGATATTTTATATACAGTATATCAAATATATTTGGTGAAATTTGATATTTTATGGACAGTATGATATATATATTTGGTGTACTTTCATAATTTATGTACAATATATATTATATATTTGGTTAAATTTGATATTTTGTGTACAGTATATAATATGCATTTGGTGTACTTTCATATTTTATGTACAGTATATAATATATATTTGCTGTACTTTGATATTTTATGTAGAGTATATAATATAAATTTGGTGTACTTTCATGTTTTATGTACAGTAGATAACATATTTTTTGGGTACTTTCATATTTTAAGTACAGTATACAATATATATTTGGTGAAATTTGATATTTTATGTACAGTATATAATATATATTTGGTGAAATTTGATATTTTATGTACAGTATATAATATATTTTTGGTGTACTTTCATCTTTTATGTACAGTATATAATATATATTTTTTGAAATTTGATATTATATGTACAGTATATAATATATATTTGGTGAAATTTGATATATTATGGACAGTATATAATATATATTTGGTGAAATTTGATATTTTATGTACAGTATATAATATGTATTTGCTGTATTTTCATATTTTATGTATAGTATATAATATACATTTGGTGAAATTTGATATTTTATATACAGTATATCAAATATATTTGGTGAAATTTTATATTTTATGGACAGTATGATATATATATTTGGTGTACTTTCACAATTTATGTACAATATATGTTATATATTTGGTTAAATTTGATATTTTGTGTACAGTATATAATATGCATTTGGTGTACTTTCATATTTTATTTACAGTATATAATATATATTTGCTGTAGTTTGATATTTTATGTAGAGTATATAATATAAATTTGGTGTACTTTCATATTTTATGTACAGTAGATAACATATTTTTGGGGTACTTTCATATCTTATGTACAGTATGTAATATATATTTGGTTAAATTTCATATTATATGTACAGTATATAATATATATTTGGTGAAATTTGATATTTTATGGACAGTATATAATATATATTTGGTGAAATTTGATATTTTATGTACAGCATATAATATATATTTTTTGAACTTTCATCTTTTATGTACAGTATGTAATATTTATTTTTTGAAAATTGATATTTTATGTACAGTATATAATATATATTTCGTGGAATTTGATATTTTATGGACAGTATATAATATATATTTGGTGAAATTTGATATTTTATGTACAGTACATAATATGTATTTGCTGTATTTTCATATTTTATGTATAGTATATAATATACATTTGGTGAAATTTGATATTTTATATACAGTATATCAAATATATTTGGTGAAATTTGATATTTTATGTACAGTATGATATGTATATTTGGTGTACTTTCATAATTTATGTACAATATATATTATATATTTGGTTAAATTTGATATTTTGTGTACAGTATATAATATGCATTTGGTGTACTTTCATATTTTATGTACAGTATATAATATATATTTGCTGTACTTTGATATTTTATGTAGAGTATATAATATAAATTTGGTGTACTTTCATGTTTTATGTACAGTAGATAACATATTTTTGGGGTACTTTCATATTTTAAGTACAGTATACAATATATATTTGGTGAAATTTGATATTTTATGTACAGTATATAATATATATTTGGTGAAATTTGATATTTTATGTACAGTATATAATATATTTTTGGTGTACTTTCATATTTTATGTACAGTATATAATATATATTTTTTGAAATTTGATATTATATGTACAGTATATAATATATATTTGGTGAAATTTGATATTTTATGGACAGTATATAATATATATTTGGTGAAATTTGATATTTTATGTACAGTATATAATATGTATTTGTTGTATTTTCATATTTTATGTATAGTATATAATATACATTTGGTGAAATTTGATATTTTATATACAGTATATCAAATATATTTGGTGAAATTTGATATTTTATGGACAGTATGATATATATATTTGGTGTACTTTCACAATTTATGTACAATATATATTATATATTTGGTTAAATTTGATATTTTGTGTACAGTATATAATATGCATTTGGTGTACTTTCATATTTTATTTACAGTATATAATATATATTTGCTGTAGTTTGATATTTTAAGTAGAGTATATAATATAAATTTGGTGTACTTTCATATTTTATGTACAGTAGATAACATATTTTTGGGGTACTTTCATATCTTATGTACAGTATGTAATATATATTTGGTTAAATTTGATATTATATGTACAGTATATAATATATATTTGGTGACATTTGATATTTTATGGACAGTATATAATGTATACTTGGTGAAATTTGATATTTTATGTACAGCATATAATATATATTTGGTGTACTTCCATCTTTTATGTACAGTATGTAATATTTATTTTTTGAAATTTTATATTTTATGTACAGTATATAATATATATTTCGTGGAATTTGATATTTTATGGACAGTATATAATATATATTTGGTGAAATTTGATATTTTATGTACAGTATATAATATGTATTTGCTGTGTTTTCATATTTTATGTATAGTATATAATATACACTTGGTGAAATTTGATATTTTATATACAGTATATCAAATATATTTGGTGTAATTTGATATTTTATGTACAGTATTATATATATATTTGGTGTACTTTCATAATTTATGTACAATATATATTATATATTTGGTTAAATTTGATATTTTGTGTACAGTATATAATATGCATTTGGTGTACTTTCATATTTTATTTACAGTATATAATATATATTTGCTGTACTTTGATATTTTATGTAGAGTATATAATATAAATTTGGTGTACTTTCATGTTTTATGTACAGTAGATAACATATTTTTGGGGTACTTTCATATTTTAAGTACAGTATACAATATATATTTGGTGAAATTTGATATTTTATGGACAGTATATAATATATATTTGGTGAAATTTGATATTTTATGTACAGTATATAATATGTATTTGCTGTGTTTTCATATTTTATGTATAGTATATAATATACATTTGGTAAAATTTGATATTTTATATACAGTAAATCAAATATATTTGGTGAAATTTGATATTTTATGTACAGTATTTAATATATATTTGGTGAAATTTGATATTTTATGTACAGTATATAACATATTTTTGGGGTACTTTCATATTTTATGTACAGTATACAATATATATTTGGTGAAATTTGATATTTTATGTACAGTATATAAAATATATTTGGTGAAATTTGATATTTTATGTACAGAACATAATATATTTTTGGTGTACTTTCATCTTTTATGTACAGTATATAATATATATTTTTTGAAATTTGATATTATATGTACAGTATATAATATATATTTGGTGAAATTTGATATATTATGGACAGTATATAATATATATTTGGTGAAATTTGATATTTTATGTACAGTATATAATATGTATTTGCTGTATTTTCATATTTTATGTATAGTATATAATATACATTTGGTGAAATTTGATATTTTATATACAGTATATCAAATATATTTGGTGAAATTTTATATTTTACGGCCAGTATGATATATATATTTGGTGTACTTTCACAATTTATGTACAATATATATTATATATTTGGTTAAATTTGATATTTTGTGTACAGTATATAATATGCATTTGGTGTACTTTCATATTTTATTTACAGTATATAATATATATTTGCTGTAGTTTGATATTTTATGTAGAGTATATAATATAAATTTGGTGTACTTTCATATTTTATGTACAGTAGATAACATATTTTTGGGGTACTTTCATATCTTATGTACAGTATGTAATATATATTTGGTTAAATTTCATATTATATGTACAGTATATAATATATATTTGGTGAAATTTGATATTTTATGGACAGTATATAATATATATTTGGTGAAATTTGATATTTTATGTACAGTATATAATATGTATTTGCTGTATTTTCATATTTTATGTATAGTATATAATATACATTTGGTGAAATTTGATATTTTATATACAGTATATCAAATATATTTGGTGAAATTTGATATTTTATGTACAGTATGATATATATATTTGGTGTACTTTCATAATTTATGTACAATATATATTATATATTTGGTTAAATTTGATATTTTGTGTACAGTATATAATATGCATTTGGTGTACTTTCATATTTTATGTACAGTATATAATATATATTTGCTGTACTTTGATATTTTATGTAGAGTATATAATATAAATTTGGTGTACTTTCATGTTTTATGTACAGTAGATAACATATTTTTGGGGTACTTTCATATTTTAAGTACAGTATACAATATATATTTGGTGAAATTTGATATTTTATGTACAGTATATAATATATATTTGGTGAAATTTGATATTTTATGTACAGTATATAATATATTTTTGGTGTACTTTCATATTTTATGTACAGTATATAATTTATATTTTTTGAAATTTGATATTATATGTACAGTATATAATATATATTTGGTGAAATTTGATATTTTATGGACAGTATATAATATATATTTGGTGAAATTTGATATTTTATGTACAGTATATAATATGTATTTGTTGTATTTTCATATTTTATGTATAGTATATAATATACATTTGGTGAAATTTGATATTTTATATACAGTATATCAAATATATTTGGTGAAATTTGATATTTTATGGACAGTATGATATATATATTTGGTGTACTTTCACAATTTATGTACAATATATATTATATATTTGGTTAAATTTGATATTTTGTGTACAGTATATAATATGCATTTGGTGTACTTTCATATTTTATTTACAGTATATAATATATATTTGCTGTAGTTTGATATTTTAAGTAGAGTATATAATATAAATTTGGTGTACTTTCATATTTTATGTACAGTAGATAACATATTTTTGGGGTACTTTCATATCTTATGTACAGTATGTAATATATATTTGGTTAAATTTGATATTATATGTACAGTATATAATATATATTTGGTGACATTTGATATTTTATGGACAGTATATAATATATACTTGGTGAAATTTGATATTTTATGTACAGCATATAATATATATTTGGTGTACTTCCATCTTTTATGTACAGTATGTAATATTTATTTTTTGAAATTTTATATTTTATGTACAGTATATAATATATATTTCGTGGAATTTGATATTTTATGGACAGTATATAATATATATTTGGTGAAATTTGATATTTTATGTACAGTATATAATATGTATTTGCTGTGTTTTCATATTTTATGTATAGTATGTAATATACACTTGGTGAAATTTGATATTTTATATACAGTATATCAAATATATTTGGTGTAATTTGATATTTTATGTACAGTATTATATATATATTTGGTGTACTTTCATAATTTATGTACAATATATATTATATATTTGGTTAAATTTGATATTTTGTGTACAGTATATAATATGCATTTGGTGTACTTTCATATTTTATTTACAGTATATAATATATATTTGCTGTACTTTGATATTTTATGTAGAGTATATAATATAAATTTGGTGTACTTTCATGTTTTATGTACAGTAGATAACATATTTTTGGGGTACTTTCATATTTTAAGTACAGTATACAATATATATTTGGTGAAATTTGATATTTTATGTACAGTATATAATATATATTTGGTGAAATTTGATATTTTATGTACAGTATATAATATATTTTTAGTGTACTTTCATATTTTATGTACAGTATATAATATATATTTTTTGAAATTTGATATTATATGTACAGTATATAATATATATTTGGTGAAATTTGATATTTTATGGACAGTATATAATATATATTTGGTGAAATTTGATATTTTATGTACAGTATATAATATGTATTTGCTGTATTTTCATATTTTATGTATAGTATATAATATACATTTGGTGAAATTTGATATTTTATATACAGTATATCAAATATATTTGGTGAAATTTGATATTTTATGGACAGTATGATATATATATTTGGTGTACTTTCACAATTTATGTACAATATATATTATATATTTGGTTAAATTTGATATTTTGTGTACAGTATATAATATGCATTTGGTGTACTTTCATATTTTATTTACAGTATATAATATATATTTGCTGTAGTTTGATATTTTATGTAGAGTATATAATATAAATTTGGTGTACTTTCATATTTTATGTACAGTAGATAACATATTTTTGGGGTACTTTCATATCTTATGTACAGTATACAATATATATTTGGTGAAATTTGATATTATATGTACAGTATATAATATATATTTGGTGAAATTTGATATTTTATGGACAGTATGTAATATACATTTGGTGAAATTTGATATTTTGTATACAGTATATCAAATATATTTGGTGAAATTTGATATTTTATGTACAGTATGATATATGTATTTGGTGTACTTTCATAATTTATGTACAATATATATTATATATTTGGTTAAATTTGATATTTTGTGTACAGTATATAATATGCATTTGGTGTACTTTCATATTTTATTTACAGTATATAATATATATTTGCTGTAATTTGATATTTTATGTAGAGTATATAATATAAATTTGGTGTACTTTCAGATTTTATGTACAGTAGATAACATATTTTTGGGGTACTTTAATATCTTATGTACAGTATACAATATATATTTGGTGAAATTTGATAATATATGTACAGTATATAATATATATTTGGAGAAATTTGATATTTTATGGACAGTATATAATATATATTTGGTGAAATTTGATATTTTATGTACAGTATATAATATATTTTTGGTGTACTTTCATCTTTTATGTACAGTATGTAATATTTATTTTTTGAAATTTGATATTTTATGTACAGTATATAATATATATTTCGTGGAATTTGATATTTTATGGACAGTATATAATATATATTTGGTGAAATTTGATATTTTATGTACAGTATATAATATGTATTTGCTGTATTTTCATATTTTATGTATAGTATTTAATACACGTTTGGTGAAATTTGATATTTTATATACAGTATATCAATTATATTGGGTGAAATTTGATATTTTATGTACAGTATGATATATATATTTGGTGAACTTTCATAATTTATGTACAATATATATTATATATTTGGTTAAATTTGATATTTTGTGTACAGTATATAATATGCATTTGGTGTACTTTCATATTTTATTTACAGTATATAATATATATTTGCTGTACTTTGATATTTTATGTAGAGTATATAATATAAATTTGGTGTACTTTCATATTTTATGTACAGTAGATAACATATTTTTGGGGTACTTTCATATTTTATGTACAGTATACAATATATATTTGGTGAAATTTGATATTTTATGGACAGTATATAATATATATTTGGTGAAATTTGATATTTTATGTACAGCATATAATATATATTTGGTGTTCTTTCATCTTTTATGTACAGTATGTAATATTTATTATTTGAAATTTGATATTTTATGTACAGTATATAATATATATTTCGTGGAATTTGATATTTTATGGACAGTATATAATATATATTTGGTGAAATTTGATATTTTATGTACAGTATATAATATGTATTTGCTGTATTTTCATATTTTATGTATAGTATTTAATACACTTTTGGTGAAATTTGATATTTTATATACAGTATATCAAATATATTGGGTGAAATTTGATATTTTATGTACAGTATGATATATATATTTGGTGAACTTTCATAATTTATGTACAATATATATTATATATTTGGTTAAATTTGATATTTTGTGTACAGTATATAATATGCATTTGGTGTACTTTCATATTTTATTTACAGTATATAATATATATTTGCTGTACTTTGATATTTTATGTAGAGTATATAATATAAATTTGGTGTACTTTCATGTTTTATGTACAGTAGATAACATATTTTTGGGGTACTTTCATATTTTAAGTACAGTATACAATATATATTTGGTGAAATTTGATATTTTATGTACAGTATATAATATATATTTGGTGAAATTTGATATTTTATGTACAGTATATAATATATTTTTAGTGTACTTTCATATTTTATGTACAGTATATAATATATATTTTTTGAAATTTGATATTATATGTACAGTATATAATATATATTTGGTGAAATTTGATATTTTATGGACAGTATATAATATATATTTGGTGAAATTTGATATTTTATGTACAGTATATAATATGTATTTGTTGTATTTTCATATTTTATGTATAGTATATAATATACATTTGGTGAAATTTGATATTTTATATACAGTATATCAAATATATTTGGTGAAATTTGATATTTTATGGACAGTACGATATATATATTTGGTGTACTTTCACAATTTATGTACAATATATATTATATATTTGGTTAAATTTGATATTTTGTGTACAGTATATAATATGCATTTGGTGTACTTTCATATTTTATTTACAGTATATAATATATATTTGCTGTAGTTTGATATTTTAAGTAGAGTATATAATATAAATTTGGTGTACTTTCATATTTTATGTACAGTAGATAACATATTTTTGGGGTACTTTCATATCTTATGTACAGTATGTAATATATATTTGGTTAAATTTGATATTATATGTACAGTATATAATATATATTTGGTGAAATTTGATATTTTATGGACAGTATATAATATATATTTGGTGAAATTTGATATTTTATGTACAGCATATAATATATATTTGGTGTACTTCCATCTTTTATGTACAGTATGTAATATTTATTTTTTGAAATTTGATATTTTATGTACAGTATATAATATATATTTCGTGGAATTTGATATTTTATGGACAGTATATAATATATATTTGGTGAAATTTGATATTTTATGTACAGTATATAATATGTATTTGCTGTGTTTTCATATTTTATGTATAGTATATAATATACATTTGGTGAAATTTGATATTTTATATACAGTATATCAAATATATTTGGTGAAATTTGATATTTTATGTACAGTATTATATATATATTTGGTGTACTTTCATAATTTATGTACAATATATATTATATATTTGGTTAAATTTGATATTTTGTGTACAGTATATAATATGCATTTGGTGTACTTTCATATTTTATTTACAGTATATAATATATATTTGCTGTACTTTGATATTTTATGTAGAGTATATAATATAAATTTGGTGTACTTTCATGTTTTATGTACAGTAGATAACATATTTTTGGGGTACTTTCATATTTTAAGTACAGTATACAATATATATTTGGTGAAATTTGATATTTTATGTACAGTATATAATATATATTTGGTGAAATTTGATATTTTATGTACAGTATATAATATATTTTTGGTGTACTTTCATATTTTATGTACAGTATATAATATATATTTTTTGAAATTTGATATTATATGTACAGTATATAATATATATTTGGTGAAATTTGATATTTTATGGACAGTATATAATATATATTTGGTGAAATTTGATATTTTATGTACAGTATATAATATGTATTTGCTGTATTTTCATATTTTATGTATAGTATATAATATACATTTGGTGAAATTTGATATTTTATATACAGTATATCAAATATATTTGGTGAAATTTGATATTTTATGGACAGTATGATATATATATTTGGTGTACTTTCACAATTTATGTACAATATATATTATATATTTGGTTAAATTTGATATTTTGTGTACAGTATATAATATGCATTTGGTGTACTTTCATATTTTATTTACAGTATTTAATATATATTTGCTGTAGTTTGATATTTTATGTAGAGTATATAATATAAATTTGGTGTACTTTCATATTTTATGTACAGTAGATAACATATTTTTGGGGTACTTTCATATCTTATGTACAGTATACAATATATATTTGGTTAAATTTGAAATTATATGTACAGTATATAATATATATTTGGTGAAATTTGATATTTTATGGACAGTATATAATATACATTTGGTGAAATTTGATATTTTGTATACAGTATATCAAATATATTTGGTGAAATTTCATATTTTATGTACAGTATGATATATGTATTTGGTGTACTTTCATAATTTATGTACAATATATATTATATATTTGGTTAAATTTGATATTTTGTGTACAGTATATAATATGCATTTGGTGTACTTTCATATTTTATTTACAGTATATAATATATATTTGCTGTAATTTGATATTTTATGTAGAGTATATAATATAAATTTGGTGTACTTTCAGATTTTATGTACAGTAGATAACATATTTTTGGGGTACTTTAATATCTTATGTACAGTATACAATATATATTTGGTGAAATTTGATATTATATGTACAGTATATAATATATATTTGGAGAAATTTGATATTTTATGGACAGTATATAATATATATTTGCTGAAATTTGATATTTTATGTACAGCATATAATATATATTTGGTGTACTTTCATCTTTTATGTACAGTATGTAATATTTATTTTTTGAAATTTGATATTTTATGTACAGTATATAATATATATTTCGTGGAATTTGATATTTTATGGACAGTATATAATATATATTTGGTGAAATTTGATATTTTATGTACAGTATATAATATGTATTTGCTGTATTTTCATATTTTATGTATAGTATTTAATACACTTTTGGTGAAATTTGATATTTTATATACAGTATATCAAATATATTGGGTGAAATTTGATATTTTATGTACAGTATGATATATATATTTGGTGAACTTTCATAATTTATGTACAATATATATTATATATTTGGTTAAATTTGATATTTTGTGTACAGTATATAATATGCATTTTGTGTACTTTCATATTTTATTTACAGTATATAATATATATTTGCTGTACTTTGATATTTTATGTAGAGTATATAATATAAATTTGGTGTACTTTCATATTTTATGTACAGTAGATAACATATTTTTGGGGTACTTTCATATTTTAAGTACAGTATACAATATATATTTGGTGAAATTTGATATTTTATGTACAGTATATAATATATATTTGGTGAAATTTGATATTTTATGGACAGTATATAATATATTTTTGGTGTACTTTCATATTTTATGTACAGTATATAATATATATTTTTTGAAATTTGATATTATATGTACAGTATATAATATATATTTGGTGAAATTTGATATTTTATGGACAGTATATAATATATATTTGGTGAAATTTGATATTTTATGTACAGTATATAATATGTATTTGCTGTATTTTCATATTTTATGTATAGTATATAATATACATTTGGTGAAATTTGATATTTTATATACAGTATATCAAATATATTTGGTGAAATTTGATATTTTATGGACAGTATGATATATATATTTGGTGTACTTTCACAATTCATGTACAATATATATTATATATTTGGTTAAATTTGATATTTTGTGTACAGTATATAATATGCATTTGGTGTACTTTCATATTTTATTTACAGTATATAATATATATTTGCTGTAGTTTGATATTTTATGTAGAGTATATAATATAAATTTGGTGTACGTTCATATTTTATGTACAGTAGATAACATATTTTTGGGGTACTTTCATATCTTATGTACAGTATACAATATATATTTGGTGAAATTTGATATTATATGTACAGTATATAATATATATTTGGTGAAATTTGATATTTTATGGACAGTATATAATATACATTTGGTGAAATTTGATATTTTGTATACAGTATATCAAATATATTTGGTGAAATTTGATATTTTATGTACAGTATGATATATGTATTTCGTGTACTTTCATAATTTATGTACAATATATATTATATATTTGGTTAAATTTGATATTTTGTGTACAGTATATAATATGCATTTGGTGTACTTTCATATTTTATTTACAGTATATAATATATATTTGCTGTAATTTGATATTTTATGTAGAGTATATAATATAAATTTGGTGTACTTTCAGATTTTATGTACAGTAGATAACATATTTTTGGGGTACTTTAATATCTTATGTACAGTATACAATATATATTTGGTGAAATTTGATATTATATGTACAGTATATAATATATATGTGGTGAAATTTGATATTTTATGGACAGTATATAATATATATTTGGTGAAATTTGATATTTTATGTACAGCATATAATATATATTTGGTGTACTTTCATCTTTTATGTACAGTATGTAATATTTATTTTTTGAAATTTGATATTTTATGTACAGTATATAATATATATTTCGTGGAATTTGATATTTTATGGACAGTATATAATATATATTTGGTGAAATTTGATATTTTATGTACAGTATATAATATGTATTTGCTGTATTTTCATATTTTATGTATAGTATATAATACACATTTGGTGAAATTTGATATTTTATATACAGTATATCAAATATATTGGGTGAAATTTGATATTTTATGTACAGTATGATATATATATTTGGTGTACTTTCATAATTTATGTACAATATATATTATATATTTGGTTAAATTTGATATTTTTTGTGCAGTATATAATATGCATTTGGTGTACTTTCATATTTTATTTACAGTATATAATATATATTTGCTGTACTTTGATATTTTATGTAGAGTATATAATATAAATTTGGTGTACTTTCATATTTTATGTACAGTAGATAACATATTTTTGGGGTACTTTCATATTTTAAGTACAGTATACAATATATATTTGGTGAAATTTGATATTTTATGGACAGTATATAATATATATTTGGTGAAATTTGATATTTTATGTACAGCATATAATATATATTTGGTGTACTTTCATCTTTTATGTACAGTATGTAATATATATTTTTTGAAATTTGATATTATATGTACAGTATATAATATATATTTCGTGAAATTTGATATTTTATGGACAGGATATAATATATATTTGGTGAAATTTGATATTTTATGTACAGCATATAATACGTATTTGCTGTATTTTCATATTTTATGTATAGTATATAATATACATTTGGTGAAATTTGATATTTTATATACAGTATATCAAATATATTTGGTGAAATTTGATATTTTATGGACAGTATGATATATATATTTGGTGTACTTTCATAATTTATGTACAATATATATTATATATTTGGTTAAATTTGATATTTTGTGTACAGTATATAATATGCATTTGGTGTACTTTCATATGTTATTTACAGTATATAATATATATTTGCTGTAGTTCGATATTTCATGTAGAGTATATAATATAAATTTGGTGTACTTTCATATTTTATGTACAGTAGATAACATATTTTTGGGGTACTTTCATATCTTATGTACAGTATACAATATATATTTGGTGAAATTTGATATTATATGTACAGTATATAATATATATTTGGTGAAATTTGATATTTTATGGACAGTATATAATATATATTTGGTGAAATTTGATATTTTATGTACAGCATATAATATATATTTGGTGTTCTTTCATCTTTTATGTACAGTATGTAATATTTATTTTTTGAAATTTGATATTTTATGTACAGTATATAATATCTATTTCGTGGAATTTGATATTTTATGGACAGTATATAATATATATTTGGTGAAATTTGATATTTTATGTACAGTATATAATATGTATTTGCTGTATTTTCATATTTTATGTATAGTATATAATATACATTTGGTGAAATTTGATATTTTATATACAGTATATCAAATATATTTGGTGAAATTTGATATTTTATGTACAGTATGATATGTATTTGGTGTACTTTCATAATTTATGTACAATATATATTATATATTTGGTTAAATTTGATATTTTGTGTACAGTATATAATATGCATTTGGTGTACTTTCATATTTTATTTACAGTATATAATATATATTTGCTGTACTTTGATATTTTATGTAGAGTATATAATATAAATTTGGTGTACTTTCATATTTTATGTACAGTAGATAACATATTTTTGGGGTACTTTCATATTTTAAGTACAGTATACAATATATATTTGGTGAAATTTGATATTTTATGTACAGTATGTAATATATATTTGGTGAAATTTGATATTTTATGTACAGTATATAGTATATTTTTGGTGTACTTTCATATTTTATGTACAGTATATAATATATATTTTTTGAAATTTGATATTCTATGTACAGTATATAATATATATTTGGTGAAATTTGATATTTTATGGACAGTATATAATATATATTTGGTGAAATTTGATATTTTATGTACAGTATATAATATGTATTTGCTGTGTTTTCATATTTTATGTATAGTATATAATATACATTTGGTGAAATTTGATATTTTATATACAGTATATCAAATATATTTGGTGAAATTTGATATTTTATGTACAGTATGATATATATATTTGGTGTACTTTCATAATTTATGTACAATATATATTATATATTTGGTTAAATTTGTTATTTTGTGTACAGTATATAATATGCATTTGGTGTACTTTCATATTTTATCTACAGTACATAATATATATTTGCTGTAGTTTGGTATTTTATGTAGAGTATATAATATAAATTTGGTGTACTTTCATATTTTATGTACAGTAGATAACATATTTTTGGGGTACTTTCATATCTTATGTACAGTATACAATATATATTTGGTGAAATTTGATATTTTATGTACAGTATATAATATATTTCTGGTGTACTTTCATATTTTATGAACAGTATATAATATATATTTTTTGAAATTTGATATTATATGTACAGTATATAATATATATTTGGTGAAATTTGATATTTTATGGACAGTATATAATATATATTTGGTGAAATTTGATATTTTATGTACAGTATATAATATGTATTTGCTGTATTTTCATATTTTATGTATAGTATATAGTATACATTTGGTGAAATTTGATATTTTATATACAGTATATCAAATATATTTGGTGAAATTTGATATTTTATGGACAGTATATAATATATATTTGGTGAAATTTGATATTTTATGTACAGCATATAATATATATTTGGTGTACTTTCATCTTTTATGTACAGTATGTAATATATATTTTTTGAAATTTGATATTATATGTACAATATTTAATATATATTTCATGAAATTTGATATTTTATGGACAGTATATAATATATATTTGGTGAAATTTGATATTTTATGTACAGTATATAATATGTATTTGCCGTATTTTCATATTTTATGTATAGTATATAATATACATTTGGTGAAATTTGATATTTTATATACAGTATACCAGATATATTTGGTGAAATTTGATATTTTATGTACAGTATGATATATATATTTGGTGTACTTTCATAATTTATGTACAATATATATTATATATTTGGTTAAATTTGTTATTTTGTATACAGTATATAATATGCATTTGGTGTACTTTCATATTTTATTTACAGTACATAAAATATATTTGCTGTAGTTTGGTATTTTATGTAGAGTATATAATATAAATTTGGTGTACTTTCATATTTTATGTACAGTAGATAACATATTTTTGGGGTACTTTCATATCTTATGTACAGTATACAATATATATTTGGTGAAATTTGATATTTTATGTACAGTATATAATATATTTCTGGTGTACTTTCATATTTTATGAACAGTATATAATATATATTTTTTGAAATTTGATATTATATGTACAGTATACAATATATATTTTGTGAAATTTGATATTTTATGTACAGTATATAATATGTATTTGCTGTATTTTCATATTTTATGTATAGTATATAATATACATTTGGTGAAATTTGATATTTTATATACAGTATACCAAATATATTTGTTGAAATTTGATATTTTATGTACAGTATGTTATATATATTTGGTGTACTTTCATAATTTATGTACAATACATATTATATATTTGGTTAAATTTGATATTTTGTGTACAGTATATAATATGCTTTTGGTGTACTTTCATATTTTATTTACAGTATATAATATATATTTGCTGTACTTTGATATTTTATGTAGAGTATATAATATAAATTTGGTGTACTTTCATATTTTATGTACAGTAGATAACATGTTTTTGGGGTACTTTCATATTTTAAGTACAGTATACAATATATATTTGGTGAAATTTGATATTTTATGTACAGTATATAATATATATTTGGTGAAATTTGATATTTTATGTACAGTATATAATATATTTTTGGTGTATTTCATATACAGTATAAAATAAATTTGGTGTACTTTCATATTTTATGTACAGCATATAATATATATTTGGTGTACTTTCATATTTTATGTACAGTAGATAACATATATTTGGTGTACTTTCATATTTTATGTACAGTATACAATTTATATTTGGTGAAATTTCATATTTTATATACAGTATACAATATATATTTGGTGAAATTTGATATTTTATGTACAGTATATAATATATATTTGGTGAAATTTGATATTTTATGTACAGTGTATAATATATTTTTGGTGTACTTTCATATTTTATGTACAGTATATAATATATATTTTTTGAAATTTGATACATGTACAGTATATAATATATATTTGGTGAAATTTGATATTTTATGGACAGTATATAATATATATTTGGTGAAATTTGATATTTTATGTAAAGTATATAATATATACTTGGTGTACTTTCATATTTTATGTACAGTATGTAATATATATTTTTTGAAATTTGATATTATATGTACAGTATTTAATATATATTTGGTGAAATTTGATATTTCATGGACAGTATATAATATATATTAGGTGAAATTTCATATTATATGTACAGTATATAATATATATTTGCTGTCTTTTCATATTTTATGTATAGTATATAATGCACATTTGCTGAAATTTGATATTTTATATACAGTATATCAAATATATTTGGTGAAATTTGATATTTTATGTACAGTATATTATATATAGTTGTTGAAATTTGATATTTTATGTACAGTATATAATGTATATTTGGTGAAATTTGATATTTCATATACAGTATATAATATATATTTGCTGTACTTTCATATTTTATATACAGTATATCATATATATTTTGTGAAATTTGATATTTTATGCACTGTATATAATACATATTTAGTGTACTTTCATGTTTTATGTACAGTATATAGTATATATTAGGTGAAATTTGATGTTTTATATACAGTATATAATATATATTTCGTCTACTTTCATATTTCATATACAGTATAAAATAAATTTGGTGTACTTTCATATTTTATGTACAGCATATAATATATATTTGGTGTACTTTCATATTTTATGTACAGTATATAACATATATTTGGTGGACTTTCATATATTATGTACAGTAGATAACATATATTTGGTGTACTTTCATATTTTATATACAGTATACAATATATATTTGGTGAAATTTGATATTTTCTGTACAGTATATAATATATATTTGGTGAAATTTGATATTTTATGTACAGTATATAATATATTTTTGGTGTACTTTCATATTTTATGTACAGTATATAATATATATTTTTTGAAATTTGATACATGTACAGTATATAATATATATTTGGTGAAATTTGATATTTTATGGACAGTATATAATATATATTTGGTGAAATTTGATATTTTATGTAAAGTATATAATATATACTTGGTGTACTTTCATATTTTATGTACAGTATGTAATATATATTTTTTGAAATTTGATATTATATGTACAGTATTTAATATATATTTGGTGAAATTTGATATTTCATGGACAGTATATAATATATATTAGGTGAAATTTCATATTATATGTACAGTATATAATATATATTTGCTGTCTTTTCATATTTTATGTATAGTATATAATGCACATTTGCTGAAATTTGATATTTTATATACAGTATATCAAATATATTTGGTGAAATTTGATATTTTATGTACAGTATATTATATATAGTTGTTGAAATTTGATATTTTATGTACAGTATATAATGTATATTTGGTGAAATTTGATATTTCATATACAGTATATAATATATATTTGCTGTACTTTCATATTTTATATACAGTATATCATATATATTTTGTGAAATTTGATATTTTATGCACTGTATATAATACATATTTAGTGTACTTTCATGTTTTATGTACAGTATATAGTATATATTAGGTGTAATTTGATGTTTTATATACAGTATATAATATATGTTTCGTCTACTTTCATATTTCATATAAAGTATAAAATAAATTTGGTGTACTTTCATATTTTATGTACAGCATATAATATATATTTGGTGTACTTTCCTATTTTATGTACAGTAGATAACATATATTTGGTGTACTTTCATATTTTATATACAGTATACAATATATATTTGGTGAAATTTCATATTTTATATACAGTATACAATATATATTTGGTGAAATTTGATATTTTATGTACAGTATATAATATATATTTGGTGAAATTTGATATTTTATGTACAGTATATAATATATTTTTGGTGTACTTTCATATTTTATATACAGTATATAATATATATTTTTTGAAATTTGATACATGTACAGTATATAATATATATTTGGTGAAATTTGATATTTTATGGACAGTATATAATATATATTTGGTGAAATTTGATATTTTATGTAAAGTATATAATATATACTTGGTGTACTTTCATATTTTATGTACAGTATGTAATATATATTTTTTGAAATTTGATATTATATGTACAGTATTTAATATATATTTGGTGAAATTTGATATTTCATGGACAGTATATAATATATATTAGGTGAAATTTCATATTATATGTACAGTATATAATATATATTTGCTGTCTTTTCATATTTTATGTATAGTATATAATGCACATTTGCTGAAATTTGATATTTTATATACAGTATATCAAATATATTTGGTGAAATTTGATATTTTATGTACAGTATATTATATATAGTTGTTGAAATTTGATATTTTATGTACAGTATATAATGTATATTTGGTGAAATTTGATATTTCATATACAGTATATAATATATATTTGCTGTACTTTCATATTTTATATACAGTATATCATATATATTTTGTGAAATTTGATATTTTATGCACTGTATATAATACATATTTAGTGTACTTTCATGTTTTATGTACAGTATATAGTATATATTAGGTGAAATTTGATGTTTTATATACAGTATATAATATATATTTCGTCTACTTTCATATTTCATATACAGTATAAAATAAATTTGGTGTACTTTCATATTTTATGTACAGCATATAATATATATTTGGTGTACTTTCATATTTTATGTACAGTAGATAACATATATTTGGTGTACTTTCATATTTTATATACAGTATACAATATATATTTGGTGAAATTTGATATTTTCTGTACAGTATATAATATATATTTGGTGAAATTTGATATTTTATGTACAGTATATAATATATTTTTGGTGTACTTTCATATTTTATGTACAGTATATAATATATATTTTTTGAAATTTGATACATGTACAGTATATAATATATATTTGGTGAAATTTGATATTTTATGGACAGTGTATAATATATATTTGGTGAAATTTGATATTTTATGTACAGTATATAATATATTTTTGGTGTACTTTCATATTTTATGTACAGTATATAATATATATTTTTTGAAATTTGATATTATATGTACAGTATATAATATATATTTGGTGAAATTTGATATTTTATGGACAGTATATAATATATATTTGGTGAAATTTGATATTTTATGTACAGTATATAATATGTATTTGCTGTATTTTCATATTTTATGTATAGTATATAATATACATTTGGTGAAATTTGATATTTTATATACAGTATATCAAATATATTTGGTGAAATTTGATATTTTATGGACAGTATGATATATATATTTGGTGTACTTTCACAATTTATGTACGATATATATTATATATTTGGTTAAATTTGATATTTTGTGTACAGTATATAATATGCATTTGGTGTACTTTCATATTTTATTTACAGAATATAATATATATTTGCTGTAGTTTGATATTTTATGTAGAGTATATAATATAAATTTGGTGTACTTTCATATTTTATGTACAGTAGATAACATATTTTTGGGGTACTTTCATATCTTATGTACAGTATGTAATATATATTTGGTTAAATTTGATATTATATGTACAGTATATAATATATATTTGGTGAAATTTGATATTTTATGGACAGTATATAATATATATTTGGTGAAATTTGATATTTTATGTACAGCATATAATATATATTTGGTGTACTTTCATCTTTTATGTACAGTATGTAATATTTATTTTTTGAAATTTGATATTTTATGTACAGTATATAATATATATTTCGTGGAATTTGATATTTTATGGACAGTATATAATATATATTTGGTGAAATTTGATATTTTATGTACAGTATATAATATGTATTTGCTGTATTTTCATATTTTATGTATAGTATATAATATACATTTGGTGAAATTTGATATTTTATATACAGTATATCAAATATATTGGGTGAAATTTGATATTTTATGTACAGTATTATATATATATTTGGTGTACTTTCATAATTTATGTACAATATATATTATATATTTGGTTAAATTTGATATTTTGTGTACAGTATATAATATGCATTTGGTGTACTTTCATATTTTATTTACAGTATATAATATATATTTGCTGTACTTTGATATTTTATGTAGAGTATATAATATAAATTTGGTGTACTTTCATGTTTTATGTACAGTAGATAACATATTTTTGGGGTACTTTCATATTTTAAGAACAGTATACAATATATATTTGGTGAAATTTGATATTTTATGTACAGTATATAATATATATTTGGTGAAATTTGATATTTTATGTACAGTATATAATATATTTTTGGTGTACTTTCATATTTTATGTACAGTATATAATATATATTTTTTGAAATTTGATATTATATGTACAGTATATAATATATATTTGGTGAAATTTGATATTTTATGGACAGTATATAATATATATTTGGTGAAATTTGATATTTTATGTACAGTATATAATATGTATTTGCTGTATTTTCATATTTTATGTATAGTATATAATATACATTTGGTGAAATTTGATATTTTATATACAGTATATCAAATATATTTGGTGAAATTTGGTATTTTATGGACAGTATGATATATATATTTGGTGTACTTTCACAATTTATGTACAATATATATTATATATTTGGTTAAATTTGATATTTTGTGTACAGTATATAATATGCATTTGGTGTACTTTCATATTTTATTTACAGAATATAATATATATTTGCTGTAGTTTGATATTTTATGTAGAGTATATAATATAAATTTGGTGTACTTTCATATTTTATGTACAGTAGATAACATATTTTTGGGGTACTTTCATATCTTATGTACAGTATGTAATATATATTTGGTTAAATTTGATATTATATGTACAGTATATATTATATATTTGGTGAAATTTGATATTTTATGGACAGTATATAATATATATTTGGTGAAATTTGATATTTTATGTACAGCATATAATATATATTTGGTGTACTTTCATCTTTTATGTACAGTATGTAATATTTATTTTTTGAAATTTGATATTTTATGTACAGTATATAATATATATTTCGTGGAATTTGATATTTTATGGACAGTATATAATATATATTTGGTGAAATTTGATATTTTATGTACAGTATATAATATGTATTTGCTGTATTTTCATATTTTATGTATAGTATATAATATACATTTGGTGAAATTTGATATTTTATATACAGTATATCAAATATATTGGGTGAAATTTGATATTTTATGTACAGTATTATATATATATTTGGTGTACTTTCATAATTTCTGTACAATATATATTATATATTTGGTTAAATTTGATATTTTGTGTACAGTATATAATATGCATTTGGTGTACTTTCATATTTTATTTACAGTATATAATATATATTTGCTGTACTTTGATATTTTATGTAGAGTATATAATATAAATTTGGTGTACTTTCATGTTTTATGTACAGTAGATAACATATATTTGGTGTACTTTCATATTTTATGTACAGTATACAATATATATTTGGTGAAATTTGATATTTTCTGTACAGTATATAATATATATTTGGTGAAATTTGATATTTTATGTACAGTATATAATATATTTTTGGTGTACTTTCATATTTTATGTACAGTATATAATATATATTTTTTGAAATTTGATACATGTACAGTATATAATATATATTTGGTGAAATTTGATATTTTATGGACAGTATATAATATATATTTGGTGAAATTTGATATTTTATGTAAAGTATATAATATATACTTGGTGTACTTTCATATTTTATGTACAGAATGTAATATATATTTTTTGAAATTTGATATTATATGTACAGTATTTAATATATATTTGGTGAAATTTGATATTTCATGGACAGTATATAATATATATTAGGTGAAATTTCATATTATATGTACAGTATATAATATATATTTGCTGTCTTTTCATATTTTATGTATAGTATATAATGCACATTTGCTGAAATTTGATATTTTATATACAGTATATCAAATATATTTGGTGAAATTTGATATTTTATGTACAGTATATAAAATATATTTGGTGAAATTTGATATTTTATGTACAGTACATAATATATTTTTGGTGTACTTTCATCTTTTATGTACAGTATATAATATATATTTTTTGAAATTTGATACATGTACAGTATATAATATATATTTGGTGAAATTTGATATTTTATGGACAGTATATAATATATATTTGGTGAAATTTGATATTTTATGTAAAGTATATAATATATACTTGGTGTACTTTCATATTTTATGTACAGTATGTAATATATATTTTTTGAAATTTGATATTATATGTACAGTATTTAATATATATTTGGTGAAATTTGATATTTCATGGACAGTAAATAATATATATTAGGTGAAATTTCATATTATATGTACAGTATATAATATATATTTGCTGTCTTTTCATATTTTATGTATAGTATATAATGCACATTTGCTGAAATTTGATATTTTATATACAGTATATCAAATATATTTGATGAAATTTGATATTTTATGTACAGTATATTATATATAGTTGTTGAAATTTGATATTTTATGTACAGTATATAATGTATATTTGGTGAAATTTGATATTTCATATACAGTATATAATATATATTTGCTGTACTTTCATATTTTATATACAGTATATCATATATATTTTGTGAAATTTGATATTTTATGCACTGTATATAATACATATTTAGTGTACTTTCATGTTTTATGTATAGTATATAGTATATATTAGGTGAAATTTGATGTTTTATATACAGTATATAATATATATTTCGTCTACTTTCATATTTCATATACAGTATAAAATAAATTTGGTGTACTTTCATATTTTATGTACAGCATATAATATATATTTGGTGTACTTTCATATTTTATGTACAGTAGATAACATATATTTGGTGTACTTTCATATTTTATGTACAGTAGATAACATATATTTGGTGTACTTTCATATTTTATATACAGTATACAATATATATTTGGTGAAATTTGATATTTTCTGTACAGTATATAATATATATTTGGTGAAATTTGATATTTTATGTACAGTATATAATATATTTTTGGTGTACTTTCATATTTTATGTACAGTATATAATATATATTTTTTGAAATTTGATATTATATGTACAGTATATAATATATATTTGGTGAAATTTGATATTTTATGGACAGTATATAATATATTTTTGGTGTACTTTCATATTTTATGTAAAGTATATAATATATACTTGGTGTACTTTCATATTTTATGTACAGTATGTAATATATATTTTTTGAAATTTGATATTATATGTACAGTATTTAATATATATTTGGTGAAATTTGATATTTCATGGACAGTATATAATATATATTAGGTGAAATTTCATATTATATGTACAGTATATAATATATATTTGCTGTCTTTTCATATTTTATGTATAGTATATAATGCACATTTGCTGAAATTTGATATTTTATATACAGTATATCAAATATATTTGGTGAAATTTGATATTTTATGTACAGTATATTATATATAGTTGTTGAAATTTGATATTTTATGTACAGTATATAATGTATATTTGGTGAAATTTGATATTTCATATACAGTATATAATATATATTTGCTGTACTTTCATATTTTATATACAGTATATCATATATATTTTGTGAAATTTGATATTTTATGCACTGTATATAATACATATTTAGTGTACTTTCATGTTTTATGTACAGTATATAGTATATATTAGGTGAAATTTGATGTTTTATATACAGTATATAATATATATTTCGTCTACTTTCATATTTCATATACAGTATAAAATAAATTTGGTGTACTTTCATATTTTATGTACAGCTTATAATATATATTTGGTGTACTTTCATATTTTATGTACAGTAGATAACATATTTGGTGTACTTTCATATTTTATGTACAGTAGATAACATATATTTGGTGTACTTTCATATTTTATATACAGTATACAATATATATTTGGTGAAATTTGATATTTTCTGTACAGTATATAATATATATTTGGTGAAATTTGATATTTTATGTACAGTATATAATATATTTTTGGTGTACTTTCATATTTTATGTACAGTATATAATATATATTTTTTGAAATTTGATACATGTACAGTATATAATATATATTTGGTGAAATTTGATATTTTATGGACAGTATATAATATATATTTGGTGAAATTTGATATTTTATGTAAAGTATATAATATATACTTGGTGTACTTTCATATTTTATGTACAGTATGTAATATATGTTTTTTGAAATTTGATATTATATGTACAGTATTTAATATATATTTGGTAAAATTTGATATTTCATGGACAGTATATAATATATATTAGGTGAAATTTCATATTATATGTACAGTATATAATATATATTTGCTGTCTTTTCATATTTTATGTATAGTATATAATGCACATTTGCTGAAATTTGATATTTTATATACAGTATATCAAATATATTTGGTGAAATTTGATATTTTATGTACAGTATATTATATATAGTTGTTGAAATTTGATATTTTATGTACAGTATATAATGTATATTTGGTGAAATTTGATATTTCATATACAGTATATAATATATATTTGCTGTACTTTCATATTTTATATACAGTATATCATATATATTTTGTGAAATTTGATATTTTATGCACTGTATATAATACATATTTAGTGTACTTTCATGTTTTATGTACAGTATATAGTATATATTAGGTGAAATTTGATGTTTTATATACAGTATATAATATATATTTCGTCTACTTTCATATTTCATATACAGTATAAAATAAATTTGGTGTACTTTCATATTTTATGTACAGCATATAATATATATTTGGTGTACTTTCATATTTTATGTACAGTAGATAACATATTTTTGGTGTACTTTCATATTTTATATACAGTATACAATATATATTTGGTGAAATTTGATATTTTCTGTACAGTATAAAATATATATTTGGTGAAATTTGATATTTTATGGACAGTATATAATATATATTTGGTGAAATTTGATATTTTATGTACAGTATATAATATATATTTAGTGAAATTTCATATTTTATGTACAGTAGATAACATATATTTGGTGTACTTTCATATTTTATATACAGTATACAATATATATTTGGTGAAATTTGATATTTTCTGTACAGTATATAATATATATTTGGTGAAATTTGATATTTTATGTACAGTATATAATATATTTTTGGTGTACTTTCATATTTTATGTACAGTATATAATATATTTTTTTTGAAATTTGATGCATGTACAGTATATAATATATATTTGGTGAAATTTGATATTTTATGGACAGAATATAATATATATTTGGTGAAATTTGATATTTTATGTAAAGTATATAATATATACTTGGTGTACTTTCATATTTTATGTACAGTATGTAATATATATTTTTTGAAATTTGATATTATATGTACAGTATTTAATATATATTTGGTGAAATTTGATATTTCATGGACAGTATATATTATATATTAGGTGAAATTTCATATTATATGTACAGTATATAATATATATTTGCTGTCTTTTCATATTTTATGTATAGTATATAATGCACATTTGCTGAAATTTGATATTTTATATACAGTATATCAAATATATTTGGTGAAATTTGATATTTTATGTACAGTATATTATATATAGTTGTTGAAATTTGATATTTTATGTACAGTATATAATGTATATTTGGTGAAATTTGATATTTCATATACAGTATATAATATATATTTGCTGTACTTTCATATTTTATATACAGTATATCATATATATTTTGTGAAATTTGATATTTTATGCACTGTATATAATACATATTTAGTGTACTTTCATGTTTTATGTACAGTATATAGTATATATTAGGTGAAATTTGATGTTTTATATACAGTATATAATATATATTTCGTCTACTTTCATATTTCATATACAGTATAAAATAAATTTGGTGTACTTTCATATTTTATGTACAGCATATAATATATATTTGGTGTACTTTCATATTTTATGTACAGTAGATAACATATATTTGGTGTACTTTCATATTTTATGTACAGTAGATAACATATATTTGGTGTACTTTCATATTTTATATACAGTATACAATATATATTTGGTGAAATTTGATATTTTCTGTACAGTATATAATATATATTTGGTGAAATTTGATATTTTATGTACAGTATATAATATATTTTTGGTGTACTTTCATATTTTATGTACAGTATATAATATATATTTTTTGAAATTTGATACATGTACAGTATATAATATATATTTGGTGAAATTTGATATTTTATGGACAGTATATAATATATATTTGGTGAAATTTGATATTTTATGTAAAGTATATAATATATACTTGGTGTACTTTCATATTTTATGTACAGTATGTAATATATATTTTTTGAAATTTGATATTATATGTACAGTATTTAATATATATTTGGTGAAATTTGATATTTCATGGACAGTATATATTATATATTAGGTGAAATTTCATATTATATGTACAGTATATAATATATATTTGCTGTCTTTTCATATTTTATGTATAGTATATAATGCACATTTGCTGAAATTTGATATTTTATATACAGTATATCAAATATATTTGGTGAAATTTGATATTTTATGTACAGTATATTATATATAGTTGTTGAAATTTGATATTTTATGTACAGTATATAATGTATATTTGGTGAAATTTGATATTTCATATACAGTATATAATATATATTTGCTGTACTTTCATATTTTATATACAGTATATCATATATATTTTGTGAAATTTGATATTTTATGCACTGTATATAATACATATTTAGTGTACTTTCATGTTTTATGTACAGTATATAGTATATATTAGGTGAAATTTGATGTTTTATATACAGTATATAATATATATTCCGTCTACTTTCATATTTCATATACAGTATAAAATAAATTTGGTGTACTTTCATATTTTATGTACAGCATATAATATATATTTGGTGTACTTTCATATTTTATGTACAGTAGATAACATATATTTTGTGTACTTTCATATTTTATATACAGTATACAATATATATTTGGTGAAATTTGATATTTTCTGTACAGTATATAATATATATTTGGTGAAATTTGATATTTTATGGACAGTATATAATATATATTTGGTGAAATTTGATATTTTATGTACAGTATATAATATATATTTAGTGAAATTTCATATTTTATGTACAGTAGATAACATATATTTGGTGTACTTTCATATTTTATATACAGTATACAATATATATTTGGTGAAATTTGATATTTTCTGTACAGTATATAATATATATTTGGTGAAATTTGATATTTTATGTACAGTATATAATATATTTTTGGTGTACTTTCATATTTTATGTACAGTATATAATATATATTTTTTGAAATTTGATACATGTACAGTATATAATATATATTTGGTGAAATTTGATATTTTATGGACAGTATATAATATATATTTGGTGAAATTTGATATTTTATGTAAAGTATATAATATATACTTGGTGTACTTTCATATTTTATGTACAGTATGTAATATATATTTTTTGAAATTTGATATTATATGTACAGTATTTAATATATATTTGGTGAAATTTGATATTTCATGGACAGTATATATTATATATTAGGTGAAATTTCATATTATATGTACAGTATATAATATATATTTGCTGTCTTTTCATATTTTATGTATAGTATATAATGCACATTTGCTGAAATTTGATATTTTATATACAGTATATCAAATATATTTGGTGAAATTTGATATTTTATGTACAGTATATTATATATAGTTGTTGAAATTTGATATTTTATGTACAGTATATAATGTATATTTGGTGAAATTTGATATTTCATATACAGTATATAATATATATTTGCTGTACTTTCATATTTTATATACAGTATATCATATATATTTTGTGAAATTTGATATTTTATGCACTGTATATAATACATATTTAGTGTACTTTCATATTTTATGTACAGTATATAGTATATATTAGGTGAAATTTGATGTTTTATATACAGTATATAATATATATTTCGTCTACTTTCATATTTCATATACAGTATAAAATAAATTTGGTGTACTTTCATATTTTATGTACAGCATATAATATATATTTGGTGTACTTTCATATTTTATGTACAGTAGATAACATATATTTGGTGTACTTTCATATTTTATATACAGTATACAATATATATTTGGTGAAATTTGATATTTTCTGTACAGTATATAATATATATTTGGTGAAATTTGATATTTTATGGACAGTATATAATATATATTTGGTGAAATTTGATATTTTATGTACAGTATATAATATATATTTAGTGAAATTTCATATTTTATGTACAGTAGATAACATATATTTGGTGTACTTTCATATTTTATATACAGTATACAATATATATTTGGTGAAATTTGATATTTTCTGTACAGTATATAATATACATTTGGTGAAATTTGATATTTTATGTACAGTATATAATATATACTTGGTGTACTTTCATATTTTATGTACAGTATGTAATATATATTTTTTGAAATTTGATATTATATGTACAGTATTTAATATATATTTGGTGAAATTTGATATTTCATGGACAGTATATAATATATATTAGGTGAAATTTCATATTATATGTACAGTATATAATATATATTTGCTGTCTTTTCATATTTTATGTATAGTATATAATGCACATTTGCTGAAATTTGATATTTTATATACAGTATATCAAATATATTTGGTGAAATTTGATATTTTATGTACAGTATATTATATATAGTTGTTGAAATTTGATATTTTATGTACAGTATATAATGTATATTTGGTGAAATTTGATATTTCATATACAGTATATAATATATATTTGCTGTACTTTCATATTTTATATACAGTATATCATATATATTTTGTGAAATTTGATATTTTATGCACTGTATATAATACATATTTAGTGTACTTTCATGTTTTATGTACAGTATATAGTATATATTAGGTGAAATTTGATGTTTTATATACAGTATATAATATATATTTCGTCTACTTTCATATTTCATATACAGTATAAAATAAATTTGGTGTACTTTCATATTTTATGTACAGCATATAATATATATTTGGTGTACTTTCATATTTTATATACAGTATACAATATATATTTGGTGAAATTTGATAATTTCTGTACAGTATAAAATATATATTTGGTGAAATTTGATATTTTATGGACAGTATATAATATATATTTGGTGAAATTTGATATTTTATGTACAGTATATAATATATATATAGTGAAATTTCATATTTTATGTACAGTAGATAACATATATTTGGTGTACTTTCATATTTTATATACAGTATACAATATATATTTGGTGAAATTTGATATTTTCTGTACAGTATATAATATATATTTGGTGAAATTTGATATTTTATGTACAGTATATAATATATTTTTGGTGTACTTTCATATTTTATGTACAGTATATAATATATATTTTTTGAAATTTGATACATGTACAGTATATAATATATATTTGGTGAAATTTGATATTTTATGGACAGTATATAATATATATTTGGTGAAATTTGATATTTTATGTAAAGTATATAATATATACTTGGTGTACTTTCATATTTTATGTACAGTATGTAATATATATTTTTTGAAATTTGATATTATATGTACAGTATTTAATATATATTTGGTGAAATTTGATATTTCATGGACAGTATATATTATATATTAGGAGAAATTTCATATTATATGTACAGTATATAATATATATTTGCTGTCTTTTCATATTTTATGTATAGTATATAATGCACATTTGCTGAAATTTGATATTTTATATACAGTATATCAAATATATTTGGTGAAATTTGATATTTTATGTACAGTATATTATATATAGTTGTTGAAATTTGATATTTTATGTACAGTATATAATGTATATTTGGTGAAATTTGATATTTCATATACAGTATATAATATATATTTGCTGTACTTTCATATTTTATATACAGTATATCATATATATTTTGTGAAATTTGATATTTTATGCACTGTATATAATACATATTTAGTGTACTTTCATGTTTTATGTACAGTATATAGTATATATTAGGTGAAATTTGATGTTTTATATACAGTATATAATATATATTTCGTCTACTTTCATATTTCATATACAGTATAAAATAAATTTGGTGTACTTTCATATTTTATGTACAGCATATAATATATATTTGGTGTACTTTCATATTTTATGTACAGTAGATAACATATATTTGGTGTACTTTCATATTTTATATACAGTATACAATATATATTTGGTGAAATTTGATAATTTCTGTACAGTATAAAATATATATTTGGTGAAATTTGATATTTTATGGACAGTATATAATATATATTTGGTGAAATTTGATATTTTATGTACAGTATATAATATATATATAGTGAAATTTCATATTTTATGTACAGTAGATAACATATATTTGGTGTACTTTCATATTTTATATACAGTATACAATATATATTTGGTGAAATTTGATATTTTCTGTACAGTATATAATATATATTTGGTGAAATTTGATATTTTATGTACAGTATATAATATATTTTTGGTGTACTTTCATATTTTATGTACAGTATATAATATATATTTTTTGAAATTTGATACATGTACAGTATATAATATATATTTGGTGAAATTTGATATTTTATGGACAGTATATAATATATATTTGGTGAAATTTGATATTTTATGTAAAGTATATAATATATACTTGGTGTACTTTCATATTTTATGTACAGTATGTAATATATATTTTTTGAAATTTGATATTATATGTACAGTATTTAATATATATTTGGTGAAATTTGATATTTCATGGACAGTATATATTATATATTAGGAGAAATTTCATATTATATGTACAGTATATAATATATATTTGCTGTCTTTTCATATTTTATGTATAGTATATAATGCACATTTGCTGAAATTTGATATTTTATATACAGTATATCAAATATATTTGGTGAAATTTGATATTTTATGTACAGTATATTATATATAGTTGTTGAAATTTGATATTTTATGTACAGTATATAATGTATATTTGGTGAAATTTGATATTTCATATACAGTATATAATATATATTTGCTGTACTTTCATATTTTATATACAGTATATCATATATATTTTGTGAAATTTGATATTTTATGCACTGTATATAATACATATTTAGTGTACTTTCATGTTTTATGTACAGTATATAGTATATATTAGGTGAAATTTGATGTTTTATATACAGTATATAATATATATTTCGTCTACTTTCATATTTCATATACAGTATAAAATAAATTTGGTGTACTTTCATATTTTATGTACAGCATATAATATATATTTGGTGTACTTTCATATTTTATGTACAGTAGATAACATATATTTGGTGTACTTTCATATTTTATGTACAGTAGATAACATATATTTGGTGTACTTTCATATTTTATATACAGTATACAATATATATTTGGTGAAATTTGATATTTTATGTACAGTATATAATATATATTTGGTGAAATTTGATATTTTATGTACTGTATATAATATATTTTTGGTGTACTTTCATATTTTATGTACAGTATATAATATATATTTTTTGAAATTTGATACATGTACAGTATATAATATATATTTGGTGAAATTTGATATTTTATGGACAGTATATAATATATATTTGGTGAAATTTGATATTTTATGTAAAGTATATAATATATACTTGGTGTACTTTCATATTTTATGTACAGTATGTAATATATATTTTTTGAAATTTGATATTATATGTACAGTATTTAATATATATTTGGTGAAATTTGATATTTCATGGACAGTATATATTGTATATTAGGTGAAATTTCATATTATATGTACAGTATATAATATATATTTGCTGTCTTTTCATATTTTATGTATAGTATATAATGCACATTTGCTGAAATTTGATATTTTATATACAGTATATCAAATATATTTGGTATTTTGATATTTTATGTACAGTATATTATATATAGTTGTTGAAATTTGATATTTTATGTACAGTATATAATGTATATTTGGTGAAATTTGATATTTCATATACAGTATATAATATATATTTGCTGTACTTTCATATTTTATATACAGTATATCATATATATTTTGTGAAATTTGATATTTTATGCACTGTATATAATACATATTTAGTGTACTTTCATGTTTTATGTACAGTATATAGTATATATTAGGTGAAATTTGATGTTTTATATACAGTATATAATATATATTTCGTCTACTTTCATATTTCATATACAGTATAAAATAAATTTGGTGTACTTTCATATTTTATGTACAGCATATAATATATATTTGGTGTACTTTCATATTTTATGTACAGTAGATAACATATATTTGGTGTACTTTCATATTTTATGTACAGTAGATAACATATATTTGGTGTACTTTCATATTTTATATACAGTATACAATATATATTTGGTGAAATTTGATATTTTCTGTACAGTATATAATATATATTTCGTGAAATTTGATATTTTATGTACAGTATATAATATATTTTTGGTGTACTTTCATATTTTATGTACAGTATATAATATATATTTTTTGAAATTTGATACATGTACAGTATATAATATATATTTGGTGAAATTTGATATTTTATGGACAGTATATAATATATATTTGGTGAAATTTGATATTTTATGTAAAGTATATAATATATACTTGGTGTACTTTCATATTTTATGTACAGTATGTAATATATATTTTTTGAAATTTGATATTATATGTACAGTATTTAATATATATTTGGTGAAATTTGATATTTCATGGACAGTATATATTGTATATTAGGTGAAATTTCATATTATATGTACAGTATATAATATATATTTGCTGTCTTTTCATATTTTATGTATAGTATATAATGCACATTTGCTGAAATTTGATATTTTATATACAGTATATCAAATATATTTGGTGAAATTTGATATTTTATGTACAGTATATTATATATAGTTGTTGAAATTTGATATTTTATGTACAGTATATAATGTATATTTGGTGAAATTTGATATTTCATATACAGTATATAATATATATTTGCTGTACTTTCATATTTTATATACAGTATATCATATATATTTTGTGAAATTTGATATTTTATGCACTGTATATAATACATATTTAGTGTACTTTCATGTTTTATGTACAGTATATAGTATATATTAGGTGAAATTTGATGTTTTATATACAGTATATAATATATATTTCATCTACTTTCATATTTCATATACAGTATAAAATAAATTTGGTGTACTTTCATATTTTATGTACAGCATATAATATATATTTGGTGTACTTTCATATTTTATGTACAGTAGATAACATATATTTGGTGTACTTTCATATTTTATATACAGTATACAATATATATTTGGTGAAATTTGATATTTTCTGTACTGTATATAATATATATTTGGTGAAATTCGATATTTTATGGACAGTATATAATATATATTTGGTGAAATTTGATATTTTATGTACAGTATATAATATATATTTAGTGAAATTTCATATTTTATGTACAGTAGATAACATATATTTGGTGTACTTTCATATTTTATATACAGTATACAATATATATTTGGTGAAATTTGATATTTTCTGTACAGTATATAATATACATTTGGTGAAATTTGATATTTTATGTACAGTATATAATATATACTTGGTGTACTTTCATATTTTATGTACAGTATGTAATATATATTTTTTGAAATTTGATATTATATGTACAGTATTTAATATATATTTGGTGAAATTTGATATTTCATGGACAGTATATAATATATATCAGGTGAAATTTCATATTATATGTACAGTATATAATATATATTTGCTGTCTTTTCATATTTTATGTATAGTATATAATGCACATTTGCTGAAATTTGATATTTTATATACAGTATATCAAATATATTTGGTGAAATTTGATATTTTATGTACAGTATATTATATATAGTTGTTGAAATTTGATATTTTATGTACAGTATATAATGTATATTTGGTGAAATTTGATATTTCATATACAGTATATAATATATATTTGCTGTACTTTCATATTTTATATACAGTATATCATATATATTTTGTGAAATTTGATATTTTATGCACTGTATATAATACATATTTAGTGTACTTTCATGTTTTATGTACAGTATATAGTATATATTAGGTGAAATTTGATGTTTTATATACAGTATATAATATATATTTCGTCTACTTTCATATTTCATATACAGTATAAAATAAATTTGGTGTACTTTCATATTTTATGTACAGCATATAATATATATTTGGTGTACTTTCATATTTTATGTACAGTAGATAACATATTTTTGGTGTACTTTCATATTTTATATACAGTATACAATATATATTTGGTGAAATTTGATATTTTCTGTACAGTATAAAATATATATTTGGTGAAATTTGATATTTTATGGACAGTATATAATATATATTTGGTGAAATTTGATATTTTATGTACAGTATATAATATATATTTAGTGAAATTTCATATTTTATGTACAGTAGATAACATATATTTGGTGTACTTTCATATTTTATATACAGTATACAATATATATTTGGTGAAATTTGATATTTTCTGTACAGTATATAATATATATTTGGTGAAATTTGATATTTTATGTACAGTATATAATATATTTTTGGTGTACTTTCATATTTTATGTACAGTATATAATATATTTTTTTTGAAATTTGATGCATGTACAGTATATAATATATATTTGGTGAAATTTGATATTTTATGGACAGAATATAATATATATTTGGTGAAATTTGATATTTTATGTAAAGTATATAATATATACTTGGTGTACTTTCATATTTTATGTACAGTATGTAATATATATTTTTTGAAATTTGATATTATATGTACAGTATTTAATATATATTTGGTGAAATTTGATATTTCATGGACAGTATATATTATATATTAGGTGAAATTTCATATTATATGTACAGTATATAATATATATTTGCTGTCTTTTCATATTTTATGTATAGTATATAATGCACATTTGCTGAAATTTGATATTTTATATACAGTATATCAAATATATTTGGTGAAATTTGATATTTTATGTACAGTATATTATATATAGTTGTTGAAATTTGATATTTTATGTACAGTATATAATGTATATTTGGTGAAATTTGATATTTCATATACAGTATATAATATATATTTGCTGTACTTTCATATTTTATATACAGTATATCATATATATTTTGTGAAATTTGATATTTTATGCACTGTATATAATACATATTTAGTGTACTTTCATGTTTTATGTACAGTATATAGTATATATTAGGTGAAATTTGATGTTTTATATACAGTATATAATATATATTTCGTCTACTTTCATATTTCATATACAGTATAAAATAAATTTGGTGTACTTTCATATTTTATGTACAGCATATAATATATATTTGGTGTACTTTCATATTTTATGTACAGTAGATAACATATATTTGGTGTACTTTCATATTTTATGTACAGTAGATAACATATATTTGGTGTACTTTCATATTTTATATACAGTATACAATATATATTTGGTGAAATTTGATATTTTATGTACAGTATATAATATATATTTGGTGAAATTTGATATTTTATGTACAGTATATAATATATTTTTGGTGTACTTTCATATTTTATGTACAGTATATAATATATATTTTTTGAAATTTGATACATGTACAGTATATAATATATATTTGGTGAAATTTGATATTTTATGGACAGTATATAATATATATTTGGTGAAATTTGATATTTTATGTAAAGTATATAATATATACTTGGTGTACTTTCATATTTTATGTACAGTATGTAATATATATTTTTTGAAATTTGATATTATATGTACAGTATTTAATATATATTTGGTGAAATTTGATATTTCATGGACAGTATATATTATATATTAGGTGAAATTTCATATTATATGTACAGTATATAATATATATTTGCTGTCTTTTCATATTTTATGTATAGTATATAATGCACATTTGCTGAAATTTGATATTTTATATACAGTATATCAAATATATTTGGTGAAATTTGATATTTTATGTACAGTATATTATATATAGTTGTTGAAATTTGATATTTTATGTACAGTATATAATGTATATTTGGTGAAATTTGATATTTCATATACAGTATATAATATATATTTGCTGTACTTTCATATTTTATATACAGTATATCATATATATTTTGTGAAATTTGATATTTTATGCACTGTATATAATACATATTTAGTGTACTTTCATGTTTTATGTACAGTATATAGTATATATTAGGTGAAATTTGATGTTTTATATACAGTATATAATATATATTTCGTCTACTTTCATATTTCATATACAGTATAAAATAAATTTGGTGTACTTTCATATTTTATGTACAGCATATAATATATATTTGGTGTACTTTCATATTTTATGTACAGTAGATAACATATATTTGGTGGACTTTCATATATTATGTACAGTAGATAACATATATTTGGTGTACTTTCATATTTTATATACAGTATACAATATATATTTGGTGAAATTTGATATTTTCTGTACAGTATATAATATATATTTGGTGAAATTTGATATTTTATGTACAGTATATAATATATTTTTGGTGTACTTTCATATTTTATGTACAGTATATAATATATATTTTTTGAAATTTGATACATGTACAGTATATAATATATATTTGGTGAAATTTGATATTTTATGGACAGTATATAATATATATTTGGTGAAATTTGATATTTTATGTAAAGAATATAATATATACTTGGTGTACTTTCATATTTTATGTACAGTATGTAATATATATTTTTTGAAATTTGATATTATATGTACAGTATTTAATATATAGTTGGTGAAATTTGATATTTCATGGACAGTATATAATATATATTAGGTGAAATTTCATATTATATGTACAGTATATAATATATATTTGCTGTCTTTTCATATGTTATGTATAGTATATAATGCACATTTGCTGAAATTTGATATTTTATATACAGTATATCAAATATATTTGGTGAAATTTGATATTTTATGTACAGTATATTATATATAGTTGTTGAAATTTGATATTTTATGTACAGTATATAATGTATATTTGGTGAAATTTGATATTTCATATACAGTATATAATATATATTTGCTGTACTTTCATATTTTATATACAGTATATCATATATATTTTGTGAAATTTGATATTTTATGCACTGTATATAATACATATTTAGTGTACTTTCATGTTTTATGTACAGTATATAGTATATATTAGGTGAAATTTGATGTTTTATATACAGTATATAATATATGTTTCGTCTACTTTCATATTTCATATACAGTATAAAATAAATTTGGTGTACTTTCATATTTTATGTACAGCATATAATATATATTTGGTGTACTTTCATATTTTATGTACAGTAGATAACATATATTTGGTGGACTTTCATATTTTATGTACAGTATACAATATATATTTGGTGAAATTTCATATTTTATATACAGTATACAATATATATTTGGTGAAATTTGATATTTTCTGTACAGTATATAATATATATTTGGTGAAATTTGATATTTTATGTACAGTATATAATATATTTTTGGTGTACTTTCATATTTTATGTACAGTATATAATATATATTTTTTGAAATTTGATACATGTACAGTATATAATATATATTTGGTGAAATTTGATATTTTATGGACAGTATATAATATATATTTGGTGAAATTTGATATTTTATGTAAAGTATATAATATATACTTGGTGTACTTTCATATTTTATGTACAGTATGTAATATATATTTTTTGAAATTTGATATTATATGTACAGTATTTAATATATATTTGGTGAAATTTGATATTTCATGGACAGTATATAATATATATTAGGTGAAATTTCATATTATATGTACAGTATATAATATATATTTGCTGTCTTTTCATATTTTATGTATAGTATATAATGCACATTTGCTGAAATTTGATATTTTATATACAGTATATCAAATATATTTGGTGAAATTTGATATTTTATGTACAGTATATTATATATAGTTGTTGAAATTTGATATTTTATGTACAGTATATAATGTATATTTGGTGAAATTTGATATTTCATATACAGTATATAATATATATTTGCTGTACTTTCATATTTTATATACAGTATATCATATATATTTTGTGAAATTTGATATTTTATGCACTGTATATAATACATATTTAGTGTACTTTCATGTTTTATGTACAGTATATAGTATATATTAGGTGAAATTTGATGTTTTATATACAGTATATAATATATATTTCGTCTACTTTCATATTTCATATACAGTATAAAATAAATTTGGTGTACTTTCATATTTTATGTACAGCAGATAATATATATTTGGTGTACTTTCCTATTTTATGTACAGTAGATAACATATATTTGGTGTACTTTCATATTTTATATACAGTATACAATATATATTTGGTGAAATTTCATATTTTATATACAGTATACAATATATATTTGGTGAAATTTGATATTTTCTGTACAGTATATAATATATATTTGGTGAAATTTGATATTTTATGTACAGTATATAATATATTTTTGGTGTACTTTCATATTTTATGTACAGTATATAATATATATTTTTTGAAATTTGATACATGTACAGTATATAATATATATTTGGTGAAATTTGATATTTTATGTAAAGAATATAATATATACTTGGTGTACTTTCATATTTTATGTACAGTATGTAATATATATTTTTTGAAATTTGATATTATATGTACAGTATTTAATATATATTTGGTGAAATTTGATATTTCATGGACAGTATATAATATATATTAGGTGAAATTTCATATTATATGTACAGTATATAATATATATTTGCTGTCTTTTCATATTTTATGTATAGTATATAATGCACATTTGCTGAAATTTGATATTTTATATACAGTATATCAAATATATTTGGTGAAATTTGATATTTTATGTACAGTATATTATATATAGTTGTTGAAATTTGATATTTTATGTACAGTATATAATGTATATTTGGTGAAATTTGATATTTCATATACAGTATATAATATATATTTGCTGTACTTTCATATTTTATATACAGTATATCATATATATTTTGTGAAATTTGATATTTTATGCACTGTATATAATACATATTTAGTGTACTTTCATGTTTTATGTACAGTATATAGTATATATTAGGTGAAATTTGATGTTTTATATACAGTATATAATATATGTTTCGTCTACTTTCATATTTCATATACAGTATAAAATAAATTTGGTGTACTTTCATATTTTATGTACAGCATATAATATATATTTGGTGTACTTTCCTATTTTATGTACAGTAGATAACATATATTTGGTGTACTTTCATATTTTATATACAGTATACAATATATATTTGGTGAAATTTCATATTTTATATACAGTATACAATATATATTTGGTGAAATTTGATATTTTATGTACAGTATATAATATATATTTGGTGAAATTTGATATTTTATGTACAGTATATAATATATTTTTGGTGTACTTTCATATTTTATGTACAGTATATAATATATATTTTTTGAAATTTGATACATGTACAGTATATAATATATATTTGGTGAAATTTGATATTTTATGTAAAGAATATAATATATACTTGGTGTACTTTCATATTTTATGTACAGTATGTAATATATATTTTTTGAAATTTGATATTATATGTACAGTATTTAATATATATTTGGTGAAATTTGATATTTCATGGACAGTATATAATATATATTAGGTGAAATTTCATATTATATGTACAGTATATAATATATATTTGCTGTCTTTTCATATTTTATGTATAGTATATAATGCACATTTGCTGAAATTTGATATTTTATATACAGTATATCAAATATATTTGGTGAAATTTGATATTTTATGTACAGTATATTATATATAGTTGTTGAAATTTGATATTTTATGTACAGTATATAATGTATATTTGGTGAAATTTGATATTTCATATACAGTATATAATATATATTTGCTGTACTTTCATATTTTATATACAGTATATCATATATATTTTGTGAAATTTGATATTTTATGCACTGTATATAATACATATTTAGTGTACTTTCATGTTTTATGTACAGTATATAGTATATATTAGGTGAAATTTGATGTTTTATATACAGTATATAATATATGTTTCGTCTACTTTCATATTTCATATACAGTATAAAATAAATTTGGTGTACTTTCATATTTTATGTACAGCATATAATATATATTTGGTGTACTTTCCTATTTTATGTACAGTAGATAACATATATTTGGTGTACTTTCATATTTTATGTACAGTATACAATATATATTTGGTGAAATTTCATATTTTATATACAGTATACAATATATATTTGGTGAAATTTGATATTTTATGTACAGTATATAATATATATTTGGTGAAATTTGATATTTTATGTACAGTATATAATATATTTTTGGTGTACTTTCATATTTTATGTACAGTATATAATATATATTTTTTGAAATTTGATACATGTACAGTATATAATATATATTTGGTGAAATTTGATATTTTATGGACAGTATATAATATATATTTGGTGAAATTTGATATTTTATGTAAAGTATATAATATATACTTGGTGTACTTTCATATTTTATGTACAGTATGTAATATATATTTTTTGAAATTTGATATTATATGTACAGTATTTAATATATATTTGGTGAAATTTGATATTTCATGGACAGTATATAATATATATTAGGTGAAATTTCATATTATATGTACAGTATATAATATATATTTGCTGTCTTTTCATATTTTATGTATAGTATATAATGCACATTTGCTGAAATTTGATATTTTATATACAGTATATCAAATATATTTGGTGAAATTTGATATTTTATGTACAGTATATTATATATAGTTGTTGAAATTTGATATTTTATGTACAGTATATAATGTATATTTGGTGAAATTTGATATTTCATATACAGTATATAATATATATTTGCTGTACTTTCATATTTTATATACAGTATATCATATATATTTTGTGAAATTTGATATTTTATGCACTGTATATAATACATATTTAGTGTACTTTCATGTTTTATGTACAGTATATAGTATATATTAGGTGAAATTTGATGTTTTATATACAGTATATAATATATATTTCGTCTACTTTCATATTTCATATACAGTATAAAATAAATTTGGTGTACTTTCATATTTTATGTACAGCATATAATATATATTTGGTGTACTTTCATATTTTATGTACAGTAGATAACATATATTTGGTGGACTTTCATATATTATGTACAGTAGATAACATATATTTGGTGTACTTTCATATTTTATATACAGTATACAATATATATTTGGTGAAATTTGATATTTTCTGTACAGTATATAATATATATTTGGTGAAATTTGATATTTTATGTACAGTATATAATATATTTTTGGTGTACTTTCATATTTTATGTACAGTATATAATATATATTTTTTGAAATTTGATACATGTACAGTATATAATATATATTTGGTGAAATTTGATATTTTATGGACAGTATATAATATATATTTGGTGAAATTTGATATTTTATGTAAAGTATATAATATATACTTGGTGTACTTTCATATTTTATGTACAGTATGTAATATATATTTTTTGAAATTTGATATTATATGTACAGTATTTAATATATATTTGGTGAAATTTGATATTTCATGGACAGTATATAATATATATTAGGTGAAATTTCATATTATATGTACAGTATATAATATATATTTGCTGTCTTTTCATATTTTATGTATAGTATATAATGCACATTTGCTGAAATTTGATATTTTATATACAGTATATCAAATATATTTGGTGAAATTTGATATTTTATGTACAGTATATTATATATAGTTGTTGAAATTTGATATTTTATGTACAGTATATAATGTATATTTGGTGAAATTTGATATTTCATATACAGTATATAATATATATTTGCTGTACTTTCATATTTTATATACAGTATATCATATATATTTTGTGAAATTTGATATTTTATGCACTGTATATAATACATATTTAGTGTACTTTCATGTTTTATGTACAGTATATAGTATATATTAGGTGAAATTTGATGTTTTATACACAGTATATAATATATGTTTCGTCTACTTTCATATTTCATATACAGTATAAAATAAATTTGGTGTACGTTCATATTTTATGTACAGCATATAATATATATTTGGTGTACTTTCCTATTTTATGTACAGTAGATAACATATATTTGGTGTACTTTCATATTTTATATACAGTATACAATATATATTTGGTGAAATTTCATATTTTATATACAGTATACAATATATATTTGGTGAAATTTGATATTTTATGTACAGTATATAATATATTTTTGGTGTACTTTCATATTTTATGTACAGTATATAATATATATTTTTTGAAATTTGATACATGTACAGTATATAATATATATTTGGTGAAATTTGATATTTTATGGACAGTATATAATATATATTTGGTGAAATTTGATATTTTATGTAAAGTATATAATATATACTTGGTGTACTTTCATATTTTATGTACAGTATGTAATATATATTTTTTGAAATTTGATATTATATGTACAGTATTTAATATATATTTGGTGAAATTTGATATTTCATGGAGAGTATATAATATATATTAGGTGAAATTTCATATTATATGTACAGTATATAATACATATTTGCTGTCTTTTCATATTTTATGTATAGTATATAATGCACATTTGCTGAAATTTGATATTTTATATACAGTATATCAAATATATTTGGTGAAATTTGATATTTTATGTACAGTATATTATATATAGTTGTTGAAATTTGATATTTTATGTACAGTATATAATGTATATTTGGTGAAATTTGATATTTCATATACAGTATATAATATATATTTGCTGTACTTTCATATTTTATATACAGTATATCATATATATTTTGTGAAATTTGATATTTTATGCACTGTATATAATACATATTTAGTGTACTTTCATGTTTTATGTACAGTATATAGTATATATTAGGTGAAATTTGATGTTTTATATACAGTATATAATATATGTTTCGTCTACTTTCATATTTCATATACAGTATAAAATAAATTTGGTGTACTTTCATATTTTATGTACAGCATATAATATATATTTGGTGTACTTTCATATTTTATGTACAGTAGATAACATATATTTGGTGTACTTTCATATTTTATGTACAGTATACAATATATATTTGGTGAAATTTCATATTTTATATACAGTATACAATATATATTTGGTGAAATTTGATATTTTCTGTACAGTATATAATATATATTTGGTGAAATTTGATATTTTATGTACAGTATATAATATATTTTTGGTGTACTTTCATATTTTATGTACAGTATATAATATATATTTTTTGAAATTTGATACATGTACAGTATATAATATATATTTGGTGAAATTTGATATTTTATGGACAGTATATAATATATATTTGGTGAAATTTGATATTTTATGTAAAGTATATAATATATACTTGGTGTACTTTCATATTTTATGTACAGTATGTAATATATATTTTTTGAAATTTGATATTATATGTACAGTATTTAATATATATTTGGTGAAATTTGATATTTCATGGACAGTATATAATATATATTAGGTGAAATTTCATATTATATGTACAGTATATAATATATATTTGCTGTCTTTTCATATTTTATGTATAGTATATAATGCACATTTGCTGAAATTTGATATTTTATATACAGTATATCAAATATATTTGGTGAAATTTGATATTTTATGTACAGTATATTATATATAGTTGTTGAAATTTGATATTTTATGTACAGTATATAATGTATATTTGGTGAAATTTGATATTTCATATACAGTATATAATATATATTTGCTGTACTTTCATATTTTATATACAGTATATCATATATATTTTGTGAAATTTGATATTTTATGCACTGTATATAATACATATTTAGTGTACTTTCATGTTTTATGTACAGTATATAGTATATATTAAGTGAAATTTGATGTTTTATATACAGTATATAATATATATTTCGTCTACTTTCATATTTCATATACAGTATAAAATAAATTTGGTGTACTTTCATATTTTATGTACAGCAGATAATATATATTTGGTGTACTTTCATATTTTATGTACAGTAGATAACATATATTTGGTGTACTTTCATATTTTATGTACAGTAGATAACATATATTTGGTGTACTTTCATATTTTATATACAGTATACAATATATATTTGGTGAAATTTGATATTTTCTGTACAGTATATAATATATATTTGGTGAAATTTGATATTTTATGTACAGTATATAATATATTTTTGGTGTACTTTCATATTTTATGTACAGTATATAATATATATTTTTTGAAATTTGATACATGTACAGTATATAATATATATTTGGTGAAATTTGATATTTTATGGACAGTATATAATATATATTTGGTGAAATTTGATATTTTATGTAAAGAATATAATATATACTTGGTGTACTTTCATATTTTATGTACAGTATGTAATATATATTTTTTGAAATTTGATATTATATGTACAGTATTTAATATATAGTTGGTGAAATTTGATATTTCATGGACAGTATATAATATATATTAGGTGAAATTTCATATTATATGTACAGTATATAATATATATTTGCTGTCTTTTCATATGTTATGTATAGTATATAATGCACATTTGCTGAAATTTGATATTTTATATACAGTATATCAAATATATTTGGTGAAATTTGATATTTTATGTACAGTATATTATATATAGTTGTTGAAATTTGATATTTTATGTACAGTATATAATGTATATTTGGTGAAATTTGATATTTCATATACAGTATATAATATATATTTGCTGTACTTTCATATTTTATATACAGTATATCATATATATTTTGTGAAATTTGATATTTTATGCACTGTATATAATACATATTTAGTGTACTTTCATGTTTTATGTACAGTATATAGTATATATTAGGTGAAATTTGATGTTTTATATACAGTATATAATATATGTTTCGTCTACTTTCATATTTCATATACAGTATAAAATAAATTTGGTGTACTTTCATATTTTATGTACAGCATATAATATATATTTGGTGTACTTTCATATTTTATGTACAGTAGATAACATATATTTGGTGTACTTTCATATTTTATGTACAGTATACAATATATATTTGGTGAAATTTCATATTTTATATACAGTATACAATATATATTTGGTGAAATTTGATATTTTCTGTACAGTATATAATATATATTTGGTGAAATTTGATATTTTATGTACAGTATATAATATATTTTTGGTGTACTTTCATATTTTATGTACAGTATATAATATATATTTTTTGAAATTTGATACATGTACAGTATATAATATATATTTGGTGAAATTTGATATTTTATGGACAGTATATAATATATATTTGGTGAAATTTGATATTTTATGTAAAGTATATAATATATACTTGGTGTACTTTCATATTTTATGTACAGTATGTAATATATATTTTTTGAAATTTGATATTATATGTACAGTATTTAATATATATTTGGTGAAATTTGATATTTCATGGACAGTATATAATATATATTAGGTGAAATTTCATATTATATGTACAGTATATAATATATATTTGCTGTCTTTTCATATTTTATGTATAGTATATAATGCACATTTGCTGAAATTTGATATTTTATATACAGTATATCAAATATATTTGGTGAAATTTGATATTTTATGTACAGTATATTATATATAGTTGTTGAAATTTGATATTTTATGTACAGTATATAATGTATATTTGGTGAAATTTGATATTTCATATACAGTATATAATATATATTTGCTGTACTTTCATATTTTATATACAGTATATCATATATATTTTGTGAAATTTGATATTTTATGCACTGTATATAATACATATTTAGTGTACTTTCATGTTTTATGTACAGTATATAGTATATATTAAGTGAAATTTGATGTTTTATATACAGTATATAATATATATTTCGTCTACTTTCATATTTCATATACAGTATAAAATAAATTTGGTGTACTTTCATATTTTATGTACAGCATATAATATATATTTGGTGTACTTTCCTATTTTATGTACAGTAGATAACATATATTTGGTGTACTTTCATATTTTATATACAGTATACAATATATATTTGGTGAAATTTCATATTTTATATACAGTATACAATATATATTTGGTGAAATTTGATATTTTATGTACAGTATATAATATATATTTGGTGAAATTTGATATTTTATGTACAGTATATAATATATTTTTGGTGTACTTTCATATTTTATGTACAGTATATAATATATATTTTTTGAAATTTGATACATGTACAGTATATAATATATATTTGGTGAAATTTGATATTTTATGTAAAGAATATAATATATACTTGGTGTACTTTCATATTTTATGTACAGTATGTAATATATATTTTTTGAAATTTGATATTATATGTACAGTATTTAATATATATTTGGTGAAATTTGATATTTCATGGACAGTATATAATATATATTAGGTGAAATTTCATATTATATGTACAGTATATAATATATATTTGCTGTCTTTTCATATTTTATGTATAGTATATAATGCACATTTGCTGAAATTTGATATTTTATATACAGTATATCAAATATATTTGGTGAAATTTGATATTTTATGTACAGTATATTATATATAGTTGTTGAAATTTGATATTTTATGTACAGTATATAATGTATATTTGGTGAAATTTGATATTTCATATACAGTATATAATATATATTTGCTGTACTTTCATATTTTATATACAGTATATCATATATATTTTGTGAAATTTGATATTTTTTGCACTGTATATAATACATATTTAGTGTACTTTCATGTTTTATGTACAGTATATAGTATATATTAGGTGAAATTTGATGTTTTATATACAGTATATAATATATGTTTCGTCTACTTTCATATTTCATATACAGTATAAAATAAATTTGGTGTACTTTCATATTTTATGTACAGCATATAATATATATTTGGTGTACTTTCCTATTTTATGTACAGTAGATAACATATATTTGGTGTACTTTCATATTTTATATACAGTATACAATATATATTTGGTGAAATTTCATATTTTATATACAGTATACAATATATATTTGGTGAAATTTGATATTTTATGTACAGTATATAATATATATTTGGTGAAATTTGATATTTTATGTACAGTATATAATATATTTTTGGTGTACTTTCATATTTTATGTACAGTATATAATATATATTTTTTGAAATTTGATACATGTACAGTATATAATATATATTTGGTGAAATTTGATATTTTATGTAAAGAATATAATATATACTTGGTGTACTTTCATATTTTATGTACTGTATGTAATATATATTTTTTGAAATTTGATATTATATGTACAGTATTTAATATATATTTGGTGAAATTTGATATTTCATGGACAGTATATAATATATATTAGGTGAAATTTCATATTATATGTACAGTATATAATATATATTTGCTGTCTTTTCATATTTTATGTATAGTATATAATGCACATTTGCTGAAATTTGATATTTTATATACAGTATATCAAATATATTTGGTGAAATTTGATATTTTATGTACAGTATATTATATATAGTTGTTGAAATTTGATATTTTATGTACAGTATATAATGTATATTTGGTGAAATTTGATATTTCATATACAGTATATAATATATATTTGCTGTACTTTCATATTTTATATACAGTATATCATATATATTTTGTGAAATTTGATATTTTATGCACTGTATATAATACATATTTAGTGTACTTTCATGTTTTATGTACAGTATATAGTATATATTAGGTGAAATTTGATGTTTTATATACAGTATATAATATATGTTTCGTCTACTTTCATATTTCATATACAGTATAAAATAAATTTGGTGTACTTTCATATTTTATGTACAGCATATAATATATATTTGGTGTACTTTCCTATTTTATGTACAGTAGATAACATATATTTGGTGTACTTTCATATTTTATGTACAGTATACAATATATATTTGGTGAAATTTCATATTTTATATACAGTATACAATATATATTTGGTGAAATTTGATATTTTATGTACAGTATATAATATATATTTGGTGAAATTTGATATTTTATGTACAGTATATAATATATTTTTGGTGTACTTTCATATTTTATGTACAGTATATAATATATATTTTTTGAAATTTGATACATGTACAGTATATAATATATATTTGGTGAAATTTGATATTTTATGGACAGTATATAATATATATTTGGTGAAATTTGATATTTTATGTAAAGAATATAATATATACTTGGTGTACTTTCATATTTTATGTACAGTATGTAATATATATTTTTTGAAATTTGATATTATATGTACAGTATTTAATATATAGTTGGTGAAATTTGATATTTCATGGACAGTATATAATATATATTAGGTGAAATTTCATATTATATGTACAGTATATAATATATATTTGCTGTCTTTTCATATGTTATGTATAGTATATAATGCACATTTGCTGAAATTTGATATTTTATATACAGTATATCAAATATATTTGGTGAAATTTGATATTTTATGTACAGTATATTATATATAGTTGTTGAAATTTGATATTTTATGTACAGTATATAATGTATATTTGGTGAAATTTGATATTTCATATACAGTATATAATATATATTTGCTGTACTTTCATATTTTATATACAGTATATCATATATATTTTGTGAAATTTGATATTTTATGCACTGTATATAATACATATTTAGTGTACTTTCATGTTTTATGTACAGTATATAGTATATATTAGGTGAAATTTGATGTTTTATATACAGTATATAATATATGTTTCGTCTACTTTCATATTTCATATACAGTATAAAATAAATTTGGTGTACTTTCATATTTTATGTACAGCATATAATATATATTTGGTGTACTTTCATATTTTATGTACAGTAGATAACATATATTTGGTGTACTTTCATATTTTATGTACAGTATACAATATATATTTGGTGAAATTTCATATTTTATATACAGTATACAATATATATTTGGTGAAATTTGATATTTTCTGTACAGTATATAATATATATTTGGTGAAATTTGATATTTTATGTACAGTATATAATATATTTTTGGTGTACTTTCATATTTTATGTACAGTATATAATATATATTTTTTGAAATTTGATACATGTACAGTATATAATATATATTTGGTGAAATTTGATATTTTATGGACAGTATATAATATATATTTGGTGAAATTTGATATTTTATGTAAAGTATATAATATATACTTGGTGTACTTTCATATTTTATGTACAGTATGTAATATATATTTTTTGAAATTTGATATTATATGTACAGTATTTAATATATATTTGGTGAAATTTGATATTTCATGGACAGTATATAATATATATTAGGTGAAATTTCATATTATATGTACAGTATATAATATATATTTGCTGTCTTTTCATATTTTATGTATAGTATATAATGCACATTTGCTGAAATTTGATATTTTATATACAGTATATCAAATATATTTGGTGAAATTTGATATTTTATGTACAGTATATTATATATAGTTGTTGAAATTTGATATTTTATGTACAGTATATAATGTATATTTGGTGAAATTTGATATTTCATATACAGTATATAATATATATTTGCTGTACTTTCATATTTTATATACAGTATATCATATATATTTTGTGAAATTTGATATTTTATGCACTGTATATAATACATATTTAGTGTACTTTCATGTTTTATGTACAGTATATAGTATATATTAAGTGAAATTTGATGTTTTATATACAGTATATAATATATATTTCGTCTACTTTCATATTTCATATACAGTATAAAATAAATTTGGTGTACTTTCATATTTTATGTACAGCATATAATATATATTTGGTGTACTTTCCTATTTTATGTACAGTAGATAACATATATTTGGTGTACTTTCATATTTTATATACAGTATACAATATATATTTGGTGAAATTTCATATTTTATATACAGTATACAATATATATTTGGTGAAATTTGATATTTTATGTACAGTATATAATATATATTTGGTGAAATTTGATATTTTATGTACAGTATATAATATATTTTTGGTGTACTTTCATATTTTATGTACAGTATATAATATATATTTTTTGAAATTTGATACATGTACAGTATATAATATATATTTGGTGAAATTTGATATTTTATGTAAAGAATATAATATATACTTGGTGTACTTTCATATTTTATGTACAGTATGTAATATATATTTTTTGAAATTTGATATTATATGTACAGTATTTAATATATATTTGGTGAAATTTGATATTTCATGGACAGTATATAATATATATTAGGTGAAATTTCATATTATATGTACAGTATATAATATATATTTGCTGTCTTTTCATATTTTATGTATAGTATATAATGCACATTTGCTGAAATTTGATATTTTATATACAGTATATCAAATATATTTGGTGAAATTTGATATTTTATGTACAGTATATTATATATAGTTGTTGAAATTTGATATTTTATGTACAGTATATAATGTATATTTGGTGAAATTTGATATTTCATATACAGTATATAATATATATTTGCTGTACTTTCATATTTTATATACAGTATATCATATATATTTTGTGAAATTTGATATTTTTTGCACTGTATATAATACATATTTAGTGTACTTTCATGTTTTATGTACAGTATATAGTATATATTAGGTGAAATTTGATGTTTTATATACAGTATATAATATATGTTTCGTCTACTTTCATATTTCATATACAGTATAAAATAAATTTGGTGTACTTTCATATTTTATGTACAGCATATAATATATATTTGGTGTACTTTCCTATTTTATGTACAGTAGATAACATATATTTGGTGTACTTTCATATTTTATATACAGTATACAATATATATTTGGTGAAATTTCATATTTTATATACAGTATACAATATATATTTGGTGAAATTTGATATTTTATGTACAGTATATAATATATATTTGGTGAAATTTGATATTTTATGTACAGTATATAATATATTTTTGGTGTACTTTCATATTTTATGTACAGTATATAATATATATTTTTTGAAATTTGATACATGTACAGTATATAATATATATTTGGTGAAATTTGATATTTTATGTAAAGAATATAATATATACTTGGTGTACTTTCATATTTTATGTACTGTATGTAATATATATTTTTTGAAATTTGATATTATATGTACAGTATTTAATATATATTTGGTGAAATTTGATATTTCATGGACAGTATATAATATATATTAGGTGAAATTTCATATTATATGTACAGTATATAATATATATTTGCTGTCTTTTCATATTTTATGTATAGTATATAATGCACATTTGCTGAAATTTGATATTTTATATACAGTATATCAAATATATTTGGTGAAATTTGATATTTTATGTACAGTATATTATATATAGTTGTTGAAATTTGATATTTTATGTACAGTATATAATGTATATTTGGTGAAATTTGATATTTCATATACAGTATATAATATATATTTGCTGTACTTTCATATTTTATATACAGTATATCATATATATTTTGTGAAATTTGATATTTTATGCACTGTATATAATACATATTTAGTGTACTTTCATGTTTTATGTACAGTATATAGTATATATTAGGTGAAATTTGATGTTTTATATACAGTATATAATATATGTTTCGTCTACTTTCATATTTCATATACAGTATAAAATAAATTTGGTGTACTTTCATATTTTATGTACAGCATATAATATATATTTGGTGTACTTTCCTATTTTATGTACAGTAGATAACATATATTTGGTGTACTTTCATATTTTATGTACAGTATACAATATATATTTGGTGAAATTTCATATTTTATATACAGTATACAATATATATTTGGTGAAATTTGATATTTTATGTACAGTATATAATATATATTTGGTGAAATTTGATATTTTATGTACAGTATATAATATATTTTTGGTGTACTTTCATATTTTATGTACAGTATATAATATATATTTTTTGAAATTTGATACATGTACAGTATATAATATATATTTGGTGAAATTTGATATTTTATGGACAGTATATAATATATATTTGGTGAAATTTGATATTTTATGTAAAGTATATAATATATACTTGGTGTACTTTCATATTTTATGTACAGTATGTAATATATATTTTTTGAAATTTGATATTATATGTACAGTATTTAATATATATTTGGTAAAATTTGATATTTCATGGACAGTATATAATATATATTAGGTGAAATTTCATATTATATGTACAGTATATAATATATATTTGCTGTCTTTTCATATTTTATGTATAGTATATAATGCACATTTGCTGAAATTTGATATTTTATATACAGTATATCAAATATATTTGGTGAAATTTGATATTTTATGTACAGTATATTATATATAGTTGTTGAAATTTGATATTTTATGTACAGTATATAATGTATATTTGGTGAAATTTGATATTTCATATACAGTATATAATATATATTTGCTGTACTTTCATATTTTATATACAGTATATCATATATATTTTGTGAAATTTGATATTTTATGCACTGTATATAATACATATTTAGTGTACTTTCATGTTTTATGTACAGTATATAGTATATATTAGGTGAAATTTGATGTTTTATATACAGTATATAATATATATTTCGTCTACTTTCATATTTCATATACAGTATAAAATAAATTTGGTGTACTTTCATATTTTATGTACAGCATATAATATATATTTGGTGTACTTTCATATTTTATGTACAGTAGATAACATATATTTGGTGGACTTTCATATATTATGTACAGTAGATAACATATATTTGGTGTACTTTCATATTTTATATACAGTATACAATATATATTTGGTGAAATTTGATATTTTCTGTACAGTATATAATATATATTTGGTGAAATTTGATATTTTATGTACAGTATATAATATATTTTTGGTGTACTTTCATATTTTATGTACAGTATATAATATATATTTTTTGAAATTTGATACATGTACAGTATATAATATATATTTGGTGAAATTTGATATTTTATGGACAGTATATAATATATATTTGGTGAAATTTGATATTTTATGTAAAGTATATAATATATACTTGGTGTACTTTCATATTTTATGTACAGTATGTAATATATATTTTTTGAAATTTGATATTATATGTACAGTATTTAATATATATTTGGTGAAATTTGATATTTCATGGACAGTATATAATATATATTAGGTGAAATTTCATATTATATGTACAGTATATAATATATATTTGCTGTCTTTTCATATTTTATGTATAGTATATAATGCACATTTGCTGAAATTTGATATTTTATATACAGTATATCAAATATATTTGGTGAAATTTGATATTTTATGTACAGTATATTATATATAGTTGTTGAAATTTGATATTTTATGTACAGTATATAATGTATATTTGGTGAAATTTGATATTTCATATACAGTATATAATATATATTTGCTGTACTTTCATATTTTATATACAGTATATCATATATATTTTGTGAAATTTGATATTTTATGCACTGTATATAATACATATTTAGTGTACTTTCATGTTTTATGTACAGTATATAGTATATATTAGGTGAAATTTGATGTTTTATATACAGTATATAATATATAGTTCGTCTACTTTCATATTTCATATACAGTATAAAATAAATTTGGTGTACTTTCATATTTTATGTACAGCAGATAATATATATTTGGTGTACTTTCATATTTTATGTACAGTAGATAACATATATTTGGTGTACTTTCATATTTTATGTACAGTAGATAACATATATTTGGTGTACTTTCATATTTTATATACAGTATACAATATATATTTGGTGAAATTTGATATTTTCTGTACAGTATATAATATATATTTGGTGAAATTTGATATTTTATGTACAGTATATAATATATTTTTGGTGTACTTTCATATTTTATGTACAGTATATAATATATATTTTTTGAAATTTGATACATGTACAGTATATAATATATATTTGGTGAAATTTGATATTTTATGGACAGTATATAATATATATTTGGTGAAATTTGATATTTTATGTAAAGAATATAATATATACTTGGTGTACTTTCATATTTTATGTACAGTATGTAATATATATTTTTTGAAATTTGATATTATATGTACAGTATTTAATATATATTTGGTGAAATTTGATATTTCATGGACAGTATATAATATATATTAGGTGAAATTTCATATTATATGTACAGTATATAATATATATTTGCTGTCTTTTCATATTTTATGTATAGTATATAATGCACATTTGCTGAAATTTGATATTTTATATACAGTATATCAAATATATTTGGTGAAATTTGATATTTTATGTACAGTATATTATATATAGTTGTTGAAATTTGATATTTTATGTACAGTATATAATGTATATTTGGTGAAATTTGATATTTCATATACAGTATATAATATATATTTGCTGTACTTTCATATTTTATATACAGTATATCATATATATTTTGTGAAATTTGATATTTTATGCACTGTATATAATACATATATAGTGTACTTTCATGTTTTATGTACAGTATATAGTATATATTAGGTGAAATTTGATGTTTTATATACAGTATATAATATATATTTCGTCTACTTTCATATTTCATATACAGTATAAAATAAATTTGGTGTACTTTCATATTTTATGTACAGCATATAATATATATTTGGTGTACTTTCATATTTTATGTACAGTAGATAACATATATTTGGTGTACTTTCATATTTTATGTACAGTAGATAACATATATTTGGTGTACTTTCATATTTTATATACAGTATACAATATATATTTGGTGAAATTTGATATTTTCTGTACAGTATATAATATATATTTGGTGAAATTTGATATTTTATGTACAGTATATAATATATTTTTGGTGTACTTTCATATTTTATGTACAGTATATAATATATATTTTTTGAAATTTGATACATGTACAGTATATAATATATATTTGGTGAAATTTGATATTTTATGGACAGTATATAATATATATTTGGTGAAATTTGATATTTTTTGTAAAGAATATAATATATACTTGGTGTACTTTCATATTTTATGTACAGTATGTAATATATATTTTTTGAAATTTGATATTATATGTACAGTATTTAATATATATTTGGTGAAATTTGATATTTTATGTACAGTATATAATATATTTTTGGTGTACTTTCATATTTTATGTACAGTATATAATATATATTTTTTGAAATTTGATACATGTACAGTATATAATATATATTTGGTGAAATTTGATATTTTATGTAAAGTATATAATATATACTTGGTGTACTTTCATATTTTATGTACAGTATGTAATATATATTTTTTGAAATTTGATATTATATGTACAGTATTTAATATATATTTGGTGAAATTTGATATTTCATGGACAGTATATAATATATATTAGGTGAAATTTCATATTATATGTATAGTATATAATACATATTTGCTGTCTTTTCATATTTTATGTATAGTATATAATGCACATTTGCTGAAATTTGATATTTTATATACAGTATATCAAATATATTTGGTGAAATTTGATATTTTATGTACAGTATATTATATATAGTTGTTGAAATTTGATATTTTATGTACAGTATATAATGTATATTTGGTGAAATTTGATATTTCATATACAGTATATTATATATTTGCTGTACTTTCATATTTTATATACAGTATATCATATATATTTTGTGAAATTTGATATTTTATGCACTGTATATAATACATATTTAGTGTACTTTCATGTTTTATGTACAGTATATAGTATATATTAGGTGAAATTTGATGTTTTATATACAGTATATAATATATGTTTCGTCTACTTTCATATTTCATATACAGTATAAAATAAATTTGGTGTACTTTCATATTTTATGTACAGCATATAATATATATTTGGTGTACTTTCATATTTTATGTACAGTAGATAACATATATTTGGTGTACTTTCATATTTTATGTACAGTAGATAACATATATTTGGTGTACTTTCATATTTTATATACAGTATACAATATATATTTGGTGAAATTTGATATTTTCTGTACAGTATATAATATATATTTGGTGAAATTTGATATTTTATGTACAGTATATAATATATTTTTGGTGTACTTTCATATTTTATGTACAGTATATAATATATATTTTTTGAAATTTGATACATGTACAGTATATAATATATATTTGGTGAAATTTGATATTTTATGGACAGTATATAATATATATTTGGTGAAATTTGATATTTTATGTAAAGAATATAATATATACTTGGTGTACTTTCATATTTTATGTACAGTATGTAATATATATTTTTTGAAATTTGATATTATATGTACAGTATTTAATATATATTTGGTGAAATTTGATATTTTATGTACAGTATATAATATATTTTTGGTGTACTTTCATATTTTATGTACAGTATATAATATATATTTTTTGAAATTTGATACATGTACAGTATATAATATATATTTGGTGAAATTTGATATTTTATGTAAAGTATATAATATATACTTGGTGTACTTTCATATTTTATGTACAGTATGTAATATATATTTTTTGAAATTTGATATTATATGTACAGTATTTAATATATATTTGGTGAAATTTGATATTTCATGGACAGTATATAATATATATTAGGTGAAATTTCATATAATATGTATAGTATATAATACATATTTGCTGTCTTTTCATATTTTATGTATAGTATATAATGCACATTTGCTGAAATTTGATATTTTATATACAGTATATCAAATATATTTGGTGAAATTTGATATTTTATGTACAGTATATTATATATAGTTGTTGAAATTTGATATTTTATGTACAGTATATAATGTATATTTGGTGAAATTTGATATTTCATATACAGTATATTATATATTTGCTGTACTTTCATATTTTATATACAGTATATCATATATATTTTGTGAAATTTGATATTTTATGCACTGTATATAATACATATTTAGTGTACTTTCATGTTTTATGTACAGTATATAGTATATATTAGGTGAAATTTGATGTTTTATATACAGTATATAATATATGTTTCGTCTACTTTCATATTTCATATACAGTATAAAATAAATTTGGTGTACTTTCATATTTTATGTACAGCATATAATATATATTTGGTGTACTTTCCTATTTTATGTACAGTAGATAACATATATTTGGTGTACTTTCATATTTTATATACAGTATACAATATATATTTGGTGAAATTTCATATTTTATATACAGTATACAATATATATTTGGTGAAATTTGATATTTTATGTACAGTATATAATATATATTTGGTGAAATTTGATATTTTATGTACAGTATATAATATATTTTTGGTGTACTTTCATATTTTATGTACAGTATATAATATATATTTTTTGAAATTTGATACATGTACAGTATATAATATATATTTGGTGAAATTTGATATTTTATGTAAAGTATATAATATATACTTGGTGTACTTTCATATTTTATGTACAGTATGTAATATATATTTTTTGAAATTTGATATTATATGTACAGTATTTAATATATATTTGGTGAAATTTGATATTTCATGGACAGTATATAATATATATTAGGTGAAATTTCATATCATATGTACAGTATATAATATATATTTGCTGTCTTTTCATATTTTATGTATAGTATATAATGCACATTTGCTGAAATTTGATATTTTATATACAGTATATCAAATATATTTGGTGAAATTTGATATTTTATGTACAGTATATTATATATAGTTGTTGAAATTTGATATTTTATGTACAGTATATAATGTATATTTGGTGAAATTTGATATTTCATATACAGTATATAATATATATTTGCTGTACTTTCATATTTTATATACAGTATATCATATATATTTTGTGAAATTTGATATTTTATGCACTGTATATAATACATATTTAGTGTACTTTCATGTTTTATGTACAGTATATAGTATATATTAGGTGAAATTTGATGTTTTATATACAGTATATAATATATATTTCGTCTACTTTCATATTTCATATACAGTATAAAATAAATTTGGTGTACTTTCATATTTTATGTACAGCAGATAATATATATTTGGTGTACTTTCATATTTTATGTACAGTAGATAACATATATTTGGTGTACTTTCATATTTTATGTACAGTAGATAACATATATTTGGTGTACTTTCATATTTTATATACAGTATACAATATATATTTGGTGAAATTTGATATTTTCTGTACAGTATATAATATATATTTGGTGAAATTTGATATTTTATGTACAGTATATAATATATTTTTGGTGTACTTTCATATTTTATGTACAGTATATAATATATATTTTTTGAAATTTGATACATGTACAGTATATAATATATATTTGGTGAAATTTGATATTTTATGGACAGTATATAATATATATTTGGTGAAATTTGATATTTTATGTAAAGAATATAATATATACTTGGTGTACTTTCATATTTTATGTACAGTATGTAATATATATTTTTTGAAATTTGATATTATATGTACAGTATTTAATATATATTTGGTGAAATTTGATATTTCATGGACAGTATATAATATATATTAGGTGAAATTTCATATTATATGTACAGTATATAATATATATTTGCTGTCTTTTCATATGTTATGTATAGTATATAATGCACATTTGCTGAAATTTGATATTTTATATACAGTATATCAAATATATTTGGTGAAATTTGATATTTTATGTACAGTATATTATATATAGTTGTTGAAATTTGATATTTTATGTACAGTATATAATGTATATTTGGTGAAATTTGATATTTCATATACAGTATATAATATATATTTGCTGTACTTTCATATTTTATATACAGTATATCATATATATTTTGTGAAATTTGATATTTTATGCACTGTATATAATACATATTTAGTGTACTTTCATGTTTTATGTACAGTATATAGTATATATTAGGTGAAATTTGATGTTTTATATACAGTATATAATATATGTTTCGTCTACTTTCATATTTCATATACAGTATAAAATAAATTTGGTGTACTTTCATATTTTATGTACAGCATATAATATATATTTGGTGTACTTTCATATTTTATGTACAGTAGATAACATATATTTGGTGTACTTTCATATTTTATGTACAGTATACAATATATATTTGGTGAAATTTCATATTTTATATACAGTATACAATATATATTTGGTGAAATTTGATATTTTCTGTACAGTATATAATATATATTTGGTGAAATTTGATATTTTATGTACAGTATATAATATATTTTTGGTGTACTTTCATATTTTATGTACAGTATATAATATATATTTTTTGAAATTTGATACATGTACAGTATATAATATATATTTGGTGAAATTTGATATTTTATGGACAGTATATAATATATATTTGGTGAAATTTGATATTTTATGTAAAGTATATAATATATACTTGGTGTACTTTCATATTTTATGTACAGTATGTAATATATATTTTTTGAAATTTGATATTATATGTACAGTATTTAATATATATTTGGTGAAATTTGATATTTCATGGACAGTATATAATATATATTAGGTGAAATTTCATATTATATGTACAGTATATAATATATATTTGCTGTCTTTTCATATTTTATGTATAGTATATAATGCACATTTGCTGAAATTTGATATTTTATATACAGTATATCAAATATATTTGGTGAAATTTGATATTTTATGTACAGTATATTATATATAGTTGTTGAAATTTGATATTTTATGTACAGTATATAATGTATATTTGGTGAAATTTGATATTTCATATACAGTATATAATATATATTTGCTGTACTTTCATATTTTATATACAGTATATCATATATATTTTGTGAAATTTGATATTTTATGCACTGTATATAATACATATTTAGTGTACTTTCATGTTTTATGTACAGTATATAGTATATATTAGGTGAAATTTGATGTTTTATATACAGTATATAATATATATTTCGTCTACTTTCATATTTCATATACAGTATAAAATAAATTTGGTGTACTTTCATATTTTATGTACAGCATATAATATATATTTGGTGTACTTTCATATTTTATGTACAGTAGATAACATATATTTGGTGGACTTTCATATATTATGTACAGTAGATAACATATATTTGGTGTACTTTCATATTTTATATACAGTATACAATATATATTTGGTGAAATTTGATATTTTCTGTACAGTATATAATATATATTTGGTGAAATTTGATATTTTATGTACAGTATATAATATATTTTTGGTGTACTTTCATATTTTATGTACAGTATATAATATATATTTTTTGAAATTTGATACATGTACAGTATATAATATATATTTGGTGAAATTTGATATTTTATGGACAGTATATAATATATATTTGGTGAAATTTGATATTTTATGTAAAGTATATAATATATACTTGGTGTACTTTCATATTTTATGTACAGTATGTAATATATATTTTTTGAAATTTGATATTATATGTACAGTATTTAATATATATTTGGTGAAATTTGATATTTCATGGACAGTATATAATATATATTAGGTGAAATTTCATATTATATGTACAGTATATAATATATATTTGCTGTCTTTTCATATTTTATGTATAGTATATAATGCACATTTGCTGAAATTTGATATTTTATATACAGTATATCAAATATATTTGGTGAAATTTGATATTTTATGTACAGTATATTATATATAGTTGTTGAAATTTGATATTTTATGTACAGTATATAATGTATATTTGGTGAAATTTGATATTTCATATACAGTATATAATATATATTTGCTGTACTTTCATATTTTATATACAGTATATCATATATATTTTGTGAAATTTGATATTTTATGCACTGTATATAATACATATTTAGTGTACTTTCATGTTTTATGTACAGTATATAGTATATATTAGGTGAAATTTGATGTTTTATATACAGTATATAATATATAGTTCGTCTACTTTCATATTTCATATACAGTATAAAATAAATTTGGTGTACTTTCATATTTTATGTACAGCAGATAATATATATTTGGTGTACTTTCATATTTTATGTACAGTAGATAACATATATTTGGTGTACTTTCATATTTTATGTACAGTAGATAACATATATTTGGTGTACTTTCATATTTTATATACAGTATACAATATATATTTGGTGAAATTTTATATTTTCTGTACAGTATATAATATATATTTGGTGAAATTTGATATTTTATGTACAGTATATAATATATTTTTGGTGTACTTTCATATTTTATGTACAGTATATAATATATATTTTTTGAAATTTGATACATGTACAGTATATAATATATATTTGGTGAAATTTGATATTTTATGGACAGTATATAATATATATTTGGTGAAATTTGATATTTTATGTAAAGAATATAATATATACTTGGTGTACTTTCATATTTTATGTACAGTATGTAATATATATTTTTTGAAATTTGATATTATATGTACAGTATTTAATATATATTTGGTGAAATTTGATATTTCATGGACAGTATATAATATATATTAGGTGAAATTTCATATTATATGTACAGTATATAATATATATTTGCTGTCTTTTCATATTTTATGTATAGTATATAATGCACATTTGCTGAAATTTGATATTTTATATACAGTATATCAAATATATTTGGTGAAATTTGATATTTTATGTACAGTATATTATATATAGTTGTTGAAATTTGATATTTTATGTACAGTATATAATGTATATTTGGTGAAATTTGATATTTCATATACAGTATATAATATATATTTGCTGTACTTTCATATTTTATATACAGTATATCATATATATTTTGTGAAATTTGATATTTTATGCACTGTATATAATACATATATAGTGTACTTTCATGTTTTATGTACAGTATATAGTATATATTAGGTGAAATTTGATGTTTTATATACAGTATATAATATATATTTCGTCTACTTTCATATTTCATATACAGTATAAAATAAATTTGGTGTACTTTCATATTTTATGTACAGCATATAATATATATTTGGTGTACTTTCATATTTTATGTACAGTAGATAACATATATTTGGTGTACTTTCATATTTTATGTACAGTAGATAACATATATTTGGTGTACTTTCATATTTTATATACAGTATACAATATATATTTGGTGAAATTTGATATTTTCTGTACAGTATATAATATATATTTGGTGAAATTTGATATTTTATGTACAGTATATAATATATTTTTGGTGTACTTTCATATTTTATGTACAGTATATAATATATATTTTTTGAAATTTGATACATGTACAGTATATAATATATATTTGGTGAAATTTGATATTTTATGGACAGTATATAATATATATTTGGTGAAATTTGATATTTTTTGTAAAGAATATAATATATACTTGGTGTACTTTCATATTTTATGTACAGTATGTAATATATATTTTTTGAAATTTGATATTATATGTACAGTATTTAATATATATTTGGTGAAATTTGATATTTTATGTACAGTATATAATATATTTTTGGTGTACTTTCATATTTTATGTACAGTATATAATATATATTTTTTGAAATTTGATACATGTACAGTATATAATATATATTTGGTGAAATTTGATATTTTATGTAAAGTATATAATATATACTTGGTGTACTTTCATATTTTATGTACAGTATGTAATATATATTTTTTGAAATTTGATATTATATGTACAGTATTTAATATATATTTGGTGAAATTTGATATTTCATGGACAGTATATAATATATATTAGGTGAAATTTCATATTATATGTATAGTATATAATACATATTTGCTGTCTTTTCATATTTTATGTATAGTATATAATGCACATTTGCTGAAATTTGATATTTTATATACAGTATATCAAATATATTTGGTGAAATTTGATATTTTATGTACAGTATATTATATATAGTTGTTGAAATTTGATATTTTATGTACAGTATATAATGTATATTTGGTGAAATTTGATATTTCATATACAGTATATTATATATTTGCTGTACTTTCATATTTTATATACAGTATATCATATATATTTTGTGAAATTTGATATTTTATGCACTGTATATAATACATATTTAGTGTACTTTCATGTTTTATGTACAGTATATAGTATATATTAGGTGAAATTTGATGTTTTATATACAGTATATAATATATGTTTCGTCTACTTTCATATTTCATATACAGTATAAAATAAATTTGGTGTACTTTCATATTTTATGTACAGCATATAATATATATTTGGTGTACTTTCATATTTTATGTACAGTAGATAACATATATTTGGTGTACTTTCATATTTTATGTACAGTAGATAACATATATTTGGTGTACTTTCATATTTTATATACAGTATACAATATATATTTGGTGAAATTTGATATTTTCTGTACAGTATATAATATATATTTGGTGAAATTTGATATTTTATGTACAGTATATAATATATTTTTGGTGTACTTTCATATTTTATGTACAGTATATAATATATATTTTTTGAAATTTGATACATGTACAGTATATAATATATATTTGGTGAAATTTGATATTTTATGGACAGTATATAATATATATTTGGTGAAATTTGATATTTTATGTAAAGAATATAATATATACTTGGTGTACTTTCATATTTTATGTACAGTATGTAATATATATTTTTTGAAATTTGATATTATATGTACAGTATTTAATATATATTTGGTGAAATTTGATATTTTATGTACAGTATATAATATATTTTTGGTGTACTTTCATATTTTATGTACAGTATATAATATATATTTTTTGAAATTTGATACATGTACAGTATATAATATATATTTGGTGAAATTTGATATTTTATGTAAAGTATATAATATATACTTGGTGTACTTTCATATTTTATGTACAGTATGTAATATATATTTTTTGAAATTTGATATTATATGTACAGTATTTAATATATATTTGGTGAAATTTGATATTTCATGGACAGTATATAATATATATTAGGTGAAATTTCATATTATATGTATAGTATATAATACATATTTGCTGTCTTTTCATATTTTATGTATAGTATATAATGCACATTTGCTGAAATTTGATATTTTATATACAGTATATCAAATATATTTGGTGAAATTTGATATTTTATGTACAGTATATTATATATAGTTGTTGAAATTTGATATTTTATGTACAGTATATAATGTATATTTGGTGAAATTTGATATTTCATATACAGTATATTATATATTTGCTGTACTTTCATATTTTATATACAGTATATCATATATATTTTGTGAAATTTGATATTTTATGCACTGTATATAATACATATTTAGTGTACTTTCATGTTTTATGTACAGTATATAGTATATATTAGGTGAAATTTGATGTTTTATATACAGTATATAATATATGTTTCGTCTACTTTCATATTTCATATACAGTATAAAATAAATTTGGTGTACTTTCATATTTTATGTACAGCATATAATATATATTTGGTGTACTTTCCTATTTTATGTACAGTAGATAACATATATTTGGTGTACTTTCATATTTTATATACAGTATACAATATATATTTGGTGAAATTTCATATTTTATATACAGTATACAATATATATTTGGTGAAATTTGATATTTTATGTACAGTATATAATATATATTTGGTGAAATTTGATATTTTATGTACAGTATATAATATATTTTTGGTGTACTTTCATATTTTATGTACAGTATATAATATATATTTTTTGAAATTTGATACATGTACAGTATATAATATATATTTGGTGAAATTTGATATTTTATGTAAAGTATATAATATATACTTGGTGTACTTTCATATTTTATGTACAGTATGTAATATATATTTTTTGAAATTTGATATTATATGTACAGTATTTAATATATATTTGGTGAAATTTGATATTTCATGGACAGTATATAATATATATTAGGTGAAATTTCATATCATATGTACAGTATATAATATATATTTGCTGTCTTTTCATATTTTATGTATAGTATATAATGCACATTTGCTGAAATTTGATATTTTATATACAGTATATCAAATATATTTGGTGAAATTTGATATTTTATGTACAGTATATTATATATAGTTGTTGAAATTTGATATTTTATGTACAGTATATAATGTATATTTGGTGAAATTTGATATTTCATATACAGTATATAATATATATTTGCTGTACTTTCATATTTTATATACAGTATATCATATATATTTTGTGAAATTTGATATTTTATGCACTGTATATAATACATATTTAGTGTACTTTCATGTTTTATGTACAGTATATAGTATATATTAGGTGAAATTTGATGTTTTATATACAGTATATAATATATATTTCGTCTACTTTCATATTTCATATACAGTATAAAATAAATTTGGTGTACTTTCATATTTTATGTACAGCAGATAATATATATTTGGTGTACTTTCATATTTTATGTACAGTAGATAACATATATTTGGTGTACTTTCATATTTTATGTACAGTAGATAACATATATTTGGTGTACTTTCATATTTTATATACAGTATACAATATATATTTGGTGAAATTTGATATTTTCTGTACAGTATATAATATATATTTGGTGAAATTTGATATTTTATGTACAGTATATAATATATTTTTGGTGTACTTTCATATTTTATGTACAGTATATAATATATATTTTTTGAAATTTGATACATGTACAGTATATAATATATATTTGGTGAAATTTGATATTTTATGGACAGTATATAATATATATTTGGTGAAATTTGATATTTTATGTAAAGAATATAATATATACTTGGTGTACTTTCATATTTTATGTACAGTATGTAATATATATTTTTTGAAATTTGATATTATATGTACAGTATTTAATATATATTTGGTGAAATTTGATATTTCATGGACAGTATATAATATATATTAGGTGAAATTTCATATTATATGTACAGTATATAATATATATTTGCTGTCTTTTCATATGTTATGTATAGTATATAATGCACATTTGCTGAAATTTGATATTTTATATACAGTATATCAAATATATTTGGTGAAATTTGATATTTTATGTACAGTATATTATATATAGTTGTTGAAATTTGATATTTTATGTACAGTATATAATGTATATTTGGTGAAATTTGATATTTCATATACAGTATATAATATATATTTGCTGTACTTTCATATTTTATATACAGTATATCATATATATTTTGTGAAATTTGATATTTTATGCACTGTATATAATACATATTTAGTGTACTTTCATGTTTTATGTACAGTATATAGTATATATTAAGTGAAATTTGATGTTTTATATACAGTATATAATATATATTTCGTCTACTTTCATATTTCATATACAGTATAAAATAAATTTGGTGTACTTTCATATTTTATGTACAGCATATAATATATATTTGGTGTACTTTCCTATTTTATGTACAGTAGATAACATATATTTGGTGTACTTTCATATTTTATATACAGTATACAATATATATTTGGTGAAATTTCATATTTTATATACAGTATACAATATATATTTGGTGAAATTTGATATTTTATGTACAGTATATAATATATATTTGGTGAAATTTGATATTTTATGTACAGTATATAATATATTTTTGGTGTACTTTCATATTTTATGTACAGTATATAATATATATTTTTTGAAATTTGATACATGTACAGTATATAATATATATTTGGTGAAATTTGATATTTTATGTAAAGAATATAATATATACTTGGTGTACTTTCATATTTTATGTACAGTATGTAATATATATTTTTTGAAATTTGATATTATATGTACAGTATTTAATATATATTTGGTGAAATTTGATATTTCATGGACAGTATATAATATATATTAGGTGAAATTTCATATTATATGTACAGTATATAATATATATTTGCTGTCTTTTCATATTTTATGTATAGTATATAATGCACATTTGCTGAAATTTGATATTTTATATACAGTATATCAAATATATTTGGTGAAATTTGATATTTTATGTACAGTATATTATATATAGTTGTTGAAATTTGATATTTTATGTACAGTATATAATGTATATTTGGTGAAATTTGATATTTCATATACAGTATATAATATATATTTGCTGTACTTTCATATTTTATATACAGTATATCATATATATTTTGTGAAATTTGATATTTTTTGCACTGTATATAATACATATTTAGTGTACTTTCATGTTTTATGTACAGTATATAGTATATATTAGGTGAAATTTGATGTTTTATATACAGTATATAATATATGTTTCGTCTACTTTCATATTTCATATACAGTATAAAATAAATTTGGTGTACTTTCATATTTTATGTACAGCATATAATATATATTTGGTGTACTTTCCTATTTTATGTACAGTAGATAACATATATTTGGTGTACTTTCATATTTTATATACAGTATACAATATATATTTGGTGAAATTTCATATTTTATATACAGTATACAATATATATTTGGTGAAATTTGATATTTTATGTACAGTATATAATATATATTTGGTGAAATTTGATATTTTATGTACAGTATATAATATATTTTTGGTGTACTTTCATATTTTATGTACAGTATATAATATATATTTTTTGAAATTTGATACATGTACAGTATATAATATATATTTGGTGAAATTTGATATTTTATGTAAAGAATATAATATATACTTGGTGTACTTTCATATTTTATGTACTGTATGTAATATATATTTTTTGAAATTTGATATTATATGTACAGTATTTAATATATATTTGGTGAAATTTGATATTTCATGGACAGTATATAATATATATTAGGTGAAATTTCATATTATATGTACAGTATATAATATATATTTGCTGTCTTTTCATATTTTATGTATAGTATATAATGCACATTTGCTGAAATTTGATATTTTATATACAGTATATCAAATATATTTGGTGAAATTTGATATTTTATGTACAGTATATTATATATAGTTGTTGAAATTTGATATTTTATGTACAGTATATAATGTATATTTGGTGAAATTTGATATTTCATATACAGTATATAATATATATTTGCTGTACTTTCATATTTTATATACAGTATATCATATATATTTTGTGAAATTTGATATTTTATGCACTGTATATAATACATATTTAGTGTACTTTCATGTTTTATGTACAGTATATAGTATATATTAGGTGAAATTTGATGTTTTATATACAGTATATAATATATGTTTCGTCTACTTTCATATTTCATATACAGTATAAAATAAATTTGGTGTACTTTCATATTTTATGTACAGCATATAATATATATTTGGTGTACTTTCCTATTTTATGTACAGTAGATAACATATATTTGGTGTACTTTCATATTTTATGTACAGTATACAATATATATTTGGTGAAATTTCATATTTTATATACAGTATACAATATATATTTGGTGAAATTTGATATTTTATGTACAGTATATAATATATATTTGGTGAAATTTGATATTTTATGTACAGTATATAATATATTTTTGGTGTACTTTCATATTTTATGTACAGTATATAATATATATTTTTTGAAATTTGATACATGTACAGTATATAATATATATTTGGTGAAATTTGATATTTTATGTAAAGAATATAATATATACTTGGTGTACTTTCATATTTTATGTACTGTATGTAATATATATTTTTTGAAATTTGATATTATATGTACAGTATTTAATATATATTTGGTGAAATTTGATATTTCATGGACAGTATATAATATATATTAGGTGAAATTTCATATTATATGTACAGTATATAATATATATTTGCTGTCTTTTCATATTTTATGTATAGTATATAATGCACATTTGCTGAAATTTGATATTTTATATACAGTATATCAAATATATTTGGTGAAATTTGATATTTTATGTACAGTATATTATATATAGTTGTTGAAATTTGATATTTTATGTACAGTATATAATGTATATTTGGTGAAATTTGATATTTCATATACAGTATATAATATATATTTGCTGTACTTTCATATTTTATATACAGTATATCATATATATTTTGTGAAATTTGATATTTTATGCACTGTATATAATACATATTTAGTGTACTTTCATGTTTTATGTACAGTATATAGTATATATTAGGTGAAATTTGATGTTTTATATACAGTATATAATATATGTTTCGTCTACTTTCATATTTCATATACAGTATAAAATAAATTTGGTGTACTTTCATATTTTATGTACAGCATATAATATATATTTGGTGTACTTTCCTATTTTATGTACAGTAGATAACATATATTTGGTGTACTTTCATATTTTATGTACAGTATACAATATATATTTGGTGAAATTTCATATTTTATATACAGTATACAATATATATTTGGTGAAATTTGATATTTTATGTACAGTATATAATATATATTTGGTGAAATTTGATATTTTATGTACAGTATATAATATATTTTTGGTGTACTTTCATATTTTATGTACAGTATATAATATATATTTTTTGAAATTTGATACATGTACAGTATATAATATATATTTGGTGAAATTTGATATTTTATGGACAGTATATAATATATATTTGGTGAAATTTGATATTTTATGTAAAGTATATAATATATACTTGGTGTACTTTCATATTTTATGTACAGTATGTAATATATATTTTTTGAAATTTGATATTATATGTACAGTATTTAATATATATTTGGTAAAATTTGATATTTCATGGACAGTATATAATATATATTAGGTGAAATTTCATATTATATGTACAGTATATAATATATATTTGCTGTCTTTTCATATTTTATGTATAGTATATAATGCACATTTGCTGAAATTTGATATTTTATATACAGTATATCAAATATATTTGGTGAAATTTGATATTTTATGTACAGTATATTATATATAGTTGTTGAAATTTGATATTTTATGTACAGTATATAATGTATATTTGGTGAAATTTGATATTTCATATACAGTATATAATATATATTTGCTGTACTTTCATATTTTATATACAGTATATCATATATATTTTGTGAAATTTGATATTTTATGCACTGTATATAATACATATTTAGTGTACTTTCATGTTTTATGTACAGTATATAGTATATATTAGGTGAAATTTGATGTTTTATATACAGTATATAATATATATTTCGTCTACTTTCATATTTCATATACAGTATAAAATAAATTTGGTGTACTTTCATATTTTATGTACAGCATATAATATATATTTGGTGTACTTTCATATTTTATGTACAGTAGATAACATATATTTGGTGGACTTTCATATATTATGTACAGTAGATAACATATATTTGGTGTACTTTCATATTTTATATACAGTATACAATATATATTTGGTGAAATTTGATATTTTCTGTACAGTATATAATATATATTTGGTGAAATTTGATATTTTATGTACAGTATATAATATATTTTTGGTGTACTTTCATATTTTATGTACAGTATATAATATATATTTTTTGAAATTTGATACATGTACAGTATATAATATATATTTGGTGAAATTTGATATTTTATGGACAGTATATAATATATATTTGGTGAAATTTGATATTTTATGTAAAGTATATAATATATACTTGGTGTACTTTCATATTTTATGTACAGTATGTAATATATATTTTTTGAAATTTGATATTATATGTACAGTATTTAATATATATTTGGTGAAATTTGATATTTCATGGACAGTATATAATATATATTAGGTGAAATTTCATATTATATGTACAGTATATAATATATATTTGCTGTCTTTTCATATTTTATGTATAGTATATAATGCACATTTGCTGAAATTTGATATTTTATATACAGTATATCAAATATATTTGGTGAAATTTGATATTTTATGTACAGTATATTATATATAGTTGTTGAAATTTGATATTTTATGTACAGTATATAATGTATATTTGGTGAAATTTGATATTTCATATACAGTATATAATATATATTTGCTGTACTTTCATATTTTATATACAGTATATCATATATATTTTGTGAAATTTGATATTTTATGCACTGTATATAATACATATTTAGTGTACTTTCATGTTTTATGTACAGTATATAGTATATATTAGGTGAAATTTGATGTTTTATATACAGTATATAATATATAGTTCGTCTACTTTCATATTTCATATACAGTATAAAATAAATTTGGTGTACTTTCATATTTTATGTACAGCATATAATATATATTTGGTGTACTTTCATATTTTATGTACAGTAGATAACATATATTTGGTGTACTTTCATATTTTATGTACAGTAGATAACATATATTTGGTGTACTTTCATATTTTATATACAGTATACAATATATATTTGGTGAAATTTGATATTTTCTGTACAGTATATAATATATATTTGGTGAAATTTGATATTTTATGTACAGTATATAATATATTTTTGGTGTACTTTCATATTTTATGTACAGTATATAATATATATTTTTTGAAATTTGATACATGTACAGTATATAATATATATTTGGTGAAATTTGATATTTTATGGACAGTATATAATATATATTTGGTGAAATTTGATATTTTATGTAAAGAATATAATATATACTTGGTGTACTTTCATATTTTATGTACAGTATGTAATATATATTTTTTGAAATTTGATATTATATGTACAGTATTTAATATATATTTGGTGAAATTTGATATTTCATGGACAGTATATAATATATATTAGGTGAAATTTCATATTATATGTACAGTATATAATATATATTTGCTGTCTTTTCATATTTTATGTATAGTATATAATGCACATTTGCTGAAATTTGATATTTTATATACAGTATATCAAATATATTTGGTGAAATTTGATATTTTATGTACAGTATATTATATATAGTTGTTGAAATTTGATATTTTATGTACAGTATATAATGTATATTTGGTGAAATTTGATATTTCATATACAGTATATAATATATATTTGCTGTACTTTCATATTTTATATACAGTATATCATATATATTTTGTGAAATTTGATATTTTATGCACTGTATATAATACATATTTAGTGTACTTTCATGTTTTATGTACAGTATATAGTATATATTAGGTGAAATTTGATGTTTTATATACAGTATATAATATATGTTTCGTCTACTTTCATATTTCATATACAGTATAAAATAAATTTGGTGTACTTTCATATTTTATGTACAGCATATAATATATATTTGGTGTACTTTCCTATTTTATGTACAGTAGATAACATATATTTGGTGTACTTTCATATTTTATGTACAGTATACAATATATATTTGGTGAAATTTCATATTTTATATACAGTATACAATATATATTTGGTGAAATTTGATATTTTATGGACAGTATGTAATATATATTTGGTGAAATTTGATATTTTTTGTAAAGAATATAATATATACTTGGTGTACTTTCATATTTTATGTACAGTATGTAATATATATTTTTTGAAATTTGATATTATATGTACAGTATTTAATATATATTTGGTGAAATTTGATATTTTATGTACAGTATATAATATATTTTTGGTGTACTTTCATATTTTATGTACAGTATATAATATATATTTTTTGAAATTTGATACATGTACAGTATATAATATATATTTGGTGAAATTTGATATTTTATGTAAAGTATATAATATATACTTGGTGTACTTTCATATTTTATGTACAGTATGTAATATATATTTTTTGAAATTTGATATTATATGTACAGTATTTAATATATATTTGGTGAAATTTGATATTTCATGGACAGTATATAATATATATTAGGTGAAATTTCATATTATATGTATAGTATATAATACATATTTGCTGTCTTTTCATATTTTATGTATAGTATATAATGCACATTTGCTGAAATTTGATATTTTATATACAGTATATCAAATATATTTGGTGAAATTTGATATTTTATGTACAGTATATTATATATAGTTGTTGAAATTTGATATTTTATGTACAGTATATAATGTATATTTGGTGAAATTTGATATTTCATATACAGTATATTATATATTTGCTGTACTTTCATATTTTATATACAGTATATCATATATATTTTGTGAAATTTGATATTTTATGCACTGTATATAATACATATTTAGTGTACTTTCATGTTTTATGTACAGTATATAGTATATATTAGGTGAAATTTGATGTTTTATATACAGTATATAATATATGTTTCGTCTACTTTCATATTTCATATACAGTATAAAATAAATTTGGTGTACTTTCATATTTTATGTACAGCATATAATATATATTTGGTGTACTTTCCTATTTTATGTACAGTAGATAACATATATTTGGTGTACTTTCATATTTTATATACAGTATACAATATATATTTGGTGAAATTTCATATTTTATATACAGTATACAATATATATTTGGTGAAATTTGATATTTTATGTACAGTATATAATATATATTTGGTGAAATTTGATATTTTATGTACAGTATATAATATATTTTTGGTGTACTTTCATATTTTATGTACAGTATATAATATATATTTTTTGAAATTTGATACATGTACAGTATATAATATATATTTGGTGAAATTTGATATTTTATGTAAAGAATATAATATATACTTGGTGTACTTTCATATTTTATGTACTGTATGTAATATATATTTTTTGAAATTTGATATTATATGTACAGTATTTAATATATATTTGGTGAAATTTGATATTTCATGGACAGTATATAATATATATTAGGTGAAATTTCATATTATATGTACAGTATATAATATATATTTGCTGTCTTTTCATATTTTATGTATAGTATATAATGCACATTTGCTGAAATTTGATATTTTATATACAGTATATCAAATATATTTGGTGAAATTTGATATTTTATGTACAGTATATTATATATAGTTGTTGAAATTTGATATTTTATGTACAGTATATAATGTATATTTGGTGAAATTTGATATTTCATATACAGTATATAATATATATTTGCTGTACTTTCATATTTTATATACAGTATATCATATATATTTTGTGAAATTTGATATTTTATGCACTGTATATAATACATATTTAGTGTACTTTCATGTTTTATGTACAGTATATAGTATATATTAGGTGAAATTTGATGTTTTATATACAGTATATAATATATGTTTCGTCTACTTTCATATTTCATATACAGTATAAAATAAATTTGGTGTACTTTCATATTTTATGTACAGCATATAATATATATTTGGTGTACTTTCCTATTTTATGTACAGTAGATAACATATATTTGGTGTACTTTCATATTTTATGTACAGTATACAATATATATTTGGTGAAATTTCATATTTTATATACAGTATACAATATATATTTGGTGAAATTTGATATTTTATGTACAGTATATAATATATATTTGGTGAAATTTGATATTTTATGTACAGTATATAATATATTTTTGGTGTACTTTCATATTTTATGTACAGTATATAATATATATTTTTTGAAATTTGATACATGTACAGTATATAATATATATTTGGTGAAATTTGATATTTTATGGACAGTATATAATATATATTTGGTGAAATTTGATATTTTATGTAAAGTATATAATATATACTTGGTGTACTTTCATATTTTATGTACAGTATGTAATATATATTTTTTGAAATTTGATATTATATGTACAGTATTTAATATATATTTGGTAAAATTTGATATTTCATGGACAGTATATAATATATATTAGGTGAAATTTCATATTATATGTACAGTATATAATATATATTTGCTGTCTTTTCATATTTTATGTATAGTATATAATGCACATTTGCTGAAATTTGATATTTTATATACAGTATATCAAATATATTTGGTGAAATTTGATATTTTATGTACAGTATATTATATATAGTTGTTGAAATTTGATATTTTATGTACAGTATATAATGTATATTTGGTGAAATTTGATATTTCATATACAGTATATAATATATATTTGCTGTACTTTCATATTTTATATACAGTATATCATATATATTTTGTGAAATTTGATATTTTATGCACTGTATATAATACATATTTAGTGTACTTTCATGTTTTATGTACAGTATATAGTATATATTAGGTGAAATTTGATGTTTTATATACAGTATATAATATATATTTCGTCTACTTTCATATTTCATATACAGTATAAAATAAATTTGGTGTACTTTCATATTTTATGTACAGCATATAATATATATTTGGTGTACTTTCATATTTTATGTACAGTAGATAACATATATTTGGTGGACTTTCATATATTATGTACAGTAGATAACATATATTTGGTGTACTTTCATATTTTATATACAGTATACAATATATATTTGGTGAAATTTGATATTTTCTGTACAGTATATAATATATATTTGGTGAAATTTGATATTTTATGTACAGTATATAATATATTTTTGGTGTACTTTCATATTTTATGTACAGTATATAATATATATTTTTTGAAATTTGATACATGTACAGTATATAATATATATTTGGTGAAATTTGATATTTTATGGACAGTATATAATATATATTTGGTGAAATTTGATATTTTATGTAAAGTATATAATATATACTTGGTGTACTTTCATATTTTATGTACAGTATGTAATATATATTTTTTGAAATTTGATATTATATGTACAGTATTTAATATATATTTGGTGAAATTTGATATTTCATGGACAGTATATAATATATATTAGGTGAAATTTCATATTATATGTACAGTATATAATATATATTTGCTGTCTTTTCATATTTTATGTATAGTATATAATGCACATTTGCTGAAATTTGATATTTTATATACAGTATATCAAATATATTTGGTGAAATTTGATATTTTATGTACAGTATATTATATATAGTTGTTGAAATTTGATATTTTATGTACAGTATATAATGTATATTTGGTGAAATTTGATATTTCATATACAGTATATAATATATATTTGCTGTACTTTCATATTTTATATACAGTATATCATATATATTTTGTGAAATTTGATATTTTATGCACTGTATATAATACATATTTAGTGTACTTTCATGTTTTATGTACAGTATATAGTATATATTAGGTGAAATTTGATGTTTTATATACAGTATATAATATATAGTTCGTCTACTTTCATATTTCATATACAGTATAAAATAAATTTGGTGTACTTTCATATTTTATGTACAGCATATAATATATATTTGGTGTACTTTCATATTTTATGTACAGTAGATAACATATATTTGGTGTACTTTCATATTTTATGTACAGTAGATAACATATATTTGGTGTACTTTCATATTTTATATACAGTATACAATATATATTTGGTGAAATTTGATATTTTCTGTACAGTATATAATATATATTTGGTGAAATTTGATATTTTATGTACAGTATATAATATATTTTTGGTGTACTTTCATATTTTATGTACAGTATATAATATATATTTTTTGAAATTTGATACATGTACAGTATATAATATATATTTGGTGAAATTTGATATTTTATGGACAGTATATAATATATATTTGGTGAAATTTGATATTTTATGTAAAGAATATAATATATACTTGGTGTACTTTCATATTTTATGTACAGTATGTAATATATATTTTTTGAAATTTGATATTATATGTACAGTATTTAATATATATTTGGTGAAATTTGATATTTCATGGACAGTATATAATATATATTAGGTGAAATTTCATATTATATGTACAGTATATAATATATATTTGCTGTCTTTTCATATTTTATGTATAGTATATAATGCACATTTGCTGAAATTTGATATTTTATATACAGTATATCAAATATATTTGGTGAAATTTGATATTTTATGTACAGTATATTATATATAGTTGTTGAAATTTGATATTTTATGTACAGTATATAATGTATATTTGGTGAAATTTGATATTTCATATACAGTATATAATATATATTTGCTGTACTTTCATATTTTATATACAGTATATCATATATATTTTGTGAAATTTGATATTTTATGCACTGTATATAATACATATATAGTGTACTTTCATGTTTTATGTACAGTATATAGTATATATTAGGTGAAATTTGATGTTTTATATACAGTATATAATATATATTTCGTCTACTTTCATATTTCATATACAGTATAAAATAAATTTGGTGTACTTTCATATTTTATGTACAGCATATAATATATATTTGGTGTACTTTCATATTTTATGTACAGTAGATAACATATATTTGGTGTACTTTCATATTTTATGTACAGTAGATAACATATATTTGGTGTACTTTCATATTTTATATACAGTATACAATATATATTTGGTGAAATTTGATATTTTCTGTACAGTATATAATATATATTTGGTGAAATTTGATATTTTATGTACAGTATATAATATATTTTTGGTGTACTTTCATATTTTATGTACAGTATATAATATATATTTTTTGAAATTTGATACATGTACAGTATATAATATATATTTGGTGAAATTTGATATTTTATGGACAGTATGTAATATATATTTGGTGAAATTTGATATTTTTTGTAAAGAATATAATATATACTTGGTGTACTTTCATATTTTATGTACAGTATGTAATATATATTTTTTGAAATTTGATATTATATGTACAGTATTTAATATATATTTGGTGAAATTTGATATTTTATGTACAGTATATAATATATTTTTGGTGTACTTTCATATTTTATGTACAGTATATAATATATATTTTTTGAAATTTGATACATGTACAGTATATAATATATATTTGGTGAAATTTGATATTTTATGTAAAGTATATAATATATACTTGGTGTACTTTCATATTTTATGTACAGTATGTAATATATATTTTTTGAAATTTGATATTATATGTACAGTATTTAATATATATTTGGTGAAATTTGATATTTCATGGACAGTATATAATATATATTAGGTGAAATTTCATATTATATGTATAGTATATAATACATATTTGCTGTCTTTTCATATTTTATGTATAGTATATAATGCACATTTGCTGAAATTTGATATTTTATATACAGTATATCAAATATATTTGGTGAAATTTGATATTTTATGTACAGTATATTATATATAGTTGTTGAAATTTGATATTTTATGTACAGTATATAATGTATATTTGGTGAAATTTGATATTTCATATACAGTATATTATATATTTGCTGTACTTTCATATTTTATATACAGTATATCATATATATTTTGTGAAATTTGATATTTTATGCACTGTATATAATACATATTTAGTGTACTTTCATGTTTTATGTACAGTATATAGTATATATTAGGTGAAATTTGATGTTTTATATACAGTATATAATATATGTTTCGTCTACTTTCATATTTCATATACAGTATAAAATAAATTTGGTGTACTTTCATATTTTATGTACAGCATATAATATATATTTGGTGTACTTTCATATTTTATTTACAGTAGATAACATATATTTGGTGTACTTTCATATTTTATATACAGTATACAATATATATTTGGTGAAATTTCATATTTTATATACAGTATACAATATATATTTGGTGAAATTTGATATTTTATGTACAGTATATAATATATATTTGGTGAAATTTGATATTTTATGTACAGTATATAATATATTTTTGGTGTACTTTCATATTTTATGTACAGTATATAATATATATTTTTTGAAATTTGATACATGTACAGTATATAATATATATTTGGTGAAATTTGATATTTTATGTAAAGTATATAATATATACTTGGTGTACTTTCATATTTTATGTATAGTATGTAATATATATTTTTTGAAATTTGATATTATATGTACAGTATTTAATATATATTTGGTGAAATTTGATATTTCATGGACAGTATATAATATATATTAGGTGAAATTTCATATCATATGTACAGTATATAATATATATTTGCTGTCTTTTCATATTTTATGTATAGTATATAATGCACATTTGCTGAAATTTGATATTTTATATACAGTATATCAAATATATTTGGTGAAATTTGATATTTTATGTACAGTATATTATATATAGTTGTTGAAATTTGATATTTTATGTACAGTATATAATGTATATTTGGTGAAATTTGATATTTCATATACAGTATATAATATATATTTGCTGTACTTTCATATTTTATATACAGTATATCATATATATTTTGTGAAATTTGATATTTTATGCACTGTATATAATACATATTTAGTGTACTTTCATGTTTTATGTACAGTATATAGTATATATTAGGTGAAATTTGATGTTTTATATACAGTATATAATATATATTTCGTCTACTTTCATATTTCATATACAGTATAAAATAAATTTGGTGTACTTTCATATTTTATGTACAGCAGATAATATATATTTGGTGTACTTTCATATTTTATGTACAGTAGATAACATATATTTGGTGTACTTTCATATTTTATGTACAGTAGATAACATATATTTGGTGTACTTTCATATTTTATATACAGTATACAATATATATTTGGTGAAATTTGATATTTTCTGTACAGTATATAATATATATTTGGTGAAATTTGATATTTTATGTACAGTATATAATATATTTTTGGTGTACTTTCATATTTTATGTACAGTATATAATATATATTTTTTGAAATTTGATACATGTACAGTATATAATATATATTTGGTGAAATTTGATATTTTATGGACAGTATATAATATATATTTGGTGAAATTTGATATTTTATGTAAAGAATATAATATATACTTGGTGTACTTTCATATTTTATGTACAGTATGTAATATATATTTTTTGAAATTTGATATTATATGTACAGTATTTAATATATATTTGGTGAAATTTGATATTTCATGGACAGTATATAATATATATTAGGTGAAATTTCATATTATATGTACAGTATATAATATATATTTGCTGTCTTTTCATATGTTATGTATAGTATATAATGCACATTTGCTGAAATTTGATATTTTATATACAGTATATCAAATATATTTGGTGAAATTTGATATTTTATGTACAGTATATTATATATAGTTGTTGAAATTTGATATTTTATGTACAGTATATAATGTATATTTGGTGAAATTTGATATTTCATATACAGTATATAATATATATTTGCTGTACTTTCATATTTTATATACAGTATATCATATATATTTTGTGAAATTTGATATTTTATGCACTGTATATAATACATATTTAGTGTACTTTCATGTTTTATGTACAGTATATAGTATATATTAGGTGAAATTTGATGTTTTATATACAGTATATAATATATGTTTCGTCTACTTTCATATTTCATATACAGTATAAAATAAATTTGGTGTACTTTCATATTTTATGTACAGCATATAATATATATTTGGTGTACTTTCATATTTTATGTACAGTAGATAACATATATTTGGTGTACTTTCATATTTTATGTACAGTATACAATATATATTTGGTGAAATTTCATATTTTATATACAGTATACAATATATATTTGGTGAAATTTGATATTTTCTGTACAGTATATAATATATATTTGGTGAAATTTGATATTTTATGTACAGTATATAATATATTTTTGGTGTACTTTCATATTTTATGTACAGTATATAATATATATTTTTTGAAATTTGATACATGTACAGTATATAATATATATTTGGTGAAATTTGATATTTTATGGACAGTATATAATATATATTTGGTGAAATTTGATATTTTATGTAAAGTATATAATATATACTTGGTGTACTTTCATATTTTATGTACAGTATGTAATATATATTTTTTGAAATTTGATATTATATGTACAGTATTTAATATATATTTGGTGAAATTTGATATTTCATGGACAGTATATAATATATATTAGGTGAAATTTCATATTATATGTACAGTATATAATATATATTTGCTGTCTTTTCATATTTTATGTATAGTATATAATGCACATTTGCTGAAATTTGATAATTTATATACAGTATATCAAATATATTTGGTGAAATTTGATATTTTATGTACAGTATATTATATATAGTTGTTGAAATTTGATATTTTATGTACAGTATATAATGTATATTTGGTGAAATTTGATATTTCATATACAGTATATAATATATATTTGCTGTACTTTCATATTTTATATACAGTATATCATATATATTTTGTGAAATTTGATATTTTATGCACTGTATATAATACATATTTAGTGTACTTTCATGTTTTATGTACAGTATATAGTATATATTAGGTGAAATTTGATGTTTTATATACAGTATATAATATATATTTCGTCTACTTTCATATTTCATATACAGTATAAAATAAATTTGGTGTACTTTCATATTTTATGTACAGCATATAATATATATTTGGTGTACTTTCCTATTTTATGTACAGTAGATAACATATATTTGGTGTACTTTCATATTTTATATACAGTATACAATATATATTTGGTGAAATTTCATATTTTATATACAGTATACAATATATATTTGGTGAAATTTGATATTTTATGTACAGTATATAATATATATTTGGTGAAATTTGATATTTTATGTACAGTATATAATATATTTTTGGTGTACTTTCATATTTTATGTACAGTATATAATATATATTTTTTGAAATTTGATACATGTACAGTATATAATATATATTTGGTGAAATTTGATATTTTATGTAAAGAATATAATATATACTTGGTGTACTTTCATATTTTATGTACAGTATGTAATATATATTTTTTGAAATTTGATATTATATGTACAGTATTTAATATATATTTGGTGAAATTTGATATTTCATGGACAGTATATAATATATATTAGGTGAAATTTCATATTATATGTACAGTATATAATATATATTTGCTGTCTTTTCATATTTTATGTATAGTATATAATGCACATTTGCTGAAATTTGATATTTTATATACAGTATATCAAATATATTTGGTGAAATTTGATATTTTATGTACAGTATATTATATATAGTTGTTGAAATTTGATATTTTATGTACAGTATATAATGTATATTTGGTGAAATTTGATATTTCATATACAGTATATAATATATATTTGCTGTACTTTCATATTTTATATACAGTATATCATATATATTTTGTGAAATTTGATATTTTATGCACTGTATATAATACATATTTAGTGTACTTTCATGTTTTATGTACAGTATATAGTATATATTAGGTGAAATTTGATGTTTTATATACAGTATATAATATATGTTTCGTCTACTTTCATATTTCATATACAGTATAAAATAAATTTGGTGTACTTTCATATTTTATGTACAGCATATAATATATATTTGGTGTACTTTCCTATTTTATGTACAGTAGATAACATATATTTGGTGTACTTTCATATTTTATATACAGTATACAATATATATTTGGTGAAATTTCATATTTTATATACAGTATACAATATATATTTGGTGAAATTTGATATTTTATGTACAGTATATAATATATATTTGGTGAAATTTGATATTTTATGTACAGTATATAATATATTTTTGGTGTACTTTCATATTTTATGTACAGTATATAATATATATTTTTTGAAATTTGATACATGTACAGTATATAATATATATTTGGTGAAATTTGATATTTTATGTAAAGAATATAATATATACTTGGTGTACTTTCATATTTTATGTACTGTATGTAATATATATTTTTTGAAATTTGATATTATATGTACAGTATTTAATATATATTTGGTGAAATTTGATATTTCATGGACAGTATATAATATATATTAGGTGAAATTTCATATTATATGTACAGTATATAATATATATTTGCTGTCTTTTCATATTTTATGTATAGTATATAATGCACATTTGCTGAAATTTGATATTTTATATACAGTATATCAAATATATTTGGTGAAATTTGATATTTTATGTACAGTATATTATATATAGTTGTTGAAATTTGATATTTTATGTACAGTATATAATGTATATTTGGTGAAATTTGATATTTCATATACAGTATATAATATATATTTGCTGTACTTTCATATTTTATATACAGTATATCATATATATTTTGTGAAATTTGATATTTTATGCACTGTATATAATACATATTTAGTGTACTTTCATGTTTTATGTACAGTATATAGTATATATTAGGTGAAATTTGATGTTTTATATACAGTATATAATATATGTTTCGTCTACTTTCATATTTCATATACAGTATAAAATAAATTTGGTGTACTTTCATATTTTATGTACAGCATATAATATATATTTGGTGTACTTTCCTATTTTATGTACAGTAGATAACATATATTTGGTGTACTTTCATATTTTATATACAGTATACAATATATATTTGGTGAAATTTCATATTTTATATACAGTATACAATATATATTTGGTGAAATTTGATATTTTATGTACAGTATATAATATATATTTGGTGAAATTTGATATTTTATGTACAGTATATAATATATTTTTGGTGTACTTTCATATTTTATGTACAGTATATAATATATATTTTTTGAAATTTGATACATGTACAGTATATAATATATATTTGGTGAAATTTGATATTTTATGGACAGTATATAATATATATTTGGTGAAATTTGATATTTTATGTAAAGTATATAATATATACTTGGTGTACTTTCATATTTTATGTACAGTATGTAATATATATTTTTTGAAATTTGATATTATATGTACAGTATTTAATATATATTTGGTGAAATTTGATATTTCATGGACAGTATATAATATATATTAGGTGAAATTTCATATTATATGTATAGTATATAATACATATTTGCTGTCTTTTCATATTTTATGTATAGTATATAATGCACATTTGCTGAAATTTGATATTTTATATACAGTATATCAAATATATTTGGTGAAATTTGATATTTTATGTACAGTATATTATATATAGTTGTTGAAATTTGATATTTTATGTACAGTATATAATGTATATTTGGTGAAATTTGATATTTCATATACAGTATATTATATATTTGCTGTACTTTCATATTTTATATACAGTATATCATATATATTTTGTGAAATTTGATATTTTATGCACTGTATATAATACATATTTAGTGTACTTTCATGTTTTATGTACAGTATATAGTATATATTAGGTGAAATTTGATGTTTTATATACAGTATATAATATATGTTTCGTCTACTTTCATATTTCATATACAGTATAAAATAAATTTGGTGTACTTTCATATTTTATGTACAGCATATAATATATATTTGGTGTACTTTCCTATTTTATGTACAGTAGATAACATATATTTGGTGTACTTTCATATTTTATATACAGTATACAATATATATTTGGTGAAATTTCATATTTTATATACAGTATATAATATATATTTGGTGAAATTTGATATTTTATGTACAGTATATAATATATTTTTGGTGTACTTTCATATTTTATGTACAGTATATAATATATATTTTTTGAAATTTGATACATGTACAGTATATAATATATATTTGGTGAAATTTGATATTTTATGTAAAGTATATAATATATACTTGGTGTACTTTCATATTTTATGTACAGTATGTAATATATATTTTTTGAAATTTGATATTATATGTACAGTATTTAATATATATTTGGTGAAATTTGATATTTCATGGACAGTATATAATATATATTAGGTGAAATTTCATATCATATGTACAGTATATAATATATATTTGCTGTCTTTTCATATTTTATGTATAGTATATAATGCACATTTGCTGAAATTTGATATTTTATATACAGTATATCAAATATATTTGGTGAAATTTGATATTTTATGTACAGTATATTATATATAGTTGTTGAAATTTGATATTTTATGTACAGTATATAATGTATATTTGGTGAAATTTGATATTTCATATACAGTATATAATATATATTTGCTGTACTTTCATATTTTATATACAGTATATCATATATATTTTGTGAAATTTGATATTTTATGCACTGTATATAATACATATTTAGTGTACTTTCATGTTTTATGTACAGTATATAGTATATATTAGGTGAAATTTGATGTTTTATATACAGTATATAATATATATTTCGTCTACTTTCATATTTCATATACAGTATAAAATAAATTTGGTGTACTTTCATATTTTATGTACAGCAGATAATATATATTTGGTGTACTTTCATATTTTATGTACAGTAGATAACATATATTTGGTGGACTTTCATATTTTATGTACAGTAGATAACATATATTTGGTGTACTTTCATATTTTTTATACAGTATACAATATATATTTGGTGAAATTTGATATTTTCTGTACAGTATATAATATATATTTGGTGAAATTTGATATTTTATGTACAGTATATAATATATTTTTGGTGTACTTTCATATATTATGTACAGTATATAATATATATTTTTTGAAATTTGATACATGTACAGTATATAATATATATTTGGTGAAATTTGATATTTTATGGACAGTATATAATATATATTTGGTGAAATTTGATATTTTATGTAAAGTATATAATATATACTTGGTGTACTTTCATATTTTATGTACAGTATGTAATATATATTTTTTGAAATTTGATATTATATGTACAGTATTTAATATATATTTGGTGAAATTTGATATTTCATGGACAGTATATAATATATATTAGGTGAAATTTCATATTATATGTACAGTATATAATATATATTTGCTGTCTTTTCATATTTTATGTATAGTATATAATGCACATTTGCTGAAATTTGATATTTTATATACAGTATATCAAATATATTTGGTGAAATTTGATATTTTATGTACAGTATATTATATATAGTTGTTGAAATTTGATATTTTATGTACAGTATATAATGTATATTTGGTGAAATTTGATATTTCATATACAGTATATAATATATATTTGCTGTACTTTCATATTTTATATACAGTATATCATATATATTTTGTGAAATTTGATATTTTATGCACTGTATATAATACATATTTAGTGTACTTTCATGTTTTATGTACAGTATATAGTATATATTAGGTGAAATTTGATGTTTTATATACAGTATATAATATATATTTCGTCTACTTTCATATTTCATATACAGTATAAAATAAATTTGGTGTACTTTCATATTTTATGTACAGCATATAATATATATTTGGTGTACTTTCATATTTTATGTACAGTAGATAACATATATTTGGTGGACTTTCATATATTATGTACAGTAGATAACATATATTTGGTGTACTTTCATATTTTATATACAGTATACAATATATATTTGGTGAAATTTGATATTTTCTGTACAGTATATAATATATATTTGGTGAAATTTGATATTTTATGTACAGTATATAATATATTTTTGGTGTACTTTCATATTTTATGTACAGTATATAATATATATTTTTTGAAATTTGATACATGTACAGTATATAATATATATTTGGTGAAATTTGATATTTTATGGACAGTATATAATATATATTTGGTGAAATTTGATATTTTATGTAAAGTATATAATATATACTTGGTGTACTTTCATATTTTATGTACAGTATGTAATATATATTTTTTGAAATTTGATATTATATGTACAGTATTTAATATATATTTGGTGAAATTTGATATTTCATGGACAGTATATAATATATATTAGGTGAAATTTCATATTATATGTACAGTATATAATATATATTTGCTGTCTTTTCATATTTTATGTATAGTATATAATGCACATTTGCTGAAATTTGATATTTTATATACAGTATATCAAATATATTTGGTGAAATTTGATATTTTATGTACAGTATATTATATATAGTTGTTGAAATTTGATATTTTATGTACAGTATATAATGTATATTTGGTGAAATTTGATATTTCATATACAGTATATAATATATATTTGCTGTACTTTCATATTTTATATACAGTATATCATATATATTTTGTGAAATTTGATATTTTATGCACTGTATATAATACATATTTAGTGTACTTTCATGTTTTATGTACAGTATATAGTATATATTAGGTGAAATTTGATGTTTTATATACAGTATATAATATATATTTCGTCTACTTTCATATTTCATATACAGTATAAAATAAATTTGGTGTACTTTCATATTTTATGTACAGCATATAATATATATTTGGTGTACTTTCATATTTTATGTACAGTAGATAACATATATTTGGTGGACTTTCATATATTATGTACAGTAGATAACATATATTTGGTGTACTTTCATATTTTATATACAGTATACAATATATATTTGGTGAAATTTGATATTTTCTGTACAGTATATAATATATATTTGGTGAAATTTGATATTTTATGTACAGTATATAATATATTTTTGGTGTACTTTCATATTTTATGTACAGTATATAATATATATTTTTTGAAATTTGATACATGTACAGTATATAATATATATTTGGTGAAATTTGATATTTTATGGACAGTATATAATATATATTTGGTGAAATTTGATATTTTATGTAAAGTATATAATATATACTTGGTGTACTTTCATATTTTATGTACAGTATGTAATATATATTTTTTGAAATTTGATATTATATGTACAGTATTTAATATATATTTGGTGAAATTTGATATTTCATGGACAGTATATAATATATATTAGGTGAAATTTCATATTATATGTACAGTATATAATATATATTTGCTGTCTTTTCATATTTTATGTATAGTATATAATGCACATTTGCTGAAATTTGATATTTTATATACAGTATATCAAATATATTTGGTGAAATTTGATATTTTATGTACAGTATATTATATATAGTTGTTGAAATTTGATATTTTATGTACAGTATATAATGTATATTTGGTGAAATTTGATATTTCATATACAGTATATAATATATATTTGCTGTACTTTCATATTTTATATACAGTATATCATATATATTTTGTGAAATTTGATATTTTATGCACTGTATATAATACATATTTAGTGTACTTTCATGTTTTATGTACAGTATATAGTATATATTAGGTGAAATTTGATGTTTTATATACAGTATATAATATATGTTTCGTCTACTTTCATATTTCATATACAGTATAAAATAAATTTGGTGTACTTTCATATTTTATGTACAGCATATAATATATATTTGGTGTACTTTCCTATTTTATGTACAGTAGATAACATATATTTGGTGTACTTTCATATTTTATATACAGTATACAATATATATTTGGTGAAATTTCATATTTTATATACAGTATACAATATATATTTGGTGAAATTTGATATTTTATGTACAGTATATAATATATATTTGGTGAAATTTGATATTTTATGTACAGTATATAATATATTTTTGGTGTACTTTCATATTTTATGTACAGTATATAATATATATTTTTTGAAATTTGATACATGTACAGTATATAATATATATTTGGTGAAATTTGATATTTTATGTAAAGTATATAATATATACTTGGTGTACTTTCATATTTTATGTACAGTATGTAATATATATTTTTTGAAATTTGATATTATATGTACAGTATTTAATATATATTTGGTGAAATTTGATATTTCATGGACAGTATATAATATATATTAGGTGAAATTTCATATTATATGTACAGTATATAATATATATTTGCTGTCTTTTCATATTTTATGTATAGTATATAATGCACATTTGCTGAAATTTGATATTTTATATACAGTATATCAAATATATTTGGTGAAATTTGATATTTTATGTACAGTATATTATATATAGTTGTTGAAATTTGATATTTTATGTACAGTATATAATGTATATTTGGTGAAATTTGATATTTCATATACAGTATATAATATATATTTGCTGTACTTTCATATTTTATATACAGTATATCATATATATTTTGTGAAATTTGATATTTTATGCACTGTATATAATACATATTTAGTGTACTTTCATGTTTTATGTACAGTATATAGTATATATTAGGTGAAATTTGACGTTTTATATACAGTATATAATATATATTTCGTCTACTTTCATATTTCATATACAGTATAAAATAAATTTGGTGTACTTTCATATTTTATGTACAGCAGATAATATATATTTGGTGTACTTTCATATTTTATGTACAGTAGATAACATATATTTGGTGTACTTTCATATTTTATGTACAGTAGATAACATATATTTGGTGTACTTTCATATTTTATATACAGTATACAATATATATTTGGTGAAATTTGATATTTTCTGTACAGTATATAATATATATTTGGTGAAATTTGATATTTTATGTACAGTATATAATATATTTTTGGTGTACTTTCATATTTTATGTACAGTATATAATATATATTTTTGAAATTTGATACATGTACAGTATATAATATATATTTGGTGAAATTTGATATTTTATGGACAGTATATAATATATATTTGGTGAAATTTGATATTTTATGTAAAGAATATAATATATACTTGGTGTACTTTCATATTTTATGTACAGTATGTAATATATATTTTTTGAAATTTGATATTATATGTACAGTATTTAATATATATTTGGTGAAATTTGATATTTCATGGACAGTATATAATATTTATTAGGTGAAATTTCATATTATATGTACAGTATATAATATATATTTGCTGTCTTTTCATATTTTATGTATAGTATATAATGCACATTTGCTGAAATTTGATATTTTATATACAGTATATCAAATATATTTGGTGAAATTTGATATTTTATGTACAGTATATTATATATAGTTGTTGAAATTTGATATTTTATGTACAGTATATAATGTATATTTGGTGAAATTTGATATTTCATATACAGTATATAATATATATTTGCTGTACTTTCATATTTTATATACAGTATATCATATATATTTTGTGAAATTTGATATTTTATGCACTGTATATAATACATATTTAGTGTACTTTCATGTTTTATGTACAGTATATAGTATATATTAGGTGAAATTTGATGTTTTATATACAGTATATAATATATGTTTCGTCTACTTTCATATTTCATATACAGTATAAAATAAATTTGGTGTACTTTCATATTTTATGTACAGCATATAATATATATTTGGTGTACTTTCATATTTTATGTACAGTAGATAACATATATTTGGTGTACTTTCATATTTTATGTACAGTATACAATATATATTTGGTGAAATTTCATATTTTATATACAGTATACAATATATATTTGGTGAAATTTGATATTTTCTGTACAGTATATAATATATATTTGGTGAAATTTGATATTTTATGTACAGTATATAATATATTTTTGGTGTACTTTCATATTTTATGTACAGTATATAATATATATTTTTTGAAATTTGATACATGTACAGTATATAATATATATTTGGTGAAATTTGATATTTTATGGACAGTATATAATATATACTTGGTGTACTTTCATATTTTATGTACAGTATGTAATATATATTTTTTGAAATTTGATATTATATGTACAGTATTTAATATATATTTGGTGAAATTTGATATTTCATGGACAGTATATAATATATATTAGGTGAAATTTCATATTATATGTACAGTATATAATATATATTTGCTGTCTTTTCATATTTTATGTATAGTATATAATGCACATTTGCTGAAATTTGATATTTTATATACAGTATATCAAATATATTTGGTGAAATTTGATATTTTATGTGCAGTATATTATATATAGTTGTTGAAATTTGATATTTTATGTACAGTATATAATGTATATTTGGTGAAATTTGATATTTCATATACAGTATATAATATATATTTGCTGTACTTTCATATTTTGTATACAGTATATCATATATATTTTGTGAAATTTGATATTTTATGCACTGTATATAATACATATTTAGTGTACTTTCATGTTTTATGTACAGTATATAGTATATATTAGGTGAAATTTGATGTTTTATATACAGTATATAATATATATTTCGTCTACTTTCATATTTCATATACAGTATAAAATAAATTTGGTGTACTTTCATATTTTATGTACAGCAGATAATATATATTTGGTGTACTTTCATATTTTATGTACAGTAGATAACATATATTTGGTGTACTTTCATATTTTATGTACAGTAGATAACATATATTTGGTGTACTTTCATATTTTTTATACAGTATACAATATATATTTGGTGAAATTTGATATTTTCTGTACAGTATATAATATATATTTGGTGAAATTTGATATTTTATGTACAGTATATAATATATTTTTGGTGTACTTTCATATTTTATGTACAGTATATAATATATATTTTTTGAAATTTGATACATGTACAGTATATAATATATATTTGGTGAAATTTGATATTTTATGGACAGTATATAATATATATTTGGTGAAATTTGATATTTTATGTAAAGTATATAATATATACTTGGTGTACTTTCATATTTTATGTACAGTATGTAATATATATTTTTTGAAATTTGATATTATATGTACAGTATTTAATATATATTTGGTGAAATTTGATATTTCATGGACAGTATATAATATATATTAGGTGAAATTTCATATTATATGTACAGTATATAATATATATTTGCTGTCTTTTCATATTTTATGTATAGTATATAATGCACATTTGCTGAAATTTGATATTTTATATACAGTATATCAAATATATTTGGTGAAATTTGATATTTTATGTACAGTATATTATATATAGTTGTTGAAATTTGATATTTTATGTACAGTATATAATGTATATTTGGTGAAATTTGATATTTCATATACAGTATATAATATATATTTGCTGTACTTTCATATTTTATATACAGTATATCATATATATTTTGTGAAATTTGATATTTTATGCACTGTATATAATACATATTTAGTGTACTTTCATGTTTTATGTACAGTATATAGTATATATTAGGTGAAATTTGATGTTTTATATACAGTATATAATATATATTTCGTCTACTTTCATATTTCATATACAGTATAAAATAAATTTGGTGTACTTTCATATTTTATGTACAGCATATAATATATATTTGGTGTACTTTCATATTTTATGTACAGTAGATAACATATATTTGGTGGACTTTCATATATTATGTACAGTAGATAACATATATTTGGTGTACTTTCATATTTTATATACAGTATACAATATATATTTGGTGAAATTTGATATTTTCTGTACAGTATATAATATATATTTGGTGAAATTTGATATTTTATGTACAGTATATAATATATTTTTGGTGTACTTTCATATTTTATGTACAGTATATAATATATATTTTTTGAAATTTGATACATGTACAGTATATAATATATATTTGGTGAAATTTGATATTTTATGGACAGTATATAATATATATTTGGTGAAATTTGATATTTTATGTAAAGTATATAATATATACTTGGTGTACTTTCATATTTTATGTACAGTATGTAATATATATTTTTTGAAATTTGATATTATATGTACAGTATTTAATATATATTTGGTGAAATTTGATATTTCATGGACAGTATATAATATATATTAGGTGAAATTTCATATTATATGTACAGTATATAATATATATTTGCTGTCTTTTCATATTTTATGTATAGTATATAATGCACATTTGCTGAAATTTGATATTTTATATACAGTATATCAAATATATTTGGTGAAATTTGATATTTTATGTACAGTATATTATATATAGTTGTTGAAATTTGATATTTTATGTACAGTATATAATGTATATTTGGTGAAATTTGATATTTCATATACAGTATATAATATATATTTGCTGTACTTTCATATTTTATATACAGTATATCATATATATTTTGTGAAATTTGATATTTTATGCACTGTATATAATACATATTTAGTGTACTTTCATGTTTTATGTACAGTATATAGTATATATTAGGTGAAATTTGATGTTTTATATACAGTATATAATATATATTTCGTCTACTTTCATATTTCATATACAGTATAAAATAAATTTGGTGTACTTTCATATTTTATGTACAGCATATAATATATATTTGGTGTACTTTCATATTTTATGTACAGTAGATAACATATATTTGGTGGACTTTCATATATTATGTACAGTAGATAACATATATTTGGTGTACTTTCATATTTTATATACAGTATACAATATATATTTGGTGAAATTTGATATTTTCTGTACAGTATATAATATATATTTGGTGAAATTTGATATTTTATGTACAGTATATAATATATTTTTGGTGTACTTTCATATTTTATGTACAGTATATAATATATATTTTTTGAAATTTGATACATGTACAGTATATAATATATATTTGGTGAAATTTGATATTTTATGGACAGTATATAATATATATTTGGTGAAATTTGATATTTTATGTAAAGTATATAATATATACTTGGTGTACTTTCATATTTTATGTACAGTATGTAATATATATTTTTTGAAATTTGATATTATATGTACAGTATTTAATATATATTTGGTGAAATTTGATATTTCATGGACAGTATATAATATATATTAGGTGAAATTTCATATTATATGTACAGTATATAATATATATTTGCTGTCTTTTCATATTTTATGTATAGTATATAATGCACATTTGCTGAAATTTGATATTTTATATACAGTATATCAAATATATTTGGTGAAATTTGATATTTTATGTACAGTATATTATATATAGTTGTTGAAATTTGATATTTTATGTACAGTATATAATGTATATTTGGTGAAATTTGATATTTCATATACAGTATATAATATATATTTGCTGTACTTTCATATTTTATATACAGTATATCATATATATTTTGTGAAATTTGATATTTTATGCACTGTATATAATACATATTTAGTGTACTTTCATGTTTTATGTACAGTATATAGTATATATTAGGTGAAATTTGATGTTTTATATACAGTATATAATATATGTTTCGTCTACTTTCATATTTCATATACAGTATAAAATAAATTTGGTGTACTTTCATATTTTATGTACAGCATATAATATATATTTGGTGTACTTTCCTATTTTATGTACAGTAGATAACATATATTTGGTGTACTTTCATATTTTATATACAGTATACAATATATATTTGGTGAAATTTCATATTTTATATACAGTATACAATATATATTTGGTGAAATTTGATATTTTATGTACAGTATATAATATATATTTGGTGAAATTTGATATTTTATGTACAGTATATAATATATTTTTGGTGTACTTTCATATTTTATGTACAGTATATAATATATATTTTTTGAAATTTGATACATGTACAGTATATAATATATATTTGGTGAAATTTGATATTTTATGTAAAGTATATAATATATACTTGGTGTACTTTCATATTTTATGTACAGTATGTAATATATATTTTTTGAAATTTGATATTATATGTACAGTATTTAATATATATTTGGTGAAATTTGATATTTCATGGACAGTATATAATATATATTAGGTGAAATTTCATATTATATGTACAGTATATAATATATATTTGCTGTCTTTTCATATTTTATGTATAGTATATAATGCACATTTGCTGAAATTTGATATTTTATATACAGTATATCAAATATATTTGGTGAAATTTGATATTTTATGTACAGTATATTATATATAGTTGTTGAAATTTGATATTTTATGTACAGTATATAATGTATATTTGGTGAAATTTGATATTTCATATACAGTATATAATATATATTTGCTGTACTTTCATATTTTATATACAGTATATCATATATATTTTGTGAAATTTGATATTTTATGCACTGTATATAATACATATTTAGTGTACTTTCATGTTTTATGTACAGTATATAGTATATATTAGGTGAAATTTGATGTTTTATATACATTATATAATATATATTTCGTCTACTTTCATATTTCATATACAGTATAAAATAAATTTGGTGTACTTTCATATTTTATGTACAGCAGATAATATATATTTGGTGTACTTTCATATTTTATGTACAGTAGATAACATATATTTGGTGTACTTTCATATTTTATGTACAGTAGATAACATATATTTGGTGTACTTTCATATTTTATATACAGTATACAATATATATTTGGTGAAATTTGATATTTTCTGTACAGTATATAATATATATTTGGTGAAATTTGATATTTTATGTACAGTATATAATATATTTTTGGTGTACTTTCATATTTTATGTACAGTATATAATATATATTTTTGAAATTTGATACATGTACAGTATATAATATATATTTGGTGAAATTTGATATTTTATGGACAGTATATAATATATATTTGGTGAAATTTGATATTTTATGTAAAGAATATAATATATACTTGGTGTACTTTCATATTTTATGTACAGTATGTAATATATATTTTTTGAAATTTGATATTATATGTACAGTATTTAATATATATTTGGTGAAATTTGATATTTCATGGACAGTATATAATATATATTAGGTGAAATTTCATATTATATGTACAGTATATAATATATATTTGCTGTCTTTTCATATTTTATGTATAGTATATAATGCACATTTGCTGAAATTTGATATTTTATATACAGTATATCAAATATATTTGGTGAAATTTGATATTTTATGTACAGTATATTATATATAGTTGTTGAAATTTGATATTTTATGTACAGTATATAATGTATATTTGGTGAAATTTGATATTTCATATACAGTATATAATATATATTTGCTGTACTTTCATATTTTATATACAGTATATCATATATATTTTGTGAAATTTGATATTTTATGCACTGTATATAATACATATTTAGTGTACTTTCATGTTTTATGTACAGTATATAGTATATATTAGGTGAAATTTGATGTTTTATATACAGTATATAATATATGTTTCGTCTACTTTCATATTTCATATACAGTATAAAATAAATTTGGTGTACTTTCATATTTTATGTACAGCATATAATATATATTTGGTGTACTTTCCTATTTTATGTACAGTAGATAACATATATTTGGTGTACTTTCATATTTTATATACAGTATACAATATATATTTGGTGAAATTTCATATTTTATATACAGTATACAATATATATTTGGTGAAATTTGATATTTTATGTACAGTATATAATATATATTTGGTGAAATTTGATATTTTATGTACAGTATATAATATATTTTTGGTGTACTTTCATATTTTATGTACAGTATATAATATATATTTTTTGAAATTTGATACATGTACAGTATATAATATATATTTGGTGAAATTTGATATTTTATGGACAGTATATAATATATATTTGGTGAAATTTGATATTTTATGTAAAGTATATAATATATACTTGGTGTACTTTCATATTTTATGTACAGTATGTAATATATATTTTTTGAAATTTGATATTATATGTACAGTATTTAATATATATTTGGTGAAATTTGATATTTCATGGACAGTATATAATATATATTAGGTGAAATTTCATATTATATGTATAGTATATAATACATATTTGCTGTCTTTTCATATTTTATGTATAGTATATAATGCACATTTGCTGAAATTTGATATTTTATATACAGTATATCAAATATATTTGGTGAAATTTGATATTTTATGTACAGTATATTATATATAGTTGTTGAAATTTGATATTTTATGTACAGTATATAATGTATATTTGGTGAAATTTGATATTTCATATACAGTATATTATATATTTGCTGTACTTTCATATTTTATATACAGTATATCATATATATTTTGTGAAATTTGATATTTTATGCACTGTATATAATACATATTTAGTGTACTTTCATGTTTTATGTACAGTATATAGTATATATTAGGTGAAATTTGATGTTTTATATACAGTATATAATATATGTTTCGTCTACTTTCATATTTCATATACAGTATAAAATAAATTTGGTGTACTTTCATATTTTATGTACAGCATATAATATATATTTGGTGTACTTTCCTATTTTATGTACAGTAGATAACATATATTTGGTGTACTTTCATATTTTATATACAGTATACAATATATATTTGGTGAAATTTCATATTTTATATACAGTATATAATATATATTTGGTGAAATTTGATATTTTATGTACAGTATATAATATATTTTTGGTGTACTTTCATATTTTATGTACAGTATATAATATATATTTTTTGAAATTTGATACATGTACAGTATATAATATATATTTGGTGAAATTTGATATTTTATGTAAAGTATATAATATATACTTGGTGTACTTTCATATTTTATGTACAGTATGTAATATATATTTTTTGAAATTTGATATTATATGTACAGTATTTAATATATATTTGGTGAAATTTGATATTTCATGGACAGTATATAATATATATTAGGTGAAATTTCATATCATATGTACAGTATATAATATATATTTGCTGTCTTTTCATATTTTATGTATAGTATATAATGCACATTTGCTGAAATTTGATATTTTATATACAGTATATCAAATATATTTGGTGAAATTTGATATTTTATGTACAGTATATTATATATAGTTGTTGAAATTTGATATTTTATGTACAGTATATAATGTATATTTGGTGAAATTTGATATTTCATATACAGTATATAATATATATTTGCTGTACTTTCATATTTTATATACAGTATATCATATATATTTTGTGAAATTTGATATTTTATGCACTGTATATAATACATATTTAGTGTACTTTCATGTTTTATGTACAGTATATAGTATATATTAGGTGAAATTTGATGTTTTATATACAGTATATAATATATATTTCGTCTACTTTCATATTTCATATACAGTATAAAATAAATTTGGTGTACTTTCATATTTTATGTACAGCAGATAATATATATTTGGTGTACTTTCATATTTTATGTACAGTAGATAACATATATTTGGTGGACTTTCATATTTTATGTACAGTAGATAACATATATTTGGTGTACTTTCATATTTTTTATACAGTATACAATATATATTTGGTGAAATTTGATATTTTCTGTACAGTATATAATATATATTTGGTGAAATTTGATATTTTATGTACAGTATATAATATATTTTTGGTGTACTTTCATATATTATGTACAGTATATAATATATATTTTTTGAAATTTGATACATGTACAGTATATAATATATATTTGGTGAAATTTGATATTTTATGGACAGTATATAATATATATTTGGTGAAATTTGATATTTTATGTAAAGTATATAATATATACTTGGTGTACTTTCATATTTTATGTACAGTATGTAATATATATTTTTTGAAATTTGATATTATATGTACAGTATTTAATATATATTTGGTGAAATTTGATATTTCATGGACAGTATATAATATATATTAGGTGAAATTTCATATTATATGTACAGTATATAATATATATTTGCTGTCTTTTCATATTTTATGTATAGTATATAATGCACATTTGCTGAAATTTGATATTTTATATACAGTATATCAAATATATTTGGTGAAATTTGATATTTTATGTACAGTATATTATATATAGTTGTTGAAATTTGATATTTTATGTACAGTATATAATGTATATTTGGTGAAATTTGATATTTCATATACAGTATATAATATATATTTGCTGTACTTTCATATTTTATATACAGTATATCATATATATTTTGTGAAATTTGATATTTTATGCACTGTATATAATACATATTTAGTGTACTTTCATGTTTTATGTACAGTATATAGTATATATTAGGTGAAATTTGATGTTTTATATACAGTATATAATATATATTTCGTCTACTTTCATATTTCATATACAGTATAAAATAAATTTGGTGTACTTTCATATTTTATGTACAGCATATAATATATATTTGGTGTACTTTCATATTTTATGTACAGTAGATAACATATATTTGGTGGACTTTCATATATTATGTACAGTAGATAACATATATTTGGTGTACTTTCATATTTTATATACAGTATACAATATATATTTGGTGAAATTTGATATTTTCTGTACAGTATATAATATATATTTGGTGAAATTTGATATTTTATGTACAGTATATAATATATTTTTGGTGTACTTTCATATTTTATGTACAGTATATAATATATATTTTTTGAAATTTGATACATGTACAGTATATAATATATATTTGGTGAAATTTGATATTTTATGGACAGTATATAATATATATTTGGTGAAATTTGATATTTTATGTAAAGTATATAATATATACTTGGTGTACTTTCATATTTTATGTACAGTATGTAATATATATTTTTTGAAATTTGATATTATATGTACAGTATTTAATATATATTTGGTGAAATTTGATATTTCATGGACAGTATATAATATATATTAGGTGAAATTTCATATTATATGTACAGTATATAATATATATTTGCTGTCTTTTCATATTTTATGTATAGTATATAATGCACATTTGCTGAAATTTGATATTTTATATACAGTATATCAAATATATTTGGTGAAATTTGATATTTTATGTACAGTATATTATATATAGTTGTTGAAATTTGATATTTTATGTACAGTATATAATGTATATTTGGTGAAATTTGATATTTCATATACAGTATATAATATATATTTGCTGTACTTTCATATTTTATATACAGTATATCATATATATTTTGTGAAATTTGATATTTTATGCACTGTATATAATACATATTTAGTGTACTTTCATGTTTTATGTACAGTATATAGTATATATTAGGTGAAATTTGATGTTTTATATACAGTATATAATATATATTTCGTCTACTTTCATATTTCATATACAGTATAAAATAAATTTGGTGTACTTTCATATTTTATGTACAGCATATAATATATATTTGGTGTACTTTCATATTTTATGTACAGTAGATAACATATATTTGGTGGACTTTCATATATTATGTACAGTAGATAACATATATTTGGTGTACTTTCATATTTTATATACAGTATACAATATATATTTGGTGAAATTTGATATTTTCTGTACAGTATATAATATATATTTGGTGAAATTTGATATTTTATGTACAGTATATAATATATTTTTGGTGTACTTTCATATTTTATGTACAGTATATAATATATATTTTTTGAAATTTGATACATGTACAGTATATAATATATATTTGGTGAAATTTGATATTTTATGGACAGTATATAATATATATTTGGTGAAATTTGATATTTTATGTAAAGTATATAATATATACTTGGTGTACTTTCATATTTTATGTACAGTATGTAATATATATTTTTTGAAATTTGATATTATATGTACAGTATTTAATATATATTTGGTGAAATTTGATATTTCATGGACAGTATATAATATATATTAGGTGAAATTTCATATTATATGTACAGTATATAATATATATTTGCTGTCTTTTCATATTTTATGTATAGTATATAATGCACATTTGCTGAAATTTGATATTTTATATACAGTATATCAAATATATTTGGTGAAATTTGATATTTTATGTACAGTATATTATATATAGTTGTTGAAATTTGATATTTTATGTACAGTATATAATGTATATTTGGTGAAATTTGATATTTCATATACAGTATATAATATATATTTGCTGTACTTTCATATTTTATATACAGTATATCATATATATTTTGTGAAATTTGATATTTTATGCACTGTATATAATACATATTTAGTGTACTTTCATGTTTTATGTACAGTATATAGTATATATTAGGTGAAATTTGATGTTTTATATACAGTATATAATATATGTTTCGTCTACTTTCATATTTCATATACAGTATAAAATAAATTTGGTGTACTTTCATATTTTATGTACAGCATATAATATATATTTGGTGTACTTTCCTATTTTATGTACAGTAGATAACATATATTTGGTGTACTTTCATATTTTATATACAGTATACAATATATATTTGGTGAAATTTCATATTTTATATACAGTATACAATATATATTTGGTGAAATTTGATATTTTATGTACAGTATATAATATATATTTGGTGAAATTTGATATTTTATGTACAGTATATAATATATTTTTGGTGTACTTTCATATTTTATGTACAGTATATAATATATATTTTTTGAAATTTGATACATGTACAGTATATAATATATATTTGGTGAAATTTGATATTTTATGTAAAGTATATAATATATACTTGGTGTACTTTCATATTTTATGTACAGTATGTAATATATATTTTTTGAAATTTGATATTATATGTACAGTATTTAATATATATTTGGTGAAATTTGATATTTCATGGACAGTATATAATATATATTAGGTGAAATTTCATATTATATGTACAGTATATAATATATATTTGCTGTCTTTTCATATTTTATGTATAGTATATAATGCACATTTGCTGAAATTTGATATTTTATATACAGTATATCAAATATATTTGGTGAAATTTGATATTTTATGTACAGTATATTATATATAGTTGTTGAAATTTGATATTTTATGTACAGTATATAATGTATATTTGGTGAAATTTGATATTTCATATACAGTATATAATATATATTTGCTGTACTTTCATATTTTATATACAGTATATCATATATATTTTGTGAAATTTGATATTTTATGCACTGTATATAATACATATTTAGTGTACTTTCATGTTTTATGTACAGTATATAGTATATATTAGGTGAAATTTGACGTTTTATATACAGTATATAATATATATTTCGTCTACTTTCATATTTCATATACAGTATAAAATAAATTTGGTGTACTTTCATATTTTATGTACAGCAGATAATATATATTTGGTGTACTTTCATATTTTATGTACAGTAGATAACATATATTTGGTGTACTTTCATATTTTATGTACAGTAGATAACATATATTTGGTGTACTTTCATATTTTATATACAGTATACAATATATATTTGGTGAAATTTGATATTTTCTGTACAGTATATAATATATATTTGGTGAAATTTGATATTTTATGTACAGTATATAATATATTTTTGGTGTACTTTCATATTTTATGTACAGTATATAATATATATTTTTGAAATTTGATACATGTACAGTATATAATATATATTTGGTGAAATTTGATATTTTATGGACAGTATATAATATATATTTGGTGAAATTTGATATTTTATGTAAAGAATATAATATATACTTGGTGTACTTTCATATTTTATGTACAGTATGTAATATATATTTTTTGAAATTTGATATTATATGTACAGTATTTAATATATATTTGGTGAAATTTGATATTTCATGGACAGTATATAATATATATTAGGTGAAATTTCATATTATATGTACAGTATATAATATATATTTGCTGTCTTTTCATATTTTATGTATAGTATATAATGCACATTTGCTGAAATTTGATATTTTATATACAGTATATCAAATATATTTGGTGAAATTTGATATTTTATGTACAGTATATTATATATAGTTGTTGAAATTTGATATTTTATGTACAGTATATAATGTATATTTGGTGAAATTTGATATTTCATATACAGTATATAATATATATTTGCTGTACTTTCATATTTTATATACAGTATATCATATATATTTTGTGAAATTTGATATTTTATGCACTGTATATAATACATATTTAGTGTACTTTCATGTTTTATGTACAGTATATAGTATATATTAGGTGAAATTTGATGTTTTATATACAGTATATAATATATGTTTCGTCTACTTTCATATTTCATATACAGTATAAAATAAATTTGGTGTACTTTCATATTTTATGTACAGCATATAATATATATTTGGTGTACTTTCATATTTTATGTACAGTAGATAACATATATTTGGTGTACTTTCATATTTTATGTACAGTATACAATATATATTTGGTGAAATTTCATATTTTATATACAGTATACAATATATATTTGGTGAAATTTGATATTTTCTGTACAGTATATAATATATATTTGGTGAAATTTGATATTTTATGTACAGTATATAATATATTTTTGGTGTACTTTCATATTTTATGTACAGTATATAATATATATTTTTTGAAATTTGATACATGTACAGTATATAATATATATTTGGTGAAATTTGATATTTTATGGACAGTATATAATATATACTTGGTGTACTTTCATATTTTATGTACAGTATGTAATATATATTTTTTGAAATTTGATATTATATGTACAGTATTTAATATATATTTGGTGAAATTTGATATTTCATGGACAGTATATAATATATATTAGGTGAAATTTCATATTATATGTACAGTATATAATATATATTTGCTGTCTTTTCATATTTTATGTATAGTATATAATGCACATTTGCTGAAATTTGATATTTTATATACAGTATATCAAATATATTTGGTGAAATTTGATATTTTATGTGCAGTATATTATATATAGTTGTTGAAATTTGATATTTTATGTACAGTATATAATGTATATTTGGTGAAATTTGATATTTCATATACAGTATATAATATATATTTGCTGTACTTTCATATTTTGTATACAGTATATCATATATATTTTGTGAAATTTGATATTTTATGCACTGTATATAATACATATTTAGTGTACTTTCATGTTTTATGTACAGTATATAGTATATATTAGGTGAAATTTGATGTTTTATATACAGTATATAATATATATTTCGTCTACTTTCATATTTCATATACAGTATAAAATAAATTTGGTGTACTTTCATATTTTATGTACAGCAGATAATATATATTTGGTGTACTTTCATATTTTATGTACAGTAGATAACATATATTTGGTGTACTTTCATATTTTATGTACAGTAGATAACATATATTTGGTGTACTTTCATATTTTTTATACAGTATACAATATATATTTGGTGAAATTTGATATTTTCTGTACAGTATATAATATATATTTGGTGAAATTTGATATTTTATGTACAGTATATAATATATTTTTGGTGTACTTTCATATTTTATGTACAGTATATAATATATATTTTTTGAAATTTGATACATGTACAGTATATAATATATATTTGGTGAAATTTGATATTTTATGGACAGTATATAATATATATTTGGTGAAATTTGATATTTTATGTAAAGTATATAATATATACTTGGTGTACTTTCATATTTTATGTACAGTATGTAATATATATTTTTTGAAATTTGATATTATATGTACAGTATTTAATATATATTTGGTGAAATTTGATATTTCATGGACAGTATATAATATATATTAGGTGAAATTTCATATTATATGTACAGTATATAATATATATTTGCTGTCTTTTCATATTTTATGTATAGTATATAATGCACATTTGCTGAAATTTGATATTTTATATACAGTATATCAAATATATTTGGTGAAATTTGATATTTTATGTACAGTATATTATATATAGTTGTTGAAATTTGATATTTTATGTACAGTATATAATGTATATTTGGTGAAATTTGATATTTCATATACAGTATATAATATATATTTGCTGTACTTTCATATTTTATATACAGTATATCATATATATTTTGTGAAATTTGATATTTTATGCACTGTATATAATACATATTTAGTGTACTTTCATGTTTTATGTACAGTATATAGTATATATTAGGTGAAATTTGATGTTTTATATACAGTATATAATATATATTTCGTCTACTTTCATATTTCATATACAGTATAAAATAAATTTGGTGTACTTTCATATTTTATGTACAGCATATAATATATATTTGGTGTACTTTCATATTTTATGTACAGTAGATAACATATATTTGGTGGACTTTCATATATTATGTACAGTAGATAACATATATTTGGTGTACTTTCATATTTTATATACAGTATACAATATATATTTGGTGAAATTTGATATTTTCTGTACAGTATATAATATATATTTGGTGAAATTTGATATTTTATGTACAGTATATAATATATTTTTGGTGTACTTTCATATTTTATGTACAGTATATAATATATATTTTTTGAAATTTGATACATGTACAGTATATAATATATATTTGGTGAAATTTGATATTTTATGGACAGTATATAATATATATTTGGTGAAATTTGATATTTTATGTAAAGTATATAATATATACTTGGTGTACTTTCATATTTTATGTACAGTATGTAATATATATTTTTTGAAATTTGATATTATATGTACAGTATTTAATATATATTTGGTGAAATTTGATATTTCATGGACAGTATATAATATATATTAGGTGAAATTTCATATTATATGTACAGTATATAATATATATTTGCTGTCTTTTCATATTTTATGTATAGTATATAATGCACATTTGCTGAAATTTGATATTTTATATACAGTATATCAAATATATTTGGTGAAATTTGATATTTTATGTACAGTATATTATATATAGTTGTTGAAATTTGATATTTTATGTACAGTATATAATGTATATTTGGTGAAATTTGATATTTCATATACAGTATATAATATATATTTGCTGTACTTTCATATTTTATATACAGTATATCATATATATTTTGTGAAATTTGATATTTTATGCACTGTATATAATACATATTTAGTGTACTTTCATGTTTTATGTACAGTATATAGTATATATTAGGTGAAATTTGATGTTTTATATACAGTATATAATATATATTTCGTCTACTTTCATATTTCATATACAGTATAAAATAAATTTGGTGTACTTTCATATTTTATGTACAGCATATAATATATATTTGGTGTACTTTCATATTTTATGTACAGTAGATAACATATATTTGGTGGACTTTCATATATTATGTACAGTAGATAACATATATTTGGTGTACTTTCATATTTTATATACAGTATACAATATATATTTGGTGAAATTTGATATTTTCTGTACAGTATATAATATATATTTGGTGAAATTTGATATTTTATGTACAGTATATAATATATTTTTGGTGTACTTTCATATTTTATGTACAGTATATAATATATATTTTTTGAAATTTGATACATGTACAGTATATAATATATATTTGGTGAAATTTGATATTTTATGGACAGTATATAATATATATTTGGTGAAATTTGATATTTTATGTAAAGTATATAATATATACTTGGTGTACTTTCATATTTTATGTACAGTATGTAATATATATTTTTTGAAATTTGATATTATATGTACAGTATTTAATATATATTTGGTGAAATTTGATATTTCATGGACAGTATATAATATATATTAGGTGAAATTTCATATTATATGTACAGTATATAATATATATTTGCTGTCTTTTCATATTTTATGTATAGTATATAATGCACATTTGCTGAAATTTGATATTTTATATACAGTATATCAAATATATTTGGTGAAATTTGATATTTTATGTACAGTATATTATATATAGTTGTTGAAATTTGATATTTTATGTACAGTATATAATGTATATTTGGTGAAATTTGATATTTCATATACAGTATATAATATATATTTGCTGTACTTTCATATTTTATATACAGTATATCATATATATTTTGTGAAATTTGATATTTTATGCACTGTATATAATACATATTTAGTGTACTTTCATGTTTTATGTACAGTATATAGTATATATTAGGTGAAATTTGATGTTTTATATACAGTATATAATATATGTTTCGTCTACTTTCATATTTCATATACAGTATAAAATAAATTTGGTGTACTTTCATATTTTATGTACAGCATATAATATATATTTGGTGTACTTTCCTATTTTATGTACAGTAGATAACATATATTTGGTGTACTTTCATATTTTATATACAGTATACAATATATATTTGGTGAAATTTCATATTTTATATACAGTATACAATATATATTTGGTGAAATTTGATATTTTATGTACAGTATATAATATATATTTGGTGAAATTTGATATTTTATGTACAGTATATAATATATTTTTGGTGTACTTTCATATTTTATGTACAGTATATAATATATATTTTTTGAAATTTGATACATGTACAGTATATAATATATATTTGGTGAAATTTGATATTTTATGTAAAGTATATAATATATACTTGGTGTACTTTCATATTTTATGTACAGTATGTAATATATATTTTTTGAAATTTGATATTATATGTACAGTATTTAATATATATTTGGTGAAATTTGATATTTCATGGACAGTATATAATATATATTAGGTGAAATTTCATATTATATGTACAGTATATAATATATATTTGCTGTCTTTTCATATTTTATGTATAGTATATAATGCACATTTGCTGAAATTTGATATTTTATATACAGTATATCAAATATATTTGGTGAAATTTGATATTTTATGTACAGTATATTATATATAGTTGTTGAAATTTGATATTTTATGTACAGTATATAATGTATATTTGGTGAAATTTGATATTTCATATACAGTATATAATATATATTTGCTGTACTTTCATATTTTATATACAGTATATCATATATATTTTGTGAAATTTGATATTTTATGCACTGTATATAATACATATTTAGTGTACTTTCATGTTTTATGTACAGTATATAGTATATATTAGGTGAAATTTGATGTTTTATATACATTATATAATATATATTTCGTCTACTTTCATATTTCATATACAGTATAAAATAAATTTGGTGTACTTTCATATTTTATGTACAGCAGATAATATATATTTGGTGTACTTTCATATTTTATGTACAGTAGATAACATATATTTGGTGTACTTTCATATTTTATGTACAGTAGATAACATATATTTGGTGTACTTTCATATTTTATATACAGTATACAATATATATTTGGTGAAATTTGATATTTTCTGTACAGTATATAATATATATTTGGTGAAATTTGATATTTTATGTACAGTATATAATATATTTTTGGTGTACTTTCATATTTTATGTACAGTATATAATATATATTTTTGAAATTTGATACATGTACAGTATATAATATATATTTGGTGAAATTTGATATTTTATGGACAGTATATAATATATATTTGGTGAAATTTGATATTTTATGTAAAGAATATAATATATACTTGGTGTACTTTCATATTTTATGTACAGTATGTAATATATATTTTTTGAAATTTGATATTATATGTACAGTATTTAATATATATTTGGTGAAATTTGATATTTCATGGACAGTATATAATATATATTAGGTGAAATTTCATATTATATGTACAGTATATAATATATATTTGCTGTCTTTTCATATTTTATGTATAGTATATAATGCACATTTGCTGAAATTTGATATTTTATATACAGTATATCAAATATATTTGGTGAAATTTGATATTTCATATACAGTATATAATATATATTTGCTGTACTTTCATATTTTATATACAGTATATCATATATATTTTGTGAAATTTGATATTTTATGCACTGTATATAATACATATTTAGTGTACTTTCATGTTTTATGTACAGTATATAGTATATATTAGGTGAAATTTGATGTTTTATATACAGTATACAATATATATTTGGTGAAATTTCATATTTTATATACAGTATACAATATATATTTGGTGAAATTTGATATTTTATGGACAGTATATAATATATATTTGGTGAAATTTGATATTTTATGTAAAGAATATAATATATACTTGGTGTACTTTCATATTTTATGTACAGTATACAATATATATTTGGTGAAATTTCATATTTTATATACAGTATACAATATATATTTGGTGAAATTTGATATTTTCTGTACAGTATATAATATATATTTGGTGAAATTTGATATTTTATGTACAGTATATAATATATTTTTGGTGTACTTTCATATTTTATGTACAGTATATAATATATATTTTTTGAAATTTGATACATGTACAGTATATAATATATATTTGGTGAAATTTGATATTTTATGGACAGTATATAATATATACTTGGTGTACTTTCATATTTTATGTACAGTATGTAATATATATTTTTTGAAATTTGATATTATATGTACAGTATTTAATATATATTTGGTGAAATTTGATATTTCATGGACAGTATATAATATATATTAGGTGAAATTTCATATTATATGTACAGTATATAATATATATTTGCTGTCTTTTCATATTTTATGTATAGTATATAATGCACATTTGCTGAAATTTGATATTTTATATACAGTATATCAAATATATTTGGTGAAATTTGATATTTTATGTGCAGTATATTATATATAGTTGTTGAAATTTCATATTTTATGTACAGTATATAATGTATATTTGGTGAAATTTGATATTTCATATACAGTATATAATATATATTTGCTGTACTTTCATATTTTGTATACAGTATATCATATATATTTTGTGAAATTTGATATTTTATGCACTGTATATAATACATATTTAGTGTACTTTCATGTTTTATGTACAGTATATAGTATATATTAGGTGAAATTTGATGTTTTATATACAGTATATAATATATATTTCGTCTACTTTCATATTTCATATACAGTATAAAATAAATTTGGTGTACTTTCATATTTTATGTACAGCATATAATATATATTTGGTGTACTTTCATATTTTATGTACAGTATATAACATATATTTGGTGGACTTTCATATATTATGTACAGTAGATAACATATATTTGGTGTACTTTCATATTTTATATACAGTATACAATATATATTTGGTGAAATTTGATATTTTCTGTACAGTATATAATATATATTTGGTGAAATTTGATGTTTTATGTACAGTATATAATATATTTTTGGTGTACTTTCATATTTTATGTACAGTATATAATATATATTTTTTGAAATTTGATACATGTACAGTATATAATATATATTTGGTGAAATTTGATATTTTATGGACAGTATATAATATATATTTGGTGAAATTTGATATTTTATGTAAAGTATATAATATATACTTGGTGTACTTTCATATTTTATGTACAGTATGTAATATATATTTTTTGAAATTTGATATTATATGTACAGTATTTAATATATATTTGGTGAAATTTGATATTTCATGGACAGTATATAATATATATTAGGTGAAATTTCATATTATATGTACAGTATATAATATATATTTGCTGTCTTTTCATATTTTATGTATAGTATATAATGCACATTTGCTGAAATTTGATATTTTATATACAGTATATCAAATATATTTGGTGAAATTTGATATTTTATGTACAGTATATTATATATAGTTGTTGAAATTTGATATTTTATGTACAGTATATAATGTATATTTGGTGAAATTTGATATTTCATATACAGTATATAATATATATTTGCTGTACTTTCATATTTTATATACAGTATATCATATATATTTTGTGAAATTTGATATTTTATGCACTGTATATAATACATATTTAGTGTACTTTCATGTTTTATGTACAGTATATAGTATATATTAGGTGAAATTTGATGTTTTATATACAGTATATAATATATATTTCGTCTACTTTCATATTTCATATACAGTATAAAATAAATTTGGTGTACTTTCATATTTTATGTACAGCATATAATATATATTTGGTGTACTTTCATATTTTATGTACAGTAGATAACATATATTTGGTGGACTTTCATATATTATGTACAGTAGATAACATATATTTGGTGTACTTTCATATTTTATATACAGTATACAATATATATTTGGTGAAATTTGATATTTTCTGTACAGTATATAATATATATTTGGTGAAATTTGATATTTTATGTACAGTATATAATATATTTTTGGTGTACTTTCATATTTTATGTACAGTATATAATATATATTTTTTGAAATTTGATACATGTACAGTATATAATATATATTTGGTGAAATTTGATATTTTATGGACAGTATATAATATATATTTGGTGAAATTTGATATTTTATGTAAAGTATATAATATATACTTGGTGTACTTTCATATTTTATGTACAGTATGTAATATATATTTTTTGAAATTTGATATTATATGTACAGTATTTAATATATATTTGGTGAAATTTGATATTTCATGGACAGTATATAATATATATTAGGTGAAATTTCATATTATATGTACAGTATATAATATATATTTGCTGTCTTTTCATATTTTATGTATAGTATATAATGCACATTTGCTGAAATTTGATATTTTATATACAGTATATCAAATATATTTGGTGAAATTTGATATTTTATGTACAGTATATTATATATAGTTGTTGAAATTTGATATTTTATGTACAGTATATAATGTATATTTGGTGAAATTTGATATTTCATATACAGTATATAATATATATTTGCTGTACTTTCATATTTTATATACAGTATATCATATATATTTTGTGAAATTTGATATTTTATGCACTGTATATAATACATATTTAGTGTACTTTCATGTTTTATGTACAGTATATAGTATATATTAGGTGAAATTTGATGTTTTATATACAGTATATAATATATGTTTCGTCTACTTTCATATTTCATATACAGTATAAAATAAATTTGGTGTACTTTCATATTTTATGTACAGCATATAATATATATTTGGTGTACTTTCCTATTTTATGTACAGTAGATAACATATATTTGGTGTACTTTCATATTTTATATACAGTATACAATATATATTTGGTGAAATTTCATATTTTATATACAGTATACAATATATATTTGGTGAAATTTGATATTTTATGTACAGTATATAATATATATTTGGTGAAATTTGATATTTTATGTACAGTATATAATATATTTTTGGTGTACTTTCATATTTTATGTACAGTATATAATATATATTTTTTGAAATTTGATACATGTACAGTATATAATATATATTTGGTGAAATTTGATATTTTATGTAAAGTATATAATATATACTTGGTGTACTTTCATATTTTATGTACAGTATGTAATATATATTTTTTGAAATTTGATATTATATGTACAGTATTTAATATATATTTGGTGAAATTTGATATTTCATGGACAGTATATAATATATATTAGGTGAAATTTCATATTATATGTACAGTATATAATATATATTTGCTGTCTTTTCATATTTTATGTATAGTATATAATGCACATTTGCTGAAATTTGATATTTTATATACAGTATATCAAATATATTTGGTGAAATTTGATATTTTATGTACAGTATATTATATATAGTTGTTGAAATTTGATATTTTATGTACAGTATATAATGTATATTTGGTGAAATTTGATATTTCATATACAGTATATAATATATATTTGCTGTACTTTCATATTTTATATACAGTATATCATATATATTTTGTGAAATTTGATATTTTATGCACTGTATATAATACATATTTAGTGTACTTTCATGTTTTATGTACAGTATATAGTATATATTAGGTGAAATTTGATGTTTTATATACAGTATATAATATATATTTCGTCTACTTTCATATTTCATATACAGTATAAAATAAATTTGGTGTACTTTCATATTTTATGTACAGCAGATAATATATATTTGGTGTACTTTCATATTTTATGTACAGTAGATAACATATATTTGGTGTACTTTCATATTTTATGTACAGTAGATAACATATATTTGGTGTACTTTCATATTTTATATACAGTATACAATATATATTTGGTGAAATTTGATATTTTCTGTACAGTATATAATATATATTTGGTGAAATTTGATATTTTATGTACAGTATATAATATATTTTTGGTGTACTTTCATATTTTATGTACAGTATATAATATATATTTTTGAAATTTGATACATGTACAGTATATAATATATATTTGGTGAAATTTGATATTTTATGGACAGTATATAATATATATTTGGTGAAATTTGATATTTTATGTAAAGAATATAATATATACTTGGTGTACTTTCATATTTTATGTACAGTATGTAATATATATTTTTTGAAATTTGATATTATATGTACAGTATTTAATATATATTTGGTGAAATTTGATATTTCATGGACAGTATATAATATATATTAGGTGAAATTTCATATTATATGTACAGTATATAATATATATTTGCTGTCTTTTCATATTTTATGTATAGTATATAATGCACATTTGCTGAAATTTGATATTTTATATACAGTATATCAAATATATTTGGTGAAATTTGATATTTTATGTACAGTATATTATATATAGTTGTTGAAATTTGATATTTTATGTACAGTATATAATGTATATTTGGTGAAATTTGATATTTCATATACAGTATATAATATATATTTGCTGTACTTTCATATTTTATATACAGTATATCATATATATTTTGTGAAATTTGATATTTTATGCACTGTATATAATACATATTTAGTGTACTTTCATGTTTTATGTACAGTATATAGTATATATTAGGTGAAATTTGATGTTTTATATACAGTATATAATATATGTTTCGTCTACTTTCATATTTCATATACAGTATAAAATAAATTTGGTGTACTTTCATATTTTATGTACAGCATATAATATATATTTGGTGTACTTTCATATTTTATGTACAGTAGATAACATATATTTGGTGTACTTTCATATTTTATGTACAGTATACAATATATATTTGGTGAAATTTCATATTTTATATACAGTATACAATATATATTTGGTGAAATTTGATATTTTCTGTACAGTATATAATATATATTTGGTGAAATTTGATATTTTATGTACAGTATATAATATATTTTTGGTGTACTTTCATATTTTATGTACAGTATATAATATATATTTTTTGAAATTTGATACATGTACAGTATATAATATATATTTGGTGAAATTTGATATTTTATGGACAGTATATAATATATATTTGGTGAAATTTGATATTTTATGTAAAGTATATAATATATACTTGGTGTACTTTCATATTTTATGTACAGTATGTAATATATATTTTTTGAAATTTGATATTATATGTACAGTATTTAATATATATTTGGTGAAATTTGATATTTCATGGACAGTATATAATATATATTAGGTGAAATTTCATATTATATGTACAGTATATAATATATATTTGCTGTCTTTTCATATTTTATGTATAGTATATAATGCACATTTGCTGAAATTTGATATTTTATATACAGTATATCAAATATATTTGGTGAAATTTGATATTTTATGTGCAGTATATTATATATAGTTGTTGAAATTTGATATTTTATGTACAGTATATAATGTATATTTGGTGAAATTTGATATTTCATATACAGTATATAATATATATTTGCTGTACTCTCATATTTTGTATACAGTATATCATATATATTTTGTGAAATTTGATATTTTATGCACTGTATATAATACATATTTAGTGTACTTTCATGTTTTATGTACAGTATATAGTATATATTAGGTGAAATTTGATGTTTTATATACAGTATATAATATATATTTCGTCTACTTTCATATTTCATATACAGTATAAAATAAATTTCGTGTACTTTCATATTTTATGTACAGCATATAATATATATTTGGTGTACTTTCATATTTTATGTACAGTATATAACATATATTTGGTGGACTTTCATATATTATGTACAGTAGATAACATATATTTGGTGTACTTTCATATTTTATATACAGTATACAATATATATTTGGTGAAATTTGATATTTTCTGTACAGTATATAATATATATTTGGTGAAATTTGATGTTTTATGTACAGTATATAATATATTTTTGGTGTACTTTCATATTTTATGTACAGTATATAATATATATTTTTTGAAATTTGATACATGTACAGTATATAATATATATTTGGTGAAATTTGATATTTTATGGACAGTATATAATATATATTTGGTGAAATTTGATATTTTATGTAAAGTATATAATATATACTTGGTGTACTTTCATATTTTATGTACAGTATGTAATATATATTTTTTGAAATTTGATATTATATGTACAGTATTTAATATATATTTGGTGAAATTTGATATTTCATGGACAGTATATAATATATATTAGGTGAAATTTCATATTATATGTACAGTATATAATATATATTTGCTGTCTTTTCATATTTTATGTATAGTATATAATGCACATTTGCTGAAATTTGATATTTTATATACAGTATATCAAATATATTTGGTGAAATTTGATATTTTATGTACAGTATATTATATATAGTTGTTGAAATTTGATATTTTATGTACAGTATATAATGTATATTTGGTGAAATTTGATATTTCATATACAGTATATAATATATATTTGCTGTACTTTCATATTTTATATACAGTATATCATATATATTTTGTGAAATTTGATATTTTATGCACTGTATATAATACATATTTAGTGTACTTTCATGTTTTATGTACAGTATATAGTATATATTAGGTGAAATTTGATGTTTTATATACAGTATATAATATATATTTCGTCTACTTTCATATTTCATATACAGTATAAAATAAATTTGGTGTACTTTCATATTTTATGTACAGCATATAATATATATTTGGTGTACTTTCCTATTTTATGTACAGTAGATAACATATATTTGGTGTACTTTCATATTTTATGTACAGTAGATAACATATATTTGGTGTACTTTCATATTTTATATACAGTATACAATATATATTTGGTGAAATTTGATATTTTCTGTACAGTATATAATATATATTTGGTGAAATTTGATATTTTATGTACAGTATATAATATATTTTTGGTGTACTTTCATATTTTATGTACAGTATATAATATATATTTTTTGAAATTTGATACATGTACAGTATATAATATATATTTGGTGAAATTTGATATTTTATGGACAGTATATAATATATATTTGGTGAAATTTGATATTTTATGTAAAGTATATAATATATACTTGGTGTACTTTCATATTTTATGTACAGTATGTAATATATATTTTTTGAAATTTGATATTATATGTACAGTATTTAATATATATTTGGTGAAATTTGATATTTCATGGAGAGTATATAATATATATTAGGTGAAATTTCATATTATATGTACAGTATATAATACATATTTGCTGTCTTTTCATATTTTATGTATAGTATATAATGCACATTTGCTGAAATTTGATATTTTATATACAGTATATCAAATATATTTGGTGAAATTTGATATTTTATGTACAGTATATTATATATAGTTGTTGAAATTTGATATTTTATGTACAGTATATAATGTATATTTGGTGAAATTTGATATTTCATATACAGTATATAATATATATTTGCTGTACTTTCATATTTTATATACAGTATATCATATATATTTTGTGAAATTTGATATTTTATGCACTGTATATAATACATATTTAGTGTACTTTCATGTTTTATGTACAGTATATAGTATATATTAGGTGAAATTTGATGTTTTATATACAGTATATAATATATGTTTCGTCTACTTTCATATTTCATATACAGAATAAAATAAATTTGGTGTACTTTCATATTTTATGTACAGCATATAATATATATTTGGTGTACTTTCCTATTTTATGTACAGTAGATAACATATATTTGGTGTACTTTCATATTTTATATACAGTATACAATATATATTTGGTGAAATTTCATATTTTATATACAGTATACAATATATATTTGGTGAAATTTGATATTTTATGTACAGTATATAATATATTTTTGGTGTACTTTCATATTTTATGTACAGTATATAATATATATTTTTTGAAATTTGATACATGTACAGTATATAATATATATTTGGTGAAATTTGATATTTTATGGACAGTATATAATATATATTTGGTGAAATTTGATATTTTATGTAAAGTATATAATATATACTTGGTGTACTTTCATATTTTATGTACAGTATGTAATATATATTTTTTGAAATTTGATATTATATGTACAGTATTTAATATATATTTGGTGAAATTTGATATTTCATGGAGAGTATATAATATATATTAGGTGAAATTTCATATTATATGTACAGTATATAATACATATTTGCTGTCTTTTCATATTTTATGTATAGTATATAATGCACATTTGCTGAAATTTGATATTTTATATACAGTATATCAAATATATTTGGTGAAATTTGATATTTTATGTACAGTATATTATATATAGTTGTTGAAATTTGATATTTTATGTACAGTATATAATGTATATTTGGTGAAATTTGATATTTCATATACAGTATATTATATATTTGCTGTACTTTCATATTTTATATACAGTATATCATATATATTTTGTGAAATTTGATATTTTATGCACTGTATATAATACATATTTAGTGTACTTTCATGTTTTATGTACAGTATATAGTATATATTAGGTGAAATTTGATGTTTTATATACAGTATATAATATATGTTTCGTCTACTTTCATATTTCATATACAGTATAAAATAAATTTGGTGTACTTTCATATTTTATGTACAGCATATAATATATATTTGGTGTACTTTCCTATTTTATGTACAGTAGATAACATATATTTGGTGTACTTTCATATTTTATATACAGTATACAATATATATTTGGTGAAATTTCATATTTTATATACAGTATACAATATATATTTGGTGAAATTTGATATTTTATGTACAGTATATAATATATATTTGGTGAAATTTGATATTTTATGTACAGTATATAATATATTTTTGGTGTACTTTCATATTTTATGTACAGTATATAATATATATTTTTTGAAATTTGATACATGTACAGTATATAATATATATTTGGTGAAATTTGATATTTTATGTAAAGTATATAATATATACTTGGTGTACTTTCATATTTTATGTACAGTATGTAATATATATTTTTTGAAATTTGATATTATATGTACAGTATTTAATATATATTTGGTGAAATTTGATATTTCATGGACAGTATATAATATATATTAGGTGAAATTTCATATCATATGTACAGTATATAATATATATTTGCTGTCTTTTCATATTTTATGTATAGTATATAATGCACATTTGCTGAAATTTGATATTTTATATACAGTATATCAAATATATTTGGTGAAATTTGATATTTTATGTACAGTATATTATATATAGTTGTTGAAATTTGATATTTTATGTACAGTATATAATGTATATTTGGTGAAATTTGATATTTCATATACAGTATATAATATATATTTGCTGTACTTTCATATTTTATATACAGTATATCATATATATTTTGTGAAATTTGATATTTTATGCACTGTATATAATACATATTTAGTGTACTTTCATGTTTTATGTACAGTATATAGTATATATTAGGTGAAATTTGATGTTTTATATACAGTATATAATATATATTTCGTCTACTTTCATATTTCATATACAGTATAAAATAAATTTGGTGTACTTTCATATTTTATGTACAGCATATAATATATATTTGGTGTACTTTCATATTTTATGTACAGTATATAACATATATTTGGTGGACTTTCATATATTATGTACAGTAGATAACATATATTTGGTGTACTTTCATATTTTATATACAGTATACAATATATATTTGGTGAAATTTGATATTTTCTGTACAGTATATAATATATATTTGGTGAAATTTGATGTTTTATGTACAGTATATAATATATTTTTGGTGTACTTTCATATTTTATGTACAGTATATAATATATATTTTTTGAAATTTGATACATGTACAGTATATAATATATATTTGGTGAAATTTGATATTTTATGGACAGTATATAATATATATTTGGTGAAATTTGATATTTTATGTAAAGTATATAATATATACTTGGTGTACTTTCATATTTTATGTACAGTATGTAATATATATTTTTTGAAATTTGATATTATATGTACAGTATTTAATATATATTTGGTGAAATTTGATATTTCATGGACAGTATATAATATATATTAGGTGAAATTTCATATTATATGTACAGTATATAATATATATTTGCTGTCTTTTCATATTTTATGTATAGTATATAATGCACATTTGCTGAAATTTGATATTTTATATACAGTATATCAAATATATTTGGTGAAATTTGATATTTTATGTACAGTATATTATATATAGTTGTTGAAATTTGATATTTTATGTACAGTATATAATGTATATTTGGTGAAATTTGATATTTCATATACAGTATATAATATATATTTGCTGTACTTTCATATTTTATATACAGTATATCATATATATTTTGTGAAATTTGATATTTTATGCACTGTATATAATACATATTTAGTGTACTTTCATGTTTTATGTACAGTATATAGTATATATTAGGTGAAATTTGATGTTTTATATACAGTATATAATATATGTTTCGTCTACTTTCATATTTCATATACAGTATAAAATAAATTTGGTGTACTTTCATATTTTATGTACAGCATATAATATATATTTGGTGTACTTTCCTATTTTATGTACAGTAGATAACATATATTTGGTGTACTTTCATATTTTATATACAGTATACAATATATATTTGGTGAAATTTCATATTTTATATACAGTATACAATATATATTTGGTGAAATTTGATATTTTATGTACAGTATATAATATATATTTGGTGAAATTTGATATTTTATGTACAGTATATAATATATTTTTGGTGTACTTTCATATTTTATGTACAGTATATAATATATATTTTTTGAAATTTGATACATGTACAGTATATAATATATATTTGGTGAAATTTGATATTTTATGTAAAGTATATAATATATACTTGGTGTACTTTCATATTTTATGTACAGTATGTAATATATATTTTTTGAAATTTGATATTATATGTACAGTATTTAATATATATTTGGTGAAATTTGATATTTCATGGACAGTATATAATATATATTAGGTGAAATTTCATATTATATGTACAGTATATAATATATATTTGCTGTCTTTTCATATTTTATGTATAGTATATAATGCACATTTGCTGAAATTTGATATTTTATATACAGTATATCAAATATATTTGGTGAAATTTGATATTTTATGTACAGTATATTATATATAGTTGTTGAAATTTGATATTTTATGTACAGTATATAATGTATATTTGGTGAAATTTGATATTTCATATACAGTATATAATATATATTTGCTGTACTTTCATATTTTATATACAGTATATCATATATATTTTGTGAAATTTGATATTTTATGCACTGTATATAATACATATTTAGTGTACTTTCATGTTTTATGTACAGTATATAGTATATATTAGGTGAAATTTGATGTTTTATATACAGTATATAATATATATTTCGTCTACTTTCATATTTCATATACAGTATAAAATAAATTTGGTGTACTTTCATATTTTATGTACAGCAGATAATATATATTTGGTGTACTTTCATATTTTATGTACAGTAGATAACATATATTTGGTGTACTTTCATATTTTATGTACAGTAGATAACATATATTTGCTGTACTTTCATATTTTATATACAGTATATCATATATATTTTGTGAAATTTGATATTTTATGCACTGTATATAATACATATTTAGTGTACTTTCATGTTTTATGTACAGTATATAGTATATATTAGGTGAAATTTGATGTTTTATATACAGTATATAATATATATTTCGTCTACTTTCATATTTCATATACAGTATAAAATAAATTTGGTGTACTTTCATATTTTATGTACAGCATATAATATATATTTGGTGTACTTTCATATTTTATGTACAGTAGATAACATATATTTGGTGGACTTTCATATATTATGTACAGTAGATAACATATATTTGGTGTACTTTCATATTTTATATACAGTATACAATATATATTTGGTGAAATTTGATATTTTCTGTACAGTATATAATATATATTTGGTGAAATTTGATATTTTATGTACAGTATATAATATATTTTTGGTGTACTTTCATATTTTATGTACAGTATATAATATATATTTTTTGAAATTTGATACATGTACAGTATATAATATATATTTGGTGAAATTTGATATTTTATGGACAGTATATAATATATATTTGGTGAAATTTGATATTTTATGTAAAGTATATAATATATACTTGGTGTACTTTCATATTTTATGTACAGTATGTAATATATATTTTTTGAAATTTGATATTATATGTACAGTATTTAATATATATTTGGTGAAATTTGATATTTCATGGACAGTATATAATATATATTAGGTGAAATTTCATATTATATGTACAGTATATAATATATATTTGCTGTCTTTTCATATTTTATGTATAGTATATAATGCACATTTGCTGAAATTTGATATTTTATATACAGTATATCAAATATATTTGGTGAAATTTGATATTTTATGTACAGTATATTATATATAGTTGTTGAAATTTGATATTTTATGTACAGTATATAATGTATATTTGGTGAAATTTGATATTTCATATACAGTATATAATATATATTTGCTGTACTTTCATATTTTATATACAGTATATCATATATATTTTGTGAAATTTGATATTTTATGCACTGTATATAATACATATTTAGTGTACTTTCATGTTTTATGTACAGTATATAGTATATATTAGGTGAAATTTGATGTTTTATATACAGTATATAATATATGTTTCGTCTACTTTCATATTTCATATACAGTATAAAATAAATTTGGTGTACTTTCATATTTTATGTACAGCATATAATATATATTTGGTGTACTTTCCTATTTTATGTACAGTAGATAACATATATTTGGTGTACTTTCATATTTTATATACAGTATACAATATATATTTGGTGAAATTTCATATTTTATATACAGTATACAATATATATTTGGTGAAATTTGATATTTTATGTACAGTATATAATATATATTTGGTGAAATTTGATATTTTATGTACAGTATATAATATATTTTTGGTGTACTTTCATATTTTATGTACAGTATATAATATATATTTTTTGAAATTTGATACATGTACAGTATATAATATATATTTGGTGAAATTTGATATTTTATGTAAAGTATATAATATATACTTGGTGTACTTTCATATTTTATGTACAGTATGTAATATATATTTTTTGAAATTTGATATTATATGTACAGTATTTAATATATATTTGGTGAAATTTGATATTTCATGGACAGTATATAATATATATTAGGTGAAATTTCATATTATATGTACAGTATATAATATATATTTGCTGTCTTTTCATATTTTATGTATAGTATATAATGCACATTTGCTGAAATTTGATATTTTATATACAGTATATCAAATATATTTGGTGAAATTTGATATTTTATGTACAGTATATTATATATAGTTGTTGAAATTTGATATTTTATGTACAGTATATAATGTATATTTGGTGAAATTTGATATTTCATATACAGTATATAATATATATTTGCTGTACTTTCATATTTTATATACAGTATATCATATATATTTTGTGAAATTTGATATTTTATGCACTGTATATAATACATATTTAGTGTACTTTCATGTTTTATGTACAGTATATAGTATATATTAGGTGAAATTTGATGTTTTATATACAGTATATAATATATATTTCGTCTACTTTCATATTTCATATACAGTATAAAATAAATTTGGTGTACTTTCATATTTTATGTACAGCAGATAATATATATTTGGTGTACTTTCATATTTTATGTACAGTAGATAACATATATTTGGTGTACTTTCATATTTTATGTACAGTAGATAACATATATTTGGTGTACTTTCATATTTTATATACAGTATACAATATATATTTGGTGAAATTTGATATTTTCTGTACAGTATATAATATATATTTGGTGAAATTTGATATTTTATGTACAGTATATAATATATTTTTGGTGTACTTTCATATTTTATGTACAGTATATAATATATATTTTTGAAATTTGATACATGTACAGTATATAATATATATTTGGTGAAATTTGATATTTTATGGACAGTATATAATATATATTTGGTGAAATTTGATATTTTATGTAAAGAATATAATATATACTTGGTGTACTTTCATATTTTATGTACAGTATGTAATATATATTTTTTGAAATTTGATATTATATGTACAGTATTTAATATATATTTGGTGAAATTTGATATTTCATGGACAGTATATAATATATATTAGGTGAAATTTCATATTATATGTACAGTATATAATATATATTTGCTGTCTTTTCATATTTTATGTATAGTATATAATGCACATTTGCTGAAATTTGATATTTTATATACAGTATATCAAATATATTTGGTGAAATTTGATATTTTATGTACAGTATATTATATATAGTTGTTGAAATTTGATATTTTATGTACAGTATATAATGTATATTTGGTGAAATTTGATATTTCATATACAGTATATAATATATATTTGCTGTACTTTCATATTTTATATACAGTATATCATATATATTTTGTGAAATTTGATATTTTATGCACTGTATATAATACATATTTAGTGTACTTTCATGTTTTATGTACAGTATATAGTATATATTAGGTGAAATTTGATGTTTTATATACAGTATATAATATATGTTTCGTCTACTTTCATATTTCATATACAGTATAAAATAAATTTGGTGTACTTTCATATTTTATGTACAGCATATAATATATATTTGGTGTACTTTCATATTTTATGTACAGTAGATAACATATATTTGGTGTACTTTCATATTTTATGTACAGTATACAATATATATTTGGTGAAATTTCATATTTTATATACAGTATACAATATATATTTGGTGAAATTTGATATTTTCTGTACAGTATATAATATATATTTGGTGAAATTTGATATTTTATGTACAGTATATAATATATTTTTGGTGTACTTTCATATTTTATGTACAGTATATAATATATATTTTTTGAAATTTGATACATGTACAGTATATAATATATATTTGGTGAAATTTGATATTTTATGGACAGTATATAATATATATTTGGTGAAATTTGATATTTTATGTAAAGTATATAATATATACTTGGTGTACTTTCATATTTTATGTACAGTATGTAATATATATTTTTTGAAATTTGATATTATATGTACAGTATTTAATATATATTTGGTGAAATTTGATATTTCATGGACAGTATATAATATATATTAGGTGAAATTTCATATTATATGTACAGTATATAATATATATTTGCTGTCTTTTCATATTTTATGTATAGTATATAATGCACATTTGCTGAAATTTGATATTTTATATACAGTATATCAAATATATTTGGTGAAATTTGATATTTTATGTGCAGTATATTATATATAGTTGTTGAAATTTGATATTTTATGTACAGTATATAATGTATATTTGGTGAAATTTGATATTTCATATACAGTATATAATATATATTTGCTGTACTCTCATATTTTGTATACAGTATATCATATATATTTTGTGAAATTTGATATTTTATGCACTGTATATAATACATATTTAGTGTACTTTCATGTTTTATGTACAGTATATAGTATATATTAGGTGAAATTTGATGTTTTATATACAGTATATAATATATATTTCGTCTACTTTCATATTTCATATACAGTATAAAATAAATTTCGTGTACTTTCATATTTTATGTACAGCATATAATATATATTTGGTGTACTTTCATATTTTATGTACAGTATATAACATATATTTGGTGGACTTTCATATATTATGTACAGTAGATAACATATATTTGGTGTACTTTCATATTTTATATACAGTATACAATATATATTTGGTGAAATTTGATATTTTCTGTACAGTATATAATATATATTTGGTGAAATTTGATGTTTTATGTACAGTATATAATATATTTTTGGTGTACTTTCATATTTTATGTACAGTATATAATATATATTTTTTGAAATTTGATACATGTACAGTATATAATATATATTTGGTGAAATTTGATATTTTATGGACAGTATATAATATATATTTGGTGAAATTTGATATTTTATGTAAAGTATATAATATATACTTGGTGTACTTTCATATTTTATGTACAGTATGTAATATATATTTTTTGAAATTTGATATTATATGTACAGTATTTAATATATATTTGGTGAAATTTGATATTTCATGGACAGTATATAATATATATTAGGTGAAATTTCATATTATATGTACAGTATATAATATATATTTGCTGTCTTTTCATATTTTATGTATAGTATATAATGCACATTTGCTGAAATTTGATATTTTATATACAGTATATCAAATATATTTGGTGAAATTTGATATTTTATGTACAGTATATTATATATAGTTGTTGAAATTTGATATTTTATGTACAGTATATAATGTATATTTGGTGAAATTTGATATTTCATATACAGTATATAATATATATTTGCTGTACTTTCATATTTTATATACAGTATATCATATATATTTTGTGAAATTTGATATTTTATGCACTGTATATAATACATATTTAGTGTACTTTCATGTTTTATGTACAGTATATAGTATATATTAGGTGAAATTTGATGTTTTATATACAGTATATAATATATATTTCGTCTACTTTCATATTTCATATACAGTATAAAATAAATTTGGTGTACTTTCATATTTTATGTACAGCATATAATATATATTTGGTGTACTTTCCTATTTTATGTACAGTAGATAACATATATTTGGTGTACTTTCATATTTTATGTACAGTAGATAACATATATTTGGTGTACTTTCATATTTTATATACAGTATACAATATATATTTGGTGAAATTTGATATTTTCTGTACAGTATATAATATATATTTGGTGAAATTTGATATTTTATGTACAGTATATAATATATTTTTGGTGTACTTTCATATTTTATGTACAGTATATAATATATATTTTTTGAAATTTGATACATGTACAGTATATAATATATATTTGGTGAAATTTGATATTTTATGGACAGTATATAATATATATTTGGTGAAATTTGATATTTTATGTAAAGTATATAATATATACTTGGTGTACTTTCATATTTTATGTACAGTATGTAATATATATTTTTTGAAATTTGATATTATATGTACAGTATTTAATATATATTTGGTGAAATTTGATATTTCATGGAGAGTATATAATATATATTAGGTGAAATTTCATATTATATGTACAGTATATAATACATATTTGCTGTCTTTTCATATTTTATGTATAGTATATAATGCACATTTGCTGAAATTTGATATTTTATATACAGTATATCAAATATATTTGGTGAAATTTGATATTTTATGTACAGTATATTATATATAGTTGTTGAAATTTGATATTTTATGTACAGTATATAATGTATATTTGGTGAAATTTGATATTTCATATACAGTATATAATATATATTTGCTGTACTTTCATATTTTATATACAGTATATCATATATATTTTGTGAAATTTGATATTTTATGCACTGTATATAATACATATTTAGTGTACTTTCATGTTTTATGTACAGTATATAGTATATATTAGGTGAAATTTGATGTTTTATATACAGTATATAATATATGTTTCGTCTACTTTCATATTTCATATACAGAATAAAATAAATTTGGTGTACTTTCATATTTTATGTACAGCATATAATATATATTTGGTGTACTTTCCTATTTTATGTACAGTAGATAACATATATTTGGTGTACTTTCATATTTTATATACAGTATACAATATATATTTGGTGAAATTTCATATTTTATATACAGTATACAATATATATTTGGTGAAATTTGATATTTTATGTACAGTATATAATATATTTTTGGTGTACTTTCATATTTTATGTACAGTATATAATATATATTTTTTGAAATTTGATACATGTACAGTATATAATATATATTTGGTGAAATTTGATATTTTATGGACAGTATATAATATATATTTGGTGAAATTTGATATTTTATGTAAAGTATATAATATATACTTGGTGTACTTTCATATTTTATGTACAGTATGTAATATATATTTTTTGAAATTTGATATTATATGTACAGTATTTAATATATATTTGGTGAAATTTGATATTTCATGGAGAGTATATAATATATATTAGGTGAAATTTCATATTATATGTACAGTATATAATACATATTTGCTGTCTTTTCATATTTTATGTATAGTATATAATGCACATTTGCTGAAATTTGATATTTTATATACAGTATATCAAATATATTTGGTGAAATTTGATATTTTATGTACAGTATATTATATATAGTTGTTGAAATTTGATATTTTATGTACAGTATATAATGTATATTTGGTGAAATTTGATATTTCATATACAGTATATTATATATTTGCTGTACTTTCATATTTTATATACAGTATATCATATATATTTTGTGAAATTTGATATTTTATGCACTGTATATAATACATATTTAGTGTACTTTCATGTTTTATGTACAGTATATAGTATATATTAGGTGAAATTTGATGTTTTATATACAGTATATAATATATGTTTCGTCTACTTTCATATTTCATATACAGTATAAAATAAATTTGGTGTACTTTCATATTTTATGTACAGCATATAATATATATTTGGTGTACTTTCCTATTTTATGTACAGTAGATAACATATATTTGGTGTACTTTCATATTTTATATACAGTATACAATATATATTTGGTGAAATTTCATATTTTATATACAGTATACAATATATATTTGGTGAAATTTGATATTTTATGTACAGTATATAATATATATTTGGTGAAATTTGATATTTTATGTACAGTATATAATATATTTTTGGTGTACTTTCATATTTTATGTACAGTATATAATATATATTTTTTGAAATTTGATACATGTACAGTATATAATATATATTTGGTGAAATTTGATATTTTATGTAAAGTATATAATATATACTTGGTGTACTTTCATATTTTATGTACAGTATGTAATATATATTTTTTGAAATTTGATATTATATGTACAGTATTTAATATATATTTGGTGAAATTTGATATTTCATGGACAGTATATAATATATATTAGGTGAAATTTCATATCATATGTACAGTATATAATATATATTTGCTGTCTTTTCATATTTTATGTATAGTATATAATGCACATTTGCTGAAATTTGATATTTTATATACAGTATATCAAATATATTTGGTGAAATTTGATATTTTATGTACAGTATATTATATATAGTTGTTGAAATTTGATATTTTATGTACAGTATATAATGTATATTTGGTGAAATTTGATATTTCATATACAGTATATAATATATATTTGCTGTACTTTCATATTTTATATACAGTATATCATATATATTTTGTGAAATTTGATATTTTATGCACTGTATATAATACATATTTAGTGTACTTTCATGTTTTATGTACAGTATATAGTATATATTAGGTGAAATTTGATGTTTTATATACAGTATATAATATATATTTCGTCTACTTTCATATTTCATATACAGTATAAAATAAATTTGGTGTACTTTCATATTTTATGTACAGCATATAATATATATTTGGTGTACTTTCATATTTTATGTACAGTATATAACATATATTTGGTGGACTTTCATATATTATGTACAGTAGATAACATATATTTGGTGTACTTTCATATTTTATATACAGTATACAATATATATTTGGTGAAATTTGATATTTTCTGTACAGTATATAATATATATTTGGTGAAATTTGATGTTTTATGTACAGTATATAATATATTTTTGGTGTACTTTCATATTTTATGTACAGTATATAATATATATTTTTTGAAATTTGATACATGTACAGTATATAATATATATTTGGTGAAATTTGATATTTTATGGACAGTATATAATATATATTTGGTGAAATTTGATATTTTATGTAAAGTATATAATATATACTTGGTGTACTTTCATATTTTATGTACAGTATGTAATATATATTTTTTGAAATTTGATATTATATGTACAGTATTTAATATATATTTGGTGAAATTTGATATTTCATGGACAGTATATAATATATATTAGGTGAAATTTCATATTATATGTACAGTATATAATATATATTTGCTGTCTTTTCATATTTTATGTATAGTATATAATGCACATTTGCTGAAATTTGATATTTTATATACAGTATATCAAATATATTTGGTGAAATTTGATATTTTATGTACAGTATATTATATATAGTTGTTGAAATTTGATATTTTATGTACAGTATATAATGTATATTTGGTGAAATTTGATATTTCATATACAGTATATAATATATATTTGCTGTACTTTCATATTTTATATACAGTATATCATATATATTTTGTGAAATTTGATATTTTATGCACTGTATATAATACATATTTAGTGTACTTTCATGTTTTATGTACAGTATATAGTATATATTAGGTGAAATTTGATGTTTTATATACAGTATATAATATATGTTTCGTCTACTTTCATATTTCATATACAGTATAAAATAAATTTGGTGTACTTTCATATTTTATGTACAGCATATAATATATATTTGGTGTACTTTCCTATTTTATGTACAGTAGATAACATATATTTGGTGTACTTTCATATTTTATATACAGTATACAATATATATTTGGTGAAATTTCATATTTTATATACAGTATACAATATATATTTGGTGAAATTTGATATTTTATGTACAGTATATAATATATATTTGGTGAAATTTGATATTTTATGTACAGTATATAATATATTTTTGGTGTACTTTCATATTTTATGTACAGTATATAATATATATTTTTTGAAATTTGATACATGTACAGTATATAATATATATTTGGTGAAATTTGATATTTTATGTAAAGTATATAATATATACTTGGTGTACTTTCATATTTTATGTACAGTATGTAATATATATTTTTTGAAATTTGATATTATATGTACAGTATTTAATATATATTTGGTGAAATTTGATATTTCATGGACAGTATATAATATATATTAGGTGAAATTTCATATTATATGTACAGTATATAATATATATTTGCTGTCTTTTCATATTTTATGTATAGTATATAATGCACATTTGCTGAAATTTGATATTTTATATACAGTATATCAAATATATTTGGTGAAATTTGATATTTTATGTACAGTATATTATATATAGTTGTTGAAATTTGATATTTTATGTACAGTATATAATGTATATTTGGTGAAATTTGATATTTCATATACAGTATATAATATATATTTGCTGTACTTTCATATTTTATATACAGTATATCATATATATTTTGTGAAATTTGATATTTTATGCACTGTATATAATACATATTTAGTGTACTTTCATGTTTTATGTACAGTATATAGTATATATTAGGTGAAATTTGATGTTTTATATACAGTATATAATATATATTTCGTCTACTTTCATATTTCATATACAGTATAAAATAAATTTGGTGTACTTTCATATTTTATGTACAGCAGATAATATATATTTGGTGTACTTTCATATTTTATGTACAGTAGATAACATATATTTGGTGTACTTTCATATTTTATGTACAGTAGATAACATATATTTGCTGTACTTTCATATTTTATATACAGTATATCATATATATTTTGTGAAATTTGATATTTTATGCACTGTATATAATACATATTTAGTGTACTTTCATGTTTTATGTACAGTATATAGTATATATTAGGTGAAATTTGATGTTTTATATACAGTATATAATATATATTTCGTCTACTTTCATATTTCATATACAGTATAAAATAAATTTGGTGTACTTTCATATTTTATGTACAGCATATAATATATATTTGGTGTACTTTCATATTTTATGTACAGTAGATAACATATATTTGGTGGACTTTCATATATTATGTACAGTAGATAACATATATTTGGTGTACTTTCATATTTTATATACAGTATACAATATATATTTGGTGAAATTTGATATTTTCTGTACAGTATATAATATATATTTGGTGAAATTTGATATTTTATGTACAGTATATAATATATTTTTGGTGTACTTTCATATTTTATGTACAGTATATAATATATATTTTTTGAAATTTGATACATGTACAGTATATAATATATATTTGGTGAAATTTGATATTTTATGGACAGTATATAATATATATTTGGTGAAATTTGATATTTTATGTAAAGTATATAATATATACTTGGTGTACTTTCATATTTTATGTACAGTATGTAATATATATTTTTTGAAATTTGATATTATATGTACAGTATTTAATATATATTTGGTGAAATTTGATATTTCATGGACAGTATATAATATATATTAGGTGAAATTTCATATTATATGTACAGTATATAATATATATTTGCTGTCTTTTCATATTTTATGTATAGTATATAATGCACATTTGCTGAAATTTGATATTTTATATACAGTATATCAAATATATTTGGTGAAATTTGATATTTTATGTACAGTATATTATATATAGTTGTTGAAATTTGATATTTTATGTACAGTATATAATGTATATTTGGTGAAATTTGATATTTCATATACAGTATATAATATATATTTGCTGTACTTTCATATTTTATATACAGTATATCATATATATTTTGTGAAATTTGATATTTTATGCACTGTATATAATACATATTTAGTGTACTTTCATGTTTTATGTACAGTATATAGTATATATTAGGTGAAATTTGATGTTTTATATACAGTATATAATATATGTTTCGTCTACTTTCATATTTCATATACAGTATAAAATAAATTTGGTGTACTTTCATATTTTATGTACAGCATATAATATATATTTGGTGTACTTTCCTATTTTATGTACAGTAGATAACATATATTTGGTGTACTTTCATATTTTATATACAGTATACAATATATATTTGGTGAAATTTCATATTTTATATACAGTATACAATATATATTTGGTGAAATTTGATATTTTATGTACAGTATATAATATATATTTGGTGAAATTTGATATTTTATGTACAGTATATAATATATTTTTGGTGTACTTTCATATTTTATGTACAGTATATAATATATATTTTTTGAAATTTGATACATGTACAGTATATAATATATATTTGGTGAAATTTGATATTTTATGTAAAGTATATAATATATACTTGGTGTACTTTCATATTTTATGTACAGTATGTAATATATATTTTTTGAAATTTGATATTATATGTACAGTATTTAATATATATTTGGTGAAATTTGATATTTCATGGACAGTATATAATATATATTAGGTGAAATTTCATATTATATGTACAGTATATAATATATATTTGCTGTCTTTTCATATTTTATGTATAGTATATAATGCACATTTGCTGAAATTTGATATTTTATATACAGTATATCAAATATATTTGGTGAAATTTGATATTTTATGTACAGTATATTATATATAGTTGTTGAAATTTGATATTTTATGTACAGTATATAATGTATATTTGGTGAAATTTGATATTTCATATACAGTATATAATATATATTTGCTGTACTTTCATATTTTATATACAGTATATCATATATATTTTGTGAAATTTGATATTTTATGCACTGTATATAATACATATTTAGTGTACTTTCATGTTTTATGTACAGTATATAGTATATATTAGGTGAAATTTGATGTTTTATATACAGTATATAATATATATTTCGTCTACTTTCATATTTCATATACAGTATAAAATAAATTTGGTGTACTTTCATATTTTATGTACAGCAGATAATATATATTTGGTGTACTTTCATATTTTATGTACAGTAGATAACATATATTTGGTGTACTTTCATATTTTATGTACAGTAGATAACATATATTTGCTGTACTTTCATATTTTATATACAGTATATCATATATATTTTGTGAAATTTGATATTTTATGCACTGTATATAATACATATTTAGTGTACTTTCATGTTTTATGTACAGTATATAGTATATATTAGGTGAAATTTGATGTTTTATATACAGTATATAATATATATTTCGTCTACTTTCATATTTCATATACAGTATAAAATAAATTTGGTGTACTTTCATATTTTATGTACAGCATATAATATATATTTGGTGTACTTTCATATTTTATGTACAGTAGATAACATATATTTGGTGGACTTTCATATATTATGTACAGTAGATAACATATATTTGGTGTACTTTCATATTTTATATACAGTATACAATATATATTTGGTGAAATTTGATATTTTCTGTACAGTATATAATATATATTTGGTGAAATTTGATATTTTATGTACAGTATATAATATATTTTTGGTGTACTTTCATATTTTATGTACAGTATATAATATATATTTTTTGAAATTTGATACATGTACAGTATATAATATATATTTGGTGAAATTTGATATTTTATGGACAGTATATAATATATATTTGGTGAAATTTGATATTTTATGTAAAGTATATAATATATACTTGGTGTACTTTCATATTTTATGTACAGTATGTAATATATATTTTTTGAAATTTGATATTATATGTACAGTATTTAATATATATTTGGTGAAATTTGATATTTCATGGACAGTATATAATATATATTAGGTGAAATTTCATATTATATGTACAGTATATAATATATATTTGCTGTCTTTTCATATTTTATGTATAGTATATAATGCACATTTGCTGAAATTTGATATTTTATATACAGTATATCAAATATATTTGGTGAAATTTGATATTTTATGTACAGTATATTATATATAGTTGTTGAAATTTGATATTTTATGTACAGTATATAATGTATATTTGGTGAAATTTGATATTTCATATACAGTATATAATATATATTTGCTGTACTTTCATATTTTATATACAGTATATCATATATATTTTGTGAAATTTGATATTTTATGCACTGTATATAATACATATTTAGTGTACTTTCATGTTTTATGTACAGTATATAGTATATATTAGGTGAAATTTGATGTTTTATATACAGTATATAATATATGTTTCGTCTACTTTCATATTTCATATACAGTATAAAATAAATTTGGTGTACTTTCATATTTTATGTACAGCATATAATATATATTTGGTGTACTTTCCTATTTTATGTACAGTAGATAACATATATTTGGTGTACTTTCATATTTTATATACAGTATACAATATATATTTGGTGAAATTTCATATTTTATATACAGTATACAATATATATTTGGTGAAATTTGATATTTTATGTACAGTATATAATATATATTTGGTGAAATTTGATATTTTATGTACAGTATATAATATATTTTTGGTGTACTTTCATATTTTATGTACAGTATATAATATATATTTTTTGAAATTTGATACATGTACAGTATATAATATATATTTGGTGAAATTTGATATTTTATGTAAAGTATATAATATATACTTGGTGTACTTTCATATTTTATGTACAGTATGTAATATATATTTTTTGAAATTTGATATTATATGTACAGTATTTAATATATATTTGGTGAAATTTGATATTTCATGGACAGTATATAATATATATTAGGTGAAATTTCATATTATATGTACAGTATATAATATATATTTGCTGTCTTTTCATATTTTATGTATAGTATATAATGCACATTTGCTGAAATTTGATATTTTATATACAGTATATCAAATATATTTGGTGAAATTTGATATTTTATGTACAGTATATTATATATAGTTGTTGAAATTTGATATTTTATGTACAGTATATAATGTATATTTGGTGAAATTTGATATTTCATATACAGTATATAATATATATTTGCTGTACTTTCATATTTTATATACAGTATATCATATATATTTTGTGAAATTTGATATTTTATGCACTGTATATAATACATATTTAGTGTACTTTCATGTTTTATGTACAGTATATAGTATATATTAGGTGAAATTTGATGTTTTATATACAGTATATAATATATATTTCGTCTACTTTCATATTTCATATACAGTATAAAATAAATTTGGTGTACTTTCATATTTTATGTACAGCAGATAATATATATTTGGTGTACTTTCATATTTTATGTACAGTAGATAACATATATTTGGTGTACTTTCATATTTTATGTACAGTAGATAACATATATTTGCTGTACTTTCATATTTTATATACAGTATATCATATATATTTTGTGAAATTTGATATTTTATGCACTGTATATAATACATATTTAGTGTACTTTCATGTTTTATGTACAGTATATAGTATATATTAGGTGAAATTTGATGTTTTATATACAGTATATAATATATATTTCGTCTACTTTCATATTTCATATACAGTATAAAATAAATTTGGTGTACTTTCATATTTTATGTACAGCATATAATATATATTTGGTGTACTTTCATATTTTATGTACAGTAGATAACATATATTTGGTGGACTTTCATATATTATGTACAGTAGATAACATATATTTGGTGTACTTTCATATTTTATATACAGTATACAATATATATTTGGTGAAATTTGATATTTTCTGTACAGTATATAATATATATTTGGTGAAATTTGATATTTTATGTACAGTATATAATATATTTTTGGTGTACTTTCATATTTTATGTACAGTATATAATATATATTTTTTGAAATTTGATACATGTACAGTATATAATATATATTTGGTGAAATTTGATATTTTATGGACAGTATATAATATATATTTGGTGAAATTTGATATTTTATGTAAAGTATATAATATATACTTGGTGTACTTTCATATTTTATGTACAGTATGTAATATATATTTTTTGAAATTTGATATTATATGTACAGTATTTAATATATATTTGGTGAAATTTGATATTTCATGGACAGTATATAATATATATTAGGTGAAATTTCATATTATATGTACAGTATATAATATATATTTGCTGTCTTTTCATATTTTATGTATAGTATATAATGCACATTTGCTGAAATTTGATATTTTATATACAGTATATCAAATATATTTGGTGAAATTTGATATTTTATGTACAGTATATTATATATAGTTGTTGAAATTTGATATTTTATGTACAGTATATAATGTATATTTGGTGAAATTTGATATTTCATATACAGTATATAATATATATTTGCTGTACTTTCATATTTTATATACAGTATATCATATATATTTTGTGAAATTTGATATTTTATGCACTGTATATAATACATATTTAGTGTACTTTCATGTTTTATGTACAGTATATAGTATATATTAGGTGAAATTTGATGTTTTATATACAGTATATAATATATGTTTCGTCTACTTTCATATTTCATATACAGTATAAAATAAATTTGGTGTACTTTCATATTTTATGTACAGCATATAATATATATTTGGTGTACTTTCCTATTTTATGTACAGTAGATAACATATATTTGGTGTACTTTCATATTTTATATACAGTATACAATATATATTTGGTGAAATTTCATATTTTATATACAGTATACAATATATATTTGGTGAAATTTGATATTTTATGTACAGTATATAATATATATTTGGTGAAATTTGATATTTTATGTACAGTATATAATATATTTTTGGTGTACTTTCATATTTTATGTACAGTATATAATATATATTTTTTGAAATTTGATACATGTACAGTATATAATATATATTTGGTGAAATTTGATATTTTATGTAAAGTATATAATATATACTTGGTGTACTTTCATATTTTATGTACAGTATGTAATATATATTTTTTGAAATTTGATATTATATGTACAGTATTTAATATATATTTGGTGAAATTTGATATTTCATGGACAGTATATAATATATATTAGGTGAAATTTCATATTATATGTACAGTATATAATATATATTTGCTGTCTTTTCATATTTTATGTATAGTATATAATGCACATTTGCTGAAATTTGATATTTTATATACAGTATATCAAATATATTTGGTGAAATTTGATATTTTATGTACAGTATATTATATATAGTTGTTGAAATTTGATATTTTATGTACAGTATATAATGTATATTTGGTGAAATTTGATATTTCATATACAGTATATAATATATATTTGCTGTACTTTCATATTTTATATACAGTATATCATATATATTTTGTGAAATTTGATATTTTATGCACTGTATATAATACATATTTAGTGTACTTTCATGTTTTATGTACAGTATATAGTATATATTAGGTGAAATTTGATGTTTTATATACAGTATATAATATATATTTCGTCTACTTTCATATTTCATATACAGTATAAAATAAATTTGGTGTACTTTCATATTTTATGTACAGCAGATAATATATATTTGGTGTACTTTCATATTTTATGTACAGTAGATAACATATATTTGGTGTACTTTCATATTTTATGTACAGTAGATAACATATATTTGCTGTACTTTCATATTTTATATACAGTATATCATATATATTTTGTGAAATTTGATATTTTATGCACTGTATATAATACATATTTAGTGTACTTTCATGTTTTATGTACAGTATATAGTATATATTAGGTGAAATTTGATGTTTTATATACAGTATATAATATATATTTCGTCTACTTTCATATTTCATATACAGTATAAAATAAATTTGGTGTACTTTCATATTTTATGTACAGCATATAATATATATTTGGTGTACTTTCATATTTTATGTACAGTAGATAACATATATTTGGTGGACTTTCATATATTATGTACAGTAGATAACATATATTTGGTGTACTTTCATATTTTATATACAGTATACAATATATATTTGGTGAAATTTGATATTTTCTGTACAGTATATAATATATATTTGGTGAAATTTGATATTTTATGTACAGTATATAATATATTTTTGGTGTACTTTCATATTTTATGTACAGTATATAATATATATTTTTTGAAATTTGATACATGTACAGTATATAATATATATTTGGTGAAATTTGATATTTTATGGACAGTATATAATATATATTTGGTGAAATTTGATATTTTATGTAAAGTATATAATATATACTTGGTGTACTTTCATATTTTATGTACAGTATGTAATATATATTTTTTGAAATTTGATATTATATGTACAGTATTTAATATATATTTGGTGAAATTTGATATTTCATGGACAGTATATAATATATATTAGGTGAAATTTCATATTATATGTACAGTATATAATATATATTTGCTGTCTTTTCATATTTTATGTATAGTATATAATGCACATTTGCTGAAATTTGATATTTTATATACAGTATATCAAATATATTTGGTGAAATTTGATATTTTATGTACAGTATATTATATATAGTTGTTGAAATTTGATATTTTATGTACAGTATATAATGTATATTTGGTGAAATTTGATATTTCATATACAGTATATAATATATATTTGCTGTACTTTCATATTTTATATACAGTATATCATATATATTTTGTGAAATTTGATATTTTATGCACTGTATATAATACATATTTAGTGTACTTTCATGTTTTATGTACAGTATATAGTATATATTAGGTGAAATTTGATGTTTTATATACAGTATATAATATATGTTTCGTCTACTTTCATATTTCATATACAGTATAAAATAAATTTGGTGTACTTTCATATTTTATGTACAGCATATAATATATATTTGGTGTACTTTCCTATTTTATGTACAGTAGATAACATATATTTGGTGTACTTTCATATTTTATATACAGTATACAATATATATTTGGTGAAATTTCATATTTTATATACAGTATACAATATATATTTGGTGAAATTTGATATTTTATGTACAGTATATAATATATATTTGGTGAAATTTGATATTTTATGTACAGTATATAATATATTTTTGGTGTACTTTCATATTTTATGTACAGTATATAATATATATTTTTTGAAATTTGATACATGTACAGTATATAATATATATTTGGTGAAATTTGATATTTTATGTAAAGTATATAATATATACTTGGTGTACTTTCATATTTTATGTACAGTATGTAATATATATTTTTTGAAATTTGATATTATATGTACAGTATTTAATATATATTTGGTGAAATTTGATATTTCATGGACAGTATATAATATATATTAGGTGAAATTTCATATTATATGTACAGTATATAATATATATTTGCTGTCTTTTCATATTTTATGTATAGTATATAATGCACATTTGCTGAAATTTGATATTTTATATACAGTATATCAAATATATTTGGTGAAATTTGATATTTTATGTACAGTATATTATATATAGTTGTTGAAATTTGATATTTTATGTACAGTATATAATGTATATTTGGTGAAATTTGATATTTCATATACAGTATATAATATATATTTGCTGTACTTTCATATTTTATATACAGTATATCATATATATTTTGTGAAATTTGATATTTTATGCACTGTATATAATACATATTTAGTGTACTTTCATGTTTTATGTACAGTATATAGTATATATTAGGTGAAATTTGATGTTTTATATACAGTATATAATATATATTTCGTCTACTTTCATATTTCATATACAGTATAAAATAAATTTGGTGTACTTTCATATTTTATGTACAGCAGATAATATATATTTGGTGTACTTTCATATTTTATGTACAGTAGATAACATATATTTGGTGTACTTTCATATTTTATGTACAGTAGATAACATATATTTGGTGTACTTTCATATTTTATATACAGTATACAATATATATTTGGTGAAATTTGATATTTTCTGTACAGTATATAATATATATTTGGTGAAATTTGATATTTTATGTACAGTATATAATATATTTTTGGTGTACTTTCATATTTTATGTACAGTATATAATATATATTTTTGAAATTTGATACATGTACAGTATATAATATATATTTGGTGAAATTTGATATTTTATGGACAGTATATAATATATATTTGGTGAAATTTGATATTTTATGTAAAGAATATAATATATACTTGGTGTACTTTCATATTTTATGTACAGTATGTAATATATATTTTTTGAAATTTGATATTATATGTACAGTATTTAATATATATTTGGTGAAATTTGATATTTCATGGACAGTATATAATATATATTAGGTGAAATTTCATATTATATGTACAGTATATAATATATATTTGCTGTCTTTTCATATTTTATGTATAGTATATAATGCACATTTGCTGAAATTTGATATTTTATATACAGTATATCAAATATATTTGGTGAAATTTGATATTTTATGTACAGTATATTATATATAGTTGTTGAAATTTGATATTTTATGTACAGTATATAATGTATATTTGGTGAAATTTGATATTTCATATACAGTATATAATATATATTTGCTGTACTTTCATATTTTATATACAGTATATCATATATATTTTATGAAATTTGATATTTTATGCACTGTATATAATACATATTTAGTGTACTTTCATGTTTTATGTACAGTATATAGTATATATTAGGTGAAATTTGATGTTTTATATACAGTATATAATATATGTTTCGTCTACTTTCATATTTCATATACAGTATAAAATAAATTTGGTGTACTTTCATATTTTATGTACAGCATATAATATATATTTGGTGTACTTTCATATTTTATGTACAGTAGATAACATATATTTGGTGTACTTTCATATTTTATGTACAGTATACAATATATATTTGGTGAAATTTCATATTTTATATACAGTATACAATATATATTTGGTGAAATTTGATATTTTATGTACAGTATATAATATATATTTGGTGAAATTTGATATTTTATGTACAGTATATAATATATTTTTGGTGTACTTTCATATTTTATGTACAGTATATAATATATATTTTTTGAAATTTGATACATGTACAGTATATAATATATATTTGGTGAAATTTGATATTTTATGGACAGTATATAATATATATTTGGTGAAATTTGATATTTTATGTAAAGTATATAATATATACTTGGTGTACTTTCATATTTTATGTACAGTATGTAATATATATTTTTTGAAATTTGATATTATATGTACAGTATTTAATATATATTTGGTGAAATTTGATATTTCATGGACAGTATATAATATATATTAGGTGAAATTTCATATTATATGTACAGTATATAATATATATTTGCTGTCTTTTCATATTTTATGTATAGTATATAATGCACATTTGCTGAAATTTGATATTTTATATACAGTATATCAAATATATTTGGTGAAATTTGATATTTTATGTGCAGTATATTATATATAGTTGTTGAAATTTGATATTTTATGTACAGTATATAATGTATATTTGGTGAAATTTGATATTTCATATACAGTATATAATATATATTTGCTGTACTTTCATATTTTGTATACAGTATATCATATATATTTTGTGAAATTTGATATTTTATGCACTGTATATAATACATATTTAGTGTACTTTCATGTTTTATGTACAGTATATAGTATATATTAGGTGAAATTTGATGTTTTATATACCGTATATAATATATATTTCGTCTACTTTCATATTTCATATACAGTATAAAATAAATTTGGTGTACTTTCATATTTTATGTACAGCATATAATATATATTTGGTGTACTTTCATATTTTATGTACAGTATATAACATATATTTGGTGGACTTTCATATATTATGTACAGTAGATAACATATATTTGGTGTACTTTCATATTTTATATACAGTATACAATATATATTTGGTGAAATTTGATATTTTCTGTACAGTATATAATATATATTTGGTGAAATTTGATGTTTTATGTACAGTATATAATATATTTTTGGTGTACTTTCATATTTTATGTACAGTATATAATATATATTTTTTGAAATTTGATACATGTACAGTATATAATATATATTTGGTGAAATTTGATATTTTATGGACAGTATATAATATATATTTGGTGAAATTTGATATTTTATGTAAAGTATATAATATATACTTGGTGTACTTTCATATTTTATGTACAGTATGTAATATATATTTTTTGAAATTTGATATTATATGTACAGTATTTAATATATATTTGGTGAAATTTGATATTTCATGGACAGTATATAATATATATTAGGTGAAATTTCATATTATATGTACAGTATATAATATATATTTGCTGTCTTTTCATATTTTATGTATAGTATATAATGCACATTTGCTGAAATTTGATATTTTATATACAGTATATCAAATATATTTGGTGAAATTTGATATTTTATGTACAGTATATTATATATAGTTGTTGAAATTTGATATTTTATGTACAGTATATAATGTATATTTGGTGAAATTTGATATTTCATATACAGTATATAATATATATTTGCTGTACTTTCATATTTTATATACAGTATATCATATATATTTTGTGAAATTTGATATTTTATGCACTGTATATAATACATATTTAGTGTACTTTCATGTTTTATGTACAGTATATAGTATATATTAGGTGAAATTTGATGTTTTATATACAGTATATAATATATGTTTCGTCTACTTTCATATTTCATATACAGAATAAAATAAATTTGGTGTACTTTCATATTTTATGTACAGCATATAATATATATTTGGTGTACTTTCCTATTTTATGTACAGTAGATAACATATATTTGGTGTACTTTCATATTTTATATACAGTATACAATATATATTTGGTGAAATTTCATATTTTATATACAGTATACAATATATATTTGGTGAAATTTGATATTTTATGTACAGTATATAATATATTTTTGGTGTACTTTCATATTTTATGTACAGTATATAATATATATTTTTTGAAATTTGATACATGTACAGTATATAATATATATTTGGTGAAATTTGATATTTTATGGACAGTATATAATATATATTTGGTGAAATTTGATATTTTATGTAAAGTATATAATATATACTTGGTGTACTTTCATATTTTATGTACAGTATGTAATATATATTTTTTGAAATTTGATATTATATGTACAGTATTTAATATATATTTGGTGAAATTTGATATTTCATGGACAGTATATAATATATATTAGGTGAAATTTCATATTATATGTACAGTATATAATATATATTTGCTGTCTTTTCATATTTTATGTATAGTATATAATGCACATTTGCTGAAATTTGATATTTTATATACAGTATATCAAATATATTTGGTGAAATTTGATATTTTATGTGCAGTATATTATATATAGTTGTTGAAATTTGATATTTTATGTACAGTATATAATGTATATTTGGTGAAATTTGATATTTCATATACAGTATATAATATATATTTGCTGTACTTTCATATTTTGTATACAGTATATCATATATATTTTGTGAAATTTGATATTTTATGCACTGTATATAATACATATTTAGTGTACTTTCATGTTTTATGTACAGTATATAGTATATATTAGGTGAAATTTGATGTTTTATATACCGTATATAATATATATTTCGTCTACTTTCATATTTCATATACAGTATAAAATAAATTTGGTGTACTTTCATATTTTATGTACAGCATATAATATATATTTGGTGTACTTTCATATTTTATGTACAGTATATAACATATATTTGGTGGACTTTCATATATTATGTACAGTAGATAACATATATTTGGTGTACTTTCATATTTTATATACAGTATACAATATATATTTGGTGAAATTTGATATTTTCTGTACAGTATATAATATATATTTGGTGAAATTTGATGTTTTATGTACAGTATATAATATATTTTTGGTGTACTTTCATATTTTATGTACAGTATATAATATATATTTTTTGAAATTTGATACATGTACAGTATATAATATATATTTGGTGAAATTTGATATTTTATGGACAGTATATAATATATATTTGGTGAAATTTGATATTTTATGTAAAGTATATAATATATACTTGGTGTACTTTCATATTTTATGTACAGTATGTAATATATATTTTTTGAAATTTGATATTATATGTACAGTATTTAATATATATTTGGTGAAATTTGATATTTCATGGACAGTATATAATATATATTAGGTGAAATTTCATATTATATGTACAGTATATAATATATATTTGCTGTCTTTTCATATTTTATGTATAGTATATAATGCACATTTGCTGAAATTTGATATTTTATATACAGTATATCAAATATATTTGGTGAAATTTGATATTTTATGTACAGTATATTATATATAGTTGTTGAAATTTGATATTTTATGTACAGTATATAATGTATATTTGGTGAAATTTGATATTTCATATACAGTATATAATATATATTTGCTGTACTTTCATATTTTATATACAGTATATCATATATATTTTGTGAAATTTGATATTTTATGCACTGTATATAATACATATTTAGTGTACTTTCATGTTTTATGTACAGTATATAGTATATATTAGGTGAAATTTGATGTTTTATATACAGTATATAATATATGTTTCGTCTACTTTCATATTTCATATACAGAATAAAATAAATTTGGTGTACTTTCATATTTTATGTACAGCATATAATATATATTTGGTGTACTTTCCTATTTTATGTACAGTAGATAACATATATTTGGTGTACTTTCATATTTTATATACAGTATACAATATATATTTGGTGAAATTTCATATTTTATATACAGTATACAATATATATTTGGTGAAATTTGATATTTTATGTACAGTATATAATATATTTTTGGTGTACTTTCATATTTTATGTACAGTATATAATATATATTTTTTGAAATTTGATACATGTACAGTATATAATATATATTTGGTGAAATTTGATATTTTATGGACAGTATATAATATATATTTGGTGAAATTTGATATTTTATGTAAAGTATATAATATATACTTGGTGTACTTTCATATTTTATGTACAGTATGTAATATATATTTTTTGAAATTTGATATTATATGTACAGTATTTAATATATATTTGGTGAAATTTGATATTTCATGGAGAGTATATAATATATATTAGGTGAAATTTCATATTATATGTACAGTATATAATACATATTTGCTGTCTTTTCATATTTTATGTATAGTATATAATGCACATTTGCTGAAATTTGATATTTTATATACAGTATATCAAATATATTTGGTGAAATTTGATATTTTATGTACAGTATATTATATATAGTTGTTGAAATTTGATATTTTATGTACAGTATATAATGTATATTTGGTGAAATTTGATATTTCATATACAGTATATAATATATATTTGCTGTACTTTCATATTTTATATACAGTATATCATATATATTTTGTGAAATTTGATATTTTATGCACTGTATATAATACATATTTAGTGTACTTTCATGTTTTATGTACAGTATATAGTATATATTAGGTGAAATTTGATGTTTTATATACAGTATATAATATATGTTTCGTCTACTTTCATATTTCATATACAGAATAAAATAAATTTGGTGTACTTTCATATTTTATGTACAGCATATAATATATATTTGGTGTACTTTCCTATTTTATGTACAGTAGATAACATATATTTGGTGTACTTTCATATTTTATATACAGTATACAATATATATTTGGTGAAATTTCATATTTTATATACAGTATACAATATATATTTGGTGAAATTTGATATTTTATGTACAGTATATAATATATTTTTGGTGTACTTTCATATTTTATGTACAGTATATAATATATATTTTTTGAAATTTGATACATGTACAGTATATAATATATATTTGGTGAAATTTGATATTTTATGGACAGTATATAATATATATTTGGTGAAATTTGATATTTTATGTAAAGTATATAATATATACTTGGTGTACTTTCATATTTTATGTACAGTATGTAATATATATTTTTTGAAATTTGATATTATATGTACAGTATTTAATATATATTTGGTGAAATTTGATATTTCATGGAGAGTATATAATATATATTAGGTGAAATTTCATATTATATGTACAGTATATAATACATATTTGCTGTCTTTTCATATTTTATGTATAGTATATAATGCACATTTGCTGAAATTTGATATTTTATATACAGTATATCAAATATATTTGGTGAAATTTGATATTTTATGTACAGTATATTATATATAGTTGTTGAAATTTGATATTTTATGTACAGTATATAATGTATATTTGGTGAAATTTGATATTTCATATACAGTATATAATATATATTTGCTGTACTTTCATATTTTATATACAGTATATCATATATATTTTGTGAAATTTGATATTTTATGCACTGTATATAATACATATTTAGTGTACTTTCATGTTTTATGTACAGTATATAGTATATATTAGGTGAAATTTGATGTTTTATATACAGTATATAATATATGTTTCGTCTACTTTCATATTTCATATACAGTATAAAATAAATTTGGTGTACTTTCATATTTTATGTACAGCATATAATATATATTTGGTGTACTTTCCTATTTTATGTACAGTAGATAACATATATTTGGTGTACTTTCATATTTTATATACAGTATACAATATATATTTGGTGAAATTTCATATTTTATATACAGTATACAATATATATTTGGTGAAATTTGATATTTTATGTACAGTATATAATATATATTTGGTGAAATTTGATATTTTATGTACAGTATATAATATATTTTTGGTGTACTTTCATATTTTATGTACAGTATATAATATATATTTTTTGAAATTTGATACATGTACAGTATATAATATATATTTGGTGAAATTTGATATTTTATGTAAAGTATATAATATATACTTGGTGTACTTTCATATTTTATGTACAGTATGTAATATATATTTTTTGAAATTTGATATTATATGTACAGTATTTAATATATATTTGGTGAAATTTGATATTTCATGGACAGTATATAATATATATTAGGTGAAATTTCATATTATATGTACAGTATATAATATATATTTGCTGTCTTTTCATATTTTATGTATAGTATATAATGCACATTTGCTGAAATTTGATATTTTATATACAGTATATCAAATATATTTGGTGAAATTTGATATTTTATGTACAGTATATTATATATAGTTGTTGAAATTTGATATTTTATGTACAGTATATAATGTATATTTGGTGAAATTTGATATTTCATATACAGTATATAATATATATTTGCTGTACTTTCATATTTTATATACAGTATATCATATATATTTTGTGAAATTTGATATTTTATGCACTGTATATAATACATATTTAGTGTACTTTCATGTTTTATGTACAGTATATAGTATATATTAGGTGAAATTTGATGTTTTATATACAGTATATAATATATATTTCGTCTACTTTCATATTTCATATACAGTATAAAATAAATTTGGTGTACTTTCATATTTTATGTACAGCATATAATATATATTTGGTGTACTTTCATATTTTATGTACAGTAGATAACATATATTTGGTGTACTTTCATATTTTATGTACAGTAGATAACATATATTTGGTGTACTTTCATATTTTATATACAGTATACAATATATATTTGGTGAAATTTGATATTTTCTGTACAGTATATAATATATATTTGGTGAAATTTGATATTCCATGTACAGTATATAATATATTTTTGGTGTACTTTCATATTTTATGTACAGTATATAATATATATTTTTTGAAATTTGATACATGTACAGTATATAATATATATTTGGTGAAATTTGATATTTTATGGACAGTATATAATATATATTTGGTGAAATTTGATATTTTATGTAAAGTATATAATATATACTTGGTGTACTTTCATATTTTATGTACAGTATGTAATATATATTTTTTGAAATTTGATATTATATGTACAGTATTTAATATATATTTGGTGAAATTTGATATTTCATGGAGAGTATATAATATATATTAGGTGAAATTTCATATTATATGTACAGTATATAATACATATTTGCTGTCTTTTCATATTTTATGTATAGTATATAATGCACATTTGCTGAAATTTGATATTTTATATACAGTATATCAAATATATTTGGTGAAATTTGATATTTTATGTACAGTATATTATATATAGTTGTTGAAATTTGATATTTTATGTACAGTATATAATGTATATTTGGTGAAATTTGATATTTCATATACAGTATATAATATATATTTGCTGTACTTTCATATTTTATATACAGTATATCATATATATTTTGTGAAATTTGATATTTTATGCACTGTATATAATACATATTTAGTGTACTTTCATGTTTTATGTACAGTATATAGTATATATTAGGTGAAATTTGATGTTTTATACACAGTATATAATATATGTTTCGTCTACTTTCATATTTCATATACAGTATAAAATAAATTTGGTGTACGTTCATATTTTATGTACAGCATATAATATATATTTGGTGTACTTTCCTATTTTATGTACAGTAGATAACATATATTTGGTGTACTTTCATATTTTATATACAGTATACAATATATATTTGGTGAAATTTCATATTTTATATACAGTATACAATATATATTTGGTGAAATTTGATATTTTATGTACAGTATATAATATATTTTTGGTGTACTTTCATATTTTATGTACAGTATATAATATATATTTTTTGAAATTTGATACATGTACAGTATATAATATATATTTGGTGAAATTTGATATTTTATGGACAGTATATAATATATATTTGGTGAAATTTGATATTTTATGTAAAGTATATAATATATACTTGGTGTACTTTCATATTTTATGTACAGTATGTAATATATATTTTTTGAAATTTGATATTATATGTACAGTATTTAATATATATTTGGTGAAATTTGATATTTCATGGAGAGTATATAATATATATTAGGTGAAATTTCATATTATATGTACAGTATATAATACATATTTGCTGTCTTTTCATATTTTATGTATAGTATATAATGCACATTTGCTGAAATTTGATATTTTATATACAGTATATCAAATATATTTGGTGAAATTTGATATTTTATGTACAGTATATTATATATAGTTGTTGAAATTTGATATTTTATGTACAGTATATAATGTATATTTGGTGAAATTTGATATTTCATATACAGTATATAATATATATTTGCTGTACTTTCATATTTTATATACAGTATATCATATATATTTTGTGAAATTTGATATTTTATGCACTGTATATAATACATATTTAGTGTACTTTCATGTTTTATGTACAGTATATAGTATATATTAGGTGAAATTTGATGTTTTATATACAGTATATAATATATGTTTCGTCTACTTTCATATTTCATATACAGTATAAAATAAATTTGGTGTACTTTCATATTTTATGTACAGCATATTATATATATTTGGTGTACTTTCCTATTTTATGTAAAGTAGATAACATATATTTGGTGTACTTTCATATTTTATATACAGTATACAATATATATTTGGTGAAATTTCATATTTTATATACAGTATACAATATATATTTGGTGAAATTTGATATTTTATGTACAGTATATAATATATATTTGGTGAAATTTGATATTTTATGTACAGTATATAATATATTTTTGGTGTACTTTCATATTTTATGTACAGTATATAATATATATTTTTTGAAATTTGATACATGTACAGTATATAATATATATTTGGTGAAATTTGATATTTTATGTAAAGTATATAATATATACTTGGTGTACTTTCATATTTTATGTACAGTATGTAATATATATTTTTTGAAATTTGATATTATATGTACAGTATTTAATATATATTTGGTGAAATTTGATATTTCATGGACAGTATATAATATATATTAGGTGAAATTTCATATTATATGTACAGTATATAATATATATTTGCTGTCTTTTCATATTTTATGTATAGTATATAATGCACATTTGCTGAAATTTGATATTTTATATACAGTATATCAAATATATTTGGTGAAATTTGATATTTTATGTACAGTATATTATATATAGTTGTTGAAATTTGATATTTTATGTACAGTATATAATGTATATTTGGTGAAATTTGATATTTCATATACAGTATATAATATATATTTGCTGTACTTTCATATTTTATATACAGTATATCATATATATTTTGTGAAATTTGATATTTTATGCACTGTATATAATACATATTTAGTGTACTTTCATGTTTTATGTACAGTATATAGTATATATTAGGTGAAATTTGATGTTTTATATACAGTATATAATATATATTTCGTCTACTTTCATATTTCATATACAGTATAAAATAAATTTGGTGTACTTTCATATTTTATGTACAGCATATAATATATATTTGGTGTACTTTCATATTTTATGTACAGTAGATAACATATATTTGGTGTACTTTCATATTTTATGTACAGTAGATAACATATATTTGGTGTACTTTCATATTTTATATACAGTATACAATATATATTTGGTGAAATTTGATATTTTCTGTACAGTATATAATATATATTTGGTGAAATTTGATATTTTATGTACAGTATATAATATATTTTTGGTGTACTTTCATATTTTATGTACAGTATATAATATATATTTTTTGAAATTTGATACATGTACAGTATATAATATATATTTGGTGAAATTTGATGTTTTATGGACAGTATATAATATATATTTGGTGAAATTTGATATTTTATGTAAAGTATATAATATATACTTGGTGTACTTTCATATTTTATGTACAGTATGTAATATATATTTTTTGAAATTTGATATTATATGTACAGTATTTAATATATATTTGGTGAAATTTGATATTTCATGGAGAGTATATAATATATATTAGGTGAAATTTCATATTATATGTACAGTATATAATACATATTTGCTGTCTTTTCATATTTTATGTATAGTATATAATGCACATTTGCTGAAATTTGATATTTTATATACAGTATATCAAATATATTTGGTGAAATTTGATATTTTATGTACAGTATATTATATATAGTTGTTGAAATTTGATATTTTATGTACAGTATATAATGTATATTTGGTGAAATTTGATATTTCATATACAGTATATAATATATATTTGCTGTACTTTCATATTTTATATACAGTATATCATATATATTTTGTGAAATTTGATATTTTATGCACTGTATATAATACATATTTAGTGTACTTTCATGTTTTATGTACAGTATATAGTATATATTCGGTGAAATTTGATGTTTTATATACAGTATATAATATATGTTTCGTCTACTTTCATATTTCATATACAGTATAAAATAAATTTGGTGTACTTTCATATTTTATGTACAGCATATAATATATATTTGGTGTACTTTCCTATTTTATGTACAGTAGATAACATATATTTGGTGTACTTTCATATTTTATATACAGTATACAATATATATTTGGTGAAATTTCATATTTTATATACAGTATACAATATATATTTGGTGAAATTTGATATTTTATGTACAGTATATAATATATTTTTGGTGTACTTTCATATTTTATGTACAGTATATAATATATATTTTTTGAAATTTGATACATGTACAGTATATAATATATATTTGGTGAAATTTGATATTTTATGGACAGTATATAATATATATTTGGTGAAATTTGATATTTTATGTAAAGTATATAATATATACTTGGTGTATTTTCATATTTTATGTACAGTATGTAATATATATTTTTTGAAATTTGATATTATATGTACAGTATTTAATATATATTTGGTGAAATTTGATATTTCATGGAGAGTATATAATATATATTAGGTGAAATTTCATATTATATGTACAGTATATAATACATATTTGCTGTCTTTTCATATTTTATGTATAGTATATAATGCACATTTGCTGAAATTTGATATTTTATATACAGTATATCAAATATATTTGGTGAAATTTGATATTTTATGTACAGTATATTATATATAGTTGTTGAAATTTGATATTTTATGTACAGTATATAATGTATATTTGGTGAAATTTGATATTTCATATACAGTATATAATATATATTTGCTGTACTTTCATATTTTATATACAGTATATCATATATATTTTGTGAAATTTGATATTTTATGCACTGTATATAATACATATTTAGTGTACTTTCATGTTTTATGTACAGTATATAGTATATATTAGGTGAAATTTGATGTTTTATATACAGTATATAATATATGTTTCGTCTACTTTCATATTTCATATACAGTATAAAATAAATTTGGTGTACTTTCATATTTTATGTACAGTATATAATATATATTTGGTGTACTTTCCTATTTTATGTACAGTAGATAACATATATTTGGTGTACTTTCATATTTTATATACAGTATACAATATATATTTGGTGAAATTTCATATTTTATATACAGTATACAATATATATTTGGTGAAATTTGATATTTTATGTACAGTATATAATATATATTTGGTGAAATTTGATATTTTATGTACAGTATATAATATATTTTTGGTGTACTTTCATATTTTATGTACAGTATATAATATATATTTTTTGAAATTTGATACATGTACAGTATATAATATATATTTGGTGAAATTTGATATTTTATGTAAAGTATATAATATATACTTGGTGTACTTTCATATTTTATGTACAGTATGTAATATATATTTTTTGAAATTTGATATTATATGTACAGTATTTAATATATATTTGGTGAAATTTGATATTTCATGGACAGTATATAATATATATTAGGTGAAATTTCATATTATATGTACAGTATATAATATATATTTGCTGTCTTTTCATATTTTATGTATAGTATATAATGCACATTTGCTGAAATTTGATATTTTATATACAGTATATCAAATATATTTGGTGAAATTTGATATTTTATGTACAGTATATTATATATAGTTGTTGAAATTTGATATTTTATGTACAGTATATAATGTATATTTGGTGAAATTTGATATTTCATATACAGTATATAATGTATATTTGCTGTACTTTCATATTTTATATACAGTATATCATATATATTTTGTGAAATTTGATATTTTATGCACTGTATATAATACATATTTAGTGTACTTTCATGTTTTATGTACAGTATATAGTATATATTAGGTGAAATTTGATGTTTTATATACAGTATATAATATATATTTCGTCTACTTTCATATTTCATATACAGTATAAAATAAATTTGGTGTACTTTCATATTTTATGTACAGCATATAATATATATTTGGTGTACTTTCATATTTTATGTACAGTAGATAACATATATTTGGTGTACTTTCATATTTTATGTACAGTAGATAACATATATTTGGTGTACTTTCATATTTTATATACAGTATACAATATATATTTGGTGAAATTTGATATTTTCTGTACAGTATATAATATATATTTGGTGAAATTTGATATTTTATGTACAGTATATAATATATTTTTGGTGTACTTTCATATTTTATGTACAGTATATAATATATATTTTTTGAAATTTGATACATGTACAGTATATAATATATATTTGGTGAAATTTGATATTTTATGGACAGTATATAATATATATTTGGTGAAATTTGATATTTTATGTAAAGTATATAATATATACTTGGTGTACTTTCATATTTTATGTACAGTATGTAATATATATTTTTTGAAATTTGATATTATATGTACAGTATTTAATATATATTTGGTGAAATTTGATATTTCATGGAGAGTATATAATATATATTAGGTGAAATTTCATATTATATGTACAGTATATAATACATATTTGCTGTCTTTTCATATTTTATGTATAGTATATAATGCACATTTGCTGAAATTTGATATTTTATATACAGTATATCAAATATATTTGGTGAAATTTGATATTTTATGTACAGTATATTATATATAGTTGTTGAAATTTGATATTTTATGTACAGTATATAATGTATATTTGGTGAAATTTGATATTTCATATACAGTATATAATATATATTTGCTGTACTTTCATATTTTATATACAGTATATCATATATATTTTGTGAAATTTGATATTTTATGCACTGTATATAATACATATTTAGTGTACTTTCATGTTTTATGTACAGTATATAGTATATATTAGGTGAAATTTGATGTTTTATATACAGTATATAATATATGTTTCGTCTACTTTCATATTTCATATACAGTATAAAATAAATTTGGTGTACTTTCATATTTTATGTACAGCATATAATATATATTTGGTGTACTTTCCTATTTTATGTACAGTAGATAACATATATTTGGTGTACTTTCATATTTTATATACAGTATACAATATATATTTGGTGAAATTTCATATTTTATATACAGTATACAATATATATTTGGTGAAATTTGATATTTTATGTACAGTATATAATATATTTTTGGTGTACTTTCATATTTTATGTACAGTATATAATATATATTTTTTGAAATTTGATACATGTACAGTATATAATATATATTTGGTGAAATTTGATATTTTATGTACAGTATATAATATATATTTGGTGAAATTTGATATTTTATGTACAGTATATAATATATTTTTGGTGTACTTTCATATTTTATGTACAGTATATAATATATATTTTTTGAAATTTGATACATGTACAGTATATAATATATATTTGGTGAAATTTGATATTTTATGTAAAGTATATAATATATACTTGGTGTACTTTCATATTTTATGTACAGTATGTAATATATATTTTTTGAAATTTGATATTATATGTACAGTATTTAATATATATTTGGTGAAATTTGATATTTCATGGACAGTATATAATATATATTAGGTGAAATTTCATATTATATGTACAGTATATAATATATATTTGCTGTCTTTTCATATTTTATGTATAGTATATAATGCACATTTGCTGAAATTTGATATTTTATATACAGTATATCAAATATATTTGGTGAAATTTGATATTTTATGTACAGTATATTATATATAGTTGTTGAAATTTGATATTTTATGTACAGTATATAACGTATATTTGGTGAAATTTGATATTTCATATACAGTATATAATATATATTTGCTGTACTTTCATATTTTATATACAGTATATCATATATATTTTGTGAAATTTGATATTTTATGCACTGTATATAATACATATTTAGTGTACTTTCATGTTTTATGTACAGTATATAGTATATATTAGGTGAAATTTGATGTTTTATATACAGTATATAATATATATTTCGTCTACTTTCATATTTCATATACAGTATAAAATAAATTTGGTGTACTTTCATATTTTATGTACAGCATATAATATATATTTGGTGTACTTTCATATTTTATGTACAGTAGATAACATATATTTGGTGTACTTTCATATTTTATGTACAGTAGATAACATATATTTGGTGTACTTTCATATTTTATATACAGTATACAATATATATTTGGTGAAATTTGATATTTTCTGTACAGTATATAATATATATTTGGTGAAATTTGATATTCCATGTACAGTATATAATATATTTTTGGTGTACTTTCATATTTTATGTACAGTATATAATATATATTTTTTGAAATTTGATACATGTACAGTATATAATATATATTTGGTGAAATTTGATATTTTATGGACAGTATATAATATATATTTGGTGAAATTTGATATTTTATGTAAAGTATATAATATATACTTGGTGTACTTTCATATTTTATGTACAGTATGTAATATATATTTTTTGAAATTTGATATTATATGTACAGTATTTAATATATATTTGGTGAAATTTGATATTTCATGGACAGTATATAATATATATTAGGTGAAATTTCATATTATATGTACAGTATATAATACATATTTGCTGTCTTTTCATATTTTATGTATAGTATATAATGCACATTTGCTGAAATTTGATATTTTATATACAGTATATCAAATATATTTGGTGAAATTTGATATTTTATGTACAGTATATTATATATAGTTGTTGAAATTTGATATTTTATGTACAGTATATAATGTATATTTGGTGAAATTTGATATTTCATATACAGTATATAATATATATTTGCTGTACTTTCATATTTTATATACAGTATATCATATATATTTTGTGAAATTTGATATTTTATGCACTGTATATAATACATATTTAGTGTACTTTCATGTTTTATGTACAGTATATAGTATATATTAGGTGAAATTTGATGTTTTATACACAGTATATAATATATGTTTCGTCTACTTTCATATTTCATATACAGTATAAAATAAATTTGGTGTACGTTCATATTTTATGTACAGCATATAATATATATTTGGTGTACTTTCCTATTTTATGTACAGTAGATAACATATATTTGGTGTACTTTCATATTTTATATACAGTATACAATATATATTTGGTGAAATTTCATATTTTATATACAGTATACAATATATATTTGGTGAAATTTGATATTTTATGTACAGTATATAATATATTTTTGGTGTACTTTCATATTTTATGTACAGTATATAATATATATTTTTTGAAATTTGATACATGTACAGTATATAATATATATTTGGTGAAATTTGATATTTTATGGACAGTATATAATATATATTTGGTGAAATTTGATATTTTATGTAAAGTATATAATATATACTTGGTGTACTTTCATATTTTATGTACAGTATGTAATATATATTTTTTGAAATTTGATATTATATGTACAGTATTTAATATATATTTGGTGAAATTTGATATTTCATGGACAGTATATAATATATATTAGGTGAAATTTCATATTATATGTACAGTATATAATATATATTTGCTGTCTTTTCATATTTTATGTATAGTATATAATGCACATTTGCTGAAATTTGATATTTTATATACAGTATATCAAATATATTTGGTGAAATTTGATATTTTATGTACAGTGTATTATATATAGTTGTTGAAATTTGATATTTTATGTACAGTATATAATGTATATTTGGTGAAATTTGATATTTCATATACAGTATATAATATATATTTGCTGTACTTTCATATTTTATATACAGTATATCATATATATTTTGTGAAATTTGATATTTTATGCACTGTATATAATACATATTTAGTGTACTTTCATGTTTTATGTACAGTATATAGTATATATTAGGTGAAATTTGATGTTTTATATACAGTATATAATATATATTTCGTCTACTTTCATATTTCATATACAGTATAAAATAAATTTGGTGTACTTTCATATTTTATGTACAGCTTATAATATATATTTGGTGTACTTTCATATTTTATGTACAGTAGATAACATATTTGGTGTACTTTCATATTTTATGTACAGTAGATAACATATATTTGGTGTACTTTCATATTTTATATACAGTATACAATATACATTTGGTGAAATTTGATATTTTCTGTACAGTATATAATATATATTTGGTGAAATTTGATATTTTATGTACAGTATATAATATATTTTTGGTGTACTTTCATATTTTATGTACAGTATATAATATATATTTTTTGAAATTTGATACATGTACAGTATATAATATATATTTGGTGAAATTTGATATTTTATGGACAGTATATAATATATATTTGGTGAAATTTGATATTTTATGTAAAGTATATAATATATACTTGGTGTACTTTCATATTATATGTACAGTATGTAATATATATTTTTTGAAATTTGATATTATATGTACAGTATTTAATATATATTTGGTGAAATTTGATATTTCATGGACAGTATATAATATATATTAGGTGAAATTTCATATTATATGTACAGTATATAATATATATTTGCTGTCTTTTCATATTTTATGTATAGTATATAATGCACATTTGCTGAAATTTGATATTTTATATACAGTATATCAAATATATTTGGTGAAATTTGATATTTTATGTACAGTATATTATATATAGTTGTTGAAATTTGATATTTTATGTACAGTATATAATGTATATTTGGTGAAATTTGATATTTCATATACAGTATATAATATATATTTGCTGTACTTTCATATTTTATATACAGTATATCATATATATTTTGTGAAATTTGATATTTTATGCACTGTATATAATACATATTTAGTGTACTTTCATGTTTTATGTACAGTATATAGTATATATTAGGTGAAATTTGATGTTTTATATACAGTATATAATATATATTTCATCTACTTTCATATTTCATATACAGTATAAAATAAATTTGGTGTACTTTCATATTTTATGTACAGCATATAATATATATTTGGTGTACTTTCATATTTTATGTACAGTAGATAACATATATTTGGTGTACTTTCATATTTTATATACAGTATACAATATATATTTGGTGAAATTTGATATTCTCTGTACTGTAAATAATATATATTTGGTGAAATTCGATATTTTATGGACAGTATATAATATATATTTGGTGAAATTTGATATTTTATGTACAGTATATAATATATATTTAGTGAAATTTCATATTTTATGTACAGTAGATAACATATATTTGGTGTACTTTCATATTTTATATACAGTATACAATATATATTTGGTGAAATTTGATATTTTCTGTACAGTATATAATATACATTTGGTGAAATTTGATATTTTATGTACAGTATATAATATATACTTGGTGTACTTTCATATTTTATGTACAGTATGTAATATATATTTTTTGAAATTTGATATTATATGTACAGTATTTAATATATATTTGGTGAAATTTGATATTTCATGGACAGTATATAATATATATTAGGTGAAATTTCATATTATATGTACAGTATATAATATATATTTGCTGTCTTTTCATATTTTATGTATAGTATATAATGCACATTTGCTGAAATTTGATATTTTATATACAGTATATCAAATATATTTGGTGAAATTTGATATTTTATGTACAGTATATTATATATAGTTGTTGAAATTTGATATTTTATGTACAGTATATAATGTATATTTGGTGAAATTTGATATTTCATATACAGTATATAATATATATTTGCTGTACTTTCATATTTTATATACAGTATATCATATATATTTTGTGAAATTTGATATTTTATGCACTGTATATAATACATATTTAGTGTACTTTCATGTTTTATGTACAGTATATAGTATATATTAGGTGAAATTTGATGTTTTATATACAGTATATAATATATATTTCGTCTACTTTCATATTTCATATACAGTATAAAATAAATTTGGTGTACTTTCATATTTTATGTACAGCATATAATATATATTTGGTGTACTTTCATATTTTATGTACAGTAGATAACATATTTTTGGTGTACTTTCATATTTTATATACAGTATACAATATATATTTGGTGAAATTTGATATTTTCTGTACAGTATAAAATATATATTTGGTGAAATTTGATATTTTATGGACAGTATATAATATATATTTGGTGAAATTTGATATTTTATGTACAGTATATAATATATATTTAGTGAAATTTCATATTTTATGTACAGTAGATAACATATATTTGGTGTACTTTCATATTTTATATACAGTATACAATATATATTTGGTGAAATTTGATATTTTCTGTACAGTATATAATATATATTTGGTGAAATTTGATATTTTATGTACAGTATATAATATATTTTTGGTGTACTTTCATATTTTATGTACAGTATATAATATATATTTTTTGAAATTTGATGCATGTACAGTATATAATATATATTTGGTGAAATTTGATATTTTATGGACAGAATATAATATATATTTGGTGAAATTTGATATTTTATGTAAAGTATATAATATATACTTGGTGTACTTTCATATTTTATGTACAGTATGTAATATATATTTTTTGAAATTTGATATTATATGTACAGTATTTAATATATATTTGGTGAAATTTGATATTTCATGGACAGTATATATTATATATTAGGTGAAATTTCATATTATATGTACAGTATATAATATATATTTGCTGTCTTTTCATATTTTATGTATAGTATATAATGCACATTTGCTGAAATTTGATATTTTATATACAGTATATCAAATATATTTGGTGAAATTTGATATTTTATGTACAGTATATTATATATAGTTGTTGAAATTTGATATTTTATGTACAGTATATAATGTATATTTGGTGAAATTTGATATTTCATATACAGTATATAATATATATTTGCTGTACTTTCATATTTTATATACAGTATATCATATATATTTTGTGAAATTTGATATTTTATGCACTGTATATAATACATATTTAGTGTACTTTCATGTTTTATGTACAGTATATAGTATATATTAGGTGAAATTTGATGTTTTATATACAGTATATAATATATATTTCGTCTACTTTCATATTTCATATACAGTATAAAATAAATTTGGTGTACTTTCATATTTTATGTACAGCATATAATATATATTTGGTGTACTTTCCTATTTTATGTACAGTAGATAACATATATTTGGTGTACTTTCATATTTTATATACAGTATACAATATATATTTGGTGAAATTTGATATTTTCTGTACAGTATATAATATATATTTGGTGAAATTTGATATTTTATGTACAGTATATAATATATTTTTGGTGTACTTTCATATTTTATGTACAGTATATAATATATATTTTTTGAAATTTGATACATGTACAGTATATAATATATATTTGGTGAAATTTGATATTTTATGGACAGTATATAATATATATTTGGTGAAATTTGATATTTTATGTAAAGTATATAATATATACTTGGTGTACTTTCATATTTTATGTACAGTATGTAATATATATTTTTTGAAATTTGATATTATATGTACAGTATTTAATATATATTTGGTGAAATTTGATATTTCATGGACAGTATATATTATATATTAGGAGAAATTTCATATTATATGTACAGTATATAATATATATTTGCTGTCTTTTCATATTTTATGTATAGTATATAATGCACATTTGCTGAAATTTGATATTTTATATACAGTATATCAAATATATTTGGTGAAATTTGATATTTTATGTACAGTATATTATATATAGTTGTTGAAATTTGATATTTTATGTACAGTATATAATGTATATTTGGTGAAATTTGATATTTCATATACAGTATATAATATATATTTGCTGTACTTTCATATTTTATATACAGTATATCATATATATTTTGTGAAATTTGATATTTTATGCACTGTATATAATACATATTTAGTGTACTTTCATGTTTTATGTACAGTATATAGTATATATTAGGTGAAATTTGATGTTTTATATACAGTATATAATATATATTTCGTCTACTTTCATATTTCATATACAGTATAAAATAAATTTGGTGTACTTTCATATTTTATGTACAGCATATAATATATATTTGGTGTACTTTCATATTTTATGTACAGTAGATAACATATATTTGGTGTACTTTCATATTTTATATACAGTATACAATATATATTTGGTGAAATTTGATATTTTCTGTACAGTATATAATATATATTTGGTGAAATTTGATATTTTATGGACAGTATATAATATATATTTGGTGAAATTTGATATTTTATGTACAGTATATAATATATATTTAGTGAAATTTCATATTTTATGTACAGTAGATAACATATATTTGGTGTACTTTCATATTTTATATACAGTATACAATATATATTTGGTGAAATTTGATATTTTCTGTACAGTATATAATATATATTTGGTGAAATTTGATATTTTATGTACAGTATATAATATATTTTTGGTGTACTTTCATATTTTATGTACAGTATATAATATATATTTTTTGAAATTTGATACATGTACAGTATATAATATATATTTGGTGAAATTTGATATTTTATGGACAGTATATAATATATATTTGGTGAAATTTGATATTTTATGTAAAGTATATAATATATACTTGGTGTACTTTCATATTTTATGTACAGTATGTAATATATATTTTTTGAAATTTGATATTATATGTACAGTATTTAATATATATTTGGTGAAATTTGATATTTCATGGACAGTATATATTATATATTAGGTGAAATTTCATATTATATGTACAGTATATAATATATATTTGCTGTCTTTTCATATTTTATGTATAGTATATAATGCACATTTGCTGAAATTTGATATTTTATATACAGTATATCAAATATATTTGGTGAAATTTGATATTTTATGTACAGTATATTATATATAGTTGTTGAAATTTGATATTTTATGTACAGTATATAATGTATATTTGGTGAAATTTGATATTTCATATACAGTATATAATATATATTTGCTGTACTTTCATATTTTATATACAGTATATCATATATATTTTGTGAAATTTGATATTTTATGCACTGTATATAATACATATTTAGTGTACTTTCATGTTTTATGTACAGTATATAGTATATATTAGGTGAAATTTGATGTTTTATATACAGTATATAATATATATTTCGTCTACTTTCATATTTCATATACAGTATAAAATAAATTTGGTGTACTTTCATATTTTATGTACAGCATATAATATATATTTGGTGTACTTTCATATTTTATGTACAGTAGATAACATATATTTGGTGTACTTTCATATTTTATGTACAGTAGATAACATATATTTGGTGTACTTTCATATTTTATATACAGTATACAATATATATTTGGTGAAATTTGATATTTTCTGTACAGTATATAATATATATTTGGTGAAATTTGATATTTTATGTACAGTATATAATATATTTTTGGTGTACTTTCATATTTTATGTACAGTATATAATATATATTTTTTGAAATTTGATACATGTACAGTATATAATATATATTTGGTGAAATTTGATATTTTATGGACAGTATATAATATATATTTGGTGAAATTTGATATTTTATGTAAAGTATATAATATATACTTGGTTTACTTTCATATTTTATGTACAGTATGTAATATATATTTTTTGAAATTTGATATTATATGTACAGTATTTAATATATATTTGGTGAAATTTGATATTTCATGGACAGTATATAATATATATTAGGTGAAATTTCATATTATATGTACAGTATATAATATATATTTGCTGTCTTTTCATATTTTATGTATAGTATATAATGCACATTTGCTGAAATTTGATATTTTATATACAGTATATCAAATATATTTGGTGAAATTTGATATTTTATGTACAGTATATTATATATAGTTGTTGAAATTTGATATTTTATGTACAGTATATAATGTATATTTGGTGAAATTTGATATTTCATATACAGTATATAATATATATTTGCTGTACTTTCATATTTTATATACAGTATATCATATATATTTTGTGAAATTTGATATTTTATGCACTGTATATAATACATATTTAGTGTACTTTCATGTTTTATGTACAGTATATAGTATATATTAGGTGAAATTTGATGTTTTATATACAGTATATAATATATATTTCGTCTACTTTCATATTTCATATACAGTATAAAATAAATTTGGTGTACTTTCATATTTTATGTACAGCATATAATATATATTTGGTGTACTTTCATATTTTATGTACAGTAGATAACATATATTTGGTGTACTTTCATATTTTATGTACAGTAGATAACATATATTTGGTGTACTTTCATATTTTATATACAGTATACAATATATATTTGGTGAAATTTGATATTTTCTGTACAGTATATAATATATATTTGGTGAAATTTGATATTTTATGTACAGTATATAATATATTTTTGGTGTACTTTCATATTTTATGTACAGTATATAATATATATTTTTTGAAATTTCATACATGTACAGTATATAATATATATTTGGTGAAATTTGATATTTTATGGACAGTATATAATATATATTTGGTGAAATTTGATATTTTATGTAAAGTATATAATATATACTTGGTGTACTTTCATATTTTATGTACAGTATGTAATATATATTTTTTGAAATTTGATATTATATGCACAGTATTTAATATATATTTGGTGAAATTTGATATTTCATGGACAGTATATAATATATATTAGGTGAAATTTCATATTATATGTACAGTATATAATATATATTTGCTGTCTTTTCATATTTTATGTATAGTATATAATGCACATTTGCTGAAATTTGATATTTTATATACAGTATATCAAATATATTTGGTGAAATTTGATATTTTATGTACAGTATATTATATATAGTTGTTGAAATTTGATATTTTATGTACAGTATATAATGTATATTTGGTGAAATTTGATATTTCATATACAGTATATAATATATATTTGCTGTACTTTCATATTTTATATACAGTATATCATATATATTTTGTGAAATTTGATATTTTATGCACTGTATATAATACATATTTAGTGTACTTTCATGTTTTATGTACAGTATATAGTATATATTAGGTGAAATTTGATGTTTTATATACAGTATATAATATATATTTCGTCTACTTTCATATTTCATATACAGTATAAAATAAATTTGGTGTACTTTCATATTTTATGTACAGCATATAATATATATTTGGTGTACTTTCATATTTTATGTACAGTAGATAACATATATTTGGTGTACTTTCATATTTTATGTACAGTAGATAACATATATTTGGTGTACTTTCATATTTTATATACAGTATACAATATATATTTGGTGAAATTTGATATTTTCTGTACAGTATATAATATATATTTGGTGAAATTTGATATTTTATGTACAGTATATAATATATTTTTGGTGTACTTTCATATTTTATGTACAGTATATAATGTATATTTTTTGAAATTTGATACATGTACAGTATATAATATATATTTGGTGAAATTTGATATTTTATGGACAGTATATAATATATATTTGGTGAAATTTGATATTTTATGTAAAGTATATAATATATACTTGGTGTACTTTCATATTTTATGTACAGTATGTAATATATATTTTTTGAAATTTGATATTATATGTACAGTATTTAATATATATTTGGTGAAATTTGATATTTTATGGACAGTATATAATATATATTTGGTGAAATTTGATATTTTATGTACAGTATATAATATGTATTTGCTGTATTTTCATATTTTATGTATAGTATATAATATACTTTTGGTGAAATTTGATATTTTATATACAGTATATCAAATATATTTGGTGAAATTTGATATTTTATGGACAGTATGATATATGTATTTGGTGTACTTTCACAATTTATGTACAATATATATTATATATTTGGTTAAATTTGATATATTGTGTACAGTATATAATATGCATTCGGTGTACTTTCATATTTTATTTACAGTATATAATATATATTTGCTGTAGTTTGATATTTTATGTAGAGTATATAATATAAATTTGGTGTACTTTCATATTTTATGTACAGTAGATAACATATTTTTGGGGTACTTTCATATCTTATGTATAGTATGTAATATATATTTGGTTAAATTTGATATTATATATACAGTATATAATATATATTTGGTGAAATTTGATATTTTATGGACAGTATATAATATATATTTGGTGAAATTTGATATTTTATGTACAGCATATAATATATATTTGGTGTACTTTCATCTTTTATGTACAGTATGTAATATACATTTGGTGAAATTTGATATTTTATATACGGTATATCAAATATATTTGGTGAAATTTGATATTTTATGGACAGTATGATATATATATTTGGTGTACTTTCACAATTTATGTACAATATATATTATATATTTTGTTAAATTTGATATTTTGTGTACAGTTTATAATATGCATTTGGTGTACTTTCATATTTTATTTACAGTATATAATATATATTTGCTGTAGTTTGATATTTTATGTAGAGTATATAATATAAATTTGGTGTACTTTCATATTTTATGTACAGTAGATAACATATTTTTGGGGTACTTTCATATCTTATGTACAGTATGTAATATATATTTGGTTAAATTTGATATTATATGTACAGTATATAATATATATTTGGTGAAATTTGATATTTTATGGACAGTATATAATATATATTTGGTGAAATTTGATATTTTATGTACAGCATATAATATATATTTGGTGTACTTTCATCTTTTATGTACTGTATGTAATATTTATTTTTTGAAATTTGATATTTTATGTACAGTATATAATATATATTTCGTGGAATTTGATATTTTATGGACAGTATATAATATATATTTGGTGAAATTTGATATTTTATGTACAGTATATAATATGTATTTGCTGTATTTTCATATTTTATGTACAGTATATAATATACATTTGCTGAAATTTGATATTTTATATACAGTATATCAAATATATTTGGTGAAATTTGATATTTTATGTACAGTATGATATATATTTGGTGTACTTTCATAATTTATGTACAATATATATTATATATTTGGATAAATTTGATATTTTGTGTACAGTATATAATATGCATTTGGTGTACTTTCATATTTTATTTACAGTATATAATATATATTTGCTGTACTTTGATATTTTATGTAGAGTATATAATATAAATTTGGTGTACTTTCATATTTTATGTACAGTAGATAACATATTTTTGGGGTACTTTCATATTTTATGTACAGTATACAATATATATTTGGTGAAATTTGATATTTTATGGACAGTATATAATATATATTTGGTGAAATTTGATATTTTATGTACAGCATATAATATATATTTGGTGTACTTTCATCTTTTATGTACTGTATGTAATATTTATTTTTTGAAATTTGATATTTTATGTACAGTATATAATATATATTTCGTGGAATTTGATATTTTATGGACAGTATATAATATATATTTGGTGAAATTTGATATTTTATGTACAGTATATAATATGTATTTGCTGTATTTTCATATTTTATGTACAGTATATAATATACATTTGGTGAAATTTGATATTTTATATACAGTATATCAAATATATTTGGTGAAATTTGATATTTTATGTACAGTATGATATATATATTTGGTGTACTTTCATAATTTATGTACAATATATATTATATATTTGGTTAAATTTGATATTTTGTGTACAGTATATAATATGCATTTGGTGTACTTTCATATTTTATTTACAGTATATAATATATATTTGCTGTACTTTGATATTTTATGTAGAGTATATAATATAAATTTGGTGTACTTTCATATTTTATGTACAGTAGATAACATATTTTTGGGGTACTTTCATATTTTATGTACAGTATACAATATATATTTGGTGAAATTTGATATTTTATGGACAGTATATAATATATTTTTGGTGTACTTTCATGTTTTATGTACAGTATATAATATATATTTTTTGAAATTTGATATTATATGTACAGTATATAATATATATTTGGTGAAATTTGATATTTTATGGACAGTATATAATATATATTTGGTGAAATTTGATATTTTATGTAAAGTATATAATATATACTTGGTGTACTTTCATATTTTATGTACAGTATGTAATATATATTTTTTGAAATTTGATATTATATGTTCAGTATTTAATATATATTTGGTGAAATTTGATATTTCATGGACAGTATATAATATATATTAGGTGAAATTTCATATTATATGTACAGTATATAATATATATTTGCTGTCTTTTCATATTTTATGTATAGTATATAATGCACATTTGCTGAAATTTGATATTTTATGTACAGTATATCAAATATATTTGGTGAAATTTGATATTTTATGTACAGTATATTACATATAGTTGTTGAAATTTGATATTTTATGTACAGTATATAATGTATATTTGGTGAAATTTGATATTTCATATACAGTATATAATATATATTTGCTGTACTTTCATATTTTATATACAGTATATCATATATATTTTGTGAAATTTGATATTTTATGCACTGTATATAATACATATTTAGTGTACTTTCATGTTTTATGTACAGTATATAGTATTTATTAGGTGAAATTTGATGTTTTATATACAGTATATAATATATATTTCGTCTACTTTCATATTTCATATACAGTATAAAATAAATTTGGTGTACTTTCATATTTTATGTACAGCATATAATATATATTTGGTGTACTTTCATATTTTATGTACAGTAGATAACATATATTTGGTGTACTTTCATATTTTATGTACAGTAGATAACATATATTTGGTGTACTTTCATATTTTATATACAGTATACAATATATATTTGGTGAAATTTGATATTTTCTGTACAGTATATAATATATATTTGGTGAAATTTGATATTTTATGTACAGTATATAATATATTTTTCGTGTGCTTTCATATTTTATGTACAGTATATAATATATATTTTTTGAAATTTGATACATGTACAGTATATAATATATATTTGGTGAAATTTGATATTTTATGGACAGCATATAATATATATTTGGTGAAATTTGATATTTTATGTAAAGTATATAATATATACTTGGTGTACTTTCATATTTTATGTACAGTATGTAATATATATTTTTTGAAATTTGATATTATATGTACAGTATTTAATATATATTTGGTGAAATTTGATATTTCATGGACAGTATATAATATATATTAGGTGAAATTTCATATTATATGTACAGTATATAATATATATTTGCTGTCTTTTCATATTTTATGTATAGTATATAATGCACATTTGCTGAAATTTGATATTTTATATACAGTATATCAAATATATTTGGTGAAATTTGATATTTTATGTACAGTATATTATATATAGTTGTTGAAATTTGATATTTTATGTACAGTATATAATGTATATTTGGTGAAATTTGATATTTCATATACAGTATATAATATATATTTGCTGTACTTTCATATTTTATATACAGTATATCATATATATTTTGTGAAATTTGATATTTTATGCACTGTATATAATACATATTTAGTGTACTTTCATGTTTTATGTACAGTATATAGTATTTATTAGGTGAAATTTGATGTTTTATATACAGTATATAATATATATTTCATCTACTTTCATATTTCATATACAGTATAAAATAAATTTGGTGTACTTTCATATTTTATGTACAGCATATAATATATATTTGGTGTACTTTCATATTTTATGTACAGTAGATAACATATATTTGGTGTACTTTCATATTTTATGTACAGTAGATAACATATATTTGGTGTACTTTCATATTTTATATACAGTATACAATATATATTTGGTGAAATTTGATATTTTCTGTACAGTATATAATATATATTTGGTGAAATTTGATATTTTATGTACAGTATATAATATATTTTTGGTGTACTTTCATATTTTATGTACAGTATATAATATATATTTTTTGAAATTTGATACATGTACAGTATATAATATATATTTGGTGAAATTTGATATTTTATGGACAGTATATAATATATATTTGGTGAAATTTGATATTTTATGTAAAGTATATAATATATACTTGGTGTACTTTCATATTTTATGTACAGTATGTAATATATATTTTTTGAAATTTGATATTATATGTACAGTATTTAATATATATTTGGTGAAATTTGATATTTCATGGACAGTATATAATATATATTAGGTGAAATTTCATATTATATGTACAGTATATAAGATATATTTGCTGTCTTTTCATATTTTATGTATAGTATATAATGCACATTTGCTGAAATTTGATATTTTATATACAGTATATCAAATATATTTGGTGAAATTTGATATTTTATGTACAGTATATTATATATAGTTGTTGAAATTTGATATTTTATGTACAGTATATAATGTATATTTGGTGAAATTTGATATTTCATATAGAGTATATAATATATATTTGCTGTACTTTCATATTTTATATACAGTATATCATATATATTTTGTGAAATTTGATATTTTATGCACTGTATATAATACATATTTAGTGTACTTTCATGTTTTATGTACAGTATATAGTATATATTAGGTGAAATTTGATGTTTTATATAGAGTATATAATATATATTTCGTCTACTTTCATATTTCATATACAGTATAAAATAAATTTGGTGTACTTTCATATTTTATGTACAGCATATAATATATATTTGGTGTACTTTCATATTTTATGTACAGTAGATAACATATATTTGGTGTACTTTCATATTTTATGTACAGTAGATAACATATATTTGGTGTACTTTCATATTTTATATACAGTATACAATATATATTTGGTGAAATTTGATATTTTCTGTACAGTATATAATATATATTTGGTGAAATTTGATATTTTATGTACAGTATATAATATATTTTTGGTGTACTTTCATATTTTATGTACAGTATATAATATATATTTTTTGAAATTTGATACATGTACAGTATATAATATATATTTGGTGAAATTTGATATTTTATGGACAGTATATAATATATATTTGGTGAAATTTGATATTTTATGTAAAGTATATAATATATACTTGGTTTACTTTCATATTTTATGTACAGTATGTAATATATATTTTTTGAAATTTGATATTATATGTACAGTATTTAATATATATTTGGTGAAATTTGATATTTCATGGACAGTATATAATATATATTAGGTGAAATTTCATATTATATGTACAGTATATAATATATATTTGCTGTCTTTTCATATTTTATGTATAGTATATAATGCACATTTGCTGAAATTTGATATTTTATATACAGTATATCAAATATATTTGGTGAAATTTGATATTTTATGTACAGTATATTATATATAGTTGTTGAAATTTGATATTTTATGTACAGTATATAATGTATATTTGGTGAAATTTGATATTTCATATACAGTATATAATATATATTTGCTGTACTTTCATATTTTATATACAGTATATCATATATATTTTGTGAAATTTGATATTTTATGCACTGTATATAATACATATTTAGTGTACTTTCATGTTTTATGTACAGTATATAGTATATATTAGGTGAAATTCGATGTTTTATATACAGTATATAATATATATTTCGTCTACTTTCATATTTCATATACAGTATAAAATAAATTTGGTGTACTTTCATATTTTATGTACAGCATATAATATATATTTGGTGTACTTTCATATTTTATGTACAGTAGATAACATATATTTGGTGTACTTTCATATTTTATATACAGTATACAATATATATTTGGTGAAATTTGATATTTTCTGTACAGTATATAATATATACTTGGTGAAATTTGATATTTTATGGACAGTATATAATATATATTTGGTGAAATTTGATATTTTATGTACAGTATATAATATATATTTAGTGAAATTTCATATTTTATGTACAGTAGATAACATATATTTGGTGTACTTTCATATTTTATATACAGTATACAATATATATTTGGTGAAATTTGATATTTTCTGCACAGTATATAATATATATTTGGTGAAGTTTGATATTTTATGTACAGTATATAATATATTTTTGGTGTACTTTCATATTTTATGTACAGTATATAATATATATTTTTTGAAATTTGATACATGTACAGTATATAATATATATTTGGTGAAATTTGATATTTTATGGACAGTATATAATATATATTTGGTGAAATTTGATATGTTATGTAAAGTATATAATATATACTTGGTGTACTTTCATATTTTATGCACAGTATGTAATATATATTTTTTGAAATTTGATATTATATGTACAGTATTTAGTATATATTTGGTGAAATTTGATATTTCATGGACAGTATATAATATATATTAGGTGAAATTTCATATTATATGTACAGTATATAATATATATTTGCTGTCTTTTCATATTTTATGTATAGTATATAATGCACATTTGCTGAAATTTGATATTTTATATACAGTATATCAAATATATTTGGTGAAATTTGATATTTTATGTACAGTATATTATATATAGTTGTTGAAATTTGATATTTTATGTACAGTATATAATGTATATTTGGTGAAATTTGATATTTCATATACAGTATATAATATATATTTGCTGTACTTTCATATTTTATATACAGTATATCATATATATTTTGTGAAATTTGATATTTTATGCACTGAATATAATACATATTTAGTGTACTTTCATGTTTTATGTACAGTATATAGTATATATTAGGTGAAATTTGATGTTTTATATACAGTATATAATATATATTTCGTCTACTTTCATAATTCATATACAGTATAAAATAAATTTGGTGTACTTTCATATTTTATGTACAGCATATAATATATATTTGGTGTACTTTCATATTTTATGTACAGTAGATAACATATATTTGGTGTACTTTCATATTTTATATACAGTATACAATATATATTTGGTGAAATTTGATATTTTCTGTACAGTATATAATATATATTTGGTGAAATTTGATATTTTATGTACAGTATATAATATATTTTTGGTGTACTTTCATATTTTATGTACGGTATATAATATATATATTTTGAAATTTGATACATGTACAGTATATAATATATATTTGGTGAAATTTGGTATTTTATGGACAGTATATAATATATATTTGGTGAAATTTGATATTTTATGTAAAGTATATAATATATATTGGTGTACTTTCATATTTTATGTACAGTATGTAATATATATTTTTTGAAATTTGATATTATATGTACAGTATTTAATATATATTTGGTGAAATTTGATATTTCATGGACAGTATATAATATATATTAGGTGAAATTTCATATTATATGTACAGTATATAATATATATTTGCTGTCTTTTCATATTTTATGTATAGTATATAATGCACATTTGCTGAAATTTGATATTTTATATACAGTATATCAAATATATTTGGTGAAATTTTATATTTTATGTAGATTATATTATATATAGTTGTTGAAATTTGATATTTTATGTACAGTATATAATGTATATTTGGTGAAATTTGATATTTCATATACAGTATATAATATATATTTGCTGTACTTTCATATTTTATATACAGTATATCATATATATTTTGTGAAATTTGATATTTTATGCACTGTATATAATACATATTTAGTGTACTTTCATGTTTTATGTACAGTATATAGAATATATTATGTGAAATTTGATGTTTTATATACAGTATATAATATATATTTCGTCTACTTTCATATTTCATATACAGTATAAAATAAATTTGGAGTACTTTCATATTTTATGTACAGCATATAATATATATTTGGTGTACTTTCATATTTTATGTACAGTAGATAACATATATTTGGTGTACTGTCATATTTTATATAGAGTATACAATATATATTTGGTGAAATTTGATATTTTCTGTACTGTATATAATATATATTTGGTGAAATTTGATATTTTATGTACAGTATATAATATATATTTGGTGTACTTTCATCTTTTATGTACAGTATGTAATATATATTTTTTGAAATTTGATATTTTATGTACAGTATATAATATATATTTCGTGGAATTTGATATTTTATGGACAGTATATAATATATATTTGGTGAAATTTGATATTTTATGGACAGTATATGATATATATTTGGTGAAATTTGATATTTTTTGTACTGCATATAACATATATTTGGTGTACTTTCATCTTTTATGTACAGTATGTAATATATATTTTTTGAAATTTGATATTTTATGTACAGCATATAATATATATTTCGTGGAATTTGATATTTTATGGACAAAATATAATATATATTTGGTGAAATTTGATATTTTATGTACAGTATATAATATGTATTTGCTGTATTTTCATATTTTATGTATAGTATATAATATACATTTGGTGAAATTTGATAATTTATATACAGTATATCAAATATTTTTAGTGAAATTTGATATTTTATGTACAGTATGTTATATATATTTGGTGTACTTTCATAATTTATGTACAATACATATTATGTATTTGGTTAAATTTGATTTTTTTTTACAGTATATAATATGCCTTTGGTGTACTTTCATATTTTATTTACAGTATATAATATATATTTGCTGTACTTTGATATTTTATGTAGAGTATATAATATATATTTGGTGTACTTTCATATTTTATGTACAGTAGATAACACATTTTTGGGGTACTTTCATATTTTATGTACAGTATACAATATATATTTGGTGAAATTTGATATTTTCTGTACTGTATATAATATATATTTGGTGAAATTTGATATTTTATGTACAGTATATAATATATATTTGGTGTACTTTCATCTTTTATGTACAGTATGTAATATATATTTTTTGAAATTTGATATTTTATGTACAGTATATAATATATATTTCGTGGAATTTGATATTTTATGGACAGTATATAATATATATTTGGTGAAATTTGATATTTTATGTACAGTATATAATATGTATTTGCTGTATTTTCATATTTTATGTATACTATATAATATACACTTGGTGGAATATGATATTTTATATACAGTATATGAAATATATTTGGTGAAATTTGTTATTTTATGTACAGTATATAATATATATTTGGTGAAATTTTATATTTTATGTAGAGTATATAATACGTATTTGCTGTATTTTCATATTTTATGTATAGTATATAATATACATTTGGTGAAATTTGATATTTTATATACAGTATATCAAATATATTTGGTGAAATTTGATATTTTATGTACAGTATGATTTATATATTTGGTGAACTTTCATAATTTATGTACAAAATATATTATATATTTGGTTAAATTTGATATTTTGTGTACAGTATATAATATGCATTTGGTGTACTTTCATATTTTATTTACAGTATATAATATATATTTGCTGTAGTTTGATATTTTATGTAGAGTATATAATATAAATTTGGTGTACTTTCATATTTTATGTACAGTAGATAACATATTTTTTGGGTACTTTCATATCTTATGTACAGTATACAATATATATTTGGTGAAATTTGATATTTTATGTACAGTATATAATATATTTTTGGTGTACTTTCATCTTTTATGTACAGTATGTAATATATATTTTTTGAAATTTGATATTATATGTACAGTATATAATATATATTTCGTGAAATTTGATATTTTATGGACAGTATATAATATATATTTGGTGAAATTTGATATTTTATGTACAGTATATAATATGTATTTGCTGTATTTTCATATTTTATGTATAGTATATAATATACATTTGGTGAAATTTGATATTTTATATACAGTATATCAAATATATTTGGTGAAATTTGATATTTTATATACAGTATGATATATATATTTGGTGTACTTTCATAATTTATGTACAATACATATTATATATTTGGTTAAATTTGATATTTTGTGTACAGTATATAATATGCCTTTGGTGTACTTTCATATTTTATTTACAGTATATAATATATATTTGCTGTACTTTGATATTTTATGTAGAGTATATAATATATATTTGGTGTACTTTCATATTCTATGTACAGTAGATAACATATTTTTGGGGTACTTTCATATTTTATGTACAGTATACAATATATATTTGGTGAAATTTGATATTTCATGTACGGCATATAATATATATTTGTTGATATTTGATATTTTATGTTCAGTATATAATATATATTTGCTGTATTTTCATATTTTATGTATGGTATATAACATATATTTGGTGAAATTTGATATTTTATGGACCGTATATAATATATATTTGGTGAAATTTGATATTTTATGTACAGTATATAATATATATTTGGTGTACTTTCATCTTGTATGTACAGTATGTAATATATATTTCTTGAAATTTGATATTTTATGTACAGTATATAATATATATTTCGTGGAATTTGATATTTTATGGACAGTATATAATATATATATTTGGTGAAATTTGATATTTTATGTACAGTATATAATATGTATTTGCTGTATTTTCATACTTTATGTATAGTATATAATATACATTTGGTGAAATTTGATATTTTATATACAGTATATCAAATATATTTGGTGAAATTTGATATTTTATGTAAAGTATGTTATATATATTTGGTGTACTTTCATAATTTATGTACAATACATATTATATATGTGGTTAAATTTGATATTTTGTGTACAGTATATAATATGCTTTGGTGTACTTTCATATTTTATTTACAGTATATAATATATATTTGCTGTACTTTGATATTTTATATAGAGTATATAATATATATTTGGTGTACTTTCATATTTTATGTACAGTAGATAACATATTTTTGGGGTACTTTCATATTTTATGTACAGTATACAATATATATTTGGTGAAATTTGATATTTTCTGTACTGTATATAATATATATTTGGTGAAATTTGATATTTTATGTACAGTATATAATATATATTTGGTGTACTTTCATATTTTATGTAGAGTATATAATATATATTTTTTGAAATTTGATATTACATGTACACTATATAACATATATTTGGTGAAATTTGATATTTTATGGACAGTATATAATATATATTTGGTGAAATTTGATATTTTATGTACAGTATATAATATATATTTGGTGTAATTTCATCTTTTATGTACAGTATGTAATATATATTTTTTGAAATTTGATATTTTATGTACAGTATATAATATATATTTCGTGGAATTTGATATTTTATGGACAGTATATAATATATATTTGGTGAAATTTGATATTTTATGTACAGTATATAATATGTATTTGCTGTATTTTCATATTTTATGTATAGTATATAATATACATTTGGTGAAATTTGATAATTTATATACAGTATATCAAATATTTTTAGTGAAATTTGATATTTTATGTACAGTATGTTATATATATTTGGTGTACTTTCATAATTTATGTACAATACATATTATGTATTTGGTTAAATTTGATATTTTGTGTACAGTATATAATATGCCTTTGGTGTACTTTCATATTTTATTTACAGTATATAATATATATTTGCTGTACTTTGATATTTTATGTAGTGTATATAATATATATTTGGTGTACTTTCATATTTTATGTACAGTAGATAACATATTTTTGGGGTAATTTCATATTTTATGTACAGTATACAATATATATTTTGTGAAATTTGATATTTTCTGTACTGTATATAATATATATTTGGTGAAATTTGATATTTTATGTACAGTATATAATATATATTTGGTGTACTTTCATCTTTTATGTACAGTATGTAATATATATTTTTTGAAATTTGATATTTTATGTACAGTATATAATATATATTTCGTGGAATTTGATATTTTATGGACAGTATATCATATATATTTGGAGAAATTTGATATTTTATGTACAGTATATAGTATGTATTTGCTGTATTTTCATATTTTATGTATACTATAAAATATACACTTGGTGAAATTTGATATTTTATATACAGTATATCAAATATATTTGGTGAAATTTGTTATTTTATGTACAGTATATAATATATATTTGGTGTAATTTTATATTTTATGTATAGTATATAATATGTATTTTCTGTATTTTCATATTTTATGTATAGTATATAATATACATTTGCTGAAATTTGATATTTCATATACAGTATATCAAATATATTTGGTGAAATTTGATATTTTATGTACAGTATGATATATATATTTGGTGAACTTTCATAATTTATGTACAATATATATTATATATTTGGTTAAATTTGATATTTTGTGTACAGTATATAATATGCATTTGGTGTATTTTCATATTTTATTTACAGTATATAATATATATTTGCTGTAGTTTGATATTTTATGTAGAGTATATAATATAAATTTGGTGTACTTTCATATTTTATGTACAGTAGATAACATATTTTTGGGGTACTTTCATATCTTATGTACAGTATACAATATATATTTGGTGAAATTTGATATTTTATGTACAGTATATAATATATTTCTGGTGTACTTTCATATTTTATGAACAGTATATAATATATATTTTTTGAAATTTGATATTATATGTACAGTATATAATATGTATTTGGTGAAATTTGATATTTTATGGACAGTATATAATATATATTTGGTGAAATTTGATATTTTATGTACAGCATAGAATATATATTTTGTGTACTTTCATCTTTTATATACAGTATGTAATATATATTTTTTGAAATATGATATTATATGTACAGTATATAATATATATTTCGTGAAATTTGATATTTTATGGACAGTATATAATATATATATGGTGAAATTTGATATTTTATGTACAGTATATAATATGTATTTGCTGTATTTTCATATTTTATGTATAGTATATAATATACATTTGGTGAAATTTGATATTTTATATACAGTATATCAAATATTTTTGGCTGAAATTTGATATTTTATGTACAGTATGATATATATATTTGGTGTACTTTCATAATTTATGTACAATACATACTATATATTTGGTTAAATTTGATATTTTGTGTACAGTATATAATATGCCTTTGGTGTACTTTCATATTTTATTTACAGTATATAATATATATTTGCTGTACTTTGATATTTTATGTAGAGTATATAATATATATTTGGTGTACTTTCATATTCTATGTACAGTAGATAACATATTTTTGGGGAACTTTCATATTTTATGTACAGTGTACAATATATATTTGGTGAAATTTGATATTTTCTGTACTGTGTATAATATATATTTGGTGAAATTTGATATTTTATGTACAGTATATAATATATTTTTGGTGTACTTTCATATTTTATGTAGAGTATATAATATATATTTTTTGAAATTTGATATTACATGTACAGTATATAACATATATTTGGTGAAATTTGATATTTTATGGACAGTATATAATATATATTTGGTGAAATTTGATATTTTATGTACAGTATATAATATATATTTGGTGTACTTTCATCTTTTATGTACAGTATGTAATATATATTTTTTGAAATTTGATATTTTATGTACAGTATATAATATATATTTCGTGGAATTTGATATTTTATGGACAGTATATAATATATATTTGGTGAAATTTGATATTTTATGTACAGTATATAATATGAATTCGCTGTATTTTCATATTTTATTTATAGTATATAATATACATTTGGTGAAATTTGATATTTTATATACAGTATATCCAATATATTTGGTGAAATTTGGTATTTTATGTACTGTATATAATATATATTTGGTGAAATTTGATATTTTATGTACAGTACATAATATATTTTTGGTGTACTTTCATTTTTTATGTACAGTATACAATATATATTTTTTGAAATTTGATATTATATGTACAGTATATAATATATATTTGGTGAAATTTGATATTTTATGGACAGTATATAATATTTATTTGGTGAAATTTGATATTTTATGTACAGTATATAATATACATTTATTGAAATTTCATATTTTATGTACAGTATATAATATATATTTGGTGTACTTTCATATTTCATATACAGTATATAGTATATATTTTCTGAAATTTGATATCTTATGTACAGTATATAATATATATTTGGTGAAATTTGATATTTCATGTACGGCATATAATATATATTTGTTGAAATTTGATATTTTATGTTCAGTATATAATATATATTTGCTGTATTTTCATATTTTATGTATGGTATATAATATATATTTGGTGAAATTTGATATTTTATACACAGCATATAATATATATTAGGTGAAATTCGATATTTTATGTACAGTGTATAATATATTTCTGGTGTACTTTCATATTTTATGAACAGTATATAATATTTATTTTTTGAAATTTGATATTACATGTACAGTATATAATATATATTTGGTAAAATTTGATATTTTATGGACAGTATATAATATATATTTCGTGAAATTTGATATTTTATGTACAGCATATAATATATATTTGGTGTACTTTCATCTTTTATGTACAGTATGTATTATATATTTTTTGAAATTTGATATTTTATGTACAGTATATAATATATATTTCGTGGAATTTGATATTTTATGGACAGTATATAATATATATTTGGTGAAATTTGATATTTTATGTACAGTATATAATATGTATTTGCTGTATTTTCATATTTTATGTATAGTATATAATATACAATTGGTGAAATTTGATATTTTATATACAGTATAACAAATATATTTGGTGAAATTTGATATTTTATGTACAGTATGTTATATATATTTGGTGTACTTTCATAATTTATGTACAATACATATTATATATTTGGTTAAATTTGATATTTTGTGTACAGTATATAATATGCCTTTGGTGTACTTTCATATTTTATTTACAGTATATAATATATATTTGCTGTACTTTGATATTTTATGTAGAGTATATAATATATATTTGGTGTACTTTCATATTTTATGTACAGTAGATAACATATTTTTGGGGTACTTTCATATTTTATGTACAGTATACAATATATATTTGGTGAAATTTGATATTTTCTGTACTGTATATAATATATATTTGGTGAAATTTGATATTTTATGTACAGTATATAATATATTTTTGGTGAACTTTCATATTTTATGTAGAGTATATAATATATATTTTTTAAATTTGATATTACATGTAGAGTATATAACATATATTTGGTGAAATTTGATATTTTATGGACCGTATATAATATATATTTGGTGAAATTTGATATTTTATGTACAGTATATAATATATATTTGGTGTACTTTCATCTTGTATGTACAGTATGTAATATATATTTATTGAAATTTGAAATTTTATGTACAGTATATAATATATATTTCGTGGAATTTGATATTTTATGGACAGTATATAATATATATATTTGGTGAAATTTGATATTTTATGTACAGTATATAATATGTATTTGCTGTATTTTCATACTTTATGTATAGTATATAATATACATTTGGTGAAATTTGATATTTTATATACAGTATATCAAATATATTTGGTGAAATTTGATATTTTATGTAAAGTATGTTATATATATTTGGTGTACTTTCATAATTTATGTACAATACATATTATATATGTGGTTAAATTTGATATTTTGTGTACATTATATAATATGCTTTGGTGTACTCTCATATTTTATTTACAGTATATAATATATATTTGCTGTACTTTGATATTTTATGTAGAGTATATAATATATATTTGGTGTACTTTCATATTTTATGTACAGTAGATAACATATTTTTGGGGTACTTTCATATTTTATGTACAGTATACAATATATATTTGGTGAAATTTGATATTTTCTGTACTGTATATAATATATATTTGGTGAAATTTGATATTTTATGTACAGTATATAATATATATTTGGTGTACTTTCATATTTTATGTAGAGTATATAATATATATTTTTTGAAATTTGATATTACATGTACACTATATAACATATATTTGGTGAAATTTGATATTTTATGGACAGTATATAATATATATTTGGTGAAATTTGATATTTTATGTACAGTATATAATATATATTTGGTGTACTTTCATCTTTTATGTACAGTATGTAATATATATTTTTTGAAATTTGATATTTTATGTACAGTATATAATATATATTTCGTGGAATTTGATAATTTATGGACAGTATATAATATATATTTTGTGAAATTTGATATTTTATGTACAGTATATAATATGTATTTGCTGTATTTTCATATTTTATGTATAGTATATAATATACATTTGGTGAAATTTGATAATTTATATACAGTATATCAAATATTTTTAGTGAAATTTGATATTTTATGTACAGTATGTTATATATATTTGGTGTACTTTCATAATTTAGGTACAATACATATTATGTATTTGGTTAAATTTGATATTTTGTGTACAGTATATAATATGCCTTTGGTGTACTTTCATATTTTATTTACAGTATATAATATATATTTGCTGTACTTTGATATTTTATGTAGTGTATATAATATATATTTGGTGTACTTTCATATTTTATGTACAGTAGATAACATATTTTTGGGGTACTTTCATATTTTATGTACAGTATACAATATATATTTGGTGAAATTTGATATTTTCTGTACTGTATATAATATATATTTGGTGAAATTTGATATTTTATGTACAGTATATAATATATATTTGGTGTACTTTCATCTTTTATGTACAGTATGTAATATATATTTTTTGAAATTTGATATTTTATGTACAGTATATAATATATATTTCGTGGAATTTGATATTTTATGTACAGTATATAATATGTATTTGCTGTATTTTCATATTTTATGTATACTATATAATATACACTTGGTGAAATTTGATATTTTATATACAGTATATCAAATATATTTGGTGAAATTTGTTATTTTATGTACAGTATATAATATATATTTGGTGTAATTTTATATTTTATGTACAGTATATAATATGTATTTGCTGTATTTTCATATTTTATGTATAGTATATAATATACATTTGGTGAAATTTGATATTTTATGTACAGTATATAATATATTTCTGGTGTACTTTCATATTTTATGAACAGTATATAATATATATTTTTTGAAATTTGATATTATATGTACAGTATATAACATGTATTTGGTGAAATTTGATATTTTATGGACAGTATATAATATATATTTGGTGAAATTTGATATTTTATGTACAGTATATAATATATATTTGGTGTACTTTCATCTTTTATGTACAGTATGTAATATATATTTTTTGAAATTTGATATTTTGTGTACAGTATATAATATATATTTCGTGGAATTTGATATTTTATGGACAGTATATAATATATATTTGGTGAAAGTTGATATTTTATGTACTGTATATAATACGTATTTGCTGTATTTTCATAATTTATGTATAGTATATAATATACATTTGGTGAAATTTGATATTTTATATACAGTATATCAAATATATTTGGTGAAATTTGATATTTTATGTACAGTATATAATATATATTTGGTGAAATTTTATATTTTATGTACAGTATATAATATATTTTTGGTGTACTTTCATTTTTTATGTACAGTATACAATATATATTTTTTGAAATTTGATATTATATTTACAGTATATAATATATATTTTGCGACATTTGATATTTTATGGACAGTATATGATATATATTTGGTGAAATTTGATATTTTATGTATAGCATAAAATATATATTTGGTGTACTTTCATCTTTTATGTACAGTATGTAATATATATTTTTTGAAATTTGATATTTTATGTACAGTATATAATATATATTTCGTGGACTTTGATATTTTATGGACAGTATATAATATATATATGGTGAAATTTGATATTTTATGTACAGTATATAATATGTATTTGCTGTATTTTCATATTTTATGTATAGTATATAACATACATTTGGTGAAATTTGATATTTTATATACAGTATATCAAATATATTTGGTGAAATTTGATATTTTATGTACAGTATATAATATATATTTGGTGAAATTTTATATTTTATGTACTGTACATAATATATTTTTGGTGTACTTTCATTTTTTATGTACAGTATACAATATATATTTTTTGAAATTTGATATTATATGTACAGTATATAATATATATTTGGTGAAATTTGATATTTTATGGACAGTATATAATATTTATTTGGTGAAATTTGATATTTTATGTACAGTATATAATATACATTTATTGAAATTTCATATTTTATGTACAGTATATAATATATATTTGGTGTACTTTCATATTTCATATACAGTATATAGTATATATTTTCTGAAATTTGATATCTTATGTACAGTATATAATATATATTTGGTGAAATTTGATATTTCATGTACGGCATATAATATATATTTGTTGAAATTTGATATTTTATGTTCAGTATATAATATATATTTGCTGTATTTTCATATTTTATGTATGGTATATAATATATATTTGGTGAAATTTGATATTTTATACACAGCATATAATATATATTAGGTGAAATTTGATATTTTATGTACAGTGTATAATATATTTCTGGTGTACTTTCATATTTTATGAGGAGTATATAATATTTATTTTTTGAAATTTGATATTACATGTACAGTATATAATATATATTTGGTGAAATTTGATATTTTATGGACAGTATATAATACATATTTCGTGAAATTTGATATTTTATGTACAGCATATAATATATATTTGGTGTACTTTCATCTTTTATGTACAGTATGTATTATATATTTTATGAAATTTGATATTTTATGTACAGTATATAATATATATTTCGTGGAATTTGATATTTTATGGACAGTATATAATATATATTTGGTGAAATTTGATATTTTATGTACAGTATATAATATGTATTTGCTGTATTTTCATATTTTATGTATAGTATATAATATACATTTGGTGAAATTTGATATTTTATATACAGTATATCAAATATATTTGGTGAAATTTGATATTTTATGTACAGTATGTTATATATATTTGGTGTACTTTCATAATTTATGTACAATACATATTATATATTTGGTTAAATTTGATATTTTGTGTACAGTATATAATATGCCTTTGGTGTACTTTCATATTTTATTTACAGTATATAATATATATTTGCTGTACTTTGATATTTTATGTAGAGTATATAATATATATTTGGTGTACTTTCATATTTTATGTACAGTAGATAACATATTTTTGGGGTACTTTCATATTTTATGTACAGTATACAATATATATTTGGTGAAATTTGATATTTTCTGTACTGTATATAATATATATTTGGTGAAATTTGATATTTTATGTACAGTATATAATATATTTTTGGTGTACTTTCATATTTTATGTAGAGTATATAATATATATTTTTTGAAATTTGATATTATATGTACAGTATATAACATATATTTGGTGAAATTTGATATTTTATGTACAGTATATAATATATATTTGGTGAAATTTGATATTTTATGTACAGTATATAATATATATTTGGTGTACTTTCATCTTTTATGTACAGTATGTAATATATATTTTTTGAAATTTGATATTTTGTGTACAGTATATAATATATATTTCGTGGAATTTGATATTTTATGGACAGTATATAATATATATTTGGTGAAAGTTGATATTTTATGTACTGTATATAATACGTATTTGCTGTATTTTCATAATTTATGTATAGTATATAATATACATTTGGTGAAATTTGATATTTTATATACTGTATATCAAATATATTTGGTGAAATTTGACATTTTATGTACAGTATATAATATATATTTGGTGAAATTTTATATTTTATGTACAGTATATAATATATTTTTGGAGTACTTTCATTTTTTATGTACAGTATACAATATATATTTTTTGAAATTTGATATTATATTTACAGTATATAATATATATTTTGCGACATTTGATATTTTATGGACAGTATATGATATATATTTGGTGAAATTTGATATTTTATGTACAGCATAAAATATATATTTGGTGTACTTTCATCTTTTATGTACAGTATGTAATATATATTTTTTGAAATTTGATATTTTATGTACAGTATATAATATATATTTCGTGGAATTTGATATTTTATGGACAGTATATAATATATATATGGTGAAATTTGATATTTTATGTACAGTATATAATATGTATTTGCTGTATTTTCATATTTTATGTATAGTATATAACATACATTTGGTGAAATTTGATATTTTATATACAGTATATCAAATATATTTGGTGAAATTTGATATTTTATGTACAGTATGTTATATATATTTGGTGTACTTTCATAATTTATGTACAATACATATTATATATTTGGTTAAATTTGATATTTTGTGTACAGTATATAATATGCCTTTGGTGTACTTTCATATTTTATTTACAGTATATAATATATATTTGCTGTACTTTGATATTTTATGTAGAGTATATAATATATATTTGGTGTACTTTCATATTCTATGTACAGTAGATAACATATTTTTGGGGAACTTTCATATTTTATGTACAGTGTACAATATATATTTGGTGAAATTTGATATTTTCTGTACTGTATATAATATATATTTGGTGAAATTTGATATTTTATGTACAGTATATAATATATTTTTGGTGTACTTTCATATTTTATGTAGAGTATATAATATATATTTTTTGAAATTTGATATTACTTGTACAGTATATAACATATATTTGGTGAAATTTGATATTTTATGGACAGTATATAATATATATTTGTTGAAATTTGATATTTTATGTACAGTATATAATATATATTTGGTGTACTTTCATCTTTTATGTACAGTATGTAATATATATTTTTTGAAATTTGATATTTTATGTACAGTATATAATATATAATTCGTGGAATTTGATATTTTATGGACAGTATATAATATATATTTGGTGAAATTTGATATTTTATGTACAGTATATAATATGAATTTGCTGTATTTTCATATTTTATGTATAGTATATAATATACATTTGGTGAAATTTGATATTTTATATACAGTATATCCAATATATTTGGTGAAATTTGATATTTTATGTACAGTATATAATATATATTTGGTGAAATTTTATATTTTATGTACAGTACATAATATATTTTTGGTGTACTTTCATTTTTTATGTACAGTATACAATATATATTTTTTGAAATTTGATATTATATGTACAGTATATAATATATATTTGGTGAAATTTGATATTTTATGGACAGTATATAATATTTATTTGGTGAAATTTGATATTTTATGTACAGTATATAATATACATTTATTGAAATTTCATATTTTATGTACAGTATATAATATATATTTGGTGTACTTTCATATTTCATATACAGTATATAGTATATATTTTCTGAAATTTGATATCTTATGTACAGTATATAATATATATTTGGTGAAATTTGATATTTCATGTACGGCATATAATATATATTTGTTGAAATTTGATATTTTATGTTCAGTATATAATATATATTTGCTGTATTTTCATATTTTATGTATGGTATATAATATATATTTGGTGAAATTTGATATTTTATACACAGCATATAATATATATTAGGTGAAATTTGATATTTTATGTACAGTGTATAATATATTTCTGGTGTACTTTCATACTTTATGAGGAGTATATAATATTTATTTTTTGAAATTTGATATTACATGTACAGTATATAATATATATTTGGTGAAATTTGATATTTTATGGACAGTATATAATACATATTTCGTGAAATTTGATATTTTATGTACAGCATATAATATATATTTGGTGTACTTTCATCTTTTATGTACAGTATGTATTATATATTTTATGAAATTTGATATTTTATGTACAGTATATAATATATATTTCTTGGAATTTGATATTTTATGGACAGTATATAATATATATTTGGTGAAATTTGATATTTTATGTACAGTATATATTATGTATTTGCTGTATTTTCATATTTTATGTATAGTATATAATATACATTTGGTGAAATTTGATATTTTATATACAGTATATCAAATATATTTGGTGAAATTTGATATTTTATGTACAGTATGTTATATATATTTGGTGTACTTTCATAATTTATGTACAATACATATTATATATTTGGTTAAATTTGATATTTTGTGTACAGTATATAATATGCCTTTGGTGTACTTTCATATTTTATTTACAGTATATAATATATATTTGCTGTACTTTGATATTTTATGTAGAGTATATAATATATATTTGGTGTACTTTCATATTTTATGTACAGTAGATAACATATTTTCGGGGTACTTTCATATTTTATGTACAGTATACAATATATATTTGGTGAAATTTGATATTTTCTGTACTGTATATAATATATATTTGGTGAAATTTGATATTTTATGTACAGTATATAATATATTTTTGGTGTACTTTCATATTTTATGTAGAGTATATAATATATATTTTTTGAAATTTGATATTATATGTACAGTATATAACATATATTTGGTGAAATTTGATATTTTATGTACAGTATATAATATATATTTGGTGAAATTTGATATTTTATGTACAGTATATAATATATATTTGGTGTACTTTCATCTTTTATGTACAGTATGTAATATATATTTTTTGAAATTTGATATTTTGTGTACAGTATATAATATATATTTCGTGGAATTTGATATTTTATGGACAGTATATAATATATATTTGGTGAAAGTTGATATTTTATGTACTGTATATAATACGTATTTGCTGTATTTTCATAATTTATGTATAGTATATAATATACATTTGGTGAAATTTGATATTTTATATACAGTATATCAAATATATTTGGTGAAATTTGATATTTTATGTACAGTATATAATATATATTTGGTGAAATTTTATATTTTATGTACAGTATATAATATATTTTTGGTGTACTTTCATTTTTTATGTACAGTATACAATATATATTTTTTGAAATTTGATATTATATTTACAGTATATAATATATATTTTGCGACATTTGATATTTTATGGACAGTATATGATATATATTTGGTGAAATTTGATATTTTATGTACAGCATAAAATATATATTTGGTGTACTTTCATCTTTTATGTACAGTATGTAATATATATTTTTTGAAATTTGATATTTTATGTACAGTATATAATATATATTTCGTGGAATTTGATATTTTATGGACAGTATATAATATATATATGGTGAAATTTGATATTTTATGTACAGTATATAATATGTATTTGCTGTATTTTCATATTTTATGTATAGTATATAACATACATTTGGTGAAATTTGATATTTTATATACAGTATATCAAATATATTTGGTGAAATTTGATATTTTATGTACAGTATGTTATATATATTTGGTGTACTTTCATAATTTATGTACAATACATATTATATATTTGGTTAAATTTGATATTTTGTGTACAGTATATAATATGCCTTTGGTGTACTTTCATATTATATTTACAGTATATAATATATATTTGCTGTACTTTGATATTTTATGGAGAGTATATAATATATATTTGGTGTACTTTCATATTTTATGTACAGTAGATAACATATTTTTGGGGTACTTTCATATTTTATGTACAGTATACAATATATATTTGGTGAAATTTGATATTTTCTGTACTGTATATGATATATATTTGGTGAAATTTGATATTTTATGTACAGTATATAATATATATTTGGTGTACTTTCATCTTTTATGTACAGTATGTAATATATATTTTTTGAAATTTGATATTTTATGTACAGTATATAATATATATTTGGTGAAATTTGATATTTTTTGGACAGTATATAATATATATTTGGAGAAATTTGATATTTTATGTACAGTATATAATATGTATTTGCTGTATTTTCATATTTTATGTATACTATATAATATACACTTGGTGAAATTTGATATTTTATATACAGTATATCAAATATATTTGGTGAAATTTGTTATTTTATGTACAGTATATAATATATATTTGGTGTAATTTTATATTTTATGTACAGTATATAATATGTATTTGCTGTATTTTCATATTTTATGTATAGTATATAATATACATTTGGTGAAATTTGATATTTTATATACAGTATATCAAATATATTTGGTGAAATTTGATATTTTATGTACAGTATGATATATATATTTGGTGAACTTTCATAATTTATGTACAATATATATTATATATTTGGTTAAATTTGATATTTTGTGTACAGTATATAATATGCATTTGGTGTACTTTCATATTTTATTTACAGTATATAATATATATTTGCTGTAGTTTGATATTTTATGTAGAGTATATAATATAAATTTGGTGTACTTTCATATTTTATGTACAGTAGATAACATATTTTTGGGGTACTTTCATATCTTATGTACAGTACACAATATATATTTGGTGAAATTTGATATTTTATGTACAGTATATAATATATTTCTGGTGTACTTTCATATTTTATGAACAGTATATAATATATATTTTTTGAAATTTGATATTATATGTACAGTATATAATATGTATTTGGTGAAATTTGATATTTTATGGACAGTATATAATATATATTTGGTGAAATTTGATATTTTATGTACAGCATATAATATATATTTGGTGTACTTTCATCTTTTATGTACAGTATGTAATATATATTTTTTGAAATATGATATTATATGTACAGTATATAATATATATTTCGTGAAATTTGATATTTTATGGACAGTATATAATATATATTTGGTGAAATTTGATATTTTATGTACAGTATATAATATGTATTTGCTGTATTTTCATATTTTATGTATAGTATATAATATACATTTGGTGAAATTTCATATTTTATATACAGTATATCAAATATTTTTGGCTGAAATTTGATATTTTATGTACAGTATGATATATATATTTGGTGTACTTTCATAATTTATGTACAATACATATTATATATTTGGTTAAATTTGATATTTTGTGTACAGTATATAATATGCCTTTGGTGTACTTTCATATTTTATTTACAGTATATAATATATATTTGCTGTACTTTGATATTTTATGTAGAGTATATAATATATATTTGGTGTACTTTCATATTCTATGTACAGTAGATAACATATTTTTGGGGAACTTTCATATTTTATGTACAGTGTACAATATATATTTGGTGAAATTTGATATTTTCTGTACTGTATATAATATATATTTGGTGAAATTTGATATTTTATGTACAGTATATAATATATTTTTGGTGTACTTTCATATTTTATGTAGAGTATATAATATATATTTTTTGAAATTTGATATTACATGTACAGTATATAACATATATTTGGTGAAATTTGATATTTTATGGACAGTATATAATATATATTTGTTGAAATTTGATATTTTATGTACAGTATATAATATATATTTGGTGTACTTTCATCTTTTATGTACAGTATGTAATATATATTTTTTGAAATTTGATATTTTGTGTACAGTATATAATATATATTTCGTGGAATTTGATATTTTATGGACAGTATATAATATATATTTGGTGAAAGTTGATATTTTATGTACTGTATATAATACGTATTTGCTGTATTTTCATAATTTATGTATAGTATATAATATACATTTGGTGAAATTTGATATTTTATATACTGTATATCAAATATATTTGGTGAAATTTGACATTTTATGTACAGTATATAATATATATTTGGTGAAATTTTATATTTTATGTACAGTATATAATATATTTTTGGAGTACTTTCATTTTTTATGTACAGTATACAATATATATTTTTTGAAATTTGATATTATATTTACAGTATATAATATATATTTTGCGACATTTGATATTTTATGGACAGTATATGATATATATTTGGTGAAATTTGATATTTTATGTACAGCATAAAATATATATTTGGTGTACTTTCATCTTTTATGTACAGTATGTAATATATATTTTTTGAAATTTGATATTTTATGTACAGTATATAATATATATTTCGTGGAATTTGATATTTTATGGACAGTATATAATATATATATGGTGAAATTTGATATTTTATGTACAGTATATAATATGTATTTGCTGTATTTTCATATTTTATGTATAGTATATAACATACATTTGGTGAAATTTGATATTTTATATACAGTATATCAAATATATTTGGTGAAATTTGATATTTTATGTACAGTATGTTATATATATTTGGTGTACTTTCATAATTTATGTACAATACATATTATATATTTGGTTAAATTTGATATTTTGTGTACAGTATATAATATGCCTTTGGTGTACTTTCATATTTTATTTACAGTATATAATATATATTTGCTGTACTTTGATATTTTATGTAGAGTATATAATATATATTTGGTGTACTTTCATATTCTATGTACAGTAGATAACATATTTTTGGGGAACTTTCATATTTTATGTACAGTGTACAATATATATTTGGTGAAATTTGATATTTTCTGTACTGTATATAATATATATTTGGTGAAATTTGATATTTTATGTACAGTATATAATATATTTTTGGTGTACTTTCATATTTTATGTAGAGTATATAATATATATTTTTTGAAATTTGATATTACTTGTACAGTATATAACATATATTTGGTGAAATTTGATATTTTATGGACAGTATATAATATATATTTGTTGAAATTTGATATTTTATGTACAGTATATAATATATATTTGGTGTACTTTCATCTTTTATGTACAGTATGTAATATATATTTTTTGAAATTTGATATTTTATGTACAGTATATAATATATAATTCGTGGAATTTGATATTTTATGGACAGTATATAATATATATTTGGTGAAATTTGATATTTTATGTACAGTATATAATATGAATTTGCTGTATTTTCATATTTTATGTATAGTATATAATATACATTTGGTGAAATTTGATATTTTATATACAGTATATCCAATATATTTGGTGAAATTTGATATTTTATGTACAGTATATAATATATATTTGGTGAAATTTTATATTTTATGTACAGTACATAATATATTTTTGGTGTACTTTCATTTTTTATGTACAGTATACAATATATATTTTTTGAAATTTGATATTATATGTACAGTATATAATATATATTTGGTGAAATTTGATATTTTATGGACAGTATATAATATTTATTTGGTGAAATTTGATATTTTATGTACAGTATATAATATACATTTATTGAAATTTCATATTTTATGTACAGTATATAATATATATTTGGTGTACTTTCATATTTCATATACAGTATATAGTATATATTTTCTGAAATTTGATATCTTATGTACAGTATATAATATATATTTGGTGAAATTTGATATTTCATGTACGGCATATAATATATATTTGTTGAAATTTGATATTTTATGTTCAGTATATAATATATATTTGCTGTATTTTCATATTTTATGTATGGTATATAATATATATTTGGTGAAATTTGATATTTTATACACAGCATATAATATATATTAGGTGAAATTTGATATTTTATGTACAGTGTATAATATATTTCTGGTGTACTTTCATACTTTATGAGGAGTATATAATATTTATTTTTTGAAATTTGATATTACATGTACAGTATATAATATATATTTGGTGAAATTTGATATTTTATGGACAGTATATAATACATATTTCGTGAAATTTGATATTTTATGTACAGCATATAATATATATTTGGTGTACTTTCATCTTTTATGTACAGTATGTATTATATATTTTATGAAATTTGATATTTTATGTACAGTATATAATATATATTTCTTGGAATTTGATATTTTATGGACAGTATATAATATATATTTGGTGAAATTTGATATTTTATGTACAGTATATATTATGTATTTGCTGTATTTTCATATTTTATGTATAGTATATAATATACATTTGGTGAAATTTGATATTTTATATACAGTATATCAAATATATTTGGTGAAATTTGATATTTTATGTACAGTATGTTATATATATTTGGTGTACTTTCATAATTTATGTACAATACATATTATATATTTGGTTAAATTTGATATTTTGTGTACAGTATATAATATGCCTTTGGTGTACTTTCATATTTTATTTACAGTATATAATATATATTTGCTGTACTTTGATATTTTATGTAGAGTATATAATATATATTTGGTGTACTTTCATATTTTATGTACAGTAGATAACATATTTTCGGGGTACTTTCATATTTTATGTACAGTATACAATATATATTTGGTGAAATTTGATATTTTCTGTACTGTATATAATATATATTTGGTGAAATTTGATATTTTATGTACAGTATATAATATATTTTTGGTGTACTTTCATATTTTATGTAGAGTATATAATATATATTTTTTGAAATTTGATATTATATGTACAGTATATAACATATATTTGGTGAAATTTGATATTTTATGTACAGTATATAATATATATTTGGTGAAATTTGATATTTTATGTACAGTATATAATATATATTTGGTGTACTTTCATCTTTTATGTACAGTATGTAATATATATTTTTTGAAATTTGATATTTTGTGTACAGTATATAATATATATTTCGTGGAATTTGATATTTTATGGACAGTATATAATATATATTTGGTGAAAGTTGATATTTTATGTACTGTATATAATACGTATTTGCTGTATTTTCATAATTTATGTATAGTATATAATATACATTTGGTGAAATTTGATATTTTATATACAGTATATCAAATATATTTGGTGAAATTTGATATTTTATGTACAGTATATAATATATATTTGGTGAAATTTTATATTTTATGTACAGTATATAATATATTTTTGGTGTACTTTCATTTTTTATGTACAGTATACAATATATATTTTTTGAAATTTGATATTATATTTACAGTATATAATATATATTTTGCGACATTTGATATTTTATGGACAGTATATGATATATATTTGGTGAAATTTGATATTTTATGTACAGCATAAAATATATATTTGGTGTACTTTCATCTTTTATGTACAGTATGTAATATATATTTTTTGAAATTTGATATTTTATGTACAGTATATAATATATATTTCGTGGAATTTGATATTTTATGGACAGTATATAATATATATATGGTGAAATTTGATATTTTATGTACAGTATATAATATGTATTTGCTGTATTTTCATATTTTATGTATAGTATATAACATACATTTGGTGAAATTTGATATTTTATATACAGTATATCTAATATATTTGGTGAAATTTGATATTTTATGTACAGTATGTTATATATATTTGGTGTACTTTCATAATTTATGTACAATACATATTATATATTTGGTTAAATTTGATATTTTGTGTACAGTATATAATATGCCTTTGGTGTACTTTCATATTATATTTACAGTATATAATATATATTTGCTGTACTTTGATATTTTATGGAGAGTATATAATATATATTTGGTGTACTTTCATATTTTATGTACAGTAGATAACATATTTTTGGGGTACTTTCATATTTTATGTACAGTATACAATATATATTTGGTGAAATTTGATATTTTCTGTACTGTATATGATATATATTTGGTGAAATTTGATATTTTATGTACAGTATATAATATATATTTGGTGTACTTTCATCTTTTATGTACAGTATGTAATATATATTTTTTGAAATTTGATATTTTATGTACAGTATATAATATATATTTGGTGAAATTTGATATTTTTTGGACAGTATATAATATATATTTGGAGAAATTTGATATTTTATGTACAGTATATAATATGTATTTGCTGTATTTTCATATTTTATGTATACTATATAATATACACTTGGTGAAATTTGATATTTTATATACAGTATATCAAATATATTTGGTGAAATTTGTTATTTTATGTACAGTATATAATATATATTTGGTGTAATTTTATATTTTATGTACAGTATATAATATGTATTTGCTGTATTTTCATATTTTATGTATAGTATATAATATACATTTGGTGAAATTTGATATTTTATATACAGTATATCAAATATATTTGGTGAAATTTGATATTTTATGTACAGTATGATATATATATTTGGTGAACTTTCATAATTTATGTACAATATATATTATATATTTGGTTAAATTTGATATTTTGTGTACAGTATATAATATGCATTTGGTGTACTTTCATATTTTATTTACAGTATATAATATATATTTGCTGTAGTTTGATATTTTATGTAGAGTATATAATATAAATTTGGTGTACTTTCATATTTTATGTACAGTAGATAACATATTTTTGGGGTACTTTCATATCTTATGTACAGTACACAATATATATTTGGTGAAATTTGATATTTTATGTACAGTATATAATATATTTCTGGTGTACTTTCATATTTTATGAACAGTATATAATATATATTTTTTGAAATTTGATATTATATGTACAGTATATAATATGTATTTGGTGAAATTTGATATTTTATGGACAGTATATAATATATATTTGGTGAAATTTGATATTTTATGTACAGCATATAATATATATTTGGTGTACTTTCATCTTTTATGTACAGTATGTAATATATATTTTTTGAAATATGATATTATATGTACAGTATATAATATATATTTCGTGAAATTTGATATTTTATGGACAGTATATAATATATATTTGGTGAAATTTGATATTTTATGTACAGTATATAATATGTATTTGCTGTATTTTCATATTTTATGTATAGTATATAATATACATTTGGTGAAATTTCATATTTTATATACAGTATATCAAATATTTTTGGCTGAAATTTGATATTTTATGTACAGTATGATATATATATTTGGTGTACTTTCATAATTTATGTACAATACATATTATATATTTGGTTAAATTTGATATTTTGTGTACAGTATATAATATGCCTTTGGTGTACTTTCATATTTTATTTACAGTATATAATATATATTTGCTGTACTTTGATATTTTATGTAGAGTATATAATATATATTTGGTGTACTTTCATATTCTATGTACAGTAGATAACATATTTTTGGGGAACTTTCATATTTTATGTACAGTGTACAATATATATTTGGTGAAATTTGATATTTTCTGTACTGTATATAATATATATTTGGTGAAATTTGATATTTTATGTACAGTATATAATATATTTTTGGTGTACTTTCATATTTTATGTAGAGTATATAATATATATTTTTTGAAATTTGATATTACATGTACAGTATATAACATATATTTGGTGAAATTTGATATTTTATGGACAGTATATAATATATATTTGTTGAAATTTGATATTTTATGTACAGTATATAATATATATTTGGTGTACTTTCATCTTTTATGTACAGTATGTAATATATATTTTTTGAAATTTGATATTTTATGTACAGTATATAATATATATTTCGTGGAATTTGATATTTTATGGACAGTATATAATATATATTTGGTGTAATTTGATATTTTATGTACAGTATATAATATGAATTTGCTGTATTTTCATATTTTATGTATAGTATATAATATACATTTGGTGAAATTTGATATTTTATATACAGTATATCAAATATATTTGGTGAAATTTGATATTTTATGTACAGTATATAATATATATTTGGTGAAATTTTATATTTTATGTACAGTACATAATATATTTTTGGTGTACTTTCATTTTTTATGTACAGTATACAATATATATTTTTTGAAATTTGATATTATATGTACAGTATATAATATATATTTGGTGAAATTTGATATTTTATGGACAGTATATAATATTTATTTGGTGAAATTTGATATTTTATGTACAGTATATAATATACATTTATTGAAATTTCATATTTTATGTACAGTATATAATATATATTTGGTGTACTTTCATATTTCATATACAGTATATAGTATATATTTTCTGAAATTTGATATCTTATGTACAGTATATAATATATATTTGGTGAAATTTGATATTTCATGTACGGCATATAATATATATTTGTTGAAATTTGATATTTTATGTTCAGTATATAATATATATTTGCTGTATTTTCATATTTTATGTATGGTATATAATATATATTTGGTGAAAGTTGATATTTTATACACAGCATATAATATATATTAGGTGAAATTTGATATTTTATGTACAGTGTATAATATATTTCTGGTGTACTTTCATATTTTATGAGGAGTATATAATATTTATTTTTTGAAATTTGATATTACATGTACAGTATATAATATATATTTGGTGAAATTTGATATTTTATGGACAGTATATAATACATATTTCGTGAAATTTGATATTTTATGTACAGCATATAATATATATTTGGTGTACTTTCATCTTTTATGTACAGTATGTATTATATATTTTATGAAATTTGATATTTTATGTACAGTATATAATATATATTTCGTGGAATTTGATATTTTATGGACAGTATATAATATATATTTGGTGAAATTTGATATTTTATGTACAGTATATAATATGTATTTGCTGTATTTTCATATTTTATGTATAGTATATAATATACATTTGGTGAAATTTGATATTTTATATACAGTATATCAAATATATTTGGTGAAATTTGATATTTTATGTACAGTATGTTATATATATTTGGTGTACTTTCATAATTTATGTACAATACATATTATATATTTGGTTAAATTTGATATTTTGTGTACAGTATATAATATGCCTTTGGTGTACTTTCATATTTTATTTACAGTATATAATATACATTTGCTGTACTTTGATATTTTATGTAGAGTATATAATATATATTTGGTGTACTTTCATATTTTATGTACAGTAGATAACATATTTTTGGGGTACTTTCATATTTTATGTACAGTATACAATATATATTTGGTGAAATTTGATATTTTCTGTACTGTATATAATATATATTTGGTGAAATTTGATATTTTATGTACAGTATATAATATATTTTTGGTGTACTTTCATATTTTATGTAGAGTATATAATATATATTTTTTGAAATTTGATATTATATGTACAGTATATAACATATATTTGGTGAAATTTGATATTTTATGTACAGTATATAATATATATTTGGTGAAATTTGATATTTTATGTACAGTATATAATATATATTTGGTGTACTTTCATATTTTATGTACAGTATGTAATATATATTTTTTGAAATTTGATATTTTGTGTACAGTATATAATATATATTTCGTGGAATTTGATATTTTATGGACAGTATATAATATATATTTGGTGAAAGTTGATATTTTATGTACTGTATATAATACGTATTTGCTGTATTTTCATAATTTATGTATAGTATATAATATACATTTGGTGAAATTTGATATTTTATATACAGTATATCAAATATATTTGGTGAAATTTGATATTTTATGTACAGTATATAATATATATTTGGTGAAATTTTATATTTTATGTACAGTATATAATATATTTTTGGTGTACTTTCATTTTTTATGTACAGTATACAATATATATTTTTTGAAATTTGATATTATATTTACAGTATATAATATATATTTTGCGACATTTGATATTTTATGGACAGTATATGATATATATTTGGTGAAATTTGATATTTTATGTACAGCATAAAATATATATTTGGTGTACTTTCATCTTTTATGTACAGTATGTAATATATATTTTTTGAAATTTGATATTTTATGTACAGTATATAATATATATTTCGTGGAATTTGATATTTTATGGACAGTATATAATATATATATGGTGAAATTTGATATTTTATGTACAGTATATAATATGTATTTGCTGTATTTTCATATTTTATGTATAGTATATAACATACATTTGGTGAAATTTGATATTTTATATACAGTATATCAAATATATTTGGTGAAATTTGATATTTTATGTACAGTATGTTATATATATTTGGTGTACTTTCATAATTTATGTACAATACATATTATATATTTGGTTAAATTTGATATTTTGTGTACAGTATATAATATGCCTTTGGTGTACTTTCATATTTTATTTACAGTATATAATATATATTTGCTGTACTTTGATATTTTATGTAGAGTATATAATATATATTTGGTGTACTTTCATATTTTATGTACAGTAGATAACATATTTTTGGGGTACTTTCATATTTTATGTACAGTATACAATATATATTTGGTGAAATTTGATATTTTCTGTACTGTATATGATATATATTTGGTGAAATTTGATATTTTATGTACAGTATATAATATATTTTTGGTGTACTTTCATATTTTATGTAGAGTATATAATATATATTTTTTGAAATTTGATATTACATGTAGAGTATATAACATATATTTGGTGAAATTTGATATTTTATGGACCGTATATAATATATATTTGGTGAAATTTGATATTTTATGTACAGTATATAATATATATTTTTTGAAATTTGATATAATATGTACAGTATATAATATATATTTGGTGAAATTTGATATTTTATGGACAGTATATAATATATATTTGGTGAACTTTGATATTTTATGTACAGCATATAATATATATTTGGTGTACTTTCATCTTTTATGTACAGTATGTAATATATATTTTTTGAAATTTGATATTATATGTACAGTATATAATATATATTTCATGAAATTTGATATTTTATGAAGAGTATATAATATATATTTGGTGAAATTTGATATTTTATGTACAGTATATAATATGTATTTGCTGTATTTTCATATTTTATGTATAGTATATAACATACATTTGGTGAAATTTGATATTTTTTATACAGTATATCAAATATATTTGGTGAAATTTCATATTTTATGTATAGTATGATATATATATTTGGTGTACTTTCGTAATTTATGTACAATACATATTATATATTTGGTTAAATTTGATATTTTGTGTATAGTATATAATATGCCTTTGGTGTACTTTCATATTTTATTTACAGTATATAACATATATTTGCTGTACTTTGATATTTTATGTAGAGTATATAATATATATTTGGTGTACTTTCATATTTTATGTACAGTAGATAACATATTTTTGGGGTACTTTCATATTTTATGTACAGTCTACAATATATATTTGGTGAAATTTTATATTTTCTGTACTGTATATAATATATATTTGGTGAAATTTGATATTTTATGTACAGTATATAATATATTTTTGGTGTACTTTCATATTTTATGTAGAGTATATAATATATATTTTTTGAAATTTGATATTATATGTACAGTATATAATATATATTTGGTGAAATTTGATATTTTATGGACAGTATATAATATATATTTGGTGTACTTTCATCTTGTATGTACAGTATGTAATATATATTTTTTGAAATTTGATATTTTATGTACAGTATATAATATATATTTCGTGGAATTTGATATTTTATGGACAGTATATAATATATATTTGGTGAAATTTGATATTTTATGTACAGTATATAATATGTATTTGCTGTATTTTCATATTTTATGTATAGTATATAATATACATTTGGTGAAATTTGATATTTTATATACAGTATATCCAATATATTTGGTGAAATTTGATATTTTATGTACAGTATATAATATATATTTGGTGAAATTTTATATTTTATGTACAGTACATAATATATTTTTGGTGTACTTTCATTTTTTATGTACAGTATACAATATATATTTTTTGAAATTCGATATTATATGTACAGTATATAATATATATTTGGTGAAATTTGATATTTTATGGACAGTATATAATATTTATTTGGTGAAATTTGATATTTTATGTACAGTATATAATATACATTTATTGAAATTTCATATTTTATGTACAGTATATAATATATATTTGGTGTACTTTCATATTTTATATACAGTATATAGTATATATTTTCTGAAATTTGATATTTTATGTACAGTATAAAATATATATTTGGTAAAATTTGATATTTCATGTATGGCATATAATATATAATTGTTGAAATTTGATATTTTATGTACAGTATATAATATATATTTGCTGTATTTTCATATTTTATGTATGGTATATAATATATATTTGGTGAAATTTGATATTTTATGTACAGTATATAATATGTATTTGCTGTATTTTCGTATTTTATGTATAGCATATAATATACATTTGGTGAAATTTGATATTTTATATACAGTATATCACATATATATGGTGAAATTTGATATTTTATGTACAGTATGATACATATATTTGGTGTACTTTCATAATTTATGTACAATATATATTATATATTTGGTTAAATTTGATATTTTGTGTACAGTATATAATATGCATTTGGTGTACTTTCATATTTTATTTACAGTATATAATATATATTTGCTGTAGTTTGATATTTTATGTAGAGTATATAATATAAATTTGGTGTACTTTCATATTTTATGTACAGTAGATAACATATTTTTGGGGTACTTTCATATCTTATGTACAGTATACAATATATATTTGGTGAAATTTGATATTTTATGTACAGTATATAATATATTTCTGGTGTACTTTCATATTTTATGAACAGTATATAATATATATTTTTTGAAATTTGATATAATATGTACAGTATATAATATATATTTGGTGAAATTTGATATTTTATGGACAGTATATAATATATATTTGGTGAACTTTGATATTTTATGTACAGCATATAATATATATTTGGTGTACTTTCATCTTTTATGTACAGTATGTAATATATATTTTTTGGAATTTTATATTATATGTACAGTATATAATATATATTTCATGAAATTTGATATTTTATGAAGAGTATATAATATATATTTGGTGAAATTTGATATTTTATCTACAGTATATAATATGTATTTGCTGTATTTTCATATTTTATGTATAGTATATAACATACATTTGGTGAAATTTGATATTTTTTATACAGTATATCAAATATATTTGGTGAAATTTCATATTTTATGTATAGTATGATATATATATTTGGTGTACTTTCGTAATTTATGTACAATACATATTATATATTTGGTTAAATTTGATATTTTGTGTATAGTATATAATATGCCTTTGGTGTACTTTCATATTTTATTTACAGTATATAACATATATTTGCTGTACTTTGATATTTTATGTAGAGTATATAATATATATTTGGTGTACTTTCATATTTTATGTACAGTAGATAACATATTTTTGGGGTACTTTCATATTTTATGTACAGTCTACAATATATATTTGGTGAAATTTTATATTTTCTGTACTGTATATAATATATATTTGGTGAAATTTGATATTTTATGTACAGTATATAATATATTTTTGGTGTACTTTCATATTTTATGTAGAGTATATAATATATATTTTTTGAAATTTGATATTATATGTACAGTATATAATATATATTTGGTGAAATTTGATATTTTATGGACAGTATATAATATATATTTGGTGAAATTTGATATTTTATGTACAGCATATAATATATATTTGGTGTACTTTCATCTTTTATGTACAGTATGTAATATATATTTTTTGAAATTTGATATTTTATGTACAGTATATAATATATATTTTGCGGAATTTGATATTTTATTGTCAGTATATAATATAAATTTGGTGAAATTTGATATTTTATGTACAGTATATAATATGTATTTGCTGTATTTTCATATTTTATGTATAGTATATAATATACATTTGGTGAAATTTGATATTTTATATACAGTATATCCAATATATTTGGTGAAATTTGATATTTTATGTACAGTATGATATATATATTTGGTGTACTTTCATAATTTATGTACAATATATATTATATATTTGGTTAAATTTGATACTTTGTGTACAGTATATAATATGCATTTGGTGTACTTTCATATTTTATTTACAGTATATAATATATATTTGCTGTACTTTGATATTTTATGTAGAGTATATAATATAAATTTGGTGTACTTTCATATTTAATGTACAGTAGATAACATATTTTTGGTGTACTTTCATATTTTATGTACAGTAGATAACATATTTTTGGGGTACTTTCATATTTTATGTACAGTATACAATATATATTTGGTGAAATTTGATATTTTCTGTACTGTATATGATATATATTTGGTGAAATTTGATATTTTATGTACAGTATATAATATATTTTTGGTGTACTTTCATATTTTATGTAGAGTATATAAAATATATTATTTGAAATTTGATATTACATGTAGAGTATATAACATATATTTGGTGAAATTTGATATTTTATGGACCGTATATAATATATATTTGGTGAAATTTGATATTTTATGTACAGTATATAATATATATTTTTTGAAATTTGATATAATATGTACAGTATATAATATATATTTGGTGAAATTTGATATTTTATGGACAGTATATAATATATATTTGGTGAACTTTGATATTTTATGTACAGCATATAATATATATTTGGTGTACTTTCATCTTTTATGTACAGTATGTAATATATATTTTTTGAAATTTGATATTATATGTACAGTATATAATATATATTTCATGAAATTTGATATTTTATGAAGAGTATATAATATATATTTGGTGAAATTTGATATTTTATGTACAGTATATAATATGTATTTGCTGTATTTTCATATTTTATGTATAGTATATAACATACATTTGGTGAAATTTGATATTTTTTATACAGTATATCAAATATATTTGGTGAAATTTCATATTTTATGTATAGTATGATATATATATTTGGTGTACTTTCGTAATTTATGTACAATACATATTATATATTTGGTTAAATTTGATATTTTGTGTATAGTATATAATATGCCTTTGGTGTACTTTCATATTTTATTTACAGTATATAACATATATTTGCTGTACTTTGATATTTTATGTAGAGTATATAATATATATTTGGTGTACTTTCATATTTTATGTACAGTAGATAACATATTTTTGGGGTACTTTCATATTTTATGTACAGTCTACAATATATATTTGGTGAAATTTTATATTTTCTGTACTGTATATAATATATATTTGGTGAAATTTGATATTTTATGTACAGTATATAATATATTTCTGGTGTACTTTCATATTTTATGAACAGTATATAATATATATTTTTTGAAATTTGATATAATATGTACAGTATATAATATATATTTGGTGAAATTTGATATTTTATGGACAGTATATAATATATATTTGGTGAACTTTGATATTTTATGTACAGCATATAATATATATTTGGTGTACTTTCATCTTTTATGTACAGTATGTAATATATATTTTTTGGAATTTGATATTATATGTACAGTATATAATATATATTTCATGAAATTTGATATTTTATGAAGAGTATATAATATATATTTGGTGAAATTTGATATTTTATCTACAGTATATAATATGTATTTGCTGTATTTTCATATTTTATGTATAGTATATAACATACATTTGGTGAAATTTGATATTTTTTATACAGTATATCAAATATATTTGGTGAAATTTCATATTTTATGTATAGTATGATATATATATTTGGTGTACTTTCGTAATTTATGTACAATACATATTATATATTTGGTTAAATTTGATATTTTGTGTATAGTATATAATATGCCTTTGGTGTACTTTCATATTTTATTTACAGTATATAACATATATTTGCTGTACTTTGATATTTTATGTAGAGTATATAATATATATTTGGTGTACTTTCATATTTTATGTACAGTAGATAACATATTTTTGGGGTACTTTCATATTTTATGTACAGTCTACAATATATATTTGGTGAAATTTTATATTTTCTGTACTGTATATAATATATATTTGGTGAAATTTGATATTTTATGTACAGTATATAATATATTTTTGGTGTACTTTCATATTTTATGTAGAGTATATAATATATATTTTATGAAATTTGATATTATATGTACAGTATATAATATATATTTGGTGAAATTTGATATTTTATGGACAGTATATAATATATATTTGGTGAAATTTGATATTTTATGTACAGCATATAATATATATTTGGTGTACTTTCATCATTTATGTACAGTATGTAATATATATTTTTTGAAATTTGATATTTTATGTACAGTATATAATATATATTTTGCGGAATTTGATATTTTATTGTCAGTATATAATATAAATTTGGTGAAATTTGATATTTTATGTACAGTATATAATATGTATTTGCTGTATTTTCATATTTTATGTATAGTATATAATATACATTTGGTGAAATTTGATATTTTATATACAGTATATCCAATATATTTGGTGAAATTTGATATTTTATGTACAGTATGATATATATATTTGGTGTACTTTCATAATTTATGTACAATATATATTATATATTTGGTTAAATTTGATACTTTGTGTACAGTATATAATATGCATTTGGTGTACTTTCATATTTTATTTACAGTATATAATATATATTTGCTGTACTTTGATATTTTATGTAGAGTATATAATATAAATTTGGTGTACTTTCATATTTAATGTACAGTAGATAACATATTTTTGGTGTACTTTCATATTTTATGTACAGTAGATAACATATTTTTGGGGTACTTTCATATTTTATGTACAGTATACAATATATATTTGGTGAAATTTGATATTTTCTGTACTGTATATGATATATATTTGGTGAAATTTGATATTTTATGTACAGTATATAATATATTTTTGGTGTACTTTCATATTTTATGTAGAGTATATAATATATATTTTTTGAAATTTGATATTACATGTAGAGTATATAACATATATTTGGTGAAATTTGATATTTTATGGACCGTATATAATATATATTTGGTGAAATTTGATATTTTATGTACAGTATATAATATATATTTTTTGAAATTTGATATAATATGTACAGTATATAATATATATTTGGTGAAATTTGATATTTTATGGACAGTATATAATATATATTTGGTGAACTTTGATATTTTATGTACAGCATATAATATATATTTGGTGTACTTTCATCTTTTATGTACAGTATGTAATATATATTTTTTGAAATTTGATATTATATGTACAGTATATAATATATATTTCATGAAATTTGATATTTTATGAAGAGTATATAATATATATTTGGTGAAATTTGATATTTTATCTACAGTATATAATATGTATTTGCTGTATTTTCATATTTTATGTATAGTATATAACATACATTTGGTGAAATTTGATATTTTTTATACAGTATATCAAATATATTTGGTGAAATTTCATATTTTATGTATAGTATGATATATATATTTGGTGTACTTTCGTAATTTATGTACAATACATATTATATATTTGGTTAAATTTGATATTTTGTGTATAGTATATAATATGCCTTTGGTGTACTTTCATATTTTATTTACAGTATATAACATATATTTGCTGTACTTTGATATTTTATGTAGAGTATATAATATATATTTGGTGTACTTTCATATTTTATGTACAGTAGATAACATATTTTTGGGGTACTTTCATATTTTATGTACAGTCTACAATATATATTTGGTGAAATTTTATATTTTCTGTACTGTATATAATATATATTTGGTGAAATTTGATATTTTATGTACAGTATATAATATATTTTTGGTGTACTTTCATATTTTATGTAGAGTATATAATATATATTTTTTGAAATTTGATATTATATGTACAGTATATAATATATATTTGGTGAAATTTGATATTTTATGGACAGTATATAATATATATTTGGTGTACTTTCATCTTGTATGTACAGTATGTAATATATATTTTTTGAAATTTGATATTTTATGTACAGTATATAATATATATTTCGTGGAATTTGATATTTTATGGACAGTATATAATATATATTTGGTGAAATTTGATATTTTATGTACAGTATATAATATGTATTTGCTGTATTTTCATATTTTATGTATAGTATATAATATACATTTGGTGAAATTTGATATTTTATATACAGTATATCCAATATATTTGGTGAAATTTGATATTTTATGTACAGTATATAATATATATTTGGTGAAATTTTATATTTTATGTACAGTACATAATATATTTTTGGTGTACTTTCATTTTTTATGTACAGTATACAATATATATTTTTTGAAATTCGATATTATATGTACAGTATATAATATATATTTGGTGAAATTTGATATTTTATGGACAGTATATAATATTTATTTGGTGAAATTTGATATTTTATGTACAGTATATAATATACATTTATTGAAATTTCATATTTTATGTACAGTATATAATATATATTTGGTGTACTTTCATATTTTATATACAGTATATAGTATATATTTTCTGAAATTTGATATTTTATGTACAGTATAAAATATATATTTGGTGAAATTTGATATTTCATGTATGGCATATAATATATAATTGTTGAAATTTGATATTTTATGTACAGTGTATAATATATATTTGCTGTATTTTCATATTTTATGTATGGTATATAATATATATTTGGTGAAATTTGATATTTTATGTACAGTATATAATATGTATTTGCTGTATTTTCGTATTTTATGTATAGCATATAATATACATTTGGTGAAATTTGATATTTTATATACAGTATATCACATATATATGGTGAAATTTGATATTTTATGTACAGTATGATACATATATTTGGTGTACTTTCATAATTTATGTACAATATATATTATATATTTGGTTAAATTTGATATTTTGTGTACAGTATATAATATGCATTTGGTGTACTTTCATATTTTATTTACAGTATATAATATATATTTGCTGTAGTTTGATATTTTATGTAGAGTATATAATATAAATTTGATGTACTTTCATATTTTATGTACAGTAGATAACATATTTTTGGGGTACTTTCATATCTTATGTACAGTATACAATATATATTTGGTGAAATTTGATATTTTATGTACAGTATATAATATATTTCTGGTGTACTTTCATATTTTATGAACAGTATATAATATATATTTTTTGAAATTTGATATAATATGTACAGTATATAATATATATTTGGTGAAATTTGATATTTTATGGACAGTATATAATATATATTTGGTGAACTTTGATATTTTATGTACAGCATATAATATATATTTGGTGTACTTTCATCTTTTATGTACAGTATGTAATATATATTTTTTGGAATTTGATATTATATGTACAGTATATAATATATATTTCATGAAATTTGATATTTTATGAAGAGTATATAATATATATTTGGTGAAATTTGATATTTTATCTACAGTATATAATATGTATTTGCTGTATTTTCATATTTTATGTATAGTATATAACATACATTTGGTGAAATTTGATATTTTTTATACAGTATATCAAATATATTTGGTGAAATTTCATATTTTATGTATAGTATGATATATATATTTGGTGTACTTTCGTAATTTATGTACAATACATATTATATATTTGGTTAAATTTGATATTTTGTGTATAGTATATAATATGCCTTTGGTGTACTTTCATATTTTATTTACAGTATATAACATATATTTGCTGTACTTTGATATTTTATGTAGAGTATATAATATATATTTGGTGTACTTTCATATTTTATGTACAGTAGATAACATATTTTTGGGGTACTTTCATATTTTATGTACAGTCTACAATATATATTTGGTGAAATTTTATATTTTCTGTACTGTATATAATATATATTTGGTGAAATTTGATATTTTATGTACAGTATATAATATATTTTTGGTGTACTTTCATATTTTATGTAGAGTATATAGTATATATTTTTTGAAATTTGATATTATATGTACAGTATATAATATATATTTGGTGAAATTTGATATTTTATGGACAGTATATAATATATATTTGGTGAAATTTGATATTTTATGTACAGCATATAATATATATTTGGTGTACTTTCATCTTTTATGTACAGTATGTAATATATATTTTTTGAAATTTGATATTTTATGTACAGTATATAATATATATTTTGCGGAATTTGATATTTTATTGTCAGTATATAATATAAATTTGGTGAAATTTGATATTTTATGTACAGTATATAATATGTATTTGCTGTATTTTCATATTTTATGTATAGTATATAATATACATTTGGTGAAATTTGATATTTTATATACAGTATATCCAATATATTTGGTGAAATTTGATATTTTATGTACAGTATGATATATATATTTGGTGTACTTTCATAATTTATGTACAATATATATTATATATTTGGTTAAATTTGATACTTTGTGTACAGTATATAATATGCATTTGGTGTACTTTCATATTTTATTTACAGTATATAATATATATTTGCTGTACTTTGATATTTTATGTAGAGTATATAATATAAATTTGGTGTACTTTCATATTTAATGTACAGTAGATAACATATTTTTGGGGTACTTTCATATTTTATGTACAGTATACAATATATATTTGGTGAAATTTGATATTTTATGTACAGTATATAATATATATTTGGTGAAATTTGATATTTTATGTACAGTATATAATATATTTTTGGTGTACTTTCATATTTTATGTACAGTATATAATATATATTTTTTGAAATTTGATATTATATGTACAGTATATAATATATATTTGGTGAAATTTCATATTTTATGGACAGTATATAATATATATTTGGTGAAATTTGATATTTTATGTACAGTATATAATATGTATTTGCTGTATTTTCGTATTTTAAGTATAGTATATAATATACATTTGGTGAAATTTGATATTTTATATACAGTATATCAAATATATTTGGTGAAATTTGATATTTTACGTACAGTATGATACATATATTTGGTGTACTTTCATAATTTATGTACAATATATATTATATATTTGGTTAAATTTGATATTTTGTGTACAGTATATAATATGCATTTGGTGTACTTTCATATTTTATTTACAGTATATAATATATATTTGCTGTACTTTGATATTTTATGTAGAGTATATAATATAAATTTGGTGTACTTTCATTTTTTATGTACAGTAGATAACATATTTTTGGGGTACTTTCATATCTTATGTACAGTATACAATATATATTTGGTGAAATTTGATATTTTATGTACAGTATATAATATATTTCTGGTGTACTTTCATATTTTATGAACAGTATATAATATATATTTTTTGAAATTTGATATTATATGTACAGTATATAATATATATTTGGTGAAATTTGATATTTTATGGACAGTATATAATATATATTTGGTGAAATTTGATATTTTATGTACAGCATATAATATATATTTGGTGTACTTTCATCTTTTATGTACTGTATGTAATATATATTTTTTGAAATTTGATATTATATGTACAGTATATAATATATATTTTATGAAATTTGATATTTTATGGACAGTATATAATATATATTTGTTGAAATTTGATATTTTATGTACAGTATACAATATGTATTTGCTGTATTTTCATATTTTATGTATAGTATATAATATACATTTGGTGAAATTTGATATTTTATATACAGTATATCAAATATATTTGGTGAAATTTCATATTTTATGTACAGTATGATATGTATATTTGGTGTACTTTCATAATTTATGTACAATACATATTATATATTTGGTTAAATTTGATATTTTGTGTACAGTATATAATATGCCTTTGGTGTACTTTCATATTTTATTTACAGTATATAATATATATTTGCTGTACTTTGATATTTTATGTAGAGTATATAATATATATTTGGTGTACTTTCATATTTTATGTACAGTAGATAACATATTTTTGGGATACTTTCATATTTTATGTACAGTCTACAATATATATTTGGTGAAATTTGATATTTTCTGTACTGTATATAATATATATTTGGTGAAATTTGATATTTTATGTACAGTATATAATATATTTTTGGTGTACTTTCATATTTTATGTAGAGTATATAATATATATTTTTTGAAATTTCATATTATATGTACAGTATATAATATATATTTGGTGAAATTTGATATTTTATGGACAGTATATAATATATATTTGGTGAAATTTGATATTTTATGTACAGCATATAATATATATTTGGTGTACTTTCATCTTTTATGTACAGTATGTAATATATATTTTTTGAAATTTGATATTTTATGTACAGTATATAATATATATTTCGTGGAATTTGATATTTTATGGACAGTATATAATATATATTTGGTGAAATTTGATATTTTATGTACAGTATATAATATGTATTTGCTGTATTTTCATATTTTATGTATAGCATATAATATACATTTGGTGAAATTCGATATTTTATATAGAGTATATCAAATATATTTGGTGAAATTTGATATTTTATGTACAGTATGTTATATATATTTGGTGTACTTTCATAATTTGTGTACAATATATATTATATATGTGGTTAAATTTGATATTTTGTGTACAGTATATAATATGCCTTTGGTGTACTTTCATATTTTATTTACAGTATATAATATATATTTGCTGTACTTTGATATTTTATGTAGAGTATATAATATATATTTGGTGTACTTTCATATTTTATGTACAGTAGATAACATATTTTTGTGGTACTTTCATATTTTATGTACAGTATACAATATATATTTGGTGAAATTTGATATTTTCTGTGCTGTATATAATATATATTTGGTGAAATTTGATATTTTATGTACAGTATATAATATATTTTTGGTGTACTTTCATATTTTATGTAGAGTATATAATATATATTTTTTGAAATTTCATATTATATGTACAGTATATAATATATATTTGGTGAAATTTGATATTTTATGGACAGTATATAATATATATTTGGTGAAATTTGATATTTTATGTACAGCATATAATATATATTTGGTGTACTTTCATCTTTTATGTACAGTATGTAATATATATTTTTTGAAATTTGATATTTTATGTACAGTATATAATATATATTTCGTGGAATTTGATATTTTATGGACAGTATATAATATATATTTGGTGAAATTTGATATTTTATGTACAGTATATAATATGTATTTGCTGTATTTTCATATTTTGTGTATAGTATATAATATACATTTGGTGAAATTTGATATTTTATATACAGTATATCAAATATATTTGGTGAAATTTGATATTTTATGTACAGTATGTTATATATATTTGGTGTACTTTCATAATTTATGTACAATATATATTATATATTTGGTTAAATTTGATATTTTGTGTACAGTATAAAATATGCCTTTGGTGTACTTTCATATTTTATTTACAGTATATAATATATATTTGCTGTACTTTGATATTTTATGTAGAGTATATAATATATATTTGGTGTACTTTCATATTTTATGTACAGTAGATAACATATTTTTGGGGTACTTTCATATTTTATGTACAGTATACAATATATATTTGGTGAAATTTGATATTTTCTGTACTCTATATAATATATATTTGGTGAAATTTGATATTTTATGTACAGTACATAATATATTTTTGCTGTACTTTCATATTTTATGTAGAGTATATAATATATATTTTTTGAAATTTGATATTATATGTACAGTATATAACATATATTTGGTGAAATTTGATATTTTATGGACAGTATATAATATATATTTGGTGAAATTTGATATTTTATGTACAGTATATAATATATATTTGGTGTACTTTCATCTTTTATGTACAGTATGTAATATATATTTTTTGAAATTTGATATTTTATATACAGTATATAATATATATTGCGTGGAATTTGATATTTTATGGACAGTATATAATATATATTTGGTGAAATTTGATATTTTATGTACAGTATATAATATGTATTTGCTGTATTTTCATATTTTATGTATAGTATATAATATACATTTGGTGAAATTTGATATTTTATATACAGTTTATCCAAAATATTTGGTGAAATTTGATATTTTATGGACAGTATATAATATATATTTGGTGAAATTTTATATTTTATGTACAGTATATAATATATTTTTGGTGTACTTTCATCTTTTATGTATAGTATACAATATATATTTTTTGAAATTTGATATTATATTTACAGTATATAATATATATTTGGTGAAATTTGATATTTTATGGACAGTATATGATATATATTTGGTGAAATTTGATATTTTATGTACAGCATATAACATATATTTGGTGTACTTTCATCTTTTATGTACAGTATGTAATATATATTTTTTGAAATTTGATATTTTATGCAGTATATAATATATATTTCGTGGAATTTGATATTTTATGGACAGTATATAATATATATTTGGTGAAATTTGATATTTTATGTACAGTATATAATATGTATTTGCTGTATTTTCATACTTTATGTATAGTATATAATATACATTTGGTGAAATTTGGTATTTTATATACAGTATATCAAATATATTTGGTGAAATTTGATATTTTATGTAAAGTATGTTATATATATTTCGTGTACTTTCATAATTTATGTACAATACATATTATATATGTGGTTAAATTTGATATTTTGTGTACAGTATATAATATGCCTTTGGTGTACTTTCATATTTTATGTACAGTATACAATATATATTTGGTGAAATTTGATATTTTCTGTACTCTATATAATATATATTTGGTGAAATTTGATATTTTATGTACAGTACATAATATATTTTTGCTGTACTTTCATATTTTATGTAGAGTATATAATATATATTTTTTGAAATTTGATATTATATGTACTGTATATAATATATATTTGGTGAAATTTGATATTTTATGTACAGTATATAATATATTTTTGGTGTACTTTCATATTTTATGTAGAGTATATAATATATATTTTTTGAAATTTCATATTATATGTACAGTATAAAATATATATTTGGTGAAATTTGATATTTTATGGACAGTATATAATATATATTTGGTGAAATTTGATATTTTATGTACAGCATATAATATATATTTGGTGTACTTTCATCTTTTATGTACAGTATGTAATATATATTTTTTGAAATTTGATATTTTATGTACAGTATATAATATATATTTCGTGGAATTTGATATTTTATGGACAGTATATAATATATATTTGGAGAAATTTGATATTTTATGTACAGTATATAATATGTATTTGCTGTATTTTCATATTTTATGTATAGTATATAATATACATTTGGTGAAATTTGATATTTTATATACAGTATATCAAATATATTTGGTGAAATTTGATATTTTATGTACAGTATGTTATATATATTTGGTGTACTTTCATAATTTATGTACAATATATATTATATATTTGGTTAAATTTGATATTTTGTGTACAGTATATAATATGCCTTTGGTGTACTTTCATATTTTATTTACAGTATATAATATATATTTGCTGTACTTTGATATTTTATGTAGGGTATATAATATATATTTGGTGTACTTTCATATTTTATGTACAGTAGATAACATATTTTTGGGGTACTTTCATATTTTATGTACAGTATACAATATATATTTGGTGAAATTTGATATTTTCTGTACTCTATATAATATATATTTGGTGAAATTTGATATTTTATGTACAGTACATAATATATTTTTGCTGTACTTTCATATTTTATGTAGAGTATATAATATATATTTTTTGAAATTTGATATTATATGTACTGTATATAATATATATTTGGTGAAATTTGATATTTTATGTACAGTATATAATATATTTTTGGTGTACTTTCATATTTTATGTAGAGTATATAATATATATTTTTTGAAATTTCATATTATATGTACAGTATATAATATATATTTGGTGAAATTTGATATTTTATGGACAGTATATAATATATATTTGGTGAAATTTGATATTTTATGTACAGCATATAATATATATTTGGTGTACTTTCATCTTTTATGTACAGTATGTAATATATATTTTTTGAAATTTGATATTTTATGTACAGTATATAATATATATTTCGTGGAATTTGATATTTTATGGACAGTATATAATATATATTTGGAGAAATTTGATATTTTATGTACAGTATATAATATGTATTTGCTGTATTTTCATATTTTATGTATAGTATATAATATACATTTGGTGAAATTTGATATTTTATATACAGTATATCAAATACATTTGGTGAAATTTGATATTTTATATACAGTTTATCCAATATATTTGGTGAAATTTGATATTTTCTGTACTGTATATAATATATATTTGGTGAAATTTGATATTTTATGTACAGTATATAATATATTTTTGGTGTACTTTCATGTTTTATGTATAGTATACAATATATATTTTTTGAAATTTCATATTATATGTACAGTATATAATATATATTTGGTGAAATTTGATATTTTATGGACAGTATATGATATATATTTGGTGAAATTTGATATTTTATGTACAGCATATAACATATATTTGGTGTACTTTCATCTTTTATGTACAGTATGTAATATATATTTTTTGAAATTTGATATTTTATGCAGTATATAATATATATTTCGTGGAATTTGATATTTTATGGACAGTATATAATATATATTTGGTGAAATTTGATATTTTATGTACAGTATATAATATGTATTTGCTGTATTTTCATACTTTATGTATAGTATATAATATACATTTGGTGAAATTTGGTATTTTATATACAGTATGTCAAATATATTTGGTGAAATTTGATATTTTATGTAAAGTATGTTATATATATTTCGTGTACTTTCATAATTTATGTACAATACATATTATATATGTGGTTAAATTTGATATTTTGTGTACAGTATATAATATGCCTTTGGTGTACTTTCATATTTTATTTACAGTATATAATATATATTTGCTGTACTTTGATATTTTATGTAGAGTATATAATATATATTTGGTGTACTTTCATATTTTATGTACAGTAGATAACATATTTTTGTGGTACTTTCATATTTTATGTACAGTATACAATATATATTTGGTGAAATTTGATATTTTCTGTACTGTATATAATATATATTTGGTGAAATTTGATATTTTATGTACAGTATATAATATATTTTTGGTGTACTTTCATATTTTATGTAGAGTATATAATATATATTTTTTGAAATTTCATATTATATGTACAGTATATAATATATATTTGGTGAAATTTGATATTTTATGGACAGTATATAATATATATTTGGTGAAATTTGATATTTTATGTACAGCATATAATATATATTTGGTGTACTTTCATCTTTTATGTACAGTATGTAATATATATTTTTTGAAATTTGATATTTTATGTACAGTATATAATATACATTTCGTGGAATTTGATATTTTATGGACAGTATATAATATATATTTGGAGAAATTTGATATTTTATGTACAGTATATAATATGTATTTGCTGTATTTTCATATTTTATGTATTGTATATAATATACATTTGGTGAAATTTGATATTTTATATACAGTATATCAAATATATTTGGTGAAATTTGATATTTTATGTACAGTATGTTATATATATTTGGTGTACTTTCATAATTTATGTACAATATATATTATATATTTGGTTAAATTTGATATTTTGTGTACAGTATATAATATGCCTTTGGTGTACTTTCATATTTTATTTACAGTATATAATATATATTTGCTGTACTTTGATATTTTATGTAGAGTATATAATATATATTTGGTGTACTTTCATATTTTATGTACAGTAGATAACATATTTTTGGGGTACTTTCATATTTTATGTACAGTATACAATATATATTTGGTGAAATTTGATATTTTCTGTACTCTATATAATATATATTTGGTGAAATTTGATATTTTATGTACAGTACATAATATATTTTTGCTGTACTTTCATATTTTATGTAGAGTATATAATATATATTTTTTGAAATTTGATATTATATGTACAGTATATAACATATATTTGGTGAAATTTGATATTTTATGTACAGTATATAATATATATTTGGTGTACTTTCATCTTTTATGTACAGTATGTAATATATATTTTTTGAAATTTGATATTTTATATACAGTATATAATATATATTGCGTGGAATTTGATATTTTATGGACAGTATATAATATATATTTGGTGAAATTTGATATTTTATGTACAGTATATAATATGTATTTGCTGTATTTTCATATTTTATGTATAGTATATAATATACATTTGGTGAAATTTGATATTTTATATACAGTTTATCCAATATATTTGGTGAAATTTGATATTTTATGGACAGTATATAATATATATTTGGTGAAATTTTATATTTTATGTACAGTATATAATATATTTTTGGTGTACTTTCATCTTTTATGTATAGTATACAATATATATTTTTTGAAATTTGATATTATATTTACAGTGTATAATATATATTTGGTGAAATTTGATATTTTATGGACAGTATATGATATATATTTGGTGAAATTTGATATTTTATGTACAGCATATAACATATATTTGGTGTACTTTCATCTTTTATGTACAGTATGTAATATATATTTTTTGAAATTTGATAGTTTATGCAGTATATAATATATATTTCGTGGAATTTGATATTTTATGGACAGTATATAATATATATTTGGTGAAATTTGATATTTTATGTACAGTATATAATATGTATTTGCTGTATTTTCATACTTTATGTATAGTATATAATATACATTTGGTGAAATTTGGTATTTTATATACAGTATATCAAATATATTTGGTGAAATTTGATATTTTATGTAAAGTATGTTATATATATTTCGTGTACTTTCATAATTTATGTACAATACATATTATATATGTGGTTAAATTTGATATTTTGTGTACAGTATATAATATGCCTTTGGTGTACTTTCATATTTTATTTACAGTATATAATATATATTTGCTGTACTTTGATATTTTATGTAGAGTATATAATATATATTTGGTGTACTTTCATATTTTATGTACAGTAGATAACATATTTTTGGGATACTTTCATATTTTATGTACAGTCTACAATATATATTTGGTGAAATTTGATATTTTCTGTACTGTATATAATATATATTTGGTGAAATTTGATATTTTATGTACAGTATATAATATATTTTTGGTGTACTTTCATATTTTATGTAGAGTATATAATATATATTTTTTGAAATTTCATATTATATGTACAGTATATAATATATATTTGGTGAAATTTGATATTTTATGGACAGTATATAATATATATTTGGTGAAATTTGATATTTTATGTACAGCATATAATATATATTTGGTGTACTTTCATCTTTTATGTACAGTATGTAATATATATTTTTTGAAATTTGATATTTTATGTACAGTATATAATATATATTTCGTGGAATTTGATATTTTATGGACAGTATATAATATATATTTGGTGAAATTTGATATTTTATGTACAGTATATAATATGTATTTGCTGTATTTTCATATTTTATGTATAGTATATAATATACATTTGGTGAAATTTGATATTTTATATACAGTTTATCCAATATATTTGGTGAAATTTGATATTTTATGGACAGTATATAATATATATTTGGTGAAATTTTATATTTTATGTACAGTATATAATATATTTTTGGTGTACTTTCATCTTTTATGTATAGTATACAATATATATTTTTTGAAATTTCATATTATATGTACAGTATATAATATATATTTGGTGAAATTTGATATTTTATGGACAGTATATGATATATATTTGGTGAAATTTGATATTTTATGTACAGCATATAACATATATTTGGTGTACTTTCATCTTTTATGTACAGTATGTAATATATATTTTTTGAAATTTGATATTTTATGCAGTATATAATATATATTTCGTGGAATTTGATATTTTATGGACAGTATATAATATATATTTGGTGAAATTTGATATTTTATGTACAGTATATAATATGTATTTGCTGTATTTTCATACTTTATGTATAGTATATAATATACATTTGGTGAAATTTGGTATTTTATATACAGTATATCAAATATATTTGGTGAAATTTGATATTTTATGTAAAGTATGTTATATATATTTCGTGTACTTTCATAATTTATGTACAATACATATTATATATGTGGTTAAATTTGATATTTTGTGTACAGTATATAATATGCCTTTGGTGTACTTTCATATTTTATTTACAGTATATAATATATATTTGCTGTACTTTGATATTTTATGTAGAGTATATAATATATATTTGGTGTACTTTCATATTTTATGTACAGTAGATAACATATTTTTGTGGTACTTTCATATTTTATGTACAGTATACAATATATATTTGGTGAAATTTGATATTTTCTGTACTGTATATAATATATATTTGGTGAAATTTGATATTTTATGTACAGTATATAATATATTTTTGGTGTACTTTCATATTTTATGTAGAGTATATAATATATATTTTTTGAAATTTCATATTATATGTACAGTATATAATATATATTTGGTGAAATTTGATATTTTATGGACAGTATATAATATATATTTGGTGAAATTTTATATTTTATGTACAGCATATAATATATATTTGGTGTACTTTCATCTTTTATGTACAGTATGTAATATATATTTTTTGAAATTTGATATTTTATGTACAGTATATAATATATATTTCGTGGAATTTGACATTTTATGGACAGTATATAATATATATTTGGAGAAATTTGATATTTTATGTACAGTATATAATATGTATTTGCTGTATTTTCATATTTTATGTATAGTATATAATATACATTTGGTGAAATTTGATATTTTATATACAGTATATCAAATATATTTGGTGAAATTTGATATTTTATGTACAGTATGTTATATATATTTGGTGTACTTTCATAATTTATGTACAATATATATTATATATTTGGTTAAATTTGATATTTTGTGTACAGTATATAATATGCCTTTGGTGTACTTTCATATTTTATTTACAGTATATAATATATATTTGCTGTACTTTGATATTTTATGTAGAGTATATAATATATATTTGGTGTACTTTCATATTTTATGTACAGTAGATAACATATTTTTGGGGTACTTTCATATTTTATGTACAGTATACAATATATATTTGGTGAAATTTGATATTTTCTGTACTCTATATAATATATATTTGGTGAAATTTGATATTTTATGTACAGTACATAATATATTTTTGCTGTACTTTCATATTTTATGTAGAGTATATAATATATATTTTTTGAAATTTGATATTATATGTACAGTATATAACATATATTTGGTGAAATTTGATATTTTATGGACAGTATATAATATATATTTGGTGAAATTTGATATTTTATGTACAGTATATAATATATATTTGGTGTACTTCCATCTTTTATGTACAGTATGTAATATATATTTTTTGAAATTTGATATTTTATATACAGTATATAATATATATTGCGTGGAATTTGATATTTTATGGACAGTATATAATATATATTTGGTGAAATTTGATATTTTATGTACAGTATATAATATGTATTTGCTGTATTTTCATATTTTATGTATAGTATATAATATACATTTGGTGAAATTTGATATTTTATATACAGTTTATCCAATATATTTGGTGAAATTTGATATTTTATGGACAGTATATAATATATATTTGGTGAAATTTTATATTTTATGTACAGTATATAATATATTTTTGGTGTACTTTCATCTTTTATGTATAGTATACAATATATATTTTTTGAAATTTGATATTATATTTACAGTATATAATATATATTTGGTGAAATTTGATATTTTATGGACAGTATATGATATATATTTGGTGAAATTTGATATTTTATGTACAGCATATAACATATATTTGGTGTACTTTCATCTTTTATGTACAGTATGTAATATATATTTTTTGAAATTTGATATTTTATGCAGTATATAATATATATTTCGTGGAATTTGATATTTTATGGACAGTATATAATATATATTTGGTGAAATTTGATATTTTATGTACAGTATATAATATGTATTTGCTGTATTTTCATACTTTATGTATAGTATGTAATATACATTTGGTGAAATTTGGTATTTTATATACAGTATATCAAATATATTTGGTGAAATTTGATATTTTATGTAAAGTATGTTATATATATTTCGTGTACTTTCATAATTTATGTACAATACATATTATATATGTGGTTAAATTTGATATTTTGTGTACAGTATATAATATGCCTTTGGTGTACTTTCATATTTTATTTACAGTATATAATATATATTTGCTGTACTTTGATATTTTATGTAGAGTATATAATATATATTTGGTGTACTTTCATATTTTATGTACAGTAGATAACATATTTTTGTGGTACTTTCATATTTTATGTACAGTATACAATATATATTTGGTGAAATTTGATATTTTCTGTACTGTATATAATATATATTTGGTGAAATTTGATATTTTATGTACAGTATATAATATATTTTTGGTGTACTTTCATATTTTATGAACAGGATATAATATATATTTTTTGAAATTTGATATTACATGTACAGTATATAATATATATTTGGTGAAATTTGATATTTTATGGACAGTATATAATATATATTTGGTGAAATTTGATATTTTATGTACAGCATATAATATATATTTGGTGTACTTTCATCTTTAATGTACAGTATGTAATATATATTTTTTGAAATTTGATATATGTACAGTATATAAAATATATTTCGTGAAATTTGATATTTTATGGACAGTATATAATATATATTTGGTGAAATTTGATATTTTATGTACAATATATAATATGTATTTGCTGTATTTTCATATTTTATGTATAGTATATAATATACATTTGGTGAAAGTTGATATTTTATATACAGTATATCAAATATATTTGGTGAAATTTGATATTTTATGTACAGTATGTTATATATATTTGGTGTACTTTCATAATTTGTGTACAATACATATTATATATTTGGTTAAATTTGATATTTTGTGTACAGTATATAATATGCCTTTGGTGTACTTTCATATTTTATTTACAGTATATAATATATATTTGCTGTACTTTGATATTTTATGTAGAGTATATAATATATATTTGGTGTACTTTCATATTTTATGTACAGTAGATAACAGATTTTTGGGGTACTTTCATATTTTATGTACAGTATACAATATATATTTGGTGAAATTTGATATTTTCTGTACTGTATATAATATATATTTGGTGAAATTTGATATTTTATGTACAGTATATAATATATTTTTGGTGTACTTTCATATTTTATGTAGAGTATATAATATATATTTTTTGAAATTTCATATTATATGTACAGTATATAATATATATTTGGTGAAATTTGATATTTTATGGACAGTATATAATATATATTTGGTGAAATTTGATATTTTATGTACAGCATATAATATATATTTGGTGTACTTTCATCTTTTATGTACAGTATGTAATATATATTTTTTGAAATTTGATATTTTATGTACAGTATATAATATATATTTCGTGGAATTTGATATTTTATGGACAGTATATAATATATATTTGGAGAAATTTGATATTTTATGTACAGTATATAATATGTATTTGCTGTATTTTCATATTTTATGTATAGTATATAATATACATTTGGTGAAATTTGATATTTTATATACAGTATATCAAATATATTTGGTGAAATTTGATATTTTATGTACAGTATGTTATATATATTTGGTGTACTTTCATAATTTATGTACAATATATATTATATATTTGGTTAAATTTGATATTTTGTGTACAGTATATAATATGCCTTTGGTGTACTTTCATATTTTATTTACAGTATATAATATATATTTGCTGTACTTTGATATTTTATGTAGAGTATATAATATATATTTGGTGTACTTTCATATTTTATGTACAGTAGATAAAAAATTTTTGGGGTACTTTCATATTTTATGTACAGTATACAATATATATTTGGTGAAATTTGATATTTTCTGTACTATATAATATATATTTGGTGAAATTTGATATTTTATGTACAGTACATAATATATTTTTGCTGTACTTTCATATTTTATGTAGAGTATATAATATATATTTTTTGAAATTTGATATTATATGTACAGTATATAACATATATTTAGTGAAATTTGATATTTTATGGACAGTATATAATATATATTTGGTGAAATTTGATATTTTATGTACAGTATATAATATGTATTTGCTGTATTTTCATATTTTATGTATAGTATATAATATACATATGGTGAAATTTGATATTTTATATACAGTTTATCCAATATATTTGGTGAAATTTGATATTTTATGGACAGTATATAATATATATTTGGTGAAATTTTATATTTTATGTACAGTATATAATATATTTTTGGTGTACTTTCATCTTTTATGTATAGTATACAATATATATTTTTTGAAATTTGATATTATATTTACAGTATATAATATATATTTGGTGAAATTTGATATTTTATGGACAGTATATGATATACATTTGGTGAAATTTGATATTTTATGTACAGCATATAACATATATTTGGTGTACTTTCATCTTTTATGTACAGTATGTAACATATATTTTTTGAAATTTGATATTTTATGCAGTATATAATATATATTTCGTGGAATTTGATATTTTATGGACAGTATATAATATATATTTGGTGAAATTTGATATTTTATGTACAGTATATAATATGTATTTTCTGTATTTTCATACTTTATATATAGTATATAATATACATTTGGTGAAATTTGGTATTTTATATACAGTATATCAAATATATTTGGTGAAATTTGATATTTTATGTAAAGTATGTTATATATATTTCGTGTACTTTCATAATTTATGTACAATACATATTATATATGTGGTTAAATTTGATATTTTGTGTACAGTATATAATATGCCTTTGGTGTACTTTCATATTTTATTTACAGTATATAATATATATTTGCTGTACTTTGATATTTTATGTAGAGTATATAATATATATTTCGTGTACTTTCATATTTTATGTACAGTAGATAACATATTTTTGGGATACTTTCATATTTTATGTACAGTCTACAATATATATTTGGTGAAATTTGATATTTTCTGTACTGTATATAATATATATTTGGTGAAATTTGATATTTTATGTACAGTATATAATATATTTTTGGTGTACTTTCATATTTTATGTAGAGTATATAATATATATTTTTTGAAATTTCATATTATATGTACAGTATATAATATATATTTGGTGAAATTTGATATTTTATGGACAGTATATAATATATATTTGGTGAAATTTGATATTTTATGTACAGCATATAATATATATTTGGTGTACTTTCATCTTTTATGTACAGTATGTAATATATATTTTTTGAAATTTGATATTTTATGTACAGTATATAATATATATTTCGTGGAATTTGATATTTTATGGACAGTATATAATATATATTTGGTGAAATTTGATATTTTATGTACAGTATATAATATGTATTTGCTGTATTTTCATATTTTATGTATAGTATATAATATACATTTGGTGAAATTTGATATTTTATATACAGTTTATCCAATATATTTGGTGAAATTTGATATTTTATGGACAGTATATAATATATATTTGGTGAAATTTTATATTTTATGTACAGTATATAATATATTTTTGGTGTACTTTCATCTTTTATGTATAGTATACAATATATATTTTTTGAAATTTCATATTATATGTACAGTATATAATATATATTTGGTGAAATTTGATATTTTATGGACAGTATATGATATATATTTGGTGAAATTTGATATTTTATGTACAGCATATAACATATATTTGGTGTACTTTCATCTTTTATGTACAGTATGTAATATATATTTTTTGAAATTTGATATTTTATGCAGTATATAATATATATTTCGTGGAATTTGATATTTTATGGACAGTATATAATATATATTTGGTGAAATTTGATATTTTATGTACAGTATATAATATGTATTTGCTGTATTTTCATACTTTATGTATAGTATATAATATACATTTGGTGAAATTTGGTATTTTATATACAGTATATCAAATATATTTGGTGAAATTTGATATTTTATGTAAAGTATGTTATATATATTTCGTGTACTTTCATAATTTATGTACAATACATATTATATATGTGGTTAAATTTGATATTTTGTGTACAGTATATAATATGCCTTTGGTGTACTTTCATATTTTATTTACAGTATATAATATATATTTGCTGTACTTTGATATTTTATGTAGAGTATATAATATATATTTGGTGTACTTTCATATTTTATGTACAGTAGATAACATATTTTTGGGGTACTTTCATATTTTATGTACAGTATACAATATATATTTGGTGAAATTTGATATTTTCTGTACTGTATATAATATATATTTGGTGAAATTTGATATTTTATGAACAGTATATAATATATATTTGGTGTACTTTCGTATTTTATGTAGAGTATATAATATATATTTTTTGAAATTTGATATTACATGTACAGTATATAACATATATTTGGTGAAATTTGATATTTTATGGACAGTATATAATATATATTTGGTAAAATTTGATATTTTATGTACAGTATATAATATATATTTGGTGTACTTTCATCTTTTATGTACAGTATGTAATATATATTTTTTGAAATTTGATATTTTATGTACAGTATATAATATATATTTCGTGGAATTTGATATTTTATGGACAGTATATAATATATATTTGGTGAAATTTGATATTTTATGTACAGTATATAATATGTATTTGCTGTATTTTCATATTTTATGTATAGTATATAATATACATTTGGTGAAATTTGATAATTTATATACAGTATATCAAATATATTTGGTGAAATTTGATATTTTATGTACGGTATGTTATATATATTTGGTGTACTTTCATAATTTATGTACAGTACATATTCTATATTTGGTTAAATTTGATATTTTGTGTACAGTATATAATATGCCTTTGGTGTACTTTCATATTTTATTTAAAGTATATAATATATATTTGCTGTACTTTGATATTTTATGTAGAGAATATAATATATATTTGGTGTACTTTCATATTTTATGTACAGTAGATAACATATTTTTGGGGTACTTTCATATTTTATGTACAGTATACAATATATATTTGGTGAAATTTGATATTTTCTGTACTGTATATAATATATATTTGGTGAAATTTGATATTTTATGTACAGTATATAATATATATTTGGTGTACTTTCATCTTTTATGTACAGTATGTAATATATATTTTTTGAAATTTGATATTTTATGTACAGTATATAATATATATTTCGTGGAATTTGATATTTTATGGACAGTATATAATATATATTTGGTGAAATTTGATATTTTATGTACAGTATATAATATGTATTTGCTGTATTTTCATATTTTATGTATAGTATATAATATACACTTGTTGAAATTTGATATTTTATATACAGTATATCCAATATATTTGGTGAAATTTGTTATTTTATGTACAGTATATAATATATATTTGGTGAAATTTTATATTTTATGTACAGTATATAATATGTATTTGCTGTATTTTCATATTTTATGTATAGTATATAATATACATTTGGTGAAATTTGATATTTTATATACACTATAACAAACATATTTGGTGAAATTTGATATTTTATGTACAGTATGATATATATATTTGGTGAACTTTCATAATTTATGTACAATACATATTATATATTTGGTTAAATTTGATATTTTGTGTACAGTATATAATATGCATTTGGTGTACTTTCATATTTTATTTACAGTATATAATATATATTTGCTGTAGTTTGATATTTTATGTAGAGTATATAATATAAATTTGGTGTACTTTCATATTTTATGTACAGTAGATAACATATTTTTGGGGTACTTTCATATCTTATGTACAGTATACAATATATATTTGGTGAAATTTGATATTTTATGTACAGTATATAATATATTTCTGGTGTACTTTCATATTTTATGAACAGTATATAATGTATATTTTTTGAAATTTGATATTATATGTACAGTATATAATATATATTTGGTGAAATTTGATATTTTATGGACAGTATATAATATATATTTGGTGAAATTTGATATTTTATGTACAGCATATAATATATATTTGGTGTACCTTCATCTTTTATGTACAGTATGTAATATATATTTTTTGAAATTTGATATTATATGTACAGTATATAATATATATTTCGTGAAATTTGATATTTTATGGACAGTATATAATATGTATTTGCTGTATTTTCATATTTTATGTATAGTATATAATATACATTTGGTGAAATTTGATATTTTATATACAGTATATCAAATATATTTGGTGAAATTTGATATTTTATCTACAGTATGATATATATATTTGGTGTACTTTCATAATTTATGTACAATACATATATATTTGGTTAAATTTGATATTTTGTGTACAGTATATAATATGCCTTTGGTGTACTTTCATATTTTATTTACAGTATATAATATATATTTGCTGTACTTTGATATTTTATGTAGAGTATATAATATATATTTGTGTACTTTCATATTTTATGTACAGTAGATAACATATTTTTGGGGTACTTTCATATTTTATGTACAGTATACAATATATATTTGGTGAAATTTGATATTTTCTGTACTGTATATAGTATATATTTGGTGAAATTTGATATTTTATGTACAGTATATAATATATTTTTGGTATACTTTCATATTTTATGTAGAGTATATAATATATATTTTTTGAAATTTGATATTATATGTACAGTATATAACATATATTTGGTGAAATTTGATATTTTATGGACAGTATATAATATATATTTGGTGAAATTTGATATTTTATGTACAGTATATAATATATATTTGGTGTACTTTCATCTTTTATGTACAGTATGTAATATATATTTTTTGAAATTTGATATTTTATGTACAGTATATAATTTATATTTCGTGGAATTTGATATTTTATGGACAGTATATAATATATATTTGGTGAAATTTGATATTTTATGTACAGTATATAATATGTATTTGCTGTATTTTCATATTTTATGTAGAGTATATAATATACATTTGGTGAAATTTGATATTTTATATACAGTATATCAAATATATTTGGTGAAATTTGATATTTTATGTACAGTATATAATATATATTTGGTGAAATTTTATATTTTATGTACAGTATATAATATATTTTTGGTGTACTTTCATTTTTTATGTACAGTATACAATATATATTTTTTGAAATTTGATATTATATGTACAGTATATAATATATATTTGGTGAAATTTGATATTTTATGGACAGTATATAATATTTATTTGGTGAAATTTGATATTTTATGTACAGTATAAAATATACATTTATTGAAATTTGATATTTTATGTACAGTATATAATATATATTTGGTGTACTTTCATATTTCATATACAGTATATAGTATATATTTTCTGAAATTTGATATTTTATGTACAGTATATAATATATATTTGGTGGAATTTGATATTTCATGTACGGCATATAATATATATTTGTTGAAATTTGATATTTTATGTTCAGTATATAATATATATTTGCTGTATTTTCATATTTTATGTATGGTATATAATATATATTTGGTGAAATTTGATATTTTATATACAGTATATCAAATATATTTGGTGAAATTTGATATTTTATGTGCAGTATGTTATATTTATTTGGTGTACTTTCATAATTTATGTACAGTACATATTCTATATTTGGTTAAATTTGATATTTTGTGTACAGTATATAATATGCCTTTGGTGTACTTTCATATTTTATTTAAAGTATATAATATATATTTGCTGTACTTTGATATTTTATGTAGAGAATATAATATATATTTGGTGTACTTTCATATTTTATGTACAGTAGATAACATATTTTTGGGGTACTTTCATATTTTATGTACAGTATACAATATATATTTGGTGAAATTTGATATTTTCTGTACTGTATATAATATATATTTGGTGAAATTTGATATTTTATGTACAGTATATAATATATATTTGGTGTACTTTCATCTTTTATGTACAGTATGTAATATATATTTTTTGAAATTTGATATTTTATGTACAGTATATAATATATATTTCGTGGAATTTGATATTTTATGGACAGTATATAATATATATTTGGTGAAATTTGATATTTTATGTACAGTATATAATATGTATTTGCTGTATTTTCATATTTTATGTATAGTATATAATATACACTTGTTGAAATTTGATATTTTATATACAGTATATCCAATATATTTGGTGAAATTTGTTATTTTATGTACAGTATATAATATATATTTGGTGAAATTTTATATTTTATGTACAGTATATAATATGTATTTGCTGTATTTTCATATTTTATGTATAGTATATAATATACATTTGGTGAAATTTGATATTTTATATACACTATAACAAACATATTTGGTGAAATTTGATATTTTATGTACAGTATGATATATATATTTGGTGAACTTTCATAATTTATGTACAATACATATTATATATTTGGTTAAATTTGATATTTTGTGTACAGTATATAATATGCATTTGGTGTACTTTCATATTTTATTTACAGTATATAATATATATTTGCTGTAGTTTGATATTTTATGTAGAGTATATAATATAAATTTGGTGTACTTTCATATTTTATGTACAGTAGATAACATATTTTTGGGGTACTTTCATATCTTATGTACAGTATACAATATATATTTGGTGAAATTTGATATTTTATGTACAGTATATAATATATTTCTGGTGTACTTTCATATTTTATGAACAGTATATAATGTATATTTTTTGAAATTTGATATTATATGTACAGTATATAATATATATTTGGTGAAATTTGATATTTTATGGACAGTATATAATATATATTTGGTGAAATTTGATATTTTATGTACAGCATATAATATATATTTGGTGTACCTTCATCTTTTATGTACAGTATGTAATATATATTTTTTGAAATTTGATATTATATGTACAGTATATAATATATATTTCGTGAAATTTGATATTTTATGGACAGTATATAATATGTATTTGCTGTATTTTCATATTTTATGTATAGTATATAATATACATTTGGTGAAATTTGATATTTTATATACAGTATATCAAATATATTTGGTGAAATTTGATATTTTATCTACAGTATGATATATATATTTGGTGTACTTTCATAATTTATGTACAATACATATATATTTGGTTAAATTTGATATTTTGTGTACAGTATATAATATGCCTTTGGTGTACTTTCATATTTTATTTACAGTATATAATATATATTTGCTGTACTTTGATATTTTATGTAGAGTATATAATATATATTTGTGTACTTTCATATTTTATGTACAGTAGATAACATATTTTTGGGGTACTTTCATATTTTATGTACAGTATACAATATATATTTGGTGAAATTTGATATTTTCTGTACTGTATATAGTATATATTTGGTGAAATTTGATATTTTATGTACAGTATATAATATATTTTTGGTATACTTTCATATTTTATGTAGAGTATATAATATATATTTTTTGAAATTTGATATTATATGTACAGTATATAACATATATTTGGTGAAATTTGATATTTTATGGACAGTATATAATATATATTTGGTGAAATTTGATATTTTATGTACAGTATATAATATATATTTGGTGTACTTTCATCTTTTATGTACAGTATGTAATATATATTTTTTGAAATTTGATATTTTATGTACAGTATATAATTTATATTTCGTGGAATTTGATATTTTATGGACAGTATATAATATATATTTGGTGAAATTTGATATTTTATGTACAGTATATAATATGTATTTGCTGTATTTTCATATTTTATGTAGAGTATATAATATACATTTGGTGAAATTTGATATTTTATATACAGTATATCAAATATATTTGGTGAAATTTGATATTTTATGTACAGTATATAATATATATTTGGTGAAATTTTATATTTTATGTACAGTATATAATATATTTTTGGTGTACTTTCATTTTTTATGTACAGTATACAATATATATTTTTTGAAATTTGATATTATATGTACAGTATATAATATATATTTGGTGAAATTTGATATTTTATGGACAGTATATAATATTTATTTGGTGAAATTTGATATTTTATGTACAGTATAAAATATACATTTATTGAAATTTGATATTTTATGTACAGTATATAATATATATTTGGTGTACTTTCATATTTCATATACAGTATATAGTATATATTTTCTGAAATTTGATATTTTATGTACAGTATATAATATATATTTGGTGGAATTTGATATTTCATGTACGGCATATAATATATATTTGTTGAAATTTGATATTTTATGTTCAGTATATAATATATATTTGCTGTATTTTCATATTTTATGTATGGTATATAATATATATTTGGTGAAATTTGATATTTTATATACAGTATATCAAATATATTTGGTGAAATTTGATATTTTATGTGCAGTATGTTATATTTATTTGGTGTACTTTCATAATTTATGTACAATACATATTATATATTTGGTTAAATTTGATATTTTGTGTACAGTATATAACATGCCTTTGGTGTACTTTCATATTTTATTTACAGTATATAATATATATTTGCTGTACTTTGATATTTAATGTAGAGTATATAATATATATTTGGTGTACTTTCATATTTTATGTACAGTAGATAACATATTTTTGGGGTACTTTCATATTTTATGTACAGTATACAATATATATTTGGTGAAATCTGATATTTTCTGTACTGTATATAATATATATTTGGTGAAATTTGATATTTTATGTACAGTATATAATATATTTTTGGTGTACTTTCATATTTTATGTAGAGTATATAATATATATTTTTTGAAATTTGATATTATATGTACAGTATATAACATATATTTGGTGAAATTTGATATTTTATGGACAGTATATCCAATATATTTGGTGAAATTTGATATTTTATGTACAGTATATAATATATATTTGGTGAAATTTTATATTTTATGTACAGTATATAAAATATTTTTGGTGTACTTTCATTTTTTATGTACAGTATACAATATATATTTTTTGAAATTTGATATTATATTTACAGTATATAATATATATTTGGTGAAATTTGATATTTTATGGACAGTATATGATATATATTTGGTGAAATTTGATATTTTTTGTATAGCATATAACGTATATTTGGTGTACTTTCATCTTTTATGTACAGTATGTAATATATATTTTTTGAAATTTGATATTTTATGTACAGCATATAATATATATTTCTTGGAATTTGATATTTTATGGACAGAATATAATATATATTTGGTGAAATTTGATATTTTATGTACAGTATATAATATGTATTTGCTGTATTTTCATATTTTATGTATAGTATATAATATACATTTGTTGAAATTTGATAATTTATATACAGTATATCAAATATTTTTAGTGAAATTTGATATTTTATGTACAGTATGTTATATATATTTGGTGTACTTTCATAATTTATGTACAATACATATTATGTATTTGGTTAAATTTGATATTTTGTTTACAGTATATAATATGCCATTGGTGTACTTTCATATTTTATTTACAGTATATAATATATATTTGCTGTACTTTGATATTTTATGTAGAGTATATAATATATATTTGGTGTACTTTCATATTTTATGTACAGTAGATAACATATTTTTGGGGTACTTTCATATTTTATGTACAGTATACAATATTTTTTTGCTGAAATTTGATATTTTCTGTACTGTATATAATATATATTTGGTGAAATTTGATATTTTATGTACAGTATATAATATATATTTGGTGTATTTTCATCTTTTATGTACAGTATGTAATATATATTTTTTGAAATTTGATATTTTATGTACAGTATATAATATATATTTCGTGGAATTTGATATTTTATGGACAGTATATAATATATATTTGGTGAAATTTGATATTTTATGTACAGTATATAATATGTATTTGCTGTATTTTCATATTTTATGTATACTATATAATATACACTTGGTGAAATATGATATTTTATATACAGTAAATGAAATATATTTGGTGAAATTTGTTATTTTATGTACAGTATATAATATATATTTGGTGAAATTTTATATTTTATGTAGAGTATATAATACGTATTTGCTGTATTTTCATATTTTATGTATAGTATATAATATACATTTGGTGAAATTTGATATTTTATATACAGTATATCAAATATATTTGGTGAAATTTGATATTTTATGTACAGTATGATTTATATATTTGGTGAACTTTCATAATTTATGTACAATATATATTATATATTTGGTTAAATTTGATATTTTGTGTACAGTATATAATATGCATTTGGTGTACTTTCATATTTTATTTACAGTATATAATATATATTTGCTGTAGTTTGATATTTTATGTAGAGTATATAATATAAATTTGGTGTACTTTCATATTTTATGTACAGTAGATAACATATTTTTGGGGTACTTTCATATCTTATGTACAGTATGTAATATATATTTGGTTAAATTTGATATTATATGTACAGTATATAATATATATTTGGTGAAATTTGATATTTTATGGACAGTATATAATATATATTTGGTGAAATTTGATATTGTATGTACAGTATATAATATATTTTTGGTGTACTTTCATATTTTATGTACAGTATATAATATATATTTTTTGAAATTTGATATTATATGTACAGTATATAATATATATTTGGTGAAATTTGATATTTTATGGACAGTATATAATATATATTTGGTGAAATTTGATAATTTATGTACAGTATATAATATGTATTTGCTGTGTTTTCATATTTTATGTATAGTATATAATATACATTTGGTGAAATTTGATATTTTATATACAGTATATCAAATATACTTGGTGGAATTTCATATTTTATGTACAGTATGATATATGTATTTGGTGTACTTTCATAATTTATGTACAATATATATTATATATTTGGTTAAATTTGATATTTTGTGTACAGTATATAATATGCATTTGGTGTACTTTCATATTTTATTTACAGTATATAATATATATTTGCTGTAGTTTGATATTTTATGTAGAGTATATAATATAAATTTGGTGTACTTTCATATTTTATGTACAGTAGATAACATATTTTTGGGGTACTTTCATATCTTATGTACAGTATACAATATATATTTGGTGAAATTTGATATTTTATGTACAGTATATAATATATTTCTGGTGTACTTTCATATTTTATGAACAGTATATAATATATATTTTTTGAAATTTGATATTATATGTACAGTATATAATATGTATTTGGTGAAATTTGATATTTTATGGACAGTATATAATATATATTTGGTGAAATTTGATATTTTCTGTACTGTATATAATATATATTTGGTGAAATTTGATATTTTATGTACAGTATATAATATATATTTGGTGTACTTTCATATTTTATGTAGAGTATATAATATATATTTTTTGAAATTTGATATTACATGTACACTATATAACATATATTTGGTGAAATTTGATATTTTATGGACAGTATATAATATATATTTGGTGAAATTTGATATTTTATGTACAGTATATAATATATATTTGGTGTACTTTCATCTTTTATGTACAGTATGTAATATATATTTTTTGAAATTTGATATTTTATGTACAGTATATAATATATATTTCGTGGAATTTGATAATTTATGGACAGTATATAATATATATTTGGTGAAATTTGATATTTTATGTACAGTATATAATATGTATTTGCTGTATTTTCATATTTTATGTATAGTATATAATATACATTTGGTGAAATTTGATAATTTATATACAGTATATCAAATATTTTTAGTGAAATTTGATATTTTATGTACAGTATGTTATATATATTTGGTGTACTTTCATAATTTAGGTACAATACATATTATGTATTTGGTTAAATTTGATATTTTGTGTACAGTATATAATATGCCTTTGGTGTACTTTCATATTTTATTTACAGTATATAATATATATTTGCTGTACTTTGATATTTTATGTAGTGTATATAATATATATTTGGTGTACTTTCATATTTTATGTACAGTAGATAACATATTTTTGGGGTACTTTCATATTTTATGTACAGTATACAATATATATTTGGTGAAATTTGATATTTTCTGTACTGTATATAATATATATTTGGTGAAATTTGATATTTTATGTACAGTATATAATATATATTTGGTGTACTTTCATCTTTTATGTACAGTATGTAATATATATTTTTTGAAATTTGATATTTTATGTACAGTATATAATATATATTTCGTGGAATTTGATATTTTATGTACAGTATATAATATGTATTTGCTGTATTTTCATATTTTATGTATACTATATAATATACACTTGGTGAAATTTGATATTTTATATACAGTATATCAAATATATTTGGTGAAATTTGTTATTTTATGTACAGTATATAATATATATTTGGTGTAATTTTATATTTTATGTACAGTATATAATATGTATTTGCTGTATTTTCATATTTTATGTATAGTATATAATATACATTTGGTGAAATTTGATATTTTATGTACAGTATATAATATATTTCTGGTGTACTTTCATATTTTATGAACAGTATATAATATATATTTTTTGAAATTTGATATTATATGTACAGTATATAACATGTATTTGGTGAAATTTGATATTTTATGGACAGTATATAATATATATTTGGTGAAATTTGATATTTTATGTACAGTATATAATATATATTTGGTGTACTTTCATCTTTTATGTACAGTATGTAATATATATTTTTTGAAATTTGATATTTTGTGTACAGTATATAATATATATTTCGTGGAATTTGATATTTTATGGACAGTATATAATATATATTTGGTGAAAGTTGATATTTTATGTACTGTATATAATACGTATTTGCTGTATTTTCATAATTTATGTATAGTATATAATATACATTTGGTGAAATTTGATATTTTATATACAGTATATCAAATATATTTGGTGAAATTTGATATTTTATGTACAGTATATAATATATATTTGGTGAAATTTTATATTTTATGTACAGTATATAATATATTTTTGGTGTACTTTCATTTTTTATGTACAGTATACAATATATATTTTTTGAAATTTGATATTATATTTACAGTATATAATATATATTTTGCGACATTTGATATTTTATGGACAGTATATGATATATATTTGGTGAAATTTGATATTTTATGTACAGCATAAAATATATATTTGGTGTACTTTCATCTTTTATGTACAGTATGTAATATATATTTTTTGAAATTTGATATTTTATGTACAGTATATAATATATATTTCGTGGACTTTGATATTTTATGGACAGTATATAATATATATATGGTGAAATTTGATATTTTATGTACAGTATATAATATGTATTTGCTGTATTTTCATATTTTATGTATAGTATATAACATACATTTGGTGAAATTTGATATTTTATATACAGTATATCAAATATATTTGGTGAAATTTGATATTTTATGTACAGTATATAATATATATTTGGTGAAATTTTATATTTTATGTACTGTACATAATATATTTTTGGTGTACTTTCATTTTTTATGTACAGTATACAATATATATTTTTTGAAATTTGATATTATATGTACAGTATATAATATATATTTGGTGAAATTTGATATTTTATGGACAGTATATAATATTTATTTGGTGAAATTTGATATTTTATGTACAGTATATAATATACATTTATTGAAATTTCATATTTTATGTACAGTATATAATATATATTTGGTGTACTTTCATATTTCATATACAGTATATAGTATATATTTTCTGAAATTTGATATCTTATGTACAGTATATAATATATATTTGGTGAAATTTGATATTTCATGTACGGCATATAATATATATTTGTTGAAATTTGATATTTTATGTTCAGTATATAATATATATTTGCTGTATTTTCATATTTTATGTATGGTATATAATATATATTTGGTGAAATTTGATATTTTATACACAGCATATAATATATATTAGGTGAAATTTGATATTTTATGTACAGTGTATAATATATTTCTGGTGTACTTTCATATTTTATGAGGAGTATATAATATTTATTTTTTGAAATTTGATATTACATGTACAGTATATAATATATATTTGGTGAAATTTGATATTTTATGGACAGTATATAATACATATTTCGTGAAATTTGATATTTTATGTACAGCATATAATATATATTTGGTGTACTTTCATCTTTTATGTACAGTATGTATTATATATTTTATGAAATTTGATATTTTATGTACAGTATATAATATATATTTCGTGGAATTTGATATTTTATGGACAGTATATAATATATATTTGGTGAAATTTGATATTTTATGTACAGTATATAATATGTATTTGCTGTATTTTCATATTTTATGTATAGTATATAATATACATTTGGTGAAATTTGATATTTTATATACAGTATATCAAATATATTTGGTGAAATTTGATATTTTATGTACAGTATGTTATATATATTTGGTGTACTTTCATAATTTATGTACAATACATATTATATATTTGGTTAAATTTGATATTTTGTGTACAGTATATAATATGCCTTTGGTGTACTTTCATATTTTATTTACAGTATATAATATATATTTGCTGTACTTTGATATTTTATGTAGAGTATATAATATATATTTGGTGTACTTTCATATTTTATGTACAGTAGATAACATATTTTTGGGGTACTTTCATATTTTATGTACAGTATACAATATATATTTGGTGAAATTTGATATTTTCTGTACTGTATATAATATATATTTGGTGAAATTTGATATTTTATGTACAGTATATAATATATTTTTGGTGTACTTTCATATTTTATGTAGAGTATATAATATATATTTTTTGAAATTTGATATTATATGTACAGTATATAACATATATTTGGTGAAATTTGATATTTTATGTACAGTATATAATATATATTTGGTGAAATTTGATATTTTATGTACAGTATATAATATATATTTGGTGTACTTTCATCTTTTATGTACAGTATGTAATATATATTTTTTGAAATTTGATATTTTGTGTACAGTATATAATATATATTTCGTGGAATTTGATATTTTATGGACAGTATATAATATATATTTGGTGAAAGTTGATATTTTATGTACTGTATATAATACGTATTTGCTGTATTTTCATAATTTATGTATAGTATATAATATACATTTGGTGAAATTTGATATTTTATATACTGTATATCAAATATATTTGGTGAAATTTGACATTTTATGTACAGTATATAATATATATTTGGTGAAATTTTATATTTTATGTACAGTATATAATATATTTTTGGAGTACTTTCATTTTTTATGTACAGTATACAATATATATTTTTTGAAATTTGATATTATATTTACAGTATATAATATATATTTTGCGACATTTGATATTTTATGGACAGTATATGATATATATTTGGTGAAATTTGATATTTTATGTACAGCATAAAATATATATTTGGTGTACTTTCATCTTTTATGTACAGTATGTAATATATATTTTTTGAAATTTGATATTTTATGTACAGTATATAATATATATTTCGTGGAATTTGATATTTTATGGACAGTATATAATATATATATGGTGAAATTTGATATTTTATGTACAGTATATAATATGTATTTGCTGTATTTTCATATTTTATGTATAGTATATAATATACATTTGGTGAAATTTGATATTTTATATACAGTATATCAAATATATTTGGTGAAATTTGATATTTTATGTACAGTATGTTATATATATTTGGTGTACTTTCATAATTTATGTACAATACATATTATATATTTGGTTAAATTTGATATTTTGTGTACAGTATATAATATGCCTTTGGTGTACTTTCATATTTTATTTACAGTATATAATATATATTTGCTGTACTTTGATATTTTATGTAGAGTATATAATATATATTTGGTGTACTTTCATATTTTATGTACAGTAGATAACATATTTTCGGGGTACTTTCATATTTTATGTACAGTATACAATATATATTTGGTGAAATTTGATATTTTCTGTACTGTATATAATATATATTTGGTGAAATTTGATATTTTATGTACAGTATATAATATATTTTTGGTGTACTTTCATATTTTATGTAGAGTATATAATATATATTTTTTGAAATTTGATATTATATGTACAGTATATAACATATATTTGGTGAAATTTGATATTTTATGTACAGTATATAATATATATTTGGTGAAATTTGATATTTTATGTACAGTATATAATATATATTTGGTGTACTTTCATCTTTTATGTACAGTATGTAATATATATTTTTTGAAATTTGATATTTTGTGTACAGTATATAATATATATTTCGTGGAATTTGATATTTTATGGACAGTATATAATATATATTTGGTGAAAGTTGATATTTTATGTACTGTATATAATACGTATTTGCTGTATTTTCATAATTTATGTATAGTATATAATATACATTTGGTGAAATTTGATATTTTATATACAGTATATCAAATATATTTGGTGAAATTTGATATTTTATGTACAGTATATAATATATATTTGGTGAAATTTTATATTTTATGTACAGTATATAATATATTTTTGGTGTACTTTCATTTTTTATGTACAGTATACAATATATATTTTTTGAAATTTGATATTATATTTACAGTATATAATATATATTTTGCGACATTTGATATTTTATGGACAGTATATGATATATATTTGGTGAAATTTGATATTTTATGTACAGCATAAAATATATATTTGGTGTACTTTCATCTTTTATGTACAGTATGTAATATATATTTTTTGAAATTTGATATTTTATGTACAGTATATAATATATATTTCGTGGAATTTGATATTTTATGGACAGTATATAATATATATATGGTGAAATTTGATATTTTATGTACAGTATATAATATGTATTTGCTGTATTTTCATATTTTATGTATAGTATATAACATACATTTGGTGAAATTTGATATTTTATATACAGTATATCAAATATATTTGGTGAAATTTGATATTTTATGTACACTATGTTATATATATTTGGTGTACTTTCATAATTTATGTACAATACATATTATATATTTGGTTAAATTTGATATTTTGTGTACAGTATATAATATGCCTTTGGTGTACTTTCATATTATATTTACAGTATATAATATATATTTGCTGTACTTTGATATTTTATGGAGAGTATATAATATATATTTGGTGTACTTTCATATTTTATGTACAGTAGATAACATATTTTTGGGGTACTTTCATATTTTATGTACAGTATACAATATATATTTGGTGAAATTTGATATTTTCTGTACTGTATATGATATATATTTGGTGAAATTTGATATTTTATGTACAGTATATAATATATATTTGGTGTACTTTCATCTTTTATGTACAGTATGTAATATATATTTTTTGAAATTTGATATTTTATGTACAGTATATAATATATATTTGGTGAAATTTGATATTTTTTGGACAGTATATAATATATATTTGGAGAAATTTGATATTTTATGTACAGTATATAATATGTATTTGCTGTATTTTCATATTTTATGTATACTATATAATATACACTTGGTGAAATTTGATATTTTATATACAGTATATCAAATATATTTGGTGAAATTTGTTATTTTATGTACAGTATATAATATATATTTGGTGTAATTTTATATTTTATGTACAGTATATAATATGTATTTGCTGTATTTTCATATTTTATGTATAGTATATAATATACATTTGGTGAAATTTGATATTTTATATACAGTATATCAAATATATTTGGTGAAATTTGATATTTTATGTACAGTATGATATATATATTTGGTGAACTTTCATAATTTATGTACAATATATATTATATATTTGGTTAAATTTGATATTTTGTGTACAGTATATAATATGCATTTGGTGTACTTTCATATTTTATTTACAGTATATAATATATATTTGCTGTAGTTTGATATTTTATGTAGAGTATATAATATAAATTTGGTGTACTTTCATATTTTATGTACAGTAGATAACATATTTTTGGGGTACTTTCATATCTTATGTACAGTACACAATATATATTTGGTGAAATTTGATATTTTATGTACAGTATATAATATATTTCTGGTGTACTTTCATATTTTATGAACAGTATATAATATATATTTTTTGAAATTTGATATTATATGTACAGTATATAATATGTATTTGGTGAAATTTGATATTTTATGGACAGTATATAATATATATTTGGTGAAATTTGATATTTTATGTACAGCATATAATATATATTTGGTGTACTTTCATCTTTTATGTACAGTATGTAATATATATTTTTTGAAATATGATATTATATGTACAGTATATAATATATATTTCGTGAAATTTGATATTTTATGGACAGTATATAATATATATTTGGTGAAATTTGATATTTTATGTACAGTATATAATATGTATTTGCTGTATTTTCATATTTTATGTATAGTATATAATATACATTTGGTGAAATTTCATATTTTATATACAGTATATCAAATATTTTTGGCTGAAATTTGATATTTTATGTACAGTATGATATATATATTTGGTGTACTTTCATAATTTATGTACAATACATATTATATATTTGGTTAAATTTGATATTTTGTGTACAGTATATAATATGCCTTTGGTGTACTTTCATATTTTATTTACAGTATATAATATATATTTGCTGTACTTTGATATTTTATGTAGAGTATATAATATATATTTGGTGTACTTTCATATTTTATGTACAGTAGATAACATATTTTTGGGGTACTTTCATATTTTATGTACAGTATACAATATATATTTGGTGAAATTTGATATTTTCTGTACTGTATATAATATATATTTGGTGAAATTTGATATTTTATGTACAGTATATAATATATTTTTGGTGTACTTTCATATTTTATGTAGAGTATATAATATATATTTTTTGAAATTTGATATTACATGTACAGTATATAACATATATTTGGTGAAATTTGATATTTTATGGACAGTATATAATATATATTTGTTGAAATTTGATATTTTATGTACAGTATATAATATATATTTGGTGTACTTTCATCTTTTATGTACAGTATGTAATATATATTTTTTGAAATTTGATATTTTATGTACAGTATATAATATATATTTCGTGGAATTTGATATTTTATGGACAGTATATAATATATATTTGGTGTAATTTGATATTTTATGTACAGTATATAATATGAATTTGCTGTATTTTCATATTTTATGTATAGTATATAATATACATTTGGTGAAATTTGATATTTTATATACAGTATATCAAATATATTTGGTGAAATTTGATATTTTATGTACAGTATATAATATATATTTGGTGAAATTTTATATTTTATGTACAGTACATAATATATTTTTGGTGTACTTTCATTTTTTATGTACAGTATACAATATATATTTTTTGAAATTTGATATTATATGTACAGTATATAATATATATTTGGTGAAATTTGATATTTTATGGACAGTATATAATATTTATTTGGTGAAATTTGATATTTTATGTACAGTATATAATATACATTTATTGAAATTTCATATTTTATGTACAGTATATAATATATATTTGGTGTACTTTCATATTTCATATACAGTATATAGTATATATTTTCTGAAATTTGATATCTTATGTACAGTATATAATATATATTTGGTGAAATTTGATATTTCATGTACGGCATATAATATATATTTGTTGAAATTTGATATTTTATGTTCAGTATATAATATATATTTGCTGTATTTTCATATTTTATGTATGGTATATAATATATATTTGGTGAAAGTTGATATTTTATACACAGCATATAATATATATTAGGTGAAATTTGATATTTTATGTACAGTGTATAATATATTTCTGGTGTACTTTCATATTTTATGAGGAGTATATAATATTTATTTTTTGAAATTTGATATTACATGTACAGTATATAATATATATTTGGTGAAATTTGATATTTTATGGACAGTATATAATACATATTTCGTGAAATTTGATATTTTATGTACAGCATATAATATATATTTGGTGTACTTTCATCTTTTATGTACAGTATGTATTATATATTTTATGAAATTTGATATTTTATGTACAGTATATAATATATATTTCGTGGAATTTGATATTTTATGGACAGTATATAATATATATTTGGTGAAATTTGATATTTTATGTACAGTATATAATATGTATTTGCTGTATTTTCATATTTTATGTATAGTATATAATATACATTTGGTGAAATTTGATATTTTATATACAGTATATCAAATATATTTGGTGAAATTTGATATTTTATGTACAGTATGTTATATATATTTGGTGTACTTTCATAATTTATGTACAATACATATTATATATTTGGTTAAATTTGATATTTTGTGTACAGTATATAATATGCCTTTGGTGTACTTTCATATTTTATTTACAGTATATAATATACATTTGCTGTACTTTGATATTTTATGTAGAGTATATAATATATATTTGGTGTACTTTCATATTTTATGTACAGTAGATAACATATTTTTGGGGTACTTTCATATTTTATGTACAGTATACAATATATATTTGGTGAAATTTGATATTTTCTGTACTGTATATAATATATATTTGGTGAAATTTGATATTTTATGTACAGTATATAATATATTTTTGGTGTACTTTCATATTTTATGTAGAGTATATAATATATATTTTTTGAAATTTGATATTATATGTACAGTATATAACATATATTTGGTGAAATTTGATATTTTATGTACAGTATATAATATATATTTGGTGAAATTTGATATTTTATGTACAGTATATAATATATATTTGGTGTACTTTCATATTTTATGTACAGTATGTAATATATATTTTTTGAAATTTGATATTTTGTGTACAGTATATAATATATATTTCGTGGAATTTGATATTTTATGGACAGTATATAATATATATTTGGTGAAAGTTGATATTTTATGTACTGTATATAATACGTATTTGCTGTATTTTCATAATTTATGTATAGTATATAATATACATTTGGTGAAATTTGATATTTTATATACAGTATATCAAATATATTTGGTGAAATTTGATATTTTATGTACAGTATATAATATATATTTGGTGAAATTTTATATTTTATGTACAGTATATAATATATTTTTGGTGTACTTTCATTTTTTATGTACAGTATACAATATATATTTTTTGAAATTTGATATTATATTTACAGTATATAATATATATTTTGCGACATTTGATATTTTATGGACAGTATATGATATATATTTGGTGAAATTTGATATTTTATGTACAGCATAAAATATATATTTGGTGTACTTTCATCTTTTATGTACAGTATGTAATATATATTTTTTGAAATTTGATATTTTATGTACAGTATATAATATATATTTCGTGGAATTTGATATTTTATGGACAGTATATAATATATATATGGTGAAATTTGATATTTTATGTACAGTATATAATATGTATTTGCTGTATTTTCATATTTTATGTATAGTATATAACATACATTTGGTGAAATTTGATATTTTATATACAGTATATCAAATATATTTGGTGAAATTTGATATTTTATGTACAGTATGTTATATATATTTGGTGTACTTTCATAATTTATGTACAATACATATTATATATTTGGTTAAATTTGATATTTTGTGTACAGTATATAATATGCCTTTGGTGTACTTTCATATTTTATTTACAGTATATAATATATATTTGCTGTACTTTGATATTTTATGTAGAGTATATAATATATATTTGGTGTACTTTCATATTTTATGTACAGTAGATAACATATTTTTGGGGTACTTTCATATTTTATGTACAGTATACAATATATATTTGGTGAAATTTGATATTTTCTGTACTGTATATGATATATATTTGGTGAAATTTGATATTTTATGTACAGTATATAATATATTTTTGGTGTACTTTCATATTTTATGTAGAGTATATAATATATATTTTTTGAAATTTGATATTACATGTAGAGTATATAACATATATTTGGTGAAATTTGATATTTTATGGACCGTATATAATATATATTTGGTGAAATTTGATATTTTATGTACAGTATATAATATATATTTTTTGAAATTTGATATAATATGTACAGTATATAATATATATTTGGTGAAATTTGATATTTTATGGACAGTATATAATATATATTTGGTGAACTTTGATATTTTATGTACAGCATATAATATATATTTGGTGTACTTTCATCTTTTATGTACAGTATGTAATATATATTTTTTGAAATTTGATATTATATGTACAGTATATAATATATATTTCATGAAATTTGATATTTTATGAAGAGTATATAATATATATTTGGTGAAATTTGATATTTTATGTACAGTATATAATATGTATTTGCTGTATTTTCATATTTTATGTATAGTATATAACATACATTTGGTGAAATTTGATATTTTTTATACAGTATATCAAATATATTTGGTGAAATTTCATATTTTATGTATAGTATGATATATATATTTGGTGTACTTTCGTAATTTATGTACAATACATATTATATATTTGGTTAAATTTGATATTTTGTGTATAGTATATAATATGCCTTTGGTGTACTTTCATATTTTATTTACAGTATATAACATATATTTGCTGTACTTTGATATTTTATGTAGAGTATATAATATATATTTGGTGTACTTTCATATTTTATGTACAGTAGATAACATATTTTTGGGGTACTTTCATATTTTATGTACAGTCTACAATATATATTTGGTGAAATTTTATATTTTCTGTACTGTATATAATATATATTTGGTGAAATTTGATATTTTATGTACAGTATATAATATATTTTTGGTGTACTTTCATATTTTATGTAGAGTATATAATATATATTTTTTGAAATTTGATATTATATGTACAGTATATAATATATATTTGGTGAAATTTGATATTTTATGGACAGTATATAATATATATTTGGTGTACTTTCATCTTGTATGTACAGTATGTAATATATATTTTTTGAAATTTGATATTTTATGTACAGTATATAATATATATTTCGTGGAATTTGATATTTTATGGACAGTATATAATATATATTTGGTGAAATTTGATATTTTATGTACAGTATATAATATGTATTTGCTGTATTTTCATATTTTATGTATAGTATATAATATACATTTGGTGAAATTTGATATTTTATATACAGTATATCCAATATATTTGGTGAAATTTGATATTTTATGTACAGTATATAATATATATTTGGTGAAATTTTATATTTTATGTACAGTACATAATATATTTTTGGTGTACTTTCATTTTTTATGTACAGTATACAATATATATTTTTTGAAATTCGATATTATATGTACAGTATATAATATATATTTGGTGAAATTTGATATTTTATGGACAGTATATAATATTTATTTGGTGAAATTTGATATTTTATGTACAGTATATAATATACATTTATTGAAATTTCATATTTTATGTACAGTATATAATATATATTTGGTGTACTTTCATATTTTATATACAGTATATAGTATATATTTTCTGAAATTTGATATTTTATGTACAGTATAAAATATATATTTGGTGAAATTTGATATTTCATGTATGGCATATAATATATAATTGTTGAAATTTGATATTTTATGTACAGTATATAATATATATTTGCTGTATTTTCATATTTTATGTATGGTATATAATATATATTTGGTGAAATTTGATATTTTATGTACAGTATATAATATGTATTTGCTGTATTTTCGTATTTTATGTATAGCATATAATATACATTTGGTGAAATTTGATATTTTATATACAGTATATCACATATATATGGTGAAATTTGATATTTTATGTACAGTATGATACATATATTTGGTGTACTTTCATAATTTATGTACAATATATATTATATATTTGGTTAAATTTGATATTTTGTGTACAGTATATAATATGCATTTGGTGTACTTTCATATTTTATTTACAGTATATAATATATATTTGCTGTAGTTTGATATTTTATGTAGAGTATATAATATAAATTTGGTGTACTTTCATATTTTATGTACAGTAGATAACATATTTTTGGGGTACTTTCATATCTTATGTACAGTATACAATATATATTTGGTGAAATTTGATATTTTATGTACAGTATATAATATATTTCTGGTGTACTTTCATATTTTATGAACAGTATATAATATATATTTTTTGAAATTTGATATAATATGTACAGTATATAATATATATTTGGTGAAATTTGATATTTTATGGACAGTATATAATATATATTTGGTGAACTTTGATATTTTATGTACAGCATATAATATATATTTGGTGTACTTTCATCTTTTATGTACAGTATGTAATATATATTTTTTGGAATTTGATATTATATGTACAGTATATAATATATATTTCATGAAATTTGATATTTTATGAAGAGTATATAATATATATTTGGTGAAATTTGATATTTTATCTACAGTATATAATATGTATTTGCTGTATTTTCATATTTTATGTATAGTATATAACATACATTTGGTGAAATTTGATATTTTTTATACAGTATATCAAATATATTTGGTGAAATTTCATATTTTATGTATAGTATGATATATATATTTGGTGTACTTTCGTAATTTATGTACAATACATATTATATATTTGGTTAAATTTGATATTTTGTGTATAGTATATAATATGCCTTTGGTGTACTTTCATATTTTATTTACAGTATATAACATATATTTGCTGTACTTTGATATTTTATGTAGAGTATATAATATATATTTGGTGTACTTTCATATTTTATGTACAGTAGATAACATATTTTTGGGGTACTTTCATATTTTATGTACAGTCTACAATATATATTTGGTGAAATTTTATATTTTCTGTACTGTATATAATATATATTTGGTGAAATTTGATATTTTATGTACAGTATATAATATATTTTTGGTGTACTTTCATATTTTATGTAGAGTATATAATATATATTTTTTGAAATTTGATATTATATGTACAGTATATAATATATATTTGGTGAAATTTGATATTTTATGGACAGTATATAATATATATTTGGTGAAATTTGATATTTTATGTACAGCATATAATATATATTTGGTGTACTTTCATCTTTTATGTACAGTATGTAATATATATTTTTTGAAATTTGATATTTTATGTACAGTATATAATATATATTTTGCGGAATTTGATATTTTATTGTCAGTATATAATATAAATTTGGTGAAATTTGATATTTTATGTACAGTATATAATATGTATTTGCTGTATTTTCATATTTTATGTATAGTATATAATATACATTTGGTGAAATTTGATATTTTATATACAGTATATCCAATATATTTGGTGAAATTTGATATTTTATGTACAGTATGATATATATATTTGGTGTACTTTCATAATTTATGTACAATATATATTATATATTTGGTTAAATTTGATACTTTGTGTACAGTATATAATATGCATTTGGTGTACTTTCATATTTTATTTACAGTATATAATATATATTTGCTGTACTTTGATATTTTATGTAGAGTATATAATATAAATTTGGTGTACTTTCATATTTAATGTACAGTAGATAACATATTTTTGGTGTACTTTCATATTTTATGTACAGTAGATAACATATTTTTGGGGTACTTTCATATTTTATGTACAGTATACAATATATATTTGGTGAAATTTGATATTTTCTGTACTGTATATGATATATATTTGGTGAAATTTGATATTTTATGTACAGTATATAATATATTTTTGGTGTACTTTCATATTTTATGTAGAGTATATAATATATATTTTTTGAAATTTGATATTACATGTAGAGTATATAACATATATTTGGTGAAATTTGATATTTTATGGACCGTATATAATATATATTTGGTGAAATTTGATATTTTATGTACAGTATATAATATATATTTTTTGAAATTTGATATAATATGTACAGTATATAATATATATTTGGTGAAATTTGATATTTTATGGACAGTATATAATATATATTTGGTGAACTTTGATATTTTATGTACAGCATATAATATATATTTGGTGTACTTTCATCTTTTATGTACAGTATGTAATATATATTTTTTGAAATTTGATATTATATGTACAGTATATAATATATATTTCATGAAATTTGATATTTTATGAAGAGTATATAATATATATTTGGTGAAATTTGATATTTTATGTACAGTATATAATATGTATTTGCTGTATTTTCATATTTTATGTATAGTATATAACATACATTTGGTGAAATTTGATATTTTTTATACAGTATATCAAATATATTTGGTGAAATTTCATATTTTATGTATAGTATGATATATATATTTGGTGTACTTTCGTAATTTATGTACAATACATATTATATATTTGGTTAAATTTGATATTTTGTGTATAGTATATAATATGCCTTTGGTGTACTTTCATATTTTATTTACAGTATATAACATATATTTGCTGTACTTTGATATTTTATGTAGAGTATATAATATATATTTGGTGTACTTTCATATTTTATGTACAGTAGATAACATATTTTTGGGGTACTTTCATATTTTATGTACAGTCTACAATATATATTTGGTGAAATTTTATATTTTCTGTACTGTATATAATATATATTTGGTGAAATTTGATATTTTATGTACAGTATATAATATATTTCTGGTGTACTTTCATATTTTATGAACAGTATATAATATATATTTTTTGAAATTTGATATAATATGTACAGTATATAATATATATTTGGTGAAATTTGATATTTTATGGACAGTATATAATATATATTTGGTGAACTTTGATATTTTATGTACAGCATATAATATATATTTGGTGTACTTTCATCTTTTATGTACAGTATGTAATATATATTTTTTGGAATTTGATATTATATGTACAGTATATAATATATATTTCATGAAATTTGATATTTTATGAAGAGTATATAATATATATTTGGTGAAATTTGATATTTTATCTACAGTATATAATATGTATTTGCTGTATTTTCATATTTTATGTATAGTATATAACATACATTTGGTGAAATTTGATATTTTTTATACAGTATATCAAATATATTTGGTGAAATTTCATATTTTATGTATAGTATGATATATATATTTGGTGTACTTTCGTAATTTATGTACAATACATATTATATATTTGGTTAAATTTGATATTTTGTGTATAGTATATAATATGCCTTTGGTGTACTTTCATATTTTATTTACAGTATATAACATATATTTGCTGTACTTTGATATTTTATGTAGAGTATATAATATATATTTGGTGTACTTTCATATTTTATGTACAGTAGATAACATATTTTTGGGGTACTTTCATATTTTATGTACAGTCTACAATATATATTTGGTGAAATTTTATATTTTCTGTACTGTATATAATATATATTTGGTGAAATTTGATATTTTATGTACAGTATATAATATATTTTTGGTGTACTTTCATATTTTATGTAGAGTATATAATATATATTTTTTGAAATTTGATATTATATGTACAGTATATAATATATATTTGGTGAAATTTGATATTTTATGGACAGTATATAATATATATTTGGTGAAATTTGATATTTTATGTACAGCATATAATATATATTTGGTGTACTTTCATCTTTTATGTACAGTATGTAATATATATTTTTTGAAATTTGATATTTTATGTACAGTATATAATATATATTTTGCGGAATTTGATATTTTATTGTCAGTATATAATATAAATTTGGTGAAATTTGATATTTTATGTACAGTATATAATATGTATTTGCTGTATTTTCATATTTTATGTATAGTATATAATATACATTTGGTGAAATTTGATATTTTATATACAGTATATCCAATATATTTGGTGAAATTTGATATTTTATGTACAGTATGATATATATATTTGGTGTACTTTCATAATTTATGTACAATATATATTATATATTTGGTTAAATTTGATACTTTGTGTACAGTATATAATATGCATTTGGTGTACTTTCATATTTTATTTACAGTATATAATATATATTTGCTGTACTTTGATATTTTATGTAGAGTATATAATATAAATTTGGTGTACTTTCATATTTAATGTACAGTAGATAACATATTTTTGGTGTACTTTCATATTTTATGTACAGTAGATAACATATTTTTGGGGTACTTTCATATTTTATGTACAGTATACAATATATATTTGGTGAAATTTGATATTTTCTGTACTGTATATGATATATATTTGGTGAAATTTGATATTTTATGTACAGTATATAATATATTTTTGGTGTACTTTCATATTTTATGTAGAGTATATAATATATATTTTTTGAAATTTGATATTACATGTAGAGTATATAACATATATTTGGTGAAATTTGATATTTTATGGACCGTATATAATATATATTTGGTGAAATTTGATATTTTATGTACAGTATATAATATATATTTTTTGAAATTTGATATAATATGTACAGTATATAATATATATTTGGTGAAATTTGATATTTTATGGACAGTATATAATATATATTTGGTGAACTTTGATATTTTATGTACAGCATATAATATATATTTGGTGTACTTTCATCTTTTATGTACAGTATGTAATATATATTTTTTGAAATTTGATATTATATGTACAGTATATAATATATATTTCATGAAATTTGATATTTTATGAAGAGTATATAATATATATTTGGTGAAATTTGATATTTTATGTACAGTATATAATATGTATTTGCTGTATTTTCATATTTTATGTATAGTATATAACATACATTTGGTGAAATTTGATATTTTTTATACAGTATATCAAATATATTTGGTGAAATTTCATATTTTATGTATAGTATGATATATATATTTGGTGTACTTTCGTAATTTATGTACAATACATATTATATATTTGGTTAAATTTGATATTTTGTGTATAGTATATAATATGCCTTTGGTGTACTTTCATATTTTATTTACAGTATATAACATATATTTGCTGTACTTTGATATTTTATGTAGAGTATATAATATATATTTGGTGTACTTTCATATTTTATGTACAGTAGATAACATATTTTTGGGGTACTTTCATATTTTATGTACAGTCTACAATATATATTTGGTGAAATTTTATATTTTCTGTACTGTATATAATATATATTTGGTGAAATTTGATATTTTATGTACAGTATATAATATATTTTTGGTGTACTTTCATATTTTATGTAGAGTATATAATATATATTTTTTGAAATTTGATATTATATGTACAGTATATAATATATATTTGGTGAAATTTGATATTTTATGGACAGTATATAATATATATTTGGTGTACTTTCATCTTGTATGTACAGTATGTAATATATATTTTTTGAAATTTGATATTTTATGTACAGTATATAATATATATTTCGTGGAATTTGATATTTTATGGACAGTATATAATATATATTTGGTGAAATTTGATATTTTATGTACAGTATATAATATGTATTTGCTGTATTTTCATATTTTATGTATAGTATATAATATACATTTGGTGAAATTTGATATTTTATATACAGTATATCCAATATATTTGGTGAAATTTGATATTTTATGTACAGTATATAATATATATTTGGTGAAATTTTATATTTTATGTACAGTACATAATATATTTTTGGTGTACTTTCATTTTTTATGTACAGTATACAATATATATTTTTTGAAATTCGATATTATATGTACAGTATATAATATATATTTGGTGAAATTTGATATTTTATGGACAGTATATAATATTTATTTGGTGAAATTTGATATTTTATGTACAGTATATAATATACATTTATTGAAATTTCATATTTTATGTACAGTATATAATATATATTTGGTGTACTTTCATATTTTATATACAGTATATAGTATATATTTTCTGAAATTTGATATTTTATGTACAGTATAAAATATATATTTGGTGAAATTTGATATTTCATGTATGGCATATAATATATAATTGTTGAAATTTGATATTTTATGTACAGTATATAATATATATTTGCTGTATTTTCATATTTTATGTATGGTATATAATATATATTTGGTGAAATTTGATATTTTATGTACAGTATATAATATGTATTTGCTGTATTTTCGTATTTTATGTATAGCATATAATATACATTTGGTGAAATTTGATATTTTATATACAGTATATCACATATATATGGTGAAATTTGATATTTTATGTACAGTATGATACATATATTTGGTGTACTTTCATAATTTATGTACAATATATATTATATATTTGGTTAAATTTGATATTTTGTGTACAGTATATAATATGCATTTGGTGTACTTTCATATTTTATTTACAGTATATAATATATATTTGCTGTAGTTTGATATTTTATGTAGAGTATATAATATAAATTTGGTGTACTTTCATATTTTATGTACAGTAGATAACATATTTTTGGGGTACTTTCATATCTTATGTACAGTATACAATATATATTTGGTGAAATTTGATATTTTATGTACAGTATATAATATATTTCTGGTGTACTTTCATATTTTATGAACAGTATATAATATATATTTTTTGAAATTTGATATAATATGTACAGTATATAATATATATTTGGTGAAATTTGATATTTTATGGACAGTATATAATATATATTTGGTGAACTTTGATATTTTATGTACAGCATATAATATATATTTGGTGTACTTTCATCTTTTATGTACAGTATGTAATATATATTTTTTGGAATTTGATATTATATGTACAGTATATAATATATATTTCATGAAATTTGATATTTTATGAAGAGTATATAATATATATTTGGTGAAATTTGATATTTTATCTACAGTATATAATATGTATTTGCTGTATTTTCATATTTTATGTATAGTATATAACATACATTTGGTGAAATTTGATATTTTTTATACAGTATATCAAATATATTTGGTGAAATTTCATATTTTATGTATAGTATGATATATATATTTGGTGTACTTTCGTAATTTATGTACAATACATATTATATATTTGGTTAAATTTGATATTTTGTGTATAGTATATAATATGCCTTTGGTGTACTTTCATATTTTATTTACAGTATATAACATATATTTGCTGTACTTTGATATTTTATGTAGAGTATATAATATATATTTGGTGTACTTTCATATTTTATGTACAGTAGATAACATATTTTTGGGGTACTTTCATATTTTATGTACAGTCTACAATATATATTTGGTGAAATTTTATATTTTCTGTACTGTATATAATATATATTTGGTGAAATTTGATATTTTATGTACAGTATATAATATATTTTTGGTGTACTTTCATATTTTATGTAGAGTATATAATATATATTTTTTGAAATTTGATATTATATGTACAGTATATAATATATATTTGGTGAAATTTGATATTTTATGGACAGTATATAATATATATTTGGTGAAATTTGATATTTTATGTACAGCATATAATATATATTTGGTGTACTTTCATCTTTTATGTACAGTATGTAATATATATTTTTTGAAATTTGATATTTTATGTACAGTATATAATATATATTTTGCGGAATTTGATATTTTATTGTCAGTATATAATATAAATTTGGTGAAATTTGATATTTTATGTACAGTATATAATATGTATTTGCTGTATTTTCATATTTTATGTATAGTATATAATATACATTTGGTGAAATTTGATATTTTATATACAGTATATCCAATATATTTGGTGAAATTTGATATTTTATGTACAGTATGATATATATATTTGGTGTACTTTCATAATTTATGTACAATATATATTATATATTTGGTTAAATTTGATACTTTGTGTACAGTATATAATATGCATTTGGTGTACTTTCATATTTTATTTACAGTATATAATATATATTTGCTGTACTTTGATATTTTATGTAGAGTATATAATATAAATTTGGTGTACTTTCATATTTAATGTACAGTAGATAACATATTTTTGGTGTACTTTCATATTTTATGTACAGTAGATAACATATTTTTGGGGTACTTTCATATTTTATGTACAGTATACAATATATATTTGGTGAAATTTGATATTTTCTGTACTGTATATGATATATATTTGGTGAAATTTGATATTTTATGTACAGTATATAATATATTTTTGGTGTACTTTCATATTTTATGTAGAGTATATAATATATATTTTTTGAAATTTGATATTACATGTAGAGTATATAACATATATTTGGTGAAATTTGATATTTTATGGACCGTATATAATATATATTTGGTGAAATTTGATATTTTATGTACAGTATATAATATATATTTTTTGAAATTTGATATAATATGTACAGTATATAATATATATTTGGTGAAATTTGATATTTTATGGACAGTATATAATATATATTTGGTGAACTTTGATATTTTATGTACAGCATATAATATATATTTGGTGTACTTTCATCTTTTATGTACAGTATGTAATATATATTTTTTGAAATTTGATATTATATGTACAGTATATAATATATATTTCATGAAATTTGATATTTTATGAAGAGTATATAATATATATTTGGTGAAATTTGATATTTTATGTACAGTATATAATATGTATTTGCTGTATTTTCATATTTTATGTATAGTATATAACATACATTTGGTGAAATTTGATATTTTTTATACAGTATATCAAATATATTTGGTGAAATTTCATATTTTATGTATAGTATGATATATATATTTGGTGTACTTTCGTAATTTATGTACAATACATATTATATATTTGGTTAAATTTGATATTTTGTGTATAGTATATAATATGCCTTTGGTGTACTTTCATATTTTATTTACAGTATATAACATATATTTGCTGTACTTTGATATTTTATGTAGAGTATATAATATATATTTGGTGTACTTTCATATTTTATGTACAGTAGATAACATATTTTTGGGGTACTTTCATATTTTATGTACAGTCTACAATATATATTTGGTGAAATTTTATATTTTCTGTACTGTATATAATATATATTTGGTGAAATTTGATATTTTATGTACAGTATATAATATATTTCTGGTGTACTTTCATATTTTATGAACAGTATATAATATATATTTTTTGAAATTTGATATAATATGTACAGTATATAATATATATTTGGTGAAATTTGATATTTTATGGACAGTATATAATATATATTTGGTGAACTTTGATATTTTATGTACAGCATATAATATATATTTGGTGTACTTTCATCTTTTATGTACAGTATGTAATATATATTTTTTGGAATTTGATATTATATGTACAGTATATAATATATATTTCATGAAATTTGATATTTTATGAAGAGTATATAATATATATTTGGTGAAATTTGATATTTTATCTACAGTATATAATATGTATTTGCTGTATTTTCATATTTTATGTATAGTATATAACATACATTTGGTGAAATTTGATATTTTTTATACAGTATATCAAATATATTTGGTGAAATTTCATATTTTATGTATAGTATGATATATATATTTGGTGTACTTTCGTAATTTATGTACAATACATATTATATATTTGGTTAAATTTGATATTTTGTGTATAGTATATAATATGCCTTTGGTGTACTTTCATATTTTATTTACAGTATATAACATATATTTGCTGTACTTTGATATTTTATGTAGAGTATATAATATATATTTGGTGTACTTTCATATTTTATGTACAGTAGATAACATATTTTTGGGGTACTTTCATATTTTATGTACAGTCTACAATATATATTTGGTGAAATTTTATATTTTCTGTACTGTATATAATATATATTTGGTGAAATTTGATATTTTATGTACAGTATATAATATATTTTTGGTGTACTTTCATATTTTATGTAGAGTATATAATATATATTTTTTGAAATTTGATATTATATGTACAGTATATAATATATATTTGGTGAAATTTGATATTTTATGGACAGTATATAATATATATTTGGTGAAATTTGATATTTTATGTACAGCATATAATATATATTTGGTGTACTTTCATCTTTTATGTACAGTATGTAATATATATTTTTTGAAATTTGATATTTTATGTACAGTATATAATATATATTTTGCGGAATTTGATATTTTATTGTCAGTATATAATATAAATTTGGTGAAATTTGATATTTTATGTACAGTATATAATATGTATTTGCTGTATTTTCATATTTTATGTATAGTATATAATATACATTTGGTGAAATTTGATATTTTATATACAGTATATCCAATATATTTGGTGAAATTTGATATTTTATGTACAGTATGATATATATATTTGGTGTACTTTCATAATTTATGTACAATATATATTATATATTTGGTTAAATTTGATACTTTGTGTACAGTATATAATATGCATTTGGTGTACTTTCATATTTTATTTACAGTATATAATATATATTTGCTGTACTTTGATATTTTATGTAGAGTATATAATATAAATTTGGTGTACTTTCATATTTAATGTACAGTAGATAACATATTTTTGGTGTACTTTCATATTTTATGTACAGTAGATAACATATTTTTGGGGTACTTTCATATTTTATGTACAGTATACAATATATATTTGGTGAAATTTGATATTTTCTGTACTGTATATGATATATATTTGGTGAAATTTGATATTTTATGTACAGTATATAATATATTTTTGGTGTACTTTCATATTTTATGTAGAGTATATAATATATATTTTTTGAAATTTGATATTACATGTAGAGTATATAACATATATTTGGTGAAATTTGATATTTTATGGACCGTATATAATATATATTTGGTGAAATTTGATATTTTATGTACAGTATATAATATATATTTTTTGAAATTTGATATAATATGTACAGTATATAATATATATTTGGTGAAATTTGATATTTTATGGACAGTATATAATATATATTTGGTGAACTTTGATATTTTATGTACAGCATATAATATATATTTGGTGTACTTTCATCTTTTATGTACAGTATGTAATATATATTTTTTGAAATTTGATATTATATGTACAGTATATAATATATATTTCATGAAATTTGATATTTTATGAAGAGTATATAATATATATTTGGTGAAATTTGATATTTTATGTACAGTATATAATATGTATTTGCTGTATTTTCATATTTTATGTATAGTATATAACATACATTTGGTGAAATTTGATATTTTTTATACAGTATATCAAATATATTTGGTGAAATTTCATATTTTATGTATAGTATGATATATATATTTGGTGTACTTTCGTAATTTATGTACAATACATATTATATATTTGGTTAAATTTGATATTTTGTGTATAGTATATAATATGCCTTTGGTGTACTTTCATATTTTATTTACAGTATATAACATATATTTGCTGTACTTTGATATTTTATGTAGAGTATATAATATATATTTGGTGTACTTTCATATTTTATGTACAGTAGATAACATATTTTTGGGGTACTTTCATATTTTATGTACAGTCTACAATATATATTTGGTGAAATTTTATATTTTCTGTACTGTATATAATATATATTTGGTGAAATTTGATATTTTATGTACAGTATATAATATATTTTTGGTGTACTTTCATATTTTATGTAGAGTATATAATATATATTTTTTGAAATTTGATATTATATGTACAGTATATAATATATATTTGGTGAAATTTGATATTTTATGGACAGTATATAATATATATTTGGTGTACTTTCATCTTGTATGTACAGTATGTAATATATATTTTTTGAAATTTGATATTTTATGTACAGTATATAATATATATTTCGTGGAATTTGATATTTTATGGACAGTATATAATATATATTTGGTGAAATTTGATATTTTATGTACAGTATATAATATGTATTTGCTGTATTTTCATATTTTATGTATAGTATATAATATACATTTGGTGAAATTTGATATTTTATATACAGTATATCCAATATATTTGGTGAAATTTGATATTTTATGTACAGTATATAATATATATTTGGTGAAATTTTATATTTTATGTACAGTACATAATATATTTTTGGTGTACTTTCATTTTTTATGTACAGTATACAATATATATTTTTTGAAATTCGATATTATATGTACAGTATATAATATATATTTGGTGAAATTTGATATTTTATGGACAGTATATAATATTTATTTGGTGAAATTTGATATTTTATGTACAGTATATAATATACATTTATTGAAATTTCATATTTTATGTACAGTATATAATATATATTTGGTGTACTTTCATATTTTATATACAGTATATAGTATATATTTTCTGAAATTTGATATTTTATGTACAGTATAAAATATATATTTGGTGAAATTTGATATTTCATGTATGGCATATAATATATAATTGTTGAAATTTGATATTTTATGTACAGTGTATAATATATATTTGCTGTATTTTCATATTTTATGTATGGTATATAATATATATTTGGTGAAATTTGATATTTTATGTACAGTATATAATATGTATTTGCTGTATTTTCGTATTTTATGTATAGCATATAATATACATTTGGTGAAATTTGATATTTTATATACAGTATATCACATATATATGGTGAAATTTGATATTTTATGTACAGTATGATACATATATTTGGTGTACTTTCATAATTTATGTACAATATATATTATATATTTGGTTAAATTTGATATTTTGTGTACAGTATATAATATGCATTTGGTGTACTTTCATATTTTATTTACAGTATATAATATATATTTGCTGTAGTTTGATATTTTATGTAGAGTATATAATATAAATTTGGTGTACTTTCATATTTTATGTACAGTAGATAACATATTTTTGGGGTACTTTCATATCTTATGTACAGTATACAATATATATTTGGTGAAATTTGATATTTTATGTACAGTATATAATATATTTCTGGTGTACTTTCATATTTTATGAACAGTATATAATATATATTTTTTGAAATTTGATATAATATGTACAGTATATAATATATATTTGGTGAAATTTGATATTTTATGGACAGTATATAATATATATTTGGTGAACTTTGATATTTTATGTACAGCATATAATATATATTTGGTGTACTTTCATCTTTTATGTACAGTATGTAATATATATTTTTTGGAATTTGATATTATATGTACAGTATATAATATATATTTCATGAAATTTGATATTTTATGAAGAGTATATAATATATATTTGGTGAAATTTGATATTTTATCTACAGTATATAATATGTATTTGCTGTATTTTCATATTTTATGTATAGTATATAACATACATTTGGTGAAATTTGATATTTTTTATACAGTATATCAAATATATTTGGTGAAATTTCATATTTTATGTATAGTATGATATATATATTTGGTGTACTTTCGTAATTTATGTACAATACATATTATATATTTGGTTAAATTTGATATTTTGTGTATAGTATATAATATGCCTTTGGTGTACTTTCATATTTTATTTACAGTATATAACATATATTTGCTGTACTTTGATATTTTATGTAGAGTATATAATATATATTTGGTGTACTTTCATATTTTATGTACAGTAGATAACATATTTTTGGGGTACTTTCATATTTTATGTACAGTCTACAATATATATTTGGTGAAATTTTATATTTTCTGTACTGTATATAATATATATTTGGTGAAATTTGATATTTTATGTACAGTATATAATATATTTTTGGTGTACTTTCATATTTTATGTAGAGTATATAATATATATTTTTTGAAATTTGATATTATATGTACAGTATATAATATATATTTGGTGAAATTTGATATTTTATGGACAGTATATAATATATATTTGGTGTACTTTCATCTTGTATGTACAGTATGTAATATATATTTTTTGAAATTTGATATTTTATGTACAGTATATAATATATATTTCGTGGAATTTGATATTTTATGGACAGTATATAATATATATTTGGTGAAATTTGATATTTTATGTACAGTATATAATATGTATTTGCTGTATTTTCATATTTTATGTATAGTATATAATATACATTTGGTGAAATTTGATATTTTATATACAGTATATCCAATATATTTGGTGAAATTTGATATTTTATGTACAGTATATAATATATATTTGGTGAAATTTTATATTTTATGTACAGTACATAATATATTTTTGGTGTACTTTCATTTTTTATGTACAGTATACAATATATATTTTTTGAAATTCGATATTATATGTACAGTATATAATATATATTTGGTGAAATTTGATATTTTATGGACAGTATATAATATTTATTTGGTGAAATTTGATATTTTATGTACAGTATATAATATACATTTATTGAAATTTCATATTTTATGTACAGTATATAATATATATTTGGTGTACTTTCATATTTTATATACAGTATATAGTATATATTTTCTGAAATTTGATATTTTATGTACAGTATAAAATATATATTTGGTGAAATTTGATATTTCATGTATGGCATATAATATATAATTGTTGAAATTTGATATTTTATGTACAGTGTATAATATATATTTGCTGTATTTTCATATTTTATGTATGGTATATAATATATATTTGGTGAAATTTGATATTTTATGTACAGTATATAATATGTATTTGCTGTATTTTCGTATTTTATGTATAGCATATAATATACATTTGGTGAAATTTGATATTTTATATACAGTATATCACATATATATGGTGAAATTTGATATTTTATGTACAGTATGATACATATATTTGGTGTACTTTCATAATTTATGTACAATATATATTATATATTTGGTTAAATTTGATATTTTGTGTACAGTATATAATATGCATTTGGTGTACTTTCATATTTTATTTACAGTATATAATATATATTTGCTGTAGTTTGATATTTTATGTAGAGTATATAATATAAATTTGGTGTACTTTCATATTTTATGTACAGTAGATAACATATTTTTGGGGTACTTTCATATCTTATGTACAGTATACAATATATATTTGGTGAAATTTGATATTTTATGTACAGTATATAATATATTTCTGGTGTACTTTCATATTTTATGAACAGTATATAATATATATTTTTTGAAATTTGATATAATATGTACAGTATATAATATATATTTGGTGAAATTTGATATTTTATGGACAGTATATAATATATATTTGGTGAACTTTGATATTTTATGTACAGCATATAATATATATTTGGTGTACTTTCATCTTTTATGTACAGTATGTAATATATATTTTTTGGAATTTGATATTATATGTACAGTATATAATATATATTTCATGAAATTTGATATTTTATGAAGAGTATATAATATATATTTGGTGAAATTTGATATTTTATCTACAGTATATAATATGTATTTGCTGTGTTTTCATATTTTATGTATAGTATATAACATACATTTGGTGAAATTTGATATTTTTTATACAGTATATCAAATATATTTGGTGAAATTTCATATTTTATGTATAGTATGATATATATATTTGGTGTACTTTCGTAATTTATGTACAATACATATTATATATTTGGTTAAATTTGATATTTTGTGTATAGTATATAATATGCCTTTGGTGTACTTTCATATTTTATTTACAGTATATAACATATATTTGCTGTACTTTGATATTTTATGTAGAGTATATAATATATATTTGGTGTACTTTCATATTTTATGTACAGTAGATAACATATTTTTGGGGTACTTTCATATTTTATGTACAGTCTACAATATATATTTGGTGAAATTTTATATTTTCTGTACTGTATATAATATATATTTGGTGAAATTTGATATTTTATGTACAGTATATAATATATTTTTGGTGTACTTTCATATTTTATGTAGAGTATATAATATATATTTTTTGAAATTTGATATTATATGTACAGTATATAATATATATTTGGTGAAATTTGATATTTTATGGACAGTATATAATATATATTTGGTGAAATTTGATATTTTATGTACAGCATATAATATATATTTGGTGTACTTTCATCTTTTATGTACAGTATGTAATATATATTTTTTGAAATTTGATATTTTATGTACAGTATATAATATATATTTTGCGGAATTTGATATTTTATTGTCAGTATATAATATAAATTTGGTGAAATTTGATATTTTATGTACAGTATATAATATGTATTTGCTGTATTTTCATATTTTATGTATAGTATATAATATACATTTGGTGAAATTTGATATTTTATATACAGTATATCCAATATATTTGGTGAAATTTGATATTTTATGTACAGTATGATATATATATTTGGTGTACTTTCATAATTTATGTACAATATATATTATATATTTGGTTAAATTTGATACTTTGTGTACAGTATATAATATGCATTTGGTGTACTTTCATATTTTATTTACAGTATATAATATATATTTGCTGTACTTTGATATTTTATGTAGAGTATATAATATAAATTTGGTGTACTTTCATATTTAATGTACAGTAGATAACATATTTTTGGGGTACTTTCATATTTTATGTACAGTATACAATATATATTTGGTGAAATTTGATATTTTATGTACAGTATATAATATATATTTGGTGAAATTTGATATTTTATGTACAGTATATAATATATTTTTGGTGTACTTTCATATTTTATGTACAGTATATAATATATATTTTTTGAAATTTGATATTATATGTACAGTATATAATATATATTTGGTGAAATTTCATATTTTATGGACAGTATATAATATATATTTGGTGAAATTTGATATTTTATGTACAGTATATAATATGTATTTGCTGTATTTTCGTATTTTAAGTATAGTATATAATATACATTTGGTGAAATTTGATATTTTATATACAGTATATCAAATATATTTGGTGAAATTTGATATTTTACGTACAGTATGATACATATATTTGGTGTACTTTCATAATTTATGTACAATATATATTATATATTTGGTTAAATTTGATATTTTGTGTACAGTATATAATATGCATTTGGTGTACTTTCATATTTTATTTACAGTATATAATATATATTTGCTGTACTTTGATATTTTATGTAGAGTATATAATATAAATTTGGTGTACTTTCATTTTTTATGTACAGTAGATAACATATTTTTGGGGTACTTTCATATCTTATGTACAGTATACAATATATATTTGGTGAAATTTGATATTTTATGTACAGTATATAATATATTTCTGGTGTACTTTCATATTTTATGTACAGTATACAATATATATTTGGTGAAATTTGATATTTTCTGTACTGTATATAATATATATTTGGTGAAATTTGATATTTTATGTACAGTATATAATATATTTTTGGTGTACTTTCATATTTTATGTAGAGTATATAATATATATTTTTTGAAATTTCATATTATATGTACAGTATATAATATATATTTGGTGAAATTTGATATTTTATGGACAGTATATAATATATATTTGGTGAAATTTGATATTTTATGTACAGCATATAATATATATTTGGTGTACTTTCATCTTTTATGTACAGTATGTAATATATATTTTTTGAAATTTGATATTTTATGTACAGTATATAATATATATTTCGTGGAATTTGATATTTTATGGACAGTATATAATATATATTTGGAGAAATTTGATATTTTATGTACAGTATATAATATGTATTTGCTGTATTTTCATATTTTATGTATAGTATATAATATACATTTGGTGAAATTTGATATTTTATATACAGTATATCAAATATATTTGGTGAAATTTGATATTTTATGTACAGTATGTTATATATATTTGGTGTACTTTCATAATTTATGTACAATATATATTATATATTTGGTTAAATTTGATATTTTGTGTACAGTATATAATATGCCTTTGGTGTACTTTCATATTTTATTTACAGTATATAATATATATTTGCTGTACTTTGATATTTTATGTAGGGTATATAATATATATTTGGTGTACTTTCATATTTTATGTACAGTAGATAACATATTTTTGGGGTACTTTCATATTTTATGTACAGTATACAATATATATTTGGTGAAATTTGATATTTTCTGTACTCTATATAATATATATTTGGTGAAATTTGATATTTTATGTACAGTACATAATATATTTTTGCTGTACTTTCATATTTTATGTAGAGTATATAATATATATTTTTTGAAATTTGATATTATATGTACAGTATATAACATATATTTGGTGAAATTTGATATTTTATGTACAGTATATAATATATATTTGGTGTACTTTCATCTTTTATGTACAGTATGTAATATATATTTTTTGAAATTTGATATTTTATATACAGTATATAATATATATTGCGTGGAATTTGATATTTTATGGACAGTATATAATATATATTTGGTGAAATTTGATATTTTATGTACAGTATATAATATGTATTTGCTGTATTTTCATATTTTATGTATAGTATATAATATACATTTGGTGAAATTTGATATTTTATATACAGTTTATCCAATATATTTGGTGAAATTTGATATTTTATGGACAGTATATAATATATATTTGGTGAAATTTTATATTTTATGTACAGTATATAATATATTTTTGGTGTACTTTCATCTTTTATGTATAGTATACAATATATATTTTTTGAAATTTGATATTATATTTACAGTGTATAATATATATTTGGTGAAATTTGATATTTTATGGACAGTATATGATATATATTTGGTGAAATTTGATATTTTATGTACAGCATATAACATATATTTGGTGTACTTTCATCTTTTATGTACAGTATGTAATATATATTTTTTGAAATTTGATAGTTTATGCAGTATATAATATATATTTCGTGGAATTTGATATTTTATGGACAGTATATAATATATATTTGGTGAAATTTGATATTTTATGTACAGTATATAATATGTATTTGCTGTATTTTCATACTTTATGTATAGTATATAATATACATTTGGTGAAATTTGGTATTTTATATACAGTATATCAAATATATTTGGTGAAATTTGATATTTTATGTAAAGTATGTTATATATATTTCGTGTACTTTCATAATTTATGTACAATACATATTATATATGTGGTTAAATTTGATATTTTGTGTACAGTATATAATATGCCTTTGGTGTACTTTCATATTTTATTTACAGTATATAATATATATTTGCTGTACTTTGATATTTTATGTAGAGTATATAATATATATTTGGTGTACTTTCATATTTTATGTACAGTAGATAACATATTTTTGGGATACTTTCATATTTTATGTACAGTCTACAATATATATTTGGTGAAATTTGATATTTTCTGTACTGTATATAATATATATTTGGTGAAATTTGATATTTTATGTACAGTATATAATATATTTTTGGTGTACTTTCATATTTTATGTAGAGTATATAATATATATTTTTTGAAATTTCATATTATATGTACAGTATAAAATATATATTTGGTGAAATTTGATATTTTATGGACAGTATATAATATATATTTGGTGAAATTTGATATTTTATGTACAGCATATAATATATATTTGGTGTACTTTCATCTTTTATGTACAGTATGTAATATATATTTTTTGAAATTTGATATTTTACGTACAGTATATAATATATATTTCGTGGAATTTGATATTTTATGGACAGTATATAATATATATTTGGTGAAATTTGATATTTTATGTACAGTATATAATATGTATTTGCTGTATTTTCATATTTTATGTATAGTATATAATATACATTTGGTGAAATTTGATATTTTATATACAGTTTATCCAATATATTTGGTGAAATTTGATATTTTATGGACAGTATATAATATATATTTGGTGAAATTTTATATTTTATGTACAGTATATAATATATTTTTGGTGTACTTTCATGTTTTATGTATAGTATACAATATATATTTTTTGAAATTTCATATTATATGTACAGTATATAATATATATTTGGTGAAATTTGATATTTTATGGACAGTATATGATATATATTTGGTGAAATTTGATATTTTATGTACAGCATATAACATATATTTGGTGTACTTTCATCTTTTATGTACAGTATGTAATATATATTTTTTGAAATTTGATATTTTATGCAGTATATAATATATATTTCGTGGAATTTGATATTTTATGGACAGTATATAATATATATTTGGTGAAATTTGATATTTTATGTACAGTATATAATATGTATTTGCTGTATTTTCATACTTTATGTATAGTATATAATATACATTTGGTGAAATTTGGTATTTTATATACAGTATATCAAATATATTTGGTGAAATTTGATATTTTATGTAAAGTATGTTATATATATTTCGTGTACTTTCATAATTTATGTACAATACATATTATATATGTGGTTAAATTTGATATTTTGTGTACAGTATATAATATGCCTTTGGTGTACTTTCATATTTTATTTACAGTATATAATATATATTTGCTGTACTTTGATATTTTATGTAGAGTATATAATATATATTTGGTGTACTTTCATATTTTATGTACAGTAGATAACATATTTTTGTGGTACTTTCATATTTTATGTACAGTATACAATATATATTTGGTGAAATTTGATATTTTCTGTACTGTATATAATATATATTTGGTGAAATTTGATATTTTATGTACAGTATATAATATATTTTTGGTGTACTTTCATATTTTATGTAGAGTATATAATATATATTTTTTGAAATTTCATATTATATGTACAGTATATAATATATATTTGGTGAAATTTGATATTTTATGGACAGTATATAATATATATTTGGTGAAATTTGATATTTTATGTACAGCATATAATATATATTTGGTGTACTTTCATCTTTTATGTACAGTATGTAATATATATTTTTTGAAATTTGATATTTTATGTACAGTATATAATATACATTTCGTGGAATTTGATATTTTATGGACAGTATATAATATATATTTGGAGAAATTTGATATTTTATGTACAGTATATAATATGTATTTGCTGTATTTTCATATTTTATGTATTGTATATAATATACATTTGGTGAAATTTGATATTTTATATACAGTATATCAAATATATTTGGTGAAATTTGATATTTTATGTACAGTATGTTATATATATTTGGTGTACTTTCATAATTTATGTACAATATATATTATATATTTGGTTAAATTTGATATTTTGTGTACAGTATATAATATGCCTTTGGTGTACTTTCATATTTTATTTACAGTATATAATATATATTTGCTGTACTTTGATATTTTATGTAGAGTATATAATATATATTTGGTGTACTTTCATATTTTATGTACAGTAGATAACATATTTTTGGGGTACTTTCATATTTTATGTACAGTATACAATATATATTTGGTGAAATTTGATATTTTCTGTACTCTATATAATATATATTTGGTGAAATTTGATATTTTATGTACAGTACATAATATATTTTTGCTGTACTTTCATATTTTATGTAGAGTATATAATATATATTTTTTGAAATTTGATATTATATGTACAGTATATAACATATATTTGGTGAAATTTGATATTTTATGTACAGTATATAATATATATTTGGTGTACTTTCATCTTTTATGTACAGTATGTAATATATATTTTTTGAAATTTGATATTTTATATACAGTATATAATATATATTGCGTGGAATTTGATATTTTATGGACAGTATATAATATATATTTGGTGAAATTTGATATTTTATGTACAGTATATAATATGTATTTGCTGTATTTTCATATTTTATGTATAGTATATAATATACATTTGGTGAAATTTGATATTTTATATACAGTTTATCCAATATATTTGGTGAAATTTGATATTTTATGGACAGTATATAATATATATTGGGTGAAATTTTATATTTTATGTACAGTATATAATATATTTTTGGTGTACTTTCATCTTTTATGTATAGTATACAATATATATTTTTTGAAATTTGATATTATATTTACAGTGTATAATATATATTTGGTGAAATTTGATATTTTATGGACAGTATATGATATATATTTGGTGAAATTTGATATTTTATGTACAGCATATAACATATATTTGGTGTACTTTCATCTTTTATGTACAGTATGTAATATATATTTTTTGAAATTTGATAGTTTATGCAGTATATAATATATATTTCGTGGAATTTGATATTTTATGGACAGTATATAATATATATTTGGTGAAATTTGATATTTTATGTACAGTATATAATATGTATTTGCTGTATTTTCATACTTTATGTATAGTATATAATATACATTTGGTGAAATTTGGTATTTTATATACAGTATATCAAATATATTTGGTGAAATTTGATATTTTATGTAAAGTATGTTATATATATTTCGTGTACTTTCATAATTTATGTACAATACATATTATATATGTGGTTAAATTTGATATTTTGTGTACAGTATATAATATGCCTTTGGTGTACTTTCATATTTTATTTACAGTATATAATATATATTTGCTGTACTTTGATATTTTATGTAGAGTATATAATATATATTTGGTGTACTTTCATATTTTATGTACAGTAGATAACATATTTTTGGGATACTTTCATATTTTATGTACAGTCTACAATATATATTTGGTGAAATTTGATATTTTCTGTACTGTATATAATATATATTTGGTGAAATTTGATATTTTATGTACAGTATATAATATATTTTTGGTGTACTTTCATATTTTATGTAGAGTATATAATATATATTTTTTGAAATTTCATATTATATGTACAGTATATAATATATATTTGGTGAAATTTGATATTTTATGGACAGTATATAATATATATTTGGTGAAATTTGATATTTTATGTACAGCATATAATATATATTTGGTGTACTTTCATCTTTTATGTACAGTATGTAATATATATTTTTTGAAATTTGATATTTTATGTACAGTATATAATATATATTTCGTGGAATTTGATATTTTATGGACAGTATATAATATATATTTGGTGAAATTTGATATTTTATGTACAGTATATAATATGTATTTGCTGTATTTTCATATTTTATGTATAGTATATAATATACATTTGGTGAAATTTGATATTTTATATACAGTTTATCCAATATATTTGGTGAAATTTGATATTTTATGGACAGTATATAATATATATTTGGTGAAATTTTATATTTTATGTACAGTATATAATATATTTTTGGTGTACTTTCATCTTTTATGTATAGTATACAATATATATTTTTTGAAATTTCATATTATATGTACAGTATATAATATATATTTGGTGAAATTTGATATTTTATGGACAGTATATGATATATATTTGGTGAAATTTGATATTTTATGTACAGCATATAACATATATTTGGTGTACTTTCATCTTTTATGTACAGTATGTAATATATATTTTTTGAAATTTGATATTTTATGCAGTATATAATATATATTTCGTGGAATTTGATATTTTATGGACAGTATATAATATATATTTGGTGAAATTTGATATTTTATGTACAGTATATAATATGTATTTGCTGTATTTTCATACTTTATGTATAGTATATAATATACATTTGGTGAAATTTGGTATTTTATATACAGTATATCAAATATATTTGGTGAAATTTGATATTTTATGTAAAGTATGTTATATATATTTCGTGTACTTTCATAATTTATGTACAATACATATTATATATGTGGTTAAATTTGATATTTTGTGTACAGTATATAATATGCCTTTGGTGTACTTTCATATTTTATTTACAGTATATAATATATATTTGCTGTACTTTGATATTTTATGTAGAGTATATAATATATATTTGGTGTACTTTCATATTTTATGTACAGTAGATAACATATTTTTGTGGTACTTTCATATTTTATGTACAGTATACAATATATATTTGGTGAAATTTGATATTTTCTGTACTGTATATAATATATATTTGGTGAAATTTGATATTTTATGTACAGTATATAATATATTTTTGGTGTACTTTCATATTTTATGTAGAGTATATAATATATATTTTTTGAAATTTCATATTATATGTACAGTATATAATATATATTTGGTGAAATTTGATATTTTATGGACAGTATATAATATATATTTGGTGAAATTTGATATTTTATGTACAGCATATAATATATATTTGGTGTACTTTCATCTTTTATGTACAGTATGTAATATATATTTTTTGAAATTTGATATTTTATGTACAGTATATAATATATATTTCGTGGAATTTGACATTTTATGGACAGTATATAATATATATTTGGAGAAATTTGATATTTTATGTACAGTATATAATATGTATTTGCTGTATTTTCATATTTTATGTATAGTATATAATATACATTTGGTGAAATTTGATATTTTATATACAGTATATCAAATATATTTGGTGAAATTTGATATTTTATGTACAGTATGTTATATATATTTGGTGTACTTTCATAATTTATGTACAATATATATTATATATTTGGTTAAATTTGATATTTTGTGTACAGTATATAATATGCCTTTGGTGTACTTTCATATTTTATTTACAGTATATAATATATATTTGCTGTACTTTGATATTTTATGTAGAGTATATAATATATATTTGGTGTACTTTCATATTTTATGTACAGTAGATAACATATTTTTGGGGTACTTTCATATTTTATGTACAGTATACAATATATATTTGGTGAAATTTGATATTTTCTGTACTCTATATAATATATATTTGGTGAAATTTGATACTTTATGTACAGTACATAATATATTTTTGCTGTACTTTCATATTTTATGTAGAGTATATAATATATATTTTTTGAAATTTGATATTATATGTACAGTATATAACATATATTTGGTGAAATTTGATATTTTATGGACAGTATATAATATATATTTGGTGAAATTTGATATTTTATGTACAGTATATAATATATATTTGGTGTACTTCCATCTTTTATGTACAGTATGTAATATATATTTTTTGAAATTTGATATTTTATATACAGTATATAATATATATTGCGTGGAATTTGATATTTTATGGACAGTATATAATATATATTTGGTGAAATTTGATATTTTATGTACAGTATATAATATGTATTTGCTGTATTTTCATATTTTATGTATAGTATATAATATACATTTGGTGAAATTTGATATTTTATATACAGTTTATCCAATATATTTGGTGAAATTTGATATTTTATGGACAGTATATAATATATATTTGGTGAAATTTTATATTTTATGTACAGTATATAATATATTTTTGGTGTACTTTCATCTTTTATGTATAGTATACAATATATATTTTTTGAAATTTGATATTATATTTACAGTATATAATATATATTTGGTGAAATTTGATATTTTATGGACAGTATATGATATATATTTGGTGAAATTTGATATTTTATGTACAGCATATAACATATATTTGGTGTACTTTCATCTTTTATGTACAGTATGTAATATATATTTTTTGAAATTTGATATTTTATGCAGTATATAATATATATTTCGTGGAATTTGATATTTTATGGACAGTATATAATATATATTTGGTGAAATTTGATATTTTATGTACAGTATATAATATGTATTTGCTGTATTTTCATACTTTATGTATAGTATGTAATATACATTTGGTGAAATTTGGTATTTTATATACAGTATATCAAATATATTTGGTGAAATTTGATATTTTATGTAAAGTATGTTATATATATTTCGTGTACTTTCATAATTTATGTACAATACATATTATATATGTGGTTAAATTTGATATTTTGTGTACAGTATATAATATGCCTTTGGTGTACTTTCATATTTTATTTACAGTATATAATATATATTTGCTGTACTTTGATATTTTATGTAGAGTATATAATATATATTTGGTGTACTTTCATATTTTATGTACAGTAGATAACATATTTTTGTGGTACTTTCATATTTTATGTACAGTATACAATATATATTTGGTGAAATTTGATATTTTCTGTACTGTATATAATATATATTTGGTGAAATTTGATATTTTATGTACAGTATATAATATATTTTTGGTGTACTTTCATATTTTATGAACAGGATATAATATATATTTTTTGAAATTTGATATTACATGTACAGTATATAATATATATTTGGTGAAATTTGATATTTTATGGACAGTATATAATATATATTTGGTGAAATTTGATATTTTATGTACAGCATATAATATATATTTGGTGTACTTTCATCTTTAATGTACAGTATGTAATATATATTTTTTGAAATTTGATATATGTACAGTATATAAAATATATTTCGTGAAATTTGATATTTTATGGACAGTATATAATATATATTTGGTGAAATTTGATATTTTATGTACAATATATAATATGTATTTGCTGTATTTTCATATTTTATGTATAGTATATAATATACATTTGGTGAAAGTTGATATTTTATATACAGTATATCAAATATATTTGGTGAAATTTGATATTTTATGTACAGTATGTTATATATATTTGGTGTACTTTCATAATTTGTGTACAATACATATTATATATTTGGTTAAATTTGATATTTTGTGTACAGTATATAATATGCCTTTGGTGTACTTTCATATTTTATTTACAGTATATAATATATATTTGCTGTACTTTGATATTTTATGTAGAGTATATAATATATATTTGGTGTACTTTCATATTTTATGTACAGTAGATAACAGATTTTTGGGGTACTTTCATATTTTATGTACAGTATACAATATATATTTGGTGAAATTTGATATTTTCTGTACTGTATATAATATATATTTGGTGAAATTTGATATTTTATGTACAGTATATAATATATTTTTGGTGTACTTTCATATTTTATGTAGAGTATATAATATATATTTTTTGAAATTTCATATTATATGTACAGTATATAATATATATTTGGTGAAATTTGATATTTTATGGACAGTATATAATATATATTTGGTGAAATTTGATATTTTATGTACAGCATATAATATATATTTGGTGTACTTTCATCTTTTATGTACAGTATGTAATATATATTTTTTGAAATTTGATATTTTATGTACAGTATATAATATATATTTCGTGGAATTTGATATTTTATGGACAGTATATAATATATATTTGGAGAAATTTGATATTTTATGTACAGTATATAATATGTATTTGCTGTATTTTCATATTTTATGTATAGTATATAATATACATTTGGTGAAATTTGATATTTTATATACAGTATATCAAATATATTTGGTGAAATTTGATATTTTATGTACAGTATGTTATATATATTTGGTGTACTTTCATAATTTATGTACAATATATATTATATATTTGGTTAAATTTGATATTTTGTGTACAGTATATAATATGCCTTTGGTGTACTTTCATATTTTATTTACAGTATATAATATATATTTGCTGTACTTTGATATTTTATGTAGAGTATATAATATATATTTGGTGTACTTTCATATTTTATGTACAGTAGATAAAAAATTTTTGGGGTACTTTCATATTTTATGTACAGTATACAATATATATTTGGTGAAATTTGATATTTTCTGTACTATATAATATATATTTGGTGAAATTTGATATTTTATGTACAGTACATAATATATTTTTGCTGTACTTTCATATTTTATGTAGAGTATATAATATATATTTTTTGAAATTTGATATTATATGTACAGTATATAACATATATTTAGTGAAATTTGATATTTTATGGACAGTATATAATATATATTTGGTGAAATTTGATATTTTATGTACAGTATATAATATGTATTTGCTGTATTTTCATATTTTATGTATAGTATATAATATACATATGGTGAAATTTGATATTTTATATACAGTTTATCCAATATATTTGGTGAAATTTGATATTTTATGGACAGTATATAATATATATTTGGTGAAATTTTATATTTTATGTACAGTATATAATATATTTTTGGTGTACTTTCATCTTTTATGTATAGTATACAATATATATTTTTTGAAATTTGATATTATATTTACAGTATATAATATATATTTGGTGAAATTTGATATTTTATGGACAGTATATGATATACATTTGGTGAAATTTGATATTTTATGTACAGCATATAACATATATTTGGTGTACTTTCATCTTTTATGTACAGTATGTAACATATATTTTTTGAAATTTGATATTTTATGCAGTATATAATATATATTTCGTGGAATTTGATATTTTATGGACAGTATATAATATATATTTGGTGAAATTTGATATTTTATGTACAGTATATAATATGTATTTTCTGTATTTTCATACTTTATATATAGTATATAATATACATTTGGTGAAATTTGGTATTTTATATACAGTATATCAAATATATTTGGTGAAATTTGATATTTTATGTAAAGTATGTTATATATATTTCGTGTACTTTCATAATTTATGTACAATACATATTATATATGTGGTTAAATTTGATATTTTGTGTACAGTATATAATATGCCTTTGGTGTACTTTCATATTTTATTTACAGTATATAATATATATTTGCTGTACTTTGATATTTTATGTAGAGTATATAATATATATTTCGTGTACTTTCATATTTTATGTACAGTAGATAACATATTTTTGGGATACTTTCATATTTTATGTACAGTCTACAATATATATTTGGTGAAATTTGATATTTTCTGTACTGTATATAATATATATTTGGTGAAATTTGATATTTTATGTACAGTATATAATATATTTTTGGTGTACTTTCATATTTTATGTAGAGTATATAATATATATTTTTTGAAATTTCATATTATATGTACAGTATATAATATATATTTGGTGAAATTTGATATTTTATGGACAGTATATAATATATATTTGGTGAAATTTGATATTTTATGTACAGCATATAATATATATTTGGTGTACTTTCATCTTTTATGTACAGTATGTAATATATATTTTTTGAAATTTGATATTTTATGTACAGTATATAATATATATTTCGTGGAATTTGATATTTTATGGACAGTATATAATATATATTTGGTGAAATTTGATATTTTATGTACAGTATATAATATGTATTTGCTGTATTTTCATATTTTATGTATAGTATATAATATACATTTGGTGAAATTTGATATTTTATATACAGTTTATCCAATATATTTGGTGAAATTTGATATTTTATGGACAGTATATAATATATATTTGGTGAAATTTTATATTTTATGTACAGTATATAATATATTTTTGGTGTACTTTCATCTTTTATGTATAGTATACAATATATATTTTTTGAAATTTCATATTATATGTACAGTATATAATATATATTTGGTGAAATTTGATATTTTATGGACAGTATATGATATATATTTGGTGAAATTTGATATTTTATGTACAGCATATAACATATATTTGGTGTACTTTCATCTTTTATGTACAGTATGTAATATATATTTTTTGAAATTTGATATTTTATGCAGTATATAATATATATTTTGTGGAATTTGATATTTTATGGACAGTATATAATATATATTTGGTGAAATTTGATATTTTATGTACAGTATATAATATGTATTTGCTGTATTTTCATACTTTATGTATAGTATATAATATACATTTGGTGAAATTTGGTATTTTATATACAGTATATCAAATATATTTGGTGAAATTTGATATTTTATGTAAAGTATGTTATATATATTTCGTGTACTTTCATAATTTATGTACAATACATATTATATATGTGGTTAAATTTGATATTTTGTGTACAGTATATAATATGCCTTTGGTGTACTTTCATATTTTATTTACAGTATATAATATATATTTGCTGTACTTTGATATTTTATGTAGAGTATATAATATATATTTGGTGTACTTTCATATTTTATGTACAGTAGATAACATATTTTTGGGGTACTTTCATATTTTATGTACAGTATACAATATATATTTGGTGAAATTTGATATTTTCTGTACTGTATATAATATATATTTGGTGAAATTTGATATTTTATGAACAGTATATAATATATATTTGGTGTACTTTCGTATTTTATGTAGAGTATATAATATATATTTTTTGAAATTTGATATTACATGTACAGTATATAACATATATTTGGTGAAATTTGATATTTTATGGACAGTATATAATATATATTTGGTAAAATTTGATATTTTATGTACAGTATATAATATATATTTGGTGTACTTTCATCTTTTATGTACAGTATGTAATATATATTTTTTGAAATTTGATATTTTATGTACAGTATATAATATATATTTCGTGGAATTTGATATTTTATGGACAGTATATAATATATATTTGGTGAAATTTGATATTTTATGTACAGTATAAAATATGTATTTGCTGTATTTTCATATTTTATGTATAGTATATAATATACATTTGGTGAAATTTGATAATTTATATACAGTATATCAAATATATTTGGTGAAATTTGATATTTTATGTACGGTATGTTATATATATTTGGTGTACTTTCATAATTTATGTACAGTACATATTCTATATTTGGTTAAATTTGATATTTTGTGTACAGTATATAATATGCCTTTGGTGTACTTTCATATTTTATTTAAAGTATATAATATATATTTGCTGTACTTTGATATTTTATGTAGAGAATATAATATATATTTGGTGTACTTTCATATTTTATGTACAGTAGATAACATATTTTTGGGGTACTTTCATATTTTATGTACAGTATACAATATATATTTGGTGAAATTTGATATTTTCTGTACTGTATATAATATATATTTGGTGAAATTTGATATTTTATGTACAGTATATAATATATATTTGGTGTACTTTCATCTTTTATGTACAGTATGTAATATATATTTTTTGAAATTTGATATTTTATGTACAGTATATAATATATATTTCGTGGAATTTGATATTTTATGGACAGTATATAATATATATTTGGTGAAATTTGATATTTTATGTACAGTATATAATATGTATTTGCTGTATTTTCATATTTTATGTATAGTATATAATATACACTTGTTGAAATTTGATATTTTATATACAGTATATCCAATATATTTGGTGAAATTTGTTATTTTATGTACAGTATATAATATATATTTGGTGAAATTTTATATTTTATGTACAGTATATAATATGTATTTGCTGTATTTTCATATTTTATGTATAGTATATAATATACATTTGGTGAAATTTGATATTTTATATACACTATAACAAACATATTTGGTGAAATTTGATATTTTATGTACAGTATGATATATATATTTGGTGAACTTTCATAATTTATGTACAATACATATTATATATTTGGTTAAATTTGATATTTTGTGTACAGTATATAATATGCATTTGGTGTACTTTCATATTTTATTTACAGTATATAATATATATTTGCTGTAGTTTGATATTTTATGTAGAGTATATAATATAAATTTGGTGTACTTTCATATTTTATGTACAGTAGATAACATATTTTTGGGGTACTTTCATATCTTATGTACAGTATACAATATATATTTGGTGAAATTTGATATTTTATGTACAGTATATAATATATTTCTGGTGTACTTTCATATTTTATGAACAGTATATAATGTATATTTTTTGAAATTTGATATTATATGTACAGTATATAATATATATTTGGTGAAATTTGATATTTTATGGACAGTATATAATATATATTTGGTGAAATTTGATATTTTATGTACAGCATATAATATATATTTGGTGTACCTTCATCTTTTATGTACAGTATGTAATATATATTTTTTGAAATTTGATATTATATGTACAGTATATAATATATATTTCGTGAAATTTGATATTTTATGGACAGTATATAATATGTATTTGCTGTATTTTCATATTTTATGTATAGTATATAATATACATTTGGTGAAATTTGATATTTTATATACAGTATATCAAATATATTTGGTGAAATTTGATATTTTATCTACAGTATGATATATATATTTGGTGTACTTTCATAATTTATGTACAATACATATATATTTGGTTAAATTTGATATTTTGTGTACAGTATATAATATGCCTTTGGTGTACTTTCATATTTTATTTACAGTATATAATATATATTTGCTGTACTTTGATATTTTATGTAGAGTATATAATATATATTTGGTGTACTTTCATATTTTATGTACAGTAGATAACATATTTTTGGGGTACTTTCATATTTTATGTACAGTATACAATATATATTTGGTGAAATTTGATATTTTCTGTACTGTATATAGTATATATTTGGTGAAATTTGATATTTTATGTACAGTATATAATATATTTTTGGTATACTTTCATATTTTATGTAGAGTATATAATATATATTTTTTGAAATTTGATATTATATGTACAGTATATAACATATATTTGGTGAAATTTGATATTTTATGGACAGTATATAATATATATTTGGTGAAATTTGATATTTTATGTACAGTATATAATATATATTTGGTGTACTTTCATCTTTTATGTACAGTATGTAATATATATTTTTTGAAATTTGATATTTTATGTACAGTATATAATTTATATTTCGTGGAATTTGATATTTTATGGACAGTATATAATATATATTTGGTGAAATTTGATATTTTATGTACAGTATATAATATGTATTTGCTGTATTTTCATATTTTATGTAGAGTATATAATATACATTTGGTGAAATTTGATATTTTATATACAGTATATCAAATATATTTGGTGAAATTTGATATTTTATGTACAGTATATAATATATATTTGGTGAAATTTTATATTTTATGTACAGTATATAATATATTTTTGGTGTACTTTCATTTTTTATGTACAGTATACAATATATATTTTTTGAAATTTGATATTATATGTACAGTATATAATATATATTTGGTGAAATTTGATATTTTATGGACAGTATATAATATTTATTTGGTGAAATTTGATATTTTATGTACAGTATAAAATATACATTTATTGAAATTTGATATTTTATGTACAGTATATAATATATATTTGGTGTACTTTCATATTTCATATACAGTATATAGTATATATTTTCTGAAATTTGATATTTTATGTACAGTATATAATATATATTTGGTGAAATTTGATATTTCATGTACGGCATATAATATATATTTGTTGAAATTTGATATTTTATGTTCAGTATATAATATATATTTGCTGTATTTTCATATTTTATGTATGGTATATAATATATATTTGGTGAAATTTGATATTTTATATACAGTATATCAAATATATTTGGTGAAATTTGATATTTTATGTGCAGTATGTTATATTTATTTGGTGTACTTTCATAATTTATGTACAATACATATTATATATTTGGTTAAATTTGATATTTTGTGTACAGTATATAACATGCCTTTGGTGTACTTTCATATTTTATTTACAGTATATAATATATATTTGCTGTACTTTGATATTTAATGTAGAGTATATAATATATATTTGGTGTACTTTCATATTTTATGTACAGTAGATAACATATTTTTGGGGTACTTTCATATTTTATGTACAGTATACAATATATATTTGGTGAAATCTGATATTTTCTGTACTGTATATAATATATATTTGGTGAAATTTGATATTTTATGTACAGTATATAATATATTTTTGGTGTACTTTCATATTTTATGTAGAGTATATAATATATATTTTTTGAAATTTGATATTATATGTACAGTATATAACATATATTTGGTGAAATTTGATATTTTATGGACAGTATATCCAATATATTTGGTGAAATTTGATATTTTATGTACAGTATATAATATATATTTGGTGAAATTTTATATTTTATGTACAGTATATAAAATATTTTTGGTGTACTTTCATTTTTTATGTACAGTATACAATATATATTTTTTGAAATTTGATATTATATTTACAGTATATAATATATATTTGGTGAAATTTGATATTTTATGGACAGTATATGATATATATTTGGTGAAATTTGATATTTTTTGTATAGCATATAACGTATATTTGGTGTACTTTCATCTTTTATGTACAGTATGTAATATATATTTTTTGAAATTTGATATTTTATGTACAGCATATAATATATATTTCGTGGAATTTGATATTTTATGGACAGAATATAATATATATTTGGTGAAATTTGATATTTTATGTACAGTATATAATATGTATTTGCTGTATTTTCATATTTTATGTATAGTATATAATATACATTTGTTGAAATTTGATAATTTATATACAGTATATCAAATATTTTTAGTGAAATTTGATATTTTATGTACAGTATGTTATATATATTTGGTGTACTTTCATAATTTATGTACAATACATATTATGTATTTGGTTAAATTTGATATTTTGTTTACAGTATATAATATGCCATTGGTGTACTTTCATATTTTATTTACAGTATATAATATATATTTGCTGTACTTTGATATTTTATGTAGAGTATATAATATATATTTGGTGTACTTTCATATTTTATGTACAGTAGATAACATATTTTTGGGGTACTTTCATATTTTATGTACAGTATACAATATTTTTTTGCTGAAATTTGATATTTTCTGTACTGTATATAATATATATTTGGTGAAATTTGATATTTTATGTACAGTATATAATATATATTTGGTGTATTTTCATCTTTTATGTACAGTATGTAATATATATTTTTTGAAATTTGATATTTTATGTACAGTATATAATATATATTTCGTGGAATTTGATATTTTATGGACAGTATATAATATATATTTGGTGAAATTTGATATTTTATGTACAGTATATAATATGTATTTGCTGTATTTTCATATTTTATGTATACTATATAATATACACTTGGTGAAATATGATATTTTATATACAGTAAATGAAATATATTTGGTGAAATTTGTTATTTTATGTACAGTATATAATATATATTTGGTGAAATTTTATATTTTATGTAGAGTATATAATACGTATTTGCTGTATTTTCATATTTTATGTATAGTATATAATATACATTTGGTGAAATTTGATATTTTATATACAGTATATCAAATATATTTGGTGAAATTTGATATTTTATGTACAGTATGATTTATATATTTGGTGAACTTTCATAATTTATGTACAATATATATTATATATTTGGTTAAATTTGATATTTTGTGTACAGTATATAATATGCATTTGGTGTACTTTCATATTTTATTTACAGTATATAATATATATTTGCTGTAGTTTGATATTTTATGTAGAGTATATAATATAAATTTGGTGTACTTTCATATTTTATGTACAGTAGATAACATATTTTTGGGGTACTTTCATATCTTATGTACAGTATGTAATATATATTTGGTTAAATTTGATATTATATGTACAGTATATAATATATATTTGGTGAAATTTGATATTTTATGGACAGTATATAATATATATTTGGTGAAATTTGATATTGTATGTACAGTATATAATATATTTTTGGTGTACTTTCATATTTTATGTACAGTATATAATATATATTTTTTGAAATTTGATATTATATGTACAGTATATAATATATATTTGGTGAAATTTGATATTTTATGGACAGTATATAATATATATTTGGTGAAATTTGATAATTTATGTACAGTATATAATATGTATTTGCTGTGTTTTCATATTTTATGTATAGTATATAATATACATTTGGTGAAATTTGATATTTTATATACAGTATATCAAATATACTTGGTGGAATTTCATATTTTATGTACAGTATGATATATGTATTTGGTGTACTTTCATAATTTATGTACAATATATATTATATATTTGGTTAAATTTGATATTTTGTGTACAGTATATAATATGCATTTGGTGTACTTTCATATTTTATTTACAGTATATAATATATATTTGCTGTAGTTTGATATTTTATGTAGAGTATATAATATAAATTTGGTGTACTTTCATATTTTATGTACAGTAGATAACATATTTTTGGGGTACTTTCATATCTTATGTACAGTATACAATATATATTTGGTGAAATTTGATATTTTATGTACAGTATATAATATATTTCTGGTGTACTTTCATATTTTATGAACAGTATATAATATATATTTTTTGAAATTTGATATTATATGTACAGTATATAATATGTATTTGGTGAAATTTGATATTTTATGGACAGTATATAATATATATTTGGTGAAATTTGATATTTTATGTACAGCATAGAATATATATTTGGTGTACTTTCATCTTTTATGTACAGTATGTAATATATATTTTTTGAAATATGATATTATATGTACAGTATATAATATATATTTCGTGAAATTTGATATTTTATGGACAGTATATAATATATATTTGGTGAAATTTGATATTTTATGTACAGTATATAATATGTATTTGCTGTATTTTCATATTTTATGTATAGTATATAATATACATTTGGTGAAATTTGATATTTTATATACAGTATATCAAATATTTTTGGCTGAAATTTGATATTTTATGTACAGTATGATATATATATTTGGTGTACTTTCATAATTTATGTACAATACATACTATATATTTGTTTAAATTTGATATTTTGTGTACAGTATATAATATGCCTTTGGTGTACTTTCATATTTTATTTACAGTATATAATATATATTTGCTGTACTTTGATATTTTATGTAGAGTATATAATATATATTTGGTGTACTTTCATATTCTTTGTACAGTAGATAACATATTTTTGGGGAACTTTCATATTTTATGTACAGTGTACAATATATATTTGGTGAAATTTGATATTTTCTGTACTGTGTATAATATATATTTGGTGAAATTTGATATTTTATGTACAGTATATAATATATTTTTGGTGTACTTTCATATTTTATGTAGAGTATATAATATATATTTTTTGAAATTTGATATTACATGTACAGTATATAACATATATTTGGTGAAATTTGATATTTTATGGACAGTATATAATATGTATTTGGTGAAATTTGATATTTTATGTACAGTATATAATATATATTTGGTGTACTTTCATCTTTTATGTACAGTAAGAAATATATATTTTTTGAAATTTGATATTTTATGTACAGTATATAATATATATTTCGTGGAATTTGATATTTTATGGACAGTATATAATATATATTTGGTGATATTTGATATTTTATGTACAGTATATAATATGAATTTCCTGTATTTTCATATTTTATGTATAGTATATAATATACATTTGGTGAAATTTGATATTTTATATACAGTATATCCAATATATTTGGTGAAATTTGATATTTTATGTACAGTATATAATATATATTTGATGAAATTTGATATTTTATGTACAGTACATAATATATTTTTGGTGTACTTTCATTTTTTATGTACAGTATACAATATATATTTTTTGAAATTTGATATTATATGTACAGTATATAATATATATTTGGTGAAATTTGATATTTTATGGACAGTATATAATATTTATTTGGTGAAATTTGATATTTTATGTACAGAATATAATATACATTTATTGAAATTTCATATTTTATGTAGAGTATATAATATATATTTGGTGTACTTTCATATTTCATATACAGTATATAGTATATATTTTCTGAAATTTGATATCTTATGTACAGTATATAATATATATTTGGTGAAATTTGATATTTCATGTACGGCATATAATATATATTTGTTGAAATTTGATATTTTATGTTCAGTATATAATATATATTTGCTGTATTTTCATATTTTATGTATGGTATATAATATATATTTGGTGAAATTTGATATTTTATACACAGCATATAATATATATTAGGTGAAATTTGATATTTTATGTACAGTGTATAATATATTTCTGGTGTACTTTCATATTTTATGAACAGTATATAATATTTATTTTTTGAAATTTCATATTACATGTACAGTATATAATATATATTTCGTGAAATTTGATATTTTAGGTACAGCATATAATATATATTTGGTGTACTTTCATCTTTTATGTACAGTATGTATTATATATTTTTTGAAATTTGATATTTTATGTACAGTATATAATATATATTTCGTGGAATTTGATATTTTATGGACAGTATATAATATATATTTGGTGAAATTTGATATTTTATGTACAGTATATAATATGTATTTGCTGTATTTTCATATTTTATGTATAGTATATAATATACATTTGGTGAAATTTGATATTTTATATACAGTATAACAAATATATTTGGTGAAATTTGATATTTTATGTACAGTATGTTATATATATTTGGTGTACTTTCATAATTTATGTACAATACATATTATATATTTGGTTAAATTTGATATTTTGTGTACAGTATATAACATGCCTTTGGTGTACTTTCATATTTTATTTACAGTATATAATATATATTTGCTGTACTTTGATATTTTATGTAGAGTATATAATATATATTTGGTGTACTTTCATATTTTATGTACAGTAGATAACATATTTTTGGGGTACTTTCATATTTTATGTACAGTATACAATATATATTTGGTGAAATTTGATATTTTCTGTACTGTATATAATATATATTTGGTGAAATTTGATATTTTATGTACAGTATATAATATATTTTTGGTGTACTTTCATATTTTATGTAGAGTATATAATATATATTTTTTGAAATTTGATATTACATGTAGAGTATATAACATATATTTGGTGAAATTTGATATTTTATGGACCGTATATAATATATATTTGGTGAAATTTGATATTTTATGTAGAGTATATAATATATATTTGGTGTACTTTCATCTTGTATGTACAGTATGTAATATATATTTATTTAAATTTGATATTTTATGTACAGTATATAATATATATTTCGCGGAATTTGATATTTTATGGACAGTATATAATATATATTTGGTGAAATTTGATATTTTATGTACAGTATATAATATGTATTTGCTGTATTTTCGTATTTTAAGTATAGTATATAATATACATTTGGTGAAATTTGATATTTTATATACAGTATATCAAATATATATGGTGAAATTTGATATTTTATGTACAGTATAATACATATATTTGGTGTACTTTCATAATTTATGTACAATATATATTATATATTTGGTTAAATTTGATATTTTGTGTACAGTATATAATATGCATTTGGTGTACTTTCATATTTTATTTACAGTATATAATATATATTTGCTGTAGTTTGATATTTTATGTAGAGTATATAATATAAATTTGGTGTACTTTCATATTTTATGTACAGTAGATAACATATTTTTGGGGTACTTTCATATCTTATGTACAGTATACAATATATATTTGGTGAAATTTGATATTTTCTGTACTGTATATAATATATATTTGGTGAAATTTGATATTTTATGTACAGTATATAATATATATTTGGTGTACTTTCATATTTTATGTAGAGTATATAATATATATTTTTTGAAATTTGATATTACATGTACACTATATAACATGTATTTGGTGAAATTTGATATTTTATGGACAGTATATAATATATATTTGGTGAAATTTGATATTTTATGTACAGTATATAATATATATTTGGTGTACTTTCATCTTTTTTGTACAGTATGTAATATATATTTTATGAAATTTGATATTTTATGTACAGTATATAATATATATTTCATGGAATTTGATATTTTATGGACAGTATATAATATATATTTGGTGAAATTTGATATTTTATGTACAGTATATAATATGTATTTGCTGTATTTTCATATTTTATGTATAGTATATAATATACATTTGGTGAAATTTGATAATTTATATACAGTATATCAAATATTTTTAGTGAAATTTGATATTTTATGTACAGTATGTTATATATATTTGGTGTACTTTCATAATTTATGTACAATACATATTATGTATTTGGTTAAATTTGATATTTTGTGTACAGTATATAATATGCCTTTGGTGTACTTTCATATTTTATTTACAGTATATAATATATATTTGCTGTACTTTGATATTTTATGTAGTGTATATAATATATATTTGGTGTACTTTCATATTTTATGTACAGTAGATAACATATTTTTGGGGTACTTTCATATTTTATGTGCAGTATACAATATATATTTGGTGAAATTTGATATTTTCTGTACTGTATATAATATATATTTGGTGAAATTTGATATTTTATGTACAGTATATAATATATATTTGGTGTACTTTCATCTTTTATGTACAGTATGTAATATATATTTTTTGAAATTTGATATTTTATGTACAGTATATAATATATATTTCGTGGAATTTGATATTTTTTGGACAGTATATAATATATATTTGGAGAAATTTGATATTTTATGTACAGTATATAATATGTATTTGCTGTATTTTCATATTTTATGTATACTATATTATATACACTTGGTGAAATTTGATATTTTATATACAGTATATCAAATATATTTGGTGAAATTTGTTATTTTATGTACAGTATATAATATATATTTGGAGTAATTTTATATTTTATGTACAGTATATAATATGTATTTGCTGTATTTTCATATTTTATGTATAGTATATAATATACATTTGGTGAAATTTGATATTTTATATACAGTATATCAAATATATTTGGTGAAATTTGATATTTTATGTACAGTATGATATATATATTTGGTGAACTTTCATAATTTATGTACAATATATATTATATATTTGGTTAAATTTGATATTTTGTGTACAGTATATAATATGCATTTGGTGTACTTTCATATTTTATTTACAGTATATAATATATATTTGCTGTAGTTTGATATTTTATGTAGAGTATATAATATAAATTTGGTGTACTTTCATATTTTATGTACAGTAGATAACATATTTTTGGGGTAGTTTCATATCTTATGTACAGTACACAATATATATTTGGTGAAATTTGATATTTTATGTACAGTATATAATATATTTCTGGTGTACTTTCATATTTTATGAACAGTATATAATATATATTTTTTGAAATTTGATATTATATGTACAGTATATAATATGTATTTGGTGAAATTTGATATTTTATGGACAGTAAATAATATATATTTGGTGAAATTTGATATTTTATGTACAGCATAGAATATATATTTGGTGTACTTTCATCTTTTATGTACAGTATGTAATATATATTTTTTGAAATATGATATTATATGTACAGTATATAATATATATTTCGTGAAATTTGATATTTTATGGACAGTATATAATATATATTTGGTGAAATTTGATATTTTATGTACAGTATATAATATGTATTTGCTGTATTTTCATATTTTATGTGTAGTATATAATATACATTTGGTGAAATTTGATATTTTATATACAGTATATCAAATATTTTTGGCTGAAATTTGATATTTTATGTACAGTATGATATATATATTTGGTGTACTTTCATAATTTATGTACAATACATACTATATATTTGTTTAAATTTGATATTTTGTGTACAGTATATAATATGCCTTTGGTGTACTTTCATATTTTATTTACAGTATATAATATATATTTGCTGTACTTTGATATTTTATGTAGAGTATATAATATATATTTGGTGTACTTTCATATTCTATGTACAGTAGATAACATATTTTTGGGGAACTTTCATATTTTATGTACAGTGTACAATATATATTTGGTGAAATTTGATATTTTCTGTACTGTGTATAATATATATTTGGTGAAATTTGATATTTTATGTACAGTATATAATATATTTTTGGTGTACTTTCATATTTTATGTAGAGTATATAATATATATTTTTTGAAATTTGATATTACATGTACAGTATATAACATATATTTGGTGAAATTTGATATTTTATGGACAGTATATAATATGTATTTGGTGAAATTTGATATTTTATGTACAGTATATAATATATATTTGGTGTACTTTCATCTTTTATGTACAGTAAGAAATATATATTTTTTGAAATTTGATATTTTATGTACAGTATATAATATATATTTCGTGGAATTTGATATTTTATGGACAGTATATAATATATATTTGGTGATATTTGATATTTTATGTACAGTATATAATATGAATTTCCTGTATTTTCATATTTTATGTATAGTATATAATATACATTTGGTGAAATTTGATATTTTATATACAGTATATCCAATATATTTGGTTAAATTTGATATTTTATGTACAGTATATAATATATATTTGATGAAATTTGATATTTTATGTACAGTACATAATATATTTTTGGTGTACTTTCATTTTTTATGTACAGTATACAATATATATTTTTTGAAATTTGATATTATATGTACAGTATATAATATATATTTGGTGAAATTTGATATTTTATGGACAGTATATAATATTTATTTGGTGAAATTTGATATTTTATGTACAGAATATAATATACATTTATTGAAATTTCATATTTTATGTAGAGTATATAATATATATTTGGTGTACTTTCATATTTCATATACAGTATATAGTATATATTTTCTGAAATTTGATATCTTATGTACAGTATATAATATATATTTGGTGAAATTTGATATTTCATGTACGGCATATAATATATATTTGTTGAAATTTGATATTTTATGTTCAGTATATAATATATATTTGCTGTATTTTCATATTTTATGTATGGTATATAATATATATTTGGTGAAATTTGATATTTTATACACAGAATATAATATATATTAGGTGAAATTTGATATTTTATGTACAGTGTATAATATATTTCTGGTGTACTTTCATATTTTATGAACAGTATATAATATTTATTTTTTGAAATTTCATATTACATGTACAGTATATAATATATATTTCGTGAAATTTGATATTTTAGGTACAGCATATAATATATATTTGGTGTACTTTCATCTTTTATGTACAGTATGTATTATATATTTTTTGAAATTTGATATTTTATGTACAGTATATAATATGTATTTGCTGTATTTTCATATTTTATGTATAGTATATAATATACATTTGTTGAAATTTGATAATTTATATACAGTATATCAAATATTTTTAGTGAAATTTGATATTTTATGTACAGTATGTTATATATATTTGGTGTACTTTCATAATTTATGTACAATACATATTATGTATTTGGTTAAATTTGATATTTTGTTTACAGTATATAATATGCCATTGGTGTACTTTCATATTTTATTTACAGTATATAATATATATTTGCTGTACTTTGATATTTTATGTAGAGTATATAATATATATTTGGTGTACTTTCATATTTTATGTACAGTAGATAACATATTTTTGGGGTACTTTCATATTTTATGTACAGTATACAATATTTTTTTGCTGAAATTTGATATTTTCTGTACTGTATATAATATATATTTGGTGAAATTTGATATTTTATGTACAGTATATAATATATATTTGGTGTATTTTCATCTTTTATGTACAGTATGTAATATATATTTTTTGAAATTTGATATTTTATGTACAGTATATAATATATATTTCGTGGAATTTGATATTTTATGGACAGTATATAATATATATTTGGTGAAATTTGATATTTTATGTACAGTATATAATATGTATTTGCTGTATTTTCATATTTTATGTATACTATATAATATACACTTGGTGAAATATGATATTTTATATACAGTAAATGAAATATATTTGGTGAAATTTGTTATTTTATGTACAGTATATAATATATATTTGGTGAAATTTTATATTTTATGTAGAGTATATAATACGTATTTGCTGTATTTTCATATTTTATGTATAGTATATAATATACATTTGGTGAAATTTGATATTTTATATACAGTATATCAAATATATTTGGTGAAATTTGATATTTTATGTACAGTATGATTTATATATTTGGTGAACTTTCATAATTTATGTACAATATATATTATATATTTGGTTAAATTTGATATTTTGTGTACAGTATATAATATGCATTTGGTGTACTTTCATATTTTATTTACAGTATATAATATATATTTGCTGTAGTTTGATATTTTATGTAGAGTATATAATATAAATTTGGTGTACTTTCATATTTTATGTACAGTAGATAACATATTTTTGGTGTACTTTCATATCTTATGTACAGTATACAATATATATTTGGTGAAATTTGATATTTTATGGACAGTATATAATATATATTTGGTGAAATTTTATATCTTATGTACAGCATATAATATATATTTGGTGTACTTTCATCTTTTATGTACAGTATGTAATATATATTTTTTGAAATTTGATATTTTATGTACAGTATATAATATATATTTCGTGGAATTTGATATTTTATGGACAGTATATAATATATATTTGGTGAAATTTGATATTTTATGTACAGTATATAATATGTATTTGCTGTATTTTCATATTTTATGTATAGTATATAATATAAATTTGGTGAAATTTGATATTTTATATACAGTATATCAAATATATTTGGTGAAATTTGATATTTTATGTACAGTATGTTATATATATTTGGTGTACTTTCATAATTTATGTACAATACATATTATATATTTGGTTAAATTTGATATTTTGTGTACAGTATATAATATGCCTTTGGTGTACTTTCATATTTTATTTACAGTATATAATATATATTTGCTGTACTTTGATATGTTATGTAGAGTATATAATATATATTTGGTGTACTTTCATATTTTATGTACAGTAGATAACATATTTTTGGGGTACTTTCATATTTTATGTACAGTATACCATATATATTTGGTGAAATTTGATATTTTCTGTACTCTATATAATATATATTTGGTGAAATTTGATATTTTATGTACAGTATATAATATATTTTTGCTGTACTTTCATATTTTATGTAGAGTATATAATATATATTTTTTGAAATTTGATATTATATGTACAGTATATAACATATATTTGGTGAAATTTGATATTTTATGGACAGTATATAATATATATTTGGTGAAATTTGATATTTTATGTACAGTATATAATATATATTTGGTGTACTTTCATCTTTTATGTACAGTATGTAATATATATTTTTTGAAATTTGATATTTTATATACAGTATATAATATATATTGCGTGGAATTTGATATTTTATGGACAGTATATAATATATATTTGGTGAAATTTGATATTTTATGTACAGTATATAATATGTATTTGCTGTATTTTCATATTTTTTGTATAGTATATAATATACATTTGGTGAAATTTGATATTTTATATACAGTTTATCCAATATATTTGGTGAAATTTGATATTTTATGTACAGTATATAATATATATTTGGTGAAATTTTATATTTTATGTACAGTATATAATATATTTTTGGTGTACTTTCATTTTTTATGTATAGTATACAATATATATTATTTGAAATGATATTATATTTACAGTATATAATATATATTTGGTGAAATTTGATATTTTATGGACAGTATATGATATATATTTGGTGAAATTTGATATTTTATGTACAGCATATAACATATATTTGGTGTACTTTCATCTTTTATGTACAGTATGTAATACACATTTTTTGAAATTTGATATTTTATGTACAGTATATAATATATTTCTGGTGTACTTTCATATTTTATGAACAGTATATAATATATATTTTTTGAAATTTGATATTTTATGGACAGTATATAATATATATTTGGTGAAATTTGATATTTTATGTACAGTATATAATATATATTTGGTGAAATTTGATATTTTATGTACAGCATATAATATATATTTGGTGTACTTTCATCTTTTATGTTCAGTATGTAATATATATTTTTTGAAATTTGATATTATATGTACAGTATATAATATATATTTCATGAAATTTGATATTTTATGGACAGTATATAATATATATTTGGTGAAATTTGATATTTTATGTACAGTATATAATATGTATTTGCTGTATTTTCATATTTTATGTATAGTATATAATATACATTTGGTGAAATTTGATATTTTATACACAGTATATCAAATATATTTGGTGAAATTTGATATTTTATGTACAGTATATAATATATATTTGGTGAAATTTTATATTTTATGTACAGTATATAATATATTTTTGGTGTACTTTCATTTTTTATGTACAGTATACAATATATATGTTTTGAAATTTGATATTATATGTACAGTATATAATATATATTTGGTGAAATTTGATATTTTATGTACAGTATATAATATATATTTGGTGAAATTTGATATTTCATGTATGGCATATAAGATATATTTGTTGAAATTTGATATTTTATGTACAGTATATAATATATATTTGCTGTATTTTCATATTTTATGTGTGGTATATAATATATATTTGGTGAAATTTGATATTTTATACACAGCATATAATATATATTTGGTGAAATTTGATATTTTATGTACAGTATATAATATATTTCTGGTGTACTTTCATATTTTATGAACAGTATATAATATATATTTTTTGAAATTTGATATTACATGTATAGTATATAATATATATTTGGTGAAATTTGATATTTTATGGACAGTATATAATATATATTTGGTGAAATTTGATATTTTATGTACAGCAAATAATATATATTTGGTGTATTTTCATCTTTTATGTACAGTATGTAATATATATTTTTTGAAATTTGATATTTTATGTACAGTATATAATATATTTTTCGTGGAATTTGATATTTTATGGACAGTATATAATATATATTTGGTGAAATTTGATACTTTATGTACAGTATATAATATGTATTTGCTGTACTTTCATATTTTATCTATAGTATATAATATACATTTGGTGAAATTTGATATTTTATATACAGTATATCAAATATATTTGGTGAAATTTGATATTTTATGTACAGTATGATACATATATTTGGTGTACTTTCATAATTTATGTACAATATATATTATATATTTGGTTAAATTTGATATTTTGTGTACAGTATATAATATGCATTTGGTGTACTTTCATATTTTATTTACAGTATATAATATATATTTGCTGTAGTTTGATATTTTATCTAGAATATATAATATAAATTTGGTATACTTTCATATTTTATGTACAGTAGATAACATATTTTTGGGGTACTTTCATATCTTATGTACAGTATACAATATTTATTTGGTGAAATTTGATATTTTATGTACAGTATATAATATATTTCTGGTGTACTTTCATATTTTATGAACAGTATATAATACATATTTTTTGAAATTTGATATGATATGTACAGTATATAATATATATTTGGTGAAATTTGATATTTTATGGACAGTATATAATATATATTTGGTGAAATTTGATATTTTATGTACAGCATATAATATATATTTGGTGTACTTTCATCTTTTATGTACAGTATGTAATATTTATTTTTTGAAATTTGATATTTTATGTACAGTATATAATATATATTTTGTGGAATTTGATATTTTGTGGACAGTATATAATATATATTTGGTGAAATTTGATATTTTATGTAGAGTATGTAATATGTATTTGCTGTATTTTCATATTTTATGTGTAGTATATAATATACATTTGGTGAAATTTGATATTTTATATACAGTATATCAAATATATTTGGTGAAATTTGATATTTTATGTACAGTATGATATATATATTTGGTGTACTTTCATAATTTATGTACAATATATATTATATATTTGGTTAAATTTGATATTTTGTGTACAGTATATAATATGCATTTGGTGTACTTTCATATTTTATTTACAGTATATAATATATATTTGCTGTACTTTGATATTTTATGTAGAGTATATAATATAAATTTGGTGTACTTTCATATTTTATGTACAGTAGATAACATATTTTTGGGGTACTTTCATATTTTATGTACAGTATACAATATATATTTGGTGAAATTTGATATTTTATGTACAGTATATAATATATATTTGGTGAAATTTGATATTTTATGTACAGTATGATATATATATTTGGTGTACTTTCATAATTTATGTACAATATATATTATATATTTGGTTAAATTTGATATTTTGTGTACAGTATATAATATGCATTTGGTGTACTTTCATATTTTATTTACAGTATATAATATATATTTGCTGTAGTTTGATATTTTATGTAGAGTATATAACATAAATTTGGTGTACTTTCATATTTTATGTACAGTAGATAACATATTTTTGTTGTACTTTCATATTTTATGTACAGTATACAATATATATTTGGTGAAATTTGATATTTTATGTACAGTATATAATATATATTTGGTGAAATTTGATATTTTAAGTACAGTATATAATATATTTTTGGTGTACTTTCATATTTTATGTACAGTATATAATATATATTTTTTGAAATTTGATATTATATGTACAGTATATAATATATATTTGGTGAAATTTGATATTTTATGGACAGTATATAATATATATTTGGTGAAATTTGATATTTTATGTACAGCATATAATATATATTTGGTGTACTTTCATCTTTTATGTACAGTATGTAATATTTATTTTTTGAAATTTGATATTTTATGTACAGTATATAATATATATTTCGTGGAATTTGATATTTTATGGACAGTATATAATATATATTTGGTGAAATTTGATATTTTATGTACAGTATATAATATGTATTTGCTGTATTTTCATATTTTATGTATAGTATATAATATACATTTGGTGAAATTTGATATTTTATATACAGTATATCAAATATATTTGGTGAAATTTGATGTTTTATGTACAGTAATATATATATATTTGGTGTACTTTCATAATTTATGTACAATATATATTATATATTTGGTTAAATTTGATATTTTGTTTACAGTATATAATATGCATTTGGTGTACTTTCATATTTTATTTACAGTATATAATATATATTTGCTGTAGTTTGATATTTTATGTAGAGTATATAATATTAATTTGGTGTACTTTCATATTTTATGTACAGTAGATAACATATTTTTGGGGTACTTTCATATCTTATGTACAGTATACAATATATATTTGGTGAAATTTGATATTTTATGTACAGTATATAATATATTTCTTGTGTACTTTCATATTTTATGAACAGTATATAATATATATTTTTTGAAATTTGATATTATATGTACAGTATATAATATATATTTGGTGAAATTTGATATTTTATGGACAGTATATAATATATATTTGGAGAAATTTGATATTTTATGTACAGCATATAATATATATTTGGTGTAGTTTCATCTTTTATGTACAGTATGTAATATTTATTTTTTGAAATTTGATATTTTATGTACAGTATATAACATATATTTCGTGGAATTTGATATTTTATGGACAGTATATAATATATATTTGGTGAAATTTGATATTTTATGTACAGTATATAATATGTATTTGCTGTATTTTCATGTTTTATGTATAGTATATAATATACATTTGGTGAAATTTGATATTTTATATACAGTATATCAAATATATTTGTTGAAATTTGATATTTTATGTACAGTATGATATATATATTTGGTGTACTTTCATAATTTATGTACAATATATATTATATATTTGGTTAAATTTGATATTTTGTGTACAGTATATAATATGCATTTGGTGTACTTTCATATTTTATTTACAGTATATAATATATATTTGCTGTACTTTGATATTTTATGTAGAGTATATAATATAAATTTGGTGTACTTTCATATTTTATGTACAGTATATATCATATTTTTGGGGTACTTTCATATTTTATGTACAGTATACAATATATATTTGGTGAAATTTGATATTTTATGTACAGTATATAATATATATTTGGTGAAATTTGATATTTTATGTACAGTATATAATATATTTTTGGTGTACTTTCATATTTTATGTACAGTATATAATATATATTTTTTGAAATTTGATATTATATGTACAGTATATAATATATATTTGGTGAACTTTGATATATTATGGACAGTATATAATATATATTTGGTGAAATTTGATATTTTATGTACAGTATATAATATGTATTTGCTGTATTTTCATATTTTATGTATAGTATATAATATACATTTGGTGAAATTTGATATTTTATATACAGTATATCAAATATATTTGGTGAAATTTGATATTTTATGTACAGTATGATATATATATTTGGTGTACTTTCATAATTTATGTACAATATATATTATATATTTGGTTAAATTTGATATTTTGTGTACAGTATATAATATGCATTTGGTGTACTTTCATATTTTATTTAGAGTATATAATATATATTTGCTGTACTTTGATATTTTATGTAGAGTATATAATATAAATTTGGTGTACTTTCATATTTTATGTACAGTAGATAACATATTTTTGGGGTACTTTCATATTTTATGTACAGTATACAATATATATTTGGTGAAATTTGATATTTTATGTACAATATATAATATATATTTGGTGAAATTTGATATTTTATGTACAGTATATAATATATTTTTGGTGTACTTTCATCTTTTATGTACAGTATATAATATATATTTTTTGAAATTTGATATTATATGTACAGTATATAATATATATTTGGTGAAATTTGATATTTTATGGACAGTATATAATATATATTTGGTGAAATTTGATATTTTATGTACAGTATATAATATGTATTTGCTGTATTTTCATATTTTATGTATAGTATATAATATACATTTGGTGAAATTTGATATTTTATATACAGTATATCAAATATATTTGGTGAAATTTGATATTTTATGTACAGTATATAATATGTATTTGCTGTATTTTCATATTTTATGTATAGTATATAATATACATTTGGTGAAATTTGATATTTTATATACAGTATATCAAATATATTTGGTGAAATTTGATATTTTATGTACAGTATGATATATATATTTGGTGTACTTTCATAATTAATGTACAATATATATTATATATTTGGTTAAATTTGATATTTTGTGTACAGTATATAATATGCATTTGGTGTACTTTCATATTTTATTTACAGTATATAATATATATTTGCTGTACTTTGATATTTTATGTAGAGTATATAATATAAATTTGGTATACATTCATATTTTATGTACAGTAGATAACATATTTTTGGGGTACTTTCATATCTTATGTACAGTATACAATATTTATTTGGTGAAATTTGATATTTTATGTACAGTATATAATATATTTCTGGTGTACTTTCATATTTTCTGAACAGTATATAATACATATTTTTTGAAATTTGATATGATATGTACAGTATATAATATATATTTGGTGAAATTTGATATTTTATGGACAGTATATAATATATATTTGGTGAAATTTGATATTTTATGTACAGCATATAATATATATTTGGTGTACTTTCATCTTTTATGTACAGTATGTAATATTTATTTTTTGAAATTTGATATTTTATGTACAGTATATAATATATATTTCGTGGAATTTGATATTTTATGGACAGTATATAATATATATTTGGTGAAATTTGATATTTTATGTACAGTACATAATATGTATTTGCTGTATTTTCATATTTTATGTATAGTATATAATATACATTTGGCGAAATTTGATATTTTATATACCGTACATCAAATATATTTGGTGAAATTTGATATTTTATGTACAGTATGATATATATATTTGGTGTACTTTCATAATTTATGTACAATTTATATTATATATTTGGTTAAATTTGATATTTTGTGTGCAGTATATAATAGGCATTTGGTGTACTTTCATATTTTATTTACAGTATATAGTATATATTTGCAGTACTTTGATATTTTATGTAGAGTATATAATATAAATTTGATGTACTTTCATATTTTATGTAGAGTAGATAACATATTTTTGGGGTACTTTCATATTTTATGTACAGTATACAATATATATTTGGTGAAATTTGATATTTTATGTACAGTATATAATATATATTTGGTGAAATTTGATATTTTATGTACAGTATATAATATATTTTTGGTGTACTTTCATCTTTTATGTACAGTATATAATATATATTTTTTGAAATTTGATATTATATGTACAGTATATAATATATATTTGGTGAAATTAGATATTTTATGGACAGTATATAATATATATTTGGTGAAATTTGATATTTTATGTACAGTATATAATATGTATTTGCTGTATTTTCATATTTTATGTATAGTATATAATATACATTTGGTGAAATTTGATATTTTATATACAGTATATCAAATATATTTGGTGAAATTTGATATTTTATGTACAGTATGATATATATATTTGGTGTACTTTCATAATTAATGTACAATATATATTATATATTTGGTTAAATTTGATATTTTGTGTACAGTATATAATATGCATTTGGTGTACTTTCATATTTTATTTACAGTATATAATATATATTTGCTGTACTTTGATATTTTATGTAGAGTATATAATATAAATTTGGTATACATTCATATTTTATGTACAGTAGATAACATATTTTTGGGGTACTTTCATATCTTATGTACAGTATACAATATTTATTTGGTGAAATTTGATATTTTATGTACAGTATATAATATATTTCTGGTGTACTTTCATATTTTCTGAACAGTATATAATACATATTTTTTGAAATTTGATATGATATGTACAGTATATAATATATATTTGGTGAAATTTGATATTTTATGGACAGTATATAATATATATTTGGTGAAATTTGATATTTTATGTACAGCATATAATATATATTTGGTGTACTTTCATCTTTTATGTACAGTATGTAATATTTATTTTTTGAAATTTGATATTTTATGTACAGTATATAATATATATTTCGTGGAATTTGATATTTTATGGACAGTATATAATATATATTTGGTGAAATTTGATATTTTATGTACAGTACATAATATGTATTTGCTGTATTTTCATATTTTATGTATAGTATATAATATACATTTGGCGAAATTTGATATTTTATATACCGTACATCAAATATATTTGGTGAAATTTGATATTTTATGTACAGTATGATATATATATTTGGTGTACTTTCATAATTTATGTACAATTTATATTATATATTTGGTTAAATTTGATATTTTGTGTGCAGTATATAATAAGCATTTGGTGTACTTTCATATTTTATTTACAGTATATAGTATATATTTGCAGTACTTTGATATTTTATGTAGAGTATATAATATAAATTTGATGTACTTTCATATTTTATGTAGAGTAGATAACATATTTTTGGGGTACTTTCATATTTTATGTACAGTATACAATATATATTTGGTGAAATTTGATATTTTATGTACAGTATATAATATATATTTGGTGAAATTTGATATTTTATGTACAGTATATAATATATTTTTGGTGTACTTTCATGTTTTATGTACAGTATATAATATATATTTTTTGAAATTTGATATTATATGTACAGTATATAATATATATTTGGTGAAATTTGATATTTTATGGACAGTATATAATATATATTTGGTGAAATTTGATATTTTATGTACAGTATATAATATGTATTTGCTGTATTTTTATATTTTATGTATAGTATATAATATACATTTGGTGAAATTTGATATTTTATATACAGTATATCAAATATATTTGGTGAAATTTGATGTTTTATGTACAGTATGATATATATATTTGGTGTACTTTCATAATTTATGTACAATATATATTATATATTTGGTTAAATTTGATATTTTGTGTACAGTATATAATATGCATTTGGTGTACTTTCATATTTTATTTACAGTATATAATATATATTTGCTGTAGTTTGATATTTTATGTAGAGTATATAATATTAATTTGGTGTACTTTCATATTTTATGTACAGTAGATAACATATTTTTGGGGTACTTTCATATCTTATGTACAGTATACAATATATATTTGGTGAAATTTGATATTTTATGTACAGTATATAATATATTTCTTGTGTACTTTCATATTTTATGAACAGTATATAATATGTATTTTTTGAAATTTGATATTATATGTACAGTATATAATATATATTTGGTGAAATTTGATATTTTATGGACAGTATATTATATATATTTGGAGAAATTTGATATTTTATGTACAGCATATAATATATATTTGGTGTACTTTCATCTTTTATGTACAGTATGTAATATTTATTTTTTGAAATTTGATATTTTATGTACAGTATATAATATATATTTCGTGGAATTTGATATTTTATGGACAGTATATAATATATATTTGGTGAAATTTGATATTTTATGTACAGTATATAATATGTATTTGCTGTATTTTCATATTTTATGTATAGTATATAATATACATTTGGTGAAATTTGATATTTTATATACAGTATATCAAATATATTTGGTGAAATTTGATATTTTATGTACGGTATGATATATATATTTGGTGTACTTTCATAATTTATGTACAATATATATTATATATTTGGTTAAATTTGATATTTTGTGTACAGTATATAATATGCATTTGGTGTACTTTCATATTTTATTTACAGTATATAATATATATTTGCTGTACTTTGATATTTTATGTAGAGTATATAATATAAATTTGGTGTACTTTCATATTTTATGTACAGTAGATAACATATTTTTGGGATACTTTCATATTTTATGTACAGTATACAATATATATTTGGTGAAATTTGATATTTTATGTACAGTATATAATGTATATTTGGTGAAATTTGATATTTTATGTACAGTATATAATATATTTTTGGTGTACTTTCATATTTTATGTACAGTATATAATATATATTTTTTGAAATTTGATATTATATGTACAGTATATAATATATATTTGGTGAAATTTGATATTTTATGGACAGTATATAATATATATTTGGTGAAATTTGATATTTTATGTACAGTATATAATATGTATTTGCTGTATTTTCATATTTTATGTATAGTATATAATATACATTTGGTGAAATTTGATATTTTATATACAGTATATCAAATATATTTGGTGAAATTTGATATTTTATGTACAGTATGATATATATATTTGGTGTACTTTCATAATTTATGTACTATATATTATATATTTGGTTAAATTTGATATTTTGTGTACAGTATATAATATGCATTTGGTGTACTTTCATATTTTATTTACAGTATATAATATATATTTGCTGTACTTTGATATTTTATGTAGAGTATATAATATAAATTTGGTGTACTTTCATATTTTATGTACAGTAGATAACATATTTTTGGGGTACTTTCATATCTTATGTACAGTATACAATATATATTTGGTGAAATTTGATATTTTATGTACAGTATATAATATATTTCTGGTGTACTTTCATATTTTATGAAGAGTATATAATATATATTTTTTGAAATTTGATATTATATGTACAGTATATAATATATATTTGGTGAAATTTGATATTTTATGGACAGTATATAATATATATTTGGTGAAATTTGATATTTTATGTACAGCATATAATATATATTTGGTGTACTTTCATCTTTTATGTACAGTATGTAATATTTATTTTTTGAAATTTGATATTTTATGTACAGTATATAATATATATTTCGTGGAATTTGATATTTTATGGACAGTATATAATATATATTTGGTGAAATTTGATATTTTATGTACAGTATATAATATGTATTTGCTGTATTTTCATATTTTATGTATAGTATATAATATACATATGGTGAAATTTGATATTTTATATACAGTATATCAAATATATTTGGTGAAATTTGATGTTTTATGTACAGTATGATATATATATTTGGTGTACTTTCATAATTTATGTACAATATATATTATATATTTGGTTAAATTTGATATTTTGTGTACAGTATATAAAATGCATTTGGTGTACTTTCATATTTTATTTACAGTATATAATATATATTTGCTGTAGTTTGATATTTTATGTAGAGTATATAATATTAATTTGGTGTACTTTCATATTTTATGTACAGTAGATAACATATTTTTGGGGTACTTTCATATCTTATGTACAGTATACAATCTATATTTGGTGAAATTTGATATTTTATGTACAGTATATAATATATTTCTTGTGTACTTTCATATTTTATGAACAGTATATAATATATATTTTTTGAAATTTGATATTATATGTACAGTATATAATATATATTTGGTGAAATTTGATATTTTATGGACAGTATATAATATATATTTGGAGAAATTTGATATTTTATGTACAGCATATAATATATATTTGGTGTACTTTCATCTTTTATGTACAGTATGTAATATTTATTTTTTGAAATTTGATATTTTATGTACAGTATATAATATATATTTCGTGGAATTTGATATTTTATGGACAGTATATAATATATATTTGGTGAAATTTGATATTTTATGTACAGTATATAATATGTATTTGCTGTATTTTCATATTTTATGTATAGTATGTAATATACATTTGGTGAAATTTGATATTTTATATACAGTATATCAAATATATTTGGTGAAATTTGATATTTTATGTACGGTATGATATATATATTTGGTGTACTTTCATAATTTATGTACAATTTATATTATATATTTGGTTAAATTTGATATTTTGTGTACAGTATATAATATGCATTTGGTGTACTTTCATATTTTATTTACAGTATATAATATATATTTGCTGTACTTTGATATTTTATGTAGAGTATATAATATAAATTTGGTGTACTTTCATATTTTATGTACAGTAGATAACATATTTTTGGGATACTTTCATATTTTATGTACAGTATACAATATATATTTGGTGAAATTTGATATTTTATGTACAGTATATAATATATATTTGGTGAAATTTGATATTTTATGTACAGTATATAATATATTTTTGGTGTACTTTCATATTTTATGTACAGTATATAATATATATTTTTTGAAATTTGATATTATATGTACAGTATATAATATATATTTGGTGAAATTTGATATTTTATGGACAGTATATAATATATATTTGGTGAAATTTGATATTTTATGGACAGTATATAATATGTATTTGCTGTATTTTCATATTTTATGTATAGTATATAATATACATTTGGTGAAATTTGATAATTTATATACAGTATATCAAATATATTTGGTGAAATTTGATATTTTATGTACAGTATGATATATATATTTGGTGTACTTTCATAATTTATGTACAATATATATTATATATTTGGTTAAATTTGATATTTTGTGCACAGTATATAATATGCATTTGGTGTACTTTCATATTTTATTTACAGTATATAATATATATTTGCTGTAGTTTGATATTTTATGTAGAGTATATAATATAAATTTGGTGTACTTTCATATTTTATGTACAGTAGATAACATATTTTTGGGGTACTTTCATATCTTATGTACAGTATGCAATATATATTTGGTGAAATTTGAAATTTTATGTACAGTATATAATATATTTCTGGTGTACTTTCATATTTTATGAACAGTATATAATATATATTTTTTGAAATTTGATATTATATGTACAGTATATAATATATATTTGGTGAAATTTGATATTTTATGGACAGTATATAATATATAATTGGTGAAATTTGATATTTTATGTACAGCATATAATATATATTTGGTGTACTTTCATCTTTTATGTACAGTATGTAATATTTATTTTTTGAAATTTGATATTTTATGTACAGTATATAATATATATTTCGTGGAATTTGATATTTTATGGACAGTATATAATATATATTTGGTGAAATTTGATATTTTATGTACAGAATATAATATGTATTTGCTGTATTTTCATATTTTATGTATAGTATATAATATACATTTGGGGAAATTTGATATTTTATATACAGTATAACAAATATATTCGGTGAAATTTGATATTTTATGTACAGTATGACATATATATTTGGTGTACTTTCATAATTTATGTACAATATATATTATATATTTGGTTAAATTTGATATTTTGTGTACAGTATATAATATGCATTTGGTGTACTTTCATATTTTATTTACAGTATATAATATATATTTGCTGTAGTTTGATATTTTATGTAGAGTATATAATATAAATTTGGTGTACTTTCATATTTTATGTACAGTAGATAACATATTTTTGGGGTACTTTCATATCTTATGTACAGTGTGCAATATATATTTGGTGAAATTTGATATTTTATGTACAGTATATAATATATTTCTTGTGTACTTTCATATTTTATGAACAGTATATAATATATATTTTTTGAAATATTATATTATATGTACAGTATATAATATATATTTGGTGAAATTTGATATTTTATGGACAGTATATAATATATATTTGGTGAAATTTGATATTTTATGTACAGCATATAATATATATTTGGTGTACTTTCATCTTTTATGTACAGTATGTAATATTTATTTTTGGAAATTTGATATTTTATGTACAGTGTATAATATATATTTCGTGGAATTTGATATTTTATGGACAGTATATAATATATATTTGGTGAAATTTGATATTTTATGTACAGTATATAATATGTATTTGCTGTATTTTCATATTTTATGTATAGTATATAATATACATTTGGTGAAATTTGATATTTTATATACAGTATATCAAATATATTTGGTGAAATTTGATATTTTATGTACGGTATGATATATATATTTGGTGTACTTTCATAATTTATGTACAATATATATTATATATTTGGTTAAATTTGATATTTTGTGTACAGTATATAATATGCATTTGGTGTACTTTCATATTTTATTTACAGTATATAATATATATTTGCTGTACTTTGATATTTTATGTAGAGTATATAATATAAATTTGGTGTACTTTCATATTTTATGTACAGTAGATAACATATTTTTGGGATACTTTCATATTTTATGTACAGTATACAATATATATTTGGTGAAATTTGATATTTTATGTACAGTATATAATATATATTTGGTGAAATTTGATATTTTATGTACAGTATATAATATATTTTTGGTGTACTTTCATATTTTATGTACAGTATATAATATATATTTTTTGAAATTTGATATTATATGTACAGTATATAATATATATTTGGTGAAATTTGATATTTTATGGACAGTATATAATATATATTTGGTGAAATTTGATATTTTATGTACAGTATATAATATGTATTTGCTATATTTTCATATTTTATGTATAGTATATAATATACATTTGGTGAAATTTGATATTTTATATACAGTATATCAAATATATTTGGTGAAATTTGATATTTTATGTACAGTATGATATATATATTTGGTGTACTTTCATAATTTATGTACAATATATATTATATATTTGGTTAAATTTGATATTTTGTGTACAGTATATAATATGCCTTTGGTGTACTTTCATATTTTATTTACAGTATATAATATATATTTGCTGTAGTTTGATATTTTATGTAGAGTATATAATATAAATTTGGTGTACTTTCATATTTTATGTACAGTAGATAACATATTTTTGGGGTACTTCCATATCTTATGTACAGTATACAATATATATTTTTTGAAATTTGATATTTTATGTACAGTATATAATATATTTCTGGTGTACTTTCATATTTTATGAACAGTATATAATATATATTTTTTGAAATTTGATAGTATATGTACAGTATATAATATATATTTGGTGAAATTTGATAATATATGGACAGTATATAATATATATTTGGTGAAATTTGATATTTTATGTACAGCATATAATATATATTTGGTGTACTTTCATCTTTTATGTACAGTATGTAATATTTATTTTTTGAAATTTGATATTTTATGTACCGTATATAATATATATTTCGTGGAATTTGATATTTTATGGACAGTATATAATATATATTTGGTGAAATTTGATATTTTATGTACAGTATATAATATATATTTGGTGAAATTTGATATTTTATGGACAGTATATAATATATATTTGGTGAAATTTGATATTGTATGTACAGTATATAATATGTATTTGCTGTATTTTCATATTTTATGTATAGTATATAATATACATTTGGTGAAATTTGATATTTTATATACAGTATATCAAATATATTTGGTGAAATTTGATATTTTATGTACAGTATGATATATATATTTGGTGTACTTTCATAATTTATGTACAATATATATTATATATTTGGTTAAATTTGATATTTTGTGTACAGTATATAATATGCATTTGGTGTACTTTCATATTTTATTTACAGTATATAATATATATTTGCTGTAGTTTGATATTTTATGTAGAGTATATAATATAAATTTGGTGTACTTTCATATTTTATGTACAGTAGATAACATATTTTTGGGGTACTTTCATATCTTATGTACAGTATACAATATATATTTGGTGAAATTTGATATTTTATGTACAGTATATAATATATTTCTGGTGTACTTTCATATTTTATGAACAGTATATAATATATATTTTTTGAAATTTGATATTATATGTACAGTATATAATATATATTTGGTGAAATTTGATATTTTATGGACAGTATATAATATATATTTGGTGAAATTTGATATTTTATGTACAGCATATAATATATATTTGGTGTACTTTCATCTTTTATGTACAGTATGTAATATTTATTTTTTGAAATTTGATATTTTATGTACAGTATATAATATATATTTCGTGGAATTTGATATTTTATGGACAGTATATAATATATATTTGGTGAAATTTGATATTTTATGTACAGTATATAATATGTATTTGCTGTATTTTCATATTTTATGTATAGTATATAATATACATTTGGGGAAATTTGATATTTTATATACAGTATATCAAATATATTCGGTGAAATTTGATGTTTTATGTACAGTATGACATATATATTTGGTGTACTTTCATAATTTATGTACAATATATATTATATATTTGGTTAAATTTGATATTTTGTGTACAGTATATAATATGCATTTGGTGTACTTTCATATTTTATTTACAGTATATAATATATATTTGCTGTAGTTTGATATTTTATGTAGAGTATATAATATTAATTTGGTGTACTTTCATATTTTATGTACAGTAGATAACATATTTTTGGGGTACTTTCATATCTTATGTACAGTATACAATCTATATTTGGTGAAATTTGATATTTTATGTACAGTATATAATATATTTCTTGTGTACTTTCATATTTTATGAACAGTATATAATATATATTTTTTGAAATTTGATATTATATGTACAGTATATAATATATATTTGGTGAAATTTGATATTTTATGGACAGTATATAATATATATTTGGAGAAATTTGATATTTTATGTACAGCATATAATATATATTTGGTGTACTTTCATCTTTTATGTACAGTATGTAATATTTATTTTTTGAAATTTGATATTTTATGTACAGTATATAATATATATTTCGTGGAATTTGATATTTTATGGACAGTATATAATATATATTTGGTGAAATTTGATATTTTATGTACAGTATATAATATGTATTTGCTGTATTTTCATATTTTATGTATAGTATATAATATACATTTGGTGAAATTTGATATTTTATATACAGTATATCAAATATATTTGGTGAAATTTGATATTTTATGTACGGTATGATATATATATTTGGTGTACTTTCATAATTTATGTACAATATATATTATATATTTGGTTAAATTTGATATTTTGTGTACAGTATATAATATGCATTTGGTGTACTTTCATATTTTATTTACAGTATATAATATATATTTGCTGTACTTTGATAATTTATGTAGAGTATATAATATAAATTTGGTGTACTTTCATAGTTTATGTACAGTAGATAACATATTTTTGGGATACTTTCATATTTTATGTACAGTATACAATATATATTTGGTGAAATTTGATATTTTATGTACAGTATATAATATATATTTGGTGAAATTTGATATTTTATGTACAGTATATAATATATTTTTGGTGTACTTTCATATTTTATGTACAGTATATAATATATATTTTTTGAAATTTGATACATGTACAGTATATAATATATATTTGGTGAAATTTGATATTTTATGGACAGTATATAATATATATTTGGTGAAATTTGATATTTTATGTAAAGTATATAATATATACTTGGTGTACTTTCATATTTTATGTACAGTATGTAATATATATTTTTTGAAATTTGATATTATATGTACAGTATTTAATATATATTTGGTGAAATTTGATATTTCATGGACAGTATATAATATATATTAGGTGAAATTTCATATTATATGTACAGTATATAATATATATTTGCTGTCTTTTCATATTTTATGTATAGTATATAATGCACATTTGCTGAAATTTGATATTTTATATACAGTATATCAAATATATTTGGTGAAATTTGATATTTTATGTACAGTATATTATATATAGTTGTTGAAATTTGATATTTTATGTACAGTATATAATGTATATTTGGTGAAATTTGATATTTCATATACAGTATATAATATATATTTGCTGTACTTTCATATTTTATATACAGTATATCATATATATTTTGTGAAATTTGATATTTTATGCACTGTATATAATACATATTTAGTGTACTTTCATGTTTTATGTACAGTATATAGTATATATTAGGTGAAATTTGATGTTTTATATACAGTATATAATACATATTTCGTCTACTTTCATATTTCATATACAGTATAAAATAAATTTGGTGTACTTTCATATTTTATGTACAGCATATAATATATATTTGGTGTGCTTTCATATTTTATGTACAGTAGATAATATATATTTGGTGTACTTTCATATTTTATATACAGTATACAATATATATTTGGTGAAATTTGATATTTTTTGTACAGTATATAATATATATTTGGTGAAATTTTATATTTTATGTACAGTATATAATATATTTTTGGTGTACTTTCATTTTTTATGTACAGTATACAATATATATTTTTTGAAATTTGATATATGTACAGTATATAATATATATTTGGTCAAATTTGATATTTTATGGACAGTATATAATATATATTTGGTGAAATTTGATATTTTATGTACAGTATATAATATATATTTGGTGAAATTTCATATTTTATGTACAGTATATAATATATATTTGGTGTACTTTCATATTTTATATACAGTATATAGTATATATTTTCTGAAATTTGATATTTTATGTACAGTATAAAATATATATTTGGTGAAATTTGATATTTCATGTACGGCATTTAATATATATTTGTTGAAATTTGATATTTTATGTACAGTATATAATATGTATTTGCTGTATTTTCATATTTTATTTATAGTATATAATATACATTTGGTGAAATTTGATAGTTTATATACAGTATTTCAAATATATTTGGTGAAATTTGATATTTTATGTACAGTATGATATATATATTTGGTGTACTTTCATAATTTATGTACAATATATATTATATATTTGGTTAAATTTGATATTTTGTGTACAGTATATAATAAGTATTTGGTGAACTTTCATATTTTATTTACCGTATATAATATATATTTGCTGTACTTTGATATTTTATGTAGAGTATATAATATATATTTGGTGTACTTTCATATTTTATGTACAGTAGATAACATATTTTTGGGATACTTTCATATTTTATGTACAGTATACAATATATATTTGGTGAAATTTGATATTTTCTGTACAGTATATAATATATATTTGGTGAAATTTGATATTTTATCTACAGTATATAATATACTTTTGGTGTACTTTCATATTTTATGTACAGTATATAATATATATTTTTTGAAATTTGATACATGTACAGTATATTATATATATTTGGTGAAATTTGATATTTTATGGACAGTATATAATATATATTTGGTGAAATTTGATATTTTATGTAAAGTATATAATATATACTTGGTGTACTTTCATATTTTATGTACAGTATGTAACATATATTTTCTGAAATTTGATATTATATGTACAGTATTTAATATATATTTGGTGAAATTTGATATTTCATGGACAGTATATAATATATATTAGGTGAAATTTCATATTATATGTACAGTATATAATATATATTTGCTCTCTTTTCATATTTTATGTATAGAATATAATGCACATTTGCTGAAATTTCATATTTTACATACAGTATATCAAATATATTTGGTGAAATTTGATATTTTATGTACAGTATATTATATATAGTTGTTGAAATTTGATATTTTATGTACAGTATATAATGTATATTTGGTGAAATTTGATATTTCATATGCAGTATATAATATATATTTGCTGTACTTTCATATTTTATATACAGTATATCATATATATTTTGTGAAATTTGATATTTTATGCACTGTATATAATACATATTTAGTGTACTTTCATGTTTTATGTACAGTATATCGTATATATTAGGTGAAATTTGATGTTTTATATACAGTATATAATATATATTTCGTCTACTTTCATATTTCATATACAGTATAAAATAAATTTGGTGTACTTTCATATTTTATGTACAGCATATAATATATATTTGGTGTACTTTCATATTTTATGTACAGTAGATAATATATATTTGGTGTACTTTCATATTTTATATACAGTATACAATATATATTTGGTGAAATTTGATATTTTTTGTACAGTATATAATATATATTTGGTGAAATTTTATATTTTATGTACAGTATATAATATATTTTTGGTGTACTTTCATTTTTTATGTACAGTATACAATATATATTTTTTGAAATTTGATATATGTACAGTATATAATATATATTTGGTCAAATTTGATATCTTATGGACAGTATATAATATATATTTGGTGAAATTTGATATTTTATGTACAGTATATAATATATATTTGGTGAAATTTCATATTTTATGTACAGTATATAATATATATTTGGTGTACTTTCATATTTTATATACAGTATATAGTATATATTTTCTGAAATTTGATATTTTATGTACAGTATAAAATATATATTTGGTGAAATTTGATATTTCATGTACGGCATTTAATATATATTTGTTGAAATTTGATATTTTATGTACAGTATATAATATATATTTGCTGTATTTTCATATTTTATGTATGGTATATAATATATATTTGGTGAAATTTGATATTTTATACACAGCATATAATATATATTTGGTGAAATTTGATATTTTATGTACAGTATATAATGTATTTCTGGTGTACTTTCATATTTTATGAACAGGATATAATATATATTTTTTGAAATTTGATATTACATGTACAGTATATAATATGTATTTGGTGAAATTTGATATTTTATGGACAGTATATAATATATATTTGGTGAAATTTGATATTTTATGTACAGCATATAATATATATTTGGTGTACTTTCATCTTTTATGTACAGTATGTAATATATATTTTTTGAAATTTGATATTTTATGTACAGTATATAATATATATTTCTTGGAATTTGATATTTTATGGACAGTATATAATATATATTTGGTGAAATTTGATATTTTATGTACAGTATATAATATGTATTTGCTGTATTTTCATATTTTATTTATAGTATATAATATACATTTGTTGAAATTTGATATTTTATATACAGTATTTCAAATATATTTGGTGAAATTTGATATTTTATGTACAGTATGATATATATATTTGGTTTACTTTCATAATTTATGTACAATATATATTATATATTTGGTTAAATTTGATATTTTGTGTACAGTATATTATATGCATTTGGTGAACTTTCATATTTTATTTACAGTATATAATATATATTTCCTGTACTTTGATAATTTATGTAGAGTATATAATATATATTTGGTGTACTTTCATATTTTATGTACAGTAGATAACATATTTTTGGGATACTTTCATATTTTATGTACAGTATACAATATATATTTGGTGAAATTTGATATTTTCTGTACAGTATATAATATATATTTGGTGAAATTTGATATTTTATGTACAGTATATAATATACTTTTGGTGTACTTTCATATTTTATGTACAGTATATAATATATATTTTTTGAAATTTGATACATGTACAGTATATAATATATATTTGGTGAAATTTGATATTTTATGGACAGTATATAATATATATTTGGTGAAATTTGATATTTTATGTAAAGTATATAATATATACTTGGTGTACTTTCATATTTTATGTACAGTATGTAATATATATTTTTTGAAATTTGATATTATATGTACAGTATTTAATATATATTTGGTGAAATTTGATATTTCATGGACAGTATATAATATATATTAGGTGAAATTTCATATTATATGTACAGTATATAATATATATTTGCTGTCTTTTCATATTTTATGTATAGTATATAATGCACATTTGCTGAAATTTCATATTTTACATACAGTATATCAAATATATTTAGTGAAATTTGATATTTTATGTACAGTATATTATATATAGTTGTTGAAATTTGATATTTTATGTACAGTATATAATGTATATTTGGTGAAATTTGATATTTCATATGCAGTATATAATATATATTTGCTGTACTTTCATATTTTATATACAGTATATCATATATATTTTGTGAAATTTGATATTTTATGCACTGTATATAATACATATTTAGTGTACTTTCATGTTTTATGTACAGTATATAGTATATATTAGGTGAAATTTGATGTTTTATATACAGTATATAATATATATTTCGTCTACTTTCATATTTCATATACAGTATAAAATAAATTTGGTGTACTTTCATATTTTATGTACAGCATATAATATATAATTGGTGTACTTTCATATTTTATGTACAGTAGATAATATATATTTGGTGTACTTTCATATTTTATATACAGTATACAATATATATTTGGTGAAATTTGATATTTTATGTACAGTATATAATATATATTTGGTGAAATTTTATATTTTATGTACAGTATATAATATATTTTTGGTGTACTTTCATTTTTTATGTACAGTATACAATATATATTTTTTGAAATTTGATATTATATGTAGAGTATATAATATATATTTGGTCAAATTTGATATTTTATGGACAGTATATAATATATATTTGGTGAAATTTGATATTTTATGTACAGTATATAATATATATTTGGTGAAATTTGATATTTCATGTACGGCATTTAATATATATTTGTTGAAATTTGATATTTTATGTACAGTATATAATATATATTTGCTGTATTTTCATATTTTATGTATGGTATATAATATATATTTGGTGAAATTTGATATTTTATACACAGCATATAATATATATTTGGTGAAATTTGATATTTTATGTACAGTATATAATGTATTTCTGGTGTACTTTCATATTTTATGAACAGGATATAATATATATTTTTTGAAATTTGATATTACATGTACAGTATATAATATATATTTTTTGAAATTTGATACATGTACAGTATATAATATATATTTGGTGAAATTTGATATTTTATGTAAAGTATATAATATATACATGGTGTACTTTCATATTTTATGTACAGTATGTAATATATATTTTTTGAAATTTGATATTATATGTACAGTATTTAATATATATTTGGTGAAATTTGATATTTCATGGACAGTATATAATATATATTAGGTGAAATTTCATATTATATGTACAGTATATAATATATATTTGCTGTCTTTTCATATTTTATGTGTAGTATATAATGCACATTTGCTGAAATTTCATATTTTACATACAGTATATCAAATATATTTGGTGAAATTTGATATTTTATGTACAGTATATTATATATAGTTGTTGAAATTTGGTATTTTATGTACAGTATATAATGTATATTTGGTGAAATTTGATATTTCATATGCAGTATATAATATATATTTGCTGTACTTTCATATTTTATATACAGTATATCATATATATTTTGTGAAATTTGATATTTTATCCACTGTATATAATACATATTTAGTGTACTTTCATGTTTTATGTACAGTATATAGTATATATTAGGTGAAATTTGATGTTTTATATACAGTATATAATATATATTTCATCTACTTTCATATTTCATATACAGTATAAAATAAATTTGGTGTACTTTCATATTTTATGTACAGCATATAATATATATTTGCTGTACTTTCATATTTTATGTACAGTAGATAATATATATTTGGTGTACTTTCATATTTTATATACAGTATACAATATATATTTGGTGAAATTTGATATTTTTTGTACAGTATATAATATATATTTGGTGAAATTTTATATTTTATGTACAGTATATAATATATTTTTGGTGTACTTTCATTTTTTATGTACAGTATACAATATATATTTTTTGAAATTTGATATTATATGTACAGTATATAATATATATTTGGTCAAATTTGATATTTTATGGACAGTATATAATATATATTTGGTGAAATTTGATATTTTATGTACAGTATATAATATATATTTGGTGAAATTTCATATTTTATGTACAGTATATAATATATATTTGGTGTACTTTCATATTTTATATACAGTATATAGTATATATTTTCTGAAGTTTGATATTTTATGTACAGTATATAATATATATTTGGTGAAATTTGATATTTCATGTACGGCATTTAATATATATTTGTTGAAATTTGATATTTTATGTACAGTATATAATATATATTTGCTGTATTTTCATATTTTATGTATGGTATATAATATATATTTGGTGAAATTTGATATTTTATACACAGCATATAATATATATTTGGTGAAATTTGATATTTTATGTACAGTATATAATGTATTTCTGGTGTACTTTCATATTTTATGAACAGGATATAATATATATTTTTTGAAATTTGATATTACATGTACAGTATATAATATATATTTGGTGAAATTTGATATTTTATGGACAGTATATAATATATATTTGGTGAAATTTGATGTTTTATGTACAGCATATAATACATATTTGGTGTACTTTCATCTTTTATGTACAGTATGTAATATATATTTTTTGAAATTTGATATTTTATGTACAGTATATAATATATATTTTGTGGAATTTGATATTTTATGGACAGTATATAATATATATTTGGTGAAATTTGATATTTTATGTACAGTATATAATATGTATTTGCTGTATTTTCATATTTTATTTATAGTATATAATATACATTTGGTGAAATTTGATATTTTATATACAGTATTTCAAATATATTTGGTGAAATTTGATATTTTATGTACAGTATGATATATATATTTGGTGTACTTTCAGAATTTATGTACAATATATATTATATATTTGGTTAAATTTGATATTTTGTGTACAGTATATAATATGCATTTGGTGAACTTTCATATTTTATTTACAGTATATAATATATATTTGCTGTACTTTGATATTTTATGTAGAGTATATAATATATATTTGGTGTACTTTCATATTTTATGTACAGTAGATAACATATTTTTGGGGTACTTTCATATTTTATGTACAGTATACAATATATATTTGGTGAAATTTGATATTTTCTGTACAGTATATAATATATATTTGGTCAAATTTGATATTTTATGGACAGTATATAATATATATTTGGTGAAATTTGATATTTCATGGACAGTATATAATATATATTAGGTGAAATTTCATATTATATGTACAGTATATAATATATATTTGCTGTCTTTTCATATTTTATGTATAGTATATAATGCACATTTGCTGAAATTTCATATTTTACATACAGTATATCAGATATATTTGGTGAAATTTGATATTTTATGTACAGTATATTATATATAGTTGTTGAAATTTGATATTTTATGTGCAGTATATAATGTATATTTGGTGAAATTTGATATTTCATATGCAGTATATAATATATATTTGCAGTACTTTCATATTTTATATACAGTATATCATATATATTTTGTGAAATTTGATATTTTATGCACTGTATATAATACATATTTAGTGTACTTTCATGTTTTATGTACAGTATATAGGATATATTAGGTGAAATTTGATGTTTTATATACAGTATATAATATATATTTCGTCTACTTTCATATTTCATATACAGTATAAAATAAATTTGGTGTACTTTCATATTTTATGTACAGCATATAATATATATTTGGTGTACTTTCATATTTTATGTACAGTAGATAATATATATTTGGTGTACTTTCATATTTTATATACAGTATACAATATATATTTGGTGAAATTTGATATTTTTTGTACAGTATATAATATATATTTGGTGAAATTTTATATTTATGTACAGTATATAATATATTTTTGGTGTACTTTCATTTTTTATATACAGTATACAATATATATTTTTTGAAATTTGATATATGTACAGTATATAATATATATTTGGTCAAATTTGATATTTTATGGACAGTATATAATATATATTTGGTGAAATTTGATATTTTATGTACAGTATATAATATATATTTGGTGAAATTTCATATTTTATGTACAGTATATAATATATATTTGGTGTACTTTCATATTTTATATACAGTATATAGTATATATTTTCTGAAATTTGATATTTTATGTACAGTATAAAATATATATTTGGTGAAATTTGATATTTAATGTACGGCATTTAATATATATTTGTTGAAATTTGATATTTTATGTACAGTATATAATATGTATTTGCTGTATTTTCATATTTTATTTATAGTATATAATATACATTTGGTGAAATTTGATATTTTATATACAGTATTTCAAATATATTTGGTGAAATTTGATATTTTATGTACAGTATGATATATATATTTGGTGTACTTTCATAATTTATGTACAATATATATTATATATTTGGTTAAATTTGATATTTTGTGTACAGTATATAATATGCATTTGGTGAACTTTCATATTTTATTTACAGTATATAATATATATTTGCTGTACTTTGATATTTTATGTAGAGTATATAATATATATTTGGTGTACTTTCATATTTTATGTACAGTAGATAACATATTTTTGGGATACTTTCATATTTTATGTACAGTATACAATATATATTTGGTGAAATTTGATATTTTCTGTACAGTATATAATATATATTTGGTGAAATTTGATATTTTATGTACAGTATATAATATACTTTTGGTGTACTTTCATATTTTATGTACAGTATATAATATATATTTTTTGAAATTTGATACATGTACAGTATATTATATATATTTGGTGAAATTTGATATTTTATGGACAGTATATAATATATATTTGGTGAAATTTGATATTTTATGTAAAGTATATAATATATACTTGGTGTACTTTCATATTTTATGTACAGTATGTAACATATATTTTTTGAAATTTGATATTATATGTACAGTATTTAATATATATTTGGTGAAATTTGATATTTCATGGACAGTATATAATATATATTAGGTGAAATTTCATGTTATATGTACAGTATATAATATATATTTGCTGTCTTTTCATATTTTATGTATAGAATATAATGCACATTTGCTGAAATTTCATATTTTACATACAGTATATCAAATATATTTGGTGAAATTTGATATTTTATGTACAGTATATTATATATAGTTGTTGAAATTTGATATTTTATGTACAGTATATAATGTATATTTGGTGAAATTTGATATTTCATATGCAGTATATTATATATATTTGCTGTACTTTCATATTTTATATACAGTATATCATATATATTTTGTGAAATTTGATATTTTATGCACTGTATATAATACATATTTAGTGTACTTTCATGTTTTATGTACAGTATATCGTATATATTAGGTGAAATTTGATGTTTTATATACAGTATATAATATATATTTCGTCTACTTTCATATTTCATATACAGTATAAAATAAATTTGGTGTACTTTCATATTTTATGTACAGCATATAATATATATTTGGTGTACTTTCATATTTTATGTACAGTAGATAATATATATTTGGTGTACTTTCATATTTTATATACAGTATACAATATATATTTGGTGAAATTTGATATTTTTTGTACAGTATATAATATATATTTGGTGAAATTTTATATTTTATGTACAGTATATAATATATTTTTGGTGTACTTTCATTTTTTATGTACAGTATACAATATATATTTTTTGAAATTTGATATATGTACAGTATATAATATATATTTGGTCAAATTTGATATCTTATGGACAGTATATAATATATATTTGGTGAAATTTGATATTTTATGTACAGTATATAATATATATTTGGTGAAATTTCATATTTTATGTACAGTATATAATATATATTTGGTGTACTTTCATATTTTATATACAGTATATAGTATATATTTTCTGAAATTTGATATTTTATGTACAGTATAAAATATATATTTGGTGAAATTTGATATTTCATGTACGGCATTTAATATATATTTGTTGAAATTTGATATTTTATGTACAGTATATAATATATATTTGCTGTATTTTCATATTTTATGTATGGTATATAATATATATTTGGTGAAATTTGATATTTTATACACAGTATATAAGATATATTTGGTGAAATTTGATATTTTATGTACAGTATATAATATACTTTTGGTGTACTTTCATATTTTATGTACAGTATATAATATATATTTTTTGAAATTTGATACATGTACAGTATATTATATATATTTGGTGAAATTTGATATTTTATGTACAGTATATAATATATATTTGGTGAAATTTGATATTTTATGTAAAGTATATAATATATACTTGGTGTACTTTCATATTTTATGTACAGTATGTAACATATATTTTTTGAAATTTGATATTATATGTACAGTATATAATATATATTTGGTGAAATTTGATATTTCATGGACAGTATATAATATATGTTAGGTGAAATTTCATGTTATATGTACAGTATATAATATATATTTGCTGTCTTTTCATATTTTATGTATAGAATACAATGCACATTTGCTGAAATTTCATATTTTACATACAGTATATCAAATATATTTGGTGAAATTTGATATTTTATGTACAGTATATTATATATAGTTGTTGAAATTTGATATTTTATGTACAGTATATAATGTATATTTGGTGAAATTTGATATTTCATATGCAGTATATAATATATATTTGCTGTACTTTCATATTTTATATACAGTATATCATATATATTTTGTGAAATTTGATATTTTATGCACTGTATATAATACATATTTAGTGTACTTTCATGTTTTATGTACAGTATATCGTATATATTAGGTGAAATTTGATGTTTTATATACAGTATATAATATATATTTCGTCTACTTTCATATTTCATATACAGTATAAAATAAATTTGGTGTACTTTCATATTTTATGTACAGCATATAATATATATTTGGTGTACTTTCATATTTTATGTACAGTAGATAATATATATTTGGTGTACTTTCATATTTTATATACAGTATACAATATATATTTGGTGAAATTTGATATTTTTTGTACAGTATATAATATATATTTGGTGAAATTTTATATTTTATGTACAGTATATAATATATTTTTGGTGTACTTTCATTTTTTATGTACAGTATACAATATATATTTTTTGAAATTTGATATATGTACAGTATATAATATATATTTGGTCAAATTTGATATCTTATGGACAGTATATAATATATATTTGGTGAAATTTGATATTTTATGTACAGTATATAATATATATTTGGTGAAATTTCATATTTTATGTACAGTATATAATATATATTTGGTGTACTTTCATATTTTATATACAGTATATAGTATATATTTTCTGAAATTTGATATTTTATGTACAGTATAAAATATATATTTGGTGAAATTTGATATTTCATGTACGGCATTTAATATATATTTGTTGAAATTTGATATTTTATGTACAGTATATAATATATATTTGCTGTATTTTCATATTTTATGTATGGTATATAATATATATTTGGTGAAATTTGATATTTTATACACAGCATATAATATATATTTGGTGAAATTTGATATTTTATGTACAGTATACAATGTATTTCTGGTGTACTTTCATATTTTATGAACAGGATATAATATATATTTTTTGAAATTTGATATTACATGTACAGTATATAATATGTATTTGGTGAAATTTGATATTTTATGGACAGTATATAATATATATTTGGTGAAATTTGATATTTTATGTACAGCATATAATATATATTTGGTGTACTTTCATCTTTTATGTACAGTATGTAATATATATTTTTTGAAATTTGATATTTTATGTACAGTATATAATATATATTTCTTGGAATTTGATATTTTATGGACAGTATATAATATATATTTGGTGAAATTTGATATTTTATGTACAGTATATAATATGTATTTGCTGTATTTTCATATTTTATTTATAGTATATAATATACATTTGGTGAAATTTGATATTTTATATACAGTATTTCAAATATATTTGGTGAAATTTGATATTTTATGTACAGTATGATATATATATTTGGTGTACTTTCATAATTTATGTACAATATATATTATATATTTGGTTAAATTTGATATTTTGTGTACAGTATATAATATGCATTTGGTGAACTTTCATATTTTATTTACAGTATATAATATATATTTGCTGTACTTTGATATTTTATGTAGAGTATATAATATATATTTGGTGTACTTTCATATTTTATGTACAGTAGATAACATATTTTTGGGATACTTTCATATTTTATGTACAGTATACAATATATATTTGGTGAAATTTGATATTTTCTGTACAGTATATAATATATATTTGGTGAAATTTGATATTTTATGTACAGTATATAATATACTTTTGGTGTACTTTCATATTTTATGTACAGTATATAATATATATTTTTTGAAATTTGATACATGTACAGTATATAATATATATTTGGTGAAATTTGATATTTTATGGACAGTATATAATATATATTTGGTGAAATTTGATATTTTATGTAAAGTATATAATATATACTTGGTGTACTTTCATATTTTATGTACAGTATGTAATATATATTTTTTGAAATTTGATATTATATGTACAGTATTTAATATATATTTGGTGAAATTTGATATTTCATGGACAGTATATAATATATATTAGGTGAAATTTCATATTATATGTACAGTATATAATATATATTTGCTGTCTTTTCATATTTTATGTATAGTATATAATGCACATTTGCTGAAATTTCATATTTTACATACAGTATATCAAATATATTTGGTGAAATTTGATATTTTATGTACAGTATATTATATATAGTTGTTGAAATTTGATATTTTATGTACAGTATATAATGTATATTTGGTGAAATTTGATATTTCATATGCAGTATATAATATATATTTGCTGTACTTTCATATTTTATATACAGTATATCATATATATTTTGTGAAATTTGATATTTTATGCACTGTATATAATACATATTTAGTGTACTTTCATGTTTTATGTACAGTATATAGTATATATTAGGTGAAATTTGATGTTTTATATACAGTATATAATATATATTTCGTCTACTTTCATATTTCATATACAGTATAAAATAAATTTGGTGTACTTTCATATTTTATGTACAGCATATAATATATAATTGGTGTACTTTCATATTTTATGTACAGTAGATAATATATATTTGGTGTACTTTCATATTTTATATACAGTATACAATATATATTTGGTGAAATTTGATATTTTATGTACAGTATATAATATATATTTGGTGAAATTTTATATTTTATGTACAGTATATAATATATTTTTGGTGTACTTTCATTTTTTATGTACAGTATACAATATATATTTTTTGAAATTTGATATTATATGTAGAGTATATAATATATATTTGGTCAAATTTGATATTTTATGGACAGTATATAATATATATTTGGTGAAATTTGATATTTTATGTACAGTATATAATATATATTTGGTGAAATTTCATATTTTATGTACAGTATATAATATATATTTGGTGTACTTTCATATTTTATATACAGTATATAGTATATATTTTCTGAAGTTTGATATTTTATGTACAGTATATAATATATATTTGGTGAAATTTGATATTTCATGTACGGCATTTAATATATATTTGTTGAAATTTGATATTTTATGTACAGTATATAATATATATTTGCTGTATTTTCATATTTTATGTATGGTATATAATATATATTTGGTGAAATTTGATATTTTATACACAGCATATAATATATATTTGGTGAAATTTGATATTTTATGTACAGTATATAATGTATTTCTGGTGTACTTTCATATTTTATGAACAGGATATAATATATATTTTTTGAAATTTGATATTACATGTACAGTATATAATATATATTTGGTGAAATTTGATATTTTATGGACAGTATATAATATATATTTGGTGAAATTTGATGTTTTATGTACAGCATATAATATATATTTGGTGTACTTTCATATTTTATGTACAGTATGTAATATATATTTTTTGAAATTTGATATTATATGTACAGTATTTAATATATATTTGGTGAAATTTGATATTTCATGGACAGTATATAATATATATTAGGTGAAATTTCATATTATATGTACAGTATATAATATATATTTGCTGTCTTTTCATATTTTATGTATAGTATATAATGCACATTTGCTGAAATTTCATATTTTACATACAGTATATCAAATATATTTGGTGAAATTTGATATTTTATGTACAGTATATTATATATAGTTGTTGAAATTTGGTATTTTATGTACAGTATATAATGTATATTTGGTGAAATTTGATATTTCATATGCAGTATATAATATATATTTGCTGTACTTTCATATTTTATATACAGTATATCATATATATTTTGTGAAATTTGATATTTTATCCACTGTATATAATACATATTTAGTGTACTTTCATGTTTTATGTACAGTATATAGTATATATTAGGTGAAATTTGATGTTTTATATACAGTATATAATATATATTTCATCTACTTTCATATTTCATATACAGTATAAAATAAATTTGGTGTACTTTCATATTTTATGTACAGCATATAATATATATTTGGTGTACTTTCATATTTTATGTACAGTAGATAATATATATTTGGTGTACTTTCATATTTTATATACAGTATACAATATATATTTGGTGAAATTTGATATTTTTTGTACATTATATAATATATATTTGGTGAAATTTTATATTTTATGTACAGTATATAATATATTTTTGGTGTACTTTCATTTTTTATGTACAGTATACAATATATATTTTTTGAAATTTGATATTATATGTACAGTATATAATATATATTTGGTCAAATTTGATATTTTATGGACAGTATATAATATATATTTGGTCAAATTTGATATTTTATGTACAGTATATAATATATATTTGGTGAAATTTCATATTTTATGTACAGTATATAATATATATTTGGTGTACTTTCATATTTTATATACAGTATATAGTATATATTTTCTGAAGTTTGATATTTTATGTACAGTATATAATATATATTTGGTGAAATTTGATATTTCATGTACGGCATTTAATATATATTTGTTGAAATTTGATATTTTATGTACAGTATATAATATATATTTGCTGTATTTTCATATTTTATGTATGGTATATAATATATATTTGGTGAAATTTGATATTTTATACACAGCATATAATATATATTTGGTGAAATTTGATATTTTATGTACAGTATATAATGTATTTCTGGTGTACTTTCATATTTTATGAACAGGATATAATATATATTTTTTGAAATTTGATATTACATGTACAGTATATAATATATATTTGCTGAAATTTGATATTTTATGGACAGTATATAATATATATTTGGTGAAATTTGATATTTTATGTACAGCATATAATATATATTTGGTGTACTTTCATCTTTTATGTACAGTATGTAATATATATTTTTTGAAATTTGATATTTTATGTACAGTATATAATATATATTTTGTGGAATTTGATATTTTATGGACAGTATATAATATATATTTGGTGAAATTTGATATTTTATGTACAGTATATAATATGTATTTGCTGTATTTTCATATTTTATGTATAGTATATAATATACATTTGGTGAAATTTGATATTTTATATACAGTATATCAAATATATTTGGTGAAATTTGATATTTTATGTACAGTATATAATATATTTCTGGTGTACTTTCATATTTTATGAACAGTATATAATATATATTTTTTGAAATTTGATATTATATGTACAGTATATAATATATATTTGGTGAAATTTGATATTTTATGGACAGTATATAATACATATTTGGTGAAATTTGATATTTTATGTACAGCATATAATATATATTTGGTGTACTTTCATCTTTTATGTACAGTATGTAATATTTATTTTTTGAAATTTGATATTTTATGTACAGTATATAATATATATTTCGTGGAATTTGATATTTTATGGACAGTATATAATATATATTTGGTGAAATTTGATATTTTATGTACAGTATATAATATGTATTTGCTGTATTTTCATATTTTATGTATAGTATATAATATTCATTTGGTGAAATTTGATATTTTATATACACTATAACAAATATATTTGGTGAAATTTGATATTTTATGTACAGTATGATATATATATTTGGTGTACTTTCATAATTTATGTACAATATATATTATATATTTGGTTAAATTTGATATTTTGTGTACAGTATATAATATGCATTTGGTGTACTTTCATATTTTATTTACAGTATATAATATATATTTGCTGTACTTTGATATTTTATGTAGAGTATATAATATAAATTTGGTGTACTTTCATATTTTATGTACAGTAGATAACATATTTTTGGGGTACTTTCATATTTTAAGTACAGTATACAATATATATTTGGTGAAATTTGATATTTTATGTACAGTATATAATATATATTTGGTGAAATTTGATATTTTATGTACAGTATATAATATATTTTTGGTGTACTTTCATATTTTATGTACAGTATATAATATATATTTTTTGAAATCCGATATTATATGTACAGTATATAATATATATTTGGTGAAATTTGATATTTTATGGACAGTATATAATATATATTTGGTGAAATTTGATATTTTATGTACAGTATATAATATGTATTTGCTGTATTTTCATATTTTATGTATAGTATATAATATACATTTGGTGAAATTTGATATTTTATATACAGTATATCAAATATATTTGGTGAAATTGGATATTTTATGTACAGTATGATATATATATTTGGTGTACTTTCATAATTTATGTACAATATATATTATATATTTGGTTAAATTTGATATTTTGTGTACAGTATATAATATGCCTTTGGTGTACTTTCATATTTTATTTACAGTATATAATATATATTTGCTGTAGTTTGATATTTTATGTAGAGTATATAATATTAATTTGGTGTACTTTCATATTTTATGTACAGTAGATAACATATTTTTGGGGTACTTTCATATCTTATGTACAGTATACAATATATATTTGGTGAAATTTGGTATTTTATGTACAGTATATAATATATTTCTAGTGTACTTTCATATTTTATGAACAGTATATAATATATATTTTTTGAAATTTGATATTATATGTACAGTTTATAATATATATTTGGTGAAATTTGATATTTTATGGACAGTATATAATATATATTTGTTGAAATTTGATATTTTATGTACAGCATATAATATATATTTGGTGTACTTTCATCTTTTATGAACAGTATGCAATATTTATTTTTTGAAATTTGATATTTTATGTACAGTATATAATATATATTTCGTGGAATTTGATATTTTATGGACAGTATATAATATATATTTGGTGAAATTTGATATTTTATGTACAGTATATAATATGTATTTGCTGTATTTTCATATTTTATGTATAGTATATAATATACATTTGGTGAAATTTGGTATTTTATATACAGTATATCAAATATATTTGGTGAAATTTGATATTTTATGTACAGTATGATATATATATTTGGTGTACTTTCATAATTTATGTACAATATATATTATATATTTGGTTAAATTTGATATTTTGTGTACAGTATATAATATGCCTTTGGTGTACTTTCATATTTTATTTACAGTATATAATACATATTTGTTGTAGTTTGATATTTTATGTAGAGTATATAATATAAATTTGGTGTACTTTCATATTTTATGTACAGTAGATAACATATTTTTGGGGTACTTTCATATCTTATGTACAGTATACAATATATATTTGGTGAAATTTGATATTTTATGTACAGTATATAATATATTTCTAGTGTACTTTAATATTTTATGAACAGTATATAATATATATTTTTTGAAATTTGATATTATATGTACAGTATATAATATATATTTGGTGAAATTTGATATTTTATGGACAGTATATAATATATATTTGGTGAAATTTGATATTTTATGTACAGCATATAATATATATTTGGTGTACTTTCATCTTTTATGTACAGTATGTAATATATATTTTTTGAAATTTGATATTATATGTACAGTATATAATATATATTTCGTGAAGTTTGATATTTTATGGACAGTATATAATATATATTTGGTGAAATTTGATATTTTATGTACAGTATATAATATGTATTTGCTGTATTTTCATATTTTATTTATAGTATATAATATACATTCGGTGAAATTTGATATTTTATATACAGTATACCAAATATATTTGGTGAAATTTGATATTTTATGTACAGAATGTTATATATATTTGGTGTACTTTCATAATTTATGTACAATACATATTATATATTTGGTTAAATTTGATATTTTGTGTACAGTATATAATATGCTTTTGGTGTACTTTCATATTTTATTTACAGTATATAATATGTATTTGCTGTACTTTGATGTTTTATGTAGAGTATATAATATAAATTTGGTGTACTTTCATATTTTATGTACAGTAGATAACATATTTTTGGGGTACTTTCATATTTTAAGTACAGTATACAATATATATTTGGTGAAATTTGATATTTTATGTACAGTATATAATATATATTTGGTGAAATTTGATATTTTATGTACAGTATATAATATACTTTTGGTGTACTTTCATATTTTATGTACAGTATATAATATATATTTGCTGTAGTTTGATATTTTATGTAGAGTATATAATATAAATTTGGTGTACTTTCATATTTTATGTACAGTAGATAACATATTTTTGGGGTACTTTCATATCTTATGTACAGTATACAATATATATTTGGTGAAATTTGATATTTTATGTACAGTATATAATATATTTCTAGTGTACTTTCATATTTTATGAACAGTATATAATATATATTTTTTGAAATTTGATATTATGTGTACAGTATATAATATATATTTGGTGAAATTTGATATTTTATGGACAGTATATAATATATATTTGGTGAAATTTGATATTTTATGTACAGCATATAATATATATTTGGTGTACTTTCTTCTTTTATGTACAGTATGTAATATATATTTTTTGAAATTTGATATTTTATGTACAGTATATAATATATATTTCGTGAAGTTTGACATTTTATGGACAGTATATAATATATATTTGGTGAAATTTGATATTTTATGTACAGTATATAATATGTATTTGCTGTATTTTCATATTTTATGTATAGTATATAATATACATTTGGTGAAATTTGATATTTTATATACAGTATACAAAATATATTTGGTGAAATTTGATATTTTATGTACAGTATGTTATATATATTTGGTGTACTTTCATAATTTATGTACAATACATATTATATATTTGGTGAAATTTGATATTTTATGTACAGTATATAATATATTTTTGGTGTACTTTCATATTTTATGTACAGTATATAATATATATTTACTGTAGTTTGATATTTTATATAGAGTATATAATATAAATTTGGTGTACTTTCATATTTTATGTACAGTAGATAACATATTTTTGGGGTACTTTCATATCTTATGTACAGTATACAATATATATTTGGTGAAATTTGATATTTTATGTACAGTATATAATATATTTCTGGTGTACTTTCATATTTTATGAACAGTATATAATATATATTTTTTGAAATTTGATATTATATGTACAGTATATAATATATATTTGGTGAAATTTGATATTTTATGTACAGTATATAATATATATTTCGTGGAATTTGATATTTTATGGACAGTATATAATATATATTTGGTGAAATTTGATATTTTATGTACAGTATATAATATGTATTTGCTGTATTTTCATATTTTATGTATAGTATATAATATACATTTGGTGAAATTTGATATTTTATATACACTATATCAAATATATTTGGTGAAATTTGATATTTTATGTACAGTATATAATATATTTCTGGTGTACTTTCATATTTTATGAACAGTATATAATATATATTTTTTGAAATTTGATATTATATGTACAGTATATAATATATATTTGGTGAAATTTGATATTTTATGGACAGTATATAATACATATTTGGTGAAATTTGATATTTTATGTACAGCATATAATATATATTTGGTGTACTTTCATCTTTTATGTACAGTATGTAATATTTATTTTTTGAAATTTGATATTTTATGTACAGTATATAATATATATTTCGTGGAATTTGATATTTTATGGACAGTATATAATATATATTTGGTGAAATTTGATATTTTATGTACAGTATATAATATGTATTTGCTGTATTTTCATATTTTATGTATAGTATATAATATTCATTTGGTGAAATTTGATATTTTATATACAGTATAACAAATATATTTGGTGAAATTTGATATTTTATGTACAGTATGATATATATATTTGGTGTACTTTCATAATTTATGTACAATATATATTATATATTTGGTTAAATTTGATATTTTGTGTACAGTATATAATATGCATTTGGTGTACTTTCATATTTTATTTACAGTATATAATATATATTTGCTGTACTTTGATATTTTATGTAGAGTATATAATATAAATATGGTGTACTTTCATATTTTATGTACAGTAGATAACATATTTTTGGGGTACTTTCATATTTTAAGTACAGTATACAATATATATTTGGTGAAATTTGATATTTTATGTACAGTATATAATATATATTTGGTGAAATTTGATATTTTATGTACAGTATATAATATATTTTTGGTGTACTTTCATATTTTATGTACAGTATATAATATATATTTTTTGAAATTTGATATTATATGTACAGTATATAATATATATTTGGTGAAATTTGATATTTTATGTACAGTATATAATATGTATTTGCTGTATTTTCATATTTTATGTATAGTATATAATATACATTTGGTGAAATTTGATATTTTATATACAGTATATCAAATATATTTGGTGAAATTGGATATTTTATGTACAGTATGATATATATATTTGGTGTACTTTCATAATTTATGTACAATATATATTATATATTTGGTTAAATTTGATATTTTGTGTACAGTATATAATATGCCTTTGGTGTACTTTCATATTTTATTTACAGTATATAATATATATTTGCTGTAGTTTGATATTTTATGTAGAGTATATAATATAAATTTGGTGTACTTTCATATTTTATGTACAGTAGATAACATATTTCTGGGGTACTTTCATATCTTATGTACAGTATACAATATATATTTGGTGAAATTTGGTATTTTATGTACAGTATATAATATATTTCTAGTGTACTTTCATATTTTATGAACAGTATATAATATATATTTTTTGAAATTTGATATTATATGTACAGTATATAATATATATTTGGTGAAATTTGATATTTTATGGACAGTATATAATATATATTTGGTGAAATTTGATATTTTATGTACAGCATATAATATATATTTGGTGTACTTTCATCTTTTATGTACAGTATGTAATATTTATTTTTTGAAATTTGATATTTTATGTACAGTATATAATATATATTTCGTGGAATTTGATATTTTATGGACAGTATATAATATATATTTGGTGAAACTTGATATTTTATGTACAGTATATAATATGTATTTGCTGTATTTTCATATTTTATGTATAGTATATAATATACATTTGGTGAAATTTGGTATTTTATATACAGTATATCAAATATATTTGGTGAAATTTGATATTTTATGTACAGTATGATATATATATTTGGTGTACTTTCATAATTTATGTACAATATATATTATATATTTGGTTAAATTTGATATTTTGTGTACAGTATATAATATGCCTTTGGTGTACTTTCATATTTTATTTACAGTATATAATACATATTTGTTGAAGTTTGATATTTTATGTAGAGTATATAATATAAATTTGGTGTACTTTCATATTTTATGTACAGTAGATAACATATTTTTGGGGTACTTTCATATCTTATGTACAGTATACAATATATATTTGGTGAAATTTGATATTTTATGTACAGTATATAATATATTTCTAGTGTACTTTCATATTTTATGAACAGTATATAATATATATTTTTTGAAATTTGATATTATATGTACAGTATATAATATATATTTGGTGAAATTTGATATTTTATGGACAGTATATAATATATATTTGGTGAAATTTGATATTTTATGTACAGCATATAATATATATTTGGTGTACTTTCATCTTTTATGTACAGTATGTAATATATATTTTTTGAAATTTGATATTATATGTACAGCATATAATATATATTTCGTGAAGTTTGATATTTTATGTACAGTATATAATATATATTTGGTGAAATTTGATATTTTATGTACAGTATATAATATATTTTTGGTGTACTTTCATATTTTATGTACAGTATATAATATATATTTTTTGAAATTTGATATTATATGTACAGTATATAATATATATTTGGTGAAATTTGATATTTTATGTACAGTATATAATATGTATTTGCTGTATTTTCATATTTTATGTATAGTATATAATATACATTTGGTGAAATTTGATATTTTATATACAGTATATCAAATATATTTGGTGAAATTGGATATTTTATGTACAGTATGATATATATATTTGGTGTACTTTCATAATTTATGTACAATATATATTATATATTTGGTTAAATTTGATATTTTGTGTACAGTATATAATATGCCTTTGGTGTACTTTCATATTTTATTTACAGTATATAATATATATTTGCTGTAGTTTGATATTTTATGTAGAGTATATAATATAAATTTGGTGTACTTTCATATTTTATGTACAGTAGATAACATATTTCTGGGGTACTTTCATATCTTATGTACAGTATACAATATATATTTGGTGAAATTTGGTATTTTATGTACAGTATATAATATATTTCTAGTGTACTTTCATATTTTATGAACAGTATATAATATATATTTTTTGAAATTTGATATTATATGTACAGTATATAATATATATTTGGTGAAATTTGATATTTTATGGACAGTATATAATATATATTTGGTGAAATTTGATATTTTATGTACAGCATATAATATATATTTGGTGTACTTTCATCTTTTATGTACAGTATGTAATATTTATTTTTTGAAATTTGATATTTTATGTACAGTATATAATATATATTTCGTGGAATTTGATATTTTATGGACAGTATATAATATATATTTGGTGAAACTTGATATTTTATGTACAGTATATAATATGTATTTGCTGTATTTTCATATTTTATGTATAGTATATAATATACATTTGGTGAAATTTGGTATTTTATATACAGTATATCAAATATATTTGGTGAAATTTGATATTTTATGTACAGTATGATATATATATTTGGTGTACTTTCATAATTTATGTACAATATATATTATATATTTGGTTAAATTTGATATTTTGTGTACAGTATATAATATGCCTTTGGTGTACTTTCATATTTTATTTACAGTATATAATACATATTTGTTGAAGTTTGATATTTTATGTAGAGTATATAATATAAATTTGGTGTACTTTCATATTTTATGTACAGTAGATAACATATTTTTGGGGTACTTTCATATCTTATGTACAGTATACAATATATATTTGGTGAAATTTGATATTTTATGTACAGTATATAATATATTTCTAGTGTACTTTCATATTTTATGAACAGTATATAATATATATTTTTTGAAATTTGATATTATATGTACAGTATATAATATATATTTGGTGAAATTTGATATTTTATGGACAGTATATAATATATATTTGGTGAAATTTGATATTTTATGTACAGCATATAATATATATTTGGTGTACTTTCATCTTTTATGTACAGTATGTAATATATATTTTTTGAAATTTGATATTATATGTACAGCATATAATATATATTTCGTGAAGTTTGATATTTTATGGACAGTATATAATATATATTTGGTGAAATTTGATATTTTATGTACAGTATATAATATGTATTTGCTGTATTTTCATATTTTATGTATAGTATATAATATTCATTTGGTGAAATTTGATATTTTATATACAGTATAACAAATATATTTGGTGAAATTTGATATTTTATGTACAGTATGATATATATATTTGGTGTACTTTCATAATTTATGTACAATATATATTATATATTTGGTTAAATTTGATATTTTGTGTACAGTATATAATATGCATTTGGTGTACTTTCATATTTTATTTACAGTATATAATATGTATTTGCTGTACTTTGATGTTTTATGTAGAGTATATAATATAAATATGGTGTACTTTCATATTTTATGTACAGTAGATAACATGTTTTTGGGGTACTTTCATATTTTAAGTACAGTATACAATATATATTTGGTGAAATTTGATATTTTATGTACAGTATATAATATATATTTGGTGAAATTTGATATTTTATGTACAGTATATAATATATTTTTGGTGTACTTTCATATTTTATGTACAGTATATAATATATATTTTTTGAAATTTGATATTATATGTACAGTATAAAATATATATTTGGTGAAATTTGATATTTTATGTACAGTATATAATATGTATTTGCTGTATTTTCATATTTTATGTATAGTATATAATATACATTTGGTGAAATTTGATATTTTATATACAGTATATCAAATATATTTGGTGAAATTGGATATTTTATGTACAGTATGATATATATATTTGGTGTACTTTCATAATTTATGTACAATATATATTATATATTTGGTTAAATTTGATATTTTGTGTACAGTATATAATATGCCTTTGGTGTACTTTCATATTTTATTTACAGTATATAATATATATTTGCTGTAGTTTGATATTTTATGTAGAGTATATAATATAAATTTGGTGTACTTTCATATTTTATGTACAGTAGATAACATATTTTTGGGGTACTTTCATATCTTATGTACAGTATACAATATATATTTGGTGAAATTTGGTATTTTATGTACAGTATATAATATATTTCTAGTGTACTTTCATATTTTATGAACAGTATATAATATATATTTTTTGAAATTTGATATTATATGTACAGTATATAATATATATTTGGTGAAATTTGATATTTTATGGACAGTATATAATATATATTTGGTGAAATTTGATATTTTATGTACAGCATATAATATATATTTGGTGTACTTTCATCTTTTATGTACAGTATGTAATATTTATTTTTTGAAATTTGATATTTTATGTACAGTATATAATATATATTTCGTGGAATTTGATATTTTATGGACAGTATATAATATATATTTGGTGAAACTTGATATTTTATGTACAGTATATAATATGTATTTGCTGTATTTTCATATTTTATGTATAGTATATAATATACATTTGGTGAAATTTGGTATTTTATATACAGTATATCAAATATATTTGGTGAAATTTGATATTTTATGTACAGTATGATATATATATTTGGTGTACTTTCATAATTTATGTACAATATATATTATATATTTGGTTAAATTTGATATTTTGTGTACAGTATATAATATGCCTTTGGTGTACTTTCATATTTTATTTACAGTATATAATACATATTTGTTGTAGTTTGATATTTTATGTAGAGTATATAATATAAATTTGGTGTACTTTCATATTTTATGTACAGTAGATAACATATTTTTGGGGTACTTTCATATCTTATGTACAGTATACAATATATATTTGGTGAAATTTGATATTTTATGTACAGTATATAATATATTTCTAGTGTACTTTCATATTTTATGAACAGTATATAATATATATTTTTTGAAATTTGATATTATATGTACAGTATATAATATATATTTGGTGAAATTTGATATTTTATGGACAGTATATAATATATATTTGGTGAAATTTGATATTTTATGTACAGCATATAATATATATTTGGTGTACTTTCATCTTTTATGTACAGTATGTAATATATATTTTTGGAAATTTGATATTATATGTACAGTATATAATATATATTTCGTGAAGTTTGATATTTTATGGACAGTATATAATATATATTTGGTGAAATTTGATATTTTATGTACAGTATATAATATGTATTTGCTGTATTTTCATATTTTATTTATAGTATATAATATACATTCGGTGAAATTTGATATTTTATATACAGTATACCAAATATATTTGGTGAAATTTGATATTTTATGTACAGTATGTTATATATATTTGGTGTACTTTCATAATTTGTGTACAATACATATTATATATTTGGTTAAATTTGATATTTTGTGTACAGTATATAATATGCCTTTGGTGTACTTTCATATTTTATTTACAGTATATAATATATATTTGCTGTAGTTTGATATTTTATGTAGAGTATATAATATAAATTTGGTGTACTTTCATATTTTATGTACAGTAGATAACATATTTTTGGGGTACTTTCATATCTTATGTACAGTATACAATATATATTTGGTGAAATTTGGTATTTTATGTACAGTATATAATATATTTCTAGTGTACTTTCATATTTTATGAACAGTATATAATATATATTTTTTGAAATTTGATATTATATGTACAGTATATAATATATATTTGGTGAAATTTGATATTTTATGGACAGTATATAATATATATTTGGTGAAATTTGATATTTTATGTACAGCATATAATATATATTTGGTGTATTTTCATCTTTTATGTACAGTATGTAATATTTATTTTTTGAAATTTGATATTTTATGTACAGTATATAATATATATTTCGTGGAATTTGATATTTTATGGACAGTATATAATATATATTTGGTGAAACTTGATATTTTATGTACAGTATATAATATGTATTTGCTGTATTTTCATATTTTATGTATAGTATATAATATACATTTGGTGAAATTTGGTATTTTATATACAGTATATCAAATATATTTGGTGAAATTTGATATTTTATGTACAGTATGATATATATATTTGGTGTACTTTCATAATTTATGTACAATATATATTATATATTTGGTTAAATTTGATATTTTGTGTACAGTATATAATATGCCTTTGGTGTACTTTCATATTTTATTTACAGTATATAATACATATTTGTTGTAGTTTGATATTTTATGTAGAGTATATAATATAAATTTGGTGTACTTTCATATTTTATGTACAGTAGATAACATATTTTTGGGGTACTTTCATATCTTATGTACAGTATACAATATATATTTGGTGAAATTTGATATTTTATGTACAGTATATAATATATTTCTAGTGTACTTTCATATTTTATGAACAGTATATAATATATATTTTTTGAAATTTGATATTATATGTACAGTATATAATATATATTTGGTGAAATTTGATATTTTATGGACAGTATATAATATATATTTGGTGAAATTTGATATTTTATGTACAGCATATAATATATATTTGGTGTACTTTCATCTTTTATGTACAGTATGTAATATATATTTTTTGAAATTTGATATTATATGTACAGTATATAATATATATTTCGTGAAGTTTGATATTTTATGGACAGTATATAATATATATTTGGTGAAATTTGATATTTTATGTACAGTATATAATATGTATTTGCTGTATTTTCATATTTTATTTATAGTATATAATATACATTCGGTGAAATTTGATATTTTATATACAGTATACCAAATATATTTGGTGAAATTTGATATTTTATGTACAGTATGTTATATATATTTGGTGTACTTTCATAATTTATGTACAATACATATTATATATTTGGTTAAATTTGATATTTTGTGTACAGTATATAATATGCTTTTGGTGTACTTTCATATTTTATTTACAGTATATAATATGTATTTGCTGTACTTTGATGTTTTATGTAGAGTATATAATATAAATTTGGTGTACTTTCATATTTTATGTACAGTAGATAACATGTTTTTGGGGTACTTTCATATTTTAAGTACAGTATACAATATATATTTGGTGAAATTTGATATTTTATGTACAGTATATAATATATATTTGGTGAAATTTGATATTTTATGTACAGTATATAATATACTTTTGGTGTACTTTCATATTTTATGTACAGTATATAATATATATTTGCTGTAGTTTGATATTTTATGTAGAGTATATAATATAAATTTGGTGTACTTTCATATTTTATGTACAGTAGATAACATATTTTGGGGGTACTTTCATATCTTATGTACAGTATACAATATATATTTGGTGAAATTTGATATTTTATGTACAGTATATAATATATTTCTGGTGTACTTTCATATTTTATGAACAGTATATAATATATATTTTTTGAAATTTGATATTATATGTACAGTATATAATATATATTTGGTGAAATTTGATATTTTATGTACAGTATATAATATATATTTGGTGTACTTTCATAATTTATGTACAATATATATTATATATTTGGTTAAATTTGATATTTTGTGTACAGTATATAATATGCATTTGGTGTACTTTCATATTTTATTTACAGTATATAACATATATTTGCTGTACTTTGATATTTTATGTACAGTATATAATATAAATTTGGTGTACTTTCATATTTTATGTACAGTAGATAACATATTTTTGGGGTACTTTCATATCTTATGTACAGTATACAATATATATTTGGTGAAATTTGATATTTTATGTACAGTATATAATATATTTCTGGTGTACTTTCATATTTTATGAACAGTATATAATATATATTTTTTGAAATTTGATGTTATATGTACAGTATATAATATATATTTGGTGAAATTTGATATTTTATGGACAGTATATAATATATATTTGGTGAAATTTGATATTTTATGTACAGCATATAATATATATTTGGTGTACTTTCATCTTTTATGTACAGTATGTAATATTTATTTTTTGAAATTTGATATTTTATGTACAGTATATAATATATATTTCGTGCAATTTGATATTTTATGGACAGTATATAATATATATTTGGTGAAATTTGATATTTTATGTACAGTATATAATATGTATTTGCTGTATTTTCATATTTTATGTATAGTATATAATATACATTTGGTGAAATTTGGTATTTTATATACAGTATATCAAATATATTTGGTGAAATTTGATATTTTATGTACAGTATGATATATATATTTGGTGTACTTTCATAATTTATGTACAATATATATTATATATTTGGTTAAATTTGATATTTTGTGTACAGTATATAATATGCCTTTGGTGTACTTTCATATTTTATTTACAGTATATAATACATATTTGTTGTAGTTTGATATTTTATGTAGAGTATATAATAAAAATTTGGTGTACTTTCATATTTTATGTACAGTAGATAACATATTTTTGGGGTACTTTCATATCTTATGTACAGTATACAATATATATTTGGTGAAATTTGATATTTTATGTACAGTATATAATATATTTCTAGTGTACTTTCATATTTTATGAACAGTATATAATATATATTTTTTGAAATTTGATATTATATGTACAGTATATAATATATATTTGGTGAAATTTGATATTTTATGGACAGTATATAATATATATTTGGTGAAATTTGATATTTTATGTACAGCATATAATATATATTTGGTGTACTTTCATCTTTTATGTACAGTATGTAATATATATTTTTTGAAATTTGATATTATATGTACAGTATATAATATATATTTCGTGAAGTTTGATATTTTATGGACAGTATATAATATATATTTGGTGAAATTTGATATTTTATGTACAGTATATAATATGTATTTGCTGTATTTTCATATTTTATTTATACTATATAATATACATTCGGTGAAATTTGATATTTTATATACAGTATACCAAATATATTTGGTGAAATTTGATATTTTATGTACAGTATGTTATATATATTTGGTGTACTTTCATAATTTATGTACAATACATATTATATATTTGGTTAAATTTGATATTTTGTGTACAGTATATAATATGCTTTTGGTGTACTTTCATATTTTATTTACAGTATATAATATGTATTTGCTGTACTTTGATGTTTTATATAGAGTATATAATATAAATTTGGTGTACTTTCATATTTTATGTACAGTAGATAACATATTTTTGGGGTACTTTAATATTTTAAGTACAGTATACAATATATATTTGGTGAAATTTGATATTTTATGTACAGTATATAATATATATTTGGTGAAATTTGATATTTTATGTACAGTATATAATATACTTTTGGTGTACTTTCATATTTTATGTACAGTATATAATATATATTTGCTGTAGTTTGATATTTTATGTAGAGTATATAATATAAATTTGGTGTACTTTCATATTTTATGTACAGTAGATAACATATTTTTGGGGTACTTTCATATCTTATGTACAGTATACAATATATATTTGGTGAAATTTGATATTTTATGTACAGTATATAATATATTTCTGGTGTACTTTCATATTTTATGAACAGTATATAATATATATTTTTTGAAATTTGATATTATATGTACAGTATATAATATATATTTGGTGAAATTTGATATTTTATGTACAGTATATAATATATATTTGGTGTACTTTCATAATTTATGTACAATATATATTATATATTTGGTTAAATTTGATATTTTGTGTACAGTATATAATATGCATTTGGTGTACTTTCATATTTTATTTACAGTATATAATATATATTTGCTGTAGTTTGATATTTTATGTAGAGTATATAATATAAATTTGGTGTACTTTCATATTTTATGTACAGTAGATAACATATTTTTGGGGTACATTCATATCTTATGTACAGTATACAATATATATTTGGTGAAATTTGATATTTTATGTACAGTATATAATATATTTCTGGTGTACTTTCATATTTTATGAACAGTATATAATATATATTTTTTGAAATTTGATATTATATGTACAGTATATAATATATATTTGGTGAAATTTGATATTTTATGGACAGTATATAATACATATTTGGTGAAATTTGATATTTTATGAACAGCATATAATATATATTTGGTGTACTTTCATCTTTTATGTACAGTATGTAATATTTATTTTTTGAAATTTGATATTTTATGTACAGTATATAATATATATTTTGTGGAAGTTGATATTTTATGGACAGTATATAATATATATTTGGTGAAATTTGATATTTTATGTACAGTATATAATATGTATTTGCTGTATTTTCATATTTTATGTATAGTATATAATATTCATTTGGTGAAATTTCATATTTTATATACAGTATAACAAATATATTTGGTGAAATTTGATATTTTATGTACAGTATGATATATATATTTGGTGTACTTTCATAATTTATGTACAATATATATTATATATTTGGTTAAATTTGATATTTTGTGTACAGTATATAATATGCATTTGGTGTACTTTCATATTTTATTTACAGTATATAATATATATTTGCTGAACTTTGATATTTTATGTAGAGTATATAATATAAATTTGGTGTACTTTCATATTTTATGTACAGTAGATAACATATTTTTGGGGTACTTTCATATCTTATGTACAGTATACAATATATATTTGGTGAAATTTGATATTTTATGTACAGTATATAATATATTTCTGGTGTACTTTCATATTTTATGAACAGTATATAATATATATTTTTTGAAATTTGATGTTATATGTACAGTATATAATATATATTTGGTGAAATTTGATATTTTATGGACAGTATATAATATATATTTGGTGAAATTTGATATCTTATGTACAGCATATAATATATATTTGGTGTACTTTCATCTTTTATGTACAGTATGTAATATATATTTTTTGAAATTTGATATTTTATGTACAGTATATAATATATATTTCGTGGAATTTGATATTTTATGGACAGTATATAATATATATTTGGTGAAATTTGATATTTTATGTACAGTATATAATATGTATTTGCTGTATTTTCATATTTTATGTATAGTATATAATATACATTTGGTGAAATTTGATATTTTATGGACAGTATATAATATATATTTGGTGAAATTTGATATTTTATGTACAGCATATAATATATATTTGGTGTACTTTCATCTTTTATGTACAGTATGTAATATATATTTTTTGAAATTTGATATTTTATGTACAGTATATAATATATATTTTATGGAATTTGATATTTTATGGACAGTATATAATATATATTTGGTGAAATTTGATATTTTATGTACAGTATATAATATGTATTTGCTGTATTTTCATATTTTATTTATAGTATATAATATACATTTGGTGAAATTTGATATTTTATATACAGTATTTCAAATATATTTGGTGAAATTTGATATTTTATGTACAGTATGATATATATATTTGGTGTACTTTCATAATTTATGTACTATATATTATATATTTGGTTAAATTTGATATTTTGTGTACAGTATATAATATGCATTTGGTGAACTTTCATATTTTATTTACAGTATATAATATATATTTGCTGTACTTTGATATTTTATGTAGAGTATATAATATATATTTGGTGTACTTTCATATTTTATGTACAGTAGATAACATATTTTTGGGGTACTTTCATATTTTATAACAGTATACAATATATATTTGGTGAAATTTGATGTTTTCTGTACAGTATATAATATATATTTGGTGAAATTTGATATTTTATGTACAGTATATAATATATTTTTGGTGTACTTTCATATTTTATGTACAGTATATAATATATATTTTTTGAAATTTGATACATGTACAGTATATAATATATATTTGGTGAAATTTGATATTTTATGTAAAGTATATAATATATACATGGTGTACTTTCATATTTTATGTACAGTATGTAATATATATTTTTTGAAATTTGATATTATATGTACAGTATTTAATATATATTTGGTGAAATTTGATATTTCATGGACAGTATATAATATATATTAGGTGAAATTTCATATTATATGTACAGTATATAATATATATTTGCTGTCTTTTCATATTTTATGTATAGTATATAATGCACATTTGCTGAAATTTGATATTTTATATACAGTATATCAAATATATTTGGTGAAATTTGATATTTTATGTACAGTATATTATATATAGTTGTTGAAATTTGATACTTTATGTACAGTATATAGTGTATATTTGGTGAAATTTGATATTTCATTTACAGTATATAATATATATTTGCTGTACTTTCATATTTTATATACAGTATATCATATATATTTTGTGAAATTTGATATTTTATGCACTGTATATAATACATATTTAGTGTACTTTCATGTTTTATGTACAGTATATAGTATATATTAGGTGAAATTTGATGTTTTATATACAGTATATAATATATATTTCGTCTACTTTCATATTTCATATACAGTATAAAATAAATTTGGTGTACTTTCATATTTTATGTACAGCATATAATATATATTTGGTGTGCTTTCATATTTTATGTACAGTAGATAATATATATTTGGTGTACTTTCATATTTTATATACAGTATACAATATATATTTGGTGAAATTTGATATTTTTTGTACAGTATATAATATATATTTGGTGAAATTTTATATTTTATGTACAGTGTATAATATATTTTTGGTGTACTTTCATTTTTTATGTACAGTATACAATATATATTTTTTGAAATTTGATATTATATGTACAGTATATAATATATATTTGGTCAAATTTGATATTTTATGGACAGTATATAATATATATTTGGTGAAATTTGATATTTTATGTACAGTATATAATATATATTTGGTGAAATTTCATATTTTATGTACAGTATATAATATATATTTGGTGTACTTTCATATTTTATATACAGTATATAGTATATATTTTCTGAAATTTGATATTTTATGTACAGTATAAAATATATATTTGGTGAAATTTGATATTTCATGTACGGCATTTAATATATATTTGTTGAAATTTGATATTTTATGTACAGTATATAATATATATTTGCTGTATTTTCATATTATATGTATGGTATATAATATATATTTGGTGAAATTTGATATTTTATACACAGCATATAATATATATTTGGTGAAATTTGATATTTTATGTACAGTATATAATGTATTTCTGGTGTACTTTCATATTTTATGAACAGGATATAATATATATTTTTTGAAATTTGATATTTCATGTACAGTATATAATATATATTTGGTGAAATTTGATATTTTATGGACAGTATATAATATATATTTGGTGAAATTTGATATTTTATGTACAGCATATAATATATATTTGGTGTACTTTCATCTTTTATGTACAGTATGTAATATATATTTTTCGAAATTTGATATTTTATGTACAGTATATAATATATATTTTGTGGAATTTGATATTTTATGGACAGTATATAATATATATTTGGTGAAATTTGATATTTTATGTACAGTATATAATATGTATTTGCTGTATTTTCATATTTTATTTATAGTATATAATATACATTTGGTGAAATTTGATATTTTATATACAGTATTTCAAATATATTTGGTGAAATTTGATATTTTATGTACAGTATGATATATATATGGTGTACTTTCATAATTTATGTACAATATATATTATATATTTGGTTAAATTTGATATTTTGTGTACAGTATATAATAGGCATTTGGTGAACTTTCATATTTTATTTACAGTATATAATATATATTTGCTGTACTTTAATATTTTATGTAGAGTATATAATATATATTTGGTGTACTTTCATATTTTATGTAAAGTAGATAACATATTTTTTGGGTACTTTCATATTTTATGTACAGTATACAATATATATTTGGTGAAATTTGATATTTTCTGTACAGTATATAATATATATTTGGTGAAATTTGATATTTTATGTACAGTATATAATATATTTTTGGTGTACTTTCATATTTTATGTACAGTATATAATATATATTTTTTGAAATTTGATACATGTACAGTATATAATATATATTTGGTGAAATTTGATATTTTATGGACAGTATATAATATATATTTGGTGAAATTTGATATTTTATGTAAAGTATATAATATATACTTGGTGTACTTTCATATTTTATGTACAGTATGTAATATATATTTTTTGAAATTTGATATTATATGTACAGTATTTAATATGTATTTGGTGAAATTTGATATTTCATGGACAGTATATAATATATATTAGGTGAAATTTCATATTATATGTACAGTATATAATATATATTTGCTGTCTTTTCATATTTTATGTATAGTATATAATGCACATTTGCTGAAATTTGATATTTTATATACAGCATATGAAATATATTTGGTGAAATTTGATATTTTATGTACAGTATATTATATATAGTTGTTGAAATTTGATATTTTATGTACAGTATATAATGTATATTTGGTGAAATTTGATATTTCATATGCAGTATATAATATATATTTGCTGTACTTTCATATTTTATATACAGTATATCATATATATTTTGTGAAATTTGATATTTTATGCACTGTATATAATACATATTTAGTGTACTTTCATGTTTTATGTACAGTATATAGTATATATTAGGTGAAATTTGATGTTTTATATACAGTATATAATACATTTTTCGTCTACTTTCATATTTCATATACAGTATAAAATAAATTTGGTGTACTTTCATATTTTATGTACAGCATATAATATATATTTGGTGTGCTTTCATATTTTATGTACAGTAGATAATATATATTTGGTGTACTTTCATATTTTACATAGAGTATACAATATATATTTGGTGAAATTTGATATTTTTTGTACAGTATATAATATATATTTGGTGAAATTTTATATTTTATGTACAGTATATAATATATTTTTGGTGTACTTTCATTTTTTATGTACAGTATACAATATATATTTTTTGAAATTTGATATTATATGTACAGTATATAATATATATTTGGTCAAATTTGATATTTTATGGACAGTATATAATATATATTTGGTGAAATTTGATATTTTATGTACAGTATATAATATATATTTGGTGAAATTTCATATTTTATGTACAGTATATAATATATATTTGGTGTACTTTCATATTTTATATACAGTGTATAGTATATATTCTCTGAAATTTGATATTTTATGTACAGTATAAAATATATATTTGGTGAAATTTGATATTTCATGTACGGCATTTAATATATATTTGTTGAAATTTGATATTTTATGTACAGTATATAATATATATTTGCTGTATTTTCATATTATATGTATGGTATATAATATATATTTGGTGAAATTTGATATTTTATACACAGCATATAATATATATTTGGTGAAATTTGATATTTTATGTACAGTATATAATGTATTTCTGGTGTACTTTCATATTTTATGAACAGGATATAATATATATTTTTTGAAATTTGATATTACATGTACAGTATATAATATATATTTGCTGAAATTTGATATTTTATGGACAGTATATAATATATATTTGGTGAAATTTGATATTTTATGTACAGTATATAATATGTATTTGCTGTATTTTCATATTTTATTTATAGTATATAATATACATTTGGTGAAATTTGATATTTTATATACAGTATTTCAAATATATTTGGTGAAATTTGATATTTTATGTACAGTATGATATATATATGGTGTACTTTCATAATTTATGTACAATATATATTATATATTTGGTTAAATTTGATATTTTGTGTACAGTATATAATATGCATTTGGTGAACTTTCATATTTTATTTACAGTATATAATATATATTTGCTGTACTTTGATATTTTATGTAGAGTATATAATATATATTTGGTGTACTTTCATATTTTATGTACAGTAGATAACATATTTTTGGGGTACTTTCATATTTTATGTACAGTATACAATATATATTTGGTGAAATTTGATATTTTCTGTACAGTATATAATATATATTTGGTGAAATTTGATATTTTATGTACAGTATATAATATATTTTTGGTGTACTTTCATATTTTATGTACAGTATATAATATATATTTTTTGAAATTTGATACATGTACAGTATATAATATATATTTGGTGAAATTTGATATTTTATGGACAGTATATAATATATACTTGGTGTACTTTCATATTTTATGTACAGTATGTAATATATATTTTTTGAAATTTGATATTATATGTACAGTATTTAATATATATTTGGTGACATTTGATATTTCATGGACAGTATATAATATATATTAGGTGAAATTTCATATTATATGTACAGTATATAATATATATTTGCTGTCTTTTCATATTTTATGTATAGTATATAATGCACATTTGCTGAAATTTGATATTTTATATACAGTATATCAAATATATTTGGTGAAATTTGATATTTTATGTACAGTATATTATATATAGTTGTTGAAATTTGATATTTTATGTACAGTATATAATGTATATTTGGTGAAATTTGATATTTCATATACAGTATATAATATATATTTGCTGTACTTTCATATTTAATATACAGTATATCATATATATTTTGTGAAATTTGATATTTTATGCACTGTATATAATACATATTTAGTGTACTTTCATGTTTTATGTACAGTATATAGTATATATCAGGTGAAATTTGATGTTTTATATACAGTATATAATATATATTTCGTCTACTTTCATATTTCATGTACAGTATAAAATAAATTTGGTGTACTTTCATATTTTATGTACAGCATATAATATATATTTGGTGTGCTTTCATATTTTATGTACAGTAGATAACATATATTTGGTGTACTTTCATATTTTATATACAGTATACAATATATATTTGGTGAAATTTGATATTTTTTGTACAGTATATAATATATATTTGGTGAAATTTTATATTTTATGTACAGTATATAATATATTTTTGGTGTACTTTCATTTTTTATGTACAGTATACAATATATATTTTTTGAAATTTGATATTATATGTACAGTATATAATATATATTTGGTCAAATTTGATATTTTATGGACAGTATATAATATATATTTGGTGAAATTTGATATTTTATGTACAGTATATAATATATATTTGGTGAAATTTCATATTTTATGTACAGTATATAATATATATTTGGTGTACTTTCATATTTTATATACAGTGTATAGTATATATTCTCTGAAATTTGATATTTTATGTACAGTATAAAATATATATTTGGTGAAATTTGATATTTCATGTACGGCATTTAATATATATTTGTTGAAATTTGATATTTTATGTACAGTATATAATATATATTTGCTGTATTTTCATATTATATGTATGGTATATAATATATATTTGGTGAAATTTGATATTTTATACACAGCATATAATATATATTTGGTGAAATTTGATATTTTATGTACAGTATATAATGTATTTCTGGTGTACTTTCATATTTTATGAACAGGATATAATATATATTTTTTGAAATTTGATATTACATGTACAGTATATAATATATATTTGGTGAAATTTGATATTTTATGGACAGTATATAATATATATTTGGTGAAATTTGATATTTTATGTACAGCATATAATATATATTTGGTGTACTTTCATCTTTTATGTAGAGTATGTAATATATATTTTTTGAAATTTGATATTTTATGTACAGTATATAATATATATTTTGTGGAATTTGATATTTTATGGACAGTATATAATATATATTTGGTGAAATTTGATATTTTATGTACAGTATATAATATGTATTTGCTGTATTTTCATATTTTATTTATAGTATATAATATACATTTGGTGAAATTTGATATTTTATATACAGTATTTCAAATATATTTGGTGAAATTTGATATTTTATGTACAGTATGATATATATATTTGGTGTACTTTCATAATTTATGTACAATATATATTATATATTTGGTTAAATTTGATATTTTGTGTACAGTATATAATATGCATTTGGTGAACTTTCATATTTTATTTACAGTATATAATATATATTTGCTGTACTTTGATATTTTATGTAGAGTATATAATATATATTTGGTGTACTTTCATATTTTTTGTACAGTAGATAACATATTTTTGGGGTACTTTCATATTTTATGTACAGTATACAATATATATTTGGTGAAATTTGATATTTTCTGTACAGTATATAATATATATTTGGTGAAATTTGATATTTTATGTACAGTATATAATATATTTTTGGTGTACTTTCATATTTTATGTACAGTATATAATATATATTTTTTGAAATTTGATACATGTACAGTATATAATATATATTTGGTGAAATTTGATATTTTATGGACAGTATATAATATATATTTGGTGAAATTTGATATTTTATGTAAAGTATATAATATATACTTGGTGTACTTTCATATTTTATGTACAGTATGTAATATATATTTTTTGAAATTTGATATTATATGTACAGTATTTAATATATATTTGGTGAAATTTGATATTTCATGGACAGTATATAATATATATTAGGTGAAATTTCATATTATATGTACAGTATATAATATATATTTGCTGTCTTTTCATATTTTATGTATAGTATATAATGCACATTTGCTGAAATTTGATATTTTATATACAGTGTATCAAATATATTTGGTGAAATTTGATATTTTATGTACAGTATATTATATATAGTTGTTGAAATTTGATATTTTATGTACAGTATATAATGTATATTTGGTGAAATTTGATATTTCATATACAGTATATAATATATATTTGCTGTACTTTCATATTTTATATACAGTATATCATATATATTTTGTGAAATTTGATATTTTATGCACTGTATATAATACATATTTAGTGTACTTTCATGTTTTATGTACAGTATATAGTATATATTAGGTGAAATTTGATGTTTTATATACAGTATATAATACATATTTCGTCTACTTTCATATTTCATATACAGTATAAAATAAATTTGGTGTACTTTCATATTTTATGTACAGCATATAATATATATTTGGTGTGCTTTCATATTTTATGTACAGTAGATAATATATATTTGGTGTACTTTCATATTTTATATACAGTATACAATATATATTTGGTGAAATTTGATATTTTTTGTACAGTATATAATATATATTTGGTGAAATTTTATATTTTATGTACAGTATATAATATATTTTTGGTGTACTTTCATTTTTTATGTACAGTATACAATATATATTTTTTGAAATTTGATATATGTACAGTATATAATATATATTTGGTCAAATTTGATATTTTATGGACAGTATATAATATATATTTGGTGAAATTTGATATTTTATGTACAGTATATAATATATATTTGGTGAAATTTCATATTTTATGTACAGTATATAATATATATTTGGTGTACTTTCATATTTTATATACAGTATATAGTATATATTTTCTGAAATTTGATATTTTATGTACAGTATAAAATATATATTTGGTGAAATTTGATATTTCATGTACGGCATTTAATATATATTTGTTGAAATTTGATATTTTATGTACAGTATATAATATGTATTTGCTGTATTTTCATATTTTATTTATAGTATATAATATACATTTGGTGAAATTTGATAGTTTATATACAGTATTTCAAATATATTTGGTGAAATTTGATATTTTATGTACAGTATGATATATATATTTGGTGTACTTTCATAATTTATGTACAATATATATTATATATTTGGTTAAATTTGATATTTTGTGTACAGTATATAATATGTATTTGGTGAACTTTCATATTTTATTTACCGTATATAATATATATTTGCTGTACTTTGATATTTTATGTAGAGTATATAATATATATTTGGTGTACTTTCATATTTTATGTACAGTAGATAACATATTTTTGGGATACTTTCATATTTTATGTACAGTATACAATATATATTTGGTGAAATTTGATATTTTCTGTACAGTATATAATATATATTTGGTGAAATTTGATATTTTATGTACAGTATATAATATACTTTTGGTGTACTTTCATATTTTATGTACAGTATATAATATATATTTTTTGAAATTTGATACATGTACAGTATATTATATATATTTGGTGAAATTTGATATTTTATGGACAGTATATAATATATATTTGGTGAAATTTGATATTTTATGTAAAGTATATAATATATACTTGGTGTACTTTCATATTTTATGTACAGTATGTAACATATATTTTTTGAAATTTGATATTATATGTACAGTATTTAATATATATTTGGTGAAATTTGATATTTCATGGACAGTATATAATATATATTAGGTGAAATTTCATATTATATGTACAGTATATAATATATATTTGCTCTCTTTTCATATTTTATGTATAGAATATAATGCACATTTGCTGAAATTTCATATTTTACATACAGTATATCAAATATATTTGGTGAAATTTGATATTTTATGTACAGTATATTATATATAGTTGTTGAAATTTGATATTTTATGTACAGTATATAATGTATATTTGGTGAAATCTGATATTTCATATGCAGTATATAATATATATTTGCTGTACTTTCATATTTTATATACAGTATATCATATATATTTTGTGAAATTTGATATTTTATGCACTGTATATAATACATATTTAGTGTACTTTCATGTTTTATGTACAGTATATCGTATATATTAGGTGAAATTTGATGTTTTATATACAGTATATAATATATATTTCGTCTACTTTCATATTTCATATACAGTATAAAATAAATTTGGTGTACTTTCATATTTTATGTACAGCATATAATATATATTTGGTGTACTTTCATATTTTATGTACAGTAGATAATATATATTTGGTGTACTTTCATATTTTATATACAGTATACAATATATATTTGGTGAAATTTGATATTTTTTGTACAGTATATAATATATATTTGGTGAAATTTTATATTTTATGTACAGTATATAATATATTTTTGGTGTACTTTCATTTTTTATGTACAGTATACAATATATATTTTTTGAAATTTGATATATGTACAGTATATAATATATATTTGGTCAAATTTGATATCTTATGGACAGTATATAATATATATTTGGTGAAATTTGATATTTTATGTACAGTATATAATATATATTTGGTGAAATTTCATATTTTATGTACAGTATATAATATATATTTGGTGTACTTTCATATTTTATATACAGTATATAGTATATATTTTCTGAAATTTGATATTTTATGTACAGTATAAAATATATATTTGGTGAAATTTGATATTTCATGTACGGCATTTAATATATATTTGTTGAAATTTGATATTTTATGTACAGTATATAATATATATTTGCTGTATTTTCATATTTTATGTATGGTATATAATATATATTTGGTGAAATTTGATATTTTATACACAGCATATAATATATATTTGGTGAAATTTGATATTTTATGTACAGTATATAATGTATTTCTGGTGTACTTTCATATTTTATGAACAGGATATAATATATATTTTTTGAAATTTGATATTACATGTACAGTATATAATATGTATTTGGTGAAATTTGATATTTTATGGACAGTATATAATATATATTTGGTGAAATTTGATATTTTATGTACAGCATATAATATATATTTGGTGTACTTTCATCTTTTATGTACAGTATGTAATATATATTTTTTGAAATTTGATATTTTATGTACAGTATATAATATATATTTCTTGGAATTTGATATTTTATGGACAGTATATAATATATATTTGGTGAAATTTGATATTTTATGTACAGTATATAATATGTATTTGCTGTATTTTCATATTTTATTTATAGTATATAATATACATTTGGTGAAATTTGATATTTTATATACAGTATTTCAAATATATTTGGTGAAATTTGATATTATATGTACAGTATGATATATATATTTGGTTTACTTTCATAATTTATGTACAATATATATTATATATTTGGTTAAATTTGATATTTTGTGTACAGTATATAATATGCATTTGGTGAACTTTCATATTTTATTTACAGTATATAATATATATTTCCTGTACTTTGATATTTTATGTAGAGTATATAATATATATTTGGTGTACTTTCATATTTTATGTACAGTAGATAACATATTTTTGGGATACTTTCATATTTTATGTACAGTATACAATATATATTTGGTGAAATTTGATATTTTCTGTACAGTATATAATATATATTTGGTGAAATTTGATATTTTATGTACAGTATATAATATACTTTTGGTGTACTTTCATATTTTATGTACAGTATATAATATATATTTTTTGAAATTTGATACATGTACAGTATATAATATATATTTGGTGAAATTTGATATTTTATGGACAGTATATAATATATATTTGGTGAAATTTGATATTTTATGTAAAGTATATAATATATACTTGGTGTACTTTCATATTTTATGTACAGTATGTAATATATATTTTTTGAAATTTGATATTATATGTACAGTATTTAATATATATTTGGTGAAATTTGATATTTCATGGACAGTATATAATATATATTAGGTGAAATTTCATATTATATGTACAGTATATAATATATATTTGCTGTCTTTTCATATTTTATGTATAGTATATAATGCACATTTGCTGAAATTTCATATTTTACATACAGTATATCAAATATATTTAGTGAAATTTGATATTTTATGTACAGTATATTATATATAGTTGTTGAAATTTGATATTTTATGTACAGTATATAATGTATATTTGGTGAAATTTGATATTTCATATGCAGTATATAATATATATTTGCTGTACTTTCATATTTTATATACAGTATATCATATATATTTTGTGAAATTTGATATTTTATGCACTGTATATAATACATATTTAGTGTACTTTCATGTTTTATGTACAGTATATAGTATATATTAGGTGAAATTTGATGTTTTATATACAGTATATAATATATATTTCGTCTACTTTCATATTTCATATACAGTATAAAATAAATTTGGTGTACTTTCATATTTTATGTACAGCATATAATATATAATTGGTGTACTTTCATATTTTATGTACAGTAGATAATATATATTTGGTGTACTTTCATATTTTATATACAGTATACAATATATATTTGGTGAAATTTGATATTTTATGTACAGTATATAATATATATTTGGTGAAATTTTATATTTTATGTACAGTATATAATATATTTTTGGTGTACTTTCATTTTTTATGTACAGTATACAATATATATTTTTTGAAATTTGATATTATATGTAGAGTATATAATATATATTTGGTCAAATTTGATATTTTATGGACAGTATATAATATATATTTGGTGAAATTTGATATTTTATGTACAGTATATAATATATATTTGGTGAAATTTCATATTTTATGTACAGTATATAATATATATTTGGTGTACTTTCATATTTTATATACAGTATATAGTATATATTTTCTGAAGTTTGATATTTTATGTACAGTATATAATATATATTTGGTGAAATTTGATATTTCATGTACGGCATTTAATATATATTTGTTGAAATTTGATATTTTATGTACAGTATATAATATATATTTGCTGTATTTTCATATTTTATGTATGGTATATAATATATATTTGGTGAAATTTGATATTTTATACACAGCATATAATATATATTTGGTGAAATTTGATATTTTATGTACAGTATATAATGTATTTCTGGTGTCCTTTCATATTTTATGAACAGGATATAATATATATTTTTTGAAATTTGATATTACATGTACAGTATATAATATATATTCTTTGAAATTTGATACATGTACAGTATATAATATATATTTGGTGAAATTTGATATTTTATGTAAAGTATATAATATATACATGGTGTACTTTCATATTTTATGTACAGTATGTAATATATATTTTTTGAAATTTGATATTATATGTACAGTATTTAATATATATTTGGTGAAATTTGATATTTCATGGACAGTATATAATATATATTAGGTGAAATTTCATATTATATGTACAGTATATAATATATATTTGCTGTCTTTTCATATTTTATGTGTAGTATATAATGCACATTTGCTGAAATTTCATATTTTACATACAGTATATCAAATATATTTGGTGAAATTTGATATTTTATGTACAGTATATTATATATAGTTGTTGAAATTTGGTATTTTATGTACAGTATATAATGTATATTTGGTGAAATTTGATATTTCATATGCAGTATATAATATATATTTGCTGTACTTTCATATTTTATATACAGTATATCATATATATTTTGTGAAATTTGATATTTTATCCACTGTATATAATACATATTTAGTGTACTTTCATGTTTTATGTACAGTATATAGTATATATTAGGTGAAATTTGATGTTTTATATACAGTATATAATATATATTTCATCTACTTTCATATTTCATATACAGTATAAAATAAATTTGGTGTACTTTCATATTTTATGTACAGCATATAATATATATTTGGTGTACTTTCATATTTTATGTACAGTAGATAATATATATTTGGTGTACTTTCATATTTTATATACAGTATACAATATATATTTGGTGAAATTTGATATTTTTTGTACAGTATATAATATATATTTGGTGAAATTTTATATTTTATGTACAGTATATAATATATTTTTGGTGTACTTTCATTTTTTATGTACAGTATACAATATATATTTTTTGAAATTTGATATTATATGTACAGTATATAATATATATTTGGTCAAATTTGATATTTTATGGACAGTATATAATATATATTTGGTGAAATTTGATATTTTATGTACAGTATATAATATATATTTGGTGAAATTTCATATTTTATGTATAGTATATAATATATATTTGGTGTACTTTCATATTTTATATACAGTATATAGTATATATTTTCTGAAGTTTGATATTTTATGTACAGTATATAATATATATTTGGTGAAATTTGATATTTCATGTACGGCATTTAATATATATTTGTTGAAATTTGATATTTTATGTACAGTATATAATATATATTTGCTGTATTTTCATATTTTATGTATGGTATATAATATATATTTGGTGAAATTTGATATTTTATACACAGCATATAATATATATTTGGTGAAATTTGATATTTTATGTACAGTATATAATGTATTTCTGGTGTACTTTCATATTTTATGAACAGGATATAATATATATTTTTTGAAATTTGATATTACATGTACAGTATATAATATATATTTGGTGAAATTTGATATTTTATGGACAGTATATAATATATATTTGGTGAAATTTGATGTTTTATGTACAGCATATAATATATATTTGGTGTACTTTCATCTTTTATGTACAGTATGTAATATATATTTTTTGAAATTTGATATTTTATGTACAGTATATAATATATATTTTGTGGAATTTGATATTTTATGGACAGTATATAATATATATTTGGTGAAATTTGATATTTTATGTACAGTATATAATATGTATTTGCAGTATTTTCATATTTTATTTATAGTATATAATATACATTTGGTGAAATTTGATATTTTATATACAGTATTTCAAATATATTTGGTGAAATTTGATATTTTATGTACAGTATGATATATATATTTGGTGTACTTTCAGAATTTATGTACAATATATATTATATATTTGGTTAAATTTGATATTTTGTGTACAGTATATAATATGCATTTGGTGAACTTTCATATTTTATTTACAGTATATAATATATATTTGCTGTACTTTGATATTTTATGTAGAGTATATAATATATATTTGGTGTACTTTCATATTTTATGTACAGTAGATAACATATTTTTGGGGTACTTTCATATTTTATGTACAGTATACAATATATATTTGGTGAAATTTGATATTTTCTGTACAGTATATAATATATATTTGGTCAAATTTGATATTTTATGGACAGTATATAATATATATTTGGTGAAATTTGATATTTCATGGACAGTATATAATATATATTAGGTGAAATTTCATATTATATGTACAGTATATAATATATATTTGCTGTCTTTTCATATTTTATGTATAGTATATAATGCACATTTGCTGAAATTTCATATTTTACATACAGTATATCAAATATATTTGGTGAAATTTGATATTTTATGTACAGTATATTATATATAGTTGTTGAAATTTGATATTTTATGTACAGTATATAATGTATATTTGGTGAAATTTGATATTTCATATGCAGTATATAATATATATTTGCAGTACTTTCATATTTTATATACAGTATATCATATATATTTTGTGAAATTTGATATTTTATGCACTGTATATAATACATATTTAGTGTACTTTCATGTTTTATGTACAGTATATAGTATATATTAGGTGAAATTTGATGTTTTATATACAGTATATAATATATATTTCGTCTACTTTCATATTTCATATACAGTATAAAATAAATTTGGTGTACTTTCATATTTTATGTACAGCATATAATATATATTTGGTGTACTTTCATATTTTATGTACAGTAGATAATATATATTTGGTGTACTTTCATATTTTATATACAGTATACAATATATATTTGGTGAAATTTGATATTTTTTGTACAGTATATAATATATATTTGGTGAAATTTTATATTTTATGTACAGTATATAATATATTTTTGGTGTACTTTCATTTTTTATGTACAGTATACAATATATATTTTTTGAAATTTGATATATGTACAGTATATAATATATATTTGGTCAAATTTGATATTTTATGGACAGTATATAATATATATTTGGTGAAATTTGATATTTTATGTACAGTATATAATATATATTTGGTGAAATTTCATATTTTATGTACAGTATATAATATATATTTGGTGTACTTTCATATTTTATATACAGTATATAGTATATATTTTCTGAAATTTGATATTTTATGTACAGTATAAAATATATATTTGGTGAAATTTGATATTTAATGTACGGCATTTAATATATATTTGTTGAAATTTGATATTTTATGTACAGTATATAATATGTATTTGCTGTATTTTCATATTTTATTTATAGTATATAATATACATTTGGTGAAATTTGATATTTTATATACAGTATTTCAAATATATTTGGTGAAATTTGATATTTTATGTACAGTATGATATATATATTTGGTGTACTTTCATAATTTATGTACAATATATATTATATATTTGGTTAAATTTGATATTTTGTGTACAGTATATAATATGCATTTGGTGAACTTTCATATTTTATTTACAGTATATAATATATATTTGCTGTACTTTGATATTTTATGTAGAGTATATAATATATATTTGGTGTACTTTCATATTTTATGTACAGTAGATAACATATTTTTGGGATACTTTCATATTTTATGTACAGTATACAATATATATTTGGTGAAATTTGATATTTTCTGTACAGTATATAATATATATTTGGTGAAATTTGATATTTTATGTACAGTATATAATATACTTTTGGTGTACTTTCATATTTTATGTACAGTATATAATATATATTTTTTGAAATTTGATACATGTACAGTATATTATATATATTTGGTGAAATTTGATATTTTATGGACAGTATATAATATATATTTGGTGAAATTTGATATTTTATGTAAAGTATATAATATATACTTGGTGTACTTTCATATTTTATGTACAGTATGTAACATATATTTTTTGAAATTTGATATTATATGTACAGTATTTAATATATATTTGGTGAAATTTGATATTTCATGGACAGTATATAATATATATTAGGTGAAATTTCATGTTATATGTAAAGTATATAATATATATTTGCTGTCTTTTCATATTTTATGTATAGAATATAATGCACATTTGCTGAAATTTCATATTTTACATACAGTATATCAAATATATTTGGTGAAATTTGATATTTTATGTACAGTATATTATATATAGTTGTTGAAATTTGATATTTTATGTACAGTATATAATGTATATTTGGTGAAATTTGATATTTCATATGCAGTATATAATATATATTTGCTGTACTTTCATATTTTATATACAGTATATCATATATATTTTGTGAAATTTGATATTTTATGCACTGTATATAATACATATTTAGTGTACTTTCATGTTTTATGTACAGTATATCGTATATATTAGGTGAAATTTGATGTTTTATATACAGTATATAATATATATTTCGTCTACTTTCATATTTCATATACAGTATAAAATAAATTTGGTGTACTTTCATATTTTATGTACAGCATATAATATATATTTGGTGTACTTTCATATTTTATGTACAGTAGATAATATATATTTGGTGTACTTTCATATTTTATATACAGTATACAATATATATTTGGTGAAATTTGATATTTTTTGTACAGTATATAATATATATTTGGTGAAATTTTATATTTTATGTACAGTATATAATATATTTTTGGTGTACTTTCATTTTTTATGTACAGTATACAATATATATTTTTTGAAATTTGATATATGTACAGTATATAATATATATTTGGTCAAATTTGATATCTTATGGACAGTATATAATATATATTTGGTGAAATTTGATATTTTATGTACAGTATATAATATATATTTGGTGAAATTTCATATTTTATGTACAGTATATAATATATATTTGGTGTACTTTCATATTTTATATACAGTATATAGTATATATTTTCTGAAATTTGATATTTTATGTACAGTATAAAATATATATTTGGTGAAATTTGATATTTCATGTACGGCATTTAATATATATTTGTTGAAATTTGATATTTTATGTACAGTATATAATATATATTTGCTGTATTTTCATATTTTATGTATGGTATATAATATATATTTGGTGAAATTTGATATTTTATACACAGTATATAAGATATATTTGGTGAAATTTGATATTTTATGTACAGTATATAATATACTTTTGGTGTACTTTCATATTTTATGTACAGTATATAATATATATTTTTTGAAATTTGATACATGTACAGTATATTATATATATTTGGTGAAATTTGATATTTTATGGACAGTATATAATATATATTTGGTGAAATTTGATATTTTATGTAAAGTATATAATATATACTTGGTGTACTTTCATATTTTATGTACAGTATGTAACATATATTTTTTGAAATTTGATATTATATGTACAGTATTTAATATATATTTGGTGAAATTTGATATTTCATGGACAGTATATAATATATATTAGGTGAAATTTCATGTTATATGTACAGTATATAATATATATTTGCTGTCTTTTCATATTTTATGTATAGAATATAATGCACATTTGCTGAAATTTCATATTTTACATACAGTATATCAAATATATTTGGTGAAATTTGATATTTTATGTACAGTATATTATATATAGTTGTTGAAATTTGATATTTTATGTACAGTATATAATGTATATTTGGTGAAATTTGATATTTCATATGCAGTATATAATATATATTTGCTGTACTTTCATATTTTATATACAGTATATCATATATATTTTGTGAAATTTGATATTTTATGCACTGTATATAATACATATTTAGTGTACTTTCATGTTTTATGTACAGTATATCGTATATATTAGGTGAAATTTGATGTTTTATATACAGTATATAATATATATTTCGTCTACTTTCATATTTCATATACAGTATAAAATAAATTTGGTGTACTTTCATATTTTATGTACAGCATATAATATATATTTGGTGTACTTTCATATTTTATGTACAGTAGATAATATATATTTGGTGTACTTTCATATTTTATATACAGTATACAATATATATTTGGTGAAATTTGATATTTTTTGTACAGTATATAATATATATTTGGTGAAATTTTATATTTTATGTACAGTATATAATATATTTTTGGTGTACTTTCATTTTTTATGTACAGTATACAATATATATTTTTTGAAATTTGATATATGTACAGTATATAATATATATTTGGTCAAATTTGATATCTTATGGACAGTATATAATATATATTTGGTGAAATTTGATATTTTATGTACAGTATATAATATATATTTGGTGAAATTTCATATTTTATGTACAGTATATAATATATATTTGGTGTACTTTCATATTTTATATACAGTATATAGTATATATTTTCTGAAATTTGATATTTTATGTACAGTATAAAAAATATATTTGGTGAAATTTGATATTTCATGTACGGCATTTAATATATATTTGTTGAAATTTGATATTTTATGTACAGTATATAATATATATTTGCTGTATTTTCATATTTTATGTATGGTATATAATATATATTTGGTGAAATTTGATATTTTATACACAGCATATAATATATATTTGGTGAAATTTGATATTTTATGTACAGTATATAATGTATTTCTGGTGTACTTTCATATTTTATGAACAGGATATAATATACATTTTTTGAAATTTGATATTACATGTACAGTATATAATATGTATTTGGTGAAATTTGATATTTTATGGACAGTATATAATATATATTTGGTGAAATTTGATATTTTATGTACAGCATATAATATATATTTGGTGTACTTTCATCTTTTATGTACAGTATGTAATATATATTTTTTGAAATTTGATATTTTATGTACAGTATATAATATATATTTCTTGGAATTTGATATTTTATGGACAGTATATAATATATATTTGGTGAAATTTGATATTTTATGTACAGTATATAATATGTATTTGCTGTATTTTCATATTTTATTTATAGTATATAATATACATTTGGTGAAATTTGATATTTTATATACAGTATTTCAAATATATTTGGTGAAATTTGATATTTTATGTACAGTATGATATATATATTTGGTGTACTTTCATAATTTATGTACAATATATATTATATATTTGGTTAAATTTGATATTTTGTGTACAGTATATAATATGCATTTGATGAACTTTCATATTTTATTTACAGTATATAATATATATTTGCTGTACTTTGATATTTTATGTAGAGTATATAATATATATTTGGTGTACTTTCATATTTTATGTACAGTAGATAACATATTTTTGGGATACTTTCATATTTTATGTACAGTATACAATATATATTTGGTGAAATTTGATATTTTCTGTACAGTATATAATATATATTTGGTGAAATTTGATATTTTATGTACAGTATATAATATACTTTTGGTGTACTTTCATATTTTATGTACAGTATATAATATATATTTTTTGAAATTTGATACATGTACAGTATATAATATATATTTGGTGAAATTTGATATTTTATGGACAGTATATAATATATATTTGGTGAAATTTGATATTTTATGTAAAGTATATAATATATACTTGGTGTACTTTCATATTTTATGTACAGTATGTAATATATATTTTTTGAAATTTGATATTATATGTACAGTATTTAATATATATTTGGTGAAATTTGATATTTCATGGACAGTATATAATATATATTAGGTGAAATTTCATATTATATGTACAGTATATAATATATATTTGCTGTCTTTTCATATTTTATGTATAGTATATAATGCACATTTGCTGAAATTTCATATTTTACATACAGTATATCAAATATATTTGGTGAAATTTGATATTTTATGTACAGTATATTATATATAGTTGTTGAAATTTGATATTTTATGTACAGTATATAATGTATATTTGGTGAAATTTGATATTTCATATGCAGTATATAATATATATTTGCTGTACTTTCATATTTTATATACAGTATATCATATATATTTTGTGAAATTTGATATTTTATGCACTGTATATAATACATATTTAGTGTACTTTCATGTTTTATGTACAGTATATAGTATATATTAGGTGAAATTTGATGTTTTATATACAGTATATAATATATATTTCGTCTACTTTCATATTTCATATACAGTATAAAATAAATTTGGTGTACTTTCATATTTTATGTACAGCATATAATATATAATTGGTGTACTTTCATATTTTATGTACAGTAGATAATATATATTTGGTGTACTTTCATATTTTATATACAGTATACAATATATATTTGGTGAAATTTGATATTTTATGTACAGTATATAATATATATTTGGTGAAATTTTATATTTTATGTACAGTATATAATATATTTTTGGTGTACTTTCATTTTTTATGTACAGTATACAATATATATTTTTTGAAATTTGATATTATATGTAGAGTATATAATATATATTTGGTCAAATTTGATATTTTATGGACAGTATATAATATATATTTGGTGAAATTTGATATTTTATGTACAGTATATAATATATATTTGGTGAAATTTCATATTTTATGTACAGTATATAATATATATTTGGTGTACTTTCATATTTTATATACAGTATATAGTATATATTTTCTGAAGTTTGATATTTTATGTACAGTATATAATATATATTTGGTGAAATTTGATATTTCATGTACGGCATTTAATATATATTTGTTGAAATTTGATATTTTATGTACAGTATATAATATATATTTGCTGTATTTTCATATTTTATGTATGGTATATAATATATATTTGGTGAAATTTGATATTTTATACACAGCATATAATATATATTTGGTGAAATTTGATATTTTATGTACAGTATATAATGTATTTCTGGTGTACTTTCATATTTTATGAACAGGATATAATATATATTTTTTGAAATTTGATATTACATGTACAGTATATAATATATATTTGGTGAAATTTGATATTTTATGGACAGTATATAATATATATTTGTTGAAATTTGATGTTTTATGTACAGCATATAATATATATTTGGTGTACTTTCATATTTTATGTACAGTATGTAATATATATTTTTTGAAATTTGATATTATATGTACAGTATTTAATATATATTTGGTGAAATTTGATATTTCATGGACAGTATATAATATATATTAGGTGAAATTTCATATTATATGTACAGTATATAATATATATTTGCTGTCTTTTCATATTTTATGTATAGTATATAATGCACATTTGCTGAAATTTCATATTTTACATACAGTATATCAAATATATTTGGTGAAATTTGATATTTTATGTACAGTATATTATATATAGTTGTTGAAATTTGGTATTTTATGTACAGTATATAATGTATATTTGGTGAAATTTGATATTTCATATGCAGTATATAATATATATTTGCTGTACTTTCATATTTTATATACAGTATATCATATATATTTTGTGAAATTTGATATTTTATCCACTGTATATAATACATATTTAGTGTACTTTCATGTTTTATGTACAGTATATAGTATATATTAGGTGAAATTTGATGTTTTATATACAGTATATAATATATATTTCATCTACTTTCATATTTCATATACAGTATAAAATAAATTTGGTGTACTTTCATATTTTATGTACAGCATATAATATATATTTGGTGTACTTTCATATTTTATGTACAGTAGATAATATATATTTGGTGTACTTTCATATTTTATATACAGTATACAATATATATTTGGTGAAATTTGATATTTTTTGTACATTATATAATATATATTTGGTGAAATTTTATATTTTATGTACAGTATATAATATATTTTTGGTGTACTTTCATTTTTTATGTACAGTATACAATATATATTTTTTGAAATTTGATATTATATGTACAGTATATAATATATATTTGGTCAAATTTGATATTTTATGGACAGTATATAATATATATTTGGTGAAATTTGATATTTTATGTACAGTATATAATATATATTTGGTGAAATTTCATATTTTATGTACAGTATATAATATATATTTGGTGTACTTTCATATTTTATATACAGTATATAGTATATATTTTCTGAATTTTGATATTTTATGTACAGTATATAATATATATTTGGTGAAATTTGATATTTCATGTACGGCATTTAATATATATTTGTTGAAATTTGATATTTTATGTACAGTATATAATATATATTTGCTGTATTTTCATATTTTATGTATGGTATATAATATATATTTGGTGAAATTTGATATTTTATACACAGCATATAATATATATTTGGTGAAATTTGATATTTTATGTACAGTATATAATGTATTTCTGGTGTACTTTCATATTTTATGAACAGGATATAATATATATTTTTTGAAATTTGATATTACATGTACAGTATATAATATATATTTGGTGAAATTTGATATTTTATGGACAGTATATAATATATATTTGGTGAAATTTGATGTTTTATGTACAGCATATAATACATATTTGGTGTACTTTCATCTTTTATGTACAGTATGTAATATATATTTTTTGAAATTTGATATTTTATGTACAGTATATAATATATATTTTGTGGAATTTGATATTTTATGGACAGTATATAATATATATTTGGTGAAATTTGATATTTTATGTACAGTATATAATATGTATTTGCAGTATTTTCATATTTTATTTATAGTATATAATATACATTTGGTGAAATTTGATATTTTATATACAGTATTTCAAATATATTTGGTGAAATTTGATATTTTATGTACAGTATGATATATATATTTGGTGTACTTTCATAATTTATGTACAATATATATTATATATTTGGTTAAATTTGATATTTTGTGTACAGTATATAATATGCATTTGGTGAACTTTCATATTTTATTTACAGTATATAATATATATTTGCTGTACTTTGATATTTTATGTAGAGTATATAATATATATTTGGTGTACTTTCATATTTTATGTACAGTAGATAACATATTTCTGGGGTACTTTCATATTTTATGTACAGTATACAATATATATTTGGTGAAATTTGATATTTTCTGTACAGTATATAATATATATTTGGTCAAATTTGATATTTTATGGACAGTATATAATATATATTTGGTGAAATTTGATATTTCATGGACAGTATATAATATATATTAGGTGAAATTTCATATTATATGTACAGTATATAATATATATTTGCTGTCTTTTCATATTTTATGTATAGTATATAATGCACATTTGCTGAAATTTCATATTTTACATACAGTATATCAAATATATTTGGTGAAATTTGATATTTTATACACAGCATATAATATATATTTGGTGAAATTTGATATTTTATGTACAGTATATAATGTATTTCTGGTGTACTTTCATATTTTATGAACAGGATATAATATATATTTTTTGAAATTTGATATTACATGTACAGTATATAATATATATTTGGTGAAATTTGATATTTTATGGACAGTATATAATATATATTTGGTGAAATTTGATGTTTTATGTACAGCATATAATATATATTTGGTGTACTTTCATATTTTATGTACAGTATGTAATATATATTTTTTGAAATTTGATATTATATGTACAGTATTTAATATATATTTGGTGAAATTTGATATTTCATGGACAGTATATAATATATATTAGGTGAAATTTCATATTATATGTACAGTATATAATATATATTTGCTGTCTTTTCATATTTTATGTATAGTATATAATGCACATTTGCTGAAATTTCATATTTTACATACAGTATATCAAATATATTTGGTGAAATTTGATATTTTATGTACAGTATATTATATATAGTTGTTGAAATTTGGTATTTTATGTACAGTATATAATGTATATTTGGTGAAATTTGATATTTCATATGCAGTATATAATATATATTTGCTGTACTTTCATATTTTATATACAGTATATCATATATATTTTGTGAAATTTGATATTTTATCCACTGTATATAATACATATTTAGTGTACTTTCATGTTTTATGTACAGTATATAGTATATATTAGGTGAAATTTGATGTTTTATATACAGTATATAATATATATTTCATCTACTTTCATATTTCATATACAGTATAAAATAAATTTGGTGTACTTTCATATTTTATGTACAGCATATAATATATATTTGGTGTACTTTCATATTTTATGTACAGTAGATAATATATATTTGGTGTACTTTCATATTTTATATACAGTATACAATATATATTTGGTGAAATTTGATATTTTTTGTACAGTATATAATATATATTTGGTGAAATTTTATATTTTATGTACAGTATATAATATATTTTTGGTGTACTTTCATTTTTTATGTACAGTATACAATATATATTTTTTGAAATTTGATATTATATGTACAGTATATAATATATATTTGGTCAAATTTGATATTTTATGGACAGTATATAATATATATTTGGTGAAATTTGATATTTTATGTACAGTATATAATATATATTTGGTGAAATTTCATATTTTATGTACAGTATATAATATATATTTGGTGTACTTTCATATTTTATATACAGTATATAGTATATATTTTCTGAAGTTTGATATTTTATGTACAGTATATAATATATATTTGGTGAAATTTGATATTTCATGTACGGCATTTAATATATATTTGTTGAAATTTGATATTTTATGTACAGTATATAATATATATTTGCTGTATTTTCATATTTTATGTATGGTATATAATATATATTTGGTGAAATTTGATATTTTATACACAGCATATAATATATATTTGGTGAAATTTGATATTTTATGTACAGTATATAATGTATTTCTGGTGTACTTTCATATTTTATGAACAGGATATAATATATATTTTTTGAAATTTGATATTACATGTACAGTATATAATATATATTTGGTGAAATTTGATATTTTATGGACAGTATATAATATATATTTGGTGAAATTTGATGTTTTATGTACAGCATATAATACATATTTGGTGTACTTTCATCTTTTATGTACAGTATGTAATATATATTTTTTGAAATTTGATATTTTATGTACAGTATATAATATATATTTTGTGGAATTTGATATTTTATGGACAGTATATAATATATATTTGGTGAAATTTGATATTTTATGTACAGTATATAATATGTATTTGCAGTATTTTCATATTTTATTTATAGTATATAATATACATTTGGTGAAGTTTGATATTTTATATACAGTATTTCAAATATATTTGGTGAAATTTGATATTTTATGTACAGTATGATATATATATTTGGTGTACTTTCAGAATTTATGTACAATATATATTATATATTTGGTTAAATTTGATATTTTGTGTACAGTATATAATATGCATTTGGTGAACTTTCATATTTTATTTACAGTATATAATATATATTTGCTGTACTTTGATATTTTATGTAGAGTATATAATATATATTTGGTGTACTTTCATATTTTATGTACAGTAGATAACATATTTTTGGGGTACTTTCATATTTTATGTACAGTATACAATATATATTTGGTGAAATTTGATATTTTCTGTACAGTATATAATATATATTTGGTCAAATTTGATATTTTATGGACAGTATATAATATATATTTGGTGAAATTTGATATTTCATGGACAGTATATAATATATATTAGGTGAAATTTCATATTATATGTACAGTATATAATATATATTTGCTGTCTTTTCATATTTTATGTATAGTATATAATGCACATTTGCTGAAATTTCATATTTTACATACAGTATATCAAATATATTTGGTGAAATTTGATATTTTATGTACAGTATATTATATATAGTTGTTGAAATTTGATATTTTATGTACAGTATATAATGTATATTTGGTGAAATTTGATATTTCATATGCAGTATATAATATATATTTGCAGTACTTTCATATTTTATATACAGTATATCATATATATTTTGTGAAATTTGATATTTTATGCACTGTATATAATACATATTTAGTGTACTTTCATGTTTTATGTACAGTATATAGTATATATTAGGTGAAATTTGATGTTTTATATACAGTATATAATATATATTTCGTCTACTTTCATATTTCATATACAGTATAAAATAAATTTGGTGTACTTTCATATTTTATGTACAGCATATAATATATATTTGGTGTACTTTCATATTTTATGTACAGTAGATAATATATATTTGGTGTACTTTCATATTTTATATACAGTATACAATATATATTTGGTGAAATTTGATATTTTTTGTACAGTATATAATATATATTTGGTGAAATTTTATATTTTATGTACAGTATATAATATATTTTTGGTGTACTTTCATTTTTTATGTACAGTATACAATATATATTTTTTGAAATTTGATATATGTACAGTATATAATATATATTTGGTCAAATTTGATATTTTATGGACAGTATATAATATATATTTGGTGAAATTTGATATTTTATGTACAGTATATAATATATATTTGGTGAAATTTCATATTTTATGTACAGTATATAATATATATTTGGTGTACTTTCATATTTTATATACAGTATATAGTATATATTTTCTGAAATTTGATATTTTATGTACAGTATAAAATATATATTTGGTGAAATTTGATATTTAATGTACGGCATTTAATATATATTTGTTGAAATTTGATATTTTATGTACAGTATATAATATGTATTTGCTGTATTTTCATATTTTATTTATAGTATATAATATACATTTGGTGAAATTTGATATTTTATATACAGTATTTCAAATATATTTGGTGAAATTTGATATTTTATGTACAGTATGATATATATATTTGGTGTACTTTCATAATTTATGTACAATATATATTATATATTTGGTTAAATTTGATATTTTGTGTACAGTATATAATATGCATTTGGTGAACTTTCATATTTTATTTACAGTATATAATATATATTTGCTGTACTTTGATATTTTATGTAGAGTATATAATATATATTTGGTGTACTTTCATATTTTATGTACAGTAGATAACATATTTTTGGGATACTTTCATATTTTATGTACAGTATACAATATATATTTGGTGAAATTTGATATTTTCTGTACAGTATATAATATATATTTGGTGAAATTTGATATTTTATGTACAGTATATAATATACTTTTGGTGTACTTTCATATTTTATGTACAGTATATAATATATATTTTTTGAAATTTGATACATGTACAGTATATTATATATATTTGGTGAAATTTGATATTTTATGGACAGTATATAATATATATTTGGTGAAATTTGATATTTTATGTAAAGTATATAATATATACTTGGTGTACTTTCATATTTTATGTACAGTATGTAACATATATTTTTTGAAATTTGATATTATATGTACAGTATTTAATATATATTTGGTGAAATTTGATATTTCATGGACAGTATATAATATATATTAGGTGAAATTTCATGTTATATGTACAGTATATAATATATATTTGCTGTCTTTTCATATTTTATGTATAGAATATAATGCACATTTGCTGAAATTTCATATTTTACATACAGTATATCAAATATATTTGGTGAAATTTGATATTTTATGTACAGTATATTATATATAGTTGTTGAAATTTGATATTTTATGTACAGTATATAATGTATATTTGGTGAAATTTGATATTTCATATGCAGTATATAATATATATTTGCTGTACTTTCATATTTTATATACAGTATATCATATATATTTTGTGAAATTTGATATTTTATGCACTGTATATAATACATATTTAGTGTACTTTCATGTTTTATGTACAGTATATCGTATATATTAGGTGAAATTTGATGTTTTATATACAGTATATAATATATATTTCGTCTACTTTCATATTTCATATACAGTATAAAATAAATTTGGTGTACTTTCATATTTTATGTACAGCATATAATATATATTTGGTGTACTTTCATATTTTATGTACAGTAGATAATATATATTTGGTGTACTTTCATATTTTATATACAGTATACAATATATATTTGGTGAAATTTGATATTTTATCCACTGTATATAATACATATTTAGTGTACTTTCATGTTTTATGTACAGTATATAGTATATATTAGGTGAAATTTGATGTTTTATATACAGTATATAATATATATTTCATCTACTTTCATATTTCATATACAGTATAAAATAAATTTGGTGTACTTTCATATTTTATGTACAGCATATAATATATATTTGGTGTACTTTCATATTTTATGTACAGTAGATAATATATATTTGGTGTACTTTCATATTTTATATACAGTATACAATATATATTTGGTGAAATTTGATATTTTTTGTACAGTATATAATATATATTTGGTGAAATTTTATATTTTATGTACAGTATATAATATATTTTTGGTGTACTTTCATTTTTTATGTACAGTATACAATATATATTTTTTGAAATTTGATATTATATGTACAGTATATAATATATATTTGGTCAAATTTGATATTTTATGGACAGTATATAATATATATTTGGTGAAATTTGATATTTTATGTACAGTATATAATATATATTTGGTGAAATTTCATATTTTATGTACAGTATATAATATATATTTGGTGTACTTTCATATTTTATATACAGTATATAGTATATATTTTCTGAAGTTTGATATTTTATGTACAGTATATAATATATATTTGGTGAAATTTGATATTTCATGTACGGCATTTAATATATATTTGTTGAAATTTGATATTTTATGTACAGTATATAATATATATTTGCTGTATTTTCATATTTTATGTATGGTATATAATATATATTTGGTGAAATTTGATATTTTATACACAGCATATAATATATATTTGGTGAAATTTGATATTTTATGTACAGTATATAATGTATTTCTGGTGTACTTTCATATTTTATGAACAGGATATAATATATATTTTTTGAAATTTGATATTACATGTACAGTATATAATATATATTTGGTGAAATTTGATATTTTATGGACAGTATATAATATATATTTGGTGAAATTTGATGTTTTATGTACAGCATATAATACATATTTGGTGTACTTTCATCTTTTATGTACAGTATGTAATATATATTTTTTGAAATTTGATATTTTATGTACAGTATATAATATATATTTTGTGGAATTTGATATTTTATGGACAGTATATAATATATATTTGGTGAAATTTGATATTTTATGTACAGTATATAATATGTATTTGCAGTATTTTCATATTTTATTTATAGTATATAATATACATTTGGTGAAATTTGATATTTTATATACAGTATTTCAAATATATTTGGTGAAATTTGATATTTTATGTACAGTATGATATATATATTTGGTGTACTTTCAGAATTTATGTACAATATATATTATATATTTGGTTAAATTTGATATTTTGTGTACAGTATATAATATGCATTTGGTGAACTTTCATATTTTATTTACAGTATATAATATATATTTGCTGTACTTTGATATTTTATGTAGAGTATATAATATATATTTGGTGTACTTTCATATTTTATGTACAGTAGATAACATATTTTTGGGGTACTTTCATATTTTATGTACAGTATACAATATATATTTGGTGAAATTTGATATTTTCTGTACAGTATATAATATATATTTGGTCAAATTTGATATTTTATGGACAGTATATAATATATATTTGGTGAAATTTGATATTTCATGGACAGTATATAATATATATTAGGTGAAATTTCATATTATATGTACAGTATATAATATATATTTGCTGTCTTTTCATATTTTATGTATAGTATATAATGCACATTTGCTGAAATTTCATATTTTACATACAGTATATCAAATATATTTGGTGAAATTTGATATTTTATGTACAGTATATTATATATAGTTGTTGAAATTTGATATTTTATGTACAGTATATAATGTATATTTGGTGAAATTTGATATTTCATATGCAGTATATAATATATATTTGCAGTACTTTCATATTTTATATACAGTATATCATATATATTTTGTGAAATTTGATATTTTATGCACTGTATATAATACATATTTAGTGTACTTTCATGTTTTATGTACAGTATATAGTATATATTAGGTGAAATTTGATGTTTTATATACAGTATATAATATATATTTCGTCTACTTTCATATTTCATATACAGTATAAAATAAATTTGGTGTACTTTCATATTTTATGTACAGCATATAATATATATTTGGTGTACTTTCATATTTTATGTACAGTAGATAATATATATTTGGTGTACTTTCATATTTTATATACAGTATACAATATATATTTGGTGAAATTTGATATTTTTTGTACAGTATATAATATATATTTGGTGAAATTTTATATTTTATGTACAGTATATAATATATTTTTGGTGTACTTTCATTTTTTATGTACAGTATACAATATATATTTTTTGAAATTTGATATATGTACAGTATATAATATATATTTGGTCAAATTTGATATTTTATGGACAGTATATAATATATATTTGGTGAAATTTGATATTTTATGTACAGTATATAATATATATTTGGTGAAATTTCATATTTTATGTACAGTATATAATATATATTTGGTGTACTTTCATATTTTATATACAGTATATAGTATATATTTTCTGAAATTTGATATTTTATGTACAGTATAAAATATATATTTGGTGAAATTTGATATTTCATGTACGGCATTTAATATATATTTGTTGAAATTTGATATTTTATGTACAGTATATAATATGTATTTGCTGTATTTTCATATTTTATTTATAGTATATAATATACATTTGGTGAAATTTGATATTTTATATACAGTATTTCAAATATATTTGGTGAAATTTGATATTTTATGTACAGTATGATATATATATTTGGTGTAATTTCATAATTTATGTACAATATATATTATATACTTGGTTAAATTTGATATTTTGTGTACAGTATATAATAAGCATTTGGTGAACTTTCATATTTTATTTACAGTATATAATATATATTTGCTGTACTTTGATATTTTATGTAGAGTATATAATATATATTTGGTGTACTTTCATATTTTATGTACAGTAGATAACATATTTTTGGGATACTTTCATATTTTATGTACAGTATACAATATATATTTGGTGAAATTTGATATTTTCTGTACAGTATATAATATATATTTGGTGAAATTTGATATTTTATGTACAGTATATAATATACTTTTGGTGTACTTTCATATTTTATGTACAGTATATAATATATATTTTTTGAAATTTGATACATGTACAGTATATTATATATATTTGGTGAAATTTGATATTTTATGGACAGTATATAATATATATTTGGTGAAATTTGATATTTTATGTAAAGTATATAATATATACTTGGTGTACTTTCATATTTTATGTACAGTATGTAACATATATTTTTTGAAATTTGATATTATATGTACAGTATTTAATATATATTTGGTGAAATTTGATATTTCATGGACAGTATATAATATATATTAGGTGAAATTTCATGTTATATGTACAGTATATAATATATATTTGCTGTCTTTTCATATTTTATGTATAGAATATAATGCACATTTGCTGAAATTTCATATTTTACATACAGTATATCAAATATATTTGGTGAAATTTGATATTTTATGTACAGTATATTATATATAGTTGTTGAAATTTGATATTTTATGTACAGTATATAATGTATATTTGGTGAAATTTGATATTTCATATGCAGTATATAATATATATTTGCTGTACTTTCATATTTTATATACAGTATATCATATATATTTTGTGAAATTTGATATTTTATGCACTGTATATAATACATATTTAGTGTACTTTCATGTTTTATGTACAGTATATCGTATATATTAGGTGAAATTTGATGTTTTATATACAGTATATAATATATATTTCGTCTACTTTCATATTTCATATACAGTATAAAATAAATTTGGTGTACTTTCATATTTTATGTACAGCATATAATATATATTTGGTGTACTTTCATATTTTATGTACAGTAGATAATATATATTTGGTGTACTTTCATATTTTATATACAGTATACAATATATATTTGGTGAAATTTGATATTTTTTGTACAGTATATAATATATATTTGGTGAAATTTTATATTTTATGTACAGTATATAATATATTTTTGGTGTACTTTCATTTTTTATGTACAGTATACAATATATATTTTTTGAAATTTGATATATGTACAGTATATAATATATATTTGGTCAAATTTGATATCTTATGGACAGTATATAATATATATTTGGTGAAATTTGATATTTTATGTACAGTATATAATATATATTTGGTCAAATTTGATATTTTATGGACAGTATATAATATATATTTGGTGAAATTTGATATTTTATGTACAGTATATAATATATATTTGGTGAAATTTCATATTTTATGTACAGTATAAAATATATATTTGGTGAAATTTGATATTTCATGTACGGCATTTAATATATATTTGTTGAAATTTGATATTTTATGTACAGTATATAATATATATTTGCTGTATTTTCATATTTTATGTATGGTATATAATATATATTTGGTGAAATTTGATATTTTATACACAGCATATAATATATATTTGGTGAAATTTGATATTTTATGTACAGTATATAATGTATTTCTGGTGTACTTTCATATTTTATGAACAGGATATAATATATATTTTTTGAAATTTGATATTACATGTACAGTATATAATATGTATTTGGTGAAATTTGATATTTTATGGACAGTATATAATATATATTTGGTGAAATTTGATATTTTATGTACAGCATATAATATATATTTGGTGTACTTTCATCTTTTATGTACAGTATGTAATATATATTTTTTGAAATTTGATATTTTATGTACAGTATATAATATATATTTCTTGGAATTTGATATTTTATGGACAGTATATAATATATATTTGGTGAAATTTGATATTTTATGTACAGTATATAATATGTATTTGCTGTATTTTCATATTTTATGTATAGTATATAATGCACATTTGCTGAAATTTCATATTTTACATACAGTATATCAAATATATTTGGTGAAATTTGATATTTTATGTACAGTATATTATATATAGTTGTTGAAATTTGGTATTTTATGTACAGTATATAATGTATATTTGGTGAAATTTGATATTTCATATGCAGTATATAATATATATTTGCTGTACTTTCATATTTTATATACAGTATATCATATATATTTTGTGAAATTTGATATTTTATGCACTGTATATAATACATATTTAGTGTACTTTCATGTTTTATGTACAGTATATAGTATATATTAGGTGAAATTTGATGTTTTATATACAGTATATAATATATATTTCATCTACTTTCATATTTCATATACAGTATAAAATAAATTTGGTGTACTTTCATATTTTATGTACAGCATATAATATGTATTTGGTGTACTTTCATATTTTATGTACAGTAGATAATATATATTTGGTGTACTTTCATATTTTATATACAGTATACAATATATATTTGGTGAAATTTGATATTTTATGTACAGTATATAATATATATTTGGTGAAATTTTATATTTTATGTACAGTATATAATATATTTTTGGTGTACTTTCATTTTTTATGTACAGTATACAATATATATTTTTTGAAATTTGATATTACATTTACAGTATATAATATATATTTGGTCAAATTTGATATTTTATGGACAGTATATAATATATATTTGGTAAAATTTGATATTTTATGTACAGTATATAATATATATTTGGTGAAATTTCATATTTTATGTACAGTATATAATATATATTTGGTGTACTTTCATATTTTATATACAGTATATAGTATATATTTTCTGAAATTTGATATTTTATGTACAGTATATAATATATATTTGGTGAAATTTGATATTTCATGTACGGCATTTAATATATATTTGTTGAAATTTGATATTTTATGTACAGTATATAATATATATTTGCTGTATTTTCATATTTTATGTATGGTATATAATATATATTTGGTGAAATTTGATATTTTATACACAGCATATAATATATATTTGGTGAAATTTGATATTTTATGTACAGTATATAATGTATTTCTGGTGTACTTTCATATTTTATGAACAGGATATAATATATATTTTTTGAAATTTGATATTACATGTACAGTATATAATACATATTTGGTGAAATTTGATATTTTATGGACAGTATATAATATATATTTGGTGAAATTTGATATTTTATGTACAGCATATAATATATATTTGGTGTACTTTCATCTTTTATGTACAGTATGTAATATATATTTTTTGAAATTTGATATTTTATGTACAGTATATAATATATATTTGGTGAAATTTGATATTTTATGTACAGTATATAATATATTTTTGGTGTACTTTCATATTTTATGTACAGTATATAATATATATTTTTTGAAATTTGATACATGTACAGTATATAATATATATTTGGTGAAATTTGATATTTTATGGACAGTATATAATATATATTTGGTGAAATTTGATATTTTATGTAAAGTATATAATATATACTTGGTGTACTTTCATATTTTATGTACAGTATGTAATATATATTTTTTGAAATTTGATATTATATGTACAGTATTTAGTATATATTTGGTGTAATTTGATATTTCATGGACAGTATATAATATATATTAGGTGAAATTTCATATTATATGTACAGTATATAATATATATTTGCTGTCTTTTCATATTTTATGTATAGTATATAATGCACATTTGCTGAAATTTGGTATTTTATATACAGTATATCAAATATATTTGGTGAAATTTGATATTTTATGTACAGTATATTATATATAGTTGTTGAAATTTGATATTTTATGTACAGTATATAATGTATATTTGGTGAAATTTGATATTTCATATACAGTATATAATATATATTTGCTGTACTTTCATATTTTATATACAGTATATCATATATATTTTGTGAAATTTGATATTTTATGCACTGTATATAATACATATTTAGTGTACTTTCATGTTTTATGTACAGTATATCGTATATATTAGGTGAAATTTGATGTTTTATATACAGTATATAATATATATTTCGTCTACTTTCATATTTCATATACAGTATAAAATAAATTTGGTGTACTTTCATATTTTATGTACAGCATATAATATATATTTGGTGTACTTTCATATTTTATTTACAGTAGATAACATATATTTGGTGTACTTTCATATTTTATATACAGTATACAATATATATTTGGTGAAATTTGATATTTTCTGTACAGTATATAATATATATTTGGTCAAATTTGATATTTTATGGACAGTATATAATATATATTTGGTGAAATTTGATATTTTATGTACAGTATATAATATATATTTGGTGAAATTTCATATTTTATGTACAGTATATAATATATATTTGGTGTACTTTCATATTTTATATACAGTATATAGTATATATTTTCTGAAATTTGATATTTTATGTACAGTATATAATATATATTTGGTGAAATTTGATATTTCATGTACGGCATTTAATATATATTTGTTGAAATTTGATATTTTATGTACAGTATATAATATATATTTGCTGTATTTTCATATTTTATGTATGGTATATAATATATATTTGGTGAAATTTGATATTTTATACACAGCATATAATATATATTTGGTGAAATTTGATATTTTATGTACAGTATATAATGTATTTCTGGTGTACTTTCATATTTTATGAACAGGATATAATATATATTTTTTGAAATTTGATATTACATGTACAGTATATAATACATATTTGGTGAAATTTGATATTTTATGGACAGTATATAATATATATTTGGTGAAATTTGATATTTTATGGACATTATATAATATATATTTGGTGAAATTTGATATTTTATGTAAAGTACATAATATATACTTGGTGTACTTTCATATTTTATGTACAGTATGTAATATATATTTTTTGAAATTTGATATTATATGTACAGTATTTAATATATATTTGGTGAAATTTGATATTTCATGGACTGTATATAATATATATTAGGTGAAATTTCATATTATATGTACAGTATATAATATATATTTGCTGTCTTTTCATATTTTATGTATAGTATATAATGCACATTTGCTGAAATTTGATATTTTATATACAGTATATCAAATATATTTGGTGAAATTTGATATTTTATGTACAGTATATTATATATAGTTGTTGAAATTTGATATTTTATGTACAGTATATAATGTATATTTGGTGAAATTTGATATTTCATATACAGTATATAATATATATTTGCTGTACTTTCATATTTTATATACAGTATATCATATATATTTTGTGAAATTTGATATTTTATGCACTGTATATAATACATATTTAGTGTACTTTCATGTTTTATGTACAGTATATAGTATATATTAGGTGAAATTTGATGTTTTATATACAGTATATAATATATATTTCGTCTACTTTCATATTTCATATACAGTATAAAATAAATTTGGTGTACTTTCATATTTTATGTACAGCATATAATATATATTTGGTGTACTTTCATATTTTATGTACAGTAGATAATATATATTTGGTGTACTTTCATATTTTATATACAGTATACAATATATATTTGGTGAAATTTGATATTTTTTGTACAGTATATAATATATATTTGGTGAAATTTTATATTTTATGTACAGTATATAATATATTTTTGGTGTACTTTCATTTTTTATGTACAGTATACAATATATATTTTTTGAAATTTGATATTATATGTACAGTATATAATATATATTTGGTCAAATTTGATATTTTATGGACAGTATATAATATATATTTGGTGAAATTTGATATTTTATGTACAGTATATAATATATATTTGGTGAAATTTCATATTTTATGTACAGTATATAATATATATTTGGTGTACTTTCATATTTTATATACAGTATATAGTATATATTTTCTGAAGTTTGATATTTTATGTACAGTATATAATATATATTTGGTGAAATTTGATATTTCATGTACGGCATTTAATATATATTTGTTGAAATTTGATATTTTATGTACAGTATATAATATATATTTGCTGTATTTTCATATTTTATGTATGGTATATAATATATATTTGGTGAAATTTGATATTTTATACACAGCATATAATATATATTTGGTGAAATTTGATATTTTATGTACAGTATATAATGTATTTCTGGTGTACTTTCATATTTTATGAACAGGATATAATATATATTTTTTGAAATTTGATATTACATGTACAGTATATAATATATGTTTGGTGAAATTTGATATTTTATGGACAGTATATAATACATATTTGGTGAAATTTGATGTTTTATGTACAGCATATAATATATATTTGGTGTACTTTCATCTTTTATGTACAGTATGTAATATATATTTTTTGAAATTTGATATTTTATGTACAGTATATAATATATATATTGTGGAATTTGATATTTTATGGACAGTATATAATATATATTTGGTGAAATTTGATATTTTATGTACAGTATATAATATGTATTTGCTGTATTTTCATATTTTATTTATAGTAAATAATATACATTTCGTGAAATTTGATATTTTATATACAGTATTTCAAATATATTTGGTGAAATTTGATATTTTATGTACAGTATGATATATATATTTGGTGTACTTTCATAATTTATGTACAATATATATTATATATTTGGTTAAATTTGATATTTTGTGTACAGTATATAATATGCATTTGGTGAACTTTCATATTTTATTTACAGTATATAATATATATTTGCTGTACTTTGATATTTATGTAGAGTATATAATATATATTTGGTGTACTTTCATATTTTATGTACAGTAGATAACATATTTTTGGGGTACTTTCATATATTATGTACAGTATACAATATATATTTGGTGAAATTTGATATTTTCTGTACAGTATATAATATATATTTGGTGAAATTTGATATTTTATGTACAGTATATAATATATTTTTGGTGTACTTTCATATTTTATGTACAGTATATAATATATATTTTTTGAAATTTGATACATGTACAGTATATAATATATATTTGGTGAAATTTGATATTTTATGGACAGTATATAATGTATATTTGGTGAAATTTGATATTTTATGTAAAGTATATAATATATACTTGCTGTACTTTCATATTTTATGTACAGTATGTAATATATATTTTTTGAAATTTGATATTATATGTACAGTATTTAATATATATTTGGTGAAATTTGATATTTCATGGACAGTATATAATATATATTAGGTGAAATTTCATATTATATGTACAGTATATAATATATATTTGCTGTCTTTTCATATTTTATGTATAGTATATAATGCACATTTGCTGAAATTTCATATTTTACATACAGTATATCAAATATATTTGGTGAAATTTGATATTTTATGTACAGTATATTATATATAGTTGTTGAAATTTGATATTTTATGTACAGTATATAATGTATATTTGGTGAAATTTGATATTTCATATGCAGTATATAATATATATTTGCTATACTTTCATATTTTATATACAGTATATCATATATATTTTGTGAAATTTGATATTTTATGCACTGTATCTAATACATATTTAGTGTACTTTCATGTTTTATGTACAGTATATAGTATATATTAGGTGAAATTTGATGTTTTATATACAGTATATAATATATATTTCGTCTACTTTCATATTTCATATACAGTATAAAATAAATTTGGTGTACTTTCATATTTTATGTACAGCATATAATATATATTTGGTGTACTTTCATATTTTATGTACAGTAGATAATATATATTTGGTGTACTTTCATATTTTATATACAGTATACAATATATATTTGGTGAAATTTGATATTTTTTGTACAGTATATAATATATATTTGGTGAAATTTTATATTTTATGTACAGTATATAATATATTTTTGGTGTACTTTCATTTTTTATGTACAGTATACAATATATATTTTTTGAAATTTGATATTATATGTACAGTACATAATATATATTTGGTCAAATTTGATATTTTATGGACAGTATATAATATATATTTGGTGAAATTTGATATTTTATGTACAGTATATAATATATATTTGGTGAAATTTCATATTTTATGTACAGTATATAATATATATTTGGTGTACTTTCATATTTTATATACAGTATATAGTATATATTTTCTGAAGTTTGATATTTTATGTACAGTATATAATATATATTTCGTGAAATTTGATATTTCATGTACGGCATTTAATATATATTTGTTGAAATTTGATATTTTATGTACAGTATATAATATATATTTGCTGTATTTTCATATTTTATGTATGGCATATAATATATATTTGGTGAAATTTGATATTTTATACACAGCATATAATATATATTTGTTGAAATTTGATATTTTATGTACAGTATATAATGTATTTCTGGTGTACTTTCATATATTATGAACAGGATATAATATATATTTTTTGAAATTTGATATTACATGTACAGTATATAATACATATTTGGTGAAATTTGATATTTTATGGACAGTATATAATATATATTTGGTGAAATTTGATATTTTATGTACAGCATATAATATATATTTGGTGTACTTTCATCTTTTATGTACATTATGTAATATATATTATTTGAAATTTGATATTTTATGTACAGTATATAATATATATTTTGTTGAATTTGATATTTTATGGACAGTATATAATATATATTTGGTGAAATTTGATATTTTATGTACAGTATATAATATGTATTTGCTGTATTTTCATATTTTATTTATAGTATATAATATACATTTGGTGAAATTTGATATTTTATATACAGTATTTCAAATATATTTGGTTAAATTTGATATTTTATGTACAGTATGATATATATATTTGGTGTACTTTCATAATTTATGTACAATATATATTATATATTTGGTTAAATTTGATATTTTGTGTACAGTATATAATATGCATTTGGTGAACTTTCATATTTTATTTACAGTATATAATATATATTTGCTGTACTTTGATATTTTATGTAGAGTATATAATATATATTTGGTGTACTTTCATATTTTATGTACAGTAGATAAAATATTTTTGGGGTACTTTCATATTTTATGTACAGTATACAATATATATTTGGTGAAATTTGATATTTTCTGTACAGTATATAATATATATTTGGTGAAATTTGATATTTTATGTACAGTATATAATATATTTTTGGTGTACATTCATATTTTATGTACAGTATATAATATATATTTTTTGAAATTTGATACATGTACAGTATATAATATATATTTGGTGAAATTTGATATTTTATGGACAGTATATAATATATATTAGGTGAAATTTGATATTTTATGTAAAGTATATAATATATACTTGGTGTACTTTCATATTTTATGTACAGTATGTAATATATATTTTTTGAAATTTGATATTATATGTACAGTATTTAGTATATATTTGGTGAAATTTGATATTTCATGGAGAGTATATAATATATATTAGGTGAAATTTCATATTATATGTACAGTATATAATATATATTTGCTGTCTTTTCATATTTTATGTATAGTATATAATGCACATTTGCTGAAATTTGATATTTTATATACAGTATGTCAAATATATTTGGTGAAATTTGATATTTTATGTACAGTATATTATATATAGTTGTTGAAATTTGATATTTTATGTACAGTATATAATGTATATTTGGTGAAATTTGATATTTCATATACAGTATATAATATATATTTGCTGTACTTTCATATTTTATATACAGTATATCATATATATTTTGTGAAATTTGATATTTTATGCACTGTATATAATACATATTTAGTGTACTTTCATGTTTTATGTACAGTATATAGTATATATTAGGTGAAATTTGATGTTTTATATACAGTATATAATATATATTTCGTCTACTTTCATATTTCATATACAGTATAAAATAAATTTGGTGTACTTTCATGTTTTATGTACAGCATATAATATATATTTGGTGTACTTTCATATTTTATGTACAGTAGATAACATATATTTGGTGTACTTTCATATTTTATATACAGTATACAATATATATTTGGTGAAATTTGATATTTTCTGTACAGTATATAATATATATTTGGTGAAATTTGATATTTTATGTACAGTATATAATATATTTTTGGTGTACTTTCATATTTTATGTACAGTATATAATATATATTTTTTGAAATTTGATACATGTACAGTATATAATATATATTTGGTGAAATTTGATATTTTATGGACAGTATATAATATATATTTGGTGAAATTTGATATTTTATGTAAAGTATATAATATATACTTGGTGTACTTTCATATTTTATGTACAGTATGTAATATATATTTTTTGAAATTTGATATTATATGTACAGTATTTAATATATATTTGGTGAAATTTGATATTTCATGGACAGTATATAATATATATTAGGTGAAATTTCATATTATATGTACAGTATATAATATATATTTGCTGTCTTTTCATATTTTATGTATAGTATATAATGCACAGTTGCTGAAATTTGATATTTTATATACAGTATATCAAATATATTTGGTGAAATTTGATATTTTATGTACAGTATATTATATATAGTTGTTGAAATTTGATATTTTATGTACAGTATATAATGTATATTTGGTGAAATTTGATATTTCAAATACAGTATATAATATATATTTGCTGTACTTTCATATTTTATATACAGTATATCATATATATTTTGTGAAATTTGATATTTTATGCACTGTATATAATACATATTTAGTGTACTTTCATGTTTTATGTACAGTATATAGTATATATTAGGTGAAATTTGATGTTTTATATACAGTATATAATATATATTTCGTCTACTTTCATATTTCATATACAGTATAAAATAAATTTGGTGTACTTTCATATTTTATTTACAGTAGATAACATATATTTGGTGTACTTTCATATTTTATATACAGTATACAATATATATTTGGTGAAATTTGATATTTTCTGTACAGTATATAATATATATTTGGTCAAATTTGATATTTTATGGACAGTATATAATATATATTTGGTGAAATTTGATATTTTATGTACAGTATATAATATATATTTGGTGAAATTTCATATTTTATGTACAGCATATAATATATATTTGGTGTACTTTCATATTTTATATACAGTATATAGTATATATTTTCTGAAATTTGATATTTTATGTACAGTATATAATATATATTTGGTGAAATTTGATATTTTATGTACAGTATATAATATATATTTGGTGAAATTTCATATTTTATGTACAGTATATAATATATATTTGCTGTATTTTCATATTATATGTATGGTATATAATATATATTTGGTGAAATTTGATATTTTATACACAGCATATAATATATATTTGGTGAAATTTGATATTTTATGTACAGTATATAATGTATTTCTGGTGTACTTTCATATTTTATGAACAGGATATAATATATATTTTTTGAAATTTGATATTACATGTACAGTATATAATACATATTTGGTGAAATTTGATATTTTATGGACAGTATATAATATATATTTGGTGAAATTTGATATTTTATGTACAGCATATAATATATATTTGGTGTACTTTCATCTTTTATGTACAGTATGTAATATATATTTTTTGAAATTTGATATTTTATGTACAGTATATAATATATATTTTGTGGAATTTGATATTTTATGGACAGCATATAATATATATTTGGTGAAATTTGATATTTTATGTACAGTATAGAATATGTATTTGCTGTATTTTTATATTTTATTTATAGTATATAATATACATTTGGTGAAATTTGATATTTTATATACAGTATTTCAAATATATTTGGTGAAATTTGATATTTTATGTACAGTATGATATATATATTTGGTGTACTTTCATAATTTATGTACAATATATATTATATATTTGGTTAAATTTGATATTTTGTGTACAGTATATAATATGCATTTGGTGTACTTTCATATTTTATTTACAGTATATAATATATATTTGCTGTACTTTGATATTTTATGTAGAGTATATAATATATATTTGGTGTACTTTCATATTTTATGTACAGTAGATAACATATTTTTGGGGTACTTTCATATTTTATGTACAGTATACAATATATATTTGGTGAAATTTGATATTTTCTGTACAGTATATAATATATATTTGGTGAAATTTGATATTTTATGTACAGTATATAATATATTTTTGGTGTACTTTCATATTTTATGTACAGTATATAATATATATTTTTTGAAATTTGATACATGTACAGTATATAATATATATTTGGTGAAATTTGATATTTTATGGACAGTATATAATATATATTTGGTGAAATTTGATATTTTATGTAAAGTATATAATATATACTTGGTGTACTTTCATATTTTATGTACAGTATGTAATATATATTTTTTGAAATTTGATATTATATGTACAGTATTTAGTATATATTTGGTGAAATTTGATATTTCATGGACAGTATATAATATATATTAGGTGAAATTTCATATTATATGTACAGTATATAATATATATTTGCTGTCTTTTCATATTTTATGTATAGTATATAATGCACATTTGCTGAAATTTGATATTTTATATACAGTATATCAAATATATTTGGTGAAATTTGATATTTTATGTACAGTATATTATATATAGTTGTTGAAATTTGATATTTTATGTACAGTATATAATGTATATTTGGTGAAATTTGATATTTCATATACAGTATATAATATATATTTGCTGTACTTTCATATTTTATATACAGTATATCATATATATTTTGTGAAATTTGATATTTTATGCACTGTATATAATACATATTTAGTGTACTTTCATATTTTATGTACAGTATATAGTATATATTAGGTGAAATTTGATGTTTTATATACAGTATATAATATATATTTCGTCTACTTTCATATTTCACATACAGTATAAAATAAATTTGGTGTACTTTCATATTTTATGTACAGCATATAATATATATTTGGTGTACTTTCATATTTTATGTACAGTAGATAACATATATTTGGTGTACTTTCATATTTTATATACAGTATACAATATATATTTGGTGAAATTTGATATTTTCTGTACAGTATATAATATATATTTGGTGAAATTTGATATTTTATGTACAGTATATAATATATTTTTGGTGTACTTTCATATTTTATGTACAGTATATAATATATATTTTTTGAAATTTGATACATGTACAGTATATAATATATATTTGGTGAAATTTGATATTTTATGGACAGTATATAATATATATTTGGTGAAATTTGATATTTTATGTAAAGTATATAATATATACTTGGTGTACTTTCATATTTTATGTACAGTATGTAATATATATTTTTTGAAATTTGATATTATATGTACAGTATTTAATATATATTTGGTGAAATTTGATATTTCATGGACAGTATATAATATATATTAGGTGAAATTTCATATTATATGTACAGTATATAATATATATTTGCTGTCTTTTCATATTTTATGTATAGTATATAATGCACAGTTGCTGAAATTTGATATTTTATATACAGTATATCAAATATATTTGGTGAAATTTGATATTTTATGTACAGTATATTATATATAGTTGTTGAAATTTGATATTTTATGTACAGTATATAATGTATATTTGGTGAAATTTGATATTTCATATACAGTATATAATATATATTTGCTGTACTTTCATATTTTATATACAGTATATCATATATATTTTGTGAAATTTGATATTTTATGCAGTGTATATAATACATATTTAGTGTACTTTCATATTTTATGTACAGTATATAGTATATATTAGGTGAAATTTGATGTTTTATATACAGTATATAATATATATTTCGTCTACTTTCATATTTCATATACAGTATAAAATAAATTTGGTGTACTTTCATATTTTATTTACAGTAGATAACATATATTTGGTGTACTTTCATATTTTATATACAGTATACAATATATATTTGGTGAAATTTGATATTTTCTGTACAGTACATAATATATATTTGGTCAAATTTGATATTTTATGGACAGTATATAATATATATTTGGTGAAATTTGATATTTTATGTACAGTATATAATATATATTTGGTGAAATTTCATATTTTATGTACAGTATATAATATATATTTGGTGTACTTTCATATTTTATATACAGTATATAGTATATATTTTCTGAAATTTGATATTTTATGTACAGTATATAATATATATTTGGTGAAATTTGATATTTCATGTACGGCATTTAATATATATTTGTTGAAATTTGATATTTTATGTACAGTATATAATATATATTTGCTGTATTTTCATATTTTATGTATGGTATATAATATATATTTGGTGAAATTTGATATTTTATACACAGCATATAATATATATTTGGTGAAATTTGATATTTTATGTACAGTATATAATGTATTTCTGGTGTACTTTCATATTTTATGAACAGGATATAATATATATTTTTTGAAATTTGATATTACATGTACAGTATATAATACATATTTGGTGAAATTTGATATTTTATGGACAGTATATAATATATATTTGGTGAAATTTGATATTTTATACACAGCATATAATATATATTTGGTGAAATTTGATATTTTATGTACAGTATATAATGTATTTCTGGTGTACTTTCATATTTTATGAACAGGATATAATATATATTTTTTGAAATTTGATATTACATGTACAGTATATAATACATATTTGGTGAAATTTGATATTTTATGGACAGTATATAATATATATTTGGTGAAATTTGATATTTTATGTACAGCATATAATATATATTTGGTGTACTTTCATCTTTTATGTACAGTATGTAATATATATTTTTTGAAATTTGATATTTTATGTACAGTATATAATATATATTTTGTGGAATTTGATATTTTATGGACAGTATATAATATATATTTGGTGAAATTTGATATTTTATGTACAGTATATAATATGTATTTGCTGTATTTTCATATTTTATTTATAGTATATAATATACATTTGGTGAAATTTGATATTTTATATACAGTATTTCAAATATATTTGGTGAAATTTGATATTTTATGTACAGTATGATATATATATTTGGTGTACTTTCATAATTTATGTACAATATATATTATATATTTGGTTAAATTTGATATTTTGTGTACAGTATATAATATGCATTTGGTGAACTTTCATAATTTATTTACAGTATATAATATATATTTGCTGTACTTTGATATTTTATGTAGAGTATATAATATATATTTGGTGTACTTTCATATTTTATGTACAGTAGATAACATATTTTTGGGGTACTTTCATATTTTATGTACAGTATACAATATATATTTGGTGAAATTTGATATTTTCTGTACAGTATATAATATATATTTGGTGAAATTTGATATTTTATGTACAGTATATAATATATTTTTGGTGTACATTCATATTTTATGTACAGTATATAATATATATTTTTTGAAATTTGATACATGTACAGTATATAATATATATTTGGTGAAATTTGATATTTTATGGACAGTATATAATATATATTTGGTGAAATTTGATATTTTATGTAAAGTATATAATATATACTTGGTGTACTTTCATATTTTATGTACAGTATGTAATATATATTTTTTGAAATTTGATATTATATGTACAGTATTTAGTATATATTTGGTGAAATTTGATATTTCATGGACAGTATATAATATATATTAGGTGAAATTTCATATTATATGTACAGTATATAATATATATTTGCTGTCTTTTCATATTTTATGTATAGTATATAATGCACATTTGCTGAAATTTGGTATTTTATATACAGTATATCAAATATATTTGGTGAAATTTGATATTTTATGTACAGTATATTATATATAGTTGTTGAAATTTGATATTTGATGTACAGTATATAATGTATATTTGGTGAAATTTGATATTTCATATACAGTATATAATATATATTTGCTGTACTTTCATATTTTATATACAGTATATCATATATATTTTGTGAAATTTGATATTTTATGCACTGTATATAATACATATTTAGTGTACTTTCATGTTTTATGTACAGTATATAGTATATATTAGGTGAAATTTGATGTTTTATATACAGTATATAATATATATTTCGTCTACTTTCATATTTCATATACAGTATAAAATAAATTTGGTGTACTTTCATGTTTTATGTACAGCATATAATATATATTTGGTGTACTTTCATATTTTATGTACAGTAGATAACATATATTTGGTGTACTTTCATATTTTATATACAGTATACAATATATATTTGGTGAAATTTGATATTTTCTGTACAGTATATAATATATATTTGGTGAAATTTGATATTTTATGTACAGTATATAATATATTTTTGGTGTACTTTCATATTTTATGTACAGTATATAATATATATTTTTTGAAATTTGATACATGTACAGTATATAATATATATTTGGTGAAATTTGATATTTTATGGACAGTATATAATATATATTTGGTGAAATTTGATATTTTATGTAAAGTATATAATATATACTTGGTGTACTTTCATATTTTATGTACAGTATGTAATATATATTTTTTGAAATTTGATATTATATGTACAGTATTTAATATATATTTGGTGAAATTTGATATTTCATGGACAGTATATAATATATATTAGGTGAAATTTCATATTATATGTACAGTATATAATATATATTTGCTGTCTTTTCATATTTTATGTATAGTATATAATGCACAGTTGCTGAAATTTGATATTTTATATACAGTATATCAAATATATTTGGTGAAATTTGATATTTTATGTACAATATATTATATATAGTTGTTGAAATTTGATATTTTATGTACAGTATATAATGTATATTTGGTGAAATTTGATATTTCATATACAGTATATAATATATATTTGCTGTACTTTCATATTTTATATACAGTATATCATATATATTTTGTGAAATTTGATATTTTATGCACTGTATATAATACATATTTAGTGTACTTTCATATTTTATGTACAGTATATAGTATATATTAGGTGAAATTTGATGTTTTATATACAGTATATAATATATATTTCGTCTACTTTCATATTTCATATACAGTATAAAATAAATTTGGTGTACTTTCATATTTTATTTACAGTAGATAACATATATTTGGTGTACTTTCATATTTTATATACAGTATACAATATATATTTGGTGAAATTTGATATTTTCTGTACAGTATATAATATATATTTGGTCAAATTTGATATTTTATGGACAGTATATAATATATATTTGGTGAAATTTGATATTTTATGTACAGTATATAATATATATTTGGTGAAATTTCATATTTTATGTACAGCATATAATATATATTTGGTGTACTTTCATATTTTATATACAGTATATAGTATATATTTTCTGAAATTTGATATTTTATGTACAGTATATAATATATATTTGGTGAAATTTGATATTTCATGTACTGCATTTAATATATATTTGTTGAAATTTGATATTTTATGTACAGTATATAATATATATTTGCTGTATTTTCATATTTTATGTATGGTATATAATATATATTTGGTGAAATTTGATATTTTATACACAGCATATAATATATATTTGGTGAAATTTGATATTTTATGTACAGTATATAATGTATTTCTGGTGTACTTTCATATTTTATGAACAGGATATAATATATATTTTTTGAAATTTGATATTACATGTACAGTATATAATACATATTTGGTGAAATTTGATATTTTATGGACAGTATATAATATATATTTGGTGAAATTTGATATTTTATGTACAGCATATAATATATATTTGGTGTACTTTCATCTTTTATGTACAGTATGTAATATATATTTTTTGAAATTTGATATTTTATGTACAGTATATAATATATATTTTGTGGAATTTGATATTTTATGGACAGTATATAATATATATTTGGTGAAATTTGATATTTTATGTACAGTATATAATATGTATTTGCTGTATTTTCATATTTTATTTATAGTATATAATATACATTTGGTGAAATTTGATATTTTATATACAGTATTTCAAATATATTTGGTGAAATTTGATATTTTATGTACAGTATGATATATATATTTGGTGTACTTTCATAATTTATGTACAATATATATTATATATTTGGTTAAATTTGATATTTTGTGTACAGTATATAATATGCATTTGGTGAACTTTCATATTTTATTTACAGTATATAATATATATTTGCTGTACTTTGATATTTTATGTAGAGTATATAATATATATTTGGTGTACTTTCATATTTTATGTACAGTAGATAACATATTTTTGGGGTACTTTCATATTTTATGGACAGTATACAATATATATTTGGTGAAATTTGATATTTTCTGTAGAGTATATAATATATATTTGGTGAAATTTGATATTTTATGTACTGTATATAATATATTTTTGGTGTACTTTCATATTTTATGTACAGTATATAATATATATTTTTTGAAATTTGATACATGTACAGTATATAATATATATTTGGTGAAATTTGATATTTTATGGACAGTATATAATATATATTTGGTGAAATTTGATATTTTATGTAAAGTATATAATATATACTTGGTGTACTTTTATATTTTATGTACAGTATGTAATATATATTTTTTGAAATTTGATATTATATGTACAGTATTTAATATATATTTGGTGAAATTTGATATTTCATGGACAGTATATAATATATATTAGGTGAAATTTCATATTATATGTACAGTATATAATATATATTTGCTGTCTTTTCATATTTTATGTATAGTATATAATGCACAGTTGCTGAAATTTGATATTTTATATACAGTATATCAAATATATTTGGTGAAATTTGATATTTTATGTACAATATATTATATATAGTTGTTGAAATTTGATATTTTATGTACAGTATATAATGTATATTTGGTGAAATTTGATATTTCATATACAGTATATAATATATATTTGCTGTACTTTCATATTTTATATACAGTATATCATATATATTTTGTGAAATTTGATATTTTATGCACTGTATATAATACATATTTAGTGTACTTTCATATTTTATGTACAGTATATAGTATATATTAGGTGAAATTTGATGTTTTATATACAGTATATAATATATATTTCGTCTACTTTCATATTTCATATACAGTATAAAATAAATTTGGTGTACTTTCATATTTTATTTACAGTAGATAACATATATTTGGTGTACTTTCATATTTTATATACAGTATACAATATATATTTGGTGAAATTTGATATTTTCTGTACAGTATATAATATATATTTGGTCAAATTTGATATTTTATGGACAGTATATAATATATATTTGGTGAAATTTGATATTTTATGTACAGTATATAATATATATTTGGTGAAATTTCATATTTTATGTACAGCATATAATATATATTTGGTGTACTTTCATATTTTATATACAGTATATAGTATATATTTTCTGAAATTTGATATTTTATGTACAGTATATAATATATATTTGGTGAAATTTGATATTTCATGTACTGCATTTAATATATATTTGTTGAAATTTGATATTTTATGTACAGTATATAATATATATTTGCTGTATTTTCATATTTTATGTATGGTATATAATATATATTTGGTGAAATTTGATATTTTATACACAGCATATAATATATATTTGGTGAAATTTGATATTTTATGTACAGTATATAATGTATTTCTGGTGTACTTTCATATTTTATGAACAGGATATAATATATATTTTTTGAAATTTGATATTACATGTACAGTATATAATACATATTTGGTGAAATTTGATATTTTATGGACAGTATATAATATATATTTGGTGAAATTTGATATTTTATGTACAGCATATAATATATATTTGGTGTACTTTCATCTTTTATGTACAGTATGTAATATATATTTTTTGAAATTTGATATTTTATGTACAGTATATAATATATATTTTGTGGAATTTGATATTTTATGGACAGTATATAATATATATTTGGTGAAATTTGATATTTTATGTACAGTATATAATATGTATTTGCTGTATTTTCATATTTTATTTATAGTATATAATATACATTTGGTGAAATTTGATATTTTATATACAGTATTTCAAATATATTTGGTGAAATTTGATATTTTATGTACAGTATGATATATATATTTGGTGTACTTTCATAATTTATGTACAATATATATTATATATTTGGTTAAATTTGATATTTTGTGTACAGTATATAATATGCATTTGGTGAACTTTCATATTTTATTTACAGTATATAATATATATTTGCAGTACTTTGATATTTTATGTAGAGTATATAATATATATTTGGTGTACTTTCATATTTTATGTACAGTAGATAACATATTTTTGGGGTACTTTCATATTTTATGGACAGTATACAATATATATTTGGTGAAATTTGATATTTTCTGTACAGTATATAATATATATTTGGTGAAATTTGATATTTTATGTACAGTATATAATATATTTTTGGTGTACTTTCATATTTTATGTACAGTATATAATATATATTTTTTGAAATTTGATACATGTACAGTATATAATATATATTTGGTGAAATTTGATATTTTATGGACAGTATATAATATATATTTGGTGAAATTTGATATTTTATGTAAAGTATATAATATATACTTGGTGTACTTTCATATTTTATGTACAGTATGTAATATATATTTTTTGAAATTTGATATTATATGTACAGTATTTAGTATATATTTGGTGAAATTTGATATTTCATCGACAGTATATAATATATATTAGTTGAAATTTCATATTATATGTACAGTATATAATATATATTTGCTGTCTTTTCATATTTTATGTATAGTATATAATGCACAGTTGCTGAAATTTGATATTTTATATACAGTATATCAAATATATTTGGTGAAATTTGATATTTTATGTACAATATATTATATATAGTTGTTGAAATTTGATATTTTATGTACAGTATATAATGTATATTTGGTGAAATTTGATATTTCATATACAGTATATAATATATATTTGCTGTACTTTCATATTTTATATACAGTATATCATATATATTTTGTGAAATTTGATATTTTATGCACTGTATATAATACATATTTAGTGTACTTTCATATTTTATGTACAGTATATAGTATATATTAGGTGAAATTTGATGTTTTATATACAGTATATAATATATATTTCGTCTACTTTCATATTTCATATACAGTATAAAATAAATTTGGTGTACTTTCATATTTTATGTACAGTAGATAACATATATTTGGTGTACTTTCATATTTTATATACAGTATACAATATATATTTGGTGAAATTTGATATTTTCTGTACAGTATATAATATATATTTGGTCAAATTTGATATTTTATGGACAGTATATAATATATATTTGGTGAAATTTGATATTTTATGTACAGTATATAATATATATTTGGTGAAATTTCATATTTTATGTACAGCATATAATATATATTTGGTGTACTTTCATATTTTATATACAGTATATAGTATATATTTTCTGAAATTTGATATTTTATGTACAGTATATAATATATATTTGGTGAAATTTGATATTTCATGTACTGCATTTAATATATATTTGTTGAAATTTGATATTTTATGTACAGTATATAATATATATTTGCTGTATTTTCATATTTTATGTATGGTATATAATATATATTTGGTGAAATTTGATATTTTATACACAGCATATAATATATATTTGGTGAAATTTGATATTTTATGTACAGTATATAATGTATTTCTGGTGTACTTTCATATTTTATGAACAGGATATAATATATATTTTTTGAAATTTGATATTACATGTACAGTATATAATACATATTTGGTGAAATTTGATATTTTATGGACAGTATATAATATATATTTGGTGAAATTTGATATTTTATGTACAGCATATAATATATATTTGGTGTACTTTCATCTTTTATGTACAGTATGTAATATATATTTTTTGAAATTTGATATTTTATGTACAGTATATAATATATATTTTGTGGAATTTGATATTTTATGGACAGTATATAATATATATTTGGTGAAATTTGATATTTTATGTACAGTATATAATATGTATTTGCTGTATTTTCATATTTTATTTATAGTATATAATATACATTTGGTGAAATTTGATATTTTATATACAGTATTTCAAATATATTTGGTGAAATTTGATATTTTATGTACAGTATGATATATATATTTGGTGTACTTTCATAATTTATGTACAATATATATTATATATTTGGTTAAATTTGATATTTTGTGTACAGTATATAATATGCATTTGGTGAACTTTCATATTTTATTTACAGTATATAATATATATTTGCTGTACTTTGATATTTTATGTAGAGTATATAATATATATTTGGTGTACTTTCATATTTTATGTACAGTAGATAACATATTTTTGGGGTACTTTCATATTTTATGGACAGTATACAATATATATTTGGTGAAATTTGATATTTTCTGTACAGTATATAATATATATTTGGTGAAATTTGATATTTTATGTACAGTATATAATATATTTTTGGTGTACTTTCATATTTTATGTACAGTATATAATATATATTTTTTGAAATTTGATACATGTACAGTATATAATATATATTTGGTGAAATTTGATATTTTATGGACAGTATATTATATATATTTGGTGAAATTTGATATTTTATGTAAAGTATATAATATATACTTGGTGTACTTTCATATTTTATGTACAGTATGTAATATATATTTTTTGAAATTTGATATTATATGTACAGTATTTAGTATATATTTGGTGAAATTTGATATTTCATCGACAGTATATAATATATATTAGGTGAAATTTCATATTATATGTACAGTATATAATATATATTTGCTGTCTTTTCATATTTTATGTATAGTATATAATGCACATTTGCTGAAATTTGATATTTTATATACAGTATATCAAATATATTTGGTGAAATTTGATATTTTATGTACAGTATATTATATATAGTTGTTGAAATTTGATATTTTATGTACAGTATATAATGTATATTTGGTGAAATTTGATATTTCATATACAGTATAAAATATATATTTGCTGTACTTTCATATTTTATATACAGTATATCATATATATTTTGTGAAATTTGATATTTTATGCACTGTATATAATACATATTTAGTGTACTTTCATGTTTTATGTACAGTATATAGTATATATTAGGTGAAATTTGATGTTTTATGTACAGTATATAATATATATTTCGTCTACATTCATATTTCATATACAGTATAAAATAAATTTGGTGTACTTTCATATTTTATGTACAGCATATAATATATATTTGGTGTACTTTCATATTTTATGTACAGTAGATAACATATATTTGGTGTACTTTCATATTTTATATACAGTACAATATATATTTGGTGAAATTTGATATTTTCTGTACAGTATATAATATATATTTGGTGAAATTTGATATTTTATGTACAGTATATAATATATTTTTGGTGTACTTTCATATTTTATGTACAGTATATAATATATATTTTTTGAAATTTGATACATGTACAGTATATAATATATATTTGGTGAAATTTGATATTTTATGGACAGTATATAATATATATTTGGTGAAATTTGATATTTTATGTAAAGTATATAATATATACTTGGTGTACTTTCATATTTTATGTACAGTATGTAATATATATTTTTTGAAATTTGATATTATATGTACAGTATTTAGTATATATTTGGTGAAATTTGATATTTCATGGACAGTATATAATATATATTAGGTGAAATTTCATATTATATGTACAGTATATAATATATATTTGCTGTCTTTTCATATTTTATGTATAGTATATAATGCACATTTGCTGAAATTTGATATTTTATATACAGTATATCAAATATATTTGGTGAAATTTGATATTTTATGTACAGTATATTATATATAGTTGTTGAAATTTGATATTTTATGTACAGTATATAATGTATATTTGGTGAAATTTGATATTTCATATACAGTATATAATATATATTTGCTGTACTTTCATATTTTATATACAGTATATCATATATAATTTGTGAAATTTGATATTTTATGCACTGTATATAATACATATTTAGTGTACTTTCATGTTTTATGTACAGTATATAGTATATATTAGGTGAAATTTGATGTTTTATATACAGTATATAATATATATTTCGTCTACTTTCATATTTCATATACAGTATAAAATAAATTTGGTGTACTTTCATATTTTATGTACAGCATATAATATATATTTGGTGTACTTTCATATTTTATGTACAGTAGATAACATATATTTGGTGTACTTTCATATTTTATATACAGTATACAATATATATTTGGTGAAATTTGATATTTTCTGTACAGTATATAATATATATTTGGTCAAATTTGATATTTTATGGACAGTATATAATATATATTTGGTGAAATTTGATATTTTATGTACAGTATATAATATATATTTGGTGAAATTTCATATTTTATGTACAGCATATAATATATATTTGGTGTACTTTCATATTTTATATACAGTATATAGTATATATTTTCTGAAATTTGATATTTTATGTACAGTATATAATATATATTTGGTGAAATTTGATATTTCATGTACTGCATTTAATATATATTTGTTGAAATTTGATATTTTATGTACAGTATATAATATATATTTGCTGTATTTTCATATTTTATGTATGGTATATAATATATATTTGGTGAAATTTGATATTTTATACACAGCATATAATATATATTTGGTGAAATTTGATATTTTATGTACAGTATATAATGTATTTCTGGTGTACTTTCATATTTTATGAACAGGATATAATATATATTTTTTGAAATTTGATATTACATGTACAGTATATAATACATATTTGGTGAAATTTGATATTTTATGGACAGTATATAATATATATTTGGTGAAATTTGATATTTTATGTACAGCATATAATATATATTTGGTGTACTTTCATCTTTTATGTACAGTATGTAATATATATTTTTTGAAATTTGATATTTTATGTACAGTATATAATATATATTTTGTGGAATTTGATATTTTATGGACAGTATATAATATATATTTGGTGAAATTTGATATTTTATGTACAGTATATAATATGTATTTGCTGTATTTTCATATTTTATTTATAGTATATAATATACATTTGGTGAAATTTGATATTTTATATACAGTATTTCAAATATATTTGGTGAAATTTGATATTTTATGTACAGTATGATATATATATTTGGTGTACTTTCATAATTTATGTACAATATATATTATATATTTGGTTAAATTTGATATTTTGTGTACAGTATATAATATGCATTTGGTGAACTTTCATATTTTATTTACAGTATATAATATATATTTGCTGTACTTTGATATTTTATGTAGAGTATATAATATATATTTGGTGTACTTTCATATTTTATGTACAGTAGATAACATATTTTTGGGGTACTTTCATATTTTATGGACAGTATACAATATATATTTGGTGAAATTTGATATTTTCTGTACAGTATATAATATATATTTGGTGAAATTTGATATTTTATGTACAGTATATAATATATTTTTGGTGTACTTTCATATTTTATGTACAGTATATAATATATATTTTTTGAAATTTGATACATGTACAGTATATAATATATATTTGGTGAAATTTGATATTTTATGGACAGTATATTATATATATTTGGTGAAATTTGATATTTTATGTAAAGTATATAATATATACTTGGTGTACTTTCATATTTTATGTACAGTATGTAATATATATTTTTTGAAATTTGATATTATATGTACAGTATTTAGTATATATTTGGTGAAATTTGATATTTCATCGACAGTATATAATATATATTAGGTGAAATTTCATATTATATGTACAGTATATAATATATATTTGCTGTCTTTTCATATTTTATGTATAGTATATAATGCACATTTGCTGAAATTTGATATTTTATATACAGTATATCAAATATATTTGGTGAAATTTGATATTTTATGTACAGTATATTATATATAGTTGTTGAAATTTGATATTTTATGTACAGTATATAATGTATATTTGGTGAAATTTGATATTTCATATACAGTATAAAATATATATTTGCTGTACTTTCATATTTTATATACAGTATATCATATATATTTTGTGAAATTTGATATTTTATGCACTGTATATAATACATATTTAGTGTACTTTCATGTTTTATGTACAGTATATAGTATATATTAGGTGAAATTTGATGTTTTATGTACAGTATATAATATATATTTCGTCTACATTCATATTTCATATACAGTATAAAATAAATTTGGTGTACTTTCATATTTTATGTACAGCATATAATATATATTTGGTGTACTTTCATATTTTATGTACAGTAGATAACATATATTTGGTGTACTTTCATATTTTATATACAGTACAATATATATTTGGTGAAATTTGATATTTTCTGTACAGTATATAATATATATTTGGTGAAATTTGATATTTTATGTACAGTATATAATATATTTTTGGTGTACTTTCATATTTTATGTACAGTATATAATATATATTTTTTGAAATTTGATACATGTACAGTATATAATATATATTTGGTGAAATTTGATATTTTATGGACAGTATATAATATATATTTGGTGAAATTTGATATTTTATGTAAAGTATATAATATATACTTGGTGTACTTTCATATTTTATGTACAGTATGTAATATATATTTTTTGAAATTTGATATTATATGTACAGTATTTTGTATATATTTGGTGAAATTTGATATTTCATGGACAGTATATAATATATATTAGGTGAAATTTCATATTATATGTACAGTATATAATATATATTTGCTGTCTTTTCATATTTTATGTATAGTATATAATGCACATTTGCTGAAATTTGATATTTTATATACAGTATATCAAATATATTTGGTGAAATTTGATATTTTATGTACAGTATATTATATATAGTTGTTGAAATTTGATATTTTATGTACAGTATATAATGTATATTTGGTGAAATTTGATATTTCATATACAGTATATAATATATATTTGCTGTACTTTCATATTTTATATACAGTATATCATATATAATTTGTGAAATTTGATATTTTATGCACTGTATATAATACATATTTAGTGTACTTTCATGTTTTATGTACAGTATATAGTATATATTAGGTGAAATTTGATGTTTTATATACAGTATATAATATATATTTCGTCTACTTTCATATTTCATATACAGTATAAAATAAATTTGGTGTACTTTCATATTTTATGTACAGCATATAATATATATTTGGTGTACTTTCATATTTTATGTACAGTAGATAACATATATTTGGTGTACTTTCATATTTTATATACAGTATACAATATATATTTGGTGAAATTTGATATTTTCTGTACAGTATATAATATATATTTGGTCAAATTTGATATTTTATGGACAGTATATAATATATATTTGGTGAAATTTGATATTTTATGTACAGTATATAATATATATTTGGTGAAATTTCATATTTTATGTACAGCATATAATATATATTTGGTGTACTTTCATATTTTATATACAGTATATAGTATATATTTTCTGAAATTTGATATTTTATGTACAGTATATAATATATATTTGGTGAAATTTGATATTTCATGTACGGCATTTAATATATATTTGTTGAAATTTGATATTTTATGTACAGTATATAATATATATTTGCTGTATTTTCATATTTTATGTATGGTATATAATATATATTTGGTGAAATTTGATATTTTATACACAGCATATAATATATATTTGGTGAAATTTGATATTTTATGTACAGTATATAATGTATTTCTGGTGTACTTTCATATTTTATGAACAGGATATAATATATATTTTTTGAAATTTGATATTACATGTACAGTATATAATACATATTTGGTGAAATTTGATATTTTATGGACAGTATATAATATATATTTGGTGAAATTTGATATTTTATGTACAGCATATAATATATATTTGGTGTACTTTCATCTTTTATGTACAGTATGTAATATATATTTTTTGAAATTTGATATTTTATGTACAGTATATAATATATATTTTGTGGAATTTGATATTTTATGGACAGTATATAATATATATTTGGTGAAATTTGATATTTTATGTACAGTATATAATATGTATTTGCTGTATTTTCATATTTTATTTATAGTATATAATATACATTTGGTGAAATTTGATATTTTATATACAGTATTTCAAATATATTTGGTGAAATTTGATATTTTATGTACAGTATGATATATATATTTGGTGTACTTTCATAATTTATGTACAATATATATTATATATTTGGTTAAATTTGATATTTTGTGTACAGTATTTAATATGCATTTGGTGAACTTTCATATTTTATTTACAGTATATAATATATATTTGCTGTACTTTGATATTTTATGTAGAGTATATAATATATATTTGGTGTACTTTCATATTTTATGTACAGTAGATAACATATTTTTGGGGTACTTTCATATTTTATGTACAGTCTACAATATATAATTGGTGAAATTTGATATTTTCTGTACAGTATATAATATATATTTGGTGAAATTTGATATTTTATGTACAGTATATAATATATTTTTGGTGCACTTTCATATTTTATGTACAGTATATAATATATGTTTTTTGAAATTTGATACATGTACAGTATATAATATATATTTGGTGAAATTTGATATTTTATGGACAGTATATAATATATATTTGGTGAAATTTGATATTTTATGTAAAGTATATAATATATACTTGGTGTACTTTCATATTTTATGTACAGTATGTAGTATATATTTTTTGAAATTTGATATTATATGTACAGTATTTAGTATATATTTGGTGAAATTTGATATTTCATGGACAGTATATAATATATATTAGGTGAAATTTCATATTATATGTACAGTATATAATATATATTTGCTGTCTTTTCATATTTTATGTATAGTATATAATGCACATTTGCTGAAATTTGATATTTTATATACAGTATATCAAATATATTTGGTGAAATTTGATATTTTATGTACAGTATATTATATATAGTTGTTGAAATTTGATATTTGATGTACAGTATATAATGTATATTTGGTGAAATTTGATATTTCATATACAGTATATAATATATATTTGCTGTACTTTCATATTTTATATACAGTATATCATATATATTTTGTGAAATTTGATATTTTATGCACTGTATATAATACATATTTAGTGTACTTTCATGTTTTATGTACAGTATATAGTATATATTAGGTGAAATTTGATGTTTTATATACAGTATATAATATATATTTCGTCTACTTTCATATTTCATATACAGTATAAAATAAATTTGGTGTACTTTCATATTTTATGTACAGCATATAATATATATTTGGTGTACTTTCATATTTTATGTACAGTAGATAACATATATTTGGTGTACTTTCATATTTTATATACAGTATACAATATATATTTGGTGAAATTTGATATTTTCTGTACAGTATATAATATATATTTGGTCAAATTTGATATTTTATGGACAGTATATAATATATATTTGGTGAAATTTGATATTTTATGTACAGTATATAATATATATTTGGTGAAATTTCATATTTTATGTACAGCATATAATATATATTTGGTGTACTTTCATATTTTATATACAGTATATAGTATATATTTTCTGAAATTTGATATTTTATGTACAGTATATAATATATATTTGGTGAAATTTGATATTTCATGTACGGCATTTAATATATATTTGTTGAAATTTGATATTTTATGTACAGTATATAATATATATTTGCTGTATTTTCATATTTTATGTATGGTATAAAATATATATTTGGTGAAATTTGATATTTTATACACAGCATATAATATATATTTGGTGAAATTTGATATTTTATGTACAGTATATAATGTATTTCTGGTGTACTTTCATATTTTATGAACAGGATATAATATATATTTTTTGAAATTTGATATTACATGTACAGTATATAATACATATTTGGTGAAATTTGATATTTTATGGACAGTATATAATATATATTTGGTGAAATTTGATATTTTATGTACAGCATATAATATATATTTGGTGTACTTTCATCTTTTATGTACAGTATGTAATATATATTTTTTGAAATTTGACATTTTATGTAAAGTATATAATATATATTTTGTGGAATTTGATATTTTATGGACAGTATATAATGTATATTTGGTGAAATTTGATATTTTATGTACAGTATATAATATGTATTTGCTGTATTTTCATATTTTATTTATAGTATATAATATACATTTGGTGAAATTTGATATTTTATATACAGTATTTCAAATATATTTGGTGAAATTTGATATTTTATGTACAGTATGATATATATATTTGGTGTACTTTCATAATTTATGTACAATATATATTATATATTTGGTTAAATTTGATATTTTGTGTACAGTATATAATATGCATTTGGTGAACTTTCATATTTTATTTACAGTATATAATATATATTTGCTGTACTTTGATATTTTATGTAGAGTATATAATATAAATTTGGTGTACTTTCATATTTTATGTACAGTAGATAACATATTTTTGGGGTACTTTCATATTTTATGTACAGTATACAATATATATTTGGTGATATCTGATATTTTCTGTACAGTATATAATATATATTTGGTGAAATTTGATATTTTATGTACAGTATATAATATATTTTTGGTGTACTTTCATATTTTATGTACGGTATATAATATATATTTTTTGAAATTTGATACATGTACAGTATATAATATATATTTGGTGAAATTTGATATTTTATGGACAGTATATAATATATATTTGGTGAAATTTGATATGTTATGTAAAGTATATAATATATACTTGGTGTACTTTCATATTTTATGCACAGTATGTAATATATATTTTTTGAAATTTGATATTATATGTACAGTATTTAGTATATATTTGGTGAAATTTGATATTTCATGGACAGTATATAATATATATTAGGTGAAATTTCATATTATATGTACAGTATATAATATATATTTGCTGTCTTTTCATATTTTATGTATAGTATATAATGCACATTTGCTGAAATTTGATATTTTATATACAGTATATCAAATATATTTGGTGAAATTTGATATTTTATGTACAGTATATTATATATAGTTGTTGAAATTTGATATTTTATGTACAGTATATAATGTATATTTGGTGAAATTTGATATTTCATATACAGTATATAATATATATTTGCTGTACTTTCATATTTTATATACAGTATATCATATATATTTTGTGAAATTTGATATTTTATGCACTGTATATAATACATATTTAGTGTACTTTCATGTTTTATGTACAGTATATAGTATATATTAGGTGAAATTTGATGTTTTATATACAGTATATAATATATATTTCGTCTACTTTCATATTTCATATACAGTATAAAATAAATTTGGTGTACTTTCATATTTTATGTACAGCATAGAATATATATTTGGTGTACTTTCATATTTTATGTACAGTAGATAACATATATTTGGTGTACTTTCATATTTTATATACAGTATACAATATATATTTGGTGAAATTTGATATTTTCTGTACAGTATATAATATATATTTGGTCAAATTTGATATTTTATGGACAGTATATAATACATATTTGGTGAAATTTGATATTTTATGTACAGTATATAATATATATTTCGTCTACTTTCATATTTCATATACAGTATAAAATAAATTTGGTGTACTTTCATATTTTATGTACAGCATATAATATATATTTGGTGTACTTTCATATTTTATGTACAGTAGATAACATATATTTGGTGTACTTTCATATTTTATATACAGTATACAATATATATTTGGTGAAATTTGATATTTTCTGTACAGTATATAATATATATTTGGTCAAATTTGATATTTTATGGACAGTATATAATATATATTTGGTGAAATTTGATATTTTATGTACAGTATATAATATATATTTGGTGAAATTTCATATTTTATGTACAGCATATAATATATATTTGGTGTACTTTCATATTTTATATACAGTATATAGTATATATTTTCTGAAATTTGATATTTTATGTACAGTATATAATATATATTTGGTGAAATTTGATATTTCTTGTACGGCATTTAATATATATTTGTTGAAATTTGATATTTTATGTACAGTATATAATATATATTTGCTGTATTTTCATATTTTATGTATGGTATAAAATATATATTTGGTGAAATTTGATATTTTATACACAGCATATAATATATATTTGGTGAAATTTGATATTTTATGTACAGTATATAATGTATTTCTGGTGTACTTTCATATTTTATGAACAGGATATAATATATATTTTTTGAAATTTGATATTACATGTACAGTATATAATACATATTTGGTGAAATTTGATATTTTATGGACAGTATATAATATATATTTGGTGAAATTTGATATTTTATGTACAGCATATAATATATATTTGGTGTACTTTCATCTTTTATGTACAGTATGTAATATATATTTTTTGAAATTTGATATTTTATGTACAGTATATAATATATATTTTGTGGAATTTGATATTTTATGGACAGTATATAATATATATTTGGTGAAATTTGATATTTTATGTACAGTATATAATATGTATTTGCTGTATTTTCATATTTTATTTATAGTATATAATATACATTTGGTGAAATTTGATATTTTATATACAGTATTTCAAATATATTTGGTGAAATTTGATATTTTATGTACAGTATGATATATATATTTGGTGTACTTTCATAATTTATGTACAATATATATTATATATTTGGTTAAATTTGATATTTTGTGTACAGTATATAATATGCATTTGGTGAACTTTCATATTTTATTTACAGTATATAATATATATTTGCTGTACTTTGATATTTTATGTAGAGTATATAATATATATTTGGTGTACTTTCATATTTTATGTACAGTAGATAACATATTTTTGGGGTACTTTCATATTTTATGTACAGTATACAATATATATTTGGTGAAATTTGATATTTTCTGTACAGTATATAATATATATTTGGTGAAATTTGATATTTTATGTACAGTATATAATATATTTTTGGTGTACTTTCATATTTTATGTACAGTATATAATATATATTTTTTGAAATTTGATACATGTACAGTATATAATATATATTTGGTGAAATTTGATATTTTATGGACAGTATATAATATATATTTGGTGAAATTTGATATTTTATGTAAAGTATATAATATATACTTGGTGTACTTTCATATTTTATGTACAGTATGTAATATATATTTTTTGAAATTTGATATTATATGTACAGTATTTTGTATATATTTGGTGAAATTTGATATTTCATGGACAGTATATAATATATATTAGGTGAAATTTCATATTATATGTACAGTATATAATATATATTTGCTGTCTTTTCATATTTTATGTATAGTATATAATGCACATTTGCTGAAATTTGATATTTTATATACAGTATATCAAATATATTTGGTGAAATTTGATATTTTATGTACAGTATATTATATATAGTTGTTGAAATTTGATATTTTATGTACAGTATATAATGTATATTTGGTGAAATTTGATATTTCATATACAGTATATAATATATATTTGCTGTACTTTCATATTTTATATACAGTATATCATATATATTTTGTGAAATTTGATATTTTATGCACTGTATATAATACATATTTAGTGTACTTTCATGTTTTATGTACAGTATATAGTATATATTAGGTGAAATTTGATGTTTTATATACAGTATATAATATATATTTCGTCTACTTTCATATTTCATATACAGTATAAAATAAATTTGGTGTACTTTCATATTTTATGTACAGCATAGAATATATATTTGGTGTACTTTCATATTTTATGTACAGTAGATAACATATATTTGGTGTACTTTCATATTTTATATACAGTATACAATATATATTTGGTGAAATTTGATATTTTCTGTACAGTATATAATATATATTTGGTCAAATTTGATATTTTATGGACAGTATATAATACATATTTGGTGAAATTTGATATTTTATGTACAGTATATAATATATATTTCGTCTACTTTCATATTTCATATACAGTATAAAATAAATTTGGTGTACTTTCATATTTTATGTACAGCATATAATATATATTTGGTGTACTTTCATATTTTATGTACAGTAGATAACATATATTTGGTGTACTTTCATATTTTATATACAGTATACAATATATATTTGGTGAAATTTGATATTTTCTGTACAGTATATAATATATATTTGGTCAAATTTGATATTTTATGGACAGTATATAATATATATTTGGTGAAATTTGATATTTTATGTACAGTATATAATATATATTTGGTGAAATTTCATATTTTATGTACAGCATATAATATATATTTGGTGTACTTTCATATTTTATATACAGTATATAGTATATATTTTCTGAAATTTGATATTTTATGTACAGTATATAATATATATTTGGTGAAATTTGATATTTCATGTACGGCATTTAATATATATTTGTTGAAATTTGATATTTTATGTACAGTATATAATATATATTTGCTGTATTTTCATATTTTATGTATGGTATAAAATATATATTTGGTGAAATTTGATATTTTATACACAGCATATAATATATATTTGGTGAAATTTGATATTTTATGTACAGTATATAATGTATTTCTGGTGTACTTTCATATTTTATGAACAGGATATAATATATATTTTTTGAAATTTGATATTACATGTACAGTATATAATACATATTTGGTGAAATTTGATATTTTATGGACAGTATATAATATATATTTGGTGAAATTTGATATTTTATGTACAGCATATAATATATATTTGGTGTACTTTCATCTTTTATGTACAGTATGTAATATATATTTTTTGAAATTTGATATTTTATGTACAGTATATAATATATATTTTGTGGAATTTGATATTTTATGGACAGTATATAATATATATTTGGTGAAATTTGATATTTTATGTACAGTATATAATATGTATTTGCTGTATTTTCATATTTTATTTATAGTATATAATATACATTTGGTGAAATTTGATATTTTATATACAGTATTTCAAATATATTTGGTGAAATTTGATATTTTATGTACAGTATGATATATATATTTGGTGTTCTTTCATAATTTATGTACAATATATATTATATATTTGGTTAAATTTGATATTTTGTGTACAGTATATAATATGCATTTGGTGAACTTTCATATTTTATTTACAGTATATAATATATATTTGCTGTACTTTGATATTTTATGTAGAGTATATAATATATATTTGGTGTACTTTCATATTTTATGTACAGTAGATAACATATTTTTGGGGTACTTTCATATTTTATGTACAGTATACAATATATATTTGGTGAAATTTGATATTTTCTGTACAGTATATAATATATATTTGGTGAAATTTGATATTTTATGTACAGTATATAATATATTTTTGGTGTACTTTCATATTTTATGTACAGTATATAATATATATTTTTTGAAATTTGATACATGTACAGTATATAATATATATTTGGTGAAATTTGATATTTTATGGACAGTATATAATATATATTTGGTGAAATTTGATATTTTATGTAAAGTATATAATATATACTTGGTGTACTTTCATATTTTATGTACAGTATGTAATATATATTTTTTGAAATTTGATATTATATGTACAGTATTTTGTATATATTTGGTGAAATTTGATATTTCATGGACAGTATATAATATATATTAGGTGAAATTTCATATTATATGTACAGTATATAATATATATTTGCTGTCTTTTCATATTTTATGTATAGTATATAATGCACATTTGCTGAAATTTGATATTTTATATACAGTATATCAAATATATTTGGTGAAATTTGATATTTTATGTACAGTATATTATATATAGTTGTTGAAATTTGATATTTGATGTACAGTATATAATGTATATTTGGTGAAATTTGATATTTCATATACAGTATATAATATATATTTGCTGTACTTTCATATTTTATATACAGTATATCATATATATTTTGTGAAATTTGATATTTTATGCACTGTATATAATACATATTTAGTGTACTTTCATGTTTTATGTACAGTATATACTATATATTAGGTGAAATTTGATGTTTTATATACAGTATATAATATATATTTCGTCTACTTTCATATTTCATATACAGTATAAAATAAATTTGGTGTACTTTCATATTTTATGTACAGCATATAATATATATTTGGTGTACTTTCATATTTTATGTACAGTAGATAACATATATTTGGTGTACTTTCATATTTTATATACAGTATACAATATATATTTGGTGAAATTTGATATTTTCTGTACAGTATATAATATATATTTGGTCAAATTTGATATTTTATGGACAGTATATAATATATATTTGGTGAAATTTGATATTTTATGTACAGTATATAATATATATTTGGTGAAATTTCATATTTTATGTACAGCATATAATATATATTTGGTGTACTTTCATATTTTATATACAGTATATAGTATATATTTTCTGAAATTTGATATTTTATGTACAGTATAAAATATATATTTGGTGAAATTTGATATTTCATGTACGGCATTTAATATATATTTGTTGAAATTTGATATTTTATGTACAGTATATAATATATATTTGCTGTATTTTCATATTTTATGTATGGTATAAAATATATATTTGGTGAAATTTGATATTTTATACACAGCATATAATATATATTTGGTGAAATTTGATATTTTATGTACAGTATATAATGTATTTCTGGTGTACTTTCATATTTTATGAACAGGATATAATATATATTTTTTGAAATTTGATATTACATGTACAGTATATAATACATATTTGGTGAAATTTGATATTTTATGGACAGTATATAATATATATTTGGTGAAATTTGATATTTTATGTACAGCATATAATATATATTTGGTGTACTTTCATCTTTTATGTACAGTATGTAATATATATTTTTTGAAATTTGATATTTTATGTACAGTATATAATATATATTTTGTGGAATTTGATATTTTATGGACAGTATATAATATATATTTGGTGAAATTTGATATTTTATGTACAGTATATAATATGTATTTGCTGTATTTTCATATTTTATTTATAGTATATAATATACATTTGGTGAAATTTGATATTTTATATACAGTATTTCAAATATATTTGGTGAAATTTGATATTTTATGTACAGTATGATATATATATTTGGTGTACTTTCATAATTTATGTACAATATATATTATATATTTGGTTAAATTTGATATTTTGTGTACAGTATATAATATGCATTTGGTGAACTTTCATATTTTATTTACAGTATATAATATATATTTGCTGTACTTTGATATTTTATGTAGAGTATATAATATATATTTGGTGTACTTTCATATTTTATGTACAGTAGATAACATATTTTTGGGGTACTTTCATATTTTATGTACAGTATACAATATATATTTGGTGAAATTTGATATTTTCTGTACAGTATATAATATATATTTGGTGAAATTTGATATTTTATGTACAGTATATAATATATTTTTGGTGTACTTTCATATTTTATGTACAGTATATAATATATATTTTTTGAAATTTGATACATGTACAGTATATAATATATATTTGGTGAAATTTGATATTTTATGGACAGTATATAATATATATTTGGTGAAATTTGATATTTTATGTAAAGTATATAATATATACTTGGTGTACTTTCATATTTTATGTACAGTATGTAATATATATTTTTTGAAATTTGATATTATATGTACAGTATTTTGTATATATTTGGTGAAATTTGATATTTCATGGACAGTATATAATATATATTAGGTGAAATTTCATATTATATGTACAGTATATAATATATATTTGCTGTCTTTTCATATTTTATGTATAGTATATAATGCACATTTGCTGAAATTTGATATTTTATATACAGTATATCAAATATATTTGGTGAAATTTGATATTTTATGTACAGTATATTATATATAGTTGTTGAAATTTGATATTTGATGTACAGTATATAATGTATATTTGGTGAAATTTGATATTTCATATACAGTATATAATATATATTTGCTGTACTTTCATATTTTATATACAGTATATCATATATATTTTGTGAAATTTGATATTTTATGCACTGTATATAATACATATTTAGTGTACTTTCATGTTTTATGTACAGTATATACTATATATTAGGTGAAATTTGATGTTTTATATACAGTATATAATATATATTTCGTCTACTTTCATATTTCATATACAGTATAAAATAAATTTGGTGTACTTTCATATTTTATGTACAGCATAGAATATATATTTGGTGTACTTTCATATTTTATGTACAGTAGATAACATATATTTGGTGTACTTTCATATTTTATATACAGTATACAATATATATTTGGTGAAATTTGATATTTTCTGTACAGTATATAATATATATTTGGTGAAATTTGATATTTTATGTACAGTATATAATATATTTTTGGTGTACTTTCATATTTTATGTACAGTATATAATATATATTTTTTGAAATTTGATACATGTACAGTATATAATATATATTTGGTGAAATTTGATATTTTATGGACAGTATATAATATATATTTGGTGAAATTTGATATTTTATGTAAAGTATATAATATATACTTGGTGTACTTTCATATTTTATGTACAGTATGTAATATATATTTTTTGAAATTTGATATTATATGTACAGTATTTAATATATATTTGGTGAAATTTGATATTTCATGGACAGTATATAATATATATTAGGTGAAATTTCATATTATATGTACAGTATATAATATATATTTGCTGTCTTTTCATATTTTATGTATAGTATATAATGCACAGTTGCTGAAATTTGATATTTTATATACAGTATATCAAATATATTTGGTGAAATTTGATATTTTATGTACAATATATTATATATAGTTGTTGAAATTTGATATTTTATGTACAGTATATAATGTATATTTGGTGAAATTTGATATTTCATATACAGTATATAATATATATTTGCTGTACTTTCATATTTTATATACAGTATATCATATATATTTTGTGAAATTTGATATTTTATGCACTGTATATAATACATATTTAGTGTACTTTCATATTTTATGTACAGTATATAGTATATATTAGGTGAAATTTGATGTTTTATATACAGTATATAATATATATTTCGTCTACTTTCATATTTCATATACAGTATAAAATAAATTTGGTGTACTTTCATATTTTATTTACAGTAGATAACATATATTTGGTGTACTTTCATATTTTATATACAGTATACAATATATATTTGGTGAAATTTGATATTTTCTGTACAGTATATAATATATATTTGGTCAAATTTGATATTTTATGGACAGTATATAATATATATTTGGTGAAATTTGATATTTTATGGACAGTATATAATATATATTTGGTGAAATTTCATATTTTATGTACAGCATATAATATATATTTGGTGTACTTTCATATTTTATATACAGTATATAGTGTATATTTTCTGAAATTTGATATTTTATGTACAGTATATAATATATATTTGGTGAAATTTGATATTTCATGTACGGCATTTAATATATATTTGTTGAAATTTGATATTTTATGTACAGTATATAATATATATTTGCTGTATTTTCATATTTTATGTATGGTATATAATATATATTTGGTGAAATTTGATATTTTATACACAGCATATAATATATATTTGGTGAAATTTGATATTTTATGTACAGTATATAATGTATTTCTGGTGTACTTTCATATTTTATGAACAGGATATAATATATATTTTTTGAAATTTGATATTACATGTACAGTATATAATACATATTTGGTGAAATTTGATATTTTATGGACAGTATATAATATATATTTGGTGAAATTTGATATTTTATGTACAGCATATAATATATATTTGGTGTACTTTCATCTTTTATGTACAGTATGTAATATATATTTTTTGAAATTTGATATTTTATGTACAGTATATAATATATATTTTGTGGAATTTGATATTTTATGGACAGTATATAATATATATTTGGTGAAATTTGATATTTTATGTACAGTATATAATATGTATTTGCTGTATTTTCATATTTTATTTATAGTATATAATATACATTTGGTGAAATTTGATATTTTATATACAGTATTTCAAATATATTTGGTGAAATTTGATATTTTATGTACAGTATGATATATATATTTGGTGTACTTTCATAATTTATGTACAATATATATTATATATTTGGTTAAATTTGATATTTTGTGTACAGTATATAATATGCATTTGGTGAACTTTCATATTTTATTTACAGTATATAATATATATTTGCTGTACTTTGATATTTTATGTAGAGTATATAATATATATTTGGTGTACTTTCATATTTTATGTACAGTAGATAACATATTTTTGGGGTACTTTCATATTTTATGGACAGTATACAATATATATTTGGTGAAATTTGATATTTTCTGTACAGTATATAATATATATTAGGTGAAATTTGATATTTTATGTACAGTATATAATATATTTTTGGTGTACTTTCATATTTTATGTACAGTATATAATATATATTTTTTGAAATTTGATACATGTACAGTATATAATATATATTTGGTGAAATTTGATATTTTATGGACAGTATATAATATATATTTGGTGAAATTTGATATTTTATGTAAAGTATATAATATATACTTGGTGTACTTTCATATTTTATGTACAGTATGTAATATATATTTTTTGAAATTTGATATTATATGTACAGTATTTAGTATATATTTGGTGAAATTTGATATTTCATCGACAGTATATAATATATATTAGGTGAAATTTCATATTATATGTACAGTATATAATATATATTTGCTGTCTTTTCATATTTTATGTATAGTATATAATGCACATTTGCTGAAATTTGATATTTTATATACAGTATATCAAATATATTTGGTGAAATTTGATATTTTATGTACAGTATATTATATATAGTTGTTGAAATTTGATATTTTATGTACAGTATATAATGTATATTTGGTGAAATTTGATATTTCATATACAGTATAAAATATATATTTGCTGTACTTTCATATTTTATATACAGTATATCATATATATTTTGTGAAATTTGATATTTTATGCACTGTATATAATACATATTTAGTGTACTTTCATGTTTTATGTACAGTATATAGTATATATTAGGTGAAATTTGATGTTTTATGTACAGTATATAATATATATTTCGTCTACATTCATATTTCATATACAGTATAAAATAAATTTGGTGTACTTTCATATTTTATGTACAGCATATAATATATATTTGGTGTACTTTCATATTTTATGTACAGTAGATAACATATATTTGGTGTACTTTCATATTTTATATACAGTATACAATATATATTTGGTGAAATTTCATATTTTCTGTACAGTATATAATATATATTTGGTGAAATTTGATATTTTATGTACAGTATATAATATATTTTTGGTGTACTTTCATATTTTATGTACAGTATATAATATATATTTTTTGAAATTTGATACATGTACAGTATATAATATATATTTGGTGAAATTTGATATTTTATGGACAGTATATAATATATATTTGGTGAAATTTGATATTTTATGTAAAGTATATAATATATACTTGGTGTACTTTCATATTTTATGTACAGTATGTAATATATATTTTTTGAAATTTGATATTATATGTACAGTATTTAGTATATATTTGGTGAAATTTGATATTTCATGGACAGTATATAATATATATTAGGTGAAATTTCATATTATATGTACAGTATATAATATATATTTGCTGTCTTTTCATATTTTATGTATAGTATATAATGCACATTTGCTGAAATTTGATATTTTATATACAGTATATCAAATATATTTGGTGAAATTTGATATTTTATGTACAGTATATTATATATAGTTGTTGAAATTTGATATTTTATGTACAGTATATAATGTATATTTGGTGAAATTTGATATTTCATATACAGTATATAATATATATTTGCTGTACTTTCATATTTTATATACAGTATATCATATATATTTTGTGAAATTTGATATTTTATGCACTGTATATAATACATATTTAGTGTACTTTCATGTTTTATGTACAGTATATAGTATATATTAGGTGAAATTTGATGTTTTATATACAGTATATAATATATATTTCGTCTACTTTCATATTTCATATACAGTATAAAATAAATTTGGTGTACTTTCATATTTTATGTACAGCATATAATATATATTTGGTGTACTTTCATATTTTATGTACAGTAGATAACATATATTTGGTGTACTTTCATATTTTATATACAGTATACAATATATATTTGGTGAAATTTGATATTTTCTGTACAGTATATAATATATATTTGGTCAAATTTGATATTTTATGGACAGTATATAATATATATTTGGTGAAATTTGATATTTTATGTACAGTATATAATATATATTTGGTGAAATTTCATATTTTATGTACAGCATATAATATATATTTGGTGTACTTTCATATTTTATATACAGTATATAGTATATATTTTCTGAAATTTGATATTTTATGTACAGTATATAATATATATTTGGTGAAATTTGATATTTCATGTACGGCATTTAATATATATTTGTTGAAATTTGATATTTTATGTACAGTATATAATATATATTTGCTGTATTTTCATATTTTATGTATGGTATATAATATATATTTGGTGAAATTTGATATTTTATACACAGCATATAATATATATTTGGTGAAATTTGATATTTTATGTACAGTATATAATGTATTTCTGGTGTACTTTCATATTTTATGAACAGGATATAATATATATTTTTTGAAATTTGATATTACATGTACAGTATATAATACATATTTGGTGTAATTTGATATTTTATGGACAGTATATAATATATATTTGGTGAAATTTGATATTTTATGTACAGCATATAATATATATTTGGTGTACTTTCATCTTTTATGTACAGTATGTAATATATATTTTTTGAAATTTGATATTTTATGTACAGTATATAATATATATTTTGTGGAATTTGATATTTTATGGACAGTATATAATATATATTTGGTGAAATTTGATATTTTATGTACAGTATATAATATGTATTTGCTGTATTTTCATATTTTATTTATAGTATATAATATACATTTGGTGAAATTTGATATTTTATATACAGTTTTTCAAATATATTTGGTGAAATTTGATATTTTATGTACAGTATGATATATATATTTGGTGTACTTTCATAATTTATGTACAATATATATTATATATTTGGTTAAATTTGATATTTTGTGTACAGTATTTAATATGCATTTGGTGAACTTTCATATTTTATTTACAGTATATAATATATATTTGCTGTACTTTGATATTTTATGTAGAGTATATAATATATATTTGGTGTACTTTCATATTTTATGTACAGTAGATAACATATTTTTGGGGTACTTTCATATTTTATGTACAGTCTACAATATATAATTGGTGAAATTTGATATTTTCTGTACAGTATATAATATATATTTGGTGAAATTTGATATTTTATGTACAGTATATAATATATTTTTGGTGTACTTTCATATTTTATGTACAGTATATAATATATATTTTTTGAAATTTGATACATGTACAGTATATAATATATATTTGGTGAAATTTGATATTTTATGGACAGTATATAATATATATTTGGTGAAATTTGATATTTTATGTAAAGTATATAATATATACTTGGTGTACTTTCATATTTTATGTACAGTATGTAGTATATATTTTTTGAAATTTGATATTATATGTACAGTATTTAGTATATATTTGGTGAAATTTGATATTTCATGGACAGTATATAATATATATTAGGTGAAATTTCATATTATATGTACAGTATATAATATATATTTGCTGTCTTTTCATATTTTATGTATAGTATATAATGTACATTTGCTGAAATTTGATATTTTATATACAGTATATCAAATATATTTGGTGAAATTTGATATTTTATGTACAGTATATTATATATAGTTGTTGAAATTTGATATTTGATGTACAGTATATAATGTATATTTGGTGAAATTTGATATTTCATATACAGTATATAATATATATTTGCTGTACTTTCATATTTTATATACAGTATATCATATATATTTTGTGAAATTTGATATTTTATGCACTGTATATAATACATATTTAGTGTACTTTCATGTTTTATGTACAGTATATACTATATATTAGGTGAAATTTGATGTTTTATATACAGTATATAATATATATTTCGTCTACTTTCATATTTCATATACAGTATAAAATAAATTTGGTGTACTTTCATATTTTATGTACAGCATAGAATATATATTTGGTGTACTTTCATATTTTATGTACAGTAGATAACATATATTTGGTGTACTTTCATATTTTATATACAGTATACAATATATATTTGGTGAAATTTGATATTTTCTGTACAGTATATAATATATATTTGGTGAAATTTGATATTTTATGTACAGTATATAATATATTTTTGGTGTACTTTCATATTTTATGTACAGTATATAATATATATTTTTTGAAATTTGATACATGTACAGTATATAATATATATTTGGTGAAATTTGAAATTTTATGGACAGTATATAATATATATTTGGTGAAATTTGATATTTTATGTAAAGTATATAATATATACTTGGAGTACTTTCATATTTTATGTACAGTATGTAATATATATTTTTTGAAATTTGATATTATATGTACAGTATTTAGTATATATTTGGTGAAATTTGATATATCATGGACAGTATATAATATATATTAGGTGAAATTTCATATTATATGTACAGTATATAATATATATTTGCTGTCTTTTCATATTTTATGTATAGTATATAATGCACATTTGCTGAAATTTGATATTTTATATACAGTATATCAAATATATTTGGTGAAATTTGATATTTTATGTACAGTATATTATATATAGTTGTTGAAATTTGATATTTTATGTACAGTATATAATGTATATTTGGTGAAATTTGATATTTCATATACAGTATATAATATATATTTGCTGTACTTTCATATTTTATATACAGTATATCATATATATTTTGTGAAATTTGATATTTTATGCACTGTATATAATACATATTTAGTGTACTTTCATGTTTTATGTACAGTATATAGTATATATTAGGTGAAATTTGATGTTTTATATACAGTATATAATATATATTTCGTCTACTTTCATATTTCATATACAGTATAAAATAAATTTGGTGTACTTTCATATTTTATGTACAGCATATAATATATATTTGGTGTACTTTCATATTTTATGTACAGTAGATAACATATATTTGGTGTACTTTCATATTTTATATACAGTATACAATATATATTTGGTGAAATTTGATATTTTATGTACAGTATATAATATATATTTGGTCAAATTTGATATTTTATGGACAGTATATAATATATATTTGGTGAAATTTGATATTTTATGTACAGTATATAATATATATTTGGTGAAATTTCATATTTTATGTACAGCATATAATATATATTTGGTGTACTTTCATATTTTATATACAGTATATAGTATATATTTTCTGAAATTTGATATTTTATGTACAGTATATAATATATATTTGGTGAAATTTGATATTTCATGTACGGCATTTAATATATATTTGTTGAAATTTGATATTTTATGTACAGTATATAATATATATTTGCTGTATTTTCATATTTTATGTATGGTATATAATATATATTTGGTGAAATTTGATATTTTATACACAGCATATAATATATATTTGGTGAAATTTGATATTTTATGTACAGTATATAATGTATTTCTGGTGTACTTTCATATTTTATGAACAGGATATAATATATATTTTTTGAAATTTGATATTACATGTACAGTATATAATACATATTTGGTGAAATTTGATATTTTATGGACAGTATATAATATATATTTGGTGAAATTTGATATTTTATGTACAGCATATAATATATATTTGGTGTACTTTCATCTTTTATGTACAGTATGTAATATATATTTTTTGAAATTTGACATTTTATGTAAAGTATATAATATATATTTTGTGGAATTTGATATTTTATGGACAGTATATAATGTATATTTGGTGAAATTTGATATTTTATGTACAGTATATAATATGTATTTGCTGTATTTTCATATTTTATTTATAGTATATAATATACATTTGGTGAAATTTGATATTTTATATACAGTATTTCAAATATATTTGGTGAAATTTGATATTTTATGTACAGTATGATATATATATTTGGTGTACTTTCATAATTTATGTACAATATATATTATATATTTGGTTAAATTTGATATTTTGTGTACAGTATATAATATGCATTTGGTGAACTTTCATATTTTATTTACTGTATATAATATATATTTGCTGTACTTTGATATTTTATGTAGAGTATATAATATAAATTTGGTGTACTTTCATATTTTATGTACAGTAGATAACATATTTTTGGGGTACTTTCATATTTTATGTACAGTATACAATATATATTTGGTGATATCTGATATTTTCTGTACAGTATATAATATATATTTGGTGAAATTTGATATTTTATGTACAGTATATAATATATTTTTGGTGTACTTTCATATTTTATGTACGGTATATAATATATATTTTTTGAAATTTGATACATGTACAGTATATAATATATATTTGGTGAAATTTGATATTTTATGGACAGTATATAATATATATTTTGTGAAATTTGATATGTTATGTAAAGTATATAATATATACTTGGTGTACTTTCATATTTTATGCACAGTATGTAATATATATTTTTTGAAATTTGATATTATATGTACAGTATTTAGTATATATTTGGTGAAATTTGATATTTCATGGACAGTATATAATATATATTAGGTGAAATTTCATATTATATGTACAGTATATAATATATATTTGCTGTCTTTTCATATTTTATGTATAGTATATAATGCACATTTGCTGAAATTTGATATTTTATATACAGTATATCAAATATATTTGGTGAAATTTGATATTTTATGTACAGTATATTATATATAGTTGTTGAAATTTGATATTTTATGTACAGTATATAATGTATATTTGGTGAAATTTGATATTTCATATACAGTATATAATATATATTTGCTGTACTTTCATATTTTATATACAGTATATCATATATATTTTGTGAAATTTGATATTTTATGCACTGTATATAATACATATTTAGTGTACTTTCATGTTTTATGTACAGTATATAGTATATATTAGGTGAAATTTGATGTTTTATATACAGTATATAATATATATTTCGTCTACTTTCATATTTCATATACAGTATAAAATAAATTTGGTGTACTTTCATATTTTATGTACAGCATATAATATATATTTGGTGTACTTTCATATTTTATGTACAGTAGATAACATATATTTGGTGTACTTTCATATTTTATATACAGTATACAATATATATTTGGTGAAATTTGATATTTTCTGTACAGTATATAATATATATTTGGTCAAATTTGATATTTTATGGACAGTATATAATATATATTTGGTGAAATTTGATATTTTATGTACAGTATATAATATATATTTGGTGAAATTTCATATTTTATGTACAGCATATAATATATATTTGGTGTACTTTCATATTTTATATACAGTATATAGTATATATTTTCTGAAATTTGATATTTTATGTACAGTATATAATATATATTTGGTGAAATTTGATATTTCATGTACGGCATTTAATATATATTTGTTGAAATTTGATATTTTATGTACAGTATATAATATATATTTGCTGTATTTTCATATTTTATGTATGGTATAAAATATATATTTGGTGAAATTTGATATTTTATACACAGCATATAATATATATTTGGTGAAATTTGATATTTTATGTACAGTATATAATGTATTTCTGGTGTACTTTCATATTTTATGAACAGGATATAATATATATTTTTTGAAATTTGATATTACATGTACAGTATATAATACATATTTGGTGAAATTTGATATTTTATGGACAGTATATAATATATATTTGGTGAAATTTGATATTTTATGTACAGCATATAATATATATTTGGTGTACTTTCATCTTTTATGTACAGTATGTAATATATATTTTTTGAAATTTGATATTTTATGTACAGTATATAATATATATTTTGTGGAATTTGATATTTTATGGACAGTATATAATATATATTTGGTGAAATTTGATATTTTATGTACAGTATATAATATGTATTTGCTGTATTTTCATATTTTATTTATAGTATATAATATACATTTGGTGAAATTTGATATTTTATATACAGTATTTCAAATATATTTGGTGAAATTTGATATTTTATGTACAGTATGATATATATATTTGGTGTACTTTCATAATTTATGTACAATATATATTATATATTTGGTTAAATTTGATATTTTGTGTACAGTATATAATATGCATTTGGTGAACTTTCATATTTTATTTACAGTATATAATATATATTTGCTGTACTTTGATATTTTACGTAGAGTATATAATATATATTTGGTGTACTTTCATATTTTATGTACAGTAGATAACATATTTTTGGGGTACTTTCATATTTTATGTACAGTATACAATATATATTTGGTGAAATTTGATATTTTCTGTACAGTATATAATATATATTTGGTGAAATTTGATATTTTATGTACAGTATATAATATATTTTTGGTGTACTTTCATATTTTATGTACAGTATATAATATATATTTTTTGAAATTTGATACATGTACAGTATATAATATATATTTGGTGAAATTTGATATTTTATGGACAGTATATAATATATATTTGGTGAAATTTGATATTTTATGTAAAGTATATAATATATACTTGGTGTACTTTCATATTTTATGTACAGTATGTAATATATATTTTTTGAAATTTGATATTATATGTACAGTATTTTGTATATATTTGGTGAAATTTGATATTTCATGGACAGTATATAATATATATTAGGTGAAATTTCATATTATATGTACAGTATATAATATATATTTGCTGTCTTTTCATATTTTATGTATAGTATATAATGCACATTTGCTGAAATTTGATATTTTATATACAGTATATCAAATATATTTGGTGAAATTTGATATTTTATGTACAGTATATTATATATAGTTGTTGAAATTTGATATTTGATGTACAGTATATAATGTATATTTGGTGAAATTTGATATTTCATATACAGTATATAATATATATTTGCTGTACTTTCATATTTTATATACAGTATATCATATATATTTTGTGAAATTTGATATTTTATGCACTGTATATAATACATATTTAGTGTACTTTCATGTTTTATGTACAGTATATACTATATATTAGGTGAAATTTGATGTTTTATATACAGTATATAATATATATTTCGTCTACTTTCATATTTCATATACAGTATAAAATAAATTTGGTGTACTTTCATATTTTATGTACAGCATAGAATATATATTTGGTGTACTTTCATATTTTATGTACAGTAGATAACATATATTTGGTGTACTTTCATATTTTATATACAGTATACAATATATATTTGGTGAAATTTGATATTTTCTGTACAGTATATAATATATATTTGGTGAAATTTGATATTTTATGTACAGTATATAATATATTTTTGGTGTACTTTCATATTTTATGTACAGTATATAATATATATTTTTTGAAATTTGATACATGTACAGTATATAATATATATTTGGTGAAATTTGATATTTTATGGACAGTATATAATATATATTTGGTGAAATTTGATATTTTATGTAAAGTATATAATATATACTTGGTGTACTTTCATATTTTATGTACAGTATGTAATATATATTTTTTGAAATTTGATATTATATGTACAGTATTTAATATATATTTGGTGAAATTTGATATTTCATGGACAGTATATAATATATATTAGGTGAAATTTCATATTATATGTACAGTATATAATATATATTTGCTGTCTTTTCATATTTTATGTATAGTATATAATGCACATTTGCTGAAATTTGATATTTTATATACAGTATATCAAATATATTTGGTGAAATTTGATATTTTATGTACAGTATATTATATATAGTTGTTGAAATTTGATATTTTATGTACAGTATATAATGTATATTTGGTGAAATTTGATATTTCATATACAGTATATAATATATATTTGCTGTACTTTCATATTTTATATACAGTATATCATATATATTTTGTGAAATTTGATATTTTATGCACTGTATATAATACATATTTAGTGTACTTTCATGTTTTATGTACAGTATATAGTATATATTAGGTGAAATTTGATGTTTTATATACAGTATATAATATATATTTCGTCTACTTTCATATTTCATATACAGTATAAAATAAATTTGGTGTACTTTCATATTTTATGTACAGCATATAATATATATTTGGTGTACTTTCATATTTTATGTACAGTAGATAACATATATTTGGTGTACTTTCATATTTTATATACAGTATACAATATATATTTGGTGAAATTTGATATTTTCTGTACAGTATATAATATATATTTGGTCAAATTTGATATTTTATGGACAGTATATAATATATATTTGGTGAAATTTGATATTTTATGTACAGTATATAATATATATTTGGTGAAATTTCATATTTTATGTACAGCATATAATATATATTTGGTGTACTTTCATATTTTATATACAGTATATAGTATATATTTTCTGAAATTTGATATTTTATGTACAGTATATAATATATATTTGGTGAAATTTGATATTTCATGTACGGCATTTAATATATATTTGTTGAAATTTGATATTTTATGTACAGTATATAATATATATTTGCTGTATTTTCATATTTTATGTATGGTATATAATATATATTTGGTGAAATTTGATATTTTATACACAGCATATAATATATATTTGGTGAAATTTGATATTTTATGTACAGTATATAATGTATTTCTGGTGTACTTTCATATTTTATGAACAGGATATAATATATATTTTTTGAAATTTGATATTACATGTACAGTATATAATACATATTTGGTGAAATTTGATATTTTATGGACAGTATATAATATAGATTTGGTGAAATTTGATATTTTATGTACAGCATATAATATATATTTGGTGTACTTTCATCTTTTATGTACAGTATGTAATATATATTTTTTGAAATTTGATATTTTATGTACAGTATATAATATGTATTTGCTGTATTTTCATATTTTATTTATAGTATATAATATACATTTGGTGAAATTTGATATTTTATATACAGTATTTCAAATATATTTGGTGAAATTTGATATTTTATGTACAGTATGATATATATATTTGGTGTACTTTCATAATTTATGTACAATATATATTATATATTTGGTTAAATTTGATATTTTGTGTACAGTATATAATATGCATTTGGTGAACTTTCATATTTTATTTACAGTATATAATATATATTTGCTGTACTTTGATATTTTACGTAGAGTATATAATATATATTTGGTGTACTTTCATATTTTATGTACAGTAGATAACATATTTTTGGGGTACTTTCATATTTTATGTACAGTATACAATATATATTTGGTGAAATTTGATATTTTCTGTACAGTATATAATATATATTTGGTGAAATTTGATATTTTATGTACAGTATATAATATATTTTTGGTGTACTTTCATATTTTATGTACAGTATATAATATATATTTTTTGAAATTTGATACATGTACAGTATATAATATATATTTGGTGAAATTTGATATTTTATGGACAGTATATAATATATATTTGGTGAAATTTGATATTTTATGTAAAGTATATAATATATACTTGGTGTACTTTCATATTTTATGTACAGTATGTAATATATATTTTTTGAAATTTGATATTATATGTACAGTATTTTGTATATATTTGGTGAAATTTGATATTTCATGGACAGTATATAATATATATTAGGTGAAATTTCATATTATATGTACAGTATATAATATATATTTGCTGTCTTTTCATATTTTATGTATAGTATATAATGCACATTTGCTGAAATTTGATATTTTATATACAGTATATCAAATATATTTGGTGAAATTTGATATTTTATGTACAGTATATTATATATAGTTGTTGAAATTTGATATTTGATGTACAGTATATAATGTATATTTGGTGAAATTTGATATTTCATATACAGTATATAATATATATTTGCTGTACTTTCATATTTTATATACAGTATATCATATATATTTTGTGAAATTTGATATTTTATGCACTGTATATAATACATATTTAGTGTACTTTCATGTTTTATGTACAGTATATACTATATATTAGGTGAAATTTGATGTTTTATATACAGTATATAATATATATTTCGTCTACTTTCATATTTCATATACAGTATAAAATAAATTTGGTGTACTTTCATATTTTATGTACAGCATAGAATATATATTTGGTGTACTTTCATATTTTATGTACAGTAGATAACATATATTTGGTGTACTTTCATATTTTATATACAGTATACAATATATATTTGGTGAAATTTGATATTTTCTGTACAGTATATAATATATATTTGGTGAAATTTGATATTTTATGTACAGTATATAATATATTTTTGGTGTACTTTCATATTTTATGTACAGTATATAATATATATTTTTTGAAATTTGATACATGTACAGTATATAATATATATTTGGTGAAATTTGATATTTTATGGACAGTATATAATATATATTTGGTGAAATTTGATATTTTATGTAAAGTATATAATATATACTTGGTGTACTTTCATATTTTATGTACAGTATGTAATATATATTTTTTGAAATTTGATATTATATGTACAGTATTTAATATATATTTGGTGAAATTTGATATTTCATGGACAGTATATAATATATATTAGGTGAAATTTCATATTATATGTACAGTATATAATATATATTTGCTGTCTTTTCATATTTTATGTATAGTATATAATGCACATTTGCTGAAATTTGATATTTTATATACAGTATATCAAATATATTTGGTGAAATTTGATATTTTATGTACAGTATATTATATATAGTTGTTGAAATTTGATATTTTATGTACAGTATATAATGTATATTTGGTGAAATTTGATATTTCATATACAGTATATAATATATATTTGCTGTACTTTCATATTTTATATACAGTATATCATATATATTTTGTGAAATTTGATATTTTATGCACTGTATATAATACATATTTAGTGTACTTTCATGTTTTATGTACAGTATATAGTATATATTAGGTGAAATTTGATGTTTTATATACAGTATATAATATATATTTCGTCTACTTTCATATTTCATATACAGTATAAAATAAATTTGGTGTACTTTCATATTTTATGTACAGCATATAATATATATTTGGTGTACTTTCATATTTTATGTACAGTAGATAACATATATTTGGTGTACTTTCATATTTTATATACAGTATACAATATATATTTGGTGAAATTTGATATTTTCTGTACAGTATATAATATATATTTGGTCAAATTTGATATTTTATGGACAGTATATAATATATATTTGGTGAAATTTGATATTTTATGTACAGTATATAATATATATTTGGTGAAATTTCATATTTTATGTACAGCATATAATATATATTTGGTGTACTTTCATATTTTATATACAGTATATAGTATATATTTTCTGAAATTTGATATTTTATGTACAGTATATAATATATATTTGGTGAAATTTGATATTTCATGTACGGCATTTAATATATATTTGTTGAAATTTGATATTTTATGTACAGTATATAATATATATTTGCTGTATTTTCATATTTTATGTATGGTATATAATATATATTTGGTGAAATTTGATATTTTATACACAGCATATAATATATATTTGGTGAAATTTGATATTTTATGTACAGTATATAATGTATTTCTGGTGTACTTTCATATTTTATGAACAGGATATAATATATATTTTTTGAAATTTGATATTACATGTACAGTATATAATACATATTTGGTGAAATTTGATATTTTATGGACAGTATATAATATAGATTTGGTGAAATTTGATATTTTATGTACAGCATATAATATATATTTGGTGTACTTTCATCTTTTATGTACAGTATGTAATATATATTTTTTGAAATTTGATATTTTATGTACAGTATATAATATATATTTTGTGGAATTTGATATTTTATGGACAGTATATAATATATATTTGGTGAAATTTGATATTTTATGTACAGTATATAATATGTATTTGCTGTATTTTCAAATTTTATTTATAGTATATAATATACATTTGGTGAAATTTGATATTTTATATACAGTATTTCAAATATATTTGGTGAAATTTGATATTTTATGTACAGTATGATATATATATTTGGTGTACTTTCATAATTTATGTACAATATATATTATATATTTGGTTAAATTTGATATTTTGTGTACAGTATATAATATGCATTTGGTGAACTTTCATATTTTATTTACAGTATATAATATATATTTGCTGTACTTTGATATTTTATGTCGAGTATATAATATATATTTGGTGTACTTTCATATTTTATGTACAGTAGATAACATATTTTTGGGGTACTTTCATATTTTATGTACAGTCTACAATATATATTTGGTGAAATTTGATATTTTCTGTACAGTATATAATATATATTTGGTGAAATTTGATATTTTATGTACAGTATATAATATATTTTTGGTGTACTTTCATATTTTATGTACAGTATATAATATATATTTTTTGAAATTTGATACATGTACAGTATATAATATATATTTGGTGAAATTTGATATTTTATGGACAGTATATAATATATATTTGGTGAAATTTGATATTTTATGTAAAGTATATAATATATACTTGGTGTACTTTCATATTTTATGTACAGTATGTAGTATATATTTTTTGAAATTTGATATTATATGTACAGTATTTAGTATATATTTGGTGAAATTTGATATTTTATGGACAGTATATAATATATATTAGGTGAAATTTCATATTATATGTACAGTATATAATATATATTTGCTGTCTTTTCATATTTTATGTATAGTATATAATGCACATTTGCTGAAATTTGATATTTTATATACAGTATATCAAATATATTTGGTGAAATTTGATATTTTATGTACAGTATATTATATATAGTTGTTGAAATTTGATATTTTATGTACAGTATATAATGTATATTTGGTGAAATTTGATATTTCATATACAGTATATAATATATATTTGCTGTACTTTCATATTTTATATACAGTATATCATATATATTTTGTGAAATTTGATATTTTATGCACTGTATATAATACATATTTAGTGTACTTTCATGTTTTATGTACAGTATATAGTATATATTAGGTGAAATTTGATGTTTTATATACAGTATATAATATATATTTCGTCTACTTTCATATTTCATATACAGTATAAAATAAATTTGGTGTACTTTCATATTTTATGTACAGCATATAATATATATTTGGTGTACTTTCATATTTTATGTACAGTAGATAACATATATTTGGTGTACTTTCATATTTTATATACAGTATACAATATATATTTGGTGAAATTTGATATTTTCTGTACAGTATATAATATATATTTGGTCAAATTTGATATTTTATGGACAGTATATAATATATATTTGGTGAAATTTGATATTTTATGTACAGTATATAATATATATTTGGTGAAATTTCATATTTTATGTACAGTATATAATATATATTTGGTGTACTTTCATATTTTATATACAGTATATAGTATATATTTTCTGAAATTTGATATTTTATGTACAGTATATAATATATATTTGGTGAAATTTGATATTTCATGTACGGCAATTAATATATATTTGTTGAAATTTGATATTTTATGTACAGTATATAATATATATTTGCTGTATTTTCATATTTTATGTATGGTATATAATATATATTTGGTGAAATTTGATATTTTATACACAGCATATAATATATATTTGGTGAAATTTGATATTTTATGTACAGTATATAATGTATTTCTGGTGTACTTTCATATATTATGAACAGGATATAATATATATTTTTTGAAATTTGATATTACATGTACAGTATATAATACATATTTGGTGAAATTTGATATTTTATGGACAGTATATAATATATATTTGGTGAAATTTGTTATTTTATGTACAGCATACAATATATATTTGGTGTACTTTCATCTTTTATGTACAGTATGTAATATATATTTTTTGAAATTTGATATTTTATGTACAGTATATAATATATATTTTGTGGAATTTGATATTTTATGGACAGTATATAATATATATTTGGTGAAATTTGATATTTTATGTACAGTATAAAATATGTATTTGCTGTATTTTCATATTTTATTTATAGTATATAATATACATTTGGTGAAATTTGATATTTTATATACAGTATTTCAAATATATTTGGTGAAATTTGATATTTTATGTACAGTATGATATATATATTTGGTGTACTTTCATAATTTATGTACAATATATATTATATATTTGGTTAAATTTGATATTTTGTGTACAGTATATAATATGCATTTGGTGAACTTTCATATTTTATTTACAGTATATAATATATATTTGCTGTACTTTGATATTTTATGTAGAGTATATAATATATATTTGGTGTACTTTCATATTTTATGTACAGTAGATAACATATTTTTGGGGTACTTTCATATTTTATGTACAGTATACAATATATATTTGGTGAAATTTGATATTTTCTGTACAGTATATAATATACATTTGGTGAAATTTGATATTTTATGTACAGTATATAATATATTTTTGGTGTACTTTCATATTTTATGTACAGTATATAATATATATTTTTTGAAATTTGATACATGTACAGTATATAATATATATTTGGTGAAATTTGATATTTTATGGACAGTATATAATATATATTTGGTGAAATTTGATATTTTATGTAAAGTATATAATATATACTTGGTGTACTTTCATATTTTATGTACAGTATGTAGTATATATTTTTTGAAATTTGATATTATATGTACAGTATTTAGTATATATTTGGTGAAATTTGATATTTTATGTACAGTATATAATATATATTAGGTGAAATTTCATATTATATGTACAGTATATAATATATATTTGCTGTCTTTTCATATTTTATGTATAGTATATAATGCACATTTGCTGAAATTTGATATTTTATATACAGTATATCAAATATATTTGGTGAAATTTGATATTTTATGTACAGTATATTATATATAGTTGTTGAAATTTGATATTTGATGTACAGTATATAATGTATATTTGGTGAAATTTGATATTTCATATACAGTATATAATATATATTTGCTGTACTTTCATATTTTATATACAGTATATCATATATATTTTGTGAAATTTGATATTTTATGCACTGTATATAATACATATTTAGTGTACTTTCATGTTTTATGTACAGTATATACTATATATTAGGTGAAATTTGATGTTTTATATACAGTATATAATATATATTTCGTCTACTTTCATATTTCATATACAGTATAAAGTAAATTTGGTGTACTTTCATATTTTATGTACAGCATATAATATATATTTGGTGTACTTTCATATTTTATGTACAGTAGATAACATATATTTGGTGTACTTTCATATTTTATATACAGTATACAATATATATTTGGTGAAATTTGATATTTTCTGTACAGTATATAATATATATTTGGTGAAATTTCATATTTTATGTACAGTATATAATATATATTTGGTGTACTTTCATATTTTATATACAGTATATAGTATATATTTTCTGAAATTTGATATTTTATGTACAGTATATAATATATATTTGGTGAAATTTGATATTTCATGTACGGCATTTAATATATATTTGTTGAAATTTGATATTTTATGTACAGTATATAATATATATTTGCTGTATTTTCATATTTTATGTATGGTATATAATATATATTTGGTGAAATTTGATATTTTATACACAGCATATAATATATATTTGGTGAAATTTGATATTTTATGTACAGTATATAATGTATTTCTGGTGTACTTTCATATTTTATGAACAGGATATAATATATATTTTTTGAAATTTGATATTACATGTACAGTATATAATACATATTTGGTGAAATTTGATATTTTATGGACAGTATATAATATATATTTGGTGAAATTTGATATTTTATGTACAGCATATAATATATATTTGGTGTACTTTCATCTTTTATGTACAGTATGTAATATATATTTTTTGAAATTTGATATTTTATGTACAGTATATAATATATATTTTGTGGAATTTGATATTTTATGGACAGTATATAATGTATATTTGGTGAAATTTGATATTTTATGTACAGTATATAATATGTATTTGCTGTATTTTCATATTTTATTTATAGTATATAATTTACATTTGGTGAAATTTGATATTTTATATACAGTATTTCAAATATATTTGGTGAAATTTGATATTTTATGTACAGTATGATATATATATTTGGTGTACTTTCATAATTTATGTACTATATATTATATATTTGGTTAAATTTGATATTTTGTGTACAGTATATAATATGCATTTGGTGAACTTTCATATTTTATTTACAGTATATAATATATATTTGCTGTACTTTGATATTTTATGTAGAGTATATAATATAAATTTGGTGTACTTTCATATTTTATGTACAGTAGATAACATATTTTTGGGGTACTTTCATATTTTATGTACAGTATACAATATATATTTGGTGATATCTGATATTTTCTGTACAGTATATAATATATATTTGGTGAAATTTGATATTTTATGTACAGTATATAATATATTTTTGGTGTACTTTCATATTTTATGTACAGTATATAATATATATTTTTTGAAATTTGATACATGTACAGTATATAATATATATTTGGTGAAATTTGATATTTTATGGACAGTATATAATATACATTTGGTGAAATTTGATATTTTATGTAAAGTATATAATATATACTTGGTGTACTTTCATATTTTATGTACAGTATGTAATATATATTTTTTGAAATTTGATATTAAATGTACAGTATTTAGTATATATTTGGTGAAATTTGATATTTCATGGACAGTATATAATATATATTAGGTGAAATTTCATATTATATGTACAGTATATAATATATATTTGCTGTCTTTTCATATTTTATGTATAGTATATAATGCACATTTGCTGAAATTTGATATTTTATATACAGTATATCAAATATATTTGGTGAAATTTGATATTTTATGTACAGTATATTATATATAGTTGTTGAAATTTGATATTTTATGTACAGTATATAATGTATATTTGGTGAAATTTGATATTTCATGTACAGTATATAATATATATTTGCTGTACTTTCATATTTTATATACAGTATATCATATATATTTTGTGAAATTTGATATTTTATGCACTGTATATAATACATATTTAGTGTACTTTCATGTTTTATGTACAGTATATACTATATATTAGGTGAAATTTGATGTTTTATATACAGTATATAATATATATTTCGTCTACTTTCATATTTCATATACAGTATAAAATAAATTTGGTGTACTTTCATATTTTATGTACAGCATATAATATATATTTGGTGTACTTTCATATTTTATGTACAGTAGATAACATATATTTGGTGTACTTTCATATTTTATATACAGTATACAATATATATTTGGTGAAATTTGATATTTTCTGTACAGTATATAATATATATTTGGTCAAATTTGATATTTTATGGACAGTATAAAATATATATTTGGTGAAATTTGATATTTTATGTACAGTATATAATATATATTTGGTGAAATTTCATATTTTATGTACAGTATATAATATATATTTGTTGTACTTTCATATTTTATATACAGTATATAGTATATATTTTCTGAAATTTGATATTTTATGTACAGTATATAATATATATTTGGTGAAATTTGATATTTCATGTACGGCATTTTATATATATTTGTTGAAATTTGATATTTTATGTACAGTATATAATATATATTTGCTGTATTTTCATATTTTATGTATGGTATATAATATATATTTGGTGAAATTTGATATTTTATACACAGCATATAATATATATTTGGTGAAATTTGATATTTTATGTACAGTATATAATGTATTTCTGGTGTACTTTCATATTTTATGAACAGGATATAATATATATTTTTTGAAATTTGATATTACATGTACAGTATATAATACATATTTGGTGAAATTTGATATTTTATGGACAGTATATAATATATATTTGGTGAAATTTGATATTTTATGTACAGCATATAATATATATTTGGTGTACTTTCATCTTTTATGTACAGTATGTAATATATATTTTTTGAAATTTGATATTTTATGTACAGTATATAATATATATTTTGTGGAATTTGATATTTTATGCACTGTATATAATACATATTTAGTGTACTTTCATGTTTTATGTACAGTATATAATATGTATTTGCTGTATTTTCATATTTTATTTATAGTATATAATATACATTTGGTGAAATTTGATATTTTATATACAGTATTTCAAATATATTTGGTGAAATTTGATATTTTATGTACAGTATGATATATATATTTGGTGTACTTTCATAATTTATGTACAATATATATTATATATTTGGTTAAATTTGATATTTTGTGTACAGTATATAATATGCATTTGGTGAACTTTCATATTTTATTTACAGTATATAATATATATTTGCTGTACTTTGATATTTTATGTAGAGTATATAATATAAATTTGGTGTACTTTCATATTTTATGTACAGTAGATAACATATTTTTGGGGTACTTTCATATTTTATGTACAGTATACAATATATATTTGGTGATATCTGATATTTTCTGTACAGTATATAATATATATTTGGTGAAATTTCATATTTTATGTACAGTATATAATATATTTTTGGTGTACTTTCATATTTTATGTACAGTATATAATATATATTTTTGAAATTTGATACATGTACAGTATATAATATATATTTGGTGAAATTTGATATTTTATGGACAGTATATAATATACATTTGGTGAAATTTGATATTTTATGTAAAGTATATAATATATACTTGGTGTACTTTAATATTTTATGTACAGTATGTAATATATATTTTTTGAAATTTGATATTAAATGTACAGTATTTAGTATATATTTGGTGAAATTTGATATTTCATGGACAGTATATAATATATATTAGGTGAAATTTCATATTATATGTACAGTATATAATATATATTTGCTGTCTTTTCATATTTTATGTATAGTATATAATGCACATTTGCTGAAATTTGATATTTTATATACAGTATATCAAATATATTTGGTGAAATTTGATATTTTATGTACAGTATATTATATATAGTTGTTGAAATTTGATATTTTATGTACAGTATATAATGTATATTTGGTGAAATTTGATATTTCATATACAGTATATAATATATATTTGCTGTACTTTCATATTTTATATACAGTATATCATATATATTTTGTGAAATTTGATATTTTATGCACTGTATATAATACATATTTAGTGTACTTTCATGTTTTATGTACAGTATATACTATATATTAGGTGAAATTTGATGTTTTATATACAATATATAATATATATTTCGTCTACTTTCATATTTCATATACAGTATAAAATAAATTTGGTGTACTTTCTTATTTTATGTACAGCATATAATATATATTTGGTGTACTTTCATATTTTATGTACAGTAGATAACATATATTTGGTGTACTTTCATATTTTATATACAGTATACAATATATATTTGGTGAAATTTGATATTTTCTGTACAGTATATAATATATATTTGGTCAAATTTGATATTTTATGGACAGTATAAAATATATATTTGGTGAAATTTGATATTTTATGTATAGTATATAATATATATTTGGTGAAATTTCATATTTTATGTACAGTATATAATATATATTTGGTGTACTTTCATATTTTATATACACTATATAGTATATATTTTCTGAAATTTGATATTTTAAGTACAGTATATAATATATATTTGGTGAAATTTGATATTTCATGTACGGCATTTAATATATATTTGTTGAAATTTGATATTTTATGTACAGTATATAATATATATTTGCTGTATTTTCATATTTTATGTATGGTATATAATATATATTTGGTGAAATTTGATATTTTATACACAGCATATAATATATATTTGGTGAAATTTGATATTTTATGTACAGTATATAATGTATTTCTGGTGTACTTTCATATTTTATGAACAGGATATAATATATATTTTTTGAAATTTGATATTACATGTACAGTATATAATACATATTTGGTGAAATTTGATATTTTATGGACAGTATATAATATATATTTGGTGAAATTTGATATTTTATGTACAGCATATAATATATATTTGGTGTACTTTCATCTTTTATGTACAGTATGTAATATATATTTTTTGAAATTTGATATTTTATGTACAGTATATAATATATATTTTGTGGAATTTGATATTTTATGGACAGTATATAATGTATATTTGGTGAAATTTGATATTTTATGTACAGTATATAATATGTATTTGCTGTATTTTCATATTTTATTTATAGTATATAATATACATTTGGTGAAATTTGATATTTTATATACAGTATTTCAAATATATTTGGTGAAATTTGATATTTTATGTACAGTATGATATATATATTTGGTGTACTTTCATAATTTATGTACAATATATATTATATATTTGGTTAAATTTGATAATTTGTGTACAGTATATAATATGCATTTGGTGAACTTTCATATTTTATTTACAGTATATAATATATATTTGCTGTACTTTGATATTTTATGTAGAGTATATAATATAAATTTGGTGTACTTTCATATTTTATGTACAGTAGATAACATATTTTTGGGGTACTTTCATATTTTATGTACAGTATACAATATATATTTGGTGATATCTGATATTTTCTGTACAGTATATAATATATATTTGGTGAAATTTGATATTTTATGTACAGTATATAATATATTTTTGGTGTACTTTCATATTTTATGTACAGTATATAGTATATGTTTTTTGAAATTTGATACATGTACAGTATATAATATATATTTGGTGAAATTTGATATTTTATGGACAGTATATAATATACATTTGGTGAAATTTGATATTTTATGTAAAGTATATAATATATACCTGGTGTACTTTCATATTTTATGTACAGTATGTAATATATATTTTTTGAAATTTGATATTAAATGTACAGTATTTAGTATATATTTGGTGAAATTTGATATTTCATGGACAGTATATAATATATATTAGGTGAAATTTCATATTATATGTACAGTATATAATATATATTTGCTGTCTTTTCATATTTTATGTATAGTATATAATGCACATTTGCTGAAATTTGATATTTTATATACAGTATATCAAATATATTTGGTGAAATTTGATATTTTATGTACAGTATATTATATATAGTTGTTGAAATTTGATATTTTATGTACAGTATATAATGTATATTTGGTGAAATTTGATATTTCATATACAGTATATAATATATATTTGCTGTACTTTCATATTTTATATACAGTATATCATATATTTTGTGAAATTTGATATTTTATGCACTGTATATAATAAATATTTAGTGTACTTTCATGTTTTATGTACAGTATATAGTATATATTAGGTGAAATTTGATGTTTTATATACAGTATATAATATATATTTCGTCTACTTTCATATTTCATATACAGTATAAAATAAATTTGGTGTACTTTCATATTTTATGTACAGCATATAATATATATTTCGTGTACTTTCATATTTTATGTACAGTAGGTAACATATATTTGGTGTACTTTCATATTTTATATACAGTATACAATATATATTTGGTGAAATTTGATATTTTCTGTACAGTATATAATACATATTTGGTCAAATTTGATATTTTATGGACAGTATAAAATATATATTTGGTGAAATTTGATATTTTATGTACAGTATATAATATATATTTGGTGAAATTTCATATTTTATGTACAGTATATAATATATATTTGGTGTACTTTCATATTTTATATACAGTATATAGTATATATTTTCTGAAATTTGATATTTTATGTACAGTATATAATATATATTTGGTGAAATTTGATATTTCATGTACGGCATTTAATATATATTTGTTGAAATTTGATATTTTATGTACAGTATATAATATATATTTGCTGTAGTTTCATATTTTATGTATGGTATATAATATATATTTGGTGAAATTTGATATTTTATACACAGCATATAATATATATTTGGTGAAATTTGATATTTTATGTACAGTATATAATGTATTTCTGGTGTACTTTCATATTTTATGAACAGGATATAATATATATTTTTTGAAATTTGATATTACATGTACAGTATATAATACATATTTGGTGAAATTTGATATTTTATGGACAGTATATAATATATATTTGGTGAAATTTGATATTTTATGTACAGCATATAATATATATTTGGTGTACTTTCATCTTTTATGTACAGTATGTAATATATATTTTTTGAAATTTGATATTTTATGTACAGTATATAATATATATTTTGTGGAATTTGATATTTTATGGACAGTATATAATGTATATTTGGTGAAATTTCATATTTTATGTACAGTATATAATATGTATTTGCTGTATTTTCATATTTTATTTATAGTATATAATATACATTTGGTGAAATTTGATATTTTATATACAGTATTTCAAATATATTTGGTGAAATTTGATATTTTATGTACAGTATGATATATATATTTGGTGTACTTTCATAATTTATGTACTATATATTATATATTTGGTTAAATTTGATATTTTGTGTACAGTATATAATATGCATTTGGTGAACTTTCATATTTTATTTACAGTATATAATATATATTTGCTGTACTTTGATATTTTATGTAGAGTATATAATATAAATTTGGTGTACTTTCATATTTTATGTACAGTAGATAACATATTTTTGGGGTACTTTCATATTTTATGTACAGTATACAATATATATTTGGTGATATCTGATATTTTCTGTACAGTATATAATATATATTTGGTGAAATTTGATATTTTATGTACAGTATATAATATATTTTTGGTGTACTTTCATATTTTATGTACAGTATATAATATATATTTTTTGAAATTTGATACATGTACAGTATATAATATATATTTGGTGAAATTTGATATTTTATGGACAGTATATAATATACATTTGGTGAAATTTGATATTTTATGTAAAGTATATAATATATACTTGGTGTACTTTCATATTTTATGTACAGTATGTAATATATATTTTTTGAAATTTGATATTAAATGTACAGTATTTAGTATATATTTGGTGAAATTTGATATTTCATGGACAGTATATAATATATATTAGGTGAAATTTCATATTATATGTACAGTATATAATATATATTTGCTGTCTTTTCATATTTTATGTATAGTATATAATGCACATTTGCTGAAATTTGATATTTTATATACAGTATATCAAATATATTTGGTGAAATTTGATATTTTATGTACAGTATATTATATATAGTTGTTGAAATTTGATATTTTATGTACAGTATATAATGTATATTTGGTGAAATTTGATATTTCATGTACAGTATATAATATATATTTGCTGTACTTTCATATTTTATATACAGTATATCATATATATTTTGTGAAATTTGATATTTTATGCACTGTATATAATACATATTTAGTGTACTTTCATGTTTTATGTACAGTATATACTATATATTAGGTGAAATTTGATGTTTTATATACAGTATATAATATATATTTCGTCTACTTTCATATTTCATATACAGTATAAAATAAATTTGGTGTACTTTCATATTTTATGTACAGCATATAATATATATTTGGTGTACTTTCATATTTTATGTACAGTAGATAACATATATTTGGTGTACTTTCATATTTTATATACAGTATACAATATATATTTGGTGAAATTTGATATTTTCTGTACAGTATATAATATATATTTGGTCAAATTTGATATTTTATGGACAGTATAAAATATATATTTGGTGAAATTTGATATTTTATGTACAGTATATAATATATATTTGGTGAAATTTCATATTTTATGTACAGTATATAATATATATTTGTTGTACTTTCATATTTTATATACAGTATATAGTATATATTTTCTGAAATTTGATATTTTATGTACAGTATATAATATATATTTGGTGAAATTTGATATTTCATGTACGGCAATTAATATATATTTGTTGAAATTTGATATTTTATGTACAGTATATAATATATATTTGCTGTATTTTCATATTTTATGTATGGTATATAATATATATTTGGTGAAATTTGATATTTTATACACAGCATATAATATATATTTGGTGAAATTTGATATTTTATGTACAGTATATAATGTATTTCTGGTGTACTTTCATATTTTATGAACAGGATATAATATATATTTTTTGAAATTTGATATTACATGTACAGTATATAATACATATTTGGTGAAATTTGATATTTTATGGACAGTATATAATATATATTTGGTGAAATTTGATATTTTATGTACAGCATATAATATATATTTCGTGTACTTTCATCTTTTATGTACAGTATGTAATATATATTTTTTGAAATTTGATATTTTATGTACAGTATATAATATATATTTTGTGGAATTTGATATTTTATGCACTGTATATAATACATATTTAGTGTACTTTCATGTTTTATGTACAGTATATAATATGTATTTGCTGTATTTTCATATTTTATTTATAGTATATAATATACATTTGGTGAAATTTGATATTTTATATACAGTATTTCAAATATATTTGGTGAAATTTGATATTTTATGTACAGTATGATATATATATTTGGTGTACTTTCATAATTTATGTACAATATATATTATATATTTGGTTAAATTTGATATTTTGTGTACAGTATATAATATGCATTTGGTGAACTTTCATATTTTATTTACAGTATATAATATATATTTGCTGTAGTTTGATATTTTATGTAGAGTATATAATATAAATTTGGTGTACTTTCATATTTTATGTACAGTAGATAACATATTTTTGGGGTACTTTCATATTTTATGTACAGTATACAATATATATTTGGTGATATCTGATATTTTCTGTACAGTATATAATATATATTTGGTGAAATTTCATATTTTATGTACAGTATATAATATATTTTTGGTGTACTTTCATATTTTATGTACAGTATATAATATATATTTTTGAAATTTGATACATGTACAGTATATAATATATATTTGGTGAAATTTGATATTTTATGGACAGTATATAATATACATTTGGTGAAATTTGATATTTTATGTAAAGTATATAATATATACTTGGTGTACTTTAATATTTTATGTACAGTATGTAATATATATTTTTTGAAATTTGATATTAAATGTACAGTATTTAGTATATATTTGGTGAAATTTGATATTTCATGGACAGTATATAATATATATTAGGTGAAATTTCATATTATATGTACAGTATATAATATATATTTGCTGTCTTTTCATATTTTATGTATAGTATATAATGCACATTTGCTGAAATTTGATATTTTATATACAGTATATCAAATATATTTGGTGAAATTTGATATTTTATGTACAGTATATTATATATAGTTGTTGAAATTTGATATTTTATGTACAGTATATAATGTATATTTGGTGAAATTTGATATTTCATATACAGTATATAATATATATTTGCTGTACTTTCATATTTTATATACAGTATATCATATATATTTTGTGAAATTTGATATTTTATGCACTGTATATAATACATATTTAGTGTACTTTCATGTTTTATGTACAGTATATACTATATATTAGGTGAAATTTGATGTTTTATATACAATATATAATATATATTTCGTCTACTTTCATATTTCATATACAGTATAAAATAAATTTGGTGTACTTTCTTATTTTATGTACAGCATATAATATATATTTGGTGTACTTTCATATTTTATGTACAGTAGATAACATATATTTGGTGTACTTTCATATTTTATATACAGTATACAATATATATTTGGTGAAATTTGATATTTTCTGTACAGTATATAATATATATTTGGTCAAATTTGATATTTTATGGACAGTATAAAATATATATTTGGTGAAATTTGATATTTTATGTATAGTATATAATATATATTTGGTGAAATTTCATATTTTATGTACAGTATATAATATATATTTGGTGTACTTTCATATTTTATATACACTATATAGTATATATTTTCCGAAATTTGATATTTTAAGTACAGTATATAATATATATTTGGTGAAATTTGATATTTCATGTACGGCATTTAATATATATTTGTTGAAATTTGATATTTTATGTACAGTATATAATATATATTTGCTGTATTTTCATATTTTATGTATGGTATATAATATATATTTGGTGAAATTTGATATTTTATACACAGCATATAATATATATTTGGTGAAATTTGATATTTTATGTACAGTATATAATGTATTTCTGGTGTACTTTCATATTTTATGAACAGGATATAATATATATTTTTTGAAATTTGATATTACATGTACAGTATATAATACATATTTGGTGAAATTTGATATTTTATGGACAGTATATAATATATATTTGGTGAAATTTGATATTTTATGTACAGCATATAATATATATTTGGTGTACTTTCATCTTTTATGTACAGTATGTAATATATATTTTTTGAAATTTGATATTTTATGTACAGTATATAATATATATTTTGTGGAATTTGATATTTTATGGACAGTATATAATGTATATTTGGTGAAATTTGATATTTTATGTACAGTATATAATATGTATTTGCTGTATTTTCATATTTTATTTATAGTATATAATATACATTTGGTGAAATTTGATATTTTATATACAGTATTTCAAATATATTTGGTGAAATTTGATATTTTATGTACAGTATGATATATATATTTGGTGTACTTTCATAATTTATGTACAATAGATATTATATATTTGGTTAAATTTGATATTTTGTGTACAGTATATAATATGCATTTGGTGAACTTTCATATTTTATTTACAGTATATAATATATATTTGCTGTACTTTGATATTTTATGTAGAGTATATAATATAAATTTGGTGTACTTTCATATTTTATGTACAGTAGATAACATATTTTTGGGGTACTTTCATATTTTATGTACAGTATACAATATATATTTGGTGATATCTGATATTTTCTGTACAGTATATAATATATATTTGGTGAAATTTGATATTTTATGTACAGTATATAATATATTTTTGGTGTACTTTCATATTTTATGTACAGTATATAATATATGTTTTTTGAAATTTGATACATGTACAGTATATAATATATATTTGGTGAAATTTGATATTTTATGGACAGTATATAATATACATTTGGTGAAATTTGATATTTTATGTAAAGTATATAATATATACTTGGTGTACTTTAATATTTTATGTACAGTATGTAATATATATTTTTTGAAATTTGATATTAAATGTACAGTATTTAGTATATATTTGGTGAAATTTGATATTTCATGGACAGTATATAATATATATTAGGTGAAATTTCATATTATATGTACAGTATATAATATATATTTGCTGTCTTTTCATATTTTATGTATAGTATATAATGCACATTTGCTGAAATTTGATATTTTATATACAGTATATCAAATATATTTGGTGAAATTTGATATTTTATGTACAGTATATTATATATAGTTGTTGAAATTTGATATTTTATGTACAGTATATAATGTATATTTGGTGAAATTTGATATTTCATATACAGTATATAATATATATTTGCTGTACTTTCATATTTTATATACAGTATATCATATATATTTTGTGAAATTTGATATTTTATGCACTGTATATAATACATATTTAGTGTACTTTCATGTTTTATGTACAGTATATAGTATATATTAGGTGAAATTTGATGTTTTATATACAGTATATAATATATATTTCGTCTACTTTCATATTTCATATACAGTATAAAATAAATTTGGTGTACTTTCATATTTTATGTACAGCATATAATATATATTTGGTGTACTTTCATATTTTATGTACAGTAGGTAACATATATTTGGTGTACTTTCATATTTTATATACAGTATACAATATATATTTGGTGAAATTTGATATTTTCTGTACAGTATATAATACATATTTGGTCAAATTTGATATTTTATGGACAGTATAAAATATATATTTGGTGAAATTTGATATTTTATGTACAGTATATAATATATATTTGGTGAAATTTCATATTTTATGTACAGTATATAATATATATTTGGTGTACTTTCATATTTTATATACAGTATATAGTATATATTTTCTGAAATTTGATATTTTATGTACAGTATATAATATATATTTGGTGAAATTTGATATTTCATGTACGGCATTTAATATATATTTGTTGAAATTTGATATTTTATGTACAGTATATAATATATATTTGCTGTAGTTTCATATTTTATGTATGGTATATAATATATATTTGGTGAAATTTGATATTTTATACACAGCATATAATATATATTTGGTGAAATTTGATATTTTATGTACAGTATATAATGTATTTCTGGTGTACTTTCATATTTTATGAACAGGATATAATATATATTTTTTGAAATTTGATATTACATGTACAGTATATAATACATATTTGATGAAATTTGATATTTTATGGACAGTATATAATATATATTTGGTGAAATTTGATATTTTATGTACAGCATATAATATATATTTGGTGTACTTTCATCTTTTATGTACAGTATGTAATATATATTTTTTGAAATTTGATATTTTATGTACAGTATATAATATATATTTTGTGGAATTTGATATTTTATGGACAGTATATAATATATATTTGGTGAAATTTGATATTTTATGTACAGTATATAATATGTATTTGCTGTATTTTCATATTTTATTTATAGTATATAATATACATTTGGTGAAATTTGATATTTTATATATAGTATTTCAAATATATTTGGTGAAATTTGATATTTTATGTACAGTATGATTTATATATTTGGTGTACTTTCATAATTTATGTACAATATATATTATATATTTGGTTAAATTTGATATTTTGTGTACAGTATATAATATGCATTTGGTGAACTTTCATATTTTATTTACAGTATATAATATATATTTGCTGTACTTTGATATTTTATGTAGAGTATATAATATATATTTGGTGTACTTTCATATTTTATGTACAGTAGATAACATATTTTTGGGGTACTTTCATATTTTCTGTACAGTATACAATATATATTTGGTGAAATTTGATATTTTCTGTACAGTATATAATATATATTTGGAGAAATTTGATATTTTATGTACAGTATATAATATATACTTGGTGTACTTTCATATTTTATGTACAGTATGTAATATATATTTTTTGAAATTTGATATTATATGTACAGTATTTAATATATATTTGGTGAAATTTGATATTTCATGGACAGTATATAATATATATTAGGTGAAATTTCATATTATATGTACAGTATATAATATATATTTGCTGTCTTTTCATATTTTATGTATAGTATATAATGCACATTTGCTGAAATTTGATATTTTATATACAGCATATCAAATATATTTGGTGAAATTTGATATTTTATGTACAGTATATTATATATAGTTGTTGAAATTTGATATTTTATGTACAGTGTATAATGTATATTTGGTGAAATTTGGTATTTCATATACAGTATATAATATATATTTGCTGTACTTTCATATTTTATATACAGTATATCATATATATTTTGTGAAATTTGATATTTTATGCACTGTATATAATACATATTTAGTGTACTTTCATGTTTTATGTACAGTATATAGTAGATATTAGGTGAAATTTGATGTTTTATATACAGTATATAATATATATTTCGTCTACTTTCATATTTCATATACAGTATAAAATAAATTTGGTGTACTTTCATATTTTATGTACAGCATATAATATATATTTCGTGTACTTTCATATTTTATGTACAGTAGATAACATATATTTGGAGTACTTTCATATTTTATATACAGTATACTATATATATTTGGTGAAATTTGATATTTTCTGTACAGTATATAATATATATTTGGTCAAATTTGATATTTTATGGACAGTATAAAATATATATTTGGTGAAATTTGATATTTTATGTACAGTATATAATATATATTTGGTGAAATTTCATATTTTATGTACAGTATATAATATATATTTGGTGTACTTTCATATTTTATATACAGTATATAGTATATATTTTCTGAAATTTGATATTTTATGTACAGTATATAATATATATTTGGTGAAATTTGATATTTCATGTACGGCATTTAATATATATTTGTTGAAATTTGATATTTTATGTACAGTATATAATATATATTTGCTGTATTTTCATATTTTATGTATGGTATATAATATATATTTGGTGAAATTTGATATTTTATACACAGCATATAATATATATTTGGTGAAATTTGATATTTTATGTACAGTATATAATGTATTTCTGGTGTACTTTCATATTTTATGAACAGGATATAATATATATTTTTTGAAATTTGATATTACATGTACAGTATATAATACATATTTGGTGAAATTTGATATTTTATGGACAGTATATAATATATATTTGGTGAAATTTGATATTTTATGTACAGCATATAATATATATTTGGTGTACTTTCATCTTTTATGTACAGTATGTAATATATATTTTTTGAAATTTGATATTTTATGTACAGTATATAATATATATTTTGTGGAATTTGATATTTTATGGACAGTATATAATATATATTTGGTGAAATTTGATATTTTATGTACAGTATATAATATGTATTTGCTGTATTTTCATATTTTATTTATAGTATATAATATACATTTGGTGAAATTTGATATTTTATATACAGTATTTCAAATATATTTGGTGAAATTTGATATTTTATGTACAGTATGATATATATATTTGGTGTACTTTCATAATTTATGTACAATATATATTATATATTTGGTTAAATTTGATATTTTGTGTACAGTATATAATATGCATTTGGTGAACTTTCATATTTTATTTACAGTATATAATATATATTTGCTGTACTTTGATATTTTATGTAGAGTATATAATATATATTTGGTGTACTTTCATATTTTATGTACAGTAGATAACATATTTTTGGGGTACTTTCATATTTTCTGTACTGTATACAATATATATTTGGTGAAATTTGATATTTTCTGTACAGTATATAATATATATTTGGTGAAATTTGATAGTTTATGTACTGTATATAATATATTTTTGGTGTACTTTCATATTTTATGTACAGTATATAATATATATTTTTTGAAATTTGATACATGTACAGTATATAATATATATTTGGTGAAATTTGATATTTTATGGACAGTATATAATATACATTTGGTGAAATTTGATATTTTATGTAAAGTATATAATATATACTTGGTGTACTTTCATATTTTATGTACAGTATGTAATATATATTTTTTGAAATTTGATATTAAATGTACAGTATTTAGTATATATTTGGTGAAATTTGATATTTCATGGACAGTATATAATATATATTAGGTGAAATATCATATTATATGTACAGTATATAATATATATTTGCTGTCTTTTCATATTTTATGTATAGTATATAATGCACATTTGCTGAAATTTCATATTTTACATACAGTATATCAAATATATTTGGTGAAATTTGATATTTTATGTACAGTATATTATATATAGTTGTTGAAATTTGATATTTTATGTACAGTATATAATGTATATTTGGTGAAATTTGATATTTCATATACAGTATATAATATATATTTGCTGTACTTTCATATTTTATATACAGTATATCATATATATTTTGTGAAATTTGATATTTTATGCACTGTATATAATACATATTTAGTGTACTTTCATGTTTTATGTACAGTATATAGTATATATTAGGTGAAATTTGATGTTTTATATACAGTATATAATATATATTTCGTCTACTTTCATATTTCATATACAGTATAAAATAAATTTGGTGTACTTTCATATTTTATGTACAGCATATAATATATATTTCGTGTACTTTCATATTTTATGTACAGTAGATAACATATATTTGGTGTACTTTCATATTTTATATACAGTATACAATATATATTTGGTGAAATTTGATATTTTCTGTACAGTATATAATATATATTTGGTCAAATTTGATATTTTATGGACAGTATAAAATATATATTTGGTGAAATTTGATATTTTATGTACAGTATATAATATATATTTGGTGAAATTTCATATTTTATGTACAGTATATAATATATATTTGGTGTACTTTCATATTTTATATACAGTATATAGTATATATTTTCTGAAATTTGATATTTTATGTACAGTATATAATATATATTTGGTGAAATTTGATATTTCATGTACGGCATTTAATATATATTTGTTGAAATTTGATATTTTATGTACAGTATATAATATATATTTGCTGTATTTTCATATTTTATGTATGGTATATAATATATATTTGGTGAAATTTGATATTTTATACACAGCATATAATATATATTTGGTGAAATTTGATATTTTATGTACAGTATATAATGTATTTCTGGTGTACTTTCATATTTTATGAACAGGATATAATATATATTTTTTGAAATTTGATATTACATGTACAGTATATAATACATATTTGGTGAAATTTGATATTTTATGGACAGTATATAATATATATTTGGTGAAATTTGATATTTTATGTACAGCATATAATATATATTTGGTGTACTTTCATCTTTTATCTACAGTATGTAATATATATTTTTTGAAATTTGATATTTTATGTACAGTATATAATATATATTTTGTGGAATTTGATATTTTATGGACAGTATATAATATATATTTGGTGAAATTTGATATTTTATGTACAGTATATAATATGTATTTGCTGTATTTTCATATTTTATTTATAGTATATAATATACATTTGGTGAAATTTGATATTTTATATACAGTATTTCAAATATATTTGGTGAAATTTGATATTTTATGTACAGTATGATATATATATTTGGTGTACTTTCATAATTTATGTACAGTATATATTATATATTTGGTTAAATTTGATATTTTGTGTACAGTATGTAATATGCATTTGGTGAACTTTCATATTTTATTTACAGTATATAATATATATTTGCTGTACTTTGATATTTTATGTAGAGTATATAATATATATTTGGTGTACTTTCATATTTTATGTACAGTAGATAACATATCTTTGGGGTACTTTCATATTTTATGTACAGTATACAATATATATTTGGTGAAATTTGATATTTTCTGTACAGTATATAATATATATTTGGTGAAATTTGATATTTTATGTACAGTATATAATATATACTTGGTGTACTTTCATATTTTATGTACAGTATGTAATATATATTTTTTGAAATTTGATATTATATGTACAGTATTTAATATATATTTGGTGAAATTTGATATTTCATGGACAGTATATAATATATATTAGGTGAAATTTCATATTATATGTACAGTATATAATATATATTTGCTGTCTTTTCATATTTTATGTATAGTATATAATGCACATTTGCTGAAATTTGATATTTTATATACAGCATATCAAATATATTTGGTGAAATTTGATATTTTATGTACAGTATATTATATATAGTTGTTGAAATTTGATATTTTATGTACAGTGTATAATGTATATTTGGTGAAATTTGGTATTTCATATACAGTATATAATATATATTTGCTGTACTTTCATATTTTATATACAGTATATCATATATATTTTGTGAAATTTGATATTTTATGCACTGTATATAATACATATTTAGTGTACTTTCATGTTTTATGTACAGTATATAGTAGATATTAGGTGAAATTTGATGTTTTATATACAGTATATAATATATATTTCGTCTACTTTCATATTTCATATACAGTATAAAATAAATTTGGTGTACTTTCATATTTTATGTACAGCATATAATATATATTTCGTGTACTTTCATATTTTATGTACAGTAGATAACATATATTTGGAGTACTTTCATATTTTATATACAGTATACAATATATATTTGGTGAAATTTGATATTTTCTGTACAGTATATAATATATATTTGGTCAAATTTGATATTTTATGGACAGTATAAAATATATATTTGGTGAAATTTGATATTTTATGTACAGTATATAATATATATTTGGTGAAATTTCATATTTTATGTACAGTATATAATATATATTTGGTGTACTTTCATATTTTATATACAGTATATAGTATATATTTTCTGAAATTTGATATTTTATGTACAGTATATAATATATATTTGGTGAAATTTGATATTTCATGTACGGCATTTAATATATATTTGTTGAAATTTGATATTTTATGTACAGTATATAATATATATTTGCTGTATTTTCATATTTTATGTATGGTATATAATATATATTTGGTGAAATTTGATATTTTATACACAGCATATAATATATATTTGGTGAAATTTGATATTTTATGTACAGTATATAATGTATTTCTGGTGTACTTTCATATTTTATGAACAGGATATAATATATATTTTTTGAAATTTGATATTACATGTACAGTATATAATACATATTTGGTGAAATTTGATATTTTATGGACAGTATATAATATATATTTGGTGAAATTTGATATTTTATGTACAGCATATAATATATATTTGGTGTACTTTCATCTTTTATGTACAGTATGTAATATATATTTTTTGAAATTTGATATTTTATGTACAGTATATAATATATATTTTGTGGAATTTGATATTTTATGGACAGTATATAATATATATTTGGTGAAATTTGATATTTTATGTACAGTATATAATATGTATTTGCTGTATTTTCATATTTTATTTATAGTATATAATATACATTTGGTGAAATTTGATATTTTATATACAGTATTTCAAATATATTTGGTGAAATTTGATATTTTATGTACAGTATGATATATATATTTGGTGTACTTTCATAATTTATGTACAATATATATTATATATTTGGTTAAATTTGATATTTTGTGTACAGTATATAATATGCATTTGGTGAACTTTCATATTTTATTTACAGTATATAATATATATTTGCTGTACTTTGATATTTTATGTAGAGTATATAATATATATTTGGTGTACTTTCATATTTTATGTACAGTAGATAACATATTTTTGGGGTACTTTCATATTTTCTGTACAGTATACAATATATATTTGGTGAAATTTGATATTTTCTGTACAGTATATAATATATATTTGGTGAAATTTGATAGTTTATGTACTGTATATAATATATTTTTGGTGTACTTTCATATTTTATGTACAGTATATAATATATATTTTTTGAAATTTGATACATGTACAGTATATAATATATATTTGGTGAAATTTGATATTTTATGGACAGTATATAATATACATTTGGTGAAATTTGATATTTTATGTAAAGTATATAATATATACTTGGTGTACTTTCATATTTTATGTACAGTATGTAATATATATTTTTTGAAATTTGATATTAAATGTACAGTATTTAGTATATATTTGGTGAAATTTGATATTTCATGGACAGTATATAATATATATTAGGTGAAATATCATATTATATGTACAGTATATAATATATATTTGCTGTCTTTTCATATATTATGTATAGTATATAATGCACATTTGCTGAAATTTCATATTTTACATACAGTATATCAAATATATTTGGTGAAATTTGATATTTTATGTACAGTATATTATATATAGTTGTTGAAATTTGATATTTTATGTACAGTATATAATGTATATTTGGTGAAATTTGATATTTCATATACAGTATATAATATATATTTGCTGTACTTTCATATTTTATATACAGTATATCATATATATTTTGTGAAATTTGATATTTTATGCACTGTATATAATACATATTTAGTGTACTTTCATGTTTTATGTACAGTATATAGTATATATTAGGTGAAATTTGATGTTTTATATACAGTATATAATATATATTTCGTCTACTTTCATATTTCATATACAGTATAAAATAAATTTGGTGTACTTTCATATTTTATGTACAGCATATAATATATATTTCGTGTACTTTCATATTTTATGTACAGTAGATAACATATATTTGGTGTACTTTCATATTTTATATACAGTATACAATATATATTTGGTGAAATTTGATATTTTCTGTACAGTATATAATATATATTTGGTCAAATTTGATATTTTATGGACAGTATAAAATATATATTTGGTGAAATTTGATATTTTATGTACAGTATATAATATATATTTGGTGAAATTTCATATTTTATGTACAGTATATAATATATATTTGGTGTACTTTCATATTTTATATACAGTATATAGTATATATTTTCTGAAATTTGATATTTTATGTACAGTATATAATATATATTTGGTGAAATTTGATATTTCATGTACGGCATTTAATATATATTTGTTGAAATTTGATATTTTATGTACAGTATATAATATATATTTGCTGTATTTTCATATTTTATGTATGGTATATAATATATATTTGGTGAAATTTGATATTTTATACACAGCATATAATATATATTTGGTGAAATTTGATATTTTATGTACAGTATATAATGTATTTCTGGTGTACTTTCATATTTTATGAACAGGATATAATATATATTTTTTGAAATTTGATATTACATGTACAGTATATAATACATATTTGGTGAAATTTGATATTTTATGGACAGTATATAATATATATTTGGTGAAATTTGATATTTTATGTACAGCATATAATATATATTTGGTGTACTTTCGTCTTTTATGTACAGTATGTAATATATATTTTTTGAAATTTGATATTACATGTACAGTATATAATATATATTTTGTGGAATTTGATATTTTATGGACAGTATATAATATATATTTGGTGAAATTTGATATTTTATGTACAGTATATAATATGTATTTGCTGTATTTTCATATTTTATTTATAGTATATAATATACATTTGGTGAAATTTGATATTTTATATACAGTATTTCAAATATATTTGGTGAAATTTGATATTTTATGTACAGTATGATATATATATTTGGTGTACTTTCATAATTTATGTACAGTATATATTATATATTTGGTTAAATTTGATATTTTGTGTACAGTATATAATATGCATTTGGTGAACTTTCATATTTTATTTACAGTATATAATATATATTTGCTGTACTTTGATATTTTATGTAGAGTATATAATATATATTTGGTGTACTTTCATATTTTATGTACAGTAGATAACATATCTTTGGGGTACTTTCATATTTTATGTACAGTATACAATATATATTTGGTGAAATTTGATATTTTCTGTACAGTATATAATATATATTTGGTGAAATTTGATATTTTATGTACAGTATATAATATATACTTGGTGTACTTTCATATTTTATGTACAGTATGTAATATATATTTTTTGAAATTTGATATTATATGTACAGTATTTAATATATATTTGGTGAAATTTGATATTTCATGGACAGTATATAATATATATTAGGTGAAATTTCATATTATATGTACAGTATATAATATATATTTGCTGTCTTTTCATATTTTATGTATAGTATATAATGCACATTTGCTGAAATTTGATATTTTATATACAGCATATCAAATATATTTGGTGAAATTTGATATTTTATGTACAGTATATTATATATAGTTGTTGAAATTTGATATTTTATGTACAGTATATAATGTATATTTGGTGAAATTTGATATTTCATATACAGTATATAATATATATTTGCTGTACTTTCATATTTTATATACAGTATATCATATATATTTTGTGAAATTTGATATTTTATGCACTGTATATAATACATATTTAGTGTACTTTCATGTTTTATGTACAGTATATAGTATATATTAGGTGAAATTTGATGTTTTATATACAGTATATAATATATATTTCGTCTACTTTCATATTTCATATACAGTATAAAATAAATTTGGTGTACTTTCATATTTTATGTACAGCATATAATATATATTTCGTGTACTTTCATATTTTATGTACAGTAGATAACATATATTTGGTGTACTTTCATATTTTATATACAGTATACAATATATATTTGGTGAAATTTGATATTTTCTGTACAGTATATAATATATATTTGGTCAAATTTGATATTTTATGGACAGTATAAAATATATATTTGGTGAAATTTGATATTTTATGTACAGTATATAATATATATTTGGTGAAATTTCATATTTTATGTACAGTATATAATATATATTTGGTGTACTTTCATATTTTATATACAGTATATAGTATATATTTTCTGAAATTTGATATTTTATGTACAGTATATAATATATATTTGGTGAAATTTGATATTTTATGTACAATATATAATATGTATTTGCTGTATTTTCATATTTTATGTATAGTATATAATATACATTTGGTGAAAGTTGATATTTTATATACAGTATATCAAATATATTTGGTGAAATTTGATATTTTATGTACAGTATGTTATATATATTTGGTGTACTTTCATAATTTGTGTACAATACATATTATATATTTGGTTAAATTTGATATTTTGTGTACAGTATATAATATGCCTTTGGTGTACTTTCATATTTTATTTACAGTATATAATATATATTTGCTGTACTTTGATATTTTATGTAGAGTATATAATATATATTTGGTGTACTTTCATATTTTATGTACAGTAGATAACAGATTTTTGGTGTACTTTCATATTTTATGTACAGTATACAATATATATTTGGTGAAATTTGATATTTTCTGTACTGTATATAATATATATTTGGTGAAATTTGATATTTTATGTACAGTATATAATATATTTCTGGTGTACTTTCATATTTTATGTAGAGTATATAATATATATTTTTTGAAATTTGATATTATATGTACAGTATACAATATACATTTGGTGAAATTTGATATTTTATATACAGTATATCAAATATATTTGGTGAAATTTGATATTTTATGTACAGTATGATATATATATTTGGTGTACTTTCATAATTTATGTACTATATATTATATATTTGGTTAAACTTGATATTTTGTGTACAGTATATAATATGCATTTGGTGTACTTTCATATTTAATGTACAGTGTACAATGTATGTTTGGTGAAATTTGATATTTTATGTACAGTATATAATATATATTTGGTGAAATTTGATATTTTATGTAGAGTATATAATATATTTTTGGTGTACTTTCATATTTTATGTACAGTAGATAACATATTTTTGGGGTACTTTCATATTTAATGTACAGTGTACAATGTATGTTTGGTGAAATTTGATATTTTATGTACAGTATATAATATATATTTGGTGAAATTTGATATTTTATGTAGAGTATATAATATATTTTTGGTGTACTTTCATATTTTATGTACAGTATGTTATATATATTTTTTGAAATTTGATATTATATGTACAGTATATAACATATATTTGGTGAAATTTGATATTTTATGGACAGTATATAATATATATTTGGTGAAATTTGATATTTTATGGACAGTATATAATATATACTTGGTGTACTTTCATATTTTATGTACAGTATGTAATATATATTTTTTGAAATTTGATATTATATGTGCAGTATTTAATATATATTTGGTGAAATTTGATATTTCATGGACAGTATATAATATATATTAGGTGAAATTTCATATTATATGTACAGTATATAATATATATTTGCTGTATTTTCATATTTTATGTATAGTATATAATGCACATTTGGTGAAATTTGATATTTTATATACAGTATATCAAATATATTTGGTGAAATTTGATATTTTATGTACAGTATATTATATATAGTTGTTGAAATTTGATATTTTATGTACAGTATATAATGTATATTTGGTGAAATTTGATATTTCATATACAGTATATAATATATATTTGCTGTACTTTCATATTTTATATACAGTATATCATACATATTTTGTGAAATTTGATATTTTATGCACTGTATATAATACATATTTAGTGTACTTTCATGTTTTATGTACAGTATATAGTATATATTAGGTGAAATTTGATGTTTTATATACAGTATATAATATATATTTCGTCTACTTTCATATTTCATATACAGTATAAAATCAATTTGGTGTACTTTCATATTTTATGTACAGCATATAATATATATTTGTTGTACTTTCATATTTTATGTACAGTAGATAATATATATTTGGTGAAATTTGATATTTTATGGACAGTATATAATATATATTTGGTGAAATTTGATATTTTATGTACAGTATATGGTATATATTTGGTGAAATTTTATATTTTATGTACAGTATATAATATATATTTGGTGTACTTTCATATTTTATATACAGTATATAGTATATATTTTCTGAAATTTGATATTTTATGTACAGTATATAATATATATTTGGTGAAATTTGATATTTCATGTACGGCATATAATATATATTTGTTGAAATTTGATATTTTATGTACAGTATATAATATATATTTGCTGTATTTTCATATTTTATGTATGGTATATAATATAAATTTGATGAAATTTGATATTTTATACACAGCATATAATATATATTTGGTGAAATTTGATATTTTATGTACAGTATATAATATATTTCTGGTGTGCTTTCATATTTTATGAACAGGATATAATATATATTTTTTGAAATTTGATATTACAAGTACAGTATATAATATATATTTGGTGAAATTTGATATTTTATGGACAGTATATAATATATATTTGGTGAAATTTGATATTTTAAGTACAGCATATAATATATATTTGGTGTACTTTCATCTTTTATGTACAGTAAGTAATATATATTTTTTGAAATTTGATATTATATGTACAGTATATAAAATATATTTCGTGAAATTTGATATTTTATGTACAGTATGTTATATATATTTGGTGTACTTTCATAATTTATGTACAATACATATTATATATTTGGTTAAATTTGATATTTTGTGTACAGTATATAATATGCCTTTGGTGTACTTTCATATTTTATTTACAGTATATAATATATATTTGCTGTACTTTGATATTTTATGTAGAGTATGTAATATATATTTGGTGTACTTTCATATTTTATGTACAGTAGATAACATATTTTTGGGGTACTTTCATATTTTGTGTACAGTATACAATGTATATTTGGTGAAATTTGATATTTTATGAACAGCATATAATGTGTATTTGGTGAAATTTGATATTTTATGTACAGTATATAATATATTTTTGGTGTACTTTCGTATTTTATGTACAGTATATAATATATATTTTTTGAAATTTGATATATGTACAGTATATAATATATATTTGGTGAAATTTGATATTTTATGGACAGTATATAATATATATTTGGTGAAATTTGATATTTTATGTACAGTATATAATATATATTTGGTGAAATTTCATATTTTATGTTCAGTATATAATATATATTTGGTGTACTTTCATATTTTATATACAGTATATAGTATATATTTTCTGAAATTTGATATTTTATGTACAGCATATAATATATATTTGGTGTAATTTGATATTTCATGTACGGCATATAATATATATTTGTTGAAATTTGATATTTTATGTACAGTATATAATATATTTGCTGTATATTCATGTTTTATGTATGGTATATAACATATATTTGGTTAAATTTAATATTAAGTATGCAGCATATAATATATATTTGGTGCAATTTGATATTTTATGTACAGTATATAATATATATTTGGTGAAATTTCATATTTTATGTACAGTATATAATATATATTTGGTGTACTTTCATATTTTATATACAGTATATAGTATATATTTTCTGAAATTTGATATTTTATGTACAGTATATAATACATATTTGGTGAAATTTGATATTTCATGTACGGCATATAATATATATTTGTTGAAATTTGATATTTTTTGTACAGTATATAATATATATTTGCTGTATTTTCATATTTTATGTATGGTATATAATATAAATTTGATGAAATTTGATATTTTATACACAGCATATAATATATATTTGGTGAAATTTGATATTTTATGTACAGTATATAATATATTTCTGGTGTACTTTCATATTTTATGAACAGGATATAATATATATTTTTTGAAATTTGATATTACATGTACAGTATATAATATATATTTGGTGAAATTTGATATTTTATGGACAGTATATAATATATATTTGGTGAAATTTGATATTTTATGTACAGCATATAATATATATTTGGTGTACTTTCATCTTTAATGTACAGTATGTAATATATATTTTTTGAAATTTGATATTTTATGTACAGTATATAAAATATATTTCGTGAAATTTGATATTTTATGGACAGTATATAATATATATTTGGTGAAATTTGATATTTTATGTACAATATATAATATGTATTCGCTGTATTTTCATATTTTATGTATAGTATATAATATACATTTGGTGAAAGTTGATATTTTATATACAGTATATCAAATATATTTGGTGAAATTTGATATTTTATGTACAGTATGTTATATATATTTGGTGTACTTTCATAATTTATGTACAATACATATTATATATTTGGTTAAATTTGATATTTTGTGTACAGTATATAATATGCCTTTGGTGTACTTTCATATTTTATTTACAGTATATAATATATATTTGCTGTACTTTGATATTTTATGTAGAGTATATAATATAAATTTGGTGTACTTTCATGTTTTATGTGCAGTAGATAACATATTTTTGGGGTACTTTCATATTTTATGTACAGTACACAATGTATATTTGGTGAAATTTGATATTTTATGAACAGTATATAATGTATATTTGGTAAAATTTGTTATTTTATGTACAGTATATAATATATTTTTGGTGTACTTTCGTATTTTATGTACAGTATATTATATATATTTTTTGAAATTTGATATATGTACAGTATATAATATATATTTGGTGAAATTTGATATTTTATGGACAGTATATAATATATATTTGGTGAAATTTGATATTTTATGTACAGTATATAATATATATTTGGTGAAATTTCATATTTTATGTTCAGTATATAATATATATTTGGTGTAATTTCATATTTTATATACAGTATATAGTATATATTTTCTGAAATTTGATATTTTATGTACAGCATATAATATATATTTGGTGTAATTTGATATTTCATGTACGGCATATAATATATATTTGTTGAAATTTGATATTTTATGTACAGTATATAATATATATTTCCTGTATATTCATATTTTATGTATGATATATAACATATATTTGGTGAAATTTAATATTATGTATGCAGCATATAATATATATTTGGTGCAATTTGATATTTTATGTACAGTATATATTTCTGGTGTACTTTCATATTTTATGAACAGTATATAATATATATTTTTTGAAATTTGATATTATATGTACAGCATATAATATACATTTGGTGAAATTTGATATTTTATGGACAGTATATAATATATATTTGGTGAAATTTGATATTTTATGTACAGTATATAATATGTATTTGCTGTATTTTCATATTTTATGTATAGTATATAATATACCTTTGGTGAAATTTGATATTTTATATACAGTATATCAAATATATTTGGTGAAATTTGATATTTTATGTACAGTGTGTTATATATATTTGGTGTACTTTCATAATTTATGTACAATATATATTATATATTTGGTTAAATTTGATATTTTGTGTACAGTATATAATATGCATTTGGGGTACTTTCATATTTTATTTACAGTATATAATATATATTTGCTGTACTTTGATATTTTATGTAGAGTATATAATATACATTTGGTGTACTTTCATATTTTATGTACAGTAGATATATTTTTGGGGTACTTTCATATTTTATGTACAGTATACCATATATATTTGGTGAAATTTGATATTTTCTGTACAGTATATAATATATATTTGGTGAAATTTGATATTTTATGTACAGTATATAATATATTTTTGGTGTACTTTCATATTTTATATACAGTATATAATATATATTTTTTGAAATTTGATATTATATGTACAGTATATAACATATATTTGGTGAAATTTGATATTTTATGGACAGTATATAGTATATATTTGGTGAAATTTGATATTTCATATACGGCATATAATATATATTTTTTGAAATTTGATATTTTATGAACAGTATAAAATATATATTTGATGTATTTTCATATTTTATGTATGGAATATAATATATATGTGGTGAAATTTGAAATTTTGTATACAGCATATAATATACATTTGGTGAAATTTTATATTTTATGAACAGTATATAATATATTTCTGGTGTACTTTCATATTTTATGAACAGTATATAATATATATTTTTTGAAATTTGATATTATATGTAAAGTATATAATATATATTTGGTGAAATTTGATATTTTATGGACAGTATATAATATATATTTGGTGAAATTTTATATTTTATGTACAGTATATAATATATATTTGGTGTACTTTCATCTTTTATGTACAGTATGTAATATATATTTTTTGAAATTTGATATTATATGTAAAGTATATAATATATATTTCGTGAAATTTGATATTTTATGGACTGTATATAATATATATTTGGTGAATTTTGATATTTTATGAACAGTATATAATATATATTTGGTGAAATTTGATATTTTATGTACAGTATATAATATGTATTTGCTGTATTTTCATATTTTATGTATAGTATATAATATACATTTGGTGAAATTTGATATTTTATATACAGTATAACAAATATATTTGGTGAAATTTGATATTTTATGTACAGTATGTTATATATATTTGGTGTACTTTCAGAATTTATGTACAATATATATTATATATTTGGTTAAATTTGATATTTTGTGTACAGTATATAATGTGCATTTGAGGTACTTTCATATTTTATTTACAGTATATAATACATATTTGCTGTACTTTGATATTTTATTTAGAGTATATAATATATATTTGGTGTACTTTCATATTTTATGTACAGCAGATAACATATTTTTGGGGTACTTTCATATTTTATGTACAGTATACAATATATATTTGGTGAAATTTGATATTTTCTGTACAGTATATAATATATATTTGGTGAAATTTGATATTTTATGTACAGTATAAAATATATTTTTGGTGTACTTTCATATTTTATGTACAGTATATAATATATATTTTTTGAAATTTGATATTATATGTACAGTGTATAACATATATTTGGTGAAATTTGATATTTTATGGACAGTATATAATATATATTTGGTGAAATTTGGTATTTTATGTACAGTATATAATATAATTTTGGTGTACTTTCATATTTTATGAACAGTATGTAATATTTATTTTTTGAAATTTGATATTTTATGTACAGTATATAATATATATTTTGTGGAATTTGATATTTTATGGACAGTATGTAATATATATTTGGTGAAATTTGATATTTTATGTACAGTATATAATATGTATTTGCTGTATTTTCATATTTTATGTATAGTATATAATATACATTTGGTGAAATTTGATATTTTATATACAGTATATCAAATATATTTGGTGAAATTTGATATTTTATGTACAGTATGATATATATATTTGGTGTACTTTCATAATTTATGTACAATATATATTATATATTTGGTTAAATTTGATATTTTGTGTACAGTATATAATATGCATTTGGTGTACTTTCATATTTTATTTACAGTATATAATATATATTTGCTCTACTTTGATATTTTATGTAGAGTATATAATATAAATTTGGTGTACTTTCATATTTTATGTAGAGTAGATAACAAATTTTTGGGTACTTTTATATTTTATGTACAGTATACAATATATATTTGGTGAAATTTGATATTTTATGTACAGTATATAATATATATTTGGTGAAATTTGATATTTTATGTACAGTATATAATATATATTTGGTGAAATTTGATATTTTATGTACAGTATAAAATATATTTTTGGTGTACTTTCATATTTTATGTACAGTATATAATATATATTTTTTGAAATTTGATATTATATGTACAGTATATAACATATATTTGGTGAAATTTGATATTTTATGGACAGTATATAATATATATTTGGTGAAATTTGATATTTTATGTACAGTATATAATATATATTTGGTGTACTTTCATAATTAATGTACAGTATGTAATATATTTTTTGAAATTTGATATTATATGTGCAGTATATAATACATATTATGTGAAATTTGATATTTCATGGACAGTATTTAATATATATTAGGTGAAATTTGATATTATATGTACAGTATATAATATATATTTGCTGTATTTTCCTATTTTATGTATAGCATACAATGCACATTTGGTGAAATTTGATATTTTATATACAGTATATCATATATATTTGGTGAAATTTGATATTTTATGTACAGTATATTATATATATTTGTTGAAATTTGATATTTTATGTACAGTATATAATGTATATTTGGTGAAATTTGATATTTCATATACAGCATATAATATATATTTGCTGTACTTTCATATATTATATACAGTATATCATATATATTTTGTGAAATTTGATATTTTATGCAGAGTATATAATACATATTTAGTTTACTTTCATGTTTTATGTACAGTATATAGTATATATTAGGTGAAATTTGATGTTTTATATACAGTATATAATATATATTTCGTCTGCTTTCATATTTCATATACTGTATAAAATAAATTTGCTGTAGTTTCATATTTCATGTACAGCATATAATATATATTTGGTGTACTTTCATATTTTATGTACAGTAGATAATATATATTTGGTGTACTTTCATATTTTATATACAGTATACAATATATATTTGGTGAAATTTGATATTTTATGAACAGTTTATAATGTATATTTGGTGAAATTTGATATTTTATGTACAGTATATAATATATTTTTGGTGTACTTTCGTATTTTATTTACAGTATATAATATATATTTTTTGAAATTTGATATATGTACAGTATATAATATATATTTGGTGAAATTTGATATTTTATGGACAGTATATAATATATATTTGGTGAAATTTGATATTTTATGTACAGTATATAATATATATTTGGTGAAATTTCATATTTTATGTTCAGTATATAATATATATTTGGTGTACTTTCATATTTTATATACAGTATATAGTATATATTTTCTGAAATTTGATATTTTATGTACAGCATATAATATATATTTGGTGTAATTTGATATTTCATGTACGGCATATAATATATATTTCTTGAAATTTGATATTTTATGTACAGTATATAATATATATTTGCTGTATATTCATATTTTATGTATGATATATAACATATATTTGGTGAAATTTAATATTATGTATGCAGCATATAATATATATTTGGTGCAATTTGATATTTTATGTACAGTATATATTTCTGGTGTACTTTCATATTTTATGAACAGTATATAATATATATTTTTTGACATTTGATATTATATGTACAGCATATAATATATATTTGGTGAAATTTGATATTTTATGGACAGTATATAATATATATTTGGTGAAATTTGATATTTTATGTACAGTATATAATATGTATTTGCTGTATTTTCATATTTTATTTATAGTATATAATATACATTTGGTGAAATTTGATATTTTATATACAGTATATCAAATATATTTGGTGAAAATTGATATTTTATGTACAGTATGATATACATATTTGGTGTACTTTCATAATTTATGTACTATATATATTATATATTTGGTTAAATTTGATATTTTGTGTACAGTATATAATATGCATTTGGGGTACTTTCATATTTTATTTACAGTATATAATATATATTTGCTGTACTTTGATATTTTATGTAGAGTATATAGTATATATTTGGTGTACTTTCATATTTTATGTACAGTAGATAACATATTTTTGGGGTACTTTCATATTTTATGTACAGTATACAATATATATTTGGTGAAATTTGATATTTTCTGTACAGTATATAATATATATTTGGTGAAATTTGATATTTTATGTACAGTATATAATATATTTTTGGTGTACTTTCATATTTTATATACAGTATATAATATATATTTTTTGAAATTTGATATTATATGTACAGTATATAACATATATTTGGTGAAATTTGATATTTTATGGACAGTATATAGTATATATTTTGTGAAATTTGATATTTCATACACGGCATATAATATATATTTTTTGAAATTTGATATTTTATGAACAGTATAAAATATATATTTGATGTATTTTCATATTTTATGTATGGAATATAATATATATGTGGTGAAATTTGAAATTTTGTATACAGCATATAATATACATTTGGTGGAATTTTATATTTTATGAACAGTATATAATATATTTCTGGTGTACTTTCATATTTTATGAACAGTATATAATATATATTTTTTGAAATTTGATATTATATGTAAAGTATATAATATATATTTGGTGAAATTTGATATTTTATGGACAGTATATAATATATATTTGGTGAAATTTTATATTTTATGTACAGTATATAATATATATTTGGTGTACTTTCATCTTTTATGTACAGTATGTAATATATATTTTTTGAAATTTTATATTATATGTAAAGTATATAATATATATTTCGTGAAATTTGATATTTTATGGACTGTATATTATATATATTTGGTGAATTTTGATATTTTATGAACAGTATATAATATATATTTGGTGAAATTTGATATTTTATGTACAGTATATAATATGTATTTGCTGTATTTTCATATTTTATGTATAGTATATAATATACATTTGGTGAAATTTGATATTTTATATACAGTATAACAAATATATTTGGTGAAATTTGATATTTTATGTACAGTATGTTATATATATTTGGTGTACTTTCAGAATTTATGTACAATATATATTATATATTTGGTTAAATTTGATATTTTGTGTACAGTATATAATATGCATTTGGGGTACTTTCATATTTTATTTACAGTATATAATATATATTTGCTGTACTTTGATATTTTATGTAGAGTATATAATATATATTTGGTGTACTTTCATATTTTATGTACAGCAGATAACATATTTTTGGGGTACTTTCATATTTTATGTACAGTATACAATATATATTTGGTGAAATTTGATATTTTCTGTACAGTATATAATATATATTTGGTGAAATTTGATATTTTATGTACAGTATAAAATATATTTTTGGTGTACTTTCATATTTTATGTACAGTATATAATATATATTTTTTGAAATTTGATATTATATTTACAGTATATAACATATATTTGGTGAAATTTGATATTTTATGGACAGTATATAATATATATTTGGTGAAATTTGATATTTTATGTACAGTATATAATATATATTTGGTGTACTTTCATAATTAATGTACAGTATGTAATATATTTTTTGAAATTTGATATTATATGTACAGTATATAATACATATTACGTGAAATTTGATATTTCATGGGCAGTATTTAATATATATTAGGTGAAATTTGATATTATATTTACAGTATATAATATATATTTGCTGTATTTTCATATTTTATGTATAGTATACATTGCACATTTGGTGAAATTTGATATTTTATATACAGTGTATCATATATATTTGGTGAAATTTGATATTTTATCTACAGTATATTATATATATTTGTTGAAATTTGATATTTTATGTACAGTATATAATGTATATTTGGTGAAATTTGATATTTCATATACAGTGTATAATATATATTTGCTGTACTTTCATATATTATATACAGTATATCATATATATTTTGTGAAATTTGATATTTTATGCAGAGTATATAATACATATTTAGTTTACTTTCATGTTTTATGTACAGTATATAGTATATATTAGGTGAAATTTGATGTTTTATATACAGTATATAATATATATTTCGTCTGATTTCATATTTCATATACTGTATAAAATAAATTTGCTGTAGTTTCATATTTCATGTACAGCATATAATATATATTTGGTGTACTTTAATATTTTATGTACAGTAGATAATATATATTTGGTGTACTTTCATATTTTATATACAGTATACAATATATATTTGGTGAAATTTGATATTTTATGAACAGTATATAATGTATATTTGGTGAAATTTGATATTTTATGTACAGTATATAATATATTTTTGGTGTACTTTCATATTTTATATACAGTATATAATATATATTTTTTGAAATTTGATATTATATGTACAGTATATAACATATATTTGGTGAAATTTGATATTTTATGGACAGTATATAGCATATATTTTGTGAAATTTGATATTTCATATACGGCATATAATATATATTTTTTGAAATTTGATATTTTATGAACAGTATAAAATATATATTTGCTGTATTTTCATATTTTATGTATGGTATATAATATATATGTGGTGAAATTTGAAATTTTGTATACAGCATATAATATACATTTGGTGAAATTTTATATTTTATGAACAGTATATAATATATTTCTGGTGTACTTTCATATTTTATGAACAGTATATAATATATATTTTTTGAAATTTGATATTATATGTAAAGTATATAATATATATTTGGTGAAATTTGATATTTTATGGACAGTATATAATATATATTTGGTGAAATTTTATATTTTATGTACAGTATATAATATATATTTGGTGTACTTTCATCTTTTATGTACAGTATGTAATATATATTTTTTGAAATTTTATATTATATGTAAAGTATATAATATATATTTCGTGAAATTTGATATTTTATGGACTGTATATAATATATATTTGGTGAATTTTGATATTTTATGAACAGTATATAATATATATTTGGTGAAATTTTATATTTTATGTATAGTATATAATATATATTTGGTGTACTTTCATCTTTTATGTACAGTATGTAATATATATTTTTTGAAATTTTATATTATATGTAAAGTATATAATATATATTTCGTGAAATTTGATATTTTATGGACTGTATATAATATATATTTGGTGAATTTTGATATTTTATGAACAGTATATAATATATATTTGGTGAAATTTGATATTTTATGTACAGTATATAATATGTATTTGCTGTATTTTCATATTTTATGTATAGTATATAATATACATTTGGTGAAATTTGATATTTTATATACAGTATAACAAATATATTTGGTGAAATTTGATATTTTATGTACAGTATGTTATATATATTTGGTGTACTTTCAGAATTTATGTACAATATATATTATATATTTGGTTAAATTTGATATTTTGTGTACAGTATATAATATGCATTTGGGGTACTTTCATATTTTATTTACAGTATATAATACATATTTGCTGTACCTTGATATTTTATGTAGAGTATATTATATATATTTGGTGTACTTTCATATTTTATGTACAGCAGATAACATATTTTTGGGGTACTTTCATATTTTATGTACAGTATACAATATATATTTGGTGAAATTTGATATTTTCTGTACAGTATATAATATATATTTGGTGAAATTTGATATTTTATGTACAGTATAAAATATATTTTTGGTGTACTTTCATATTTTATGTACAGTATATAATATATATTTTTTGAAATTTGATATTATATGTACAGTATATAACATATATTTGGTGAAATTTGATATTTTATGGACAGTATATAATATATATTTGGTGAAATTTGATATTTTATGTACAGTATATAATATATATTTGGTGTACTTTCATAATTAATGTACAGTATGTAATATATTTTTTGAAATTTGATATTATATGTACAGTATATAATACATATTACGTGAAATTTGATATTTCATGGACAGTATTTAATATATATTAGGTGAAATTTGATATTATATTTACAGTATATAATATATATTTGCTGTATTTTCATATTTTATGTATAGTATACAATGCACATTTGGTGAAATTTGATATTTTATATACAGTGTATCATATATATTTGGTGAAATTTGATATTTTATCTACAGTATATTATATATATTTGTTGAAATTTGATATTTTACGTACAGTATATAATGTATATTTGGTGAAATTTGATATTTCATATACAGTGTATAATATATATTTGCTGTACTTTCATATATTATATACAGTATATCATATATATTTTGTGAAATTTGATATTTTATGCAGAGTATATAATACATATTTAGTTTACTTTCATGTTTTATGTACAGTATATAGTATATATTAGGTGAAATTTGATGTTTTATATACAGTATATAATATATATTTTGTCTGCTTTCATATTTCATATACTGTATAAAATAAATTTGCTGTAGTTTCATATTTCATGTACAGCATATAATATATATTTGGTGTACTTTCATATTTTATGTACAGTAGATAATATATATTTGGTGTACTTTCATATTTTATATACAGTATACAATATATATTTGGTGAAATTTGATATTTTATGAACAGTATATAATGTATATTTGGTGAAATTTGATATTTTATGTACAGTATATAATATATTTTTGGTGTACTTTCATATTTTATATACAGTATATAATATATATTTTTTGAAATTTGATATTATATGTACAGTATTTAGTATATATTTGGTGAAATTTGATATTTCATGGACAGTATATAATATATATTAGGTGAAATTTCATATTATATGTACAGTATATAATATATATTTGCTGTCTTTTCATATTTTATGTATAGTATATAATGCACATTTGCTGAAATTTGATATTTTATATACAGTATATCAAATATATTTGGTGAAATTTGATATTTTATGTACAGTATATTATATATAGTTGTTGAAATTTGATATTTTATGTACAGTATATAATGTATATTTGGTGAAATTTGATATTTCATATACAGTATATAATATATATTTGCTGTACTTTCATATTTTATATACAGTATATCATATATATTTTGTGAAATTTGATATTTTATGCACTGTATATAATACATATTTAGTGTACTTTCATGTTTTATGTACAGTATATAGTATATATTAGGTGAAATTTGATGTTTTATATACAGTATATAATATATATTTCGTCTACTTTCATATTTCATATACAGTATAAAATAAATTTGGTGTACTTTCATATTTTATGTACAGCATATAATATATATTTGGTGTACTTTCCTATTTTATGTACAGTAGATAACATATATTTGGTGTACTTTCATATTTTATATACAGTATACAATATATATTTGGTGAAATTTGATATTTTCTGTACAGTATATAATATATATTTGGTGAAATTTTATATTTTATGTACAGTATATAATATATTTTTGGTGTACTTTCATATTTTATGTACAGTATATAATATATATTTTTTGAAATTTGACACATGTACAGTATATAATATATATTTGGTGAAATTTGATATTTTATGGACAGTATATAATATATATTTGGTGTACTTTCATATTTTATGTACAGTATGTAATATATATTTTTTGAAATTTGATATTATATGTACAGTATTTAGTATATATTTGGTGAAATTTGATATTTCATGGACAGTATATAATATATATTAGGTGAAATTTCATATTATATGTACAGTATATAATATATATTTGCTGTCTTTTCATATTTTATGTATAGTATCTAATGCACATTTGCTGAAATTTGATATTTTATATACAGTATATCAAATATATTTGGTGAAATTTGATATTTTATGTACAGTATATTATATATAGTTGTTGAAATTTGATATTTTATGTACAGTATATAATGTATATTTGGTGAAATTTGATATTTCATATACAGTATATAATATATATTTGCTGTACTTTCATATTTTATATACAGTATATCATATATATTTTGCGAAATTTGATATTTTATGCACTGTATATAATACATATTTAGTGTACTTTCATATTTTATGTACAGTATATAGTATATATTAGGTGAAATTTGATGTTTTATATACAGTATATAATATATATTTCGTCTACTTTCATATTTCATATACAGTATAAAATAAATTTGGTGTACTTTCATATTTTATTTACAGCATATAATATATATTTGGTGTACTTTCATATTTTATGTACAGTAGATAACATATATTTGGTGTACTTTCATATTTTATATACAGTATACAATATATATTTGGTGAAATTTGATATTTTCTGTACAGTATATAATATATATTTGGTCAAATTTGATATTTTATGGACAGTATATAATATATATTTGGTGAAATTTGATATTTTATGTACAGTATATAATATATATTTGGTGAAATTTCATATTTTATGTACAGCATATAATATATATTTGGTGTACTTTCATATTTTATATACAGTATATAGTATATATTTTCTGAAATTTGATATTTTATGTACAGTATATAATATCTATTTGGTGAAATTTGATATTTCATGTACTGCATTTAATATATATTTGTTGAAATTTGATATTTTATGTACAGTATATAATATATATTTGCTGTATTTTCATATTTTATGTATGGTATATAATATATATTTGGTGAAATTTGATATTTTATACACAGCATATAATATATATTTGGTGAAATTTGATATTTTATGTACAGTATATAATGTATTTCTGGTGTACTTTCATATTTTATGAACAGGATATAATATATATTTTTTGAAATTTGATATTACATGTACAGTATATAATACATATTTGGTGAAATTTGATATTTTATGGACAGTATATAATATATATTTTGTGAAATTTGATATTTTATGTAGAGTATATAATATATATTTGGTGTACTTTCATATTTTATGTACAGTAGATAACATATTTTTGGGGTACTTTCATATTTTATGTACAGTATACAATATATATTTGGTGAAATTTGATATTTTCTGTACAGTATATAATATATATTTGGTGAAATTTGATATTTTATGTACAGTATATAATATATTTTTGGTGTACTTTCATATTTTATGTACAGTATATAATATATATTTTTTGAAATTTGATACATGTACAGTATATAATATATATTTGGTGAAATTTGATATTTTATGGACAGTATATAATATATATTTGGTGAAATTTGATATTTTATGTAAAGTATATAATATATACTTGGTGTACTTTCATATTTTATGTACAGTATGTAATATATATTTTTTGAAATTTGATATTATATGTACAGTATTTAGTATATATTTGGTGAAATTTGATATTTCATGGACAGTATATAATATATATTAGGTGAAATTTCATATTATATGTACAGTATATAATATATATTTGCTGTCTTTTCATATTTTATGTATAGTATATAATGCACATTTGCTGAAATTTGACATTTTATATACAGTATATCAAATATATTTGGTGAAATTTGATATTTTATGTACAGTATATTATATATAGTTGTTGAAATTTGATATTTTATGTACAGTATATAATGTATATTTGGTGAAATTTGATATTTCATATACAGTATATAATATATATTTGCTGTACTTTCATATTTTATATACAGTATATCATATATATTTTGTGAAATCTGATATTTTGTGCACTGTATATAATACATATTTAGTGTACTTTCATGTTTTATGTACAGTATATAGTATATATTAGGTGAAATTTGATGTTTTATATACAGTATATAATATATATTTCGTCTACTTTCATATTTCATATACAGTATAAAATAAATTTGGTGTACTTTCATATTTTATTTACAGCATATAATATATATTTGGTGTACTTTCATATTTTATGTACAGTAGATAACATATATTTGGTGTACTTTCATATTTTATATACAGTATACAATATATATTTGGTGAAATTTGATATTTTCTGTACAGTATATAATATATATTTGGTGAAATTTGATATTTTATGTACAGTATATAATATATTTTTGGTGTACTTTCATATTTTATGTACAGTATATAATATATATTTTTTGAAATTTGACACATGTACAGTATATAATATATATTTGGTGAAATTTGATATTTTATGGACAGTATATAATATATATTTGGTGTACTTTCATATTTTATGTACAGTATGTAATATATATTTTTTGAAATTTGATATTATATGTACAGTATTTAGTATATATTTGGTGAAATTTGATATTTTATGTAAAGTATATAATATATACTTGGTGTACTTTCATATTTTATGTACAGTATGTAATATATATTTTCTGAAATTTGATATTTTATGTACAGTATATAATATATATTTGGTGAAATTTGATATTTCATGTACTGCATTTAATATATATTTGTTGAAATTTGATATTTTATGTACAGTATATAATATATATTTGCTGTATTTTCATATTTTATGTATGGTATATAATATATATTTGGTGAAATTTGATATTTTATACACAGCATATAATATATATTTGGTGAAATTTGATATTTTATGTACAGTATATAATGTATTTCTGGTGTACTTTCATATTTTATGAACAGGATATAATATATATTTTTTGAAATTTGATATTACATGTACAGTATATAATACATATTTGGTGAAATTTGATATTTTATGGACAGTATATAATATATATTTGGTGAAATTTGATATTTTATGTACAGCATATAATATATATTTGGTGTACTTTCATCTTTTATGTACAGTATGTAATATATATTTTTTGAAATTTGATATTTTATGTACAGTATATAATATATATTTTGTGGAATTTGATATTTTATGGACAGTATATAATATATATTTGGTGAAATTTGATATTTTATGTACAGTATATAATATGTATTTGCTGTATTTTCATATTTTATTTATAGTATATAATATACATTTGGTGAAATTTGATATTTTATATACAGTATTTCAAATATATTTGGTGAAATTTGATATTTTATGTACAGTATGATATATATATTTGGTGTACTTTCATAATTTATGTACAATATATATTATATATTTGGTTAAATTTGATATTTTGTGTACAGTATATAATATGCATTTGGTGAACTTTCATATTTTATTTACAGTATATAATATATATTTGCTGTACTTTGATATTTTATGTAGAGTATATAATATATATTTGGTGTACTTTCATATTTTATGTACAGTAGATAACATATTTTTGGGGTACTTTCATATTTTATGTACAGTCTACAATATATATTTGGTGAAATTTGATAATTTCTGTACAGTATATAATATATATTTGGTGAAATTTGATATTTTATGTACAGTATATAATATATTTTTGGTGTACTTTCATATTTTATGTACAGTATATAATATATATTTTTTGAAATTTGATACATGTACAGTATATAATATATATTTGGTGAAATTTGATATTTTATGGACAGTATATAATATATATTTGGTGAAATTTGATATTTTATGTAAAGTATATAATATATACTTGGTGTACTTTCATATTTTATGTACAGTATGTAATATATATTTTTTGAAATTTGATATTATATGTACAGTATTTAGTATATATTTGTGAAATTTGATATTTCATGGACAGTATATAATATATATTTGCTGTACTTTCATATTTTATATACAGTATATCATATATATTTTGTGAAATTTGATATTTTATGCACTGTATATAATACATATTTAGTGTACTTTCATGTTTTATGTACAGTATATAGTATATATTAGGTGAAATTTGATGTTTTATATACAGTATATAATATATATTTCATCTACTTTCATATTTCATATACAGTATAAAATAAATTTGGTGTACTTTCATATTTTATGTACAGCATATAATATATATTTGGTGTACTTTCATACTTTATGTACAGTAGATAACATATATTTGGTGTACTTTCATATTTTATATACAGTATACAATATATATTTGGTGAAATTTGATATTTTCTGTACAGTATATAATATATATTTGGTCAAATTTGATATTTTATGGACAGTATATAATATATATTTGGTGAAATTTGATATTTTATGTACAGTATATAATATATATTTGGTGAAATTTCATATTTTATGTACAGCATATAATATATATTTGGTGTACTTTCATATTTTATATACAGTATATAGTATATATTTTCTGAAATTTGATATTTTATGTACAGTATATAATATATATTTGGTGAAATTTGATATTTCATGTACTGCATTTAATATATATTTGTTGAAATTTGATATTTTATGTACAGTATATAATATATATTTGCTGTATTTTCATATTTTATGTATGGTATATAATATATATTTGGTGAAATTTGATATTTTATACACAGCATATAATATATATTTGGTGAAATTTGATATTTTATGTACAGTATATAATGTATTTCTGGTGTACTTTCATATTTTATGAACAGGATATAATATATATTTTTTGAAATTTGATATTACATGTACAGTATATAATACATATTTGGTGAAATTTGATATTTTATGGACAGTATATAATATATATTTGGTGAAATTTGATATTTTATGTAGAGTATATAATATATATTTGGTGTACTTTCATATTTTATGTACAGTAGATAACATATTTTTGGGGTACTTTCATATTTTATGTACAGTATACAATATATATTTGGTGAAATTTGATATTTTCTGTACAGTATATAATATATATTTGGTGAAATTTGATATTTTATGTACAGTATATAATATATTTTTGGTGTACTTTCATATTTTATGTACAGTATATAATATATATTTTTTGAAATTTGATACATGTACAGTATATAATATATATTTGGTGAAATTTGATATTTTATGGACAGTATATAATATATATTTGGTGAAATTTGATATTTTATGTAAAGTATATAATATATACTTGGTGTACTTTCATATTTTATGTACAGTATGTAATGTATATTTTTTGAAATTTGATATTAAATGTACAGTATTTAGTATATATTTGGTGAAATTTGATATTTCATGGACAGTATATAATATATATTAGGTGAAATATCATATTATATGTACAGTATATAATATATATTTGCTGTCTTTTCATATTTTATGTATAGTATATAATGCACATTTGCTGAAATTTCATATTTTACATACAGTATATCAAATATATTTGGTGAAATTTGATATTTTATGTACAGTATATTATATATAGTTGTTGAAATTTGATATTTTATGTACAGTATATAATGTATATTTGGTGAAATTTGATATTTCATATACAGTATATAATATATATTTGCTGTACTTTCATATTTTATATACAGTATATCATATATATTTTGTGAAATTTGATATTTTATGCACTGTATATAATACATATTTAGTGTACTTTCATGTTTTATGTACAGTATATAGTATATATTAGGTGAAATTTGATGTTTTATATACAGTATATAATATATATTTCGTCTACTTTCATATTTCATATACAGTATAAAATAAATTTGGTGTACTTTCATATTTTATGTACAGCATATAATATATATTTGGTGTACTTTCATATTTAATGTACAGTAGATAACATATATTTGGTGTACTTTCATATTTTATATACAGTATACAATATATATTTGGTGAAATTTGATATTTTCTGTACAGTATATAATATATATTTGGTGAAATTTGATATTTTATGTACAGTATATAATATATTTTTGGTGTACTTTCATATTTTATGTACAGTATATAATATATATTTTTTGAAATTTGATACATGTACAGTATATAATATATATTTGGTGAAATTTGATATTTTATGGACAGTATATAATATATATTTGGTGAAATTTGATATTTTATGTAAAGTATATAATATATACTTGGTGTACTTTCATATTTTATGTACAGTATGTAATATATATTTTTTGAAATTTGATATTATATGTACAGTATTTAGTATATATTTGGTGAAATTTGATATTTCATGGACAGTATATAATATATATCAGGTGAAATTTCATATTATATGTACAGTATATAATATATATTTGCTGTCTTTTCATATTTTATGTATAGTATATAATGCACATTTGCTGAAATTTGACATTTTATATACAGTATATCAAATATATTTGGTGAAATTTGATATTTTATGTACAGTATATTATATATAGTTGTTGAAATTTGATATTTTATGTACAGTATATAATGTATATTTGGTGAAATTTGATATTTCATATACAGTATATAATATATATTTGCTGTACTTTCATATTTTATATACAGTATATCATATATATTTTGTGAAATCTGATATTTTGTGCACTGTATATAATACATATTTAGTGTACTTTCATGTTTTATGTACAGTATATAGTATATATTAGGTGAAATTTGATGTTTTATATACAGTATATAATATATATTTCGTCTACTTTCATATTTCATATACAGTATAAAATAAATTTGGTGTACTTTCATATTTTATTTACAGCATATAATATATATTTGGTGTACTTTCATATTTTATGTACAGTAGATAACATATATTTGGTGTACTTTCATATTTTATATACAGTATACAATATATATTTGGTGAAATTTGATATTTTCTGTACAGTATATAATATATATTTGGTGAAATTTGATATTTTATGTACAGTATATAATATATTTTTGGTGTACTTTCATATTTTATGTACAGTATATAATATATATTTTTTGAAATTTGACACATGTACAGTATATAATATATATTTGGTGAAATTTGATATTTTATGGACAGTATATAATATATATTTGGTGTACTTTCATATTTTATGTACAGTATGTAATATATATTTTTTGAAATTTGATATTATATGTACAGTATTTAGTATATATTTGGTGAAATTTGATATTTCATGGACAGTATATAATATATATTAGGTGAAATTTCATATTATATGTACAGTATATAATATATATTTGCTGTCTTTTCATATTTTATGTATAGTATATAATGCACATTTGCTGAAATTTGATATTTTATATACAGTATATCAAATATATTTGGTGAAATTTGATATTTTATGTACAGTATATTATATATAGTTGTTGAAATTTGATATTTTATGTACAGTATATAATGTATATTTGGTGAAATTTGATATTTCATATACAGTATATAATATATATTTGCTGTACTTTCATATTTTATATACAGTATATCATATATATTTTGTGAAATTTGATATTTTATGCATTGTATATAATACATATTTAGTGTACTTTCATATTTTATGTACAGTATATAGTATATATTAGGTGAAATTTGATGTTTTATATACAGTATATAATATATATTTCGTCTACTTTCATATTTCATATACAGTATAAAATAAATTTGGTGTACTTTCATATTTTATGTACAGCATATAATATATATTTGGTGTACTTTCATATTTTATGTACAGTAGATAACATATATTTGGTGTACTTTCATATTTTATATACAGTATACAATATATATTTGGTGAAATTTGATATTTTCTGTACAGTATATAATATATATTTGGTCAAATTTGATATTTTATGGACAGTATATAATATATATTTGGTGAAATTTGATATTTTATGTACAGTATATAATATATATTTGGTGAAATTTCATATTTTATGTACAGCATATAATATATATTTGGTGTACTTTCATATTTTATATACAGTATATAGTATATATTTTCTGAAATTTGATATTTTATGTACAGTATATAATATATATTTGGTGAAATTTGATATTTCATGTACGGCATTTAATATATATTTGTTGAAATTTGATATTTTATGTACAGTATATAATATATATTTGCTGTATTTTCATATTTTATGTATGGTATATAATATATATTTGGTGAAATTTGATATTTTATACACAGCATATAATATATATTTGGTGAAATTTGATATTTTATGTACAGTATATAATATATATTTGGTGAAATTTGATATTTTATGTAGAGTATATAATATATATTTGGTGTACTTTCATATTTTATGTACAGTAGATAACATATTTTTGGGGTACTTTCATATTTTATGTACAGTATATAATATATATTTTTTGAAATTTGATACATGTACAGTATATAATATATATTTGGTGAAATTTGATATTTTATGGACAGTATATAATATATATTTGGTGAAATTTGATATTTTATGTAAAGTATATAATATATACTTGGTGTACTTTCATATTTTATGTACAGTATGTAATATATATTTTTTGAAATTTGATATTAAATGTACAGTATTTAGTATATATTTGGTGAAATTTGATATTTCATGGACAGTATATAATATATATTAGGTGAAATATCATATTATATGTACAGTATATAATATATATTTGCTGTCTTTTCATATTTTATGTATAGTATATAATGCACATTTGCTGAAATTTCATATTTTACATACAGTATATCAAATATATTTGGTGAAATTTGATATTTTATGTACAGTATATTATATATAGTTGTTGAAATTTGATATTTTATGTACAGTATATAATGTATATTTGGTGAAATTTGATATTTCATATACAGTATATAATATATATTTGCTGTACTTTCATATTTTATATACAGTATATCATATATATTTTGTGAAATTTGATATTTTATGCACTGTATATAATACATATTTAGTGTACTTTCATGTTTTATGTACAGTATATAGTATATATTAGGTGAAATTTGATGTTTTATATACAGTATATAATATATATTTCGTCTACTTTCATATTTCATATACAGTATAAAATAAATTTGGTGTACTTTCATATTTTATGTACAGCATATAATATATATTTGGTGTACTTTCATATTTAATGTACAGTAGATAACATATATTTGGTGTACTTTCATATTTTATATACAGTATACAATATATATTTGGTGAAATTTGATATTTTCTGTACAGTATATAATATATATTTGGTGAAATTTGATATTTTATGTACAGTATATAATATATTTTTGGTGTACTTTCATATTTTATGTACAGTATATAATATATATTTTTTGAAATTTGATACATGTACAGTATATAATATATATTTGGTGAAATTTGATATTTTATGGACAGTATATAATATATATTTGGTGAAATTTGATATTTTATGTAAAGTATATAATATATACTTGGTGTACTTTCATATTTTATGTACAGTATGTAATATATATTTTTTGAAATTTGATATTATATGTACAGTATTTAGTATATATTTGGTGAAATTTGATATTTCATGGACAGTATATAATATATATCAGGTGAAATTTCATATTATATGTACAGTATATAATATATATTTGCTGTCTTTTCATATTTTATGTATAGTATATAATGCACATTTGCTGAAATTTGACATTTTATATACAGTATATCAAATATATTTGGTGAAATTTGATATTTTATGTACAGTATATTATATATAGTTGTTGAAATTTGATATTTTATGTACAGTATATAATGTATATTTGGTGAAATTTGATATTTCATATACAGTATATAATATATATTTGCTGTACTTTCATATTTTATATACAGTATATCATATATATTTTGTGAAATCTGATATTTTGTGCACTGTATATAATACATATTTAGTGTACTTTCATGTTTTATGTACAGTATATAGTATATATTAGGTGAAATTTGATGTTTTATATACAGTATATAATATATATTTCGTCTACTTTCATATTTCATATACAGTATAAAATAAATTTGGTGTACTTTCATATTTTATTTACAGCATATAATATATATTTGGTGTACTTTCATATTTTATGTACAGTAGATAACATATATTTGGTGTACTTTCATATTTTATATACAGTATACAATATATATTTGGTGAAATTTGATATTTTCTGTACAGTATATAATATATATTTGGTGAAATTTGATATTTTATGTACAGTATATAATATATTTTTGGTGTACTTTCATATTTTATGTACAGTATATAATATATATTTTTTGAAATTTGACACATGTACAGTATATAATATATATTTGGTGAAATTTGATATTTTATGGACAGTATATAATATATATTTGGTGTACTTTCATATTTTATGTACAGTATGTAATATATATTTTTTGAAATTTGATATTATATGTACAGTATTTAGTATATATTTGGTGAAATTTGATATTTCATGGACAGTATATAATATATATTAGGTGAAATTTCATATTATATGTACAGTATATAATATATATTTGCTGTCTTTTCATATTTTATGTATAGTATATAATGCACATTTGCTGAAATTTGATATTTTATATACAGTATATCAAATATATTTGGTGAAATTTGATATTTTATGTACAGTATATTATATATAGTTGTTGAAATTTGATATTTTATGTACAGTATATAATGTATATTTGGTGAAATTTGATATTTCATATACAGTATATAATATATATTTGCTGTACTTTCATATTTTATATACAGTATATCATATATATTTTGTGAAATTTGATATTTTATGCATTGTATATAATACATATTTAGTGTACTTTCATATTTTATGTACAGTATATAGTATATATTAGGTGAAATTTGATGTTTTATATACAGTATATAATATATATTTCGTCTACTTTCATATTTCATATACAGTATAAAATAAATTTGGTGTACTTTCATATTTTATGTACAGCATATAATATATATTTGGTGTACTTTCATATTTTATGTACAGTAGATAACATATATTTGGTGTACTTTCATATTTTATATACAGTATACAATATATATTTGGTGAAATTTGATATTTTCTGTACAGTATATAATATATATTTGGTCAAATTTAATATTTTATGGACAGTATATAATATATATTTGGTGAAATTTGATATTTTATGTACAGTATATAATATATATTTGGTGAAATTTCATATTTTATGTACAGCATATAATATATATTTGGTGTACTTTCATATTTTATATACAGTATATAGTATATATTTTCTGAAATTTGATATTTTATGTACAGTATATAATATATATTTGGTGAAATTTGATATTTCATGTACGGCATTTAATATATATTTGTTGAAATTTGATATTTTATGTACAGTATATAATATATATTTGCTGTATTTTCATATTTTATGTATGGTATATAATATATATTTGGTGAAATTTGATATTTTATACACAGCATATAATATATATTTGGTGAAATTTGATATTTTATGTACAGTATATAATATATATTTGGTGAAATTTGATATTTTATGTAGAGTATATAATATATATTTGGTGTACTTTCATATTTTATGTACAGTAGATAACATATTTTTGGGGTACTTTCATATTTTATGTACAGTATATAATATATATTTTTTGAAATTTGATACATGTACAGTATATAATATATATTTGGTGAAATTTGATATTTTATGGACAGTATATAATATATATTTGGTGAAATTTGATATTTTATGTAAAGTATATAATATATACTTGGTGTACTTTCATATTTTATGTACAGTATGTAATATATATTTTTTGAAATTTGATATTAAATGTACAGTATTTAGTATATATTTGGTGAAATTTGATATTTCATGGACAGTATATAATATATATTAGGTGAAATATCATATTATATGTACAGTATATAATATATATTTGCTGTCTTTTCATATTTTATGTATAGTATATAATGCACATTTGCTGAAATTTCATATTTTACATACAGTATATCAAATATATTTGGTGAAATTTGATATTTTATGTACAGTATATTATATATAGTTGTTGAAATTTGATATTTTATGTACAGTATATAATGTATATTTGGTGAAATTTGATATTTCATATACAGTATATAATATATATTTGCTGTACTTTCATATTTTATATACAGTATATCATATATATTTTGTGAAATTTGATATTTTATGCACTGTATATAATACATATTTAGTGTACTTTCATGTTTTATGTACAGTATATAGTATATATTAGGTGAAATTTGATGTTTTATATACAGTATATAATATATATTTCGTCTACTTTCATATTTCATATACAGTATAAAATAAATTTGGTGTACTTTCATATTTTATGTACAGCATATAATATATATTTGGTGTACTTTCATATTTAATGTACAGTAGATAACATATATTTGGTGTACTTTCATATTTTATATACAGTATACAATATATATTTGGTGAAATTTGATATTTTCTGTACAGTATATAATATATATTTGGTGAAATTTGATATTTTATGTACAGTATATAATATATTTTTGGTGTACTTTCATATTTTATGTACAGTATATAATATATATTTTTTGAAATTTGATACATGTACAGTATATAATATATATTTGGTGAAATTTGATATTTTATGGACAGTATATAATATATATTTGGTGAAATTTGATATTTTATGTAAAGTATATAATATATACTTGGTGTACTTTCATATTTTATGTACAGTATGTAATATATATTTTTTGAAATTTGATATTATATGTACAGTATTTAGTATATATTTGGTGAAATTTGATATTTCATGGACAGTATATAATATATATCAGGTGAAATTTCATATTATATGTACAGTATATAATATATATTTGCTGTCTTTTCATATTTTATGTATAGTATATAATGCACATTTGCTGAAATTTGACATTTTATATACAGTATATCAAATATATTTGGTGAAATTTGATATTTTATGTACAGTATATTATATATAGTTGTTGAAATTTGATATTTTATGTACAGTATATAATGTATATTTGGTGAAATTTGATATTTCATATACAGTATATAATATATATTTGCTGTACTTTCATATTTTATATACAGTATATCATATATATTTTGTGAAATCTGATATTTTGTGCACTGTATATAATACATATTTAGTGTACTTTCATGTTTTATGTACAGTATATAGTATATATTAGGTGAAATTTGATGTTTTATATACAGTATATAATATATATTTCGTCTACTTTCATATTTCATATACAGTATAAAATAAATTTGGTGTACTTTCATATTTTATTTACAGCATATAATATATATTTGGTGTACTTTCATATTTTATGTACAGTAGATAACATATATTTGGTGTACTTTCATATTTTATATACAGTATACAATATATATTTGGTGAAATTTGATATTTTCTGTACAGTATATAATATATATTTGGTGAAATTTGATATTTTATGTACAGTATATAATATATTTTTGGTGTACTTTCATATTTTATGTACAGTATATAATATATATTTTTTGAAATTTGACACATGTACAGTATATAATATATATTTGGTGAAATTTGATATTTTATGGACAGTATATAATATATATTTGGTGTACTTTCATATTTTATGTACAGTATGTAATATATATTTTTTGAAATTTGATATTATATGTACAGTATTTAGTATATATTTGGTGAAATTTGATATTTCATGGACAGTATATAATATATATTAGGTGAAATTTCATATTATATGTACAGTATATAATATATATTTGCTGTCTTTTCATATTTTATGTATAGTATATAATGCACATTTGCTGAAATTTGATATTTTATATACAGTATATCAAATATATTTGGTGAAATTTGATATTTTATGTACAGTATATTATATATAGTTGTTGAAATTTGATATTTTATGTACAGTATATAATGTATATTTGGTGAAATTTGATATTTCATATACAGTATATAATATATATTTGCTGTACTTTCATATTTTATATACAGTATATCATATATATTTTGTGAAATTTGATATTTTATGCATTGTATATAATACATATTTAGTGTACTTTCATATTTTATGTACAGTATATAGTATATATTAGGTGAAATTTGATGTTTTATATACAGTATATAATATATATTTCGTCTACTTTCATATTTCATATACAGTATAAAATAAATTTGGTGTACTTTCATATTTTATGTACAGCATATAATATATATTTGGTGTACTTTCATATTTTATGTACAGTAGATAACATATATTTGGTGTACTTTCATATTTTATATACAGTATACAATATATATTTGGTGAAATTTGATATTTTCTGTACAGTATATAATATATATTTGGTCAAATTTGATATTTTATGGACAGTATATAATATATATTTGGTGAAATTTGATATTTTATGTACAGTATATAATATATATTTGGTGAAATTTCATATTTTATGTACAGCATATAATATATATTTGGTGTACTTTCATATTTTATATACAGTATATAGTATATATTTTCTGAAATTTGATATTTTATGTACAGTATATAATATATATTTGGTGAAATTTGATATTTCATGTACGGCATTTAATATATATTTGTTGAAATTTGATATTTTATGTACAGTATATAATATATATTTGCTGTATTTTCATATTTTATGTATGGTATATAATATATATTTGGTGAAATTTGATATTTTATACACAGCATATAATATATATTTGGTGAAATTTGATATTTTATGTACAGTATATAATGTATTTCTGGTGTACTTTCATATTTTATGAACAGGATATAATATATATTTTTTGAAATTTGATATTACATGTACAGTATATAATACATATTTGGTGAAATTTGATATTTTATGGACAGTATATAATATATATTTGGTGAAATTTGATATTTTATGTACAGCATATAATATATATTTGGTGTACTTTCATCTTTTATGTACAGTATGTAATATATATTTTTTGAAATTTGATATTTTATGTACAGTATATAATATATATTTTGTGGAATTTGATATTTTATGGACAGTATATAATATATATTTGGTGAAATTTGATATTTTATGTACAGTATATAATATGTATCTGCTGTATTTTCATATTTTATTTATAGTATATAATATACATTTGGTGAAATTTGATATTTTATATACAGTATTTCAAATATATTTGGTGAAATTTGATATTTTATGTACAGTATGATATATATATTTGGTGTACTTTCATAATTTATGTACAATATATATTATATATTTGGTTAAATTTGATATTTTGTGTACAGTATATAATATGCATTTGGTGAACTTTCATATTTTATTTACAGTATATAATATATATTTGCTGTACTTTGATATTTTATGTAGAGTATATAATATATATTTGGTGTACTTTCATATTTTATGTACAGTAGATAACATATTTTTGGGGTACTTTCATATTTTATGTACAGTATACAATATATATTTGGTGAAATTTGATATTTTCTGTACAGTATATAATATATATTTGGTGAAATTTGATATTTTATGTACAGTATATAATATATTTTTGGTGTACTTTCATATGTTATGTACAGTATATAATATATATTTTTTGAAATTTGATACATGTACAGTATATAATATATATTTGGTGAAATTTGATATTTTATGGACAGTATATAATATATATTTGGTGAAATTTGATATTTTATGTAAAGTATATAATATATACTTGGTGTACTTTCATATTTTATGTACAGTATGTAATATATATTTTTTGAAATTTGATATTATATGTACAGTATTTAGTATATATTTGGTGAAATTTGATATTTCATGGACAGTATATAATATATATTAGGTGAAATTTCATATTATATGTACAGTATATAATATATATTTGCTGTCTTTTCATATTTTATGTATAGTATATAATGCACATTTGCTGAAATTTGACATTTTATATACAGTATATCAAATATATTTGGTGAAATTTGATATTTTATGTACAGTATATTATATATAGTTGTTGAAATTTGATATTTTATGTACAGTATATAATGTATATTTGGTGAAATTTGATATTTCATATACAGTATATAATATATATTTGCTGTACTTTCATATTTTATATACAGTATATCATATATATTTTGTGAAATCTGATATTTTATGCACTGTATATAATACATATTTAGTGTACTTTCATGTTTTATGTACAGTATATAGTATATATTAGGTGAAATTTGATGTTTTATATACAGTATATAATATATATTTCGTCTACTTTCATATTTCATATACAGTATAAAATAAATTTGGTGTACTTTCATATTTTATTTACAGCATATAATATATATTTGGTGTACTTTCATATTTTATGTACAGTAGATAACATATATTTGGTGTACTTTCATATTTTATATACAGTATACAATATATATTTGGTGAAATTTGATATTTTCTGTACAGTATATAATATATATTTGGTGAAATTTGATATTTTATGTACAGTATATAATATATTTTTGGTGTACTTTCATATTTTATGTACAGTATATAATATATATTTTTTGAAATTTGACACATGTACAGTATATAATATATATTTGGTGAAATTTGATATTTTATGGACAGTATATAATATATATTTGGTGTACTTTCATATTTTATGTACAGTATGTAATATATATTTTTTGAAATTTGATATTATATGTACAGTATTTAGTATATATTTGGTGAAATTTGATATTTCATGGACAGTATATAATATATATTAGGTGAAATTTCATATTATATGTACAGTATATAATATATATTTGCTGTCTTTTCATATTTTATGTATAGTATATAATGCACATTTGCTGAAATTTGATATTTTATATACAGTATATCAAATATATTTGGTGAAATTTGATATTTTATGTACAGTATATTATATATAGTTGTTGAAATTTGATATTTTATGTACAGTATATAATGTATATTTGGTGAAATTTGATATTTCATATACAGTATATAATATATATTTGCTGTACTTTCATATTTTATATACAGTATATCATATATATTTTGTGAAATTTGATATTTTATGCATTGTATATAATACATATTTAGTGTACTTTCATATTTTATGTACAGTATATAGTATATATTAGGTGAAATTTGATGTTTTATATACAGTATATAATATATATTTCGTCTACTTTCATATTTCATATACAGTATAAAATAAATTTTTTGTACTTTCATATTTTATGTACAGCATATAATGTATATTTGGTGTACTTTCATATTTTATGTACAGTAGATAACATATATTTGGTGTACTTTCATATTTTATATACAGTATACAATATATATTTGGTGAAATTTGATATTTTCTGTACAGTATATAATATATATTTGGTCAAATTTGATATTTTATGGACAGTATATAATATATATTTGGTGAAATTTGATATTTTATGTACAGTATATAATATATATTTGGTGAAATTTCATATTTTATGTACAGCATATAATATATATTTGGTGTACTTTCATATTTTATATACAGTATATAGTATATATTTTCTGAAATTTGATATTTTATGTACAGTATATAATATATATTTGGTGAAATTTGATATTTCATGTACGGCATTTAATATATATTTGTTGAAATTTGATATTTTATGTACAGTATATAATATATATTTGCTGTATTTTCATATTTTATGTATGGTATATAATATATATTTGGTGAAATTTGATATTTTATACACAGCATATAATATATATTTGGTGAAATTTGATATTTTATGTACAGTATATAATGTATTTCTGGTGTACTTTCATATTTTATGAACAGGATATAATATATATTTTTTGAAATTTGATATTACATGTACAGTATATAATACATATTTGGTGAAATTTGATATTTTATGGACAGTATATAATATATATTTGGTGAAATTTGATATTTTATGTACAGCATATAATATATATTTGGTGTACTTTCATCTTTTATGTACAGTATGTAATATATATTTTTTGAAATTTGATATTTTATGTACAGTATATAATATATATTTTGTGGAATTTGATATTTTATGGACAGTATATAATATATATTTGGTGAAATTTGATATTTTATGTACAGTATATAATATGTATTTGCTGTATTTTCATATTTTATTTATAGTATATAATATACATTTGGTGAAATTTGATATTTTATATACAGTATTTCAAATATATTTGGTGAAATTTGATATTTTATGTACAGTATGATATATATATTTGGTGTACTTTCATAATTTATGTACAATATATATTATATATTTGGTTAAATTTGATATTTTGTGTACAGTATATAATATGCATTTGGTGAACTTTCATATTTTATTTACAGTATATAATATATATTTGCTGTACTTTGATATTTTATGTAGAGTATATAATATATATTTGGTGTACTTTCATATTTTATGTACAGTAGATAACATATTTTTGGGGTACTTTCATATTTTATGTACAGTATACAATATATATTTGGTGAAATTTGATATTTTCTGTACAGTATATAATATATATTTGGTGAAATTTGATATTTTATGTACAGTATATAATATATTTTTGGTGTACTTTCATATGTTATGTACAGTATATAATATATATTTTTTGAAATTTGATACATGTACAGTATATAATATATATTTGGTGAAATTTGATATTTTATGGACAGTATATAATATATATTTGGTGAAATTTGATATTTTATGTAAAGTATATAATATATACTTGGTGTACTTTCATATTTTATGTACAGTATGTAATATATATTTTTTGAAATTTGATATTATATGTACAGTATTTAGTATATATTTGGTGAAATTTGATATTTCATGGACAGTATATAATATATATTTGCTGTACTTTCATATTTTATATACAGTATATCATATATATTTTGTGAAATTTGATATTTTATGCACTGTATATAATACATATTTAGTGTACTTTCATGTTTTATGTACAGTATATAGTATATATTAGGTGAAATTTGATGTTTTGTATACAGTATATAATATATATTTCGTCTACTTTCATATTTCATATACAGTATAAAATAAATTTGGTGTACTTTCATATTTTATGTACAGCATATAATATATATTTGGTGTACTTTCATATATTATGTACAGTAGATAACATATATTTGGTGTACTTTCATATTTTATATACAGTATACAATATATATTTGGTGAAATTTGATATTTTCTGTACAGTATATAATATATATTTGGTCAAATTTGATATTTTATGTACAGTATATAATATATATTTGGTGAAATTTGATATTTTATGTACAGTATATAATATATATTTGGTGAAATTTCATATTTTATGTACAGCATATAATATATATTTGGTGTACTTTCATATTTTATATACAGTATATAGTATATATTTTCTGAAATTTGATATTTTATGTACAGTATATAATATATATTTGGTGAAATTTGATATTTCATGTACTGCATTTAATATATATTTGTTGAAATTTGATATTTTATGTACAGTATATAATATATATTTGCTGTATTTTCATATTTTATGTATGGTATATAATATATATTTGGTGAAATTTGATATTTTATACACAGCATATAATATATATTTGGTGAAATTTGATATTTTATGTACAGTATATAATGTATTTCTGGTGTACTTTCATATTTTATGAACAGGATATAATATATATTTTTTGAAATTTGATATTACATGTACAGTATATAATACATATTTGGTGAAATTTGATATTTTATGGACAGTATATAATATATATTTGGTGAAATTTGATATTTTATGTACAGCATATAATATATATTTGGTGTACTTTCATCTTTTATGTACAGTATGTAATATATATTTTTTGAAATTTGATATTTTATGTACAGTATATAATATATATTTTGTGGAATTTGATATTTTATGGACAGTATATAATATATATTTGGTGAAATTTGATATTTTATGTACAGTATATAATATGTATTTGCTGTATTTTCATATTTTATTTATAGTATATAATATACATTTGGTGAAATTTGATATTTTATATACAGTATTTCAAATATATTTGGTGAAATTTGATATTTTATGTACAGTATGATATATATATTTGGTGTACTTTCATAATTTATGTACAATATATATTATATATTTGGTTAAATTTGATATTTTGTGTACAGTATATAATATGCATTTGGTGAACTTTCATATTTTATTTACAGTATATAATATATATTTGCTGTACTTTGATATTTTATGTAGAGTATATAATATATATTTGGTGTACTTTCATATTTTATGTACAGTAGATAACATATTTTTGGGGTACTTTCATATTTTATGTACAGTCTACAATATATATTTGGTGAAATTTGATAATTTCTGTACAGTATATAATATATATTTGGTGAAATTTGATATTTTATGTACAGTATATAATATATTTTTGGTGTACTTTCATATTTTATGTACAGTATATAATATATATTTTTTGAAATTTGATACATGTACAGTATATAATATATATTTGGTGAAATTTGATATTTTATGTACAGTATATAATATATATTTGGTGAAATTTGATATTTTATGTAAAGTATATAATATATACTTGGTGTACTTTCATATTTTATGTACAGTATGTAATATATATTTTTTGAAATTTGATATTATATGTACAGTATTTAGTATATATTTGGTGAAATTTGATATTTCATGGACAGTATATAATATATATTTGCTGTACTTTCATATTTTATATACAGTATATCATATATATTTTGTGAAATTTGATATTTTATGCACTGTATATAATACATATTTAGTGTACTTTCATGTTTTATGTACAGTATATAGTATATATTAGGTGAAATTTGATGTTTTATATACAGTATATAATATATATTTCGTCTACTTTCATATTTCATATACAGTATAAAATAAATTTGGTGTACTTTCATATTTTATGTACAGCATATAATATATATTTGGTGTACTTTCATATTTTATGTACAGTAGATAACATATATTTGGTGTACTTTCATATTTTATATACAGTATACAATATATATTTGGTGAAATTTGATATTTTCTGTACAGTATATAATATATATTTGGTGAAATTTGATATTTTATGTACAGTATATAATATATTTTTGGTGTACTTTCATATTTTATGTACAGTATATAATATATATTTTTTGAAATTTGATACATGTACAGTATATAATATATATTTGGTGAAATTTGATATTTTATGGACAGTATATAATATATATTTGGTGAAATTTGATATTTTATGTAAAGTATATAATATATACTTGGTGTACTTTCATATTTTATGTACAGTATGTAATATATATTTTTTGAAATTTGATATTATATGTACAGTATTTAGTATATATTTGGTGAAATTTGATATTTCATGGACAGTATATAATATATATTAGGTGAAATTTCATATTATATGTACAGTATATAATATATATTTGCTGTCTTTTCATATTTTATGTATAGTATATAATGCACATTTGCTGAAATTTGATATTTTATATACAGTATATCAAATATATTTGGTGAAATTTGATATTTCATATGCAGTATATAATATATATTTGCTGTACTTTCATATTTTATATACAGTATATCATATATATTTTGTGAAATTTGATATTTTATGCACTGTATATAATACATATTTAGTGTACTTTCATGTTTTATGTACAGTATATAGTAGATATTAGGTGAAATTTGATGTTTTATATACAGTATATAATATATATTTCATCTACTTTCATATTTCATATACAGTATAAAATAAATTTGGTGTACTTTCATATTTTATGTACAGCATATAATATATATTTGGTGTACTTTCATATTTTATGTACAGTAGATAACATATATTTGGTGTACTTTCATATTTTATATACAGTATACAATATATATTTAGTGAAATTTGATATTTTCTGTACAGTATATAATATATATTTGGTCAAATTTGATATTTTATGGACAGTATATAATATATATTTGGTGAAATTTGATATTTTATGTACAGTATATAATATATATTTGGTGAAATTTCATATTTTATGTACAGCATATAATATATATTTGGTGTACTTTCATATTTTATATACAGTATATAGTATATATTTTCTGAAATTTGATATTTTATGTACAGTATATAATATATATTTGGTGAAATTTGATATTTCATGTACTGCATTTAATATATATTTGTTGAAATTTGATATTTTATGTACAGTATATAATATATATTTGCTGTATTTTCAGATTTTATGTATGGTATATAATATATATTTGGTGAAATTTGATATTTTATACACAGCATATAATATATATTTGGTGAAATTTGATATTTTATGTACAGTATATAATGTATTTCTGGTGTACTTTCATATTTTATGAACAGGATATAATATATATTTTTTGAAATTTGATATTACATGTACAGTATATAATACATATTTGGTGAAATTTGATATTTTATGGACAGTATATAATATATATTTGGTGAAATTTGATATTTTATGTAGAGTATATAATATATATTTGGTGTACTTTCATATTTTATGTACAGTAGATAACATATTTTTGGGGTACTTTCATATTTTATGTACAGTATACAATATATATTTGGTGAAATTTGATATTTTCTGTACAGTATATAATATATATTTGGTGAAATTTGATATTTTATGTACAGTATATAATATATTTTTGGTGTACTTTCATATTTTATGTACAGTATATAATATATATTTTTTGAAATTTGATACATGTACAGTATATAATATATATTTGGTGAAATTTGATATTTTATGGACAGTATATAATATATATTTGGTGAAATTTGATATTTTATGTAAAGTATATAATATATACTTGGTGTACTTTCATATTTTATGTACAGTATGTAATATATATTTTTTGAAATTTGATATTAAATGTACAGTATTTAGTATATATTTGGTGAAATTTGATATTTCATGGACAGTATATAATATATATTAGGTGAAATATCATATTATATGTACAGTATATAATATATATTTGCTGTCTTTTCATATTTTATGTATAGTATATAATGCACATTTGCTGAAATTTCATATTTTACATACAGTATATCAAATATATTTGGTGAAATTTGATATTTTATGTACAGTATATTATATATAGTTGTTGAAATTTGATATTTTATGTACAGTATATAATGTATATTTGGTGAAATTTGATATTTCATATACAGTATATAATATATATTTGCTGTACTTTCATATTTTATATACAGTATATCATATATATTTTGTGAAATTTGATATTTTATGCACTGTATATAATACATATTTAGTGTACTTTCATGTTTTATGTACAGTATATAGTATATATTAGGTGAAATTTGATGTTTTATATACAGTATATAATATATATTTCGTCTACTTTCATATTTCATATACAGTATAAAATAAATTTGGTGTACTTTCATATTTTATGTACAGCATATAATATATATTTGGTGTACTTTCATATTTAATGTACAGTAGATAACATATATTTGGTGTACTTTCATATTTTATATACAGTATACAATATATATTTGGTGAAATTTGATATTTTCTGTACAGTATATAATATATATTTGGTGAAATTTGATATTTTATGTACAGTATATAATATATTTTTGGTGTACTTTCATATTTTATGTACAGTATATAATATATATTTTTTGAAATTTGATACATGTACAGTATATAATATATATTTGGTGAAATTTGATATTTTATGGACAGTATATAATATATATTTGGTGAAATTTGATATTTTATGTAAAGTATATAATATATACTTGGTGTACTTTCATATTTTATGTACAGTATGTAATATATATTTTTTGAAATTTGATATTATATGTACAGTATTTAGTATATATTTGGTGAAATTTGATATTTCATGGACAGTATATAATATATATTAGGTGAAATTTCATATTATATGTACAGTATATAATATATACTTGCTGTCTTTTCATATTTTATGTATAGTATATAATGCACATTTGCTGAAATTTGATATTTTATATACAGTATATCAAATATATTTGGTGAAATTTGATATTTTATGTACAGTATATTATATATAGTTGTTGAAAATTGATATTTTATGTACAGTATATAATGTATATTTGGTGAAATTTGATATTTCATATACAGTATATAATATATATTTGCTGTACTTTCATATTTTATATACAGTATATCATATATATTTTGTGAAATCTGATATTTTGTGCACTGTATATAATACATATTTAGTGTACTTTCATGTTTTATGTACAGTATATAGTATATATTAGGTGAAATTTGATGTTTTATATACAGTATATAATATATATTTCGTCTACTTTCATATTTCATATACAGTATAAAATAAATTTGGTGTACTTTCATATTTTATTTACAGCATATAATATATATTTGGTGTACTTTCATATTTTATGTACAGTAGATAACATATATTTGGTGTACTTTCATATTTTATATACAGTATACAATATATATTTGGTGAAATTTGATATTTTCTGTACAGTATATAATATATATTTGGTGAAATTTGATATTTTATGTACAGTATATAATATATTTTTGGTGTATTTCATATTTTATGTACAGTATATAATATATATTTTTTGAAATTTGACACATGTACAGTATATAATATATATTTGGTGAAATTTGATATTTTATGGACAGTATATAATATATATTTGGTGTACTTTCATATTTTATGTACAGTATGTAATATATATTTTTTGAAATTTGATATTATATGTACAGTATTTAGTATATATTTGGTGAAATTTGATATTTCATGGACAGTATATAATATATATTAGGTGAAATTTCATATTATATGTACAGTATATAATATATATTTGCTGTCTTTTCATATTTTATGTATAGTATATAATGCACATTTGCTGAAATTTGATATTTTATATACAGTATATCAAATATATTTGGTGAAATTTGATATTTTATGTACAGTATATTATATATAGTTGTTGAAATTTGATATTTTATGTACAGTATATAATGTATATTTGGTGAAATTTGATATTTCATATACAGTATATAATATATATTTGCTGTACTTTCATATTTTATATACAGTATATCATATATATTTTGTGAAATTTTATATTTTATGCATTGTATATAATACATATTTAGTGTACTTTCATATTTTATGTACAGTATATAGTATATATTAGGTGAAATTTGATGTTTTATATACAGTATATAATATATATTTCGTCTACTTTCATATTTCATATACAGTATAAAATAAATTTGGTGTACTTTCATATTTTATGTACAGCATATAATGTATATTTGGTGTACTTTCATATTTTATGTACAGTAGATAACATATATTTGGTGTACTTTCATATTTTATATACAGTATACAATATATATTTGGTGAAATTTGATATTTTCTGTACAGTATATAATATATATTTGGTCAAATTTGATATTTTATGGACAGTATATAATATATATTTGGTGAAATTTGATATTTTATGTACAGTATATAATATATATTTGGTGAAATTTCATATTTTATGTACAGCATATAATATATATTTGGTGTACTTTCATATTTTATATACAGTATATAGTATATATTTTCTGAAATTTGATATTTTATGTACAGTATATAATATATATTTGGTGAAATTTGATATTTCATGTACGGCATTTAATGTATATTTGTTGAAATTTGATATTTTATGTACAGTATATAATATATATTTGCTGTATTTTCATATTTTATGTATGGTATATAATATATATTTGGTGAAATTTGATATTTTATACACAGCATATAATATATATTTGGTGAAATTTGATATTTTATGTACAGTATATAATGTATTTCTGGTGTACTTTCATATTTTATGAACAGGATATAATATATATTTTTTGAAATTTGATATTACATGTACAGTATATAATACATATTTGGTGAAATTTGATATTTTATGGACAGTATATAATATATATTTGGTGAAATTTGATATTTTATGTACAGCATATAATATATATTTGGTGTACTTTCATCTTTTATGTACAGTATGTAATATATATTTTTTGAAATTTGATATTTTATGTACAGTATATAATATATATTTTGTGGAATTTGATATTTTATGGACAGTATATAATATATATTTGGTGAAATTTGATATTTTATGTACAGTATATAATATGTATTTGCTGTATTTTCATATTTTATTTATAGTATATAATATACATTTGGTGAAATTTGATATTTTATATACAGTATTTCAAATATATTTGGTGAAATTTGATATTTTATGTACAGTATGATATATATATTTGGTGTACTTTCATAATTTATGTACTATATATTATATATTTGGTTAAATTTGATATTTTGTGTACAGTATATAATATGCATTTGGTGAACTTTCATATTTTATTTACAGTATATAATATATATTTGCTGTACTTTGATATTTTATGTAGAGTATATAATATATATTTGGTGTACTTTCATATTTTATGTACAGTAGATAACATATTTTTGGGGTACTTTCATATTTTATGTACAGTATACAATATATATTTGGTGAAATTTGATATTTTCTGTACAGTATATAATATATATTTGGTGAAATTTGATATTTTATGTACAGTATATAATATATTTTTGGTGTACTTTCATATGTTATGTACAGTATATAATATATATTTTTTGAAATTTGATACATGTACAGTATATAATATATATTTGGTGAAATTTGATATTTTATGGACAGTATATAATATATATTTGGTGAAATTTGATATTTTATGTAAAGTATATAATATATACTTGGTGTACTTTCATATTTTATGTACAGTATGTAATATATATTTTTTGAAATTTGATATTATATGTACAGTATTTAGTATATATTTGGTGAAATTTGATATTTCATGGACAGTATATAATATATATTTGCTGTACTTTCATATTTTATATACAGTATATCATATATATTTTGTGAAATTTGATATTTTATGCACTGTATATAATACATATTTAGTGTACTTTCATGTTTTATGTACAGTATATAGTATATATTAGGTGAAATTTGATGTTTTGTATACAGTATATAATATATATTTCGTCTACTTTCATATTTCATATACAGTATAAAATAAATTTGGTGTACTTTCATATTTTATGTACAGCATATAATATATATTTGGTGTACTTTCATATATTATGTACAGTAGATAACATATATTTGGTGTACTTTCATATTTTATATACAGTATACAATATATATTTGGTGAAATTTGATATTTTCTGTACAGTATATAATATATATTTGGTCAAATTTGATATTTTATGGACAGTATATAATATATATTTGGTGAAATTTGATATTTTATGTACAGTATATAATATATATTTGGTGAAATTTCATATTTTATGTACAGCATATAATATATATTTGGTGTACTTTCATATTTTATATACAGTATATAGTATATATTTTCTGAAATTTGATATTTTATGTACAGTATATAATATATATTTGGTGAAATTTGATATTTCATGTACTGCATTTAATATATATTTGTTGAAATTTGATATTTTATGTACAGTATATAATATATATTTGCTGTATTTTCATATTTTATGTATGGTATATAATATATATTTGGTGAAATTTGATATTTTATACACAGCATATAATATATATTTGGTGAAATTTGATATTTTATGTACAGTATATAATGTATTTCTGGTGTACTTTCATATTTTATGAACAGGATATAATATATATTTTTTGAAATTTGATATTACATGTACAGTATATAATACATATTTGGTGAAATTTGATATTTTATGGACAGTATATAATATATATTTGGTGAAATTTGATATTTTATGTACAGCATATAATATATATTTGGTGTACTTTCATCTTTTATGTACAGTATGTAATATATATTTTTTGAAATTTGATATTTTATGTACAGTATATAATATATATTTTGTGGAATTTGATATTTTATGGACAGTATATAATATATATTTGGTGAAATTTGATATTTTATGCACAGTATAAAATATGTATTTGCTGTATTTTCATATTTTATTTATAGTATATAATATACATTTGGTGAAATTTGATATTTTATATACAGTATTTCAAATATATTTGGTGAAATTTGATATTTTATGTACAGTATGATATATATATTTGGTGTACTTTCATAATTTATGTACAATATATATTATATATTTGGTTAAATTTGATATTTTGTGTACAGTATATAATATGCATTTGGTGAACTTTCATATTTTATTTACAGTATATAATATATATTTGCTGTACTTTGATATTTTATGTAGAGTATATAATATATATTTGGTGTACTTTCATATTTTATGTACAGTAGATAACATATTTTTGGGGTACTTTCATATTTTATGTACAGTCTACAATATATATTTGGTGAAATTTGATAATTTCTGTACAGTATATAATATATATTTGGTGAAATTTGATATTTTATGTACAGTATATAATATATTTTTGGTGTACTTTCATATTTTATGTACAGTATATAATATATATTTTTTGAAATTTGATACATGTACAGTATATAATATATATTTGGTGAAATTTGATATTTTATGGACAGTATATAATATATATTTGGTGATATTTGATATTTTATGTAAAGTATATAATATATACTTGGTGTACTTTCATATTTTATGTACAGTATGTAATATATATTTTTTGAAATTTGATATTATATGTACAGTATTTAGTATATATTTGGTGAAATTTGATATTTCATGGACAGTATATAATATATATTTGCTGTACTTTCATATTTTATATACAGTATATCATATATATTTTGTGAAATTTGATATTTTATGCACTGTATATAATACATATTTAGTGTACTTTCATGTTTTATGTACAGTATATAGTATATATTAGGTGAAATTTGATGTTTTATATACAGTATATAATATATATTTCGTCTACTTTCATATTTCATATACAGTATAAAATAAATTTGGTGTACTTTCATATTTTATGTACAGCATATAATATATATTTGGTGTACTTTCATATTTTATGTACAGTAGATAACATATATTTGGTGTACTTTCATATTTTATATACAGTATACAATATATATTTGGTGAAATTTGATATTTTCTGTACAGTATATAATATATATTTGGTGAAATTTGATATTTTATGTACAGTATATAATATATTTTTGGTGTACTTTCATATTTTATGTACAGTATATAATATATATATTTTGAAATTTGATACATGTACAGTATATAATATATATTTGGTGAAATTTGATATTTTATGGACAGTATATAATATATATTTGGTGAAATTTGATATTTTATGTAAAGTATATAATATATACTTGGTGTACTTTCATATTTTATGTACAGTATGTAATATATATTTTTTGAAATTTGATATTATATGTACAGTATTTAGTATATATTTGGTGAAATTTGATATTTCATGGACAGTAATATATATTAGGTGAAATTTCATATTATATGTACAGTATATAATATATATTTGCTGTCTTTTCATATTTTATGTATAGTATATAATGCACATTTGCTGAAATTTGATATTTTATATACAGTATATCAAATATATTTGGTGAAATTTGATATTTCATATGCAGTATATAATATATATTTGCTGTACTTTCATATTTTATATACAGTATATCATATATATTTTGTGAAATTTGATATTTTATGCACTGTATATAATACATATTTAGTGTACTTTCATGTTTTATGTACAGTATATAGTATATATTAGGTGAAATTTGATGTTTTATATACAGTATATAATATATATTTCATCTACTTTCATATTTCATATACAGTATAAAATAAATTTGGTGTACTTTCATATTTTATGTACAGCATATAATATATATTTGGTGTACTTTCATATTTTATGTACAGTAGATAACATATATTTGGTGTACTTTCATATTTTATATACAGTATACAATATATATTTGGTGAAATTTGATATTTTCTGTACAGTATATAATATATATTTGGTCAAATTTGATATTTTATGGACAGTATATAATATATATTTGGTGAAATTTGATATTTTATGTACAGTATATAATATATATTTGGTGAAATTTCATATTTTATGTACAGCATATAATATATATTTGGTGTACTTTCATATTTTATATACAGTATATAGTATATATTTTCTGAAATTTGATATTTTATGTACAGTATATAATATATATTTGGTGAAATTTGATATTTCATGTACTGCATTTAATATATATTTGTTGAAATTTGATATTTTATGTACAGTATATAATATATATTTGCTGTATTTTCATATTTTATGTATGGTATATAATATATATTTGGTGAAATTTGATATTTTATACACAGCATATAATATATATTTGGTGAAATTTGATATTTTATGTACAGTATATAATGTATTTCTGGTGTACTTTCATATTTTATGAACAGGATATAATATATATTTTTTGAAATTTGATATTACATGTACAGTATATAATACATATTTGGTGAAATTTGATATTTTATGGACAGTATATAATATATATTTGGTGAAATTTGATATTTTATGTAGAGTATATAATATATATTTGGTGTACTTTCATATTTTATGTACAGTAGATAACATATTTTTGGGGTACTTTCATATTTTATGTACAGTATACAATATATATTTGGTGAAATTTGATATTTTCTGTACAGTATATAATATATATTTGGTGAAATTTGATATTTTATGTACAGTATATAATATATTTTTGGTGTACTTTCATATTTTATGTACAGTATATAATATATATTTTTTGAAATTTGATACATGTACAGTATATAATATATATTTGGTGAAATTTGATATTTTATGGACAGTATATAATATATATTTGGTGAAATTTGATATTTTATGTAAAGTATATAATATATACTTGGTGTACTTTCATATTTTATGTACAGTATGTAATATATATTTTTTGAAATTTGATATTAAATGTACAGTATTTAGTATATATTTGGTGAAATTTGATATTTCATGGACAGTATATAATATATATTAGGTGAAATATCATATTATATGTACAGTATATAATATATATTTGCTGTCTTTTCATATTTTATGTATAGTATATAATGCACATTTGCTGAAATTTCATATTTTACATACAGTATATCAAATATATTTGGTGAAATTTGATATTTTATGTACAGTATATTATATATAGTTGTTGAAATTTGATATTTTATGTACAGTATATAATGTATATTTGGTGAAATTTGATATTTCATATACAGTATATAATATATATTTGCTGTACTTTCATATTTTATATACAGTATATCATATATATTTTGTGAAATCTGATATTTTATGCACTGTATATAATACATATTTAGTGTACTTTCATGTTTTATGTACAGTATATAGTATATATTAGGTGAAATTTGATGTTTTGTATACAGTATATAATATATATTTCGTCTACTTTCATATTTCATATACAGTATAAAATAAATTTGGTGTACTTTCATATTTTATGTACAGCATATAATATATATTTGGTGTACTTTCATATTTTATGTACAGTAGATAACATATATTTGGTGTACTTTCATATTTTATATACAGTATACAATATATATTTGGTGAAATTTGATATTTTCTGTACAGTATATAATATATATTTGGTCAAATTTGATATTTTATGTACAGTATATAATATATATTTGGTGAAATTTGATATTTTATGTACAGTATATAATATATATTTGGTGAAATTTCATATTTTATGTACAGCATATAATATATATTTGGTGTACTTTCATATTTTATATACAGTATATAGTATATATTTTCTGAAATTTGATATTTTATGTACAGTATATAATATATATTTGGTGAAATTTGATATTTCATGTACTGCATTTAATATATATTTGTTGAAATTTGATATTTTATGTACAGTATATAATATATATTTGCTGTATTTTCATATTTTATGTATGGTATATAATATATATTTGGTGAAATTTGATATTTTATACACAGCATATAATATATATTTGGTGAAATTTGATATTTTATGTACAGTATATAATGTATTTCTGGTGTACTTTCATATTTTATGAACAGGATATAATATATATTTTTTGAAATTTGATATTACATGTACAGTATATAATACATATTTGGTGAAATTTGATATTTTATGGACAGTATATAATATATATTTGGTGAAATTTGATATTTTATGTACAGCATATAATATATATTTGGTGTACTTTCATCTTTTATGTACAGTATGTAATATATATTTTTTGAAATTTGATATTTTATGTACAGTATATAATATATATTTTGTGGAATTTGATATTTTATGGACAGTATATAATATATATTTGGTGAAATTTGATATTTTATGTACAGTATATAATATGTATTTGCTGTATTTTCATATTTTATTTATAGTATATAATATACATTTGGTGAAATTTGATATTTTATATACAGTATTTCAAATATATTTGGTGAAATTTGATATTTTATGTACAGTATGATATATATATTTGGTGTACTTTCATAATTTATGTACAATATATATTATATATTTGGTTAAATTTGATATTTTGTGTACAGTATATAATATGCATTTGGTGAACTTTCATATTTTATTTACAGTATATAATATATATTTGCTGTACTTTGATATTTTATGTAGAGTATATAATATATATTTGGTGTACTTTCATATTTTATGTACAGTAGATAACATATTTTTGGGGTACTTTCATATTTTATGTACAGTCTACAATATATATTTGGTGAAATTTGATAATTTCTGTACAGTATATAATATATATTTGGTGAAATTTGATATTTTATGTACAGTATATAATATATTTTTGGTGTACTTTCATATTTTATGTACAGTATATAATATATATTTTTTGAAATTTGATACATGTACAGTATATAATATATATTTGGTGAAATTTGATATTTTATGTACAGTATATAATATATATTTGGTGAAATTTGATATTTTATGTAAAGTATATAATATATACTTGGTGTACTTTCATATTTTATGTACAGTATGTAATATATATTTTTTGAAATTTGATATTATATGTACAGTATTTAGTATATATTTGGTGAAATTTGATATTTCATGGACAGTATATAATATATATTTGCTGTACTTTCATATTTTATATACAGTATATCATATATATTTTGTGAAATTTGATATTTTATGCACTGTATATAATACATATTTAGTGTACTTTCATGTTTTATGTACAGTATATAGTATATATTAGGTGAAATTTGATGTTTTATATACAGTATATAATATATATTTCGTCTACTTTCATATTTCATATACAGTATAAAATAAATTTGGTGTACTTTCATATTTTATGTACAGCATATAATATATATTTGGTGTACTTTCATATTTTATGTACAGTAGATAACATATATTTGGTGTACTTTCATATTTTATATACAGTATACAATATATATTTGGTGAAATTTGATATTTTCTGTACAGTATATAATATATATTTGGTGAAATTTGATATTTTATGTACAGTATATAATATATTTTTGGTGTACTTTCATATTTTATGTACAGTATATAATATATATTTTTTGAAATTTGATACATGTACAGTATATAATATATATTTGGTGAAATTTGATATTTTATGGACAGTATATAATATATATTTGGTGAAATTTGATATTTTATGTAAAGTATATAATATATACTTGGTGTACTTTCATATTTTATGTACAGTATGTAATATATATTTTTTGAAATTTGATATTATATGTACAGTATTTAGTATATATTTGGTGAAATTTGATATTTCATGGACAGTATATAATATATATTAGGTGAAATTTCATATTATATGTACAGTATATAATATATATTTGCTGTCTTTTCATATTTTATGTATAGTATATAATGCACATTTGCTGAAATTTGATATTTTATATACAGTATATCAAATATATTTGGTGAAATTTGATATTTCATATGCAGTATATAATATATATTTGCTGTACTTTCATATTTTATATACAGTATATCATATATATTTTGTGAAATTTGATATTTTATGCACTGTATATAATACATATTTAGTGTACTTTCATGTTTTATGTACAGTATATAGTATATATTAGGTGAAATTTGATGTTTTATATACAGTATATAATATATATTTCATCTACTTTCATATTTCATATACAGTATAAAATAAATTTGGTGTACTTTCATATTTTATGTACAGCATATAATATATATTTGGTGTACTTTCATATTTTATGTACAGTAGATAACATATATTTGGTGTACTTTCATATTTTATATACAGTATACAATATATATTTGGTGAAATTTGATATTTTCTGTACAGTATATAATATATATTTGGTCAAATTTGATATTTTATGGACAGTATATAATATATATTTGGTGAAATTTGATATTTTATGTACAGTATATAATATATATTTGGTGAAATTTCATATTTTATGTACAGCATATAATATATATTTGGTGTACTTTCATATTTTATATACAGTATATAGTATATATTTTCTGAAATTTGATATTTTATGTACAGAATATAATATATATTTGGTGAAATTTGATATTTCATGTACTGCATTTAATATATATTTGTTGAAATTTGATATTTTATGTACAGTATATAATATATATTTGCTGTATTTTCATATTTTATGTATGGTATATAATATATATATTTGGTGAAATTTGATATTTTATACACAGCATATAATATATATTTGGTGAAATTTGATATTTTATGTACAGTATATAATGTATTTCTGGTGTACTTTCATATTTTATGAACAGGATATAATATATATTTTTTGAAATTTGATATTACATGTACAGTATATAATACATATTTGGTGAAATTTGATATTTTATGGACAGTATATAATATATATTTGGTGAAATTTGATATTTTATGTAGAGTATATAATATATATTTGGTGTACTTTCATATTTTATGTACAGTAGATAACATATTTTTGGGGTACTTTCATATTTTATGTACAGTATACAATATATATTTGGTGAAATTTGATATTTTCTGTACAGTATATAATATATATTTGGTGAAATTTGATATTTTATGTACAGTATATAATATATTTTTGGTGTACTTTCATATTTTATGTACAGTATATAACATATATTTTTTGAAATTTGATACATGTACAGTATATAATATATATTTGGTGAAATTTGATATTTTATGGACAGTATATAATATATATTTGGTGAAATTTGATATTTTATGTAAAGTATATAATATATACTTGGTGTACTTTCGTATTTTATGTACAGTATGTAATATATATTTTTTGAAATTTGATATTAAATGTACAGTATTTAGTATATATTTGGTGAAATTTGATATTTCATGGACAGTATATAATATATATTAGGTGAAATATCATATTATATGTACAGTATATAATATATATTTGCTGTCTTTTCATATTTTATGTATAGTATATAATGCACATTTGCTGAAATTTCATATTTTACATACAGTATATCAAATATATTTGGTGAAATTTGATATTTTATGTACAGTATATTATATATAGTTGTTGAAATTTGATATTTTATGTACAGTATATAATGTATATTTGGTGAAATTTGATATTTCATATACAGTATATAATATATATTTGCTGTACTTTCATATTTTATATACAGTATATCATATATATTTTGTGAAATCTGATATTTTATGCACTGTATATAATACATATTTAGTGTACTTTCATGTTTTATGTACAGTATATAGTATATATTAGGTGAAATTTGATGTTTTATATACAGTATATAATATATATTTCGTCTACTTTCATATTTCACATACAGTATAAAATAAATTTGGTGTACTTTCATATTTTATGTACAGCATATAATATATATTTGGTGTACTTTCATATTTTATGTACAGTAGATAACATATATTTGGTGTACTTTCATATTTTATATACAGTATACAATATATATTTGGTGAAATTTGATATTTTCTGTACAGTATATAATATATATTTGGTGAAATTTTATATTTTATGTACAGTATATAATATATTTTTGGTGTACTTTCATATTTTATGTACAGTATATAATATATATTTTTTGAAATTTGACACATGTACAGTATATAATATATATTTGGTGAAATTTGATATTTTATGGACAGTATATAATATATATTTGGTGTACTTTCATATTTTATGTACAGTATGTAATATATATTTTTTGAAATTTGATATTATATGTACAGTATTTAGTATATATTTGGTGAAATTTGATATTTCATGGACAGTATATAATATATATTAGGTGAAATTTCATATTATATGTACAGTATATAATATATATTTGCTGTCTTTTCATATTTTATGTATAGTATATAATGCACATTTGCTGAAATTTGATATTTTATATACAGTATATCAAATATATTTGGTGAAATTTGATATTTTATGTACAGTATATTATATATAGTTGTTGAAATTTGATATTTTATGTACAGTATATAATGTATATTTGGTGAAATTTGATATTTCATATACAGTATATAATATATATTTGCTGTACTTTCATATTTTATATACAGTATATCATATATATTTTGTGAAATTTGATATTTTATGCACTGTATATAATACATATTTAGTGTACTTTCATATTTTATGTACAGTATATAGTATATATTAGGTGAAATTTGATGTTTTATATACAGTATATAATATATATTTCGTCTACTTTCATATTTCATATACAGTATAAAATAAATTTGGTGTACTTTCATATTTTATGTACAGCATATAATATATATTTGGTGTACTTTCATATTTTATGTACAGTAGATAACATATATTTGGTGTACTTTCATATTTTATATACAGTATACAATATATATTTGGTGAAATTTGATATTTTCTGTACAGTATATAATATATATTTGGTCAAATTTGATATTTTATGGACAGTATATAATATATATTTGGTGAAATTTGATATTTTATGTACAGTATATAATATATATTTGGTGAAATTTCATATTTTATGTACAGCATATAATATATATTTGGTGTACTTTCATATTTTATATACAGTATATAGTATATATTTTCTGAAATTTGATATTTTATGTACAGTATATAATATATATTTGGTGAAATTTGATATTTCATGTACGGCATTTAATATATATTTGTTGAAATTTGATATTTTATGTACAGTATATAATATATATTTGCTGTATTTTCATATTTTATGTATGGTATATAATATATATTTGGTGAAATTTGATATTTTATACACAGCATATAATATATATTTGGTGAAATTTGATATTTTATGTACAGTATATAATGTATTTCTGGTGTACTTTCATATTTTATGAACAGGATATAATATATATTTTTTGAAATTTGATATTACATGTACAGTATACAATACATATTTGGTGAAATTTGATATTTTATGGACAGTATATAATATATATTTGGTGAAATTTGATATTTTATGTACAGCATATAATATATATTTGGTGTACTTTCATCTTTTATGTACAGTATGTAATATATATTTTTTGAAATTTGATATTTTATGTACAGTATATAATATATATTTTGTGGAATTTGATATTTTATGGACAGTATATAATATATATTTGGTGAAATTTGATATTTTATGTACAGTATATAATATGTATTTGCTGTATTTTCATATTTTATTTATAGTATATAATATACATTTGGTGAAATTTGATATTTTATATACAGTATTTCAAATATATTTGGTGAAATTTGATATTTTATGTACAGTATGATATATATATTTGGTGTACTTTCATAATTTATGTACAATATATATTATATATTTGGTTAAATTTGATATTTTGTGTACAGTATATAATATGCATTTGGTGAACTTTCATATTTTATTTACAGTATATAATATATATTTGCTGTACTTTGATATTTTATGTAGAGTATATAATATATATTTGGTGTACTTTCATATTTTATGTACAGTAGATAACATATTTTTGGGGTACTTTCATATTTTATGTACAGTATACAATATATATTTGGTGAAATTTGATATTTTCTGTACAGTATATAATATATATTTGGTGAAATTTGATATTTTATGTACAGTATATAATATATTTTTGGTGTACTTTCATATTTTATGTACAGTATATAATATATATTTTTTGAAATTTGATACATGTACAGTATATAATATATATTTGGTGAAATTTGATATTTTATGGACAGTATATAATATATATTTGGTGAAATTTGATATTTTATGTACAGTATATAATATATACTTGGTGTACTTTCATATTTTATGTACAGTATGTAATATATATTTTTTGAAATTTGATATTATATGTACAGTATTTAGTATATATTTGGTGAAATTTGATATTTCATGGACAGTATATAATATATATTTGCTGTACTTTCATATTTTATATACAGTATATCATATATATTTTGTGAAATTTGATATTTTATGCACTGTATATAATACATATTTAGTGTACTTTCATGTTTTATGTACAGTATATAGTATATATTAGGTGAAATTTGATGTTTTATATACAGTATATAATATATATTTCGTCTACTTTCATATTTCATATACAGTATAAAATAAATTTGGTGTACTTTCATATTTTATGTACAGCATATAATATATATTTGGTGTACTTTCATATTTTATGTACAGTAGATAACATATATTTGGTGTACTTTCATATTTTATATACAGTATACAATATATATTTGGTGAAATTTGATATTTTCTGTACAGTATATAATATATATTTGGTGAAATTTGATATTTTATGTACAGTATATAATATATTTTTGGTGTACTTTCATATTTTATGTACAGTATATAATATATATTTTTTGAAATTTGATACATGTACAGTATATAATATATATTTGGTGAAATTTGATATTTTATGGACAGTATATAATATATATTTGGTGAAATTTGATATTTTATGTAAAGTATATAATATATACTTGGTGTACTTTCATATTTTATGTACAGTATGTAATATATATTTTTTGAAATTTGATATTATATGTACAGTATTTAGTATATATTTGGTGAAATTTGATATTTCATGGACAGTATATAATATATATTAGGTGAAATTTCATATTATATGTACAGTATATAATATATATTTGCTGTCTTTTCATATTTTATGTATAGTATATAATGCACATTTGCTGAAATTTGATATTTTATATACAGTATATCAAATATATTTGGTGAAATTTGATATTTCATATGCAGTATATAATATATATTTGCTGTACTTTCATATTTTATATACAGTATATCATATATATTTTGTGAAATTTGATATTTTATGCACTGTATATAATACATATTTAGTGTACTTTCATGTTTTATGTACAGTATATAGTAGATATTAGGTGAAATTTGATGTTTTATATACAGTATATAATATATATTTCATCTACTTTCATATTTCATATACAGTATAAAATAAATTTGGTGTACTTTCATATTTTATGTACAGCATATAATATATATTTGGTGTACTTTCATATTTTATGTACAGTAGATAACATATATTTGGTGTACTTTCATATTTTATATACAGTATACAATATATATTTGGTGAAATTTGATATTTTCTGTACAGTATATAATATATATTTGGTCAAATTTGATATTTTATGGACAGTATATAATATATATTTGGTGAAATTTGATATTTTATGTACAGTATATAATATATATTTGGTGAAATTTCATATTTTATGTACAGCATATAATATATATTTGGTGTACTTTCATATTTTATATACAGTATATAGTATATATTTTCTGAAATTTGATATTTTATGTACAGTATATAATATATATTTGGTGAAATTTGATATTTCATGTACTGCATTTAATATATATTTGTTGAAATTTGATATTTTATGTACAGTATATAATATATATTTGCTGTATTTTCATATTTTATGTATGGTATATAATATATATTTGGTGAAATTTGATATTTTATACACAGCATATAATATATATTTGGTGAAATTTGATATTTTATGTACAGTATATAATGTATTTCTGGTGTACTTTCATATTTTATGAACAGGATATAATATATATTTTTTGAAATTTGATATTACATGTACAGTATATAATACATATTTGGTGAAATTTGATATTTTATGGACAGTATATAATATATATTTGGTGAAATTTGATATTTTATGTACAGCATATAATATATATTTGGTGTACTTTCATCTTTTATGTACAGTATGTAATATATATTTTTTGAAATTTGATATTTTATGTACAGTATATAATATATATTTTGTGGAATTTGATATTTTATGGACAGTATATAATATATATTTGGTGAAATTTGATATTTTATGTACAGTATATAATATGTATTTGCTGTATTTTCATATTTTATTTATAGTATATAATATACATTTGGTGAAATTTGATATTTTATATACAGTATTTCAAATATATTTGGTGAAATTTGATATTTTATGTACAGTATGATATATATATTTGGTGTACTTTCATAATTTATGTACAATATATATTATATATTTGGTTAAATTTGATATTTTGTGTACAGTATATAATATGCATTTGGTGAACTTTCATATTTTATTTACAGTATATAATATATATTTGCTGTACTTTGATATTTTATGTAGAGTATATAATATATATTTGGTGTACTTTCATATTTTATGTACAGTAGATAACATATTTTTGGGGTACTTTCATATTTTATGTACAGTATACAATATATATTTGGTGAAATTTGATATTTTCTGTACAGTATATAATATATATTTGGTGAAATTTGATATTTTATGTACAGTATATAATATATTTTTGGTGTACTTTCATATTTTATGTACAGTATATAATATATATTTTTTGAAATTTGATACATGTACAGTATATAATATATATTTGGTGAAATTTGATATTTTATGGACAGTATATAATATATATTTGGTGAAATTTGATATTTTATGTACAGTATATAATATATACTTGGTGTACTTTCATATTTTATGTACAGTATGTAATATATATTTTTTGAAATTTGATATTATATGTACAGTATTTAGTATATATTTGGTGAAATTTGATATTTCATGGACAGTATATAATATATATTTGCTGTACTTTCATATTTTATATACAGTATATCATATATATTTTGTGAAATTTGATATTTTATGCACTGTATATAATACATATTTAGTGTACTTTCATGTTTTATGTACAGTATATAGTATATATTAGGTGAAATTTGATGTTTTATATACAGTATATAATATATATTTCGTCTACTTTCATATTTCATATACAGTATAAAATAAATTTGGTGTACTTTCATATTTTATGTACAGCATATAATATATATTTGGTGTACTTTCATATTTTATGTACAGTAGATAACATATATTTGGTGTACTTTCATATTTTATATACAGTATACAATATATATTTGGTGAAATTTGATATTTTCTGTACAGTATATAATATATATTTGGTGAAATTTGATATTTTATGTACAGTATATAATATATTTTTGGTGTACTTTCATATTTTATGTACAGTATATAATATATATTTTTTGAAATTTGATACATGTACAGTATATAATATATATTTGGTGAAATTTGATATTTTATGGACAGTATATAATATATATTTGGTGAAATTTGATATTTTATGTAAAGTATATAATATATACTTGGTGTACTTTCATATTTTATGTACAGTATGTAATATATATTTTTTGAAATTTGATATTATATGTACAGTATTTAGTATATATTTGGTGAAATTTGATATTTCATGGACAGTATATAATATATATTAGGTGAAATTTCATATTATATGTACAGTATATAATATATATTTGCTGTCTTTTCATATTTTATGTATAGTATATAATGCACATTTGCTGAAATTTGATATTTTATATACAGTATATCAAATATATTTGGTGAAATTTGATATTTCATATGCAGTATATAATATATATTTGCTGTACTTTCATATTTTATATACAGTATATCATATATATTTTGTGAAATTTGATATTTTATGCACTGTATATAATACATATTTAGTGTACTTTCATGTTTTATGTACAGTATATAGTAGATATTAGGTGAAATTTGATGTTTTATATACAGTATATAATATATATTTCATCTACTTTCATATTTCATATACAGTATAAAATAAATTTGGTGTACTTTCATATTTTATGTACAGCATATAATATATATTTGGTGTACTTTCATATTTTATGTACAGTAGATAACATATATTTGGTGTACTTTCATATTTTATATACAGTATACAATATATATTTGGTGAAATTTGATATTTTCTGTACAGTATATAATATATATTTGGTCAAATTTGATATTTTATGGACAGTATATAATATATATTTGGTGAAATTTGATATTTTATGTACAGTATATAATATATATTTGGTGAAATTTCATATTTTATGTACAGCATATAATATATATTTGGTGTACTTTCATATTTTATATACAGTATATAGTATATATTTTCTGAAATTTGATATTTTATGTACAGTATATAATATATATTTGGTGAAATTTGATATTTCATGTACTGCATTTAATATATATTTGTTGAAATTTGATATTTTATGTACAGTATATAATATATATTTGCTGTATTTTCATATTTTATGTATGGTATATAATATATATTTGGTGAAATTTGATATTTTATACACAGCATATAATATATATTTGGTGAAATTTGATATTTTATGTACAGTATATAATGTATTTCTGGTGTACTTTCATATTTTATGAACAGGATATAATATATATTTTTTGAAATTTGATATTACATGTACAGTATATAATACATATTTGGTGAAATTTGATATTTTATGGACAGTATATAATATATATTTGGTGAAATTTGATATTTTATGTACAGCATATAATATATATTTGGTGTACTTTCATCTTTTATGTACAGTATGTAATATATATTTTTTGAAATTTGATATTTTATGTACAGTATATAATATATATTTTGTGGAATTTGATATTTTATGGACAGTATATAATATATATTTGGTGAAATTTGATATTTTATGTACAGTATATAATATGTATTTGCTGTATTTTCATATTTTATTTATAGTATATAATATACATTTGGTGAAATTTGATATTTTATATACAGTATTTCAAATATATTTGGTGAAATTTGATATTTTATGTACAGTATGATATATATATTTGGTGTACTTTCATAATTTATGTACAATATATATTATATATTTGGTTAAATTTGATATTTTGTGTACAGTATATAATATGCATTTGGTGAACTTTCATATTTTATTTACAGTATATAATATATATTTGCTGTACTTTGATATTTTATGTAGAGTATATAATATATATTTGGTGTACTTTCATATTTTATGTACAGTAGATAACATATTTTTGGGGTACTTTCATATTTTATGTACAGTATACAATATATATTTGGTGAAATTTGATATTTTCTGTACAGTATATAATATATATTTGGTGAAATTTGATATTTTATGTACAGTATATAATATATTTTTGGTGTACTTTCATATGTTATGTACAGTATATAATATATATTTTTTGAAATTTGATACATGTACAGTATATAATATATATTTGGTGAAATTTGATATTTTATGGACAGTATATAATATATATTTGGTGAAATTTGATATTTTATGTACAGTATATAATATATACTTGGTGTACTTTCATATTTTATGTACAGTATGTAATATATATTTTTTGAAATTTGATATTATATGTACAGTATTTAGTATATATTTGGTGAAATTTGATATTTCATGGACAGTATATAATATATATTTGCTGTACTTTCATATTTTATATACAGTATATCATATATATTTTGTGAAATTTGATATTTTATGCACTGTATATAATACATATTTAGTGTACTTTCATGTTTTATGTACAGTATATAGTATATATTAGGTGAAATTTGATGTTTTGTATACAGTATATAATATATATTTCGTCTACTTTCATATTTCATATACAGTATAAAATAAATTTGGTGTACTTTCATATTTTATGTACAGCATATAATATATATTTGGTGTACTTTCATATATTATGTACAGTAGATAACATATATTTGGTGTACTTTCATATTTTATATACAGTATACAATATATATTTGGTGAAATTTGATATTTTCTGTACAGTATATAATATATATTTGGTCAAATTTGATATTTTATGGACAGTATATAATATATATTTGGTGAAATTTGATATTTTATGTACAGTATATAATATATATTTGGTGAAATTTCATATTTTATGTACAGCATATAATATATATTTGGTGTACTTTCATATTTTATATACAGTATATAGTATATATTTTCTGAAATTTGATATTTTATGTACAGTATATAATATATATTTGGTGAAATTTGATATTTCATGTACTGCATTTAATATATATTTGTTGAAATTTGATATTTTATGTACAGTATATAATATATATTTGCTGTATTTTCATATTTTATGTATGGTATATAATATATATTTGGTGAAATTTGATATTTTATACACAGCATATAATATATATTTGGTGAAATTTGATATTTTATGTACAGTATATAATGTATTTCTGGTGTACTTTCATATTTTATGAACAGGATATAATATATATTTTTTGAAATTTGATATTACATGTACAGTATATAATACATATTTGGTGAAATTTGATATTTTATGGACAGTATATAATATATATTTGGTGAAATTTGATATTTTATGTACAGCATATAATATATATTTGGTGTACTTTCATCTTTTATGTACAGTATGTAATATATATTTTTTGAAATTTGATATTTTATGTACAGTATATAATATATATTTTGTGGAATTTGATATTTTATGGACAGTATATAATATATATTTGGTGAAATTTGATATTTTATGTACAGTATATAATATGTATTTGCTGTATTTTCATATTTTATTTATAGTATATAATATACATTTGGTGAAATTTGATATTTTATATACAGTATTTCAAATATATTTGGTGAAATTTGATATTTTATGTACAGTATGATATATATATTTGGTGTACTTTCATAATTTATGTACAATATATATTATATATTTGGTTAAATTTGATATTTTGTGTACAGTATATAATATGCATTTGGTGAACTTTCATATTTTATTTACAGTATATAATATATATTTGCTGTACTTTGATATTTTATGTAGAGTATATAATATATATTTGGTGTACTTTCATATTTTATGTACAGTAGATAACATATTTTTGGGGTACTTTCATATTTTATGTACAGTCTACAATATATATTTGGTGAAATTTGATAATTTCTGTACAGTATATAATATATATTTGGTGAAATTTGATATTTTATGTACAGTATATAATATATTTTTGGTGTACTTTCATATTTTATGTACAGTATATAATATATATTTTTTGAAATTTGATACATGTACAGTATATAATATATATTTGGTGAAATTTGATATTTTATGTACAGTATATAATATATATTTGGTGAAATTTGATATTTTATGTAAAGTATATAATATATACTTGGTGTACTTTCATATTTTATGTACAGTATGTAATATATATTTTTTGAAATTTGATATTATATGTACAGTATTTAGTATATATTTGGTGAAATTTGATATTTCATGGACAGTATATAATATATATTTGCTGTACTTTCATATTTTATATACAGTATATCATATATATTTTGTGAAATTTGATATTTTATGCACTGTATATAATACATATTTAGTGTACTTTCATGTTTTATGTACAGTATATAGTATATATTAGGTGAAATTTGATGTTTTATATACAGTATATAATATATATTTCGTCTACTTTCATATTTCATATACAGTATAAAATAAATTTGGTGTACTTTCATATTTTATGTACAGCATATAATATATATTTGGTGTACTTTCATATTTTATGTACAGTAGATAACATATATTTGGTGTACTTTCATATTTTATATACAGTATACAATTTATATTTGGTGAAATTTGATATTTTCTGTACAGTATATAATATATATTTGGTGAAATTTGATATTTTATGTACAGTATATAATATATTTTTGGTGTACTTTCATATTTTATGTACAGTATATAATATATATTTTTTGAAATTTGATACATGTACAGTATATAATATATATTTGGTGAAATTTGATATTTTATGGACAGTATATAATATATATTTGGTGAAATTTGATATTTTATGTAAAGTATATAATATATACTTGGTGTACTTTCATATTTTATGTACAGTATGTAATATATATTTTTTGAAATTTGATATTATATGTACAGTATTTAGTATATATTTGGTGAAATTTGATATTTCATGGACAGTATATAATATATATTAGGTGAAATTTCATATTATATGTACAGTATATAATATATATTTGCTGTCTTTTCATATTTTATGTATAGTATATAATGCACATTTGCTGAAATTTGATATTTTATATACAGTATATCAAATATATTTGGTGAAATTTGATATTTCATATGCAGTATATAATATATATTTGCTGTACTTTCATATTTTATATACAGTATATCATATATATTTTGTGAAATTTGATATTTTATGCACTGTATATAATACATATTTAGTGTACTTTCATGTTTTATGTACAGTATATAGTATATATTAGGTGAAATTTGATGTTTTATATACAGTATATAATATATATTTCATCTACTTTCATATTTCATATACAGTATAAAATAAATTTGGTGTACTTTCATATTTTATGTACAGCATATAATATATATTTGGTGTACTTTCATATTTTATGTACAGTAGATAACATATATTTGGTGTACTTTCATATTTTATATACAGTATACAATATATATTTGGTGAAATTTGATATTTTCTGTACAGTATATAATATATATTTGGTCAAATTTGATATTTTATGGACAGTATATAATATATATTTGGTGAAATTTGATATTTTATGTACAGTATATAATATATATTTGGTGAAATTTCATATTTTATGTACAGCATATAATATATATTTGGTGTACTTTCATATTTTATATACAGTATATAGTATATATTTTCTGAAATTTGATATTTTATGTATAGAATATAATATATATTTGGTGAAATTTGATATTTCATGTACTGCATTTAATATATATTTGTTGAAATTTGATATTTTATGTACAGTATATAATATATATTTGCTGTATTTTCATATTTTATGTATGGTATATAATATATATATTTGGTGAAATTTGATATTTTATACACAGCATATAATATATATTTGGTGAAATTTGATATTTTATGTACAGTATATAATGTATTTCTGGTGTACTTTCATATTTTATGAACAGGATATAATATATATTTTTTGAAATTTGATATTACATGTACAGTATATAATACATATTTGGTGAAATTTGATATTTTATGGACAGTATATAATATATATTTGGTGAAATTTGATATTTTATGTAGAGTATATAATATATATTTGGTGTACTTTCATATTTTATGTACAGTAGATAACATATTTTTGGGGTACTTTCATATTTTATGTACAGTATACAATATATATTTGGTGAAATTTGATATTTTCTGTACAGTATATAATATATATTTGGTGAAATTTGATATTTTATGTACAGTATATAATATATTTTTGGTGTACTTTCATATTTTATGTACAGTATATAATATATATTTTTTGAAATTTGATACATGTACAGTATATAATATATATTTGGTGAAATTTGATATTTTATGGACAGTATATAATATATATTTGGTGAAATTTGATATTTTATGTAAAGTATATAATATATACTTGGTGTACTTTCGTATTTTATGTACAGTATGTAATATATATTTTTTGAAATTTGATATTAAATGTACAGTATTTAGTATATATTTGGTGAAATTTGATATTTCATGGACAGTATATAATATATATTAGGTGAAATATCATATTATATGTACAGTATATAATATATATTTGCTGTCTTTTCATATTTTATGTATAGTATATAATGCACATTTGCTGAAATTTCATATTTTACATACAGTATATCAAATATATTTGGTGAAATTTGATATTTTATGTACAGTATATTATATATAGTTGTTGAAATTTGATATTTTATGTACAGTATATAATGTATATTTGGTGAAATTTGATATTTCATATACAGTATATAATATATATTTGCTGTACTTTCATATTTTATATACAGTATATCATATATATTTTGTGAAATCTGATATTTTATGCACTGTATATAATACATATTTAGTGTACTTTCATGTTTTATGTACAGTATATAGTATATATTAGGTGAAATTTGATGTTTTATATACAGTATATAATATATATTTCGTCTACTTTCATATTTCACATACAGTATAAAATAAATTTGGTGTACTTTCATATTTTATGTACAGCATATAATATATATTTGGTGTACTTTCATATTTTATGTACAGTAGATAACATATATTTGGTGTACTTTCATATTTTATATACAGTATACAATATATATTTGGTGAAATTTGATATTTTCTGTACAGTATATAATATATATTTGGTGAAATTTGATATTTTATGTACAGTATATAATATATTTTTGGTGTACTTTCATATTTTATGTACAGTATATAATATATATTTTTTGAAATTTGACACATGTACAGTATATAATATATATTTGGTGAAATTTGATATTTTATGGACAGTATATAATATATATTTGGTGTACTTTCATATTTTATGTACAGTATGTAATATATATTTTTTGAAATTTGATATTATATGTACAGTATTTAGTATATATTTGGTGAAATTTGATATTTCATGGACAGTATATAATATATATTAGGTGAAATTTCATATTATATGTACAGTATATAATATATATTTGCTGTCTTTTCATATTTTATGTATAGTATATAATGCACATTTGCTGAAATTTGATATTTTATATACAGTATATCAAATATATTTGGTGAAATTTGATATTTTATGTACAGTATATTATATATAGTTGTTGAAATTTGATATTTTATGTACAGTATATAATGTATATTTGGTGAAATTTGATATTTCATATACAGTATATAATATATATTTGCTGTACTTTCATATTTTATATACAGTATATCATATATATTTTGTGAAATTTGATATTTTATGCACTGTATATAATACATATTTAGTGTACTTTCATATTTTATGTACAGTATATAGTATATATTAGGTGAAATTTGATGTTTTATATACAGTATATAATATATATTTCGTCTACTTTCATATTTCATATACAGTATAAAATAAATTTGGTGTACTTTCATATTTTATGTACAGCATATAATGTATATTTGGTGTACTTTCATATTTTATGTACAGTAGATAACATATATTTGGTGTACTTTCATATTTTATATACAGTATACAATATATATTTGGTGAAATTTGATATTTTCTGTACAGTATATAATATATATTTGGTCAAATTTGATATTTTATGGACAGTATATAATATATATTTGGTGAAATTTGATATTTTATGTACAGTATATAATATATATTTGGTGAAATTTCATATTTTATGTACAGCATATAATATATATTTGGTGTACTTTCATATTTTATATACAGTATATAGTATATATTTTCTGAAATTTGATATTTTATGTACAGTATATAATATATATTTGGTGAAATTTGATATTTCATGTACGGCATTTAATATATATTTGTTGAAATTTGATATTTTATGTACAGTATATAATATATATTTGCTGTATTTTCATATTTTATGTATGGTATATAATATATATTTGGTGAAATTTGATATTTTATACACAGCATATAATATATATTTGGTGAAATTTGATATTTTATGTACAGTATATAATGTATTTCTGGTGTACTTTCATATTTTATGAACAGGATATAATATATATTTTTTGAAATTTGATATTACATGTACAGTATACAATACATATTTGGTGAAATTTGATATTTTATGGACAGTATATAATATATATTTGGTGAAATTTGATATTTTATGTACAGCATATAATATATATTTGGTGTACTTTCATCTTTTATGTACAGTATGTAATATATATTTTTTGAAATTTGATATTTTATGTACAGTATATAATATATATTTTGTGGAATTTGATATTTTATGGACAGTATATAATATATATTTGGTGAAATTTGATATTTTATGTACAGTATATAATATGTATTTGCTGTATTTTCATATTTTATTTATAGTATATAATATACATTTGGTGAAATTTGATATTTTATATACAGTATTTCAAATATATTTGGTGAAATTTGATATTTTATGTACAGTATGATATATATATTTGGTGTACTTTCATAATTTATGTACAATATATATTATATATTTGGTTAAATTTGATATTTTGTGTACAGTATATAATATGCATTTGGTGAACTTTCATATTTTATTTACAGTATATAATATATATTTGCTGTACTTTGATATTTTATGTAGAGTATATAATATATATTTGGTGTACTTTCATATTTTATGTACAGTAGATAACATATTTTTGGGGTACTTTCATATTTTATGTACAGTATACAATATATATTTGGTGAAATTTGATATTTTCTGTACAGTATATAATATATATTTGGTGAAATTTGATATTTTATGTACAGTATATAATATATTTTTGGTGTACTTTCATATTTTATGTACAGTATATAATATATATTTTTTGAAATTTGATACATGTACAGTATATAATATATATTTGGTGAAATTTGATATTTTATGGACAGTATATAATATATATTTGGTGAAATTTGATATTTTATGTACAGTATATAATATATACTTGGTGTACTTTCATATTTTATGTACAGTATGTAATATATATTTTTTGAAATTTGATATTATATGTACAGTATTTAGTATATATTTGGTGAAATTTGATATTTCATGGACAGTATATAATATATATTTGCTGTACTTTCATATTTTATATACAGTATATCATATATATTTTGTGAAATTTGATATTTTATGCACTGTATATAATACATATTTAGTGTACTTTCATGTTTTATGTACAGTATATAGTATATATTAGGTGAAATTTGATGTTTTATATACAGTATATAATATATATTTCGTCTACTTTCATATTTCATATACAGTATAAAATAAATTTGGTGTACTTTCATATTTTATGTACAGCATATAATATATATTTGGTGTACTTTCATATTTTATGTACAGTAGATAACATATATTTGGTGTACTTTCATATTTTATATACAGTATACAATATATATTTGGTGAAATTTGATATTTTCTGTACAGTATATAATATATATTTGGTGAAATTTGATATTTTATGTACAGTATATAATATATTTTTGGTGTACTTTCATATTTTATGTACAGTATATAATATATATTTTTTGAAATTTGATACATGTACAGTATATAATATATATTTGGTGAAATTTGATATTTTATGGACAGTATATAATATATATTTGGTGAAATTTGATATTTTATGTAAAGTATATAATATATACTTGGTGTACTTTCATATTTTATGTACAGTATGTAATATATATTTTTTGAAATTTGATATTATATGTACAGTATTTAGTATATATTTGGTGAAATTTGATATTTCATGGACAGTATATAATATATATTAGGTGAAATTTCATATTATATGTACAGTATATAATATATATTTGCTGTCTTTTCATATTTTATGTATAGTATATAATGCACATTTGCTGAAATTTGATATTTTATATACAGTATATCAAATATATTTGGTGAAATTTGATATTTCATATGCAGTATATAATATATATTTGCTGTACTTTCATATTTTATATACAGTATATCATATATATTTTGTGAAATTTGATATTTTATGCACTGTATATAATACATATTTAGTGTACTTTCATGTTTTATGTACAGTATATAGTAGATATTAGGTGAAATTTGATGTTTTATATACAGTATATAATATATATTTCATCTACTTTCATATTTCATATACAGTATAAAATAAATTTGGTGTACTTTCATATTTTATGTACAGCATATAATATATATTTGGTGTACTTTCATATTTTATGTACAGTAGATAACATATATTTGGTGTACTTTCATATTTTATATACAGTATAAAATATATATTTGGTGAAATTTGATATTTTCTGTACAGTATATAATATATATTTGGTCAAATTTGATATTTTATGGACAGTATATAATATATATTTGGTGAAATTTGATATTTTATGTACAGTATATAATATATATTTGGTGAAATTTCATATTTTATGTACAGCATATAATATATATTTGGTGTACTTTCATATTTTATATACAGTATATAGTATATATTTTCTGAAATTTGATATTTTATGTACAGTATATAATATATATTTGGTGAAATTTGATATTTCATGTACTGCATTTAATATATATTTGTTGAAATTTGATATTTTATGTACAGTATATAATATATATTTGCTGTATTTTCATATTTTATGTATGGTATATAATATATATTTGGTGAAATTTGATATTTTATACACAGCATATAATATATATTTGGTGAAATTTGATATTTTATGTACAGTATATAATGTATTTCTGGTGTACTTTCATATTTTATGAACAGGATATAATATATATTTTTTGAAATTTGATATTACATGTACAGTATATAATACATATTTGGTGAAATTTGATATTTTATGGACAGTATATAATATATATTTGGTGAAATTTGATATTTTATGTACAGTATATAATATATACTTGGTGTACTTTCATATTTTATGTACAGTATGTAATATATATTTTTTGAAATTTGATATTATATGTACAGTATTTAGTATATATTTGGTGAAATTTGATATTTCATGGACAGTATATAATATATATTTGCTGTACTTTCATATTTTATATACAGTATATCATATATATTTTGTGAAATTTGATATTTTATGCACTGTATATAATACATATTTAGTGTACTTTCATGTTTTATGTACAGTATATAGTATATATTAGGTGAAATTTGATGTTTTATATACAGTATATAATATATATTTCGTCTACTTTCATATTTCATATACAGTATAAAATAAATTTGGTGTACTTTCATATTTTATGTACAGCATATAATATATATTTGGTGTACTTTCATATTTTATGTACAGTAGATAACATATATTTGGTGTACTTTCATATTTTATATACAGTATACAATATATATTTGGTGAAATTTGATATTTTCTGTACAGTATATAATATATATTTGGTGAAATTTGATATTTTATGTACAGTATATAATATATTTTTGGTGTACTTTCATATTTTATGTACAGTATATAATATATATTTTTTGAAATTTGATACATGTACAGTATATAATATATATTTGGTGAAATTTGATATTTTATGGACAGTATATAATATATATTTGGTGAAATTTGATATTTTATGTAAAGTATATAATATATACTTGGTGTACTTTCATATTTTATGTACAGTATGTAATATATATTTTTTGAAATTTGATATTATATGTACAGTATTTAGTATATATTTGGTGAAATTTGATATTTCATGGACAGTATATAATATATATTAGGTGAAATTTCATATTATATGTACAGTATATAATATATATTTGCTGTCTTTTCATATTTTATGTATAGTATATAATGCACATTTGCTGAAATTTGATATTTTATATACAGTATATCAAATATATTTGGTGAAATTTGATATTTCATATGCAGTATATAATATATATTTGCTGTACTTTCATATTTTATATACAGTATATCATATATATTTTGTGAAATTTGATATTTTATGCACTGTATATAACACATATTTAGTGTACTTTCATGTTTTATGTACAGTATATAGTAGATATTAGGTGAAATTTGATGTTTTATATACAGTATATAATATATATTTCATCTACTTTCATATTTCATATACAGTATAAAATAAATTTGGTGTACTTTCATATTTTATGTACAGCATATAATATATATTTGGTGTACTTTCATATTTTATGTACAGTAGATAACATATATTTGGTGTACTTTCATATTTTATATACAGTATACAATATATATTTGGTGAAATTTGATATTTTCTGTACAGTATATAATATATATTTGGTCAAATTTGATATTTTATGGACAGTATATAATATATATTTGGTGAAATTTGATATTTTATGTACAGTATATAATATATATTTGGTGAAATTTCATATTTTATGTACAGCATATAATATATATTTGGTGTACTTTCATATTTTATATACAGTATATAGTATATATTTTCTGAAATTTGATATTTTATGTACAGTATATAATATATATTTGGTGAAATTTGATATTTCATGTACTGCATTTAATATATATTTGTTGAAATTTGATATTTTATGTACAGTATATAATATATATTTGCTGTATTTTCATATTTTATGTATGGTATATAATATATATTTGGTGAAATTTGATATTTTATACACAGCATATAATATATATTTGGTGAAATTTGATATTTTATGTACAGTATATAATGTATTTCTGGTGTACTTTCATATTTTATGAACAGGATATAATATATATTTTTTGAAATTTGATATTACATGTACAGTATATAATACATATTTGGTGAAATTTGATATTTTATGGACAGTATATAATATATATTTGGTGAAATTTGATATTTTATGTAGAGTATATAATATATATTTGGTGTACTTTCATATTTTATGTACAGTAGATAACATATTTTTGGGGTACTTTCATATTTTATGTACAGTATACAATATATATTTGGTGAAATTTGATATTTTCTGTACAGTATATAATATATATTTGGTGAAATTTGATATTTTATGTACAGTATATAATATATTTTTGGTGTACTTTCATATTTTATGTACAGTATATAATATATATTTTTTGAAATTTGATACATGTACAGTATATAATATATATTTGGTGAAATTTGATATTTTATGGACAGTATATAATATATATTTGGTGAAATTTGATATTTTATGTAAAGTATATAATATATACTTGGTGTACTTTCATATTTTATGTACAGTATGTAATATATATTTTTTGAAATTTGATATTAAATGTACAGTATTTAGTATATATTTGGTGAAATTTGATATTTCATGGACAGTATATAATATATATTAGGTGAAATATCATATTATATGTGCAGTATATAATATATATTTGCTGTCTTTTCATATTTTATGTATAGTATATAATGCACATTTGCTGAAATTTCATATTTTACATACAGTATATCAAATATATTTGGTGAAATTTGATATTTTATGTACAGTATATTATATATAGTTGTTGAAATTTGATATTTTATGTACAGTATATAATGTATATTTGGTGAAATTTGATATTTCATATACAGTATATAATATATATTTGCTGTACTTTCATATTTTATATACAGTATATCATATATATTTTGTGAAATTTGATATTTTATGCACTGTATATAATACATATTTAGTGTACTTTCATGTTTTATGTACAGTATATAGTATATATTAGGTGAAATTTGATGTTTTATATACAGTATATAATATATATTTCGTCTACTTTCATATTTCATATACAGTATAAAATAAATTTGGTGTACTTTCATATTTTATGTACAGCATATAATATATATTTGGTGTACTTTCATATTTAATGTACAGTAGATAACATATATTTGGTGTACTTTCATATTTTATATACAGTATACAATATATATTTGGTGAAATTTGATATTTTCTGTACAGTATATAATATATATTTGGTGAAATTTGATATTTTATGTACAGTATATAATATATTTTTGGTGTACTTTCATATTTTATGTACAGTATATAATATATATTTTTTGAAATTTGATACATGTACAGTATATAATATATATTTGGTGAAATTTGATATTTTATGGACAGTATATAATATATATTTGGTGAAATTTGATATTTTATGTAAAGTATATAATATATACTTGGTGTACTTTCATATTTTATGTACAGTATGTAATATATATTTTTTGAAATTTGATATTATATGTACAGTATTTAGTATATATTTGGTGAAATTTGATATTTCATGGACAGTATATAATATATATTAGGTGAAATTTCATATTATATGTACAGTATATAATATATACTTGCTGTCTTTTCATATTTTATGTATAGTATATAATGCACATTTGCTGAAATTTGATATTTTATATACAGTATATCAAATATATTTGGTGAAATTTGATATTTTATGTACAGTATATTATATATAGTTGTTGAAAATTGATATTTTATGTACAGTATATAATGTATATTTGGTGAAATTTGATATTTCATATACAGTATATAATATATATTTGCTGTACTTTCATATTTTATATACAGTATATCATATATATTTTGTGAAATCTGATATTTTGTGCACTGTATATAATACATATTTAGTGTACTTTCATGTTTTATGTACAGTATATAGTATATATTAGGTGAAATTTGATGTTTTATATACAGTATATAATATATATTTCGTCTACTTTCATATTTCATATACAGTATAAAATAAATTTGGTGTACTTTCATATTTTATTTACAGCATATAATATATATTTGGTGTACTTTCATATTTTATGTACAGTAGATAACATATATTTGGTGTACTTTCATATTTTATATACAGTATACAATATATATTTGGTGAAATTTGATATTTTCTGTACAGTATATAATATATATTTGGTGAAATTTGATATTTTATGTACAGTATATAATATATTTTTGGTGTATTTCATATTTTATGTACAGTATATAATATATATTTTTTGAAATTTGACACATGTACAGTATATAATATATATTTGGTGAAATTTGATATTTTATGGACAGTATATAATATATATTTGGTGTACTTTCATATTTTATGTACAGTATGTAATATATATTTTTTGAAATTTGATATTATATGTACAGTATTTAGTATATATTTGGTGAAATTTGATATTTCATGGACAGTATATAATATATATTAGGTGAAATTTCATATTATATGTACAGTATATAATATATATTTGCTGTCTTTTCATATTTTATGTATAGTATATAATGCACATTTGCTGAAATTTGATATTTTATATACAGTATATCAAATATATTTGGTGAAATTTGATATTTTATGTACAGTATATTATATATAGTTGTTGAAATTTGATATTTTATGTACAGTATATAATGTATATTTGGTGAAATTTGATATTTCATATACAGTATATAATATATATTTGCTGTACTTTCATATTTTATATACAGTATATCATATATATTTTGTGAAATTTGATATTTTATGCATTGTATATAATACATATTTAGTGTACTTTCATATTTTATGTACAGTATATAGTATATATTAGGTGAAATTTGATGTTTTATATACAGTATATAATATATATTTCGTCTACTTTCATATTTCATATACAGTATAAAATAAATTTGGTGTACTTTCATATTTTATGTACAGCATATAATATATATTTGGTGTACTTTCATATTTTATGTACAGTAGATAACATATATTTGGTGTACTTTCATATTTTATATACAGTATACAATATATATTTGGTGAAATTTGATATTTTCTGTACAGTATATAATATATATTTGGTCAAATTTGATATTTTATGGACAGTATATAATATATATTTGGTGAAATTTGATATTTTATGTACAGTATATAATATATATTTGGTGAAATTTCATATTTTATGTACAGCATATAATATATATTTGGTGTACTTTCATATTTTATATACAGTATATAGTATATATTTTCTGAAATTTGATATTTTATGTACAGTATATAATATATATTTGGTGAAATTTGATATTTCATGTACGGCATTTAATGTATATTTGTTGAAATTTGATATTTTATGTACAGTATATAATATATATTTGCTGTATTTTCATATTTTATGTATGGTATATAATATATATTTGGTGAAATTTGATATTTTATACACAGCATATAATATATATTTGGTGAAATTTGATATTTTATGTACAGTATATAATGTATTTCTGGTGTACTTTCATATTTTATGAACAGGATATAATATATATTTTTTGAAATTTGATATTACATGTACAGTATATAATACATATTTGGTGAAATTTGATATTTTATGGACAGTATATAATATATATTTGGTGAAATTTGATATTTTATGTACAGCATATAATATATATTTGGTGTACTTTCATCTTTTATGTACAGTATGTAATATATATTTTTTGAAATTTGATATTTTATGTACAGTATATAATATATATTTTGTGGAATTTGATATTTTATGGACAGTATATAATATATATTTGGTGAAATTTGATATTTTATGTACAGTATATAATATGTATTTGCTGTATTTTCATATTTTATTTATAGTATATAATATACATTTGGTGAAATTTGATATTTTATATACAGTATTTCAAATATATTTGGTGAAATTTGATATTTTATGTACAGTATGATATATATATTTGGTGTACTTTCATAATTTATGTACTATATATTATATATTTGGTTAAATTTGATATTTTGTGTACAGTATATAATATGCATTTGGTGAACTTTCATATTTTATTTACAGTATATAATATATATTTGCTGTACTTTGATATTTTATGTAGAGTATATAATATATATTTGGTGTACTTTCATATTTTATGTACAGTAGATAACATATTTTTGGGGTACTTTCATATTTTATGTACAGTATACAATATATATTTGGTGAAATTTGATATTTTCTGTACAGTATATAATATATATTTGGTGAAATTTGATATTTTATGTACAGTATATAATATATTTTTGGTGTACTTTCATATGTTATGTACAGTATATAATATATATTTTTTGAAATTTGATACATGTACAGTATATAATATATATTTGGTGAAATTTGATATTTTATGGACAGTATATAATATATATTTGGTGAAATTTGATATTTTATGTAAAGTATATAATATATACTTGGTGTACTTTCATATTTTATGTACAGTATGTAATATATATTTTTTGAAATTTGATATTATATGTACAGTATTTAGTATATATTTGGTGAAATTTGATATTTCATGGACAGTATATAATATATATTTGCTGTACTTTCATATTTTATATACAGTATATCATATATATTTTGTGAAATTTGATATTTTATGCACTGTATATAATACATATTTAGTGTACTTTCATGTTTTATGTACAGTATATAGTATATATTAGGTGAAATTTGATGTTTTGTATACAATATATAATATATATTTCGTCTACTTTCATATTTCATATACAGTATAAAATAAATTTGGTGTACTTTCATATTTTATGTACAGCATATAATATATATTTGGTGTACTTTCATATATTATGTACAGTAGATAACATATATTTGGTGTACTTTCATATTTTATATACAGTATACAATATATATTTGGTGAAATTTGATATTTTCTGTACAGTATATAATATATATTTGGTCAAATTTGATATTTTATGGACAGTATATAATATATATTTGGTGAAATTTGATATTTTATGTACAGTATATAATATATATTTGGTGAAATTTCATATTTTATGTACAGCATATAATATATATTTGGTGTACTTTCATATTTTATATACAGTATATAGTATATATTTTCTGAAATTTGATATTTTATGTACAGTATATAATATATATTTGGTGAAATTTGATATTTCATGTACTGCATTTAATATATATTTGTTGAAATTTGATATTTTATGTACAGTATATAATATATATTTGCTGTATTTTCATATTTTATGTATGGTATATAATATATATTTGGTGAAATTTGATATTTTATACACAGCATATAATATATATTTGGTGAAATTTGATATTTTATGTACAGTATATAATGTATTTCTGGTGTACTTTCATATTTTATGAACAGGATATAATATATATTTTTTGAAATTTGATATTACATGTACAGTATATAATACATATTTGGTGAAATTTGATATTTTATGGACAGTATATAATATATATTTGGTGAAATTTGATATTTTATGTACAGCATATAATATATATTTGGTGTACTTTCATCTTTTATGTACAGTATGTAATATATATTTTTTGAAATTTGATATTTTATGTACAGTATATAATATATATTTTGTGGAATTTGATATTTTATGGACAGTATATAATATATATTTGGTGAAATTTGATATTTTATGTACAGTATAAAATATGTATTTGCTGTATTTTCATATTTTATTTATAGTATATAATATACATTTGGTGAAATTTGATATTTTATATACAGTATTTCAAATATATTTGGTGAAATTTGATATTTTATGTACAGTATGATATATATATTTGGTGTACTTTCATAATTTATGTACAATATATATTATATATTTGGTTAAATTTGATATTTTGTGTACAGTATATAATATGCATTTGGTGAACTTTCATATTTTATTTACAGTATATAATATATATTTGCTGTACTTTGATATTTTATGTAGAGTATATAATATATATTTGGTGTACTTTCATATTTTATGTACAGTAGATAACATATTTTTGGGGTACTTTCATATTTTATGTACAGTCTACAATATATATTTGGTGAAATTTGATAATTTCTGTACAGTATATAATATATATTTGGTGAAATTTGATATTTTATGTACAGTATATAATATATTTTTGGTGTACTTTCATATTTTATGTACAGTATATAATATATATTTTTTGAAATTTGATACATGTACAGTATATAATATATATTTGGTGAAATTTGATATTTTATGGACAGTATATAATATATATTTGGTGATATTTGATATTTTATGTAAAGTATATAATATATACTTGGTGTACTTTCATATTTTATGTACAGTATGTAATATATATTTTTTGAAATTTGATATTATATGTACAGTATTTAGTATATATTTGGTGAAATTTGATATTTCATGGACAGTATATAATATATATTTGCTGTACTTTCATATTTTATATACAGTATATCATATATATTTTGTGAAATTTGATATTTTATGCACTGTATATAATACATATTTAGTGTACTTTCATGTTTTATGTACAGTATATAGTATATATTAGGTGAAATTTGATGTTTTATATACAGTATATAATATATATTTCGTCTACTTTCATATTTCATATACAGTATAAAATAAATTTGGTGTACTTTCATATTTTATGTACAGCATATAATATATATTTGGTGTACTTTCATATTTTATGTACAGTAGATAACATATATTTGGTGTACTTTCATATTTTATATACAGTATACAATATATATTTGGTGAAATTTGATATTTTCTGTACAGTATATAATATATATTTGGTGAAATTTGATATTTTATGTACAGTATATAATATATTTTTGGTGTACTTTCATATTTTATGTACAGTATATAATATATATATTTTGAAATTTGATACATGTACAGTATATAATATATATTTGGTGAAATTTGATATTTTATGGACAGTATATAATATATATTTGGTGAAATTTGATATTTTATGTAAAGTATATAATATATACTTGGTGTACTTTCATATTTTATGTAAAGTATGTAATATATATTTTTTGAAATTTGATATTATATGTACAGTATTTAGTATATATTTGGTGAAATTTGATATTTCATGGACAGTATATAATATATATTAGGTGAAATTTCATATTATATGTACAGTATATAATATATATTTGCTGTCTTTTCATATTTTATGTATAGTATATAATGCACATTTGCTGAAATTTGATATTTTATATACAGTATATCAAATATATTTGGTGAAATTTGATATTTCATATGCAGTATATAATATATATTTGCTGTACTTTCATATTTTATATACAGTATATCATATATATTTTGTGAAATTTGATATTTTATGCACTGTATATAATACATATTTAGTGTACTTTCATGTTTTATGTACAGTATATAGTATATATTAGGTGAAATTTGATGTTTTATATACAGTATATAATATATATTTCATCTACTTTCATATTTCATATACAGTATAAAATAAATTTGGTGTACTTTCATATTTTATGTACAGCATATAATATATATTTGGTGTACTTTCATATTTTATGTACAGTAGATAACATATATTTGGTGTACTTTCATATTTTATATACAGTATACAATATATATTTGGTGAAATTTGATATTTTCTGTACAGTATATAATATATATTTGGTCAAATTTGATATTTTATGGACAGTATATAATATATATTTGGTGAAATTTGATATTTTATGTACAGTATATAATATATATTTGGTGAAATTTCATATTTTATGTACAGCATATAATATATATTTGGTGTACTTTCATATTTTATATACAGTATATAGTATATATTTTCTGAAATTTGATATTTTATGTACAGTATATAATATATATTTGGTGAAATTTGATATTTCATGTACTGCATTTAATATATATTTGTTGAAATTTGATATTTTATGTACAGTATATAATATATATTTGCTGTATTTTCATATTTTATGTATGGTATATAATATATATTTGGTGAAATTTGATATTTTATACACAGCATATAATATATATTTGGTGAAATTTGATATTTTATGTACAGTATATAATGTATTTCTGGTGTACTTTCATATTTTATGAACAGGATATAATATATATTTTTTGAAATTTGATATTACATGTACAGTATATAATACATATTTGGTGAAATTTGATATTTTATGGACAGTATATAATATATATTTGGTGAAATTTGATATTTTATGTAGAGTATATAATATATATTTGGTGTACTTTCATATTTTATGTACAGTAGATAACATATTTTTGGGGTACTTTCATATTTTATGTACAGTATACAATATATATTTGGTGAAATTTGATATTTTCTGTACAGTATATAATATATATTTGGTGAAATTTGATATTTTATGTACAGTATATAATATATTTTTGGTGTACTTTCATATGTTATGTACAGTATATAATATATATTTTTTGAAATTTGATACATGTACAGTATATAATATATATTTGGTGAAATTTGATATTTTATGGACAGTATATAATATATATTTGGTGAAATTTGATATTTTATGTAAAGTATATAATATATACTTGGTGTACTTTCATATTTTATGTACAGTATGTAATATATATTTTTTGAAATTTGATATTATATGTACAGTATTTAGTATATATTTGGTGAAATTTGATATTTCATGGACAGTATATAATATATATTTGCTGTACTTTCATATTTTATATACAGTATATCATATATATTTTGTGAAATTTGATATTTTATGCACTGTATATAATACATATTTAGTGTACTTTCATGTTTTATGTACAGTATATAGTATATATTAGGTGAAATTTGATGTTTTGTATACAGTATATAATATATATTTCGTCTACTTTCATATTTCATATACAGTATAAAATAAATTTGGTGTACTTTCATATTTTATGTACAGCATATAATATATATTTGGTGTACTTTCATATATTATGTACAGTAGATAACATATATTTGGTGTACTTTCATATTTTATATACAGTATACAATATATATTTGGTGAAATTTGATATTTTCTGTACAGTATATAATATATATTTGGTCAAATTTGATATTTTATGGACAGTATATAATATATATTTGGTGAAATTTGATATTTTATGTACAGTATATAATATATATTTGGTGAAATTTCATATTTTATGTACAGCATATAATATATATTTGGTGTACTTTCATATTTTATATACAGTATATAGTATATATTTTCTGAAATTTGATATTTTATGTACAGTATATAATATATATTTGGTGAAATTTGATATTTCATGTACTGCATTTAATATATATTTGTTGAAATTTGATATTTTATGTACAGTATATAATATATATTTGCTGTATTTTCATATTTTATGTATGGTATATAATATATATTTGGTGAAATTTGATATTTTATACACAGCATATAATATATATTTGGTGAAATTTGATATTTTATGTACAGTATATAATGTATTTCTGGTGTACTTTCATATTTTATGAACAGGATATAATATATATTTTTTGAAATTTGATATTACATGTACAGTATATAATACATATTTGGTGAAATTTGATATTTTATGGACAGTATATAATATATATTTGGTGAAATTTGATATTTTATGTACAGCATATAATATATATTTGGTGTACTTTCATCTTTTATGTACAGTATGTAATATATATTTTTTGAAATTTGATATTTTATGTACAGTATATAATATATATTTTGTGGAATTTGATATTTTATGGACAGTATATAATATATATTTGGTGAAATTTGATATTTTATGTACAGTATAAAATATGTATTTGCTGTATTTTCATATTTTATTTATAGTATATAATATACATTTGGTGAAATTTGATATTTTATATACAGTATTTCAAATATATTTGGTGAAATTTGATATTTTATGTACAGTATGATATATATATTTGGTGTACTTTCATAATTTATGTACAATATATATTATATATTTGGTTAAATTTGATATTTTGTGTACAGTATATAATATGCATTTGGTGAACTTTCATATTTTATTTACAGTATATAATATATATTTGCTGTACTTTGATATTTTATGTAGAGTATATAATATATATTTGGTGTACTTTCATATTTTATGTACAGTAGATAACATATTTTTGGGGTACTTTCATATTTTATGTACAGTCTACAATATATATTTGGTGAAATTTGATAATTTCTGTACAGTATATAATATATATTTGGTGAAATTTGATATTTTATGTACAGTATATAATATATTTTTGGTGTACTTTCATATTTTATGTACAGTATATAATATATATTTTTTGAAATTTGATACATGTACAGTATATAATATATATTTGGTGAAATTTGATATTTTATGGACAGTATATAATATATATTTGGTGATATTTGATATTTTATGTAAAGTATATAATATATACTTGGTGTACTTTCATATTTTATGTACAGTATGTAATATATATTTTTTGAAATTTGATATTATATGTACAGTATTTAGTATATATTTGGTGAAATTTGATATTTCATGGACAGTATATAATATATATTTGCTGTACTTTCATATTTTATATACAGTATATCATATATATTTTGTGAAATTTGATATTTTATGCACTGTATATAATACATATTTAGTGTACTTTCATGTTTTATGTACAGTATATAGTATATATTAGGTGAAATTTGATGTTTTATATACAGTATATAATATATATTTCGTCTACTTTCATATTTCATATACAGTATAAAATAAATTTGGTGTACTTTCATATTTTATGTACAGCATATAATATATATTTGGTGTACTTTCATATTTTATGTACAGTAGATAACATATATTTGGTGTACTTTCATATTTTATATACAGTATACAATATATATTTGGTGAAATTTGATATTTTCTGTACAGTATATAATATATATTTGGTGAAATTTGATATTTTATGTACAGTATATAATATATTTTTGGTGTACTTTCATATTTTATGTACAGTATATAATATATATATTTTGAAATTTGATACATGTACAGTATATAATATATATTTGGTGAAATTTGATATTTTATGGACAGTATATAATATATATTTGGTGAAATTTGATATTTTATGTAAAGTATATAATATATACTTGGTGTACTTTCATATTTTATGTAAAGTATGTAATATATATTTTTTGAAATTTGATATTATATGTACAGTATTTAGTATATATTTGGTGAAATTTGATATTTCATGGACAGTATATAATATATATTAGGTGAAATTTCATATTATATGTACAGTATATAATATATATTTGCTGTCTTTTCATATTTTATGTATAGTATATAATGCACATTTGCTGAAATTTGATATTTTATATACAGTATATCAAATATATTTGGTGAAATTTGATATTTCATATGCAGTATATAATATATATTTGCTGTACTTTCATATTTTATATACAGTATATCATATATATTTTGTGAAATTTGATATTTTATGCACTGTATATAATACATATTTAGTGTACTTTCATGTTTTATGTACAGTATATAGTATATATTAGGTGAAATTTGATGTTTTATATACAGTATATAATATATATTTCATCTACTTTCATATTTCATATACAGTATAAAATAAATTTGGTGTACTTTCATATTTTATGTACAGCATATAATATATATTTGGTGTACTTTCATATTTTATGTACAGTAGATAACATATATTTGGTGTACTTTCATATTTTATATACAGTATACAATATATATTTGGTGAAATTTGATATTTTCTGTACAGTATATAATATATATTTGGTCAAATTTGATATTTTATGGACAGTATATAATATATATGTGGTGAAATTTGATATTTTATGTACAGTATATAATATATATTTGGTGAAATTTCATATTTTATGTACAGCATATAATATATATTTGGTGTACTTTCATATTTTATATACAGTATATAGTATATATTTTCTGAAATTTGATATTTTATGTACAGTATATAATATATATTTGGTGAAATTTGATATTTCATGTACTGCATTTAATATATATTTGTTGAAATTTGATATTTTATGTACAGTATATAATATATATTTGCTGTATTTTCATATTTTATGTATGGTATATAATATATATTTGGTGAAATTTGATATTTTATACACAGCATATAATATATATTTGGTGAAATTTGATATTTTATGTACAGTATATAATGTATTTCTGGTGTACTTTCATATTTTATGAACAGGATATAATATATATTTTTTGAAATTTGATATTACATGTACAGTATATAATACATATTTGGTGAAATTTGATATTTTATGGACAGTATATAATATATATTTGGTGAAATTTGATATTTTATGTAGAGTATATAATATATATTTGGTGTACTTTCATATTTTATGTACAGTAGATAACATATTTTTGGGGTACTTTCATATTTTATGTACAGTATACAATATATATTTGGTGAAATTTGATATTTTCTGTACAGTATATAATATATATTTGGTGAAATTTGATATTTTATGTACAGTATATAATATATTTTTGGTGTACTTTCATATTTTATGTACAGTATATAATATATATTTTTTGAAATTTGATACATGTACAGTATATAATATATATTTGGTGAAATTTGATATTTTATGGACAGTATATAATATATATTTGGTGAAATTTGATATTTTATGTAAAGTATATAATATATACTTGGTGTACTTTCATATTTTATGTACAGTATGTAATATATATTTTTTGAAATTTGATATTAAATGTACAGTATTTAGTATATATTTGGTGAAATTTGATATTTCATGGACAGTATATAATATATATTAGGTGAAATATCATATTATATGTACAGTATATAATATATATTTGCTGTCTTTTCATATTTTATGTATAGTATATAATGCACATTTGCTGAAATTTCATATTTTACATACAGTATATCAAATATATTTGGTGAAATTTGATATTTTATGTACAGTATATTATATATAGTTGTTGAAATTTGATATTTTATGTACAGTATATAATGTATATTTGGTGAAATTTGATATTTCATATACAGTATATAATATATATTTGCTGTACTTTCATATTTTATATACAGTATATCATATATATTTTGTGAAATCTGATATTTTATGCACTGTATATAATACATATTTAGTGTACTTTCATGTTTTATGTACAGTATATAGTATATATTAGGTGAAATTTGATGTTTTATATACAGTATATAATATATATTTCGTCTACTTTCATATTTCATATACAGTATAAAATAAATTTGGTGTACTTTCATATTTTATGTACAGCATATAATATATATTTGGTGTACTTTCATATTTTATGTACAGTAGATAACATATATTTGGTGTACTTTCATATTTTATATACAGTATACAATATATATTTGGTGAAATTTGATATTTTCTGTACAGTATATAATATATATTTGGTGAAATTTGATATTTTATGTACAGTATATAATATATTTTTGGTGTACTTTCATATTTTATGTACAGTATATAATATATATTTTTTGAAATTTGACACATGTACAGTATATAATATATATTTGGTGAAATTTGATATTTTATGGACAGTATATAATATATATTTGGTGTACTTTCATATTTTATGTACAGTATGTAATATATATTTTTTGAAATTTGATATTATATGTACAGTATTTAGTATATATTTGGTGAAATTTGATATTTCATGGACAGTATATAATATATATTAGGTGAAATTTCATATTATATGTACAGTATATAATATATATTTGCTGTCTTTTCATATTTTATGTATAGTATATAATGCACATTTGCTGAAATTTGATATTTTATATACAGTATATCAAATATATTTGGTGAAATTTGATATTTTATGTACAGTATATTATATATAGTTGTTGAAATTTGATATTTTATGTACAGTATATAATATATATTTGCTGTATTTTCATATTTTATGTATGGTATATAATATATATTTGGTGAAATTTGATATTTTATACACAGCATATAATATATATTTGGTGAAATTTGATATTTTATGTACAGTATATAATGTATTTCTGGTGTACTTTCATATTTTATGAACAGGATATAATATATATTTTTTGAAATTTGATATTACATGTACAGTATATAATACATATTTGGTGAAATTTGATATTTTATGGACAGTATATAATATATATTTGGTGAAATTTGATATTTTATGTACAGCATATAATATATATTTGGTGTACTTTCATCTTTTATGTACAGTATGTAATATATATTTTTTGAAATTTGATATTTTATGTACAGTATATAATATATATTTTGTGGAATTTGATATTTTATGGACAGTATATAATATATATTTGGTGAAATTTGATATTTTATGTACAGTATATAATATGTATTTGCTGTATTTTCATATTTTATTTATAGTATATAATATACATTTGGTGAAATTTGATATTTTATATACAGTATTTCAAATATATTTGGTGAAATTTGATATTTTATGTACAGTATGATATATATATTTGGTGTACTTTCATAATTTATGTACAATATATATTATATATTTGGTTAAATTTGATATTTTGTGTACAGTATATAATATGCATTTGGTGAACTTTCATATTTTATTTACAGTATATAATATATATTTGCTGTACTTTGATATTTTATGTAGAGTATATAATATATATTTGGTGTACTTTCATATTTTATGTACAGTAGATAACATATTTTTGGGGTACTTTCATATTTTATGTACAGTATACAATATATATTTGGTGAAATTTGATATTTTCTGTACAGTATATAATATATATTTGGTGAAATTTGATATTTTATGTACAGTATATAATATATTTTTGGTGTACTTTCATATGTTATGTACAGTATATAATATATATTTTTTGAAATTTGATACATGTACAGTATATAATATATATTTGGTGAAATTTGATATTTTATGGACAGTATATAATATATATTTGGTGAAATTTGATATTTTATGTAAAGTATATAATATATACTTGGTGTACTTTCATATTTTATGTACAGTATGTAATATATATTTTTTGAAATTTGATATTATATGTACAGTATTTAGTATATATTTGGTGAAATTTGATATTTCATGGACAGTATATAATATATATTTGCTGTACTTTCATATTTTATATACAGTATATCATATATATTTTGTGAAATTTGATATTTTATGCACTGTATATAATACATATTTAGTGTACTTTCATGTTTTATGTACAGTATATAGTATATATTAGGTGAAATTTGATGTTTTGTATACAGTATATAATATATATTTCGTCTACTTTCATATTTCATATACAGTATAAAATAAATTTGGTGTACTTTCATATTTTATGTACAGCATATAATATATATTTGGTGTACTTTCATATATTATGTACAGTAGATAACATATATTTGGTGTACTTTCATATTTTATATACAGTATACAATATATATTTGGTGAAATTTGATATTTTCTGTACAGTATATAATATATATTTGGTCAAATTTGATATTTTATGGACAGTATATAATATATATTTGGTGAAATTTGATATTTTATGTACAGTATATAATATATATTTGGTGAAATTTCATATTTTATGTACAGCATATAATATATATTTGGTGTACTTTCATATTTTATATACAGTATATAGTATATATTTTCTGAAATTTGATATTTTATGTACAGTATATAATATATATTTGGTGAAATTTGATATTTCATGTACTGCATTTAATATATATTTGTTGAAATTTGATATTTTATGTACAGTATATAATATATATTTGCTGTATTTTCATATTTTATGTATGGTATATAATATATATTTGGTGAAATTTGATATTTTATACACAGCATATAATATATATTTGGTGAAATTTGATATTTTATGTACAGTATATAATGTATTTCTGGTGTACTTTCATATTTTATGAACAGGATATAATATATATTTTTTGAAATTTGATATTACATGTACAGTATATAATACATATTTGGTGAAATTTGATATTTTATGGACAGTATATAATATATATTTGGTGAAATTTGATATTTTATGTACAGCATATAATATATATTTGGTGTACTTTCATCTTTTATGTACAGTATGTAATATATATTTTTTGAAATTTGATATTTTATGTACAGTATATAATATATATTTTGTGGAATTTGATATTTTATGGACAGTATATAATATATATTTGGTGAAATTTGATATTTTATGTACAGTATATAATATGTATTTGCTGTATTTTCATATTTTATTTATAGTATATAATATACATTTGGTGAAATTTGATATTTTATATACAGTATTTCAAATATATTTGGTGAAATTTGATATTTTATGTACAGTATGATATATATATTTGGTGTACTTTCATAATTTATGTACAATATATATTATATATTTGGTTAAATTTGATATTTTGTGTACAGTATATAATATGCATTTGGTGAACTTTCATATTTTATTTACAGTATATAATATATATTTGCTGTACTTTGATATTTTATGTAGAGTATATAATATATATTTGGTGTACTTTCATATTTTATGTACAGTAGATAACATATTTTTGGGGTACTTTCATATTTTATGTACAGTCTACAATATATATTTGGTGAAATTTGATAATTTCTGTACAGTATATAATATATATTTGGTGAAATTTGATATTTTATGTACAGTATATAATATATTTTTGGTGTACTTTCATATTTTATGTACAGTATATAATATATATTTTTTGAAATTTGATACATGTACAGTATATAATATATATTTGGTGAAATTTGATATTTTATGTACAGTATATAATATATATTTGGTGAAATTTGATATTTTATGTAAAGTATATAATATATACTTGGTGTACTTTCATATTTTATGTACAGTATGTAATATATATTTTTTGAAATTTGATATTATATGTACAGTATTTAGTATATATTTGGTGAAATTTGATATTTCATGGACAGTATATAATATATATTTGCTGTACTTTCATATTTTATATACAGTATATCATATATATTTTGTGAAATTTGATATTTTATGCACTGTATATAATACATATTTAGTGTACTTTCATGTTTTATGTACAGTATATAGTATATATTAGGTGAAATTTGATGTTTTATATACAGTATATAATATATATTTCGTCTACTTTCATATTTCATATACAGTATAAAATAAATTTGGTGTACTTTCATATTTTATGTACAGCATATAATATATATTTGGTGTACTTTCATATTTTATGTACAGTAGATAACATATATTTGGTGTACTTTCATATTTTATATACAGTATACAATATATATTTGGTGAAATTTGATATTTTCTGTACAGTATATAATATATATTTGGTGAAATTTGATATTTTATGTACAGTATATAATATATTTTTGGTGTACTTTCATATTTTATGTACAGTATATAATATATATTTTTTGAAATTTGATACATGTACAGTATATAATATATATTTGGTGAAATTTGATATTTTATGGACAATATATAATATATATTTGGTGAAATTTGATATTTTATGTAAAGTATATAATATATACTTGGTGTACTTTCATATTTTATGTACAGTATGTAATATATATTTTTTGAAATTTGATATTATATGTACAGTATTTAGTATATATTTGGTGAAATTTGATATTTCATGGACAGTATATAATATATATTAGGTGAAATTTCATATTATATGTACAGTATATAATATATATTTGCTGTCTTTTCATATTTTATGTATAGTATATAATGCACATTTGCTGAAATTTGATATTTTATATACAGTATATCAAATATATTTGGTGAAATTTGATATTTCATATGCAGTATATAATATATATTTGCTGTACTTTCATATTTTATATACAGTATATCATATATATTTTGTGAAATTTGATATTTTATGCACTGTATATAATACATATTTAGTGTACTTTCATGTTTTATGTACAGTATATAGTATATATTAGGTGAAATTTGATGTTTTATATACAGTATATAATATATATTTCATCTACTTTCATATTTCATATACAGTATAAAATAAATTTGGTGTACTTTCATATTTTATGTACAGCATATAATATATATTTGGTGTACTTTCATATTTTATGTACAGTAGATAACATATATTTGGTGTACTTTCATATTTTATATACAGTATACAATATATATTTGGTGAAATTTGATATTTTCTGTACAGTATATAATATATATTTGGTCAAATTTGATATTTTATGGACAGTATATAATATATATTTGGTGAAATTTGATATTTTATGTACAGTATATAATATATATTTGGTGAAATTTCATATTTTATGTACAGCATATAATATATATTTGGTGTACTTTCATATTTTATATACAGTATATAGTATATATTTTCTGAAATTTGATATTTTATGTACAGAATATAATATATATTTGGTGAAATTTGATATTTCATGTACTGCATTTAATATATATTTGTTGAAATTTGATATTTTATGTACAGTATATAATATATATTTGCTGTATTTTCATATTTTATGTATGGTATATAATATATATATTTGGTGAAATTTGATATTTTATACACAGCATATAATATATATTTGGTGAAATTTGATATTTTATGTACAGTATATAATGTATTTCTGGTGTACTTTCATATTTTATGAACAGGATATAATATATATTTTTTGAAATTTGATATTACATGTACAGTATATAATACATATTTGGTGAAATTTGATATTTTATGGACAGTATATAATATATATTTGGTGAAATTTGATATTTTATGTAGAGTATATAATATATATTTGGTGTACTTTCATATTTTATGTACAGTAGATAACATATTTTTGGGGTACTTTCATATTTTATGTACAGTATACAATATATATTTGGTGAAATTTGATATTTTCTGTACAGTATATAATATATATTTGGTGAAATTTGATATTTTATGTACAGTATATAATATATTTTTGGTGTACTTTCATATTTTATGTACAGTATATAATATATATTTTTTGAAATTTGATACATGTACAGTATATAATATATATTTGGTGAAATTTGATATTTTATGGACAGTATATAATATATATTTGGTGAAATTTGATATTTTATGTAAAGTATATAATATATACTTGGTGTACTTTCGTATTTTATGTACAGTATGTAATATATATTTTTTGAAATTTGATATTAAATGTACAGTATTTAGTATATATTTGGTGAAATTTGATATTTCATGGACAGTATATAATATATATTAGGTGAAATATCATATTATATGTACAGTATATAATATATATTTGCTGTCTTTTCATATTTTATGTATAGTATATAATGCACATTTGCTGAAATTTCATATTTTACATACAGTATATCAAATATATTTGGTGAAATTTGATATTTTATGTACAGTATATTATATATAGTTGTTGAAATTTGATATTTTATGTACAGTATATAATGTATATTTGGTGAAATTTGATATTTCATATACAGTATATAATATATATTTGCTGTACTTTCATATTTTATATACAGTATATCATATATATTTTGTGAAATCTGATATTTTATGCACTGTATATAATACATATTTAGTGTACTTTCATGTTTTATGTACAGTATATAGTATATATTAGGTGAAATTTGATGTTTTATATACAGTATATAATATATATTTCGTCTACTTTCATATTTCACATACAGTATAAAATAAATTTGGTGTACTTTCATATTTTATGTACAGCATATAATATATATTTGGTGTACTTTCATATTTTATGTACAGTAGATAACATATATTTGGTGTACTTTCATATTTTATATACAGTATACAATATATATTTGGTGAAATTTGATATTTTCTGTACAGTATATAATATATATTTGGTGAAATTTGATATTTTATGTACAGTATATAATATATTTTTGGTGTACTTTCATATTTTATGTACAGTATATAATATATATTTTTTGAAATTTGACACATGTACAGTATATAATATATATTTGGTGAAATTTGATATTTTATGGACAGTATATAATATATATTTGGTGTACTTTCACATTTTATGTACAGTATGTAATATATATTTTTTGAAATTTGATATTATATGTACAGTATTTAGTATATATTTGGTGAAATTTGATATTTCATGGACAGTATATAATATATATTAGGTGAAATTTCATATTATATGTACAGTATATAATATATATTTGCTGTCTTTTCATATTTTATGTATAGTATATAATGCACATTTGCTGAAATTTGATATTTTATATACAGTATATCAAATATATTTGGTGAAATTTGATATTTTATGTACAGTATATTATATATAGTTGTTGAAATTTGATATTTTATGTACAGTATATAATGTATATTTGGTGAAATTTGATATTTCATATACAGTATATAATATATATTTGCTGTACTTTCATATTTTATATACAGTATATCATATATATTTTGTGAAATTTGATATTTTATGCACTGTATATAATACATATTTAGTGTACTTTCATATTTTATGTACAGTATATAGTATATATTAGGTGAAATTTGATGTTTTATATACAGTATATAATATATATTTCGTCTACTTTCATATTTCATATACAGTATAAAATAAATTTGGTGTACTTTCATATTTTATGTACAGCATATAATATATATTTGGTGTACTTTCATATTTTATGTACAGTAGATAACATATATTTGGTGTACTTTCATATTTTATATACAGTATACAATATATATTTGGTGAAATTTGATATTTTCTGTACAGTATATAATATATATTTGGTCAAATTTGATATTTTATGGACAGTATATAATATATATTTGGTGAAATTTGATATTTTATGTACAGTATATAATATATATTTGGTGAAATTTCATATTTTATGTACAGCATATAATATATATTTGGTGTACTTTCATATTTTATATACAGTATATAGTATATATTTTCTGAAATTTGATATTTTATGTACAGTATATAATATATATTTGGTGAAATTTGATATTTCATGTACGGCATTTAATATATATTTGTTGAAATTTGATATTTTATGTACAGTATATAATATATATTTGCTGTATTTTCATATTTTATGTATGGTATATAATATATATTTGGTGAAATTTGATATTTTATACACAGCATATAATATATATTTGGTGAAATTTGATATTTTATGTACAGTATATAATGTATTTCTGGTGTACTTTCATATTTTATGAACAGGATATAATATATATTTTTTGAAATTTGATATTACATGTACAGTATATAATACATATTTGGTGAAATTTGATATTTTATGGACAGTATATAATATATATTTGGTGAAATTTGATATTTTATGTACAGCATATAATATATATTTGGTGTACTTTCATCTTTTATGTACAGTATGTAATATATATTTTTTGAAATTTGATATTTTATGTACAGTATATAATATATATTTTGTGGAATTTGATATTTTATGGACAGTATATAATATATATTTGGTGAAATTTGATATTTTATGTACAGTATATAATATGTATTTGCTGTATTTTCATATTTTATTTATAGTATATAATATACATTTGGTGAAATTTGATATTTTATATACAGTATTTCAAATATATTTGGTGAAATTTGATATTTTATGTACAGTATGATATATATATTTGGTGTACTTTCATAATTTATGTACAATATATATTATATATTTGGTTAAATTTGATATTTTGTGTACAGTATATAATATGCATTTGGTGAACTTTCATATTTTATTTACAGTATATAATATATATTTGCTGTACTTTGATATTTTATGTAGAGTATATAATATATATTTGGTGTACTTTCATATTTTATGTACAGTAGATAACATATTTTTGGGGTACTTTCATATTTTATGTACAGTATACAATATATATTTGGTGAAATTTGATATTTTCTGTACAGTATATAATATATATTTGGTGAAATTTGATATTTTATGTACAGTATATAATATATTTTTGGTGTACTTTCATATTTTATGTACAGTATATAATATATATTTTTTGAAATTTGATACATGTACAGTATATAATATATATTTGGTGAAATTTGATATTTTATGGACAGTATATAATATATATTTGGTGAAATTTGATATTTTATGTAAAGTATATAATATATACTTGGTGTACTTTCATATTTTATGTACAGTATGTAATATATATTTTTTGAAATTTGATATTATATGTACAGTATTTAGTATATATTTGGTGAAATTTGATATTTCATGGACAGTATATAATATATATTTGCTGTACTTTCATATTTTATATACAGTATATCATATATATTTTGTGAAATTTGATATTTTATGCACTGTATATAATACATATTTAGTGTACTTTCATGTTTTATGTACAGTATATAGTATATATTAGGTGAAATTTGATGTTTTGTATACAGTATATAATATATATTTCGTCTACTTTCATATTTCATATACAGTATAAAATAAATTTGGTGTACTTTCATATTTTATGTACAGCATATAATATATATTTGGTGTACTTTCATATTTTATGTACAGTAGATAACATATATTTGGTGTACTTTCATATTTTATATACAGTATACAATATATATTTGGTGAAATTTGATATTTTCTGTACAGTATATAATATATATTTGGTCAAATTTGATATTTTATGGACAGTATATAATATATATTTGGTGAAATTTGATATTTTATGTACAGTATATAATATATATTTGGTGAAATTTCATATTTTATGTACAGCATATAATATATATTTGGTGTACTTTCATATTTTATATACAGTATATAGTATATATTTTCTGAAATTTGATATTTTATGTACAGTATATAATATATATTTGGTGAAATTTGATATTTCATGTACTGCATTTAATATATATTTGTTGAAATTTGATATTTTATGTACAGTATATAATATATATTTGCTGTATTTTCATATTTTATGTATGGTATATAATATATATTTGGTGAAATTTGATATTTTATACACAGCATATAATATATATTTGGTGAAATTTGATATTTTATGTACAGTATATAATGTATTTCTGGTGTACTTTCATATTTTATGAACAGGATATAATATATATTTTTTGAAATTTGATATTACATGTACAGTATATAATACATATTTGGTGAAATTTGATATTTTATGGACAGTATATAATATATATTTGGTGAAATTTGATATTTTATGTACAGCATATAATATATATTTGGTGTACTTTCATCTTTTATGTACAGTATGTAATATATATTTTTTGAAATTTGATATTTTATGTACAGTATATAATATATATTTTGTGGAATTTGATATTTTATGGACAGTATATAATATATATTTGGTGAAATTTGATATTTTATGTACAGTATAAAATATGTATTTGCTGTATTTTCATATTTTATTTATAGTATATAATATACATTTGGTGAAATTTGATATTTTATATACAGTATTTCAAATATATTTGGTGAAATTTGATATTTTATGTACAGTATGATATATATATTTGGTGTACTTTCATAATTTATGTACAATATATATTATATATTTGGTTAAATTTGATATTTTGTGTACAGTATATAATATGCATTTGGTGAACTTTCATATTTTATTTACAGTATATAATATATATTTGCTGTACTTTGATATTTTATGTAGAGTATATAATATATATTTGGTGTACTTTCATATTTTATGTACAGTAGATAACATATTTTTGGGGTACTTTCATATTTTATGTACAGTCTACAATATATATTTGGTGAAATTTGATAATTTCTGTACAGTATATAATATATATTTGGTGAAATTTGATATTTTATGTACAGTATATAATATATTTTTGGTGTACTTTCATATTTTATGTACAGTATATAATATATATTTTTTGAAATTTGATACATGTACAGTATATAATATATATTTGGTGAAATTTGATATTTTATGGACAGTATATAATATATATTTGGTGAAATTTGATATTTTATGTAAAGTATATAATATATACTTGGTGTACTTTCATATTTTATGTACAGTATGTAATATATATTTTTTGAAATTTGATATTATATGTACAGTATTTAGTATATATTTGGTGAAATTTGATATTTCATGGACAGTATATAATATATATTTGCTGTACTTTCATATTTTATATACAGTATATCATATATATTTTGTGAAATTTGATATTTTATGCACTGTATATAATACATATTTAGTGTACTTTCATGTTTTATGTACAGTATATAGTATATATTAGGTGAAATTTGATGTTTTATATACAGTATATAATATATATTTCGTCTACTTTCATATTTCATATACAGTATAAAATAAATTTGGTGTACTTTCATATTTTATGTACAGCATATAATATATATTTGGTGTACTTTCATATTTTATGTACAGTAGATAACATATATTTGGTGTACTTTCATATTTTATATACAGTATACAATATATATTTGGTGAAATTTGATATTTTCTGTACAGTATATAATATATATTTGGTGAAATTTGATATTTTATGTACAGTATATAATATATTTTTGGTGTACTTTCATATTTTATGTACAGTATATAATATATATTTTTTGAAATTTGATACATGTACAGTATATAATATATATTTGGTGAAATTTGATATTTTATGGACAGTATATAATATATATTTGGTGAAATTTGATATTTTATGTAAAGTATATAATATATACTTGGTGTACTTTCATATTTTATGTACAGTATGTAATATATATTTTTTGAAATTTGATATTATATGTACAGTATTTAGTATATATTTGGTGAAATTTGATATTTCATGGACAGTATATAATATATATTAGGTGAAATTTCATATTATATGTACAGTATATAATATATATTTGCTGTCTTTTCATATTTTATGTATAGTATATAATGCACATTTGCTGAAATTTGATATTTTATATACAGTATATCAAATATATTTGGTGAAATTTGATATTTTATGTACAGTATATTATATATAGTTGTTGAAATTTGATATTTTATGTACAGTATATAATGTATATTTGGTGAAATTTGATATTTCATATACAGTATATAATATATATTTGCTGTACTTTCATATTTTATATACAGTATATCATATATATTTTGAGAAATTTGATATTTTATGCACTGTATATAATACATATTTAGTGTACTTTCATATTTTATGTACAGTATATAGTATATATTAGGTGAAATTTGAAGTTTTATATACAGTATATAATATATATTTCGTCTACTTTCATATTTCATATACAGTATAAAATAAATTTGGTGTACTTTCATATTTTATGTACAGCATATAATATATATTTGGTGTACTTTCATATTTTATGTACAGTAGATAACATATATTTGGTGTACTTTCATATTTTATATACAGTATACAATATATATTTGGTGAAATTTGATATTTTCTGTACAGTATATAATATATATTTGGTCAAATTTGATATTTTATGGACAGTATATAATATATATTTGGTGAAATTTGATATTTTATGTACAGTATATAATATATATTTGGTGAAATTTCATATTTTATGTACAGCATATAATATATATTTGGTGTACTTTCATATTTTATATACAGTATATAGTATATATTTTCTGAAATTTGATATTTTATGTACAGTATATAATATATATTTGGTGAAATTTGATATTTCATGTACTGCATTTAATATATATTTGTTGAAATTTGATATTTTATGTACAGTATATAATATATATTTGCTGTATTTTCATATTTTATGTATGGTATATAATATATATTTGGTGAAATTTGATATTTTATACACAGCATATAATATATATTTGGTGAAATTTGATATTTTATGTACAGTATATAATGTATTTCTGGTGTACTTTCATATTTTATGAACAGGATATAATATATATTTTTTGAAATTTTATATTACATGTACAGTATATAATACATATTTGGTGAAATTTGATATTTTATGGACAGTATATAATATATATTTGGTGAAATTTGATATTTTATGTAGAGTATATAATATATATTTGGTGTACTTTCATATTTTATGTACAGTAGATAACATATTTTTGGGGTAGTTTCATATTTTATGTACAGTATACAATATATATTTGGTGAACTTTGATATTTTCTGTACAGTATATAATATATATTTGGTGAAATTTGATATTTTATGTACAGTATATAATATATTTTTGGTGTAATTTCATATTTTATGTACAGTATATAATATATATTTTTTGAAATTTGATACATGTACAGTATATAATATATATTTGGTGTACTTTCATATTTTATATACAGTATATAGTATATATTTTCTGAAATTTGATATTTTATGTACAGTATATAATATATATTTGGTGAAATTTGATATTTCATGTACGGCATTTAATATATATTTGTTGAAATTTGATATTTTATGTACAGTATATAATATATATTTGCTGTATTTTCATATTTTATGTATGGTATATAATATATATTTGGTGAAATTTGATATTTTATACACAGCATATAATATATATTTGGTGAAATTTGATATTTTATGTACAGTATATAATGTATTTCTGGTGTACTTTCATATTTTATGAACAGGATATAATATATATTTTTTGAAATTTGATATTACATGTACAGTATATAATACATATTTGGTGAAATTTGATATTTTATGGACAGTATATAATATATATTTGGTGAAATTTGATATTTTATGTACAGCATATAATATATATTTGGTGTACTTTCATCTTTTATGTACAGTATGTAATATATATTTTTTAAATTTGATATTTTATGTACAGTATATAATATATATTTTGTGGAATTTGATATTTTATGGACAGTATATAATATATATTTGGTGAAATTTGATATTTTATGTACAGTATATAATATGTATTTGCTGTATTTTCATATTTTATTTATAGTATATAATATACATTTGGTGAAATTTGATATTTTATATACAGTATTTCAAATATATTTGGTGAAATTTGATATTTTATGTACAGTATGATATATATATTTGGTGTACTTTCATAATTTATGTACTATATATATTATATATTTGGTTAAATTTGATATTTTGTGTACAGTATATAATATGCATTTGGTGAACTTTCATATTTTATTTACAGTATATAATATATATTTGCTGTACTTTGATATTTTATGTAGAGTATATAATATATATTTGGTGTACTTTCATATTTTATGTACAGTAGATAACATATTTTTGGGGTACTTTCATATTTTATGCACAGTATACAATATATATTTGGTGAAATTTGATATTTTCTGTACAGTATATAATATATATTTGGTGAAATTTGATATTTTATGTACAGTATATAATATATTTTTGGTGTACTTTCATATTTTATGTACAGTATATAATATATATTTTTTGAAATTTGATACATGTACAGTATATAATATATATTTGGTGAAATTTGATATTTTATGGACAGTATATAATATATATTTGGTGAAATTTGATATTTTATGTAAAGTATATAATATGTACTTGGTGTACTTTCATATTTTATGTACAGTATGTAATATATATTTTTTGAAATTTGATATTATATGTACAGTATTTAGTATATATTTGGTGAAATTTGATATTTCATGGACAGTATATAATATATATTAGGTGAAATTTCATATTATATGTACAGTATATAATATATATTTGCTGTCTTTTCATATTTTATGTATAGTATATAATGCACATTTGCTGAAATTTGATATTTTATATACAGTATATCAAATATATTTGGTGAAATTTGATATTTTATGTACAGTATATTATATATAGTTGTTGAAATTTGATATTTTATGTACAGTATATAATGTATATTTGGTGAAATTTGATATTTCATATACAGTATATAATATATATTTGCTGTACTTTCATATTTTATATACAGTATATCATATATATTTTGTGAAATTTGATATTTTATGCACTGCATATAATACATGTTTAGTGTACTTTCATGTTTTATGTACAGTATATAGTATATATTAGGTGAAATTTGATGTTTTATATACAGTATATAATATATATTTCGTCTACTTTCATATTTCATATACAGTATAATATAAATTTGGTGTACTTTCATATTTTATGTACAGCATATAATATATATTTGGTGTACTTTCATATTTTATGTACAGTAGATAACATATATTTGGTGTACTTTCATATTTTATATACATGATACAATATATATTTGGTGAACTTTGATATTTTCTGTACAGTATATAATATATATTTGGTGAAATTTGATATTTTATGTACAGTATATAATATATTTTTGGTGTACTTTCATATTTTATGTACAGTATATAATATATATTTTTTGAAATTTGATACATGTACAGTATATAATATATATTTGGTGAAATTTGATATTTTATGGACAGTATATAATATATATTTGGTGAAATTTGATATTTTATGTAAAGTATATAATATATACTTGGTGTACTTTCATATTTTATGTACAGTATGTAATATATATTTTTTGAAATTTGATATTATATGTACAGTATTTAATATATATTTGGTGAAATTTGATATTTCATGGACAGTATATAATATATATTAGGTGAAATTTCATATTATATGTACAGTATATAATATATATTTGCTGTCTTTTCATATTTTATGTATAGTATATAATGCACATTTGCTGAAATTTGATATTTTATATACAGTATATCAAATATATTTGGTGAAATTTGATATTTTATGTACAGTATATTATATATAGTTGTTGAAATTTGATATTTTATGTACAGTATATAATGTATATTTGGTGAAATTTGATATTTCATATACAGTATATAATATATATTTGCTGTACTTTCATATTTTATATACAGTATATCATATATATTTTGTGAAATTTGATATTTTATGCACTGTATATAATACATATTTAGTGTACTTTCATGTTTTATGTACAGTATATAGTATATATTAGGTGAAATTTGATGTTTTATATACAGTATATAATATATATTTCGTCTACTTTCATATTTCATATACAGTATAAAATAAATTTGGTGTACTTTCATATTTTATGTACAGCATATAATATATATTTGGTGTACTTTCATATTTAATGTACAGTAGATAACATATATTTGGTGTACTTTCATATTTTATATACAGTATACAATATATATTTGGTGAAATTTGATATTTTCTGTACAGTATATAATATATATTTGGTGAAATTTGATATTTTATGTACAGTATATAATATATTTTTGGTGTACTTTCATATTTTATGTACAGTATATAATATATATTTTTTGAAATTTGATACATGTACAGTATATAATATATATTTGGTGAAATTTGATATTTTATGGACAGTATATAATATATATTTGGTGAAATTTGATATTTTATGTAAAGTATATAATATATACTTGGTGTACTTTTATATTTTATGTACAGTATGTAATATATATTTTTTGAAATTTGATATTATATGTACAGTATATAATATATATTTGCTGTATTTTCATATTTTATGTATGGTATATAATATATATTTGGTGAAATTTGTTATTTTATACACAGCATATAATATATATTTGGTGAAATTTGATATTTTATGTACAGTATATAATGTATTTCTGGTGTACTTTCATATTTTATGAACAGGATATAATATATATTTTTTGAAATTTGATATTACATGTACAGTATATAATACATATTTAGTGAAATTTGATATTTTATGGACAGTATATGATATATATTTGGTGAAATTTGATATTTTATGTACAGCATATAATATATATTTGGTGTACTTTCATCTTTTATGTACAGTATGTAATATATATTTTTTGAAATTTGATATTTTATGTACAGTATATAATATATATTTTGTGGAATTTGATATTTTATGGACAGTATATAATATATATTTGGTGAAATTTGATATTTTATGTACAGTATATAATATGTATTTGCTGTATTTTCATATTTTATTTATAGTATATAATATACATTTGGTGAAATTTGATATTTTATATACAGTATTTCAAATATATTTGGTGAAATTTGATATTTTATGTACAGTATGATATATATATTTGGTGTACTTTCATAATTTATGTACAATATATATTATATATTTGGTTAAATTTGATATTTTGTGTACAGTATATAATATGCATTTGGTGAACTTTCATATTTTATTTACAGTATATAATATATATTTGCTGTACTTTGATAATTTATGTAGAGTATATAATATATATTTGGTGTACTTTCATATTTTATGTACAGTAGATAACATATTTTTGGGGTACTTTCATATTTTATGTACAGTATACAATATATATTTGGTGAAATTTGATATTTTCTGTACAGTATATAATATATATTTGGTGAAATTTGATATTTTATGTACAGTATATAATATATTTTTGGTGTACTTTCATATTTTATGTACAGTATATAATATATATTTTTTGAAATTTGATACATGTACAGTATATAATATATATTTGGTGAAATTTGATATTTTATGGACAGTATATAATACATATTTGGTGAAATTTGATATGTTATGTAAAGTATATAATATATACTTGGTGTACTTTCATATTTTATGTACAGTATGTAATATATATTTTTTGAAATTTGATATTATATGTACAGTATTTAGTATATATTTGGTGAAATTTGATATTTCATGGACAGTATATAATATATATTAGGTGAAATTTCATATTATATGTACAGTATATAATATATATTTGCTGTCTTTTCATATTTTATGTATAGTATATAATGCACATTTGCTGAAATTTGATATTTTATATACAGTATATCAAATATATTTGGTGAAATTTGATATTTTATGTACAGTATATTATATATAGTTGTTGAAATTTGATATTTTATGTACAGTATATAATGTATATTTGGTGAAATTTGATATTTCATATACAGTATATAATATATATTTGCTGTACTTTCATATTTTATATACAGTATATCATATATATTTTGTGAAATTTGATATTTTATGCACTGTATATAATACATATTTAGTGTACTTTCATGTTTTATGTACAGTATATAGTATATATTAGGTGAAATTTGATGTTTTATATACAGTATATAATATATATTTCGTCTACTTTCATATTTCATATACAGTATAAAATAAATTTGGTGTACTTTCATATTTTATGTACAGCATATAATATATATTTGGTGTACTTTCATATTTAATGTACAGTAGATAACATATATTTGGTGTACTTTCATATTTTATATACAGTATACAATATATATTTGGTGAAATTTGATATTTTCTGTACAGTATATAATATATATTTGGTGAAATTTGATATTTTATGTACAGTATATAATATATTTTTGGTGTACTTTCATATTTTATGTACAGTATATAATATATATTTTTTGAAATTTGATACATGTACAGTATATAATATATATTTGGTGAAATTTGATATTTTATGGACAGTATATAATATATATTTGGTGAAATTTGATATTTTATGTAAAGTATATAATATATACTTGGTGTACTTTCATATTTTATGTACAGTATGTAATATATATTTTTTGAAATTTGATATTATATGTACAGTATATAATATATATTTGCTGTATTTTCATATTTTATGTATGGTATATAATATATATTTGGTGAAATTTGTTATTTTATACACAGCATATAATATATATTTGGTGAAATTTGATATTTTATGTACAGTATATAATGTATTTCTGGTGTACTTTCATATTTTATGAACAGGATATAATATATATTTTTTGAAATTTGATATTACATGTACAGTATATAATACATATTTAGTGAAATTTGATATTTTATGGACAGTATATGATATATATTTGGTGAAATTTGATATTTTATGTACAGCATATAATATATATTTGGTGTACTTTCATCTTTTATGTACAGTATGTAATATATATTTTTTGAAATTTGATATTTTATGTACAGTATATAATATATATTTTGTGGAATTTGATATTTTATGGACAGTATATAATATATATTTAGTGAAATTTGATATTTTATGTACAGTATATAATATGTATTTGCTGTATTTTCATATTTTATTTATAGTATATAATATACATTTGGTGAAATTTGATATTTTATATACAGTATTTCAAATATATTTGGTGAAATTTGATATTTTATCTACAGTATGATATATATATTTGGTGTACTTTCATAATTTATGTACAATATATATTATATATTTGGTTAAATTTGATATTTTGTGTACAGTATATAATATGCATTTGGTGAACTTTCATATTTTATTTACAGTATATAATATATATTTGCTGTACTTTGATAATTTATGTAGAGTATATAATATATATTTGGTGTACTTTCATATTTTATGTACAGTAGATAACATATTTTTGGGGTACTTTCATATTTTATGTACAGTATACAATATATATTTGGTGAAATTTGATATTTTCTGTACAGTATATAATATATATTTGGTGAAATTTGATATTTTATGTACAGTATATAATATATTTTTGGTGTACTTTCATATTTTATGTACAGTATATAATATATATTTTTTGAAATTTGATACATGTACAGTATATAATATATATTTGGTGAAATTTGATATTTTATGGACAGTATATAATACATATTTGGTGAAATTTGATATGTTATGTAAAGTATATAATATATACTTGGTGTACTTTCATATTTTATGTACAGTATGTAATATATATTTTTTGAAATTTGATATTATATGTACAGTATTTAGTATATATTTGGTGAAATTTGATATTTCATGGACAGTATATAATATATATTAGGTGAAATTTCATATTATATGTACAGTATATAATATATATTTGCTGTCTTTTCATATTTTATGTATAGTATATAATGCACATTTGCTGAAATTTGATATTTTATATACAGTATATCAAATATATTTGGTGAAATTTGATATTTTATGTACAGTATATTATATATAGTTGTTGAAATTTGATATTTTATGTACAGTATATAATGTATATTTGGTGAAATTTGATATTTCATATACAGTATATAATATATATTTGCTGTACTTTCATTTTTTATATACAGTATATCATATATATTTTGTGAAATTTGATATTTTATGCACTGGATATAATACATATTTAGTGTACTTTCATGTTTTATGTACAGTATATAGTATATATTAGGTGAAATTTGATGTTTTATATACAGTATATAATATATATTTCGTCTACTTTCATATTTCATATACAGTATAAAATAAATTTGGTGTACTTTCATATTTTATGTACAGCATATAATATATATTTGGTGTACTTTCATATTTAATGTACAGTAGATAACATATATTTGGTGTACTTTCATATTTTATATACAGTATACAATATATATTTGGTGAAATTTGATATTTTCTGTACAGTATATAATATATATTTGGTGAAATTTGATATTTTATGTACAGTATATAATATATTTTTGGTGTACTTTCATATTTTATGTACAGTATATAATATATATTTTTTGAAATTTGATACATGTACAGTATATAATATATATTTGGTGAAATTTGATATTTTATGGACAGTATATAATATATATTTGGTGAAATTTGATATTTTATGTAAAGTATATAATATATACTTGGTGTACTTTCATATTTTATGTACAGTATGTAATATATATTTTTTGAAATTTGATATTATATGTACAGTATATAATATATATTTGCTGTATTTTCATATTTTATGTATGGTATATAATATATATTTGGTGAAATTTGTTATTTTATACACAGCATATAATATATATTTGGTGAAATTTGATATTTTATGTACAGTATATAATGTATTTCTGGTGTACTTTCATATTTTATGAACAGGATATAATATATATTTTTTGAAATTTGATATTACATGTACAGTATATAATACATATTTAGTGAAATTTGATATTTTATGGACAGTATATGATATATATTTGGTGAAATTTGATATTTTATGTACAGCATATAATATATATTTGGTGTACTTTCATCTTTTATGTACAGTATGTAATATATATTTTTTGAAATTTGATATTTTATGTACAGTATATAATATATATTTTGTGGAATTTGATATTTTATGGACAGTATATAATATATATTTGGTGAAATTTGATATTTTATGTACAGTATATAATATGTATTTGCTGTATTTTCATATTTTATTTATAGTATATAATATACATTTGGTGAAATTTGATATTTTATATACAGTATTTCAAATATATTTGGTGAAATTTGATATTTTATCTACAGTATGATATATATATTTGGTGTACTTTCATAATTTATGTACAATATATATTATATATTTGGTTAAATTTGATATTTTGTGTACAGTATATAATATGCATTTGGTGAACTTTCATATTTTATTTACAGTATATAATATATATTTGCTGTACTTTGATAATTTATGTAGAGTATATAATATATATTTGGTGTACTTTCATATTTTATGTACAGTAGATAACATATTTTTGGGGTACTTTCATATTTTATGTACAGTATACAATATATATTTGGTGAAATTTGATATTTTCTGTACAGTATATAATATATATTTGGTGAAATTTGATATTTTATGTACAGTATATAATATATTTTTGGTGTACTTTCATATTTTATGTACAGTATATAATATATATTTTTTGAAATTTGATACATGTACAGTATATAATATATATTTGGTGAAATTTGATATTTTATGGACAGTATATAATATATATTTGGTGAAATTTGATATTTTATGTAAAGTATATAATATATACTTGGTGTACTTTCATATTTTATGTACAGTATGTAATATATATTTTTTGAAATTTGATATTATATGTACAGTATTTAGTATATATTTGGTGAAATTTGATATTTCATGGACAGTATATAATATATATTAGGTGAAATTTCATATTATATGTACAGTATATAATATATATTTGCTGTCTTTTCATATTTTATGTATAGTATATAATGCACATTTGCTGAAATTTGATATTTTATATACAGTATATCAAATATATTTGGTGAAATTTGATATTTTATGTACAGTATATTATATATAGTTGTTGAAATTTGATATTTTATGTACAGTATATAATGTATATTTGGTGAAATTTGATATTTCATATACAGTATATAATATATATTTGCTGTACTTTCATATTTTATATACAGTATATCATATATATTTTGTGAAATTTGATATTTTATGCACTGGATATAATACATATTTAGTGTACTTTCATGTTTTATGTACAGTATATAGTATATATTAGGTGAAATTTGATGTTTTATATACAGTATATAATATATATTTCGTCTACTTTCACATTTCATATACAGTATAAAATAAATTTGGTGTACTTTCATATTTTATGTACAGCATATAATATATATTTGTTGTACTTTCATATTTTATGTACAGTATATAATATATATTTGGTTTACTTTCATATTTATATACAGTATATAGTATATATTTTCTGAAATTTGATATTTTATGTACAGTATATAATATATATTTGGTGAAATTTGATATTTCATGTACGTCATTTAATATATATTTGTTGAAATTTGATATTTTATGTACAGTATATAATATATATTTGCTGTATTTTCATATTTTATGTATGGTATATAATATATATTTGGTGAAATTTGATATTTTATACACAGCATATAATATATATTTGGTGAAATTTGATATTTTATGTACAGTATATAATGTATTTCTGGTGTACTTTCATATTTTATGAACAGGATATAATTCCATTCCAACAGGTTGATTCCATTCCATTCCATTCCATTCCATTCCATTCCATTCCATTCCGTTCAATTCCATTCCATTCCATTACTTTCCATTCCATTCCATTCCAATCCATTCCATTCTACTCGGGTTGACTCCATTCCATGCCATTCCTTTCCATTCCATTATATTCCATTCTATTCCATTCGATTCCGTTCGATTCCATTCCATTCCATTCCATTCCATTCCATTCCATTCCATTCCATTCCATTCCGTTCTACTCGGGTTGATTCCATTCCATTCCATTCCATTCCATTCCATTCCATTCCATTCCATTCCATTCCATTCCATTCCATTCCATTCCATTCCATTCCATTCCATTCCATTCCATTCCATTGCATTCCATTCCATTCCATTCGATTCCATTCCATTCGATTCCATTCGAGATCGTTTGATTCCGTTCCATCCCATTCCATTCCATTCCATTCCATTCCTTTCTACTCGGGTTGATTCCATTCCATTCCATTTCATTCCATTCCATTCCATTCCATTCCATTCGATTCCATTCGATTCCATTCCATTCCATTCCATTCCAATCCATTCCATTCTACTCGGGTTGATTCCATTCCATTCCATTCCATTCCATTCCATTCGATTCCACTCGATTCCATTCCATTCTTTCCATTCCATTCCAATCCATTCCATTCTACTCGGGTGGATTCCATTCCATTCCATTCCATTCCATTCCATTCCATTCCATTCCATTCCATTCCACTCCATTCGATTCCATTCCATTCCATTCCATTCCATTCCATTCCATTCCATTCCATTCCATTCCATTCCATTCCGTTCTAGTCGGGTTGATTCCAATCTATTCCATTCCATTCCATTCCATTCCATTCCATTCCATTCCATTCCATTCCATTCTATTCCATTCCATTCTACTCCATTGAATTCCATTCCCTTCCATTCTATTCCATTCCATTCCATTCCTTTCCATTCCATTTAGTTCTACTCGGGTTGATTCCATTCCATTCCATTCCATTCCATTCCATTCCATTCCATTCCATTCCATTCCATTCTATTCCATTCCTTTCCATTCCATTCCATTCCACTCCATTCCATTCCGTTCTATTCGGGTTGATTCCATTCCATTCCATTCCATTCCATTCCATTCCATTCCATTCCATTCCATTCCATTCCATTCCATTCCATTCCATTCTATTCCATTCCGTTCTACTCGGCTTGAATCCATTGAGTTCCGTTCCGTTCCGTTCCGTCCCGACACGTCCCGTCCCGTCCCGTCCCGTCCCGTCCCATCCCGTCCCGTCCCGTCCCGTGCCGTTGTACTCGGGTTGATTCCATTCCACTCCGTTCCGTTCCTTTCCGTTCCGTTCCATTCAGTTCCACGCGGGTTGATTCAATTCCATTCTATTCTATTCCATTCCATTCCATTCCATTCCATTCCTTTCCATTCCATTCCACTCGGGTTGATTCCATGCCGTTCCGTTCCGTTCCATTCCGTCCCATCCCGACGCGTCCCGTCCCGTCCCGTCCCGTCCCATTCCGTTCCATTCTGATCGGGTTGATTCCGTTCCATTCCATTCCGTTCCATTCCGTTCCGTTCCATTCCGTTACACGCGGGTTGATTCAATTCAATTCTATTACATTGAATTCCATTCCATTCCATTCCATTCCATTCTACTCGGATTGATTGCATTCCATTCCATTCCATTCCAGTCCATTCCAATCCATTCCATTCTACTCTGGTTGATTCCATTCCATTCCATTCCATTCCATTCCATTCCATTCCATTCCATTGCGTTCCATTCGATTCGATTCCCTTCCATTCCATTCCAATCCATTCCATTCTATTTGTGTTGATTCCATTCCATTCCATTCCATTCCATTCCATTCCATTCGATTCCATTCCATTCCATTCCATTCCATTCCATTCCATTCCATTCCATTCCATTCCATTCCATTCCATTCTGTTCTACTCGGGTTGATTCCACTCCATTCCATTCCATTCCATTGCATTCTATTCCATTCCATTCCATTCCATTCTATTCCATTCGATTCCATTCCATTCCATTTCATTTTATTCCATTCCATTCCATCCCATTCTATTCCATTGAATTCCATTCCATTCCATTAAATTCCATTCCATTCACTTTCATTCCATTCCATTCCATTCCTTTCCATTCCATTCCATTCCATTCCATTCCATTCCATTCCATTCCATTCCATTCCATTCCATTCCGTTCTACTCGGGTTGATTCCATTCTACTCCATTCCATTCCGTTCGATTCCATTCGATTCCATTCGATTCCATTCCATTCCATTCCAATCCCTTCCATTCCATTCTATTCCATTGAATTCCATTCCATTCCATTCCATTCCATTCCATTCCATTCCATTCCATTCCATTCCGTTCTACTCTGATTGAATCCATTCCATTCCATTCCATTCCATTCCACTCCATTCCATTCCATTCCATTCGATTCCATTCCATTCCATTCCATTCCATTCCATTCCATTCCATTCCATTCCATTCCAATACATTCCATTCTACTCTGGTTGATTCCATTCCATTCCATTCCATTCCATTCCATTCGTCTCCATTCGATTCCATTCGATTCCATTCCATTCTATTCCATTGAATTCCATTCCATTCCATTCCATTCCATTCCATTCCATTCCATTCCATTCCATTCCATTCTGTTCTACTCGGGTTGATTCCATTCCATTCCATTCCATTCCATTCCATTCCATTCCATTCCACTCCATTCCATTCGATTCCATTCGATTCCGTTCCATTCCATTCCATTCCATTCCATTCCAATCCATTCCATTCTACTCGGGTTGATTCCATTCCATTCCATTCCATTCCATTCCATTCCATTCCATTCCATTCCATTCCATTCCATTCCATTGCATTCCATTCGATTCCATTCGATTCCATTCCATTCGATTCCATTCGAGATCATTCGATTCCATTCCATCCCATTCCATTCCATTCCATTCCATTCCATTCTACTCGGGTTGATTCCATTCCATTCCATTTCATTCCATTCCATTCCATTCCATTCCATTCAATTCCATTTGATTCCATTCCATTCCATTCCATTCCAATCCATTCCATTCTACTCGGGTTGATTCCATTCCATTCCATTCCATTCCATTCCATTCCATTCGATTCCACTCGATTCCATTCCATTCTTTCCATTCCATTCCAATCCATTCCATTCTACTCGGGTGGATTCCATTCCATTCCATTCCATTCCATTCCATTCCATTCCATTCCATTCCATTCCATTCCATTCCATTCCATTCCACTCCATTCGATTCCATTCCATTCCATTCCATTCCATTCCATTCCATTCCATTCGATTCCATTCCATTCCATTCCATTCCATTCCATTCCATTCCATTCCATTCCATTCCATTCCATTCCGTTCTAGTCGGGTTGATTCCATTCTATTCCATTCCATTCCATTCCATTCCATTCCATTCCATTCCATTCCATTCCATTCCATTCTATTCCATTCCATTCTACTCCATTGAATTCCATTCCCTTCCATTCTATTCCATTCCATTCCATTCCTTTCCATTCCATTTAGTTCTACTCGGGTTGATTCCATTCCATTCCATTCCATTCCATTCCATTCCATTCCATTCCACTCCATTCCATTCCATTCTATTCTATTCCTTTCCATTCCATTCCATTCCAATCCATTCCATTCTACTCGGGTTGACTCCATTCCATTCCATTCCATTCCATTCCATTCCATTCCATTCCATTCCATTATATTCCATTCCATTCCATTCGATTCCGTTCAATTCCATTCCATTCCATTCCATTCCATTCCATTCCATTCCATTCCATTCCATTCCATTCGATTCCATTCGATTCCATTCCATTCCATTCCATTCCATTCCATTCCATTCCATTCCATTCCATTCCAATCCATTCCATTCTACTCGGGTTGATTCCATTCCATTCCATTCCATTCCATTCCATTGCATTCCATTCCATTCCATTCCATTCCTTTCCATTCCATTCCATTCCATTCCATTGCGTTCTACTCGGGTTGATTCCACTCCATTCCATTCCATTCCATTCCATACCATTCCATTCGACTCCGTTCCATTCCATTCCATTCCATTCCATTCCATTCCATTCCATTCCATTCCATTCCGTTCTAGTCGGGTGGATTCCATTCTATTCCATTCCATTCCATTCCATTCCATTCCATTCCATTACATTTCATTCGATTCGATTCCATTCCATTCCATTCTATTCCATTCCATTCTACTCCATTGAATTCCATTCCATTCCATTCAATTCCATTCCATTCCATTCCTTTCCATTCCATTTAGTTCTACTCGGGTTGATTCCATTCCATTCCATTCCATTCCATTCCATTCCATTCCATTCCATTCCATTCAATTCCATTCCATTCCATTACTTTCCATTCCATTCCATTCCAATCCATTCCATTCTACTCGGGTTGACTCCATTCCATTCCATTCCTTTCCATTCCATTATATTCCATTCTATTCCATTCGATTCCGTTCGATTCCATTCCATTCCATTCCATTCCATTCCATTCCATTCCATTCCATTCCATTCCGTTCTACTCGGGTTGATTCCATTCCATTCCTTTCCATTCCATTCCATTCCATTCCATTCCATTCCATTCCATTCCATTCCATTCCATTCCGTTCCATCCCATTCCATTCCATTCCATTCCATTCCGTTCTACTCGGGTTGATTCCATTCCATTCCATTTCATTCCATTCCATTCCATTCCATTCCATTCGATTCCATTCGATTCCATTCCATTCCATTCCATTCCAATCCATTCCATTCTACTCGGGTTGATTCCATTCCATTCCATTCCATTCCATTCCATTCCATTCCATTCGATTCCACTCGATTCCATTCCATTCTTTCCATTCCATTCCAATGCATTCCATTCTACTCGGGTGGATTCCATTCCATTCCATTCCACTCCATTCCATTCCATTCCACTCCATTCGATTCCATTCTATTCCATTCCATTCCATTCCATTCCATTCCATTCCATTCCATTCCATTCCATTCCATTCCATTCCATTCCATTCCATTCCGTTCTAGTCGGTTTGATTCCAATCTATTCCATTCCATTCCATTCCATTCCATTCCATTCCATTCCATTCTATTCCATTCCATTCTACTCCATTGAATTCCATTCCCTTCCATTCTATTCCATTCCATTCCATTCCTTTCCATTCCATTTAGTTCTACTCGGGTTGATTCCATTCCATTCCATTCCATTCCATTCCATTCCATTCCATTCCATTCCATTCCATTCTATTCCATTCCTTTCCATTCCATTCCATTCCAATCCATTCCATTCTACTCGGGTTGACTCCATTCCATTCCATTCCATTCCATTCCATTCCATTCCATTATATTCCATTCCATTCCATTCGATTCCGTTCAATTCCATTCCATTCCATTCCCTTCCATTCCATTCCATTCCATTCCATTCGATTCCATTCGATTCCATTCCATTCCATTCCATTCCATTCCATTCCATTCCAATCCATTCCATTCTACTCGGGTTGATTCCATTCCATTCCATTCCATTCCATTCCATTCCATTCCATTCCATTCCATTCCATTCCATTCCATTCCATTCCATTCCATTCCATTCTATTCCTTTCGATTCCATTCCATTCCATTAAATTCCATTCCATTCCATTCCATTCCATTCCGTTCTAGTCGGGTGGATTCCATTCTATTCCATTCCATTCCATTCCATTCCATTCCATTCCATTTCATTCGATTCGATTCCATTCCATTCCATTCTATTCCATTCCATTCTACTCCATTGAATTCCATTCCATTCCATTCAATTCCATTCCATTCCATTCCTTTCCATTCCATTTAGTTCTACTCGGGTTGATTCCATTCCATTCCATTCCATTCCATTCCATTCCATTCCATTCCATTCCATTCCATTCCATTCCATTCAATTCCATTCCATTCCATTACTTTCCATTCCATTCCATTCCAATCCATTCCATTCTACTCGGGTTGACTCCATTCCATTCCATTCCTTTCCATTCCATTATATTCCATTCTATTCCATTCGATTCCATTCGATTCCATTCGATTCCATTCAATTCCATTCCATTCCATTCCGATCCATTCCATTCTACTGTGGTTGATTCCATTCCATTCTATTCCATTCCATTCCATTCCATTCCATTCCATTCCATTCCATTCCATTCCATTCCAATCCATTCCATTCCATTCCATTCGATTCCATTCTATTCCATTACATTCCGTTACATTCCATTCCATTCCATTCCATTCCAATCCATTCCATTCTACTCGTGTTGATTCCATTCCATTCCATTGCATTCCATTCCATTCCATTCCATTCCATTCCATTCCATTCCATTCCATTCCATTCCATTCCGTTCTACTCGGGTTGATTCCATTCTATTCCATTTCATTCCATTCGATTCCATTCGATTCCATTCGATTCCATTCGATTCCATTCCATTCCATTCCATTCCATTCCATTCTATTCCATTCCATTCTACTCCATTGAATTCCATTCCATTCCATTCTATTCCATTCCATTCCATTCCTTTCCATTCCATTTAGTTCTACTCGGGTTGATTCCATTCCATTCCATTCCATTCCATTCCATTCCATTCCATTCCATTCCATTCCATTCCATTCCATTCCATTCCATTCCATTACTTTCCATTCCATTCCATTCCAATCCATTCCATTCTACTCGGGTTGACTCCATTCCATTCCATTGCATTCCATTCCATTCCATTCCATAATATTCCATTCCATTCCATTCGATTCCGTTCTATTCCATTCCATTCCATTCCATTCCATTCCATTCCATTCCATTCCATTCCATTCCATTCGATTCCATTCGATTCCATTCCATTCCATTCCATTCCATTCCATTCCAATCCATTCCATTCTACTCGGGTTGATTCCATTGCATTCCATTCCATTCCATTCCATTCCATTCCATTCCATTCCATTCCATTCCATTCCATTCCATTCTATTCCTTTCGATTCCATTCCATTCCATTAAATTCCATTCCATTCCATTCCATTCCATTCCATTCCATTCCATTCCATTCCATTCCATTCCATTCCATTCCATTCCATTCCGTTCTACTCGGGTTGATTCCACTCCATTCCATTCCATTCCATTCCATACCATTCCATTCCATTCCATTCCATTCCATTCCATTCCATTCCATTCCATTCCTTTCCGTTCTAGTCGGGTGGATTCCATTCTATTCCATTCCATTCCATTCCATTCCATTCCTTTCCATTCCATTCCATTCGATTCCATTCCATTCCATTCCATTCTATTCCATTCCATTCTACTCCATTGAATTCCATTCCATTCCATTCAATTCCATTCCATTCCATTCCTTTCCATTCCATTTAGTTCTACTCGGGTTGATTCCATTCCATTCCATTCCATTCCATTCCACTCCATTCCATTCCATTCCATTCCATTCCATTCAATTCCATTCCATTCCATTACTTTCAATTCCATTCCATTCCAATCCATTCCATTCTACTCGGGTTGAATCCATTCCATTCCATTCCTTTCCATTCCATTATATTCCATTCTATTCCATTCGATTCCGTTCGATTCCATTCCATTCCATTCCATTCCATTCCATTCCATTCCATTCCGTTCTACTCGGGTTGATTCCATTCCATTCCTTTCCATTCCATTCCATTCCATTCCATTCCATTCCATTCCATTCCATTCCATTCCATTCCATTCCAATCTATTCCATTCTACTCGTGTTGATTCCATTCCATTCCATTGCATTCGACTCCATTCGATTCCGTTCGATTCCATTCCATTCCATTCCATTCCATTCCATTCCATTCCATTCCATTCCATTCCGTTCTACTCGGGTTGATTCCATTCCATTCCTTTCCATTCCATTCCATTCCATTCCATTCCATTCCATTCCATTCCATTCCAATCTATTCCATTCTATTCCATTCGATTCCATTCGATTCCATTCGATTCCATTCAATTCCATTCCTTTCCATTCCGATCCATTCCATTCTACTCGGGTTGATTCCATTCCATTCCATTCCATTCCATTCCATTCCATTCCTTTCCATTCCATTCCATTCCATTCCATTCCATTCCATTCCATTCCATTCCATTCCATTCCTTTCCATTCCATTCCATTCCATTCCATTCCATTCCATTCCATTCCAATCCATTCCATTCCATTCCATTCGATTCCATTCTATTCCATTACATTCCATTCCATTCCATTCCATTCCATGCCATTTCAATCCATTCCATTCTACTCGTGTTGATTCCATTCCATTCCATAGCATTCCATTCCATTCCATTCCATTGCATTCCATTCCATTCCATTCCATTCCATTCCATTCCATTCTACTCGGGTTGATTCCATTCTATTCCATTCCATTCCATTCGATTCCATTCGATTCCATTCGATTCCATTCCATTCCATTCCATTCCATTCCATTCCATTCCATTCCATTCCATTCTATTCCATTCCATTCCATTCCATTCCATTCGATTCCATTCCATTCCACTCCATTCCATTCCGTTCTATTCGGGTTGATTCCATTCCATTCCTTTCCATTCCATTCCATTCCATTCCATTCCATTCCATTCCATTGCATTCCAATCCATTCCATTCGATTCCATTCCATTCCATTCCATTCCATTCCATTCCATTCCATTCTATTCCATTCCATTCCATTCCGTTCCATTCCATTCTATTCCATTCCATTCCATTCCGTTCCACTCGGGTTGATTCCACTCTATTCCATTCCATTCCATTCGATTCCATTCGAAATCATTCGATTCCATTCCATCCCATTCCATTCCATTCCATTCCATTCCATTCTACTCGGGTTGATTCCATTCCATTCCATTTCATTCCATTCCATTCCATTCCATTCCATTCCATTCGATTCCATTCGATTCCATTCCATTCCATTCCATTCCTATCCATTCCATTCTACTCGGGTTGATTCCATTCCATTCCATTCCATTCCATTCCATTCCATTCCATTCCATTCCACTCGATTCCATTCCATTCCATTCCATTCCATTCCAATCCATTCCATTCTACTCGGGTGGATTCCATTCCATTCCATTCCATTCCATTCCATTCCATTCCATTCCATTCCATTCCATTCCATTCCATTCCATTCCATTCGGTTCCATTCCATTCCATTCCATTCCATTCCATTCCATTCCATTCCATTCCGTTCTAGTCGGGTTGAATCCATTCCATTCCATTCCATTCCATTCCATTCCATTCCATTCCATTCCATTCCATTCCATTCCATTCCATACCATTCCATTCTATTCCATTCCATTCTACTCCATTGAATTCCATTCCATTCCATTCTATTCCATTCCTTTCCATTCCTTTCCATTCCATTTAGTTCTACTCGGGTTGATTCCATTCCATTCCATTCCATTCCTTTCCATTCCATTCCATTCCATTCCACTCCATTCCATTATATTCCATTCCATTCCACTCGATTCCGTTCGATTCCATTCCATTCCATTCCATTCCATTCCATTCCATTCCATTCCATTCCATTCTATTCCTTTCGATTCCATTCCATTCCATTAAATTCCATTCCATTCCATTCCATTCCATTCCATTCCATTCCATTCCATTCCATTCTACTTGGGTTGATTCCACTCCATTCCATTCCATTCCATTCCATACCATTCCATTCGACTCCATTCCATTCCATTCCATTCCATTCCATTCCATTCCATTCCGTTCCATTCCATTCCATTCCATTTCATTCGATTCGATTCCATTCCATTCCATTCTATTCCATTCCATTCTACTCCATTGAATTCCATTCCATTCCATTCAATTCCATTCCATTCCATTCCTTTCCATTCCATTTAGTTCTACTCGGGTTGATTCCATTCCATTCCATTCCATTCCATTCCATTCCATTCCATTCCATTCCGTTCCATTCCATTCCATTCAATTCCATTCCATTCCATTACTTTCCATTCCATTCCATTCCAATCCATTCCATTCTACTCGGGTTGACTCCATTCCATTCCATTCCTTTCCATTCCATTATATTCCATTCTATTCCATTCGATTCCATTCGATTCCAGTCGATTCCATTCAATTCCATTCCATTCCATTCCGATCCATTCCATTCTACTCTGGTTGATTCCATTCCATTCTATTCCATTCCATTCCATTCCATTCCATTCCTTTCCATTCCATTCCATTCCATTCCATTCCATTCCATTCCATTCCATTCCAATCCATTCCATTCCATTCCATTCGATTCCATTCTATTCCATTACATTCCATTACTTTCCATTCCATTCCATTCCATTCCAATCCATTCCATTCTACTCGTGTTGATTCCATTCCATTCCATTGCATTCCATTCCATTCCATTCCATTCCATTCCATTCCATTCCATTCCATTCCATTCCGTTCTACTCGGGTTGATTCCATTCTATTCCATTTCATTCCATTCGATTCCATTCGATTCCATTCGATTCCATTCGATTCGATTCCATTCCATTCCATTCCATTCCATTCCATTCCATTCCATTCTATTCCATTCCATTCTACTCCATTGAATTCCATTCCATTCCATTCTATTCCATTCCATTCCATTCCTTTCCATTCCATTTAGTTCTACTCGGGTTGATTCCATTCCATTCCATTCCATTCCATTCCATTCCATTCCATTCCATTCCATTCCATTCCATTCCATTCCATTTCATTACTTTCCATTCCATTCCATTCCAATCCATTCCATTCTACTCGGGTTGACTCCATTCCATTCCATTGCATTCCATTCCATTCCATTCCATAATATTCCATTCCATTCCATTCGATTCCGTTCTATTCCATTCCATTCCATTCCATTCCATTCCATTCCATTCCATTCCATTCCATTCCATTCGATTCCATTCGATTCCATTCCATTCCATTCCATTCCATTCCATTCCAATCCATTCCATTCTACTCGGGTTGATTCCATTCCATTCCATTCCATTCCATTCCATTCCATTCCATTCCATTCCATTCCATTCCATTCCATTCCATTCCATTCTATTCCTTTCGATTCCATTCCATTCCATTAAATTCCATTCCATTCCATTCCATTCCATTCCATTCCATTCCATTCCATTCCATTCCATTCCATTCCATTCCATTCCATTCCATTCCATTCCATTCCGTTCTTCTCGGGTTGATTCCACTCCATTCCATTCCATTCCATTCCATACCATTCCATTCCATTCCATTCCATTCCATTCCATTCCATTCCATTCCATTCCATTCCATTCCATTCCATTCCATTCCATTCTATTCCATTCCATTCTACTCCATTGAATTCCATTCCATTCCATTCAATTCCATTCCATTCCATTCCTTTCCATTCCATTTAGTTCTACTCGGGTTGATTCCATTCCATTCCATTCCATTCCATTCCATTCCATTCCATTCCATTCCATTCCATTCCATTCCATTCAATTCCATTCCATTCCATTACTTTCAATTCCATTCCATTCCAATCCATTCCATTCTACTCGGGTTGAATCCATTCCATTCCATTCCTTTCCATTCCATTATATTCCATTCTATTCCATTCGATTCCGTTCGATTCCATTCCATTCCATTCCATTCCATTCCATTCCATTCCATTCCATTCCGTTCTACTCGGGTTGATTCCATTCCATTCCTTTCCATTCCATTCCATTCCATTCCATTCCATTCCATTCCATTCCATTCCTTTCCATTCCATTCCATTCCATTCCATTCCATTCCATTCCAATCCATTCCATTCCATTCCATTCGATTCCATTCTATTCCATTACATTCCATTACTTTCCATTCCATTCCATTCCATTCCAATCCATTCCATTCTACTCGTGTTGATTCCATTCCATTCCATTGCATTCCATTCCATTCCATTCCATTCCATTCCATTCCATTCCATTCCATTCCATTCCATTCCATTCCGTTCTACTCGGGTTGATTCCATTCTATTCCATTTCATTCCATTCGATTCCATTCGATTCCATTCGATTCCATTCGATTCGATTCCATTCCATTCCATTCCATTCCATTCCATTCCATTCTATTCCATTCCATTCTACTCCATTGAATTCCATTCCATTCCATTCTATTCCATTCCATTCCATTCCTTTCCATTCCATTTAGTTCTACTCGGGTTGATTCCATTCCATTCCATTCCATTCCATTCCATTCCATTCCATTCCATTCCATTCCATTCCATTCCATTCCATTCCATTTCATTACTTTCCATTCCATTCCATTCCAATCCATTCCATTCTACTCGGGTTGACTCCATTCCATTCCATTGCATTCCATTCCATTCCATTCCATAATATTCCATTCCATTCCATTCGATTCCGTTCTATTCCATTCCATTCGATTCCATTCCATTCCATTCCATTCCATTCCATTCCATTCCATTCGATTCCATTCGATTCCATTCCATTCCATTCCATTCCATTCCATTCCAATCCATTCCATTCTACTCGGGTTGATTCCATTCCATTCCATTCCATTCCATTCCATTCCATTCCATTCCTTTCCGTTCTAGTCGGGTGGATTCCATTGTATTCCATTCCATTCCATTCCATTCCATTCCATTCCATTCCTTTCCATTCCATTCCATTCCATTCCATTGCGTTCTACTCGGGTTGATTCCACTCCATTCCATTCCATTCCATTCCATACCATTCCATTCGACTCCGTTCCATTCCATTCCATTCCATTCCATTCCATTCCATTCCATTCCATTCCGTTCTAGTCGGGTGGATTCCATTCTATTCCATTCCATTCCATTCCATTCCATTCCATTCCATTACATTTCATTCGATTCGATTCCATTCCATTCCATTCTATTCCATTCCATTCTACTCCATTGAATTCCATTCCATTCCATTCAATTCCATTCCATTCCATTCCTTTCCATTCCATTTAGTTCTACTCGGGTTGATTCCATTCCATTCCATTCCATTCCATTCCATTCCATTCCATTCCATTCCATTCAATTCCATTCCATTCCATTACTTTCCATTCCATTCCATTCCAATCCATTCCATTCTACTCGGGTTGACTCCATTCCATTCCATTCCTTTCCATTCCATTATATTCCATTCTATTCCATTCGATTCCGTTCGATTCCATTCCATTCCATTCCATTCCATTCCATTCCATTCCATTCCATTCCATTCCGTTCTACTCGGGTTGATTCCATTCCATTCCTTTCCATTCCATTCCATTCCATTCCATTCCATTCCATTCCATTCCATTCCATTCCGTTCCATCCCATTCCATTCCATTCCATTCCATTCCGTTCTACTCGGGTTGATTCCATTCCATTCCATTTCATTCCATTCCATTCCATTCCATTCCATTCGATTCCATTCGATTCCATTCCATTCCATTCCATTCCAATCCATTCCATTCTACTCGGGTTGATTCCATTCCATTCCATTCCATTCCATTCCATTCCATTCGATTCCACTCGATTCCATTCCATTCTTTCCATTCCATTCCAATGCATTCCATTCTACTCGGGTGGATTCCATTCCATTCCATTCCACTCCATTCCATTCCATTCCACTCCATTCGATTCCATTCTATTCCATTCCATTCCATTCCATTCCATTCCATTCCATTCCATTCCATTCCATTCCATTCCATTCCATTCCGTTCTAGTCGGTTTGATTCCAATCTATTCCATTCCATTCCATTCCATTCCATTCCATTCCATTCCATTCTATTCCATTCCATTCTACTCCATTGAATTCCATTCCCTTCCATTCTATTCCATTCCATTCCATTCCTTTCCATTCCATTTAGTTCTACTCGGGTTGATTCCATTCCATTCCATTCCATTCCATTCCATTCCATTCCATTCCATTCCATTCCATTCTATTCCATTCCTTTCCATTCCATTCCATTCCAATCCATTCCATTCTACTCGGGTTGACTCCATTCCATTCCATTCCATTCCATTCCATTCCATTCCATTATATTCCATTCCATTCCATTCGATTCCGTTCAATTCCATTCCATTCCATTCCCTTCCATTCCATTCCATTCCATTCCATTCGATTCCATTCGATTCCATTCCATTCCATTCCATTCCATTCCATTCCATTCCAATCCATTCCATTCTACTCGGGTTGATTCCATTCCATTCCATTCCATTCCATTCCATTCCATTCCATTCCATTCCATTCCATTCCATTCCATTCCATTCCATTCCATTCTATTCCTTTCGATTCCATTCCATTCCATTAAATTCCATTCCATTCCATTCCATTCCATTCCATTACATTCCATTCCATTCCATTCCATTCCATTCTACTCGGGTTGATTCCACTCCATTCCATTCCATTCCATTCCATACCATTCCATTCGACTCCATTCCATTCCATTCCATTCCATTCCATTCCATTCCATTCCGTTCTAGTCGGGTGGATTCCATTCTATTCCATTCCATTCCATTCCATTCCATTCCATTCCATTTCATTCGATTCGATTCCATTCCATTCCATTCTATTCCATTCCATTCTACTCCATTGAATTCCATTCCATTCCATTCAATTCCATTCCATTCCATTCCTTTCCATTCCATTTAGTTCTACTCGGGTTGATTCCATTCCATTCCATTCCATTCCATTCCATTCCATTCCATTCCATTCCATTCCATTCCATTCAATTCCATTCCATTCCATTACTTTCAATTCCATTCCATTCCAATCCATTCCATTCTACTCGGGTTGAATCCATTCCATTCCATTCCTTTCCATTCCATTATATTCCATTCTATTCCATTCGATTCCGTTCGATTCCATTCCATTCCATTCCATTCCATTCCATTCCATTCCATTCCATTCTACTCGGGTGGATTCCATTCCATTCCATTCCACTCCATTCCATTCCATTCCACTCCATTCGATTCCATTCTATTCCATTCCATTCCATTCCATTCCATTCCATTCCATTCCATTCCATTCCATTCCATTCCATTCCATTCCATTCCATTCCGTTCTAGTCGGTTTGATTCCAATCTCTTCCATTCCATTCCATTCCATTCCATTCCATTCCATTCCATTCCATTCCATTCCATTCCATTCTATTCCATTCCATTCTACTCCATTGAATTCCATTCCCTTCCATTCTATTCCATTCCATTCCATTCCTTTCCATTCCATTTAGTTCTACTCGGGTTGATTCCATTCCATTCCATTCCATTCTATTCCATTCCATTCCATTCCATTCCATTCCATTCTATTCCATTCCTTTCCATTCCATTCCATTCCAATCCATTCCATTCTACTCGGGTTGACTCCATTCCATTCCATTCCATTCCATTCCATTCCATTATATTCCATTCCATTCCATTCGATTCCGTTCAATTCCATTCCATTCCATTCCCTTCCATTCCATTCCATTCCATTCCATTCGATTCCATTCGATTCCATTCCATTCCATTCCATTCCATTCCATTCCATTCCAATCCATTCCATTCTACTCGGGTTGATTCCATTCCATTCCATTCCATTCCATTCCATTCCATTCCATTCCATTCCATTCCATTCCATTCCATTCCATTCCATTCCATTCTATTCCTTTCGATTCCATTCCATTCCATTAAATTCCATTCCATTCCATTCCATTCCATTCCATTCCATTCCATTCCATTCCATTCCATTCCATTCTACTCGGGTTGATTCCACTCCATTCCATTCCATTCCATTCCATACCATTCCATTCGACTCCATTCCATTCCATTCCATTCCATTCCATTCCATTCCATTCCGTTCTAGTCGGGTGGATTCCATTCTATTCCATTCCATTCCATTCCATTCCATTCCATTCCATTTCATTCGATTCGATTCCATTCCATTCCATTCTATTCCATTCCATTCTACTCCATTGAATTCCATTCCATTCCATTCAATTCCATTCCATTCCATTCCTTTCCATTCCATTTAGTTCTACTCGGGTTGATTCCATTCCATTCCATTCCATTCCATTCCATTCCATTCCATTCCATTCCATTCCATTCCATTCCATTCCATTCCATTCCATTCCATTCCATTCAATTCCATTCCATTCCATTACTTTCCATTCCATTCCATTCCAATCCATTCCATTCTACTCGGGTTGACTCCATTCCATTCCATTCCTTTCCATTCCATTATATTCCATTCTATTCCATTCTATTCCATTCGATTCCATTCGATTCCATTCAATTCCATTCCATTCCATTCCGATCCATTCCATTCTACTGTGGTTGATTCCATTCCATTCTATTCCATTCCATTCCATTCCATTCCATTCCATTCCATTCCATTCCATTCCATTCCATTCCAATCCATTCCATTCCATTCCATTCGATTCCATTCTATTCCATTACATTCCGTTACATTCCATTCCATTCCATTCCATTCCAATCCATTCCATTCTACTCGTGTTGATTCCATTCCATTCCATTGCATTCCATTCCATTCCATTCCATTCCATTCCATTCCATTCCATTCCATTCCATTCCATTCCATTCCGTTCTACTCGGGTTGATTCCATTCTATTCCATTTCATTCCATTCGATTCCATTCGATTCCATTCGATTCCATTCGATTCCATTCCATTCCATTCCATTCCATTCCATTCTATTCCATTCCATTCTACTCCATTGAATTCCATTCCATTCCATTCTATTCCATTCCATTCCATTCCTTTCCATTCCATTTAGTTCTACTCGGGTTGATTCCATTCCATTCCATTCCATTCCATTCCATTCCATTCCATTCCATTCCATTCCATTCCATTCCATTCCATTCCATTCCATTCCATTCCATTACTTTCCATTCCATTCCATTCCAATCCATTCCATTCTACTCGTGTTGACTCCATTCCATTCCATTGCATTCCATTCCATTCCATTCCATAATATTCCATTCCATTCCATTCGATTCCGTTCTATTCCATTCCATTCCATTCCATTCCATTCCATTCCATTCCATTCCATTCCATTCCATTCCATTCGATTCCATTCGATTCCATTCCATTCCATTCCATTCCATTCCATTCCAATCCATTCCATTCTACTCGGGTTGATTCCATTGCATTCCATTCCATTCCATTCCATTCCATTCCATTCCATTCCATTCCATTCCATTCCATTCTATTCCTTTCGATTCCATTCCATTCCATTAAATTCCATTCCATTCCATTCCATTCCATTCCATTCCATTCCATTCCATTCCATTCCATTCCATTCCATTCCGTTCTACTCGGGTTGATTCCACTCCATTCCATTCCATTCCATTCCATACCATTCCATTCCATTCCATTCCATTCCATTCCATTCCATTCCATTCCATTCCTTTCCGTTCTAGTCGGGTGGATTCCATTCTATTCCATTCCATTCCATTCCATTCCATTCCTTTCCATTCCATTCCATTCGATTCCATTCCATTCCATTCCATTCTATTCCATTCCATTCTACTCCATTGAATTCCATTCCATTGCATTCAATTCCATTCCATTCCATTCCTTTCCATTCCATTTAGTTCTACTCGGGTTGATTCCATTCCATTCCATTCCATTCCATTCCATTCCATTCCATTCCATTCCATTCCATTCCATTCAATTCCATTCCATTCCATTACTTTCAATTCCATTCCATTCCAATCCATTCCATTCTATTCGGGTTGAATCCATTCCATTCCATTCCTTTCCATTCCATTATATTCCATTCTATTCCATTCGATTCCGTTCGATTCCATTCCATTCCATTCCATTCCATTCCATTCCATTCCATTCCATTCCGTTCTACTCGGGTTGATTCCATTCCATTCCTTTCCATTCCATTCCATTCCATTCCATTCCATTCCATTCCATTCCATTCCATTCCATTCCAATCTATTCCATTCTACTCGTGTTGATTCCATTCCATTCCATTGCATTCGACTCCATTCGATTCCGTTCGATTCCATTCCATTCCATTCCATTCCATTCCATTCCATTCCATTCCATTCCGTTCTACTCGGGTTGATTCCATTCCATTCCTTTCCATTCCATTCCATTCCATTCCATTCCATTCCATTCCATTCCAATCTATTCCATTCTATTCCATTCGATTCCATTCGATTCCATTCGATTCCATTCAATTCCATTCCATTCCATTCCGATCCATTCCATTCTACTCGTGTTGATTCCATTCCATTCCATTCCATTCCATTCCATTCCATTCCATTCCTTTCCATTCCATTCCATTCCATTCCATTCCATTCCATTCCAATCCATTCCATTCCATTCCATTCCATTCCATTCTATTCCATTATATTCCATTCCATTCCATTCCATTCCATGCCATTTCAATCCATTCCATTCTACTCGTGTTGATTCCATTCCATTCCATAGCATTCCATTCCATTCCATTCCATTCCATTCCATTCCATTCCATTCCATTCCATTCCGTTCTACTCGGGTTGATTCCATTCTATTCCATTCCATTCCATTCGATTCCATTCGATTCCATTCGATTCCATTCCATTCCATTCCATTCCATTCCATTCCATTCCATTCCATTCCATTCCATTCTATTCCATTCCATTCCATTCCATTCCATTCGATTCCATTCCATTCCACTCCATTCCATTCCGTTCTATTCGGGTTGATTCCATTCCATTCCTTTCCATTCCATTCCATTCCATTCAATTCCATTCCATTCCATTGCATTCCATTCCATTCCATTCGATTCCATTCCATTCCATTCCATTCCATTCCATTCCATTCCATTCTATTCCATTCCATTCCATTCCGTTCCATTCCATTCTATTCCATTCCATTCCATTCCGTTCCACTCGGGTTGATTCCACTCTATTCCATTCCATTCCATTCGATTCCATTCGAAATCATTCGATTCCATTCCATCCCATTCCATTCCATTCCATTCCATTCCATTCTACTCGGGTTGATTCCATTCCATTCCATTTCATTCCATTCCATTCCATTCCATTCCATTCGATTCCATTCGATTCCATTCCATTCCATTCCATTCCATTCCATTCCTATCCATTCCATTCTACTCGGGTTGATTCCATTCCATTCCATTCCATTCCATTCCATTCCATTCCATTCCATTCCACTCGATTCCATTGCATTCCATTCCATTCCATTCCAATCCATTCCATTCTACTCGGGTGGATTCCATTCCATTCCATTCCATTCCATTCCATTCCATTCCATTCCATTCCATTCCATTCCATTCCATTCCATTCGGTTCCATTCCATTCCATTCCATTCCATTCCATTCCATTCCATTCCATTCCGTTCTAGTCGGGTTGAATCCATTCCATTCCATTCCATTCCATTCCATTCCATTCCATTCCATTCCATTCCATTCCATTCCATTCCATACCATTCCATTCTATTCCATTCCATTCTACTCCATTGAATTCCATTCCATTCCATTCTATTCCATTCCTTTCCATTCCTTTCCATTCCATTTAGTTCTACTCGGGTTGATTCCATTCCATTCCATTCCATTCCTTTCCATTCCATTCCATTCCATTCCACTCCATTCCATTATATTCCATTCCATTCCACTCGATTCCGTTCGATTCCATTCCATTCCATTCCATTCCATTCCATTCCATTCCATTCCATTCCATTCCATTCCATTCCATTCTATTCCTTTCGATTCCATTCCATTCCATTAAATTCCATTCCATTCCATTCCATTCCATTCCATTCCATTCCATTCCATTCCATTCCATTCTACTTGGGTTGATTCCACTCCATTCCATTCCATTCCATTCCATACCATTCCATTCGACTCCATTCCATTCCATTCCATTCCATTCCATTCCATTCCATTCCATTCCATTCCGTTCTAGTCGGGTGGATTCCATTCTATTCCATTCCATTCCATTCCATTCCATTCCATTCCATTTCATTCGATTCGATTCCATTCCATTCCATTCTATTCCATTCCATTCTACTCCATTGAATTCCATTCCATTCCATTCAATTCCATTCCATTCCATTCCTTTCCATTCCATTTAGTTCTACTCGGGTTGATTCCATTCCATTCCATTCCATTCCATTCCATTCCATTCCATTCCGTTCCATTCCATTCCATTCAATTCCATTCCATTCCATTACTTTCCATTCCATTCCATTCCAATCCATTCCATTCTACTCGGGTTGACTCCATTCCATTCCATTCCTTTCCATTCCATTATATTCCATTCTATTCCATTCGATTCCATTCGATTCCATTCGATTCCATTCAATTCCATTCCATTCCATTCCGATCCATTCCATTCTACTCTGGTTGATTCCATTCCATTCTATTCCATTCCATTCCATTCCATTCCATTCCTTTCCATTCCATTCCATTCCATTCCATTCCATTCCATTCCATTCCAATCCATTCCATTCCATTCCATTCGATTCCATTCTATTCCATTACATTCCATTACTTTCCATTCCATTCCATTCCATTCCAATCCATTCCATTCTACTCGTGTTGATTCCATTCCATTCCATTGCATTCCATTCCATTCCATTCCATTCCATTCCATTCCATTCCATTCCATTCCATTCCATTCCGTTCTACTCGGGTTGATTCCATTCTATTCCATTTCATTCCATTCGATTCCATTCGATTCCATTCGATTCCATTCGATTCGATTCCATTCCATTCCATTCCATTCCATTCCATTCCATTCTATTCCATTCCATTCTACTCCATTGAATTCCATTCCATTCCATTCTATTCCATTCCATTCCATTCCTTTCCATTCCATTTAGTTCTACTCGGGTTGATTCCATTCCATTCCATTCCATTCCATTCCATTCCATTCCATTCCATTCCATTCCATTCCATTTCATTACTTTCCATTCCATTCCATTCCAATCCATTCCATTCTACTCGGGTTGACTCCATTCCATTCCATTGCATTCCATTCCATTCCATTCCATAATATTCCATTCCATTCCATTCGATTCCGTTCTATTCCATTCCATTCCATTCCATTCCATTCCATTCCATTCCATTCCATTCCATTCCATTCGATTCCATTCGATTCCATTCCATTCCATTCCATTCCATTCCATTCCAATCCATTCCATTCTACTCGGGTTGATTCCATTCCATTCCATTCCATTCCATTCCATTCCATTCCATTCCATTCCATTCTATTCCTTTCGATTCCATTCCATTCCATTAAATTCCATTCCATTCCATTCCATTCCATTCCATTCCATTCCATTCGATTCCATTCCATTCCATTCCGTTCTTCTCGGGTTGATTCCACTCCATTCCATTCCATTCCATTCCATACCATTCCATTCCATTCCATTCCATTCCATTCCATTCCATTCCATTCCATTCCATTCCATTCCATTCCTTTCCGTTCTAGTCGGGTGGATTCCATTGTATTCCATTCCATTCCATTCCATTCCATTCCATTCCATTCCATTCCATTCCATTCGATTCCATTCCATTCCATTCCATTCTATTCCATTCCATTCTACTCCATTGAATTCCATTCCATTCCATTCAATTCCATTCCATTCCATTCCTTTCCATTCCATTTAGTTCTACTCGGGTTGATTCCATTCCATTCCATTCCATTCCATTCCATTCCATTCCATTCCATTCCATTCCATTCCATTCCATTCCATTACTTTCAATTCCATTCCATTCCAATCCATTCCATTCTACTCGGGTTGAATCCATTCCATTCCATTCCTTTCCATTCCATTATATTCCATTCTATTCCATTCGATTCCGTTCGATTCCATTCCATTCCATTCCATTCCATTCCATTCCATTCCATTCCATTCCATTCCGTTCTACTCGGGTTGATTCCATTCCATTCCTTTCCATTCCATTCCATTCCATTCCATTCCATTCCATTCCATTCCATTCCTTTCCATTCCATTCCATTCCATTCCATTCCATTCCATTCCATTCCAATCCATTCCATTCCATTCCATTCGATTCCATTCTATTCCATTACATTCCATTACTTTCCATTCCATTCCATTCCATTCCAATCCATTCCATTCTACTCGTGTTGATTCCATTCCATTCCATTGCATTCCATTCCATTCCATTCCATTCCATTCCATTCCATTCCATTCCATTCCATTCCATTCCATTCCGTTCTACTCGGGTTGATTCCATTCTATTCCATTTCATTCCATTCGATTCCATTCGATTCCATTCGATTCCATTCGATTCGATTCCATTCCATTCCATTCCATTCCATTCCATTCCATTCTATTCCATTCCATTCTACTCCATTGAATTCCATTCCATTCCATTCTATTCCATTCCATTCCATTCCTTTGCATTCCATTTAGTTCTACTCGGGTTGATTCCATTCCATTCCATTCCATTCCATTCCATTCCATTCCATTCCATTCCATTCCATTTCATTACTTTCCATTCCATTCCATTCCAATCCATTCCATTCTACTCGGGTTGACTCCATTCCATTCCATTGCATTCCATTCCATTCCATTCCATAATATTCCATTCCATTCCATTCGATTCCGTTCTATTCCATTCCATTCCATTCCATTCCATTCCATTCCATTCCATTCCATTCGATTCCATTCGATTCCATTCCATTCCATTCCATTCCATTCCATTCCAATCCATTCCATTCTACTCGGTTTGATTCCATTCCATTCCATTCCATTCCATTCCATTCCATTCCATTCCTTTCCGTTCTAGTCGGGTGGATTCCATTGTATTCCATTCCATTCCATTCCATTCCATTCCATTCCATTCCATTCGATTCCATTCCATTCCATTCCATTCTATTCCATTCCATTCTACTCCATTGAATTCCATTCCATTCCATTCAATTCCATTCCATTCCATTCCTTTCCATTCCATTTAGTTCTACTCGGGTTGATTCCATTCCATTCCATTCCATTCCATTCCATTCCATTCCATTCCATTCCATTCCATTCCATTCAATTCCATTCCATTCCATTACTTTCAATTCCATTCCATTCCAATCCATTCCATTCTACTCGGGTTGAATCCATTCCATTCCATTCCTTTCCATTCCATTATATTCCATTCTATTCCATTCGATTCCGTTCGATTCCATTCCATTCCATTCCATTCCATTCCATTCCATTCCATTCCATTCCGTTCTACTCGGGTTGATTCCATTCCATTCCTTTCCATTCCATTCCATTCCATTCCATTCCATTCCATTCCATTCCATTCCATTCCATTCCAATCTATTCCATTCTACTCGTGTTGATTCCATTCCATTCCATTGCATTCGACTCCATTCGATTCCGTTCGATTCCATTCCATTCCATTCCATTCCATTCCATTCCATTCCATTCCATTCCATTCCGTTCTACTCGGGTTGATTCCATTCCATTCCTTTCCATTCCATTCCATTCCATTCCATTCCATTCCATTCCATTCCATTCCAATCTATTCCATTCTATTCCATTCGATTCCATTCGATTCCATTCGATTCCATTCAATTCCATTCCATTCCATTCCGATCCATTCCATTCTACTCGGGTTGATTCCATTCCATTCCATTCCATTCCATTCCATTCCATTCCATTCCTTTCCATTCCATTCCATTCCATTCCATTCCATTCCATTCCAATCCATTCCATTCCATTCCATTCGATTCCATTCTATTCCATTATATTCCATTCCATTCCATTCCATTCCATGCCATTTCAATCCATTCCATTCTACTCGTGTTGATTCCATTCCATTCCATAGCATTCCATTCCATTCCATTCCATTCCATTCCATTCCATTCCATTCCATTCCATTCCATTCCGTTCTACTCGGGTTGATTCCATTCTATTCCATTCCATTCCATTCGATTCCATTCGATTCCATTCGATTCCATTCCATTCCATTCCATTCCATTCCATTCCATTCCATTCCATTCCATTCCATTCTATTCCATTCCATTCCATTCCATTCCATTCGATTCCATTCCATTCCACTCCATTCCATTCCGTTCTATTCGGGTTGATTCCATTCCATTCCTTTCCATTCCATTCCATTCCATTCCATTCCATTCCATTCCATTCCATTGCATTCCATTCCATTCCATTCGATTCCATTCCATTCCATTCCATTCCATTCCATTCCATTCCATTCTATTCCATTCCATTCCATTCCGTTCCATTCCATTCTATTCCATTCCATTCCATTCCGTTCCACTCGGGTTGATTCCACTCTATTCCATTCCATTCCATTCGATTCCATTCGAAATCATTCGATTCCATTCCATCCCATTCCATTCCATTCCATTCCATTCCATTCTACTCGGGTTGATTCCATTCCATTCCATTTCATTCCATTCCATTCCATTCCATTCCATTCGATTCCATTCGATTCCATTCCATTCCATTCCATTCCATTCCATTCCTATCCATTCCATTCTACTCGGGTTGATTCCATTCCATTCCATTCCATTCCATTCCATTCCATTCCATTCCATTCCACTCGATTCCATTCCATTCCATTCCATTCCATTCCAATCCATTCCATTCTACTCGGGTGGATTCCATTCCATTCCATTCCATTCCATTCCATTCCATTCCATTCCATTCCATTCCATTCCATTCCATTCCATTCGGTTCCATTCCATTCCATTCCATTCCATTCCATTCCATTCCATTCCATTCCGTTCTAGTCGGGTTGAATCCATTCCATTCCATTCCATTCCATTCCATTCCATTCCATTCCATACCATTCCATTCTATTCCATTCCATTCTACTCCATTGAATTCCATTCCATTCCATTCTATTCCATTCCTTTCCATTCCTTTCCATTCCATTTAGTTCTACTCGGGTTGATTCCATTCCATTCCATTCCATTCCTTTCCATTCCATTCCATTCCATTCCACTCCATTCCATTATATTCCATTCCATTCCACTCGATTCCGTTCGATTCCATTCCATTCCATTCCATTCCATTCCATTCCATTCCATTCCATTCCATTCCATACCATTCCATTCGACTCCATTCCATTCCATTCCATTCCATTCCATTCCATTCCATTCCATTCCGTTCTAGTCGGGTGGATTCCATTCTATTCCATTCCATTCCATTCCATTCCATTCCATTCCATTTCATTCGATTCGATTCCATTCCATTCCATTCTATTCCATTCCATTCTACTCCATTGAATTCCATTCCATTCCATTCAATTCCATTCCATTCCATTCCTTTCCATTCCATTTAGTTCTACTCGGGTTGATTCCATTCCATTCCATTCCATTCCATTCCATTCCATTCCATTCCGTTCCATTCCATTCCATTCAATTCCATTCCATTCCATTACTTTCCATTCCATTCCATTCCAATCCATTCCATTCTACTCGGGTTGACTCCATTCCATTCCATTCCTTTCCATTCCATTATATTCCATTCTATTCCATTCGATTCCATTCGATTCCATTCGATTCCATTCAATTCCATTCCATTCCATTCCGATCCATTCCATTCTACTCTGGTTGATTCCATTCCATTCTATTCCATTCCATTCCATTCCATTCCATTCCTTTCCATTCCATTCCATTCCATTCCATTCCATTCCATTCCATTCCAATCCATTCCATTCCATTCCATTCGATTCCATTCTATTCCATTACATTCCATTACTTTCCATTCCATTCCATTCCATTCCAATCCATTCCATTCTACTCGTGTTGATTCCATTCCATTCCATTGCATTCCATTCCATTCCATTCCATTCCATTCCATTCCATTCCATTCCATTCCATTCCATTCCATTCCGTTCTACTCGGGTTGATTCCATTCTATTCCATTTCATTCCATTCGATTCCATTCGATTCCATTCGATTCCATTCGATTCGATTCCATTCCATTCCATTCCATTCCATTCCATTCCATTCTATTCCATTCCATTCTACTCCATTGAATTCCATTCCATTCCATTCTATTCCATTCCATTCCATTCCTTTCCATTCCATTTAGTTCTACTCGGGTTGATTCCATTCCATTCCATTCCATTCCATTCCATTCCATTCCATTCCATTCCATTCCATTCCATTCCATTCCATTTCATTACTTTCCATTCCATTCCATTCCAATCCATTCCATTCTACTCGGGTTGACTCCATTCCATTCCATTGCATTCCATTCCATTCCATTCCATAATATTCCATTCCATTCCATTCGATTCCGTTCTATTCCATTCCATTCCATTCCATTCCATTCCATTCCATTCCATTCCATTCCATTCCATTCGATTCCATTCGATTCCATTCCATTCCATTCCATTCCATTCCATTCCAATCCATTCCATTCTACTCGGGTTGATTCCATTCCATTCCATTCCATTCCATTCCATTCCATTCCATTCCATTCCATTCTATTCCTTTCGATTCCATTCCATTCCATTAAATTCCATTCCATTCCATTCCATTCCATTCCATTCCATTCCATTCGATTCCATTCCATTCCATTCCGTTCTTCTCGGGTTGATTCCACTCCATTCCATTCCATTCCATTCCATACCATTCCATTCCATTCCATTCCATTCCATTCCATTCCATTCCATTCCATTCCATTCCATTCCATTCCTTTCCGTTCTAGTCGGGTGGATTCCATTGTATTCCATTCCATTCCATTCCATTCCATTCCATTCCATTCCATTCCATTCCATTCGATTCCATTCCATTCCATTCCATTCTATTCCATTCCATTCTACTCCATTGAATTCCATTCCATTCCATTCAATTCCATTCCATTCCATTCCTTTCCATTCCATTTAGTTCTACTCGGGTTGATTCCATTCCATTCCATTCCATTCCATTCCATTCCATTCCATTCCATTCCATTCCATTCCATTCCATTCCATTCCATTACTTTCAATTCCATTCCATTCCAATCCATTCCATTCTACTCGGGTTGAATCCATTCCATTCCATTCCTTTCCATTCCATTATATTCCATTCTATTCCATTCGATTCCGTTCGATTCCATTCCATTCCATTCCATTCCATTCCATTCCATTCCATTCCATTCCATTCCGTTCTACTCGGGTTGATTCCATTCCATTCCTTTCCATTCCATTCCATTCCATTCCATTCCATTCCATTCCATTCCATTCCTTTCCATTCCATTCCATTCCATTCCATTCCATTCCATTCCATTCCAATCCATTCCATTCCATTCCATTCGATTCCATTCTATTCCATTACATTCCATTACTTTCCATTCCATTCCATTCCATTCCAATCCATTCCATTCTACTCGTGTTGATTCCATTCCATTCCATTGCATTCCATTCCATTCCATTCCATTCCATTCCATTCCATTCCATTCCATTCCATTCCATTCCATTCCGTTCTACTCGGGTTGATTCCATTCTATTCCATTTCATTCCATTCGATTCCATTCGATTCCATTCGATTCCATTCGATTCGATTCCATTCCATTCCATTCCATTCCATTCCATTCCATTCTATTCCATTCCATTCTACTCCATTGAATTCCATTCCATTCCATTCTATTCCATTCCATTCCATTCCTTTGCATTCCATTTAGTTCTACTCGGGTTGATTCCATTCCATTCCATTCCATTCCATTCCATTCCATTCCATTCCATTCCATTCCATTTCATTACTTTCCATTCCATTCCATTCCAATCCATTCCATTCTACTCGGGTTGACTCCATTCCATTCCATTGCATTCCATTCCATTCCATTCCATAATATTCCATTCCATTCCATTCGATTCCGTTCTATTCCATTCCATTCCATTCCATTCCATTCCATTCCATTCCATTCCATTCGATTCCATTCGATTCCATTCCATTCCATTCCATTCCATTCCATTCCAATCCATTCCATTCTACTAGGTTTGATTCCATTCCATTCCATTCCATTCCATTCCATTCCATTCCATTCCTTTCCGTTCTAGTCGGGTGGATTCCATTGTATTCCATTCCATTCCATTCCATTCCATTCCATTCCATTCCATTCGATTCCATTCCATTCCATTCCATTCTATTCCATTCCATTCTACTCCATTGAATTCCATTCCATTCCATTCAATTCCATTCCATTCCATTCCTTTCCATTCCATTTAGTTCTACTCGGGTTGATTCCATTCCATTCCATTCCATTCCATTCCATTCCATTCCATTCCATTCCATTCCATTCCATTCAATTCCATTCCATTCCATTACTTTCAATTCCATTCCATTCCAATCCATTCCATTCTACTCGGGTTGAATCCATTCCATTCCATTCCTTTCCATTCCATTATATTCCATTCTATTCCATTCGATTCCGTTCGATTCCATTCCATTCCATTCCATTCCATTCCATTCCATTCCATTCCATTCCGTTCTACTCGGGTTGATTCCATTCCATTCCTTTCCATTCCATTCCATTCCATTCCATTCCATTCCATTCCATTCCATTCCATTCCATTCCAATCTATTCCATTCTACTCGTGTTGATTCCATTCCATTCCATTGCATTCGACTCCATTCGATTCCGTTCGATTCCATTCCATTCCATTCCATTCCATTCCATTCCATTCCATTCCATTCCATTCCGTTCTACTCGGGTTGATTCCATTCCATTCCTTTCCATTCCATTCCATTCCATTCCATTCCATTCCATTCCATTCCATTCCAATCTATTCCATTCTATTCCATTCGATTCCATTCGATTCCATTCGATTCCATTCAATTCCATTCCATTCCATTCCGATCCATTCCATTCTACTCGGGTTGATTCCATTCCATTCCATTCCATTCCATTCCATTCCATTCCATTCCTTTCCATTCCATTCCATTCCATTCCATTCCATTCCATTCCAATCCATTCCATTCCATTCCATTCGATTCCATTCTATTCCATTATATTCCATTCCATTCCATTCCATTCCATGCCATTTCAATCCATTCCATTCTACTCGTGTTGATTCCATTCCATTCCATAGCATTCCATTCCATTCCATTCCATTCCATTCCATTCCATTCCATTCCATTCCATTCCATTCCGTTCTACTCGGGTTGATTCCATTCTATTCCATTCCATTCCATTCGATTCCATTCGATTCCATTCGATTCCATTCCATTCCATTCCATTCCATTCCATTCCATTCCATTCCATTCCATTCCATTCTATTCCATTCCATTCCATTCCATTCCATTCGATTCCATTCCATTCCACTCCATTCCATTCCGTTCTATTCGGGTTGATTCCATTCCATTCCTTTCCATTCCATTCCATTCCATTCCATTCCATTCCATTCCATTCCATTGCATTCCATTCCATTCCATTCGATTCCATTCCATTCCATTCCATTCCATTCCATTCCATTCCATTCTATTCCATTCCATTCCATTCCGTTCCATTCCATTCTATTCCATTCCATTCCATTCCGTTCCACTCGGGTTGATTCCACTCTATTCCATTCCATTCCATTCGATTCCATTCGAAATCATTCGATTCCATTCCATCCCATTCCATTCCATTCCATTCCATTCCATTCTACTCGGGTTGATTCCATTCCATTCCATTTCATTCCATTCCATTCCATTCCATTCCATTCGATTCCATTCGATTCCATTCCATTCCATTCCATTCCATTCCATTCCTATCCATTCCATTCTACTCGGGTTGATTCCATTCCATTCCATTCCATTCCATTCCATTCCATTCCATTCCATTCCACTCGATTCCATTCCATTCCATTCCATTCCATTCCAATCCATTCCATTCTACTCGGGTGGATTCCATTCCATTCCATTCCATTCCATTCCATTCCATTCCATTCCATTCCATTCCATTCCATTCCATTCCATTCGGTTCCATTCCATTCCATTCCATTCCATTCCATTCCATTCCATTCCATTCCGTTCTAGTCGGGTTGAATCCATTCCATTCCATTCCATTCCATTCCATTCCATTCCATTCCATACCATTCCATTCTATTCCATTCCATTCTACTCCATTGAATTCCATTCCATTCCATTCTATTCCATTCCTTTCCATTCCTTTCCATTCCATTTAGTTCTACTCGGGTTGATTCCATTCCATTCCATTCCATTCCTTTCCATTCCATTCCATTCCATTCCACTCCATTCCATTATATTCCATTCCATTCCACTCGATTCCGTTCGATTCCATTCCATTCCATTCCATTCCATTCCATTCCATTCCATTCCATTCCATTCCATTCCATTCCATTCCATTCCATTCCATTCCTTTCGATTCCATTCCATTCCATTAAATTCCATTCCATTCCATTCCATTCCATTCCATTCCATTCCATTCCATTCCATTCCATTCTACTTGGGTTGATTCCACTCCATTCCATTCCATTCCATTCCATACCATTCCATTCGACTCCATTCCATTCCATTCCATTCCATTCCATTCCATTCCATTCCGTTCTAGTCGGGTGGATTCCATTCTATTCCATTCCATTCCATTCCATTCCATTCCATTCCATTTCATTCGATTCGATTCCATTCCATTCCATTCTATTCCATTCCATTCTACTCCATTGAATTCCATTCCATTCCTTTCAATTCCATTCCATTCCATTCCTTTCCATTCCATTTAGTTCTACTCGGGTTGATTCCATTCCATTCCATTCCATTCCATTCCATTCCATTCCATTCCATTCCGTTCCATTCCATTCCATTCAATTCCATTCCATTCCATTACTTTCCATTCCATTCCATTCCAATCCATTCCATTCTACTCGGGTTGACTCCATTCCATTCCATTCCTTTCCATTCCATTATATTCCATTCTATTCCATTCGATTCCATTCGATTCCATTCGATTCCATTCAATTCCATTCCATTCCATTCCGATCCATTCCATTCTACTCTGGTTGATTCCATTCCATTCTATTCCATTCCATTCCATTCCATTCCATTCCTTTCCATTCCATTCCATTCCATTCCATTCCATTCCATTCCATTCCAATCCATTCCATTCCATTCCATTCGATTCCATTCTATTCCATTACATTCCATTACTTTCCATTCCATTCCATTCCATTCCAATCCATTCCATTCTACTCGTGTTGATTCCATTCCATTCCATTGCATTCCATTCCATTCCATTCCATTCCATTCCATTCCATTCCATTCCATTCCATTCCATTCCGTTCTACTCGGGTTGATTCCATTCTATTCCATTTCATTCCATTCGATTCCATTCGATTCCATTCGATTCCATTCGATTCGATTCCATTCCATTCCATTCCATTCCATTCCATTCCATTCTATTCCATTCCATTCTACTCCATTGAATTCCATTCCATTCCATTCTATTCCATTCCATTCCATTCCTTTCCATTCCATTTAGTTCTACTCGGGTTGATTCCATTCCATTCCATTCCATTCCATTCCATTCCATTCCATTCCATTCCATTCCATTCCATTCCATTCCATTCCATTCCATTTCATTACTTTCCATTCCATTCCATTCCAATCCATTCCATTCTACTCGGGTTGACTCCATTCCATTCCATTGCATTCCATTCCATTCCATTCCATAATATTCCATTCCATTCCATTCGATTCCGTTCTATTCCATTCCATTCCATTCCATTCCATTCCATTCCATTCCATTCCATTCCATTCCATTCGATTCCATTCGATTCCATTCCATTCCATTCCATTCCATTCCATTCCAATCCATTCCATTCTACTCGGGTTGATTCCATTCCATTCCATTCCATTCCATTCCATTCCATTCCATTCCATTCCATTCCATTCTATTCCTTTCGATTCCATTCCATTCCATTAAATTCCATTCCATTCCATTCCATTCCATTCCATTCCATTCCATTCCATTCCATTCCATTCCATTCCGTTCTTCTCGGGTTGATTCCACTCCATTCCATTCCATTCCATTCCATACCATTCCATTCCATTCCATTCCATTCCATTCCATTCCATTCCATTCCATTCCATTCCATTCCATTCCTTTCCGTTCTAGTCGGGTGGATTCCATTGTATTCCATTCCATTCCATTCCATTCCATTCCATTCCATTCCATTCCATTCGATTCCATTCCATTCCATTCCATTCTATTCCATTCCATTCTACTCCATTGAATTCCATTCCATTCCATTCAATTCCATTCCATTCCATTCCTTTCCATTCCATTTAGTTCTACTCGGGTTGATTCCATTCCATTCCATTCCATTCCATTCCATTCCATTCCATTCCATTCCATTCAATTCCATTCCATTCCATTACTTTCAATTCCATTCCATTCCAATCCATTCCATTCTACTCGGGTTGAATCCATTCCATTCCATTCCTTTCCATTCCATTATATTCCATTCTATTCCATTCGATTCCGTTCGATTCCATTCCATTCCATTCCATTCCATTCCATTCCATTCCATTCCATTCCGTTCTACTCGGGTTGATTCCATTCCATTCCTTTCCATTCCATTCCATTCCATTCCATTCCATTCCATTCCATTCCATTCCTTTCCATTCCATTCCATTCCATTCCATTCCATTCCATTCCATTCCAATCCATTCCATTCCATTCCATTCGATTCCATTCTATTCCATTACATTCCATTACTTTCCATTCCATTCCATTCCATTCCAATCCATTCCATTCTACTCGTGTTGATTCCATTCCATTCCATTGCATTCCATTCCATTCCATTCCATTCCATTCCATTCCATTCCATTCCATTCCATTCCATTCCATTCCGTTCTACTCGGGTTGATTCCATTGTATTCCATTTCATTCCATTCGATTCCATTCGATTCCATTCGATTCCATTCGATTCGATTCCATTCCATTCCATTCCATTCCATTCCATTCCATTCTATTCCATTCCATTCTACTCCATTGAATTCCATTCCATTCCATTCTATTCCATTCCATTCCATTCCTTTGCATTCCATTTAGTTCTACTCGGGTTGATTCCATTCCATTCCATTCCATTCCATTCCATTCCATTCCATTCCATTCCATTCCATTCCATTCCATTCCATTTCATTACTTTCCATTCCATTCCATTCCAATCCATTCCATTCTACTCGGGTTGACTCCATTCCATTCCATTGCATTCCATTCCATTCCATTCCATAATATTCCATTCCATTCCATTCGATTCCGTTCTATTCCATTCCATTCCATTCCATTCCATTCCATTCCATTCCATTCCATTCCATTCCATTCGATTCCATTCGATTCCATTCCATTCCATTCCATTCCATTCCATTCCATTCCAATCCATTCCATTCTACTCGGGTTGATTCCATTCCATTCCATTCCATTCCATTCCATTCCATTCGATTCCTTTCCGTTCTAGTCGGGTGGATTCCATTGTATTCCATTCCATTCCATTCCATTGCATTCCATTCCATTCCATTCGATTCCATTCCATTCCATTCCATTCTATTCCATTCCATTCTACTCCATTGAATTCCATTCCATTCCATTCAATTCCATTCCATTCCATTCCTTTCCATTCCATTTAGTTCTACTCGGGTTGATTCCATTCCATTCCATTCCATTCCATTCCATTCCATTCCATTCCATTCCATTCCATTCAATTCCATTCCATTCCATTACTTTCAATTCCATTCCATTCCAATCCATTCCATTCTACTCGGGTTGAATCCATTCCATTCCATTCCTTTCCATTCCATTATATTCCATTCTATTCCATTCGATTCCGTTCGATTCCATTCCATTCCATTCCATTCCATTCCATTCCATTCCATTCCGTTCTACTCGGGTTGATTCCATTCCATTCCTTTCCATTCCATTCCATTCCATTCCATTCCATTCCATTCCATTCCATTCCATTCCATTCCAATCTATTCCATTCTACTCGTGTTGATTCCATTCCATTCCATTGCATTCGACTCCATTCGATTCCGTTCGATTCCATTCCATTCCATTCCATTCCATTCCATTCCATTCCATTCCATTCCATTCCGTTCTACTCGGGTTGATTCCATTCCATTCCTTTCCATTCCATTCCATTCCATTCCATTCCATTCCATTCCATTCCAATCTATTCCATTCTATTCCATTCGATTCCATTCGATTCCATTCGATTCCATTCAATTCCATTCCATTCCATTCCGATCCATTCCATTCTACTCGGGTTGATTCCATTCCATTCCATTCCATTCCATTCCATTCCATTCCATTCCTTTCCATTCCATTCCATTCCATTCCATTCCATTCCATTCCATTCCATTCCAATCCATTCCATTCCATTCCATTCGATTCCATTCTATTCCATTACATTGCATTCCATTCCATTCCATTCCATGCCATTTCAATCCATTCCATTCTACTCGTGTTGATTCCATTCCATTCCATAGCATTCCATTCCATTCCATTACATTCCATTCCATTCCATTCCATTCCATTCCATTCCGTTCTACTCGGGTTGATTCCATTCTATTCCATTCCATTCCATTCGATTCCATTCGATTCCATTCGATTCCATTCCATTCAATTCCATTCCATTCCATTCCATTCCATTCCATTCCATTCCATTCTATTCCATTCCATTCCATTCCATTCCATTCGATTCCATTCCATTCCACTCCATTCCATTCCGTTCTATTCGGGTTGATTCCATTCCATTCCTTTCCATTCCATTCCATTCCATTCCATTCCATTCCATTCCATTGCATTCCATTCCATTCCATTCGATTCCATTCCATTCCATTCCATTCCATTCCATTCCATTCCATTCTATTCCATTCCATTCCATTCCGTTCCATTCCATTCTATTCCATTCCATTCCATTCCGTTCCACTCGGGTTGATTCCACTCTATTCCATTCCATTCCATTCGATTCCATTCGAAATCATTCGATTCCATTCCATCCCATTCCATTCCATTCCATTCCATTCCATTCTACTCGGGTTGATTCCATTCCATTCCATTTCATTCCATTCCATTCCATTCCATTCCATTCGATTCCATTCGATTCCATTCCATTCCATTCCATTCCTATCCATTCCATTCTACTCGGGTTGATTCCATTCCATTCCATTCCATTCCATTCCATTCCATTCCATTCCACTCGATTCCATTCCATTCCATTCCATTCCATTCCAATCCATTCCATTCTACTCGGGTGGATTCCATTCCATTCCATTCCATTCCATTCCATTCCATTCCATTCCATTCCATTCCATTCGGTTCCATTCCATTCCATTCCATTCCATTCCATTCCATTCCATTCCATTCCGTTCTAGTCGGGTTGAATCCATTCCATTCCATTCCATTCCATTCCATTCCATTCCATTCCATTCCATTCCATTCCATTCCATTCCATACCATTCCATTCTATTCCATTCCATTCTACTCCATTGAATTCCATTCCATTCCATTCTATTCCATTCCTTTCCATTCCTTTCCATTCCATTTAGTTCTACTCGGGTTGATTCCATTCCATTCCATTCCATTCCTTTCCATTCCATTCCATTCCATTCCACTCCATTCCATTATATTCCATTCCATTCCACTCGATTCCGTTCGATTCCATTCCATTCCATTCCATTCCATTCCATTCCATTCCATTCCATTCCATTCCATTCCATTCCATTCTATTCCTTTCGATTCCATTCCATTCCATTAAATTCCATTCCATTCCATTCCATTCCATGCCATTCCATTCCATTCCATTCCATTCCATTCCATTCTACTTGGGTTGATTCCACTCCATTCCATTCCATTCCATTCCATACCATTCCATTCGACTCCATTCCATTCCATTCCATTCCATTCCATTCCATTCCATTCCGTTCTAGTTTGGTGGATTCCATTCTATTCCATTCCATTCCATTCCATTCCATTCCATTCCATTTCATTCGATTCGATTCCATTCCATTCCATTCTATTCCATTCCATTCTACTCCATTGAATTCCATTCCATTCCATTCAATTCCATTCCATTCCATTCCTTTCCATTCCATTTAGTTCTACTCGGGTTGATTCCATTCCATTCCATTCCATTCCATTCCATTCCATTCCATTCCATTCCATTCCATTCCGTTCCATTCCATTCCATTCAATTCCATTCCATTCCATTACTTTCCATTCCATTCCATTCCAATCCATTCCATTCTACTCGGGTTGACTCCATTCCATTCCATTCCTTTCCATTCCATTATATTCCATTCTATTCCATTCGATTCCATTCGATTCCATTCGATTCCATTCAATTCCATTCCATTCCATTCCGATCCATTCCATTCTACTCTGGTTGATTCCATTCCATTCTATTCCATTCCATTCCATTCCATTCCATTCCTTTCCATTCCATTCCATTCCATTCCATTCCATTCCATTCCATTCCAATCCATTCCATTCCATTCCATTCGATTCCATTCTATTCCATTACATTCCATTACTTTCCATTCCATTCCATTCCATTCCAATCCATTCCATTCTACTCGTGTTGATTCCATTCCATTCCATTGCATTCCATTCCATTCCATTCCATTCCATTCCATTCCATTCCATTCCATTCCATTCCATTCCATTCCATTCCGTTCTACTCGGGTTGATTCCATTCTATTCCATTTCATTCCATTCGATTCCATTCGATTCCATTCGATTCCATTCGATTCGATTCCATTCCATTCCATTCCATTCCATTCCATTCCATTCTATTCCATTCCATTCTACTCCATTGAATTCCATTCCATTCCATTCTATTCCATTCCATTCCATTCCTTTCCATTCCATTTAGTTCTACTCGGGTTGATTCCATTCCATTCCATTCCATTCCATTCCATTCCATTCCATTCCATTCCATTCCATTCCATTCCATTCCATTTCATTACTTTCCATTCCATTCCATTCCAATCCATTCCATTCTACTCGGGTTGACTCCATTCCATTCCATTGCATTCCATTCCATTCCATTCCATAATATTCCATTCCATTCCATTCGATTCCGTTCTATTCCATTCCATTCCATTCCATTCCATTCCATTCCATTCCATTCCATTCCATTCGATTCCATTCGATTCCATTCCATTCCATTCCATTCCATTCCAATCCATTCCATTCTACTCGGGTTGATTCCATTCCATTCCATTCCATTCCATTCCATTCCATTCCATTCCATTCCATTCCATTCCATTCCATTCTATTCCTTTCGACTCCATTCCATTCCATTAAATTCCATTCCATTCCATTCCATTCCATTCCATTCCATTCCATTCCATTCCATTCCATTCCGTTCTTCTCGGGTTGATTCCACTCCATTCCATTCCATTCCATTCCATACCATTCCATTCCATTCCATTCCATTCCATTCCATTCCATTCCATTCCTTTCCTTTCCGTTCTAGTCGGGTGGATTCCATTGTATTCCATTCCATTCCATTCCATTCCATTCCATTCCATTCCATTCGATTCCATTCCATTCCATTCCATTCTATTCCATTCCATTCTACTCCATTGAATTCCATTCCATTCCATTCAATTCCATTCCATTCCATTCCTTTCCATTCCATTTAGTTCTACTCGGGTTGATTCCATTCCATTCCATTCCATTCCATTCCATTCCATTCCATTCCATTCCATTCCATTCCATTCAATTCCATTCCATTCCATTACTTTCAATTCCATTCCATTCCAATCCATTCCATTCTACTCGGGTTGAATCCATTCCATTCCATTCCTTTCCATTCCATTATATTCCATTCTATTCCATTCGATTCCGTTCGATTCCATTCCATTCCATTCCATTCCATTCCATTCCATTCCATTCCATTCCGTTCTACTCGGGTTGATTCCATTCCATTCCTTTCCATTCCATTCCATTCCATTCCATTCCATTCCATTCCATTCCATTCCATTCCATTCCAATCCATTCCATTCTACTCTTGTTGATTCCATTCCATTCCATTGCATTCGACTCCATTCGATTCCGTTCGATTCCATTCCATTCCATTCCATTCCATTCCATTCCATTCCATTCCATTCCATTCCATTCCGTTCTACTCGGGTTGATTCCATTCCATTCCTTTCCATTCCAGTCCATTCCATTCCATTCCATTCCATTCCATTCCATTCCAATCTATTCCATTCTATTCCATTCGATTCCATTCGATTCCATTCGATTCCATTAAATTCCATTCCATTCCATTCCGATCCATTCCATTCTACTCGGGTTGATTCCATTCCATTCCATTCCATTCCATTCCATTCCATTCCATTCCTTTCCATTCTATTCCATTCCATTCCATTCCATTCCATTCCATTCCAATCCATTCCATTCCATTCCATTCGATTCCATTCTATTCCATTACATTCCATTACATTCCATTCCATTCCATGCCATTTCAATCCATTCCATTCTACTCGTGTTGATTCCATTCCATTCCATTGCATTCCATTCCATTCCATTCCATTCCATTCCATTCCATTCCATTCCATTCCATTGCATTCCATTCCATTCTACTCTGGTTGATTCCATTCTATTCCATTCCATTCCATTCGATTCCATTCGATTCCGTTCGATTCCATTCGATTCCATTCCATTCCATTCCATTCCATTCCATTCCATTCCATTCCATTCTATTCCATTCCATTCCATTCCATTCCATTCGATTCCATTCCATTCCACTCCATTCCATTCCGTTCTATTCAGGTTGATTCCATTCCATTCCTTTCCATTCCATTCCATACCATTCCATTCCATTCCATTCCATTCCATTCCATTCCATTCCATTCCATTCCATTCCTTTCCGTTCTAGTCGGGTGGATTCCATTCTATTCCATTCCATTCCATTCCATTCCATTCCATTCGATTCCATTCCATTCCATTCCATTCTATTCCATTGCATTCTACTCCATTGAATTCCATTCCATTCCATTCAATTCCATTCCATTCCATTCCTTTCCATTCCATTTAGTTCTACTCGGGTTGATTCCATTCCATTCCATTCCATTCCATTCCATTCCATTCCATTCCATTCCATTCAATTCCATTCCATTCCATTACATTCAATTCCATTCCATTCCAATCCATTCCATTCTACTCGGGTTGAATCCATTCCATTCCATTCCTTTCCATTCCATTATATTCCATTCTATTCCATTCGATTCCGTTCGATTCCATTCCATTCCATTCCATTCCATTCCATTCCATTCCATTCCATTCCATTCCATTCCATTCCGTTCTACTCGGGTTGATTCCATTCCATTCCTTTCCATTCCATTCCATTCCATTCCATTCCATTCCATTCCATTCCATTCCATTCCATTCCATTCCATTCCATTCCAATCCATTCCATTCTACTCGTGTTGATTCCATTCCATTCCATTGCATTCGACTCCATTCGATTCCGTTCGATTCCATTCCATTCCATTCCATTCCATCCCATTTCATTCCATTCCATTCCATTCCATTCCGTTCTACTCGGGTTGATTCCATTCCATTCCTTTCCATTCCATTCCATTCCATTCCATTCCATTCCATTCCATTCCATTCCATTCCAATCTATTCCATTCTATTCCATTCGATTCCATTCGATTCCATTCGATTCCATTCAATTCCATTCCATTCCATTCCGATCCATTCCATTCTACTCGGGTTGATTCCATTCCATTCCATTCCATTCCATTCCATTCCATTCCATTCCTTTCCTTTCCATTCCATTCCATTCCATTCCATTCCATTCCATTCCATTCCATTCCATTCCAATCCATTCCATTCCATTCCATTCGATTCCATTCTATTCCATTACGTTCCATTACATTCCATTCCATTCCATGCCATTTCAATCCATTCCATTCTACTCGTGTTGATTCCATTCCATTCCATTGCATTCCATTCCATTCCATTCCATTCCATTCCATTCCATTCCATTCCATTCCATTCCATTCCATTCTACTCGGGTTGATTCCATTCTATTCCATTCCATTCCATTCGAATCCATTCGATTCCATTCGATTCCATTCGATTCCATTCCATTCCATTCCATTCCATTCCATTCCATTCCATTCCATTCCATTCTATTCCATTCCATTCCATTCCATTCCATTCGATTCCATTCCATTCCACTCCATTCCATTCCGTTCTATTCGGGTTGATTCCATTCCATTCCTTTCCATTCCATTCCATTCCATTCCATTCGATTCCATTCCATTCCATTCCATTCCATTCCATTGCATTCCATTCCATTCCATTCGATTCCATTCCATTCCATTCCATTCCATTCCATTCCATTCCATTCCATTCCATTCCATTCCGTTCCATTCCATTCTATTCCATTCCATTCCATTCCGTTCCCCTCGGGTTGATTCCATTCTATTCCATTCCATTCCATTCGATTCCATTCGATATCATTCGATTCCATTCCATCCCATTCCATTCCATTCCATTCCATTCCGTTCTACTCGGGTTGATTCCATTCCATTCCATTTCATTCCATTCCATTCCATTCCATTCCATTCGATTCCATTCGATTCCATTCCATTCCATTCCATTCCTATCCATTCCATTCTACTCGGGTTGATTCCATTCCATTCCATTCCATTCCATTCCATTCCATTCCATTCCACTCGATTCCATTCCATTCCATTCCATTCCATTCCAATCCATTCCATTCTACTCGGGTGGATTCCATTCCATTCCATTCCATTCCATTCCATTCCATTCCATTCCATTCCATTCCACTCCATTCCATTCCATTCCATTCGGTTCCATTCCATTCCATTCCATTCCATTCCATTCCATTCCATTCCGTTCTAGTCGGGTTGATTCCATTCCATTCCATTCCATTCCATTCCATTCCATTCCATTCCATTCCATTCCATTCCATTCCATTCCATACCATTCCATTCTATTCCATTCCATTCTACTCCATTGAATTCCATTCCATTCCGTTCTATTCCATTCCATTCCATTCCTTTCCATTCCATTTAGTTCTACTCGGGTTGATTCCATTCCATTCCATTCCATTCCTTTCCATTCCATTCCATTCCATTCCATTCCATTCCATTATATTCCATTCCATTCCACTCGATTCCGTTCGATTCCATTCCATTCCATTCCATTCCATTTCATTCCATTCCATTCCATTCCATTCGATTCCATTCCATTCCATTCCATTCCATTCCATTCCATTCCATTCCATTCCATTCCATTCCATTCCATTCCAATGCATTCCACTCTACTCGGGTTGATTCCATTCCATTCCATTCCATTCCATTCCATTCCATTCCATTCCATTCCTTTCGATTCCATTCCATTCCATTCCTTTCCATTCCATTCCATTCCATTCCATTCCATTCCGTTGTACTCGGGTTGATTCCACTCCATTCCATTCCATTCCATTCCATTCCATTCCATTCCATTCCATTCCTTTCCATTCCAACCCATTCCGTTCTACTCGGGTTGATTCCATTCCATTCCATTCCATTCCATTGCTTTCCATTCCATTCCATTCCATTCGATTCCACTCCATTCCATTCCATTCCATTTCATTCCAAACCATTCCATTCTACTCGGGTTCATCATTCCATTCCATTCCATTCCATTCCGTTCCACTTGGGTTCATTCCATTCCATTCCATTCCATTCCATTCCATTCCATTCCATTCCATTCCATTCCGTTCTACTCAGGTTGATTTCCATTCCATTCCATTCCATTCCGTTCCATTCCATTCCATTCCATTCCATTCCAATCCATTCCATTCCATTCCATTCCATTCCATTCCATTCCATTCTATTCCATTCCGTTCTACTCGGCTTGAATCCATTGAGTTCCGTTTCGTTCCGTTCCGTCCCGACACGTTCCGTCCCGTCCCGTCCCGTCCCGTCCCGTCCCGTGCCGTTTTACTCGGGTTGATTCCTTTCCATTCCGTTCCGCTCGTTTATTTTACGTTCCATTCCGTTCCACGCGGGTTGGTTTAATTCCATTCTATTCTATTCTATTCCTTTCCCTTCCATTCCATTCCATTCCATTCCATTGTACTCGGGTTGATTCCATGCCATTCCGTTCCGTTCCATTCCGTCCCATCCCGACCCGTCCCATCCCGTCCCGTCCCGTCCCATCCCGTTCCGTTCCACATGGGTTGATTCAATTCCTTTCGGTTTCATTGAATTCCATTCCATTCCATTCTACTCGGATTGATTCCATTCCATTCCATTCCATTCCATTCCATTCCATTCCATTCCATTCCGTTCTAGTCGGGTTGAATCCATTCCATTCCATTCCATTCCATTCCATTCCATTCCATTCCATTCCATTCCATTCCATTCCATTCCATTCCATACCATTCCATTCTATTCCATTCCATTCTACTCCATTGAATTCCATTCCATTCCATTCTATTCCATTCCTTTCCATTCCTTTCCATTCCATTTAGTTCTACTCGGGTTGATTCCATTCCATTCCATTCCATTCCTTTCCATTCCATTCCATTCCATTCCATTCCATTCCATTATATTCCATTCCATTCCACTCGATTCCGTTCGATTCCATTCCATTCCATTCCATTCCATTCCATTCCATTCCATTCCATTGCATTCCATTCTATTCCTTTCGATTCCATTCCATTCCATTAAATTCCATTCCATTCCATTCCATTCCATTCCATTCCATTCCATTCCATTCCATTCCATTCCATTCTACTTGGGTTGATTCCACTCCATTCCATTCCATTCCATTCCATACCATTCCATTCGACTCCATTCCATTCCATTCCATTCCATTCCATTACATTCCATTCCGTTCTAGTCGGGTGGATTCCATTCTATTCCATTCCATTCCATTCCATTCCATTCCATTCCATTTCATTCGATTCGATTCCATTCCATTCCATTCTATTCCATTCCATTCTACTCCATTGAATTCCATTCCATTCCATTCAATTCCATTCCATTCCATTCCTTTCCATTCCATTTAGTTCTACTCGGGTTGATTCCATTCCATTCCATTCCATTCCATTCCATTCCATTCCATTCCATTCCATTCTGTTCCATTCCATTCCATTCAATTCCATTCCATTCCATTACTTTCCATTCCATTCCATTCCAATCCATTCCATTCTACTCGGGTTGACTCCATTCCATTCCATTCCTTTCCATTCCATTATATTCCATTCTATTCCATTCGATTCCATTCGATTCCATTCGATTCCATTCAATTCCATTCTATTCCATTCCGATCCATTCCATTCTACTCTGGTTGATTCCATTCCATTCTATTCCATTCCATTCCATTCCATTCCATTCCTTTCCATTCCATTCCATTCCATTCCATTCCATTCCATTCCATTCCAATCCATTCCATTCCATTCCATTCGATTCCATTCTATTCCATTACATTCCATTACTTTCCATTCCATTCCATTCCATTCCAATCCATTCCATTCTACTCGTGTTGATTCCATTCCATTCCATTGCATTCCATTCCATTCCATTCCATTCCATTCCATTCCATTCCATTCCATTCCATTCCATTCCATTCCGTTGTACTCGGGTTCATTCCATTCTATTCCATTTCATTCCATTCGATTCCATTCGATTCCATTCGATTCCATTCGATTCCATTCGATTCCATTCCATTCCATTCCATTCCATTCCATTCCATTCTATTCCATTCCATTCTACTCCATTGAATTCCATTCCATTCCATTCTATTCCATTCCATTCCATTCCTTTCCATTCCATTTAGTTCTACTCGGGTTGATTCCATTCCATTCCATTCCATTCCATTCCATTCCATTCCATTCCATTCCATTCCATTCCATTCCATTCCATTCCATTCCATTCCATTACTTTCCATTCCATTCCATTCCAATCCATTCCATTCTACTCGGGTTGACTCCATTCCATTCCATTGCATTCCATTCCATTCCATTCCATAATATTCCATTCCATTCCCTTCGATTCCGTTCTATTCCATTCCATTCCATTCCATTCCATTCCATTCCATTCCATTCCATTCCATTCGATTCCATTCGATTCCATTCCATTCCATTCCATTCCATTCCATTCCATTCGATTCCATTCCATTCCACTCCATTCCATTCCGTTCTATTCGGGTTGATTCCATTCCATTCCTTTCCATTCCATTCCATACCATTCCATTCCATTCCATTCCATTCCATTCCATTCCATTCCATTCCATTCCTTTCCATTCCTTTCCGTTCTAGTCGGGTGGATTCCATTCTATTCCATTCCATTCCATTCCATTCCATTCCATTCCATTCGATTCCATTCCATTCCATTCCATTCTATTCCATTGCATTCTACTCCATTGAATTCCATTCCATTCCATTCAATTCCATTCCATTCCATTCCTTTCCATTCCATTTAGTTCTACTCGGGTTGATTCCATTCCATTCCATTCCATTCCATTCCATTCCATTCCATTCCATTCCATTCCATTCCATTCAATTCCATTCCATTCCATTACTTTCAATTCCATTCCATTCCAATCCATTCCATTCTACTCGGGTTGAATCCATTCCATTCCATTCCTTTCCATTCCATTATATTCCATTCTATTCCATTCGATTCCGTTCGATTCCATTCCATTCCATTCCATTCCATTCCATTCCATTCCATTCCATTCCATTCCATTCCGTTCTACTCGGGTTGATTCCATTCCATTCCTTTCCATTCCATTCCATTCCATTCCATTCCATTCCATTCCATTCCATTCCATTCCAATCCATTCCATTCTACTCGTGTTGATTCCATTCCATTCCATTGCATTCGACTCCATTCGATTCCGTTCGATTCCATTCCATTCCATTCCATTCCATTCCATTCCATTTCATTCCATTCCATTCCATTCCATTCCGTTCTACTCGGGTTGATTCCATTCCATTACTTTCCATTCCATTCCATTCCATTCCATTCCATTCCATTCCATTCCAATCTATTCCATTCTATTCCATTCGATTCCATTCGATTCCATTCGATTCCATTCAATTCCATTCCATTCCATTCCGATCCATTCCATTCTACTCGGGTTGATTCCATTCCATTCCATTCCATTCCATTCCATTCCATTCCTTTCCTTTCCATTCCATTCCATTCCATTCCATTCCATTCCATTCCATTCCATTCCATTCCATTCCAATCCATTCCATTCCATTCCATTCGATTCCATTCTATTCCATTACATTCCATTACATTCCATTCCATTCCATGCCATTTCAATCCATTCCATTCTACTCGTGTTGATTCCATTCCATTCCATTGCATTCCATTCCATTCCATTCCATTCCATTCCATTCCATTCCATTCCATTCCATTCCATTCCATTCTACTCGGGTTGATTCCATTCTATTCCATTCCATTCCATTCGATTCCATTCGATTCCATTCGATTCCATTCGATTCCATTCCATTCCATTCCATTCCATTCCATTCCATTCCATTCTATTCCATTCCATTCCATTCCATTCCATTCGATTCCATTCCATTCCACTCCATTCCATTCCGTTCTATTCGGGTTGATTCCATTCCATTCCTTTCCATTCCATTCCATTCCATTCCATTCCATTCCATTCCATTCCATTCCATTCCATTCCATTCCATTCCATTCCATTGCATTCCATTCCATTCCATTCGATTCCATTCCATTCCATTCCATTCCATTCCATTCCATTCCATTCCATTCCATTCCATTCCGTTCCGTTCCATTCCATTCTATTCCATTCCATTCCATTCCGTTCCTGTCGGGTTGATTCCATTCTATTCCATTCCATTCCATTCGATTCCATTCGATATCATTCGATTCCATTCCATCCCATTCCATTCCATTCCATTCCATTCCGTTCTACTCGGGTTGATTCCATTCCATTCCATTCCATTCCTTTCCATTCCATTCCATTCCATTCCATTCCATTCCATTATATTCCATTCCATTCCACTCGATTCCGTTCGATTAAATTCCATTCCATTCCATTCCATTTCATTCCATTCCATTCCATTCCATTCGATTCCATTCCATTCCATTCGATTCCATTCCATTCCATTCCATTCCATTCCATTCCATTCCATTCCATTCCATTCCAATGCATTCCACTATACTCGGGTTGATTCCATTCCATTCCATTCCATTCCATTCCATTCCATTCCATTCCATTCCATTCCATTCCTTTCGATTCCATTCCATTCCATTCCTTTCCATTCCATTCCATTCCATTCCATTCCATTCCGTTCTACTCGGGTTGATTCCACTCCATTCCATTCCATTCCATTCCATTCCATTCCATTCCATTCCTTTCCATTCCAACCCATTCCGTTCTACTCGGGTTGATTCCATTCCATTCCATTCCATTCCATTGCATTCCATTCCATTCCATTCCATTCGATTCCATTCCATTCCATTCCATTCCATTTCATTCCAAACCATTCCATTCTACTCGGGTTCATCATTCCATTCCATTCCATTCCATTCCGTTCCACTTGGGTTCATTCCATTCCATTCCATTCCATTCCATTCCATTCCATTCCATTCCATTCCGTTCTACTCAGGTTGATTTCCATTCCATTCCATTCCATTCCGTTCCATTCCATTCCATTCCATTCCATTCCATTCCATTCCATTCCATTCCATTCCATTCCATTCCATTCCATTCCATTCCATTCTATTCCATTCCGTTCTACTCGGCTTGAATCCATTGAGTTCCGTTCCGTTCCGTTCCGTCCCGACACGTTCCGTCCCGTCCCGTCCCGTCCCGTCCCGTCCCGTGCCGTTTTACTCGGGTTGATTCCTTTCCATTCCGTTCCGCTCGTTTATTTTACGTTCCATTCCGTTCCACGCGGGTTGGTTTAATTCCATTCTATTCTATTCTATTCCTTTCCCTTCCATTCCATTCCATTCCATTCCATTCTACTCGGGTTGATTCCATGCCATTCCGTTCCGTTCCATTCCGTCCCATCCCGACCCGTCCCATCCCGTCCCGTCCCGTCCCATCCCGTTCCGTTCCACATGGGTTGATTCAATTCCTTTCGGTTTCATTGAATTCCATTCCATTCCATTCTACTCGGATTGATTCCATTCCATTCCATTCCATTCCATTCCATTCCATTCCATTCCATTCCATTCCATTCCTTTCCATTCCAATCCATTCCATTCTACTCGGGTTGATTCCATTCTATTCCATTCCATTCCTTTCCATTCCATTCCATTCTACTTGGGTTGATTCCATTTCATTCCAATCCATTCCATTCGATTCCATTCCATTCCATTCCAATCCATTCCATTCCATTCCATTCCATTACATTACATTCCATTCTGTTCTACTCGGGTTGATTCCACTCCATTCCATTCCATTCCATTCCATTCTATTCCATTCCATTCCATTCCATTGCGTTCCATTCGATTCGATTCCATTCCATTCCATTCGATTCCATTCCATTCCAATCCATTCCATTCTACTTGGGTTTATTCCATTTCATTCCAATCCACTCCATTCGATTCCATTCCATTCCATTCCAATCCATTCCATTCCATTCCATTCCATTCCATTACATTCCATTCTGTTCTACTCGGGTTGATTCCACTCCATTCCATTCCATTCCATTCCATTCTATTCCATTCCATTCCGTTCGATTCCATTCTATTCCATTCGATTCCATTCCATTCCATTTCATTTTATTCCATTCCATTCCATTCCATTCTATTCCATTGAATTCCATTCCATTCCATTCCATTCCATTCCATTCCATTCCATTCCATTCCATTCCGTTCTACTCGGGTTGATTCCACTCCATTCCATTCCATTCCATTCCATTCCATTCCATTCCATTCCATTCCATTCCATTCCACTCGGGTTGATCATTCCATTCCATTCCATTCCATTCCATTCCATTCCATTCCATTCCATTCCATTCCATTCCTTTCCATTCCACTCGGGCTCATTCCATTCCATTCCATTCCATTCCATTCCATTCCATTCCATTCCGTTCTACTCGGGTTGATTTCCATTCCATTCCATTCCATTCCATTCCATTCCATTCCATTCCATTCCATTCCATTCCATTCCTTTCCATTCCAATCCATTCCATTCTACTCGGGTTGATTCCATTCTATTCCATGCCATTCCATTCCATTCCATTCCATTCAATTCCATTCCATTCCATTCCATTCCATTCCATTCCAGTCCATTCCTTTCCATTCCATTCCATTCCGTTCTACTCGGGTTGATTCCATTCTATTCCATTCCATTCCGTTCGATTCCATTTGATTCCATTCGATTCCATTCCATTCCATTCCATTCCCTTCCATTCCATTTTATTCCATTGAATTCCATTCCATTCCATTCCATTCCATTCCATTCCATTCCATTCCATTCCGTTCTACTCGGGTTGATTCCATTACATTCCATTCAATTCCATTCCATTCCATTCCATTCCACTCCATTCCATTCGATTCCATTCGATTCCATTCCATTCCATTCCATTCCATTCCAATCCATTCCATTTTTCTCGGGTTGATCCATTCCATTCCATTCCATTCCATTCCATTCCATTCCATTCCATTCCATTCCATTCCATTGCATTCCATTCGATGCCATTCGATTCCATTCCATTCCATTCCATTCCATTCCATTCCATTCCATTCCATTCCATTCCATTCCATTCCATTCCGTTCCACTCGGGTTGATTCCATTCTATTCCATTCCATTCCATTCGATTCCATTCGATATCATTCGATTCCATTCCATCCCATTCAATTCCATTCCATTCCATTCCGTTCTACTCAGGTTGATTCCATTCGATTCCATTTCATTCCATTCCATTCCATTCCATTCAATTCCATTCCATTCCGTTACTTTCCATTCCATTCCATTCCAATCCATTCCATTCTACTCGGGTTGACTCCATTCCATTCCATTCCTTTCCATTCCATTATATTCCATTCTATTCCATTCCATTCCATTCGATTCCATTCGATTCCATTCAATTCCATTCCATTCCATTCCGATCCATTCCATTCAACTCTGGTTGATTCCATTCCATTCTATTCCATTCCATTCCATTCCATTCCATTCCTTTCCATTCCATTCCATTCCATTCCATTCCATTCCATTCCATTCCAATCCATTCCATTCCATTCCATTCGATTCCATTCTATTCCATTACATTCCATTACTTTCCATTCCATTCCATTCCATTCCAATCCATTCCATTCTACTCGTGTTGATTCCATTCCATTCCATTGCATTCCATTCCATTCCATTCCATTCCATTCCATTCCATTCCATTCCAATCCATTCCATTCCATTCCATTCGATTCCATTCTATTCCATTACATTCCATTACTTTCCATTCCATTCCATTCCATTCCAATGCATTCAATTCTACTCGTGTTGATTCCATTCCATTCCATTGCATTCCATTCCATTCCATTCCATTCCATTCCATTCCATTCCATTCCATTCCATTCCATTCCATTCCATTCCATTCCGTTCTACTCGGGTTGATTCCATTCTATTCCATTTCATTCCATTCGATTCCATTCGATTCCATTCGATTCCATTCGATTCCATTCCATTCCATTCCATTCCATTCCATTCCATTCCATTCTATTCCATTCCATTCTACTCCATTGAATTCCATTCCATTCCATTCTATTCCATTCCATTCCATTCCTTTCCATTCCATTTAGTTCTACTCGGGTTGATTCCATTCCATTCCATTCCATTCCATTCCATTCCATTCCATTCCATTCCATTCCATTCCATTCCATTCCATTCCATTACTTTCCATTCCATTCCATTCCAATCCATTCCATTCTACTCGGGTTGACTCCATTCCATTCCATTGCATTCCATTCCATTCCATTCCATAATATTCCATTCCATTCCATTCGATTCCGTTCTATTCCATTCCATTCCATTCCATTCCATTCCATTCCATTCCATTCCATTCCATTCGATTCCATTCGATTCCATTCCATTCCATTCCATTCCATTCCATTCCATTCGATTCCATTCCATTCCACTCCATTCCATTCCGTTATATTCGGGTTGATTCCATTCCATTCCTTTCCATTCCATTCCATACCATTCCATTCCATTCCATTCCATTCCATTCCATTCCATTCCATTCCATTCCTTTCCGTTCTAGTCGGGTGGATTCCATTCTATTCCATTCCATTCCATTCCATTCCATTCCATTCCATTCGATTCCATTCGATTCCATTCCATTCTATTCCATTGCATTCTACTCCATTGAATTCCATTCCATTCAATTCAATTCCATTCCATTCCATTCCTTTCCATTCCATTTAGTTCTACTCGGGTTGATTCCATTCCATTCCATTCCATTCCATTCCATTCCATTCCATTCCATTCCATTCCATTCAATTCCATTCCATTCCATTACTTTCAATTCCATTCCATTCCAATCCATTCCATTCTACTCGGGTTGAATCCATTCCATTCCATTCCTTTCCATTCCATTATATTCCATTCTATTCCATTCGATTCCGTTCGATTCCATTCCATTCCATTCCATTCCATTCCATTCCATTCCATTCCATTCCATTCCATTCCATTCCGTTCTACTCGGGTTGATTCCATTCCATTCCTTTCCATTCCATTCCATTCCATTCCATTCCATTCCATTCCATTCCATTCCATTCCAATCCATTCCATTCTACTCGTGTTGATTCCATTCCATTCCATTGCATTCGACTCCATTCGATTCCGTTCGATTCCATTCCATTCCATTCCATTCCTTTCCATTTCATTCCATTCCATTCCATTCCATTCCGTTCTACTCGGGTTGATTCCATTCCATTCCTTTCCATTCCATTCCATTCCATTCCATTCCATTCCATTCCATTCCATTCCATTCCATTCCATTCCAATCTATTCCATTCTATTCCATTCGATTCCATTCGATTCCATTCGATTCCATTCAATTCCATTCCATTCCATTCCGATCCATTCCATTCTACTCGGGTTGATTCCATTCCATTCCATTCCATTCCATTCCATTCCATTCCTTTCCTTTCCATTCCATTCCATTCCATTCCATTCCATTCCATTCCATTCCATTCCAATCCATTCCATTCCATTCCATTCGATTCCATTCTATTCCATTACATTCCATTACATTCCATTCCATTCCATGCCATTTCAATCCATTCCATTCTACTCGTGTTGATTCCATTCCATTCCATTGCATTCCATTCCATTCCATTCCATTCCATTCCATTCCATTCCATTCCATTCCATTCCATTCCATTCTACTCGGGTTGATTCCATTCTATTCCATTCCATTCCATTCGATTCCATTCGATTCCATTCGATTCCATTCGATTCCATTCCATTCCATTCCATTCCATTCCATTCCATTCCATTCTATTCCATTCCATTCCATTCCATTCCATTCGATTCCATTCCATTCCACTCCATTCCATTCCGTTCTATTCGGGTTGATTCCATTCCATTCCTTTCCATTCCATTCCATTCCATTCCATTCCATTCCATTCCATTCCATTCCATTCCATTCCATTCCATTCCATTGCATTCCATTCCATTCCATTCGATTCCATTCCATTCCATTCCATTCCATTCCATTCCATTCCATTCCATTCCATTCCGTTCCGTTCCATTCCATTCTATTCCATTCCATTCCATTCCGTTCCTCTCGGGTTGATTCCATTCTATTCCATTCCATTCCATTCGATTCCATTCGATATCATTCGATTCCATTCCATCCCATTCCATTCCATTCCATTCCATTCCGTTCTACTCGGGTTGATTCCATTCCATTCCATTTCATTCCATTCCATTCCATTCCATTCCATTCGATTCCATTCGATTCCATTCCATTCCATTCCATTCCTATCCATTCCATTCTACTCGGGTTGATTCCATTCCATTCCATTCCATTCCATTCCATTCCATTCCATTCCATTCCACTCGATTCCATTCCATTCCATTCCATTCCATTCCAATCCATTCCATTCTACTCGGGTGGATTCCATTCCATTCCATTCCATTCCTATCCATTCCATTCTACTCGGGTTGATTCCATTCCATTCCATTCCATTCCATTCCATTCCATTCCATTCCATTCCATTCCATTCGGTTCCATTCCATTCCATTCCATTCCATTCCATTCCATTCCATTCCATTCCGTTCTAGTCGGGTTGATTCCATTCCATTCCATTCCATTCCATTCCATTCCATTCCATTCCATTCCATACCATTCCATTCTATTCCATTCCATTCTACTCCATTGAATTCCATTCCATTCCATTCTATTCCATTCCATTCCATTCCTTTCCATTCCATTTAGTTCTACTCGGGTTGATTCCATTCCATTCCATTCCATTCCTTTCCATTCCATTCCATTCCATTCCATTCCATTCCATTATATTCCATTCCATTCCACTCGATTCCGTTCGATTAAATTCCATTCCATTCCATTCCATTTCATTCCATTCCATTCCATTCCATTCGATTCCATTCCATTCCATTCGATTCCATTCCATTCCATTCCATTCCATTCCATTCCATTCCATTCCATTCCATTCCATTCCAATGCATTCCACTATACTCGGGTTGATTCCATTCCATTCCATTCCATTCCATTCCATTCCATTCCATTCCATTCCATTCCATTCCTTTCGATTCCATTCCATTCCATTCCTTTCCATTCCATTCCATTCCATTCCATTCCATTCCATTCCATTCTATTCCATTCCGTTTTACTCGGCTTGAATCCATTGAGTTCCGTTCCGTTCCGTTCCGTCCCGACACGTTCCGTCCCGTCCCGTCCCGTCCCGTCCCGTCCCGTGCCGTTTTACTCGGGTTGATTCCTTTCCATTCCGTTCCGCTCGTTTATTTTACGTTCCATTCCGTTCCACGCGGGTTGGTTTAATTCCATTCTATTCTATTCTATTCCTTTCCCTTCCATTCCATTCCATTCCATTCCATTCTACTCGGGTTGATTCCATGCCATTCCGTTCCGTTCCATTCCGTCCCATCCCGACCCGTCCCATCCCGTCCCGTCCCGTCCCATCCCGTTCCGTTCCACATGGGTTGATTCAATTCCTTTCGGTTTCATTGAATTCCATTCCATTCCATTCTACTCGGATTGATTCCATTCCATTCCATTCCATTCCATTCCATTCCATTCCATTCCATTCCATTCCATTCCATTCCATTCCTTTCCATTCCAATCCATTCCATTCTACTCGGGTTGATTCCATTCTATTCCATTCCATTCCATTCCATTCCATTCCATTCTACTTGGGTTGATTCCATTTCATTCCAATCCATTCCATTCGATTCCATTCCATTCCATTCCAATCCATTCCATTCCATTCCATTCCATTACATTACATTCCATTCTGTTCTACTCGGGTTGATTCCACTCCATTCCATTCCATTCCATTCCATTCTATTCCATTCCATTCCATTCCATTGCGTTCCATTCGATTCGATTCCATTCCATTCCATTCGATTCCATTCCATTCCAATCCATTCCATTCTACTTGGGTTTATTCCATTTCATTCCAATCCACTCCATTCGATTCCATTCCATTCCATTCCAATCCATTCCATTCCATTCCATTCCATTCCATTACATTCCATTCTGTTCTACTCGGGTTGATTCCACTCCATTCCATTCCATTCCATTCCATTCTATTCCATTCCATTCCGTTCGATTCCATTCTATTCCATTCGATTCCATTCCATTCCATTTCATTTTATTCCATTCCATTCCATTCCATTCTATTCCATTGAATTCCATTCCATTCCATTCCATTCCATTCCATTCCATTCCATTCCATTCCATTCCATTCCGTTCTACTCGGGTTGATTCCACTCCATTCCATTCCATTCCATTCCATTCCATTCCATTCCATTCCATTCCATTCCATTCCACTCGGGTTGATCATTCCATTCCATTCCATTCCATTCCATTCCATTCCATTCCATTCCATTCCATTCCATTCCTTTCCATTCCACTCGGGCTCATTCCATTCCATTCCATTCCATTCCATTCCATTCCATTCCATTCCATTCCATTCCATTCCGTTCTACTCGGGTTGATTTCCATTCCATTCCATTCCATTCCATTCCATTCCATTCCATTCCATTCCATTCCATTCCATTCCTTTCCATTCCAATCCATTCCATTCTACTCGGGTTGATTCCATTCTATTCCATGCCATTCCATTCCATTCCATTCCATTCAATTCCATTCCATTCCATTCCATTCCATTCCATTCCAGTCCATTCCTTTCCATTCCATTCCATTCCGTTCTACTCGGGTTGATTCCATTCTATTCCATTCCATTCCGTTCGATTCCATTTGATTCCATTCGATTCCATTCCATTCCATTCCATTCCCTTCCATTCCATTTTATTCCATTGAATTCCATTCCATTCCATTCCATTCCATTCCATTCCATTCCGTTCTACTCTGATTGATTCCATTCCATTCCATTCCATTCCATTCCATTCCATTCCATTCCATTCCATTCCATTCCATTCCATTCCATTCCATTCCGTTCTACTCGGGTTGATTCCATTACATTCCATTCAATTCCATTCCATTCCATTCCATTCCACTCCATTCCATTCGATTCCATTCGATTCCATTCCATTCCATTCCATTCCATTCCAATCCATTCCATTCTACTCGGGTTGATCCATTCCATTCCATTCCATTCCATTCCATTCCATTCCATTCCATTCCATTCCATTCCATTCCATTCCATTCCATTGCATTCCATTCGATGCCATTCGATTCGATTCCATTCCATTCCATTCCATTCCATTCCATTCCATTCCATTCCATTCCATTCCATTCCATTCCATTCCATTCCGTTCCACTCGGGTTGATTCCATTCTATTCCATTCCATTCCATTCGATTCCATTCGATATCATTCGATTCCATTCCATCCCATTCAATTCCATTCCATTCCATTCCGTTCTACTCAGGTTGATTCCATTCGATTCCATTTCATTCCATTCCATTCCATTCCATTTCTTTCGATTCCATTCGATTCCATTCCATTCCATTCCATTCCAATCCATTCCATTCTACTCAGGTTGATTCCATTCCATTCCATTCCATTCCATTCCATTCCATTCCATTCCATTCCATTCCATTCCATTCCATTCCATTCCATTCAATTCCATTCGATTCCACTCGATTCCATTCCATTCCTTTCCATTCCATTCCAATCCATTCCATTCTACTCGGGTGGATTCCATTCCATTGCATTCCATTCCATTCCATTCGTCTCCATTCAATTCCATTCGATTCCATTCCATTCTATTCCATTGAATTCCATTCCATTCCATTCCATTCCATTCCATTCCATTCCATTCCATTCCATTCCATTCCATTCCATTCCATTCCGTTCTACTCGGGTTGATTCCATTCCATTCCATTCCATTCCATTCCATTCCATTCCATTCCATTCCATTCCATTCCACTCCATTCCATTCGATTCCATTTGATTCCATTCCATTCCATTCCATTCCATTCCAATCCATTCCATTCAACTCGGGTTGATTCCATTCCATTCCATTCCATTCCATTCCATTCCATTGCATTCCATTCGATTCCATTCGATTCCATTCCATTCCATTCCATTCCATTCCATTCCATTCCATTCCATTCCATTCCATTCCATTCCATTCCGTTCCACTCCGGTTGATTCCATTCTATTCCATTCCATTCCATTCGATTGCATTCGATATCATTCGATTCCATTCCATTCCATTCCATTCCATTCCATTCCATTCCATTCCATTCCGTTCTACTCGGGTTGTTTCCATTCCATTCCATTTCATTCCATTCCATTCCAGTCCATTTCTTTCGATTCCATTCGATTCCATTACTTTCCATTCCATTCCAATCCATTCCATTCTACTCGGGTTGATTCCATTCCATTCCATTCCATTCCATTCCATTCCATTCCATTCCATTCCATTCGATTCCACTCGATTCCATTCCATTCCTTTCCATTCCATTCCAATCCATTCCATTCTAGTCGGGTGGATTCCATTCCATTCCATTCCATTCCATTCCATTCCATTCCATTCCATTCCATTCCATTCCATTCCATTCCATTCGATTCCATTCGATTCCATTTCATTCCATTCCATTCCATTCCATTCCATTCCATTCCGTTCTAGTCGGGTTGATTCCATTCTATTCCATTCCATTCCATTCCATTCCATTCCATTCCATTCCATTCCATTCCATTCCATTCCGTTCTACTCTGATTGACTCCATTCCATTCCATTCCCTTCCATTCCACTCCATTCCATTCCATTCCATTCGATTCCATTCCATTCCATTCCATTCCATTCCATTCCATTCCATTCCATTCCAATACATTCCATTCTACTCTGGTTGATTCCATTCCATTCCATTCCATTCCATTCCATTCGTCTCCATTCGATTCCATTCGATTCCATTCCATTCTATTCCATTGAGTTCCATTCCATTCCATTCCATTCCATTCCATTCCATTCCATTCCATTCCATTCCATTCCATTCCATTCTGTTCTACTCGGGTTGATTCCATTCCATTCCATTCCATTCCATTCCATTCCATTCCATTCCACTCCATTCCATTCGATTCCATTCGATTCCATTCCATTCCATTCCATTCCATTCCATTCTAATCCATTCCATTCTACTCGGGTTGATTCCATTCCATTCCATTCCATTCCATTCCATTCCATTCCATTCCATTCCATTCCATTGCATTCCATTCGATTCCATTCGATTCCATTCCATTCGATTCCATTCGAGATCATTCGATTCCATTCCATCCCATTCCATTCCATTCCATTCCATTCCGTTCTACTCGGGTTGATTCCATTCCATTCCATTTCATTCCATTCCATTCGATTCCATTCCATTCAATTCCATTCGATTCCATTCCATTCCATTCCATTCCAATCCATTCCATTCTACTCGGGTTGATTCCATTCCATTCCATTCCATTCCATTCCATTCGATTCCACTCGATTCCATTCCATTCTTTCCATTCCATTCCAATCCATTCCATTCTACTCGGGTGGATTCCATTCCATTCCATTCCATTCCATTCCATTCCATTCCATTCCATTCCAATCCATTCCATTCCATTCCATTCGATTCCATTCTATTCCATTCCATTCCATTCCATTCCATTCCATTCCATTCCATTCCAATCCATTCCATTCTACTCGTGTTGATTCCATTCCATTCCATTGCATTCCATTCCATTCCATTCCATTCCATTCCATTCCATTCCATTCCATTCCATTCCATTCCATTCCGTTCTACTCGGGTTGATTCCATTCTATTCCATTTCATTCCATTCTACTCCATTGAATTCCATTCCATTCCATTCTATTCCATTCCATTCCATTCCTTTCCATTCCATTTAGTTCTACTCGGGTTGATTCCATTCCATTCCATTCCATTCCATTCCATTCCATTCCATTCCATTCCATTCCATTCCATTCCATTCCATTCCATTCCATTACTTTCCATTCCATTCCATTCCAATCCATTCCATTCTACTCGGGTTGACTCCATTCCATTCCATTGCATTCCATTCCATTCCATTCCATAATATTCCATTCCATTCCATTCGATTCCGTTCTATTCCATTCCATTCCATTCCATTCCATTCCATTCCATTCCATTCCATTCCATTCGATTCCATTCGATTCCATTCCATTCCATTCCATTCCATTCCATTCCAATCCATTCCATTCTACTCGGGTTGATTCCATTGCATTCCATTCCATTCCATTCCATTCCATTCCATTCCATTCCATTCCATTCTATTCCTTTCGATTCCATTCCATTCCATTAAATTCCATTCCATTCCATTCCATTCCATTCCATTCCATTCCATTCCATTCCATTCCATTCCATTCCATTCCGTTCTACTCGGGTTGATTCCACTCCATTCCATTCCATTCCATTCCATACCATTCCATTCCATTCCATTCCATTCCATTCCATTCCATTCCATTCCATTCCATTCCTTTCCGTTCTAGTCGGGTGGATTCCATTCTATTCCATTCCATTCCATTCCATTCCATTCCATTCCATTCCATTCCATTCCATTCCATTCCATTCCATTCGATTCCATTCCATTCCATTCCATTCTATTCCATTCCATTCTACTCCATTGAATTCCATTCCATTCCATTCAATTCCATTCCATTCCATTCCTTTCCATTCCATTTAGTTCTACTCGGGTTGATTCCATTCCATTCCATTCCATTCCATTCCATTCCATTCCATTCCATTCCATTCCATTCCATTCCATTCCATTCCATTCAATTCCATTCCATTCCATTACTTTCAATTCCATTCCATTCCAATCCATTCCATTCTACTCGGGTTGAATCCATTCCATTCCATTCCTTTCCATTCCATTATATTCCATTCTATTCCATTCGATTCCGTTCGATTCCATTCCATTCCATTCCGTTCCATTCCATTCCATTCCATTCCATTCCGTTCTACTCGGGTTGATTCCATTCCATTCCTTTCCATTCCATTCCATTCCATTCCATTCCATTCCATTCCATTCCATTCCATTCCATTCCATTCCATTCCATTCCAATCTATTCCATTCTACTCGTGTTGATTCCATTCCATTCCATTGCATTCGACTCCATTCGATTCCGTTCGATTCCATTCCATTCCATTCCATTCCATTCCATTCCATTCCATTCCATTCCATTCTGTTCTACTCGGGTTGATTCCATTCCATTCCTTTCCATTCCATTCCATTCCATTCCATTCCATTCCATTCCATTCCAATCTATTCCATTCTATTCCGTTCGATTCCATTCGATTCCATTCGATTCCATTCAATTCCATTCCATTCCATTCCGATCCATTCCATTCTACTCGGGTTGATTCCATTCCATTCCATTCCATTCCATTCCATTCCATTCCATTCCTTTCCATTCCATTCCATTCCATTCCATTCCATTCCATTCCATTCCAATCCATTCCATTCCATTCCATTCGATTCCATTCTATTCCATTACATTCCATTACATTCCATTCCATTCCATGCCATTTCAATCCATTCCATTCTACTCGTGTTGATTCCATTCCATTCCATTGCATTCCATTCCATTCCATTACATTCCATTCCATTCCATTCCATTCCATTCCATTCCGTTCTACTCTGGTTGATTCCATTCTATTCCATTCCATTCCATTCGATTCCATTCGATTCCTTTCGATTCCATTCGATTCCATTCCATTCCATTCCATTCCATTCCATTCCATTCCATTCCATTCCATTCCATTCTATTCCATTCCATTCCATTCCATTCCATTCGATTCCATTCGATTCCATTCGATTCCATTCGATTCCATTCCATTCCATTCCATTCCATTCCATTCCATTCCATTCCATTCCATTCCATTCCATTCCATTCCATTCCATTCCATTCCGTTCTACTCGGGTTGATTCCATTCTATTCCATTCCATTCCATTCGATTCCATTCGATTCCATTCGATTCCATTCGATTCCATTCCATTCCATTCCATTCCATTCCATTCCATTCCATTCCATTCCATTCTATTCCATTCCATTCCATTCCATTCCATTCGATTCCATTCCATTCCACTCCATTCCATTCCGTTCTATTCGGGTTGATTCCATTCCATTCCTTTCCATTCCATTCCATTCCATTCAATTCCATTCCATTCCATTCCATTCCATTCCATTGCATTCCATTCCATTCCATTCGATTCCATTCCATTCCATTCCATTCCATTCCATTCCATTCCATTCTATTCCATTCCATTCCATTCCGTTCCATTCCATTCTATTCCATTCCATTCCATTCCGTTCCACTCGGGTTGATTCCACTCTATTCCATTCCATTCCATTCGATTCCATTCGAAATCATTCGATTCCATTCCATCCCATTCCATTCCATTCCATTCCATTCCGTTCTACTCGGGTTGATTCCATTCCATTCCATTTCATTCCATTCCATTCCATTCCATTGCATTCGATTCCATTCGATTCCATTCCATTCCATTCCATTCCTATCCATTCCATTCTACTCGGGTTGATTCCATTCCATTCCATTCCATTCCATTCCATTCCATTCCATTCCATTCCATTCCATTCCACTCGATTCCATTCCATTCCATTCCATTCCATTCCAATCCATTCCATTCTACTCGGGTGGATTCCATTCCATTCCATTCCATTCCATTCCATTCCATTCCATTCCATTCCATTCCATTCCATTCCATTCCATTCGGTTCCATTCCATTCCATTCCATTCCATTCCATTCCTTTCCATTCCATTCCGTTCTAGTCGGGTTGAATCCATTCCATTCCATTCCATTCCATTCCATTCCATTCCATTCCATTCCATTATATTGCATTCCATTCCACTCGATTCCGTTCGATTCCATTCCATTCCATTCCATTCCATTCCATTCCATTCCATTCCATACCATTCCATTCTATTCCATTCCATTCTACTCCATTGAATTCCATTCCATTCCATTCTATTCCATTCCATTCCATTCCTTTCCATTCCATTTAGTTCTACTCGGGTTGATTCCATTCCATTCCTTTCCATTCCATTCCATTCCATTCCATTCCATTCCATTCCATTATATTCCATTCCATTCCACTCGATTCCGTTCGATTCCATTCCATTCCATTCCATTCCATTCCATTCCATTCCATTCCATTCCATTCCATTCCATTCTATTCCTTTCGATTCCATTCCATTCCATTAAATTCCATTCCATTCCATTCCATTCCATTCCATTCCATTCCATTCCATTCCATTCCATTCCATTCCGTTCTAGTCGGGTGGATTCCATTCTATTCCATTCCATTCCATTCCATTCCATTCCATTCCATTCCATTTCATTCGATTCGATTCCATTCCATTCCATTCTATTCCATTCCATTCTACTCCATCGAATTCCATTCCATTCCATTCAATTCCATTCCATTCCATTCCTTTCCATTCCATTTAGTTCTACTCGGGTTGATTCCATTCCATTCCATTCCATTCCATTCCATTCCATTCCATTCCATTCCATTCCATTCCATTCCATTCCATTACTTTCCATTCCATTCCATTCCAATCCATTCCATTCTACTCGGGTTGACTCCATTCCATTCCATTCCTTTCCATTCCATTATATTCCATTCTATTCCATTCGATTCCGTTCGATTCCATTCCATTCCATTCCATTCCATTCCATTCCATTCCACTCCATTCCGTTCTACTCGGGTTGATTCCATTCCATTCCTTTCCATTCCATTCCATTCCATTCCATTCCATTCCATTGCATTCCATTCCATTCCATTCCATTCCATTCCATTGCATTCCATTCGATTCCATTCGATTCCATTCCATTCGATTCCATTCGAGATCATTCGATTCCATTCCATCCCATTCCATTCCATTCCATTCCATTCCGTTCTACTCGGGTTGATTCCATTCCATTCCATTTCATTCCATTCCATTCCATTCCATTCCATTCGATTCCATTCGATTCCTTTCCATTCCATTCCATTCCAATCCATTCCATTCTACTCGGGTTGATTCCATTCCATTCCATTCCATTCCATTCCATTCGATTCCACTCGATTCCATTCCATTCTTTCCATTCCATTCCAATCCATTCCATTCTACTCGGGTGGATTCCATTCCATTCCATTCCATTCCATTCCATTCCATTCCATTCCATTCCATTCCACTCCATTCGATTCCATTCCATTCCATTCCATTCCATTCCATTCCATTCCATTCCATTCCATTCCATTCCATTCCGTTCTAGTCGGGTTGATTCCATTCTATTCCATTCCATTCCATTCCATTCCATTCCATTCCATTCCATTCCATTCCCTTCCATTCTATTCCATTCCATTCTACTCCATTGAATTCCATTCCCTTCCATTCTATTCCATTCCATTCCATTCCTTTCCATTCCATTTAGTTCTACTCGGGTTGATTCCATTGCATTCCATTCCATTCCATTCCATTCCATTCCATTCCATTCCATTCCATTCCATTCTATTCCATTCCTTTCCATTCCATTCCATTCCAATCCATTCCATTCTACTCGGGTTGACTCCATTCCATTCCATTCCATTCCATTCCATTCCGTTATATTCCATTCCATTCCATTCGATTCCGTTCAATTCCATTCCATTCCATTCCATTCCATTCCATTCCATTCCATTCCATTCCATTCCATTCGATTCCATTCGTCTCCATTCGATTCCATTCGATTCCATTCCATTCTATTCCATTGAATTCCATTCCATTCCATTCTATTCCATTCCATTCCATTCCATTCCGTTCTACTCGGGTTGATTCCATTCCATTCCATTCCATTCCATTCCATTCCATTCTATTCCATTCCATTCCTTTCCATTCCAACCCATTCCGTTCTACTCGGGTTGATTCCATTCCATTCCATTCCATTCCATTCCATTCCATTCCATTCCATTCCATTCCATTCCATTCCTTTCCATTCCTTTCCGTTCCAACCCATTCCGTTCTACTCGGGTTGATTCCATTCCATTCCATTCCATTCCATTCCATTCCATTCCATTCCATTCCATTCCATTCCATTCCATTCCATTCCATTCCATTCCATTCCATTCCATTCCATTCCATTCCATTCCGTTCTACTCAGGTTGATTTCCATTCCATTCCATTCCATTCCATTCCATTCCATTCCATTCCATTCCATTCCATTCCATTCCATTCCATTCCACTCCATTCCATTCCGTTCTATTCGGGTTGATTCCATTCCATTCCATTCCATTCCATTCCATTCCATTCCATTCCATTCCATTCCATTCCATTCCATTCCATTCCATTCTATTCCATTCCGTTCTACTCGGCTTGAATCCATTGAGTTCCGTTCCGTTCCGTTCCGTCCCGACACGTCCCGTCCCGTCCCGTCCCGTCCCGTCCCATCCCGTCCCGTCCCGTCCCGTGCCGTTGTACTCAGGTTGATTCCATTCCACTCCGTTCCGTTCCTTTCTGTTCCGTTCCATTCAGTTCCACGCGGGTTGATTCAATTCCATTCTATTCTATTCCATTCCATTCCATTCCATTCCATTCCTTTCCATTCCATTCAACTCGGGTTGATTCCATGCCGTTCCGTTCCGTTCCATTCCGTCCCATCCCGACGCGTCCCGTCCCGTCCCGTCCCGTCCCATTCCGTTCCGTTCTGATCGGGTTGATTCCGTTCCATTCCATTCCGTTCCTTTCCGTTCCGTTCCATTCCGTTACACGCGGGTTGATTCAATTCAATTCTATTACATTGAATTCCATTCCATTCCATTCCATTCCATTCTACTCGGATTGATTGCATTCCATTCCATTCTACTCGGATTGATTGCATTCCATTCCATTCCATTCCAGTCCATTCCAATCCATTCCATTCTACTCGGGTTGATTCCATTCCATTCCATTCCATTCCATTCCATTCCATTCCATTCCATTCCTTTCCATTCCATTGCGTTCCATTCGATTCGATTCCATTCCATTCCATTCCATTCCATTCCATTCCAATCCATTCCATTCTATTTGGGTTGATTCCATTCCATTCCATTCCATTCCATTCAATTCCATTCCATTCGATTCCATTCCATTCCATTCCATTCCATTCCATTCCATTCCATTCCATTCCATTCCATTCCATTCTGTTCTACTCGGGTTGATTCCACTCCATTCCATTCCATTCCATTCCATTCTATTCCATTCCATTCCATTCCATTCTATTCCATTCGATTCCATTCCATTCCATTTCATTTTATTCCATTCCATTCCATTCCATTCTATTCCATTGAATTCCATTCCATTCCATTCCATTCCATTCCATTCACTTTCATTCCATTCCATTCCATTCCTTTCCATTCCATTCCATTCGATTCCATTCCATTCCATTCCATTCCATTCCATTCCATTCCGTTCTACTCGGGTTGATTCCATTCTACTCCATTCCATTCCGTTCGATTCCATGCGATTCCATTCGATTCCATTCCATTCCATTCCATTCCCTTCCATTCCATTCTATTCCATTGAATTCCATTCGATTCCATTCCATTCCATTCCATTCCATTCCGTTCTACTCTGATTGACTCCATTCCATTCCATTCCATTCCATTCCACTCCATTCCATTCCATTCCATTCGATTCCATTCCATTCCATTCCATTCCATTCCATTCCATTCCATTCCATTCCATTCCATTCCAATACATTCCATTCTACTCTGGTTGATTCCATTCCATTCCATTCCATTCCATTCCATTCGTCTCCATTCGATTCCATTCGATTCCATTCCATTCTATTCCATTGAATTCCATTCCATTCCATTCCATTCCATTCTGTTCTACTCGGGTTGATTCCATTCCATTCCATTCCATTCCATTCCATTCCATTCCATTCCATTCCATTCCACTCCATTCCATTCGATTCCATTCGATTCCATTCCATTCCATTCCATTCCATTCCATTCCAATCCATTCCATTCTACTCGGGTTGATTCCATTCCATTCCATTCCATTCCATTCCATTCCATTCCATTCCATTCCATTCCATTCCATTCCATTCCATTCCATTCCATTGCATTCCATTCGATTCCATTCGATTCCATTCCATTCGATTCCATTCGAGATCATTCGATTCCATTCCATCCCATTCCATTCCATTCCATTCAATTCCGTTCTACTCGGGTTGATTCCATTCCATTCCATTTCATTCCATTCCATTCCATTCCATTCCATTCAATTCCATTCGATTGCATTCCATTCCATTCAATTCCAATCCATTCCATTCTACTCGGGTTGATTCCATTCCATTCCATTCCATTCCATTCCATTCGATTCCACTCGATTCCATTCCATTCTTTCCATTCCATTCCAATCCATTCCATTCTACTCGGGTGGATTCCAATCCATTTCATTCCATTCCATTCCATTCCATTCCATTCCATTCCATTCCATTCCATTCCATTCCATTCCATTCCATTCCATTCCACTCCATTCGATTCCATTCCATTCCATTCCATTCCATTCCATTCCATTCCATTCCATTCCATTCCATTCCATTCCATTCCGTTCTAGTCGGGTTGATTCCATTCTATTCCATTCCACTCCATTCCATTCCATTCCATTCCATTCCATTCCATTCCATTCCATTCCATTCTATTCCATTCCATTCTACTCCATTGAATTCCATTCCCTTCCATTCTATTCTATTCCATTCCATTCCTTTCCATTCCATTTAGTTCTACTCGGGTTGATTCCATTCCATTCCATTCCATTCCATTCCATTCCATTCCATTCCATTCCATTCCATTCCATTCCATTCCATTCCATTCCATTCCATTCCATTCCATTCTATTCCATTCCTTTCCATTCCATTCCATTCCAATCCATTCCATTCTACTCGGGTTGACTCCATTCCATTCCATTCCATTCCATTCCATTCCATTCCATTCCATTATATTCCATTCCATTCCATTCGATTCCGTTCAATTCCATTCCATTCCATTCCATTCCATTCCATTCCATTCGATTCCATTCGATTCCATTCCATTCCATTCCATTCCATTCCATTCCATTCCAATCCATTCCATTCTACTCGGGTTGATTCCATTCCATTCCATTCCATTCCATTCCATTCCATTCCATTCCATTCCATTCCATTCCATTCCATTCTATTCCTTTCGATTCCATTCCATTCCATTAAATTCCATTCCATTCCATTCCATTCCATTCCATTCCATTCCATTCCATTCCATTCCATTCCATTCCATTCCATTCCGTTCTAGTCGGGTGGATTCCATTCTATTCCATTCCATTCCATTCCATTCCATTCCATTCCATTTCATTCGATTCGATTCCATTCCATTCCATTCTATTCCATTCCATTCTACTCCATCGAATTCCATTCCATTCCATTCAATTCCATTCCATTCCATTCCTTTCCATTCCATTTAGTTCTACTCGGGTTGATTCCATTCCATTCCATTCCATTCCATTCCATTCCATTCCATTCCATTCCATTCCATTCCATTCCATTACTTTCCATTCCATTCCATTCCAATCCATTCCATTCTACTCGGGTTGACTCCATTCCATTCCATTCCTTTCCATTCCATTATATTCCATTCTATTCCATTCGATTCCGTTCGATTCCATTCCATTCCATTCCATTCCATTCCATTCCATTCCACTCCATTCAGTTCTACTCGGGTTGATTCCATTCCATTCCTTTCCATTCCATTCCATTCCATTCCATTCCATTCCATTCCATTCCATTCCATTCCATTCGATTCCATTCGATTCCATTCCATTCGATTCCATTCGAGATCATTCGATTCCATTCCATCCCATTCCATTCCATTCCATTCCATTCCGTTCTACTCGGGTTGATTCCATTCCATTCCATTTCATTCCATTCCATTCCATTCCATTCCATTCGATTCCATTCGATTCCTTTCCATTCCATTCCATTCCAATCTATTCCATTCTACTCGGGTTGATTCCATTCCATTCCATTCCATTCCATTCCATTCGATTCCACTCGATTCCATTCCATTCTTTCCATTCCATTCCAATCCATTCCATTCTACTCGGGTGGATTCCATTCCATTCCATTCCATTCCATTCCATTCCATTCCATTCCATTCCATTCCATTCCATTCCACTCCATTCGATTCCATTCCATTCCATTCCATTCCATTCCATTCCATTCCATTCCATTCCATTCCATTCCATTCCATTCCGTTCTAGTCGGGTTGATTCCATTCTATTCCATTCCATTCCATTCCATTCCATTCCATTCCATTCCATTCCATTCCCTTCCATTCTATTCCATTCCATTCTACTCCATTGAATTCCATTCCCTTCCATTCTATTCCATTCCATTCCATTCCTTTCCATTCCATTTAGTTCTACTCGGGTTGATTCCATTCCATTCCATTCCATTCCATTCCATTCCATTCCATTCCATTCCATTCCATTCCATTCCATTCTATTCCATTCCTTTCCATTCCATTCCATTCCAATCCATTCCATTCTACTCGGGTTGACTCCATTCCATTCCATTCCATTCCATTCCATTCCATTATATTCCATTCCATTCCATTCGATTCCGTTCAATTCCATTCCATTCCATTCCATTCCATTCCATTCCATTCCATTCCATTCCATTCCATTCGATTCCATTCGATTCCATTCCATTCCATTCCATTCCATTCCAATCCATTCCATTCTACTCGGGTTGATTCCATTCCATTCCATTCCATTCCATTCCATTCCATTCCATTCCATTCCATTCCATTCCATTCCATTCCATTCTATTCCTTTCGATTCCATTCCATTCCATTAAATTCCATTCCATTCCATTCCATTCCATTCCATTCCATTCCATTCCATTCCATTCCATTCCATTCTACTCGGGTTGATTCCATGCCATTCCGTTCCGTTCCATTCCGTCCCATCCCGACCCGTCCCATCCCGTCCCGTCCCGTCCCATCCCGTTCCATTCCAAATGGTTTGATTCAATTCCTTTCGGTTACATTGAATTCCATTCCATTCCATTCTACTCGGATTGATTCCATTCCATTCCATTCCATTCCATTCCATTCCTTTCCATTCTATTCCATTCCATTGCGTTCCATTCGATTCGATTCCATTCGATTCCATTCCATTCCATTCCATTCCAATCCATTCCATTCTACTTGGGTTGATTCCATTTCATTCCAATCCATTCCATTCGATTCCATTCCATTCGATTCCATTCCATTCCATTCCATTCCATTCCATTACATTACATTCCATTCTGTTCTACTCGGGTTGATTCCACTCCATTCCATTCCATTCCATTCCATTCTATTCCATTCCATTCCATTCGATTCCATTCTATTCCATTCGATTCCATTCCATTCCATTTCATTTTATTCCATTCCATTCCATTCCATTCTATTCCATTGAATTCCATTCCATTCCATTCAATTCCATTCCATTCCATTCCATTCCATTCCATTCCATTCCATTCCATTCCGTTCTACTCGGGTTGATTCCACTCCATTCCATTCCATTCCATTCCATTCCATTCCATTCCATTCCATTCCATTCCATTCCACTCGGTTTGATCATTCCATTCCATTCCATTCCATTCCATTCCATTCCATTCCATTCCATTCCATTCCATTCCATTCCATTCCTTTCCATTCCAATCGGGCTCATTCCATTCCATTCCATTCCATTCCATTCCATTCCATTCCATTCCATTCCATTCCATTCCGTTCTACTCGGGTTGATTTCCATTCCATTCCATTCCATTCCATTCCATTCCATTCCATTCCATTCCATTCCATTCCATTCCATTCCTTTCCATTCCAATCCATTCCATTCTACTCGGGTTGATTCCATTCTATTCCATGCCATTCCATTCCATTCCATTCCATTCCATTCCATTCCATTCCATTCCATTCCATTCCAGTCCATTCCATTCCATTCCGTTCTACTCGGGTTGATTCCATTCTATTCCATTCCATTCCGTTCGATTCCATTTGATTCCATTCGATTCCATTCCATTCCATTCCATTCCCTTCCATTCCATTTTATTCCATTGAATTCCATTCCATTCCATTCCGTTCCATTCCATTCCGTTCTACTCTGATTGATTCCATTCCATTCCATTCCATTCCATTCCATTCCATTCCATTCCATTCCATTCCATTCCATTCCATTCCATTCCGTTCTACTCGGGTTGATTCCATTACATTCCATTCAATTCCATTCCATTCCATTCCATTCCATTCCACTCCATTCCATTCGATTCCATTCGATTCCATTCCATTCCATTCCATTCCATTCCAATCCATTCCATTCTACTCGGGTTGATCCATTCCATTCCATTCCATTCCATTCCATTCCATTCCATTCCATTCCATTGCATTCCATTCGATGCCATTCGATTCCATTCCATTCCATTCCATTCCATTCCATTCCATTCCATTCCATTCCATTCCATTCCATTCCGTTCCGTTCCACTCGGGTTGATTCCATTCTATTCCATTCCATTCCATTCGATTCCATTCGATATCATTCAATTCCATTCCATCCCATTCAATTCCATTCCATTCCATTCCGTTCTACTCAGGTTGATTCCATTCCATTCCATTTCATTCCATTCCATTCCATTCCATTTCTTTCGATTCCATTCGATTCCATTCCATTCCATTCCATTCCAATCCATTCCATTCTACTCAGGTTGATTCCATTCCATTCCATTCCATTCCATTCCATTCCATTCCATTCCATTCCATTCCATTCCATTCGATTCCACTCGATTCCATTCCATTCCTTTCCATTCCATTCCAATCCATTCCATTCTACTCGGGTGGATTCCATTCCATTCCATTCCATTCCATTCCATTCCATTCGTCTCCATTCGATTCCATTCGATTCCATTCCATTCTATTCCATTGAATTCCATTCCATTCCATTCCATTCCATTCCATTCCATTCCATTCCATTCCATTCCGTTCTACTCGGGTTGATTCCATTCCATTCCATTCCATTCCATTCCATTCCATTCCATTCCATTCCATTCCATTCCACTCCATTCCATTCGATTCCATTTGATTCCATTCCATTCCATTCCATTCCATTCCAATCCATTCCATTCAACTCGGTTTGATTCCATTCCATTCCATTCCATTCCATTCCATTCCATTCCATTCCATTCCATTCCATTCCATTGCATTCCATTCGATTCCATTCGATTCCATTCCATTCCATTCCATTCCATTCCATTCCATTCCATTCCATTCCATTCCGTTCCACTCGGGTTGATTCCATTCTATTCCATTCCATTCCATTCGATTGCATTCGATATCATTCGATTCCATTCCATTCCATTCCATTCCATTCCATTCCATTCCATTCCATTCCATTCCGTTCTACTCGGGTTGTTTCCATTCCATTCCATTTCATTCCATTCCATTCCAGTCCATTTCTTTCGATTCCATTCGATTCCATTCCATTCCATTCCATTCCAATCCATTCCATTCTACTCGGGTTGATTCCATTCCATTCCATTCCATTCCATTCCATTCCATTCCATTCCATTCCATTCCATTCCATTCCATTCCAATCCATTCCATTCTACTCGGGTTGATTCCATTCCATTCCATTCCATTCCATTACATTCCATTCCATTCCATTCCATTCCATTCCATTCCAGTCCTTTCTATTCCATTCCATTCCATTCCATTCCATTCCGTTCCATTCCATTCCATTCCATTCTATTCCGTTCTACTCGGGTTGATTCCACTCCATTCCATTCCATTCCATTCCATTCCATTCCATTCCATTCCATTCCATTCCATTCCTTTCCATTCCAACCCATTCCGTTCTACTCGGGTTGATTCCATTCCATTCCATTCCATTCCATTGCATTCCATTCCATTCCATTCCTTTCCATTCCATTCCATTCGATTCCATTCGATTCCATTCCATTCCATTCCATTCCATTCCATTCCATTCCATTTCATTCCAAACCATTCCATTCTACTCGGGTTCATCATTCCATTCCATTCCATTCCATTCCACTCGGGTTCATTCCATTCCATTCCATTCCATTCCATTCCATTCCATTCCATTCCATTCCGTTCTACTCAGGTTGATTTCCATTCCATTCCATTCCATTCCATTCCATTCCATTCCATTCCATTCCATTCCATTCCATTCCATTCCATTCTATTCCATTCCGTTCTCCTCGGCTTGAATCCATTGAGTTCCGTTCCGTTCCGTTCCGTCCCGACACGTCCCGCCCCGTCCCGTCCCGTCCCGTCCCGTCCCGTCCCGTCCCGTGCCGTTGTACTCGGGTTGATTCCATTCCACTCCGTTCCGTTCCTTTCCGCTCCGTTCCACTCAGTTCCACGCGGGTTGATTCAATTCCATTCTATTCTATTCCATTCCATTCCATTCCATTCCATTCCATTCCATTCCATTCCATTCCATTCCATTCTACTCGGGTTGATTCCATGCCGTTCCGTTCCGTTCCATTCCGTCCCATCCCGACGCATCCCGTCCCGTCCCGTCCCGTCACATTCTGTTCCGTTGTGATCGGGTTGATTCCGTTCCATTCCGTTCCGTTCCTTTCCGTTCCATTCCATTCCGTTACACGCGGGTTGATTCAATTCCATTCTATTACATTGAATTCCATTCCATTCCATTCCATTCCATTCTACTCGGATTGATTGCATTCCATTCCATTCCATTCCAGTCCATTCCAATCCATTCCATTCTACTCGGGTTGATTCCATTCCATTCCATTCCATTCCATTCCATTCCATTCCATTCCATTCCATTCCATTCCATTCCATTGCGTTCCATTCGATTCGATTCCATTCCATTCCATTCCATTCCATTCCAATCCATTCCATTCTACTTGGGTTGATTCCATTCCATTCCATTCCATTCCATTCCATTCCATTCGATTCCATTCGAATCCATTCCATTCCATTCCATTCCATTCCATTCCATTCTGTTCTACTCGGGTTGATTCCACTCCATTCCATTCCATTCCATTCCATTCTATTCCATTCCATTCCATTCGATTCCATTCTATTCCATTCGATTCCATTCCATTCCATTTCATTTTATTCCATTCCATTCCACTCCATTCTATTCCATTGAATTCCATTGCATTCCATTCCATTCCATTCCATTCCATTCCATTCCATTCCATTCCATTCCATTCCACTCGGGTTGATCATTCCATTCCATTCCATTCCATTCCATTCCATTCCATTCCATTCCATTCCATTCCTTTCCATTCCAATCGGGCTCATTCCATTCCATTCCATTCCATTCCATTCCATTCCATTCCATTCCATTCCATTCCATTCCATTCCATTCCGTTCTACTCGGGTTGATTTCCATTCCATTCCATTCCATTCCATTCCATTCCATTCCATTCCATTCCATTCCATTCCATTCCTTTCCATTCCAATCCATTCCATTCTACTCGGGTTGATTCCATTCTATTCCATGCCATTCCATTCCATTCCATTCCATTCCATTCCATTCCATTCCAGTCCATTCCATTCCATTCCGTTCTAATCGGGTTGATTCCATTCTATTCCATTCCATTCCGTTCGATTCCATTTGATTCCATTCGATTCCATTCCATTCCATTCCATTCCCTTCCATTCCATTTTATTCCATTGAATTCCATTCCATTCCATTCCGTTCCATTCCATTCCGTTCTACTCTGATTGATTCCATTCCATTCCATTCCATTCCATTCTATTCCATTCCATTCCATTCCATTCCATTCCATTCCATTCCATTCCATTCCATTCCGTTCTACTCGGGTTGATTCCGTTACATTCCATTCCATTCCATTCCATTCCATTCCATTCCACTCCATTCCATTCGATTCCATTCGATTCCATTCCATTCCATTCCATTCCATTCCAATCCATTCCATTCTACTCGGGTTGATCCATTCCATTCCATTCCATTCCATTCCATTCCATTCCATTCCATTCCATTCCATTGCATTCCATTCGATGCCATTCGATTCCATTCCATTCCATTCCATTCCATTCCATTCCATTCCATTCCATTCCATTCCATTCCATTCCGTTCCGTTCCACTCGGGTTGATTCCATTCTATTCCATTCCATTCCATTCGATTCCATTCGATATCATTCGATTCCATTCCATCCCATTCAATTCCATTCCATTCCATTCCGTTCTACTCAGGTTGATTCCATTCCATTCCATTTCATTCCATTCCATTCCATTCCATTTCTTTCGATTCCATTCGATTCCATTCCATTCCATTCCATTCCAATCCATTCCATTCTACTCAGGTTGATTCCATTCCATTCCATTCCATTCCATTCCATTCCATTCCATTCCATTCCATTCCATTCCATTCCATTCCATTCGATTCCACTCGATTCCATTCCATTCCTTTCCATTCCATTCCAATCCATTCCATTCTACTCGGGTGGATTCCATTCCATTCCATTCCATTCCATTCCATTCCATTCGTCTCCATTCGATTCCATTCGATTCCATTCCATTCTATTCCATTGAATTCCATTCCATTCCATTCCATTCCATTCCATTCCATTCCATTCCATTCCATTCCGTTCTACTCGGGTTGATTCCATTCCATTCCATTCCATTCCATTCCATTCCATTCCATTCCATTCCATTCCATTCCATTCCATTCCACTCCATTCCATTCGATTCCATTTGATTCCATTCCATTCCATTCCATTCCATTCCAATCCATTCCATTCAACTCGGTTTGATTCCATTCCATTCCATTCCATTCCATTCCATTCCATTCCATTCCATTCCATTCCATTCCATTGCATTCCATTCGATTCCATTCGATTCCATTCCATTCCATTCCATTCCATTCCATTCCATTCCATTCCATTCCATTCCGTTCCACTCGGGTTGATTCCATTCTATTCCATTCCATTCCATTCGATTGCATTCGATATCATTCGATTCCATTCCATTCCATTCCATTCCATTCCATTCCATTCCATTCCATTCCATTCCGTTCTACTCGGGTTGTTTCCATTCCATTCCATTTCATTCCATTCCATTCCAGTCCATTTCTTTCGATTCCATTCGATTCCATTCCATTCCATTCCATTCCAATCCATTCCATTCTACTCGGGTTGATTCCATTCCATTCCATTCCATTCCATTCCATTCCATTCCATTCCATTCCATTCCATTCCATTCCAATCCATTCCATTCTACTCGGGTTGATTCCATTCCATTCCATTCCATTCCATTCCATTCCATTCCATTCCATTCCATTCCATTCCATTCCATTCCATTCCAGTCCTTTCTATTCCATTCCATTCCATTCCATTCCATTCCGTTCCATTCCATTCCATTCCATTCTATTCCGTTCTACTCGGGTTGATTCCACTCCATTCCATTCCATTCCATTCCATTCCATTCCATTCCATTCCATTCCATTCCTTTCCATTCCAACCCATTCCGTTCTACTCGGGTTGATTCCATTCCATTCCATTCCATTCCATTGCATTCCATTCCATTCCATTCCTTTCCATTCCATTCCATTCGATTCCATTCGATTCCATTCCATTCCATTCCATTCCATTCCATTCCATTCCATTTCATTCCAAACCATTCCATTCTACTCGGGTTCATCATTCCATTCCATTCCATTCCATTCCATTCCACTCGGGTTCATTCCATTCCATTCCATTCCATTCCATTCCATTCCATTCCATTCCATTCCGTTCTACTCAGGTTGATTTCCATTCCATTCCATTCCATTCCATTCCATTCCATTCCATTCCATTCCATTCCATTCCATTCCATTCCATTCTATTCCATTCCGTTCTCCTCGGCTTGAATCCATTGAGTTCCGTTCCGTTCCGTTCCGTCCCGACACGTCCCGCCCCGTCCCGTCCCGTCCCGTCCCGTCCCGTCCCGTCCCGTGCCGTTGTACTCGGGTTGATTCCATTCCACTCCGTTCCGTTCCTTTCCGCTCCGTTCCACTCAGTTCCACGCGGGTTGATTCAATTCCATTCTATTCTATTCCATTCCATTCCATTCCATTCCATTCCATTCCATTCCATTCCATTCCATTCCATTCCATTCCATTCTACTCGGGTTGATTCCATGCCGTTCCGTTCCGTTCCATTCCGTCCCATCCCGACGCATCCCGTCCCGTCCCGTCCCGTCACATTCTGTTCCGTTGTGATCGGGTTGATTCCGTTCCATTCCGTTCCGTTCCTTTCCGTTCCATTCCATTCCGTTACACGCGGGTTGATTCAATTCCATTCTATTACATTGAATTCCATTCCATTCCATTCCATTCCATTCTACTCGGATTGATTGCATTCCATTCCATTCCATTCCAGTCCATTCCAATCCATTCCATTCTACTCGGGTTGATTCCATTCCATTCCATTCCATTCCATTCCATTCCATTCCATTCCATTCCATTCCATTGCGTTCCATTCGATTCGATTCCATTCCATTCCATTCCATTCCATTCCAATCCATTCCATTCTACTTGGGTTGATTCCATTCCATTCCATTCCATTCCATTCCATTCCATTCGATTCCATTCGAATCCATTCCATTCCATTCCATTCCATTCCATTCCATTCTGTTCTACTCGGGTTGATTCCACTCCATTCCATTCCATTCCATTCCATTCTATTCCATTCCATTCCATTCGATTCCATTCTATTCCATTCGATTCCATTCCATTCCATTTCATTTTATTCCATTCCATTCCACTCCATTCTATTCCATTGAATTCCATTGCATTCCATTCCATTCCATTCCATTCCATTCCATTCCATTCCATTCCATTCCATTCCACTCGGGTTGATCATTCCATTCCATTCCATTCCATTCCATTCCATTCCATTCCATTCCATTCCATTCCTTTCCATTCCAATCGGGCTCATTCCATTCCATTCCATTCCATTCCATTCCATTCCATTCCATTCCATTCCATTCCATTCCATTCCGTTCTACTCGGGTTGATTTCCATTCCATTCCATTCCATTCCATTCCATTCCATTCCATTCCATTCCATTCCATTCCATTCCATTCCATTCCTTTCCATTCCAATCCATTCCATTCTACTCGGGTTGATTCCATTGTATTCCATGCCATTCCATTCCATTCCATTCCATTCCATTCCATTCCATTCCAGTCCATTCCATTCCATTCCGTTCTAATCGGGTTGATTCCATTCTATTCCATTCCATTCCGTTCGATTCCATTTGATTCCATTCGATTCCATTCCATTCCATTCCATTCCCTTCCATTCCATTTTATTCCATTGAATTCCATTCCATTCCATTCCGTTCCATTCCATTCCGTTCTACTCTGATTGATTCCATTCCATTCCATTCCATTCCATTCTATTCCATTCCATTCCATTCCATTCCATTCCATTCCATTCCATTCCATTCCATTCCGTTCTACTCGGGTTGATTCCGTTACATTCCATTCAATTCCATTCCATTCCATTCCATTCCACTCCATTCCATTCGATTCCATTCGATTCCATTCCATTCCATTCCATTCCATTCCAATCCATTCCATTCTACTCGGGTTGATCCATTCCATTCCATTCCATTCCATTCCATTCCATTCCATTCCATTCCATTCCATTCCATTCCATTGCATTCCATTCGATGCCATTCGATTCCATTCCATTCCATTCCATTCCATTCCATTCCATTCCATTCCATTCCATTCCATTCCATTCCATTCCGTTCCACTCGGGTTGATTCCATTCTATTCCATTCCATTCCATTCGATTCCATTCGATATCATTCGATTCCATTCCATCCCATTCAATTCCATTCCATTCCATTCCGTTCTACTCAGGTTGATTCTATTCCATTCCATTTCATTCCATTCCATTCCATTCCATTTCTTTCGATTCCATTCGATTCCATTCCATTCCATTCCATTCCAATCCATTCCATTCTACTCAGGTTGATTCCGTTCCATTCCATTCCATTCCATTCCATTCCATTCCATTCCATTCCATTCCATTCCATTCGATTCCACTCGATTCCATTCCATTCCTTTCCATTCCATTCCAATCCATTCCATTCTACTCGGGTGGATTCCATTCCATTCCATTCCATTCCATTCCATTCGTCTCCATTCGATTCCATTCGATTCCATTCCATTCTATTCCATTGAATTCCATTCCATTCCATTCCATTCCATTCCATTCCATTCCATTCCATTCCATTCCATTCCGTTCTACTCGGGTTGATTCCATTCCATTCCATTCCATTCCATTCCATTCCATTCCATTCCATTCCACTCCATTCCATTCGATTCCATTTGATTCCATTCCATTCCATTCCATTCCATTCCATTCCAATCCATTCCATTCAACTCGGGTTGATTCCATTCCATTCCATTCCATTCCATTCCATTCCATTCCATTCCATTCCATTCCATTGCATTCCATTCGATTCCATTCGATTCCATTCCATTCCATTCCATTCCATTCCATTCCATTCCATTCCATTCCATTCTGTTCCACTCGGGTTGATTCCATTCTATTCCATTCCATTCCATTCGATTGCATTCGATATCATTCGATTCCATTCCATTCCATTCCATTCCATTCCATTCCATTCCTTTCCATTCCATTCCGTTCTACTCGGGTTGTTTCCATTCCATTCCATTTCATTCCATTCCATTCCAGTCCATTTCTTTCGATTCCATTCCATTCCATTCCATTCCATTCCATTCCAATCCATTCCATTCTACTCGGGTTGATTCCATTCCATTCCATTCCATTCCATTCCATTCCATTCCATTCCATTCCATTCCATTCGATTCCATTCCAGTCCATTCCATTCCATTCCATTCCATTCCAATCCATTCCATTCTACTCGGGTTGATTCCATTCCATTCCATTCCATTCCATTCCATTCCATTCCATTCCATTCCATTCCATTCCAGTCCTTTCTATTCCATTCCATTCCATTCCATTCCATTCCGTTCCATTCCATTCCATTCCATTCCATTCCGTTCTACTCGGGTTGATTCCACTCCATTCCATTCCATTCCATTCCATTCCATTCCATTCCATTCCATTCCATTCCATTCCTTTCCATTCCAACCCATTCCGTTCTACTCGGGTTGATTCCATTCCATTCCATTCCATTCCATTCCATTCCATTCCATTCCATTGCATTCCATTCCATTCCATTCCTTTCCATTCCATTCCATTCGATTCCATTCGATTCCATTCCATTCCATTCCATTCCATTCCATTCCATTTCATTCCAAACCATTCCATTCTACTCGGGTTCATCATTCCATTCCATTCCATTCCATTCCATTCCACTCGGGTTCATTCCATTCCATTCCATTCCATTCCATTCCATTCCATTCCATTCCATTCCGTTCTACTCAGGTTGATTTCCATTCCATTCCATTCCATTCCATTCCATTCCATTCCATTCCATTCCATTCCATTCCATTCCATTCCATTCTATTCCATTCCGTTCTCCTCGGCTTGAATCCATTGAGTTCCGTTCCGTTCCGTTCCGTCCCGACACGTCCCGCCCCGTCCCGTCCCGTCCCGTCCCGTCCCGTCCCGTCCCGTCCCGTGCCGTTGTACTCGGGTTGATTCCATTCCACTCCGTTCCGTTCCTTTCCGCTCCGTTCCACTCAGTTCCACGCGGGTTGATTCAATTCCATTCTATTCTATTCCATTCCATTCCATTCCATTCCATTCCATTCCATTCCATTCCATTCCATTCCATTCCATTCTACTCGGGTTGATTCCATGCCGTTCCGTTCCGTTCCATTCCGTCCCATCCCGACGCATCCCGTCCCGTCCCGTCCCGTCACATTCTGTTCCGTTGTTATCGGGTTGATTCCGTTCCATTCCGTTCCGTTCCTTTCCGTTCCATTCCATTCCGTTACACGCGGGTTGATTCAATTCCATTCTATTACATTGAATTCCATTCCATTCCATTCCATTCCATTCTACTCGGATTGATTGCATTCCATTCCATTCCATTCCAGTCCATTCCAATCCATTCCATTCTACTCGGGTTGATTCCATTCCATTCCATTCCATTCCATTCCATTCCATTCCATTCCATTGCGTTCCATTCGATTCGATTCCATTCCATTCCATTCCATTCCATTCCAATCCATTCCATTCTACTTGGGTTGATTCCATTCCATTCCATTCCATTCCATTCCATTCCATTCCATTCGAATCCATTCCATTCCATTCCATTCCATTCCATTCCATTCTGTTCTACTCGGGTTGATTCCACTCCATTCCATACCATTCCATTCCATTCTATTCCATTCCATTCCATTCAATTCCATTCTATTCCATTCGATTCCATTCCATTCCATTTCATTTTATTCCATTCCATTCCACTCCATTCTATTCCATTGAATTCCATTGCATTCCATTCCATTCCATTCCATTCCATTCCATTCCATTCCGTTCCATTCCATACCATTCCATTCCATTCCGTTCTACTCGGGTTGATTCCACTCCATTCCATTCCATTCCATTCCATTCCATTCCATTCCATTCCATTCCATTCCATTCCATTCCATTCCATTACACTCGGGTTGATCATTCCATTCCATTCCATTCCATTCCATTCCATTCCATTCCATTCCACTCGGGCTCATTCCATTCCATTCCATTCCATTCCATTCCATTCCATTCCATTCCATTCAATTCCATTCCATTCCATTCCATTCCATTCCGTTCTACTCGGGTTGATTTCCATTCCATTCCATTCCATTCCATTCCACTCCATTCCATTCCATTCCATTCCATTCCATTCCATTCCATTCCATTCCATTCCATTCCATTCCATTCCATTCCATTCCATTCGTTTCCATTTATTCCATTCCGTTCTACTCGGGTTGATTCCATTGAGATTGGTTCCGTTCCGTTCCGTCCCATCCCGTCCCGTCCCGTCCCGTTCCGTTTTACTCGGGTTGATTCCTTTGCATTCCGTTCCGCTCGTTTCCATTCTGTTCCATTCCGTTCCACGCGGGTTGGTTCAATTCCATTCTATTCTATTCTATTCCTTTCCATTCCATTCCATTCTACTCGGGTTGATTCCATGCCGTTCCATTCCGTTCCATTCCGTCCCATCCCGACCCGTCCCATCCCGTCCCGTCCCGTCCCATCCCGTTCCGTTCCACGTGGGTTGATTCAATTCCTTTCGGTTACATTGAATTCCATTCCATTCCATTCCACTCCATTCCATTCGATTCCATTCGATTCCATTCCATTCCATTCCATTCCATTCCAATCCATTCCATTCTACTCGGGGTGATTCCATTCCATTCCATTCCATTCCTTTCCATTCCATTCCAGTCCACTGCATTCCATTCGATTCCTTTCGATTCCATTCCATTCGATTCCATTCGATATCATTCGATTCCATTCCATCCCATTCCATTCCATTCCATTTCATTCCGTTTTACTCGGGTTGATTCCATTCCATTCCATTTCATTCCATTCCATTCCATTCCATTCCATTCGATTCCATTCGATTCCATTCCATTCCATTCCATTCCAATCCATTCCATTCTACTCGGGTTGATTCCATTCCATTCCATTCCATTCCATTCCATTCCATTCCATTCCATTCGATTCCACTCGTTTCCATTCCATTCTTTCCATTCCATTCCAATCCATTCCATTCTACTTGGGTGGATTCCATTCCACTCCATTCCATTCCATTCCATTCCATTCCATTCCATTCCATTCCATTCGATTCCATTCCATTCCATTCCATTCCATTCCATTCCATTCCATTCCATTCCATTCCATTCCATTCCGTTCTAGTCGGGTTGATTCCATTCTATTCCATTCCATTCCATTCCATTCCATTCCATTCCATTCCATTCCATTCCATTCTATTCCATTCCATTCTACTCCATTGAATTCCATTCCATTCCATTCTATTCCATTCCATTCCATTCCTTTCCATTCCATTTACTTCTAATCGGGTTGATTCCATTCCATTCCATTCCATTCCATTCCATTCCATTCCATTCCATTCCATTCCATTCCATTCCATTCCATTCCATTCCATTCCATTACTTTCCATTCCATTCCATTCCAATCCATTCCATTCTACTCTGGTTGACTCCATTCCATTCCATTCCATTCCATTCCATTCCATTCCATTATAATCCATTCCATTACATTCGATTCCTTTCGATTCCGTTCCATTCCATTCCATTCCATTCCATTCCATTCCATTCCATTCTGTTCCACTCGGGTTGATTCCATTCTATTCCATTCCATTCCATTCGATTGCATTCGATATCATTCGATTCCATTCCATTCCATTCCATTCCATTCCATTCCATTCCATTCCATTCCGTTCTACTCGGGTTGTTTCCATTCCATTCCATTTCATTCCATTCCATTCCAGTCCATTTCTTTCGATTCCATTCCATTCCATTCCATTCCATTCCATTCCAATCCATTCCATTCTACTCGGGTTGATTCCATTCCATTCCATTCCATTCCATTCCATTCCATTCGATTCCATTCCAGTCCATTCCACTCCATTCCATTCCATTCCAATCCATTCCATTCTACTCGGGTTGATTCCATTCCATTCCATTCCATTCCATTCCATTCCATTCCATTCCATTCCATTCCATTCCAGTCCTTTCTATTCCATTCCATTCCATTCCATTCCATTCCGTTCCATTCCATTCCATTCCATTCCATTCCGTTCTACTCGGGTTGATTCCACTCCATTCCATTCCATTCCATTCCATTCCATTCCATTCCATTCCATTCCATTCCTTTCCATTCCAACCCATTCCGTTCTACTCGGGTTGATTCCATTCCATTCCATTCCATTCCATTCCATTCCATTCCATTGCATTCCATTCCATTCCATTCCTTTCCATTCCATTCCATTCGATTCCATTCGATTCCATTCCATTCCATTCCATTCCATTCCATTCCATTCCATTTCATTCCAAACCATTCCATTCTACTCGGGTTCATCATTCCATTCCATTCCATTCCATTCCATTCCACTCGGGTTCATTCCATTCCATTCCATTCCATTCCATTCCATTCCATTCCATTCCGTTCTACTCAGGTTGATTTCCATTCCATTCCATTCCATTCCATTCCATTCCATTCCATTCCATTCCATTCCATTCCATTCCATTCCATTCCATTCCATTCTATTCCATTCCGTTCTCCTCGGCTTGAATCCATTGAGTTCCGTTCCATTCCGTTCCGTCCCGACACGTCCCGCCCCGTCCCGTCCCGTCCCGTCCCGTCCCGTCCCGTCCCGTCCCGTGCCGTTGTACTCGGGTTGATTCCATTCCACTCCGTTCCGTTCCTTTCCGCTCCGTTCCACTCAGTTCCACGCGGGTTGATTCAATTCCATTCTATTCTATTCCATTCCATTCCATTCCATTCCATTCCATTCCATTGCATTCCATTCCATTCCATTCCATTCTACTCGGGTTGATTCCATGCCGTTCCGTTCCGTTCCATTCCGTCCCATCCCGACGCATCCCGTCCCGTCCCGTCCCGTCACATTCTGTTCCGTTGTTATCGGGTTGATTCCGTTCCATTCCGTTCCGTTCCTTTCCGTTCCATTCCATTCCGTTACACCCGGGTTGATTCAATTCCATTCTATTACATTGAATTCCATTCCATTCCATTCCATTCCATTCTACTCGGATTGATTGCATTCCATTCCATTCCATTCCAGTCCATTCCAATCCATTCCATTCTACTCGGGTTGATTCCATTCCATTCCATTCCATTCCATTCCATTCCATTCCATTCCATTGCGTTCCATTCGATTCGATTCCATTCCATTCCATTCCATTCCATTCCAATCCATTCCATTCTACTTGGGTTGATTCCATTCCATTCCATTCCATTCCATTCCATTCCATTCCATTCGAATCCATTCCATTCCATTCCATTCCATTCCATTCCATTCTGTTCTACTCGGGTTGATTCCACTCCATTCCATTCCATTCCATTCCATTCTATTCCATTCCATTCCATTCAATTCCATTCTATTCCATTCGATTCCATTCCATTCCATTTCATTTTATTCCATTCCATTCCACTCCATTCTATTCCATTGAATTCCATTGCATTCCATTCCATTCCATTCCATTCCATTCCATTCCATTCCGTTCCATTCCATACCATTCCATTCCATTCCGTTCTACTCGGGTTGATTCCACTCCATTCCATTCCATTCCATTCCATTCCATTCCATTCCATTCCATTCCATTCCATTCCATTACACTCGGGTTGATCATTCCATTCCATTCCATTCCATTCCATTCCATTCCATTCCACTCGGGCTCATTCCATTCCATTCCATTCCATTCCATTCCATTCCATTCCATTCCATTCCATTCAATTCCATTCCATTCCATTCCATTCCATTCCGTTCTACTCGGGTTGATTTCCATTCCATTCCATTCCATTCCATTCCACTCCATTCCATTCCATTCCATTCCATTCCATTCCATTCCATTCCATTCCATTCCATTCCATTCCATTCCATTCCATTCCATTCCTTTCCATTTATTCCATTCCGTTCTACTCGGGTTGATTCCATTGAGATTGGTTCCGTTCCGTTCCGTCCCATCCCGTCCCGTCCCGTCCCGTTCCGTTTTACTCGGGTTGATTCCTTTGCATTCCGTTCCGCTCGTTTCCATTCCGTTCCATTCCGTTCCACGCGGGTTGGTTCAATTCCATTCTATTCTATTCTATTCCTTTCCATTCCATTCCATTCTACTCGGGTTGATTCCATGCCGTTCCATTCCGTTCCATTCCGTCCCATCCCGACCCGTCCCATCCCGTCCCGTCCCGTCCCATCCCGTTCCGTTCCACGTGGGTTGATTCAATTCCTTTCGGTTACATTGAATTCCATTCCATTCCATTCCACTCCATTCCATTCGATTCCATTCGATTCCATTCCATTCCATTCCATTCCATTCCAATCCATTCCATTCTACTCGGGTTGATTCCATTCCATTCCATTCCATTCCTTTCCATTCCATTCCAGTCCACTGCATTCCATTCGATTCCATTCGATTCCATTCCATTCGATTCCATTCGATATCATTCGATTCCATTCCATCCCATTCCATTCCATTCCATTTCATTCCGTTTTACTCGGGTTGATTCCATTCCATTCCATTTCATTCCATTCCATTCCATTCCATTCCATTCGATTCCATTCGATTCCATTCCATTCCATTCCATTCCAATCCATTCCATTCTACTCGGGTTGATTCCATTCCATTCCATTCCATTCCATTCCATTCCATTCCATTCCATTCCATTCGATTCCACTCGTTTCCATTCCATTCTTTCCATTCCATTCCAATCCATTCCATTCTACTTGGGTGGATTCCATTCCACTCCATTCCATTCCATTCCATTCCATTCCATTCCATTCCATTCCATTCCATTCCATTCCATTCCATTCCATTCCATTCCATTCCATTCCATTCCATTCCATTCCATTCCATTCCGTTCTAGTCGGGTTGATTCCATTCTATTCCATTCCATTCCATTCCATTCCATTCCATTCCATTCCATTCCATTCCATTCCATTCTATTCCATTCCATTCTACTCCATTGAATTCCATTCCATTCCATTCTATTCCATTCCATTCCATTCCTTTCCATTCCATTTACTTCTAATCGGGTTGATTCCATTCCATTCCATTCCATTCCATTCCATTCCATTCCATTCCATTCCATTCCATTCCATTCCATTCCATTCCATTACTTTCCATTCCATTCCATTCCAATCCATTCCATTCTACTCTGGTTGACTCCATTCCATTCCATTCCATTCCATTCCATTCCATTCCATTCCATTATAATCCATTCCATTCCATTCGATTCCTTTCGATTCCGTTCCATTCCATTCCATTCCATTCCATTCCATTCCATTCCATTCCATTCGATTCTATTCCATTCCATTCCATTCCATTCCATTCCATTCCAATCCATTCCATTCTACTCGGGTTGATTCCATTCCATTCCATTCCATTCCATTCCATTCCATTCCATTCCATTCCATTCCATTCCATTCCATTCCAATCCATTCCATTCCTTTCGATTCCATTCCATTCCATTAAATTCCATTCCATTCCATTCCATTCCATTCCATTCCGTTCCGTTCTAGTCGTGTTGATTCCATTCTATTCCATTCCATTCCATTCCATTCCATTCCATTCCATTCCATTCCATTCCATTCCATTCCATTCCATTCCATTCTATTCTATTCCATTCTACTCCATTGAATTCCATTCCATTCCATTCCATTCCATTCCATTCCATTCCATTTCATTCCATTCCTTTCCATTCCATTTAGTTCTACTCGGGTTGATTCCATTCCATTCCATTCCATTCCATTCCATTCCATTCCATTCCATTCCATTCCATTCCATTCAATTCCATTCCATTCCATTCCATTCCATTCCATTACTTTCCATTCCATTCCATTCCAATCCATTCCATTCTACTCGGGTTGACTCCATTCCAGTCCATTCCATTCCATTCCATTCCATTCCATTCCATTCCATTCCATTCCATTCCATTCCATTCCATTCCATTCCATTCCATTCCATTCCATTCCATTCCATTATATTCCATTCTATTCCATTCGATTCCGTTCGATTCCATTCCATTCCATTCCATTCCATTCCATTCCATTCCATTCGATTCCATTCCATTCCATTCGATTCCATTCCATTCCATTCCATTCCATTCCATTCCATTCCAATCCATTCCATTCTACTCGGGTTGATTCCATTCCATTCCATTCCATTCCATTCCATTCCATTCCATTCCTTTCCTTTCTATTCCATTCCATTCCATTCCACTCCATTCCTTTCCATTCCAACCCATTCCGTTCTACTCGGGTTGATTCCATTCCATTCCATTCCATTCCATTCCATTCCATTCCATTCCATTCCATTCCATTCCATTCCATTCCATTCCAAACCATTCCATTCTACTCGGGTTCATCATTCCATTCCATTCCATTCCATTCCACTCGGGTTCTTTCCATTCCATTCCATTCCATTCCATTCCATTCCATTCCATTCCATTCCATTCCATTCCGTTCTACTCAGGTTGATTTCCATTCTATTCCATTCCATTCCATTCCATTCCATTCCATTCCATTCCATTCCATTCCATTCCATTCCACTCCATTCCATTCCGTTCTATTCGGGTTGATTCCATTCCATTCCATTCCATTCCATTCCATTCCATTCCATTCCATTCCATTCCATTCCATTCCATTCCATTCCATTCCATTCCATTCCATTCCATTCCATTCCATTCTATTCCATTCCGTTCTAGTCGGCTTGAATCCATTGGGTTCCGTTCCGTTCCGTTCCATCCCGTCCCGTCCCGTCCCGTGCCGTTGTACTCGTGTTGATTACACTCCACTCCGTTCCGTTCCTTTCCGTACCGTTCCATTCAGTTCCACGCGGGTTGATTCAATTCCATTCTATTCTATTGCATTCCATTCCATTCCATTCCATTCCATTTCAATCCATTCCATTCTACTCGGGTTGATTCCATTCCATTCCATTCCATTCCATTCCATTCCATTCCATTCCATTCCATTCCATTCCATTCCATTCCATTCCATTCCATTCCATTCCCTTGCGTTCCATTCGATTCCATTCCATTCAATTCCTTTCCATTCCATTCCAATCCATTCCATTCTACTTGGGTTGATTCCATTCCATTCCATTCCATTCCATTCGATTCCATTCGATTCCATTCCATTCCATTCCATTCCATTCCATTCCATTCCATTCCATTCCATTCCATTCTGTTCTACTCGGGTTGATTCCACTCCATTCCATTCCATTCCATTCCATTCCATTCTATTCCATTCCATTCCATTCCATTCTATTCCATTCCATTCCATTCGATTCCATTCTATTCCATTCGATTCCATTCCATTCCATTTCATTTTATTCCATTCCATTCCATTCCATTCTATTCCATTGAATTCCATTCCATTCCATTCCATTCCATTCCATTCCATTCCATTCCATTCAGTTTCATTCCATTCCATTCCATTCCATTCCATTCCATTACATTCCATTCCATTCGATTCCATTCCATTCCATTCGATTCCATTCCATTCCATTCCATTCCATTCCATTCCATTCCAATCCATTCCATTCTACTCGGGTTGATTCCATTCCATTCCATTCCATTCAATTCCATTCCATTCCATTCCATTCCTTTCCTTTCTATTCCATTCCATTCCATTCCATTCAATTCCATTCCATTCCATTCCATTCCATTCCATTCCATTCCATTCCATTCCATTCCGTTCTAATCGGTTTGATTCCACTCCATTCCATTCCATTCCATTCCATTCCATTCCATTCCATTCCATTCCATTCCTTTCCATTCCAACCCATTCCGTTCTACTCGGGTTGATTCGATTCCATTCCATTCCATTCCATTCCATTCCATTCCATTCCATTCCATTCCATTCCATTCCATTCGATTCCATTCGATTCCATTCCATTCCATTTCATTCCAAACCATTCCATTCTACTCGGGTTCATCATTCCATTCCATTCCATTCCATTCCATTCCACTCGGGTTCTTTCCATTCCATTCCATTCCATTCCATTCCATTCCATTCCATTCCATTCCATTCCGTTCTACTCAGGTTGATTTCCATTCTATTCCATTCCATTCCATTCCATTCCATTCCATTCCATTCCATTCCATTCCATTCCATTCCATTCCACTCCATTCCATTCCGTTCTATTCGGGTTGAATCCATTCCATTCCATTCCATTCCATTCCATTCCATTCCATTCCATTCCATTCCATTCCATTCCATTCCATTCCATTCCATTCTATTCCATTCCGTTCTAGTCGGCTTGAATCCATTGGGTTCCGTTCCATTCCGTTCCATCCCGACACGTCCCGTCCCGTCCCGTCCCGTCCCGTCCCATCCCGTCCCGGCCCGTCCCGTGCTGTTGTACTCGGGTTGATTCCATTCCACTCCGTTCCGTTCCTTTCCGTACCGTTCCATTCAGTTCCACGCGGGTTGATTCAATTCCATTCTATTCTATTGCATTCCATTCCATTCCATTCCATTCTATTCCAATCCATTCCATTCTACTCGGGTTGATTCCATTCCATTCCATTCCATTCCATTCCATTCCATTCCATTCCATTCCATTGCGTTCCATTCGATTCCATTCCATTCCATTCCATTCCTGTCCATTCCATTCTACTTGGGTTGATTCCATTCCATTCCATTCCATTCCATTCGATTCCATTCGATTCCATTCCATTCCATTCCATTCCATTCCATTCCATTCCATTCCATTCGATTCCATTCTATTCCATTCGATTCCATTCCATTCCATTTCATTTTATTCCATTCCATTCCATTCCATTCTATTCCATTGAATTCCATTCCATTCCATTCCATTCCATTCCATTCCATTCCATTCCATTCCATTCAGTTTCATTCCATTCCATTCCATTCCATTCCATTCCATTCCATTCAGTTCCATTCCATTCCATTCCATTCCATTCCATTCCGTTCTACTCGGGTTGATTCCATTCTATTCCATTCCATTCCTTTCGATTCCATTCGATTCCATTCGATTCCATTCCATTCCATTCCATTCCCTTCCATTCCATTCTATTCCATTGAATTCCATTCCATTCCATTCCATTCCATTCCATTCCATTCTATTCCGTTCTACTATGATTGACTCCATTCCATTCCATTCCATTCCATTCCATTCCATTCCATTCCATTCCATTCGATTCCATTCCATTCCATTCCATTCCATTGCATTCCATTCCAATACATTCCATTCTACTCTGGTTGATTCCATTCCATTCCATTCCATTCCATTCCATTCATCTCCATTCGATTCAATTCGATTCCATTCCTTTCTATTCCATTGAATTCCATTCCATTCCATTCCATTCCATTCCATTCCATTCCATTCCATTCCATTCCGTTCTACTCGGGTTGATTCCATTCCATTCCATTATATTCCATTCCATTCCACTCCATTCCATTCGATTCCATTCGATTCCATTCCATTCCATTCCATTCCATTCCATTCCAATCCATTCCATTCTACTCGGGTTGATTCCATTCCATTCCATTCCATTCCATTCCATTCCATTCCATTCCATTCCATTGCATTCCATTCGATTCCATTCGATGCCATTCCATTCGATTCCATTTGAGATCATTCGATTCCATTCCATCCCATTCCATTCCATTCCATTCCATTCCGTTCTACTCGGGTTGATTCCATTCCATTCCATTTCATTCCATTCCTTTCCATTCCATTCCATTCGATTCCATTCGATTCCATTTCATTCCATTCCATTCCAATCCATTCCATTCTACTCCGGTTGATTCCATTCCATTCCATTCGATTCCACTCGATTCCATTCCATTCTTTCTATTCCATTCCAATCCATTCCATTCTACTCGGGTGGATTCCATTCCATTCCATTCCATTCCATTCCATTCCATTCCATTCCATTCCATTCCATTCCATTGCATTCCATTCGATTCCATTCGATTCCATTCCATTCCATTCCATTCCATTCCATTCCATTCTATTCCATTCCATTCCATTCCGTTCCGTTCCACTCGGGTTGATTCCATTCTATTCCATTCCATTCCATTCGATTCCATTCGATATCATTCGATTCCATTCCATCCCATTCCGTTCCATTCCATTCCATTCCGTTCTTCTCGGGTTGATTCCATTCCATTCCATTTCATTCCATTCCATTCCATTCCATTTCTTTCGATTCCATTCGATTCCATTCCATTCCATTCCATTCCAATCCATTGCATTCTACTCAGGTTGATTCCATTCCGTTCCATTCCATTCCATTCCATTCCATTCCATTCCATTCCATTCCATTCGATTCCACTCGATTCCATTCCATTCCTTTCCATTCCATTCCAATCCATTCCATTCTACTCGGGTGTATTCCATTCCATTCCATTCCATTGCATTCCATTCCATTCCATTCCATTCCATTCCATTCCGTTCTAGTCGGGTAGATTCCATTCCATTCCATTGCATTCCATTCCATTCCATTCCATTCCATTCCATTCCATTCCATTCCATTCCATTCTACTCCATTGAATTCCATTCCATTTAATTCAATTCCATTCCATTCCATTCCTTTCCAATCCATTCCTTTCCAATCCATTTAGTTCTACTCGGGTTGATTCCATTCCATTCCATTCCATTCCATTCCATTCCATTCCATTCCATTCCATTCCATTCCATTCCATTCCATTCCATTACTTTCCATTCCATTCCATTCCAATCCATTCCATTCTACTCGGGTTGACTCCATTCCATTCCATTCCATTCCATTCCATTATATTCCGTTCTATTCCATTCGATTCCGTTCGATTCCATTCCATTCCATTCCATTCCATTCCATTCCATTCCATTCCATTCGATTCGATTCCATTCCATTCTATTCCTTTCCATTCCATTCCATTCCATTGCATTCCATTCCAATCCATTCCATTCTACTCGGGTTGATTCCATTCCATTCCATTCCATTCCAATCCATTCCATTCCATTCCATTCCATTCCATTCCATTCCATTCCATTCCTTTCTATTCCATTCCATTCCATTCCGTTCCATTCCATTCCATTCCATTCCATTCCATTCCGTTCTGCTCGTGTTGATTCCACTCCATTCCATTCCATTCCATTCCATTCCATTCCATTCCATTCCATTCCATTCCTTTCCATTCCAACCCATTCCGTTCTACTCGGGTTGATTCCATTCCATTCAATTCCATTCCACTCCATTCCATTCCATTCCATTCCATTCCATTCCATTCCATTCCATTCCATTCCATTCCATTCCATTCCATTCCATTCCATTCCATTCCATTCCATTCGATTCCATTCCATTCCATTCCATTCCATTTCATTCCAAACCGTTCCATTCTACTCGGGTTCATCATTCCATTCCATTTCATTCCATTCCATTCCATTCCATTCCATTCCATTCCATTCCATTCTATTCCATTCCGTTCTACTCGGCTTGAATCCATTGAGTTCCGTTCCGTTCCGTTCCGTCCCGACACGTCCCATCCCGTCCCGTCCCATCCCGTCCCGTCCCGTCCCGTGCCGTTGTACTCGTGTTGATTACACTCCACTCCGTTCCGTTCCTTTCCGTACCGTTCCATTCAGTTCCACGCGGTTTGATTCAATTCCATTCTATTCTATTGCATTCCATTCCATTCCATTCCATTCCATTCCATTCCATTCCAATCCATTCCATTCTACTTGGGTTGATTCCATTCCATTCCATTCCATTCCATTCGATTCCATTCGATTCCATTCCATTCCATTCCATTCCATTCCATTCCATTCCATTCTGTTCTACTCGGGTTGATTCCACTCCATTCCATTCCATTCCATTCCATTCTATTCCATTCCATTCCATTCGATTCCATTCTATTCCATTCGGTTCCATTCCATTCCATTTCATTTTATTCCATTCCATTCCATTCCATTCTATTCCATTGAATTCCATTCCATTCCATTCCATTCCATTCCATTCCATTCCATTCAGTTCCATTCCATTCCATTCCATTCCATTCCATTCCATTCCATTCCATTCCATTCGATTCCATTCCATTCCATTCGATTAAATTCCATTCCATTCCATTCCATTCCATTCCATTCCATTCCAATCCATTCCATTCTACTCGGGTTGATTCCATTCCATTCCATTCCATTCCATTCCATTCCATTCCATTCCATTCCTTTCCTTTCTATTCCATTCCATTCCATTCCATTCAATTCCATTCCATTCCATTCCATTCCATTCCATTCCATTCCATTCCATTCCATTCCATTCCATTCCGTTCTAATCGGTTTGATTCCACTCCATTCCATTCCATTCCATTCCATTCCATTCCATTCCATTCCTTTCCATTCCATTCCTTTCCATTCCAACCCATTCCGTTCTACTCGGGTTGATTCCATTCCATTCCATTCCATTCCATTCCATTCCATTCCATTCCATTCCATTCCATTCCATTCCATTCCATTCGATTCCATTCGATTCCATTCCATTCCATTTCATTCCAAACCGTTCCATTCTACTCGGGTTCATCATTCCATTCCATTCCATTCCATTCCATTCCACTCGGGTTCTTTCCATTCCATTCCATTCCATTCCATTCCATTCCATTCCATTCCATTCCATTCCATTCCGTTCTACTCAGGTTGATTTCCATTCTATTCCATTCCATTCCATTCCATTCCATTCCATTCCATTCCATTCCATTCCATTCCATTCCATTCCATTCCACTCCATTCCATTCCGTTCTATTCGGGTTGAATCCATTCCATTCCATTCCATTCCATTCCATTCCATTCCATTCCATTCCATTCCATTCCATTCCATTCCATTCCATTCCATTCCATTCCATTCCATTCTATTCCATTCCGTTCTAGTCGGCTTGAATCCATTGGGTTCCGTTCCATTCCGTTCCATCCCGACACGTCCCGTCCTGTCCCGTCCCGTCCCGTCCCATCCCGTCCCGGCCCGTCCCGTGCCGTTGTACTCGGGTTGATTCCATTCCACTCCGTTCCGTTCCTTTCCGTACCGTTCCATTCAGTTCCACGCGGGTTGATTCAATTCCATTCTATTCTATTGCATTCCATTCCATTCCATTCCATTCTATTCCAATCCATTCCATTCTACTCGGGTTGATTCCATTCCATTCCATTCCATTCTATTCCAATCCATTCCATTCCATTCCATTCCATTGCGTTCCATTCGATTCCATTCCATTCCATTCCATTCCAATCCATTCCATTCTACTTGGGTTGATTCCATTCCATTCCATTCCATTCCATTCGATTCCATTCGATTCCATTCCATTCCATTCCATTCCATTCCACTCCATTCCATTCCATTCTGTTCTACTCGGGTTGATTCCACTCCATTCCATTCCATTCCATTCCATTCTATTCCATTCCATTCCATTCGATTCCATTCTATTCCATTCGATTCCATTCCATTCCATTTCATTTTATTCCATTCCATTCCATTCCATTCTATTCCATTGAATTCCATTCCATTCCATTCCATTCCATTCCATTCCATTCCATTCCATTCAGTTTCATTCCATTCCATTCCATTCCATTCCATTCCATTCCATTCAATTCCATTCCATTCCATTCCATTCCATTCCATTCCGTTCTACTCGGGTTGATTCCATTCTATTCCATTCCATTCCTTTCGATTCCATTCGATTCCATTCGATTCCATTCCATTCCATTCCATTCCCTTCCATTCCATTCTATTCCATTGAATTCCATTCCATTCCATTCCATTCCATTCTATTCCTTTCTACTATGATTGACTCCATTCCATTCCATTCCATTCCATTCCATTCCATTCCATTCCATTCCATTCGATTCCATTCCATTCCATTCCATTCCATTGCATTCCATTCCAATACATTCCATTCTACTCTGGTTGATTCCATTCCATTCCATTCCATTCCATTCCATTCATCTCCATTCGATTCCATTCGATTCCATTCCTTTCTATTCCATTGAATTCCATTCCATTCCATTCCATTCCATTCCATTCCATTCCATTCCATTCCATTCCATTCCATTCCGTTCTACTCGGGTTGATTCCATTCCATTCCATTATATTCCATTCCATTCCACTCCATTCCATTCGATTCCATTCGATTCCATTCCATTCCATTCCATTCCATTCCAATCCATTCCATTCTACTCGGGTTGATTCCATTCCATTCCATTCGATTCCATTCCATTCCATTCCATTCCATTCCATTCCATTGCATTCCATTCGATTCCATTCGATGCCATTCCATTCGATTCCATTCGAGATCATTCGATTCCATTCCATCCCATTACATTCCATTCCATTCCATTCCGTTCTACTCGGGTTGATTCTATTCCATTCCATTTCATTCCATTCCATTCCATTCCATTCCATTCGATTCCATTCGATTCCATTTCATTCCATTCCATTCCAATCCATTCCATTCTACTCCGGTTGATTCAATTCCATTCCATTCGATTCCACTCGATTCCATTCCATTCTTTCTATTCCATTCCAATCCATTCCATTCTACTCGGGTGGATTCCATTCCATTCCATTCCATTCCATTCCATTCCATTCCATTCCATTCCATTCCATTCGATTCCATTCCATTCCATTCCATTCCATTCCATTCCATTCCATTCCATTCCATTCCATTCCATTCCATTCCATTCCGTTCCATTCCATTCCGTTCTAGTCGGGTTGATTCCATTCTATTCCATTCCATTCCATTCCATTCCATTCCATTCCATTCCATTCCATTCCATTCCATTCCATTCTATTCCATTCCATTCTACTCCATGGAATTCCATTCCATTCCATTCTATTCCATTCCATTCCATTCCTTTCCATTCCATTTAGTTCTACTCGGGTTGATTCCATTCCATTCCATTCCATTCCATTCCATTCCATTCCATTCCATTCCATTCCATTCCATTCCATTCCATTCCATTCCATTCCATTCCATTCCATTCCGTTCCGTTCCACTCGGGTTGATTCCATTCTATTCCATTCCATTCCATTCGATTCCATTCGATATCATTCGATTCCATTCCATCCCATTCCGTTCCATTCCATTCCATTCCGTTCTTCTCGGGTTGATTCCATTCCATTCCATTTCATTCCATTCCATTCCATTCCATTTCTTTCGATTCCATTCGATTCCATTCCATTCCATTCCATTCCAATCCATTGCATTCTACTCAGGTTGATTCCATTCCATTCCATTCCATTCCATTCCATTCCATTCCATTCCATTCCATTCCATTCCATTCCACTCGATTCCATTCCATTCCTTTCCATTCCATTCCAATCCATTCCATTCTACTCGGGTGGATTCCATTCCATTCCATTCCATTCCATTCCATTCCATTCCATTCCATTCCATTCCATTCCATTCCATTCCGTTCTAGTCGGGTTGATTCCATTCCATTCCATTGCATTCCATTCCATTCCATTCCATTCCATTCCATTCCATTCCATTCCATTCTATTCCATTCCATTCTACTCCATTGAATTCCATTCCATTCCATTCAATTCCATTCCATTCCATTCCTTTCCAATCCATTTAGTTCTACTCGGGTTGATTCCATTCCATTCCATTCCATTCCATTCCATTCCATTCCATTCCATTCCATTCCATTCCATTCCATTACTTTCCATTCCATTCCATTCCAATCCATTCCATTCTACTCGGGTTGACTCCATTCCATTCCATTCCATTCCATTCCATTTCATTATATTCCATTCTATTCCATTCGATTCCGTTCGATTCCATTCCATTCCATTCCATTCCATTCCATTCCATTCCATTCCATTCCATTCCATTCCATTCCATTCTATTCCATTCCATTCCATTCCATTCCATTGCATTCCATTCCAATCCATTCCATTCTACTCGGGTTGATTCCATTCCATTCCATTCCATTCCAATCCATTCCATTCCATTCCATTCCATTCCATTCCATTCCATTCCTTTCTATTCCATTCCATTCCATTCCGTTCCATTCCATTCCATTCCATTCCATTCCATTCCGTTCTGCTGGTGTTGATTCCACTCCATTCCATTCCATTCCATTCCATTCCATTCCATTCCATTCCATTCCATTCCATTCCATTCCTTTCCATTCCAACCCATTCCGTTCTACTCGGGTTGATTCCATTCCATTCCATTCCATTCCACTCCATTCCATTCCATTCCATTCCATTCCATTCCATTCCATTCCATTCCATTCCATTCCATTCCATTCCGTTCTACTCAGGTTGATTTCCATTCCATTCCATTCCATTCCATTCCATTCCATTCCATTCCATTCCATTCCATTCCATTCCATTCCATTCCATTCTATTCCATTCCGTTCTACTCGGCTTGAATCCATTGAGTTCCGTTCCGTTCCGTTCCGTCCCGACACGTCCCATCCCGTCCCGTCCCGTCCCGTCCCGTCCCGTCCCGTGCCGTTGTACTCGGGTTGATTCCATTCCACTCCGTTCCGTTCCTTTCCGTTCCGTTCCATTCAGTTCCACGCGGGTTGATTCAATTCCATTCTATTCTATTCCATTCCATTCCATTCCATTCCATTCCATTCCATTCCATTCCATTACATTCCATTCCATTTTACTCGGGTTGATTCCATGCCGTTCCGTTCCGTTCCATTCTGTCCCATCCCGACGCGTCCCGTCCCGTCCCGCCCCGTCCCATTCCGTTCCGTTCTGATCGGGTTGATTCCGTTCCATTCCGTTCCGTTCCTTTCCGTTCCATTCCATTCCGTTACACGCGGGTTGATTCAATTCCATTCTATTACATTGAATTCCATTCCATTCCATTCCATTCCATTCTACTCGGATTGATTGCATTCCATTCCATTCCATTCCAGTCCATTCCAATCCATTCCATTCTACTCGGGTTGATTCCATTCCATTCCATTCCATTCCATTCCATTCCATTCCATTCCATTCCATTCCATTGCGTTCCATTCGATTCGATTCCATTCCATTCCATTCCATTCCATTCCAATCCATTCCATTCTACTTGGGTTCATTCCATTCCATTCCATTCCATTCCATTCGATTCCATTCGATTCCATTCCATTCCATTCCATTCCATTCCATTCCATTCTGTTCTACTCGGGTTGATTCCACTCCATTCCTTTCCTTTCCATTCTAATCCATTCCATTCCATTCGATTCCATTCTATTCCATTCGATCCCATTCCATTCCATTTCATTTTATTCCATTCCATTCCATTCCATTCTATTCCAATGAATTCCATTCCATTTCATTCCATTCCATTCCATTCCATTCCATTCCATTCCATTCCATTCCATTCCATTCCATTCCATTCCGTTCTCCTCGGGTTGATTCCACTGCATTCCATTCCATTCCATTCCATTCCATTCCATTCCATTCCATTCCATTCCACTCGGGTTGATCATTCCATTCCATTCCATTCCATTCCATTCCATTGCATTCCATTCCATTCCATTCCGTTCTACTCGGGTTGATTTCCATTCCATTCCATTCCATTCCATTCCACTCCATTCCATTCCATTCCATTCCATTCCATTCCATTCCATTCCATTCCATTCCATTCCATTCCATTCCATTCCTTTCCATTTATTCCATTCCGTTCTACTCGGGTTGATTCCATTGAGTTTGGTTCCGTTCCGTTCCGTCCCGTCCCGTCCCGTCCCGTCCTGTTCCTTTTTACTCGGGTTGATTCCTTTGCATTCCGTTCCGCTCGTTTCCATTCCGTTCTATTCCGTTCCACGCGGGTTGGTTCAATTCCATTCTATTCTATTCTATTCTTTCCATTCCATTCCATTCTACTCGGGTTGATTCCATGCCGTTCCATTCCGTTCCATTCCGTTCCATCCCGACCCGTCCCATCCTTTCCCGTCCCGTCCCATCCCGTTCCGTTCCACATGGGTTGATTCAATTCCTTTCGGTTACATTGAATTCCATTCCATTCCTTTCTACTCGGATTGATTCCATTCCATTCCATTCCATTCCATTCCATTCCATTCCATTCCATTCCATTCCATTCCATTCCAATCCATTCCATTCTACTCGGGTTGATTCCATTCCATTCCATTCCATTCCATTCCATTCCATTCCATTCCATTCCATTCCATTCCATTCCATTCCATTCCATTCAGTTTCATTCCATTCCATTCCATTCCATTCCATTCCATTCCATTCCATTCGATTCCATTCCATTCCATTCGAATCCATTCCATTCCATTCCATTCCATTCCATTCCATTCCATTCCGTTCTACTCGGGTTGATTCCATTCTATTCCATTCCATTCCGTTCGATTCCATTCGATTCCATTCGATTCCATTCCATTCCATTCCATTCCCTTCCATTCCATTCTATTCCATTGAATTCCATTCCATTCCATTCCATTCCATTCCATTCCATTCCATTCCATTCCATTCCATTCCATTCCATTCCGTTCTACTCTGATTGACTCCATTCCATTCCATTCCATTCCTTTCCATTCCATTCCATTCGATTCCATTCCATTCCATTCCATTCCATTCCATTCCAATACATTCCATTCTACTCTGGTTGATTCCATTCCATTCCATTCCATTCCATTCCACTCCATTCGTCTCCATTCGATTCCATTCGATTCCATTCCATTCTATTCCATTGAATTCCATTCCATTCCATTCCATTCCATTCCATTCCATTCCATTCCATTCTATTCCATTCCATTCCATTCCATTCCGTTCTACTCGGGTTGATTCCATTCCATTCCATTCCATTCCATTCCATTCCATTCCATTCCACTCCATTCCATTCGATTCCATTCCATTCCATTCCATTCCATTCCATTCCATTCCAATCAATTCCATTCTACTCGGGTTGATTCCATTCCATTCCATTCCATTCCATTCCATTCCATTCCATTCCATTCCATTCCATTCCATTCCATTGCATTCCATTCGATTCCATTCGATTCCATTCCATTCGATTCCATTCGATATCATTCGATTCCATTCCATCCCATTCCATTCCATTCCATTCCATTCCATTCCGTTCTACTCGGGTTGATTCCATTCCATTCCATTTCATTCCATTCCATTCCATTCCATTCCATTCGATTCCATTCGATTCCATTCCATTCCATTCCATTCCTATCCATTCCATTCTACTCTTGTTGATTCCATTCCATTCCATTCCATTCCATTCCATTCCATTCCATTCCATTCGATTCCACTCGATTCCATTCCATTCTTTCCATTCCATTCCAATCCATTCCATTCTACTTGGGTGGATTCCATTCCATTCCATTCCATTCCATTCCATTCCATTCCATTCCATTCCATTCCATTCGATTCCATTCCATTCCATTCCATTCCATTCCATTCCATTCCATTCTATTCCATTCCATTCTACTCCATTGAATTCCGTTCCATTCCATTCTATTCCATTCCATTCCATTCCTGTCCATTCCATTTAGTTCTACTTGGGTTGATTCCATTCCATTCCATTCCATTCCATTCCATTCCATTCCATTCCATTCCATTCCATTCCATTACTTTCCATTCCATTCCATTCCAATCCATTCCATTCTACTCGGGTTGACTCCATTCCATTCCATTCCATTCCATTCCATTCCATTCCATTCCATTATATTCCAATCCATTCCATTCGATTCCGTTCGATTCCATTCCATTCCATTCCATTCCATTCCATTCGATTCCACTCGATTCCATTCCATTCCTTTCCATTCCATTCCAATCCATTCCATTCTACTCGGGTGGATTCCACTCCATTCCATTCCATTCCATTCCATTCCATTCCATTCCATTCCATTCCATTCCATTCCATTCCGTTCTAGTCGGGTTGATTCCATTCCATTCCATTGCATTCCATTCCATTCCATTCCATTCCATTCCATTCCATTCCATTCCATTCTATTCCATTCCATTCTACTCCATTGAATTCCATTCCATTCCATTCAATTCCATTCCATTCCATTCCTTTCCAATCCATTTAGTTCTACTCGGGTTGATTCCATTCCATTCCATTCCATTCCATTCCATTCCATTCCATTCCATTCCATTCCATTCCATTCCATTCCATTACTTTCCATTCCATTCCATTCCAATCCATTCCATTCTACTCGGGTTGACTCCATTCCATTCCATTCCATTCCATTCCATTTCATTATATTCCATTCTATTCCATTCGATTCCGTTCGATTCCATTCCATTCCATTCCATTCCATTCCATTCCATTCCATTCCATTCCATTCCATTCCATTCCATTCTATTCCATTCCATTCCATTCCATTCCATTGCATTCCATTCCAATCCATTCCATTCTACTCGGGTTGATTCCATTCCATTCCATTCCATTCCAATCCATTCCATTCCATTCCATTCCATTCCATTCCATTCCTTTCTATTCCATTCCATTCCATTCCATTCCGTTCCATTCCATTCCATTCCATTCCATTCCATTCCGTTCTGCTGGTGTTGATTCCACTCCATTCCATTCCATTCCATTCCATTCCATTCCATTCCATTCCATTCCATTCCATTCCATTCCATTCCTTTCCATTCCAACCCATTCCGTTCTACTCGGGTTGATTCCATTCCATTCCATTCCATTCCACTCCATTCCATTCCATTCCATTCCATTCCATTCCATTCCATTCCATTCCATTCCATTCCATTCCATTCCGTTCTACTCAGGTTGATTTCCATTCCATTCCATTCCATTCCATTCCATTCCATTCCATTCCATTCCATTCCATTCCATTCCATTCCATTCTATTCCATTCCGTTCTACTCGGCTTGAATCCATTGAGTTCCGTTCCGTTCCGTTCCGTCCCGACACGTCCCATCCCGTCCCGTCCCGTCCCGTCCCGTCCCGTCCCGTGCCGTTGTACTCGGGTTGATTCCATTCCACTCCGTTCCGTTCCTTTCCGTTCCGTTCCATTCAGTTCCACGCGGGTTGATTCAATTCCATTCTATTCTATTCCATTCCATTCCATTCCATTCCATTCCATTCCATTCCATTCCATTACATTCCATTCCATTTTACTCGGGTTGATTCCATGCCGTTCCGTTCCGTTCCATTCTGTCCCATCCCGACGCGTCCCGTCCCGTCCCGCCCCGTCCCATTCCGTTCCGTTCTGATCGGGTTGATTCCGTTCCATTCCGTTCCGTTCCTTTCCGTTCCATTCCATTCCGTTACACGCGGGTTGATTCAATTCCATTCTATTACATTGAATTCCATTCCATTCCATTCCATTCCATTCTACTCGGATTGATTGCATTCCATTCCATTCCATTCCAGTCCATTCCAATCCATTCCATTCTACTCGGGTTGATTCCATTCCATTCCATTCCATTCCATTCCATTCCATTCCATTCCATTCCATTCCATTCCATTGCGTTCCATTCGATTCGATTCCATTCCATTCCATTCCATTCCATTCCAATCCATTCCATTCTACTTGGGTTCATTCCATTCCATTCCATTCCATTCCATTCGATTCCATTCCATTCCATTCGATTCCATTCCATTCCATTCCATTCCATTCCATTCCATTCCATTCCATTCCATTCTGTTCTACTCGGGTTGATTCCACTCCATTCCTTTCCTTTCCATTCTAATCCATTCCATTCCATTCGATTCCATTCTATTCCATTCGATCCCATTCCATTCCATTTCATTTTATTCCATTCCATTCCATTCCATTCTATTCCAATGAATTCCATTCCATTTCATTCCATTCCATTCCATTCCATTCCATTCCATTCCATTCCATTCCATTCCATTCCATTCCATTCCGTTCTCCTCGGGTTGATTCCACTGCATTCCATTCCATTCCATTCCATTCCATTCCATTCCATTCCATTCCACTCGGGTTGATCATTCCATTCCATTCCATTCCATTCCATTCCATTGCATTCCATTCCATTCCATTCCGTTCTACTCGGGTTGATTTCCATTCCATTCCATTCCATTCCATTCCACTCCATTCCATTCCATTCCATTCCATTCCATTCCATTCCATTCCATTCCATTCCATTCCATTCCATTCCTTTCCATTTATTCCATTCCGTTCTACTCGGGTTGATTCCATTGAGTTTGGTTCCGTTCCGTTCCGTCCCGTCCCGTCCCGTCCCGTCCTGTTCCTTTTTACTCGGGTTGATTCCTTTGCATTCCGTTCCGCTCGTTTCCATTCCGTTCCATTCCGTTCCACGCGGGTTGGTTCAATTCCATTCTATTCTATTCTATTCTTTCCATTCCATTCCATTCTACTCGGGTTGATTCCATGCCGTTCCATTCCGTTCCATTCCGTTCCATCCCGACCCGTCCCATCCTTTCCCGTCCCGTCCCATCCCGTTCCGTTCCACATGGGTTGATTCAATTCCTTTCGGTTACATTGAATTCCATTCCATTCCTTTCTACTCGGATTGATTCCATTCCATTCCATTCCATTCCATTCCATTCCATTCCATTCCATTCCATTCCATTCCATTCCAATCCATTCCATTCTACTCGGGTTGATTCCATTCCATTCCATTCCATTCCATTCCATTCCATTCCATTCCATTCCATTCCATTCCATTCCATTCCATTCAGTTTCATTCCATTCCATTCCATTCCATTCCATTCCATTCCATTCCATTCGATTCCATTCCATTCCATTCGAATCCATTCCATTCCATTCCATTCCATTCCATTCCATTCCATTCCGTTCTACTCGGGTTGATTCCATTCTATTCCATTCCATTCCGTTCGATTCCATTCGATTCCATTCGATTCCATTCCATTCCATTCCATTCCCTTCCATTCCATTCTATTCCATTGAATTCCATTCCATTCCATTCCATTCCATTCCATTCCATTCCATTCCATTCCGTTCTACTCTGATTGACTCCATTCCATTCCATTCCATTCCTTTCCATTCCATTCCATTCTATTCCATTCCATTCCATTCCATTCCATTCCATTCCAATACATTCCATTCTACTCTGGTTGATTCCATTCCATTCCATTCCATTCCATTCCACTCCATTCGTCTCCATTCGATTCCATTCGATTCCATTCCATTCTATTCCATTGAATTCCATTCCATTCCATTCCATTCCATTCCATTCCATTCCATTCCATTCTATTCCATTCCATTCCATTCCATTCCGTTCTACTCGGGTTGATTCCATTCCATTCCATTCCATTCCATTCCATTCCATTCCATTCCACTCCATTCCATTCGATTCCATTCCATTCCATTCCATTCCATTCCATTCCATTCCAATCAATTCCATTCTACTCGGGTTGATTCCATTCCATTCCATTCCATTCCATTCCATTCCATTCCATTCCATTCCATTCCATTGCATTCCATTCGATTCCATTCGATTCCATTCCATTCGATTCCATTCGATATCATTCGATTCCATTCCATCCCATTCCATTCCATTCCATTCCATTCCATTCCGTTCTACTCGGGTTGATTCCATTCCATTCCATTTCATTCCATTCCATTCCATTCCATTCCATTCGATTCCATTCGATTCCATTCCATTCCATTCCATTCCTATCCATTCCATTCTACTCTTGTTGATTCCATTCCATTCCATTCCATTCCATTCCATTCCATTCCATTCCATTCCATTCCATTCGATTCCACTCGATTCCATTCCATTCTTTCCATTCCATTCCAATCCATTCCATTCTACTTGGGTGGATTCCATTCCATTCCATTCCATTCCATTCCATTCCATTCCATTCCATTCCATTCCATTCGATTCCATTCCATTCCATTCCATTCCATTCCATTCCATTCCATTCTATTCCATTCCATTCTACTCCATTGAATTCCGTTCCATTCCATTCTATTCCATTCCATTCCATTCCTGTCCATTCCATTTAGTTCTACTTGGGTTGATTCCATTCCATTCCATTCCATTCCATTCCATTCCATTCCATTCCATTCCATTCCATTCCATTCCATTACTTTCCATTCCATTCCATTCCAATCCATTCCATTCTACTCGGGTTGACTCCATTCCATTCCATTCCATTCCATTCCATTCCATTCCATTCCATTATATTCCAATCCATTCCATTCGATTCCGTTCGATTCCATTCCATTCCATTCCATACCATTCCGTTCCGTTCCATTCCATTCGATTCCATTCCATTCCATTCGATTCCATTCCATTCCATTCCATTCCATTCCATTCCATTCCATTCCAATCCATTCCATTCTACTCGGGTTGATTCCATTCCATTCCATTCCATTCCATTCCATTCCATTCCATTCCATTCCATTCCATTCCTTTCGATTCCATTCCATTCCATTAAATTCCAATCCATTCCATTCCATTCCATTCCATTCCATTCCATTCCATTCCATTCCATTCCGTTCTACTGGGGTTGATTCCACTCCATTCCATTCCATTCCATTCCATTCCATTCCATTCCATTCCATTCCATTCCATTCCATTCCATTCCATTCTATTCCATTCCATTCTACTCCATTGAATTCCATTCCATTCCATTCAATTCCATTCCATTCCATTCCTTTCCATTCCATTTAGTTCTACTCGGGTTGATTCCATTCCATTCCATTCCATTCCTTTCCATTCCATTCCATTCCATTCCATTCCATTCCATTCCATTCCATTCCATTCCATTCCAATCCATTCCATTCTACTCGGGTTGACTCCATTCCATTCCATTCCATTCCATTCCATTCCATTATATTCCATTCTATTCCATTCGATTCCGTTCGATTCCATTCCATTCCATTCCAATCCATTCCATTCCATTCCTTTCCATTCCATTCCTTTCCATTCCATTCCATTCCATTCCATTCGATTCCCTTCCATTCCATTCCATTCCATTCCATTCCATTCCAATCCATTCCAATCCATTCCATTCTACTCGGGTTGATTCCATTCCATTCCATTCCATTCCATTCCATTCCATTCCATTCCATTCCATTCCATTCCATTCCATTCCATTCCATTCCATTCCATTCCATTCCATTCCACTCGGGCTAATTCCATTCCATTCCATTCCATTCCATTCCATTCCATTCCATTCCATTCCATTCCATTCCATTCCATTCCATTCCATTCCGTTCTACTCGGGTTGATTTCCATTCCATTCCATTCCATTCCATTCCACTCCATTCCATTCCATTCCATTCCATTCCATTCCATTCCATTCCATTCCATTCCATTCCATTCCATTCCTTTCCATTTATTCCATTCCGTTCTACTCGGGTTGATTCCATTGAGTTTGGTTCCGTTCCGTTCCGTCCCGTCCCGTCCCGTCCCATCCCGTTCCTTTTTACTCGGGTTGATTCCTTTGCATTCCGTTCCGCTCGTTTCCATTCCGTTCCATTCCGTTCCACGCGGGTTGGTTCAATTCCATTCTATTCTATTCTATTCCTTTCCATTCCATTCCATTCTACTCGGGTTGATTCCATGCCGTTCCATTCCGTTCCATTCCGTTCCATCCCGACCCGTCCCAACCCGTCCCGTCCCGTCCCATCCCGTTCCGTTCCACATGGGTTGATTCAATTCCTTTCGGTTACATTGAATTCCATTCCATTCCATTCTACTCGGATTGATTCCATTCCATTCCATTCCATTCCATTCCATTCCATTCCATTCCATTCCATTCCATTCCATTCCAATCCATTCCATTCTACTCGGGTTGATTCCATTCCATTCCATTCCATTCCATTCCATTCCATTCCATTCCATTCCATTCCATTCCATTCAGTTTCATTCCATTCCATTCCATTCCATTCCATTCCATTCCATTCCATTCCATTCGATTCCATTCCATTCCATTCGAATCCATTCCATTCCATTCCATTCCATTCCATTCCATTCCATTCCGTTCTACTCGGGTTGATTCCATTCTATTCCATTCCATTCCGTTCGATTCCATTCGATTCCCTTCGATTCCATTCCATTCCATTCCATTCCCTTCCATTCCATTCCATTCCATTGAATTCCATTCCATTCCATTCCATTCCATTCCATTCCATTCCATTCCATTCCATTCCATTCCGTTCTACTCTGATTGACTCCATTCCATTCCATTCCATTCCTTTCCATTCCATTCCATTCGATTCCATTCCATTCCATTCCATTCCATTCCATTCCAATACATTCCATTCTACTCTGGTTGATTCCATTCCATTCCATTCCATTCCATTCCACTCCATTCGTCTCCATTCGATTCCATTCGATTCCATTCCATTCTATTCCATTGAATTCCATTCCATTCCATTCCATTCCATTCCATTCCATTCTATTCTATTCCATTCCATTCCATTCCGTTCTACTCGGGTTGATTCCATTCCATTCCATTCCATTCCATTCCATTCCATTCCATTCCATTCCACTCCATTCCATTCGATTCCATTCGATTCCATTCCTTTCCATTCCATTCCATTCCAATCAATTCCATTCTACTCGGGTTGATTCCATTCCATTCCATTCCATTCCATTCCATTCCATTCCATTCCATTCCATTCCATTCCATTCCATTGCATTCCATTCGATTCCATTCGATTCCATTCCATTCGATTCCATTCGATATCATTCGATTCCATTCCATCCCATTCCATTCCATTCCATTCCATTCCGTTCTACTCGGGTTGATTCCATTCCATTCCATTTCATTCCATTCCATTCCATTCCATTCCATTCGATTCCATTCGATTCCATTCCATTCCATTCCATTCCTATCCATTCCATTCTACTCTTGTTGATTCCATTCCATTCCATTCCATTCCATTCCATTCCATTCCATTCCATTCCATTCCATTCGATTCCACTCGATTCCATTCCATTCTTTCCATTCCATTCCAATCCATTCCATTCTACTTGGGTGGATTCCATTCCATTCCATTCCATTCCATTCCATTCCATTCCATTCCATTCCATTCCATTCCATTCCATTCCATTCTTTTCCAATCCATTCTACTCCATTGAATTCCGTTCCATTCCATTCTATTCCATTCCATTCCATTCCTGTCCATTCCATTTAGTTCTACTCGGGTTGATTCCATTCCATTCCATTCCATTCCATTCCATTCCATTACTTTCCATTCCATTCCATTCCAATCCATTCCATTCTACTCGGGTTGACTCCATTCCATTCCATTCCATTCCATTCCATTCCATTCCATTATATTCCAATCCATTCCATTCGATTCCGTTCGATTCCATTCCATTCCATTCCATTCCATTCCGTTCCGTTCCATTCCATTCGATTCCATTCCATTCCATTCGATTCCATTCCATTCCATTCCATTCCATTCCATTCCATTCCATTCCATTCCATTCCAATCCATTCCATTCTACTCGGGTTGATTCCATTCCATTCCATTCCATTCCATTCCATTCCATTCCATTCCATTCCATTCCATTCCTTTCGATTCCATTCCATTCCATTAAATTCCATTCCATTCCATTCCATTCCATTCCATTCCATTCCATTCCATTCCATTCCATTCCGTTCTACTGGGGTTGATTCCCCTCCATTGTATTCCATTCCATTCCATTCCATTCCATTCCATTCCATTCCATTCCATTCCATTCCATTCCATTCCATTCCATTCCATTCCATTCTATTCCATTCCATTCTACTCCATTGAATTTCATTCCATTCCATTCAATTCCATTCCATTCCATTCCTTTCCATTCCATTTAGTTCTACTCGGGTTGTTTCCATTCCATTCCATTCCATTCCTTTCCATTCCATTCCTTTCCATTCCATTCCATTCCATTCCATTCCATTCCATTCCATTCCATTCCATTCCATTACTTTCCATTCCATTCCATTCCAATCCATTCCATTCTACTCGGGTTGACTCCATTCAATTCCATTCCATTCCATTCCATTCCATTATATTCCATTCTATTCCATTCGATTCCGTTCGATTCCATTCCATTCCATTCCTTTCCATTCCATTCCATTCCATTCCATTCCATTCCAATCCATTCGATTCCCTTCCATTCCATTCCATTCCATTCCATTCCATTCCAATCCATTCCAATCCATTCCATTCTACTCGGGTTGATTCCATTCCATTCCATTCCATTCCATTCCATTCCATTCCATTCCATTCCATTCCATTCCATTCCATTCCATTCCATTCCTTTCTATTCCATTCCATTCCATTCCATTCCATTCCATTCCATTCCATTCCATTCCATTCCGTTCTACTCGGGTTGATTCCACTCCATTCCATTCCATTCCATTCCATTCCATTCCATTCCTTTCCATTCCAACCCATTCCGTTCTACTCGGGTTGATTCCATTCCATTCCATTCCATTCCATTCCATTCCATTCCATTCCATTCCATTCCATTCCATTCCATTCGATTCCATTCCATTCCATTCCATTCCATTCCATTCCATTCCATTCCAATACATTCCATTCTACTCTGGTTGATTCCATTCCATTCCATTCCTTTCCATTCCATTCCATTCCATTCCATTCGTCTCCATTCGATTCCATTCGATTCCATTCCATTCTGTTCCATTGAATTCCATTCCATTCCATTCCATTCCATTCCATTCCATTCCATTCCATTCCTTTCCATTCCATTCCGTTCTACTCGGGTTGATTCCATTCTATTCCATTCCATTCCGTTCGATTCCATTCGATTCCATTCGATTCCATTCCATTCCATTCCATTCCCTTCCATTCCATTCTATTCCATTGAATTCCATTCCATTCCATTCCATTCCATTCCATTCCATTCTGTTTCATTCCATTCCATTCCATTCCATTCCATTCCATTCCATTCCATTCCATTATATTCCATTCCATTCGATTCCATTCCATTCCATTCCATTCCATTCCATTCCGTTCTACTCGGGTTGATTCCATTCTATTCCATTCCATTCCGTTCGATTCCATTCGATTCCATTCGATTCCATTCCATTCCATTCCATTCCCTTCCATTCCATTCTATTCCATTGAATTCCATTCCATTCCATTCCATTCCATTCCATTCCATTCCATTCCATTCCATTCCTTTCCATTCCATTCCATTCTGTTCTCCTTGGGTTGATTCCACTGCATTCCATTCCATTCCATTCCATTCCATTCCATTCCATTCCATTCCATTCCATTCCACTCGGGTTGATCATTCCATTCCATTCCATTCCATTCCATTCCATTCCATTCCACTCGGGCTCATTCCATTCCATTCCATTCCATTCCATTCCATTCCATTCCATTCCATTCCATTCCATTCCATTCCATTCCGTTCTACTCGGGTTGATTTCCATTCCATTCCTTTCCATTCCATTCCACTCCATTCCATTCCATTCCATTCCATTCCATTCCATTCCATTCCATTCCATTCCATTCCATTCCATTCCTTTCCATTTATTCCATTCCGTTCTACTCGGGTTGATTCCATTGAGTTTGGTTCCGTTCCGTTCCGTCCTGTCCCGTCCCGTCCCGTCCCGTTCCTTTTTACTCGGGTTGATTCCTTTGCATTCCGTTCCGCTCGTTTCCATTCCGTTCCATTCCGTTCCACGCGGGTTGGTTCAATTCCATTCTATTCTATTCTATTCCTTTCCATTCCATTCCATTCTACTCGGGTTGATTCCATGCCGTTCCATTCCGTTCCATTCTGTTCCATCCCGACCCGTCCCATCCCGTCCCGTCCCGTCCCATCCCGTTCCGTTCCACATGGGTTGATTCAATTCCTTTCGGTTACATTGAATTCCATTCCATTCCATTCTACTCGGATTGATTCCATTCCATTCCATTCCATTCCATTCCATTCCATTCCATTCCATTCCATTCCATTCCATTCCATTCCAATCCATTCCATTCTACTCGGGTTGATTCCATTCCATTCCATTCCATTGCATTCCATTCCATTCCATTCCATTCCATTCCATTCCATTCAGTTTCATTCCATTCCATTCCATTCCATTCCATTCCATTCCATTCCATTCGATTCCATTCCATTCCATTCGAATCCATTCCATTCCATTCCATTCCATTCCATTCCATTCCGTTCTACTCGGGTTGATTCCATTCTATTCCATTCCATTCCGTTCGATTCCATTCGATTCCATTCGATTCCATTCCATTCCATTCCATTCCCTTCCATTCCATTCTGTTCCATTGACTTCCATTCCATTCCATTCCATTCCATACCATTCCATTCCATTCCATTCCGTTCTACTCTGATTGACTCCATTCCATTCCATTCCATTCCTTTCCATTCCATTCCATTCGATTCCATTCCATTCCATTCCATTCCATTCCATTCCAATACATTCCATTCTACTCTGGTTGATTCCATTCCATTCCATTCCATTCCATTCCACTCCATTCGTCTCCATTCGATTCCATTCGATTCCATTCCATTCTATTCCATTGAATTCCATTCCATTCCATTCCATTCCATTCCATTCCATTCTATTCCATTCCATTCCATTCCATTCCGTTCTACTCGGGTTGATTCCATTCCATTCCATTCCATTCCATTCCATTCCATTCCATTCCACTCCATTCCATTCAATTCCATTCCATTCCATTCCATTCCATTCCATTCCATTCCAATCAATTCCATTCTACTCGGGTTGATTCCATTCCATTCCATTCCATTCCATTCCATTCCATTCCATTCCATTCCATTGCATTCCATTCGATTCCATTCAATTCCATTCCATTCGATTCCATTCGATATCATTCGATTCCATTCCATCCCATTCCATTCCATTCCATTCCATTCCGTTCTACTCGGGTTGATTCCATTCCATTCCATTTCATTCCATTCCATTCCATTCCATTCCATTCCATTCCATTCGATTCCATTCGATTCCATTCCATTCCATTCCATTCCTATCCATTCCATTCTACTCTTGTTGATTCCATTCCATTCCATTCCATTCCATTCCATTCCATTCCATTCCATTCCATTCCATTCGATTCCACTCGATTCCATTCCATTCTTTCCATTCCATTCCAATCCATTCCATTCTACTTGGGTGGATTCCATTCCATTCCATTCCATTCCATTCCATTCCATTCCATTCCATTCCATTCGATTCCATTCCATTCCATTCCATTCCATTCCATTCCATTCCATTCCATTCCATTCTATTCCATTCCATTCTACTCCATTGAATTCCGTTCCATTCCATTCTATTCCATTCCATTCCATTCCTGTCCATTCCATTTAGTTCTACTCGGGTTGATTCCATTCCATTCCATTCCATTCCATTCCCTTCCATTCCATTCCATTCCATTCCATTCCATTCCATTCCATTCCATTACTTTCCATTCCATTCCATTCCAATCCATTCCATTCTACTCGGGTTGACTCCATTCCATTCCATTCCATTCCATTCCATTCCATTCCATTATATTCCAATCCATTCCATTCGATTGCGTTCGATTCCATTCCATTCCATTCCATTCCATTCCGTTCCGTTCCATTCCATTCGATTCCATTCCATTCCATTCGATTCCATTCCATTCCATTCCATTCCATTCCATTCCATTCCATTCCAATCCATTCCATTCTACTCGGGTTGATTCCATTCCATTCCATTCCATTCCATTCCATTCCATTCCATTCCATTCCATTCCTTTCGATTCCATTCCATTCCATTAAATTCCATTCCATTCCATTCCATTCCATTCCATTCCATTCCATTCCATTCCATTCCATTCCATTCCGTTCTACTGGGGTTGATTCCACTCCATTCCATTGCACTCCATTCCATTCCATTCCATTCCATTCCATTCCATTCCATTCCATTCCATTCCATTCCATTCCATTCTGTTTCATTCCATTCCATTCCATTCCATTCCATTCCATTCCATTCCATTCCATTCCATTATATTCCATTCCATTCGATTCCATTCCATTCCATTCCATTCCATTCCATTCCATTCCGTTCTACTCGGGTTGATTCCATTCTATTCCATTCCATTCCGTTCGATTCCATTCGATTCCATTCGATTCCATTCCATTCCATTCCATTCCATTCCATTCCATTCCATTCCTTTCGATTCCATTCCATTCCATTAAATTCCATTCCATTCCATTCCATTCCATTCCATTCCATTCCATTCCATTCCATTCCATTCCGTTCTACTGGGGTTGATTCCCCTCCATTCCATTCCATTCCATTCCATTCCATTCCATTCCATTCCATTCCATTCCATTCCATTCCATTCCATTCCATTCCATTCCATTCCATTCCATTCTATTCCATTCCATTCTACTCCATTGAATTTCATTCCATTCCATTCAATTCCATTCCATTCCATTCCTTTCCATTCCATTTAGTTCTACTCGGGTTGTTTCCATTCCATTCCATTCCATTCCTTTCCATTCCATTCCTTTCCATTCCATTCCATTCCATTCCATTCCATTCCATTCCATTCCATTCCATTCCATTCCATTACTTTCCATTCCATTCCATTCCAATCCATTCCATTCTACTCGGGTTGACTCCATTCAATTCCATTCCATTCCATTCCATTCCATTATATTCCATTCTATTCCATTCGATTCCGTTCGATTCCATTCCATTCCATTCCAATCCATTCCATTCCATTCCTTTCCATTCCATTCCATTCCATTCCATTCCATTCCAATCCATTCGATTCCCTTCCATTCCATTCCATTCCATTCCATTCCATTCCAATCCATTCCAATCCATTCCATTCTACTCGGGTTGATTCCATTCCATTCCATTCCATTCCATTCCATTCCATTCCATTCCATTCCATTCCATTCCATTCCATTCCATTCCATTCCATTCCTTTCTATTCCATTCCATTCCATTCCATTCCATTCCATTCCATTCCATTCCATTCCATTCCGTTCTACTCGGGTTGATTCCACTCCATTCCATTCCATTCCATTCCATTCCATTCCATTCCATTCCTTTCCATTCCAACCCATTCCGTTCTACTCGGGTTGATTCCATTCCATTCCATTCCATTCCATTCCATTCCATTCCATTCCATTCCATTCCATTCCATTCGATTCCATTCCATTCCATTCCATTCCATTCCATTCCATTCCATTCCAATACATTCCATTCTACTCTGGTTGATTCCATTCCATTCCATTCCTTTCCATTCCATTCCATTCCATTCCATTCGTCTCCATTCGATTCCATTCGATTCCATTCCATTCTGTTCCATTGAATTCCATTCCATTCCATTCCATTCCATTCCATTCCATTCCATTCCATTCCATTCCTTTCCATTCCATTCCGTTCTACTCGGGTTGATTCCATTCTATTCCATTCCATTCCGTTCGATTCCATTCGATTCCATTCGATTCCATTCCATTCCATTCCATTCCCTTCCATTCCATTCTATTCCATTGAATTCCATTCCATTCCATTCCATTCCATTCCATTCCATTCTGTTTCATTCCATTCCATTCCATTCCATTCCATTCCATTCCATTCCATTCCATTATATTCCATTCCATTCGATTCCATTCCATTCCATTCCATACCATTCCATTCCGTTCTACTCGGGTTGATTCCATTCTATTCCATTCCATTCCGTTCGATTCCATTCGATTCCATTCGATTCCATTCCATTCCATTCCATTCCCTTCCATTCCATTCTATTCCATTGAATTCCATTCCATTCCATTCCATTCCATTCCATTCCATTCCATTCCATTCCATTCCTTTCCATTCCATTCCATTCTGTTCTCCTTGGGTTGATTCCACTGCATTCCATTCCATTCCATTCCATTCCATTCCATTCCATTCCATTCCATTCCACTCGGGTTGATCATTCCATTCCATTCCATTCCATTCCATTCCATTCCATTCCACTCGGGCTCATTCCATTCCATTCCATTCCATTCCATTCCATTCCATTCCATTCCATTCCATTCCATTCCATTCCATTCCGTTCTACTCGGGTTGATTTCCATTCCATTCCTTTCCATTCCATTCCACTCCATTCCATTCCATTCCATTCCATTCCATTCCATTCCATTCCATTCCATTCCATTCCATTCCTTTCCATTTATTCCATTCCGTTCTACTCGGGTTGATTCCATTGAGTTTGGTTCCGTTCCGTTCCGTCCTGTCCCGTCCCGTCCCGTCCCGTTCCTTTTTACTCGGGTTGATTCCTTTGCATTCCGTTCCGCTCGTTTCCATTCCGTTCCATTCCGTTCCACGCGGGTTGGTTCAATTCCATTCTATTCTATTCTATTCCTTTCCAGTCCATTCCATTCTACTCGGGTTGATTCCATGCCGTTCCATTCCGTTCCATTCCGTTCCATCCCGACCCGTCCCATCCCGTCCCGTCCCGTCCCATCCCGTTCCGTTCCACATGGGTTGATTCAATTCCTTTCGGTTACATTGAATTCCATTCCATTCCATTCTACTCGGATTGATTCCATTCCATTCCATTCCATTCCATTCCATTCCATTCCATTCCATTCCATTCCATTCCAATCCATTCCATTCTACTCGGGTTGATTCCATTCCATTCCATTCCATTGCATTCCATTCCATTCCATTCCATTCCATTCCATTCCATTCAGTTTCATTCCATTCCATTCCATTCCATTCCATTCCATTCCATTCCATTCGATTCCATTCCATTCCATTCGAATCCATTCCATTCCATTCCATTCCATTCCATTCCATTCCGTTCTACTCGGGTTGATTCCATTCTATTCCATTCCATTCCGTTCGATTCCATTCGATTCCATTCGATTCCATTCCATTCCATTCCATTCCCTTCCATTCCATTCTGTTCCATTGACTTCCATTCCATTCCATTCCATTCCATTCCATTCCATACCATTCCATTCCATTCCATTCCGTTCTACTCTGATTGACTCCATTCCATTCCATTCCATTCCTTTCCATTCCATTCCATTCGATTCCATTCCATTCCATTCCATTCCATTCCATTCCAATACATTCCATTCTACTCTGGTTGATTCCATTCCATTCCATTCCATTCCATTCCACTCCATTCGTCTCCATTCGATTCCATTCGATTCCATTCCATTCTATTCCATTGAATTCCATTCCATTCCATTCCATTCCATTCCATTCCATTCTATTCCATTCCATTCCATTCCATTCCGTTCTACTCGGGTTGATTCCATTCCATTCCATTCCATTCCATTCCATTCCATTCCATTCCATTCCACTCCATTCCATTCAATTCCATTCCATTCCATTCCATTCCATTCCATTCCATTCCAATCAATTCCATTCTACTCGGGTTGATTCCATTCCATTCCATTCCATTCCATTCCATTCCATTCCATTCCATTCCATTCCATTCCATTGCATTCCATTCGATTCCATTCGATTCCATTCCATTCGATTCCATTCGATATCATTCGATTCCATTCCATCCCATTCCATTCCATTCCATTCCATTCCGTTCTACTCGGGTTGATTCCATTCCATTCCATTTCATTCCATTCCATTCCATTCCATTCCATTCCATTCCATTCGATTCCATTCGATTCCATTCCATTCCATTCCATTCCTATCCATTCCATTCTACTCTTGTTGATTCCATTCCATTCCATTCCATTCCATTCCATTCCATTCCATTCCATTCCATTCGATTCCACTCGATTCCATTCCATTCTTTCCATTCCATTCCAATCCATTCCATTCTACTTGGGTGGATTCCATTCCATTCCATTCCATTCCATTCCATTCCATTCCATTCCATTCCATTCGATTCCATTCCATTCCATTCCATTCCATTCCATTCCATTCCATTCCATTCCATTCTATTCCATTCCATTCTACTCCATTGAATTCCGTTCCATTCCATTCTATTCCATTCCATTCCATTCCTGTCCATTCCATTTAGTTCTACTCGGGTTGATTCCATTCCATTCCATTCCATTCCATTCCCTTCCATTCCATTCCATTCCATTCCATTCCATTCCATTCCATTCCATTACTTTCCATTCCATTCCATTCCAATCCATTCCATTCTACTCGGGTTGACTCCATTCCATTCCATTCCATTCCATTCCATTCCATTCCATTATATTCCAATCCATTCCATTCGATTGCGTTCGATTCCATTCCATTCCATTCCATTCCATTCCGTTCCGTTCCATTCCATTCGATTCCATTCCATTCCATTCGATTCCATTCCATTCCATTCCATTCCATTCCATTCCATTCCATTCCAATCCATTCCATTCTACTCGGGTTGATTCCATTCCATTCCATTCCATTCCATTCCATTCCATTCCATTCCATTCCATTCCTTTCGATTCCATTCCATTCCATTAAATTCCATTCCATTCCATTCCATTCCATTCCATTCCATTCCATTCCATTCCATTCCATTCCGTTCTACTGGGGTTGATTCCACTCCATTCCATTGCACTCCATTCCATTCCATTCCATTCCATTCCATTCCATTCCATTCCATTCCATTCCATTCCATTCCATTCCATTCCATTCTATTCCATTCCATTCTACTCCATTGAATTCCATTCCATTCCATTCAATTCCATTCCATTCCATTCCATTCCATTACTTTCCATTCCATTCCATTCCAATCCATTCCATTCTACTCGGGTTGACTCCATTCCATTCCATTCCATTCCATTCCATTCCATTCCATTATATTCCATTCTATTCCATTCGATTCCGTTCGATTCCATTCCATTCCATTCCAATCCATTCCATTCCATTCCTTTCCATTCCATTCCATTCCATTCCATTCCATTCCATTCCATTCGATTCCCTTCCATTCCATTCCATTCCTTTCCATTCCATTCCAATCCATTCCAATCCATTCCATTCTACTCGGGTTGATTCCATTCCATTCCATTCCATACCATTCCATTCCATTCCATTCCATTCCATTCCATTCCATTCCATTCCATTCCATTCCATTCCATTCCATTCCATTCCATTCCATTCCTTTCTATTCCATTCCATTCCATTCCATTCCATTCCATTCCATTCCATTCCATTCCATTCCGTTCTACTCGGGTTGATTCCACTCCATTCCATTCCATTCCATTCCATTCCATTCCATTCCATTCCATTCCTTTCCATTCCAACCCATTCCGTTCTACTCGGGTTGATTCCATTCCATTCCATTCCATTCCATTCCATTCCATTCCATTCCATTCCATTCTATTCCATTCCATTCCATTCCATTCCATTCCATTCCATTCCATTCCATTCCATTCCAATACATTCCATTCTACTCTGGTTGATTCCATTCCATTCCATTCCTTTCCATTCCATTCCATTCCATTCCATTCGTCTCCATTCGATTCCATTCGATTATATTCCATTCTGTTCCATTGAATTCCATTCCATTCCATTCCATTCTATTCCATTGAATTCCATTCCATTCCATTCCATTCCATTCCATTCTGTTTCATTACATTCCATTCCATTCCATTCCATTCCATTCCATTCCATTCCATTCCATTCCATTCTATTCCTTTCGATTCCATTCCATTCCATTCAATTCCATTCCATTCGATTCCATTCCATTCCATTCCATTCCCTTCCATTCCATTCTATTCCATTGAATTCCATTCCATTCCATTCCATTCCATTCCATTCTGTTTCATTCCATTCCCTTCCATTCCATTCCATTCCATTCCATTCCATTCCATTCCATTCCATTCCATTCGATTCCATTCCATTCCATTCCATTCCATTCCATTCCGTTCTACTCGGGTTGATTCCATTCTATTCCATTCCATTCCGTTCGATTCCATTCGATTCCATTCGATTCCATTCCATTCCATTCCATTCCCTTCCATTCCATTCTATTCCATTGAATTCCATTCCATTCCATTCCATTCCATTCCATTCCATTCCATTCCTTTCCATTCCATTCCATTCCATTCCATTCCGTTCTACTCTGATTGACTCCATTCCATTCCATTCCATTCCATTCCATTTCATTCCATTCCAATCCATTCCATTCCAATACATTCTATTCTACTCTGGTTGATTCCATTCCATTCCATTCCATTCCATTCCATTCCATTCCATTCCATTCCATTCGTCTCCATTCGATTCCTTTCGATTCCATTCCATTCTATTCAATTGAATTCCATTCCATTCCATTCCATTCCATTCCATTCCATTCCATTCCATTCCATTCCATTCCATTCCGTTCTAGTCGGGTTGATTCCATTCTATTCCATTCCATTCCGTTCGATTCCATTCGATTCCATTCGATTCCATTCCATTCCATTCCATTCCCTTCCATTCCATTCTATTCCATTGAATTCCATTCCATTCCATTCCATTCCATTCCATTCCATTCCGTTCTACTCTGATTGACTCCATTCCATTCCATTCCATTCCATTCCATTTCATTCCATTCCAATCCATTCCATTCCAATACATTCTATTCTACTCTGGTTGATTCCATTCCATTCCATTCCATTCCATTCCATTCCATTCCATTCCATTCCATTCCATTCGTCTCCATTCGATTCCTTTCGATTCCATTCCATTCTATTCAATTGAATTCCATTCCATTCCATTCCATTCCATTCCATTCCATTCCATTCCATTCCATTCCATTCCATTCCATTCCATTCCATTCCATTCCATTCCATTCCAATCCATTCCATTCTACTCGGGTTGACTCCATTCCATTCCATTCCATTCCATTCCATTCCATTCCATTCCATTCCATTCCAATCCATTCCATTCTACTTGGGTTGATTCCATTCCATTCCATTCCATTCCATTCCATTCCATTCCATTCCATTCCATTCCATTCGATTCCACTCGATTCCATTCCATTCTTTCCTTTCCATTCCTATCCATTCCATTCTACTCGGGTGGATTCCATTCCATTCCATTCCATTCCATTCCATTCTATTCCATTCCATTCCACTCCATTCGATTCCATTCCATTCCATTCCATTCCATTCCATTCCATTCCATTCCATTCCATTCCGTTCTAGTCGGGTTGATTCCATTCTATTCCATTCCATTCCATTCCATTCCATTCCATTCCATTCCATTCCATTCCATTCCATTCCATTCCATTCCATTCTATTCCATTCCATTCTACTCCATTGAATTCCATTCCATTCCATTCTATTCCATTCCATTCCATTCCTTTCCATTCCATTTAGGTCTACTCGGGTTGATTCCATTCCATTCCATTCCATTCCATTCCATTCCATTCCACTCCATTCCATTCCATTCCGTTCCATTCCATTACTTTCCTTTCCATTCCATTCCAATCCATTCCATTCTACTCGGGGTGACTCCATTCCATTCCATTCCATTCCATTCCATTCCATTCCATTCCATTATATTCCATTCCATTCCATTCGATTCCGTTCGATTCCATTCCATTCCATTCCATTCCATTCCATTCCATTCCATTCCATTCCATTCGATTCCATTCCATTCCATTCCATTCCATTCCATTCCATTCCATTCCATTCCATTCCAATCCATTCCATTCTACTCGGGTTGATTCCATTCCATTCCATTCCATTCCATTCCATTCCATTCCATTCCATTCCATTCCATTCCATTCCATTCTATTCCTTTCGATTCCATTCCATTCCATTAAATTCCATTCCATTCCATTCCATTCCATTCCATTCCATTCCATTCCATTCCATTCCATTCCGTTCTACTCGGGTGGATTCCACTCCATTCCATTCCATTCCATTCCATACCATTCCATTCCATTCAATTCCATTCCATTCCATTCCATTTCATTCCATTCCATTCCATTCCATTCCATTCCGTTCTTGTCGGGTTGATTCCATTCTATTGCATTCCATTCCATTCCATTCCATTCCATACGATTCCATTCGATTCCATTCCATTCCATTCCATTCTATTCCATTCCATTCTACTCCATTGAATTCCATTCCATTCCATTCAATTCCATTCCATTCCATTCCTTTCCATTCCATTTAGTTCTACTTGGGTTGATTAGATTCCATTCCATTCCATTCCATTCCATTCCATTCCATTCCATTCCATTCCATTACTTTACATTCCATTCCATTCCAATCCATTCCATTCTACTCGGGTTGTCTCCATTCCATTCCATTCCTTTCCATTCCATTATATTCCATTCTATTCCATTCGATTCCTTTCGATTCCATTCCATTCCATTCCATTCCATTCCATTCCATTCCATTCCTTTCCATTCCGTTCTACTCGGGTTGATTCCATTCCATTCCTTTCCATTCCATTCCATTCCATTCCATTCCACTCCATTCCATTCCATTCCATTCCATTCCAATCCATTCCATTCTACTCGGGTTGATTCCATTCCATTCCATTGCATTCGACTCCATTTGATTCCATTCGATTCCATTCCATTCCAATCCGTTCCATTCCATTCCATTCCATACCATTCCATTCCATTCCATTCCATTCCATTCCATTCCATTCCATTCCATTCCATTCCATTCCATTCCATTCCATTCCATTCCATTCCATTCCATTCCATTCCATTCCGTTCTACTCGGGTTGATTCCATTCCATTCCATTCCATTCCATTCCATTCCATTCCATTCCATTCCATTCCATTCCATTCCATTCCATTCCATTCCATTCCATTCCATTCCAATCTATTCCATTCTATTCCATTCGATTCCATTCGATTCCATTCGATTCCATTCAATTCCATTCCATTCCATTCCAATCCATTCCATTCTACTCGGGTTGATTCCATTCCATTCCATTCCATTCCATTCCATTCCATTCCATTCCATTCCATTCGATTCCATTCCATTCGATTCCATTCGATTCCATTCCATTCCATTCCTTTCCATTCCATTCCATTCCATTCCTTTCCATTCCATTCCAATCCACTCCATTCCATTCCATTCCATTCTATTCCATTCCATTCCATTCCATTCCATTCCATTCCACTCCATTCCATTCCATTCCGTTCTACTCGGGTTGATTCCATTCTAATCCATTCCATTCCATTCGATTCCATTCGATTCCATTCGATTCCATTCGATTCCATTCCATTCCATTCCATTCCATTCCATTCCATTCCATTCCATTCCATTCCATTCTATTCCATTCCATTCCATTCCATTCCATTCCATTCCATTCCACTCCATTCCATTCCGTTCTATTCGGGTTGATTCCATTCCATTCCATTCCATTCCATTCCATTCCATTCCATTCCATTCCATTCCATTCCATTCCATTGCATTCCATTCGATTCCATTCGATTCCATTCCATTCCATTCCATTCCATTCCATTCCATTCCATTCCATTCCATTCCATTCTATTCCATTCCATTCCATTCCGTTCCACTCGGGTTGATTCCATTCTATTCCATTCCATTCCATTCGATTCCATTCGATATCATTCGATTCCATTCCATCCCATTCCATTCCATTCCATTGCATTCCATTCTACTCGGGTTGATTCCATTCCATTCCATTTCATTCCATTCCATTCCATTCCATTCCATTCCACTCCATTCCATTCGATTCCATTCCATTCCATTCAATTCCAATCCATTCCATTCTACTCGGGTTGATTCCATTCCATTCCATTCCATTCCATTCCATTCCATTCCATTCCACTCGATTCCATTCCATTCCATTCCATTCCATTCCAATCTATTCCATTCTACTCGGGTGGATTCCATTCCATTCCATTCCATTCCATTCCATTCCATTCCATTGCATTCCATTCGATTCCATTCGATTCCATTCCATTCCATTCCATTCCATTCCATTCCATTCCATTCCATTCCATTCCATTCTATTCCATTCCATTCCATTCCGTTCCACTCGGGTTGATTCCATTCTATTCCATTCCATTCCATTCGATTCCATTCGATATCATTCGATTCCATTCCATCCCATTCCATTCCATTCCATTGCATTCCATTCTACTCGGGTTGATTCCATTCCATTCCATTTCATTCCATTCCATTCCATTCCATTCCATTCCACTCCATTCCATTCGATTCCATTCCATTCCATTCAATTCCAATCCATTCCATTCTACTCGGGTTGATTCCATTCCATTCCATTCCATTCCATTCCATTCCATTCCATTCCACTCGATTCCATTCCATTCCATTCCATTCCATTCCAATCTATTCCATTCTACTCGGGTGGATTCCATTCCATTCCATTCCATTGATTCCATTCCATTCCATTCCATTCCATTCGGTTCCATTCCATTCCATTCCATTCCATTCCATTCCATTCGGTTCTAGTCGGGTTGATTCCATTATATTCCATTCCATTCCATTCCATTCTATTCCATTCCATTCCATTCCATTCCATTCCATTCCATTCCATTCCATTCCATTCTATTCCATTCCATTATTCTCCATTGAATTCCATTCCATTCCATTCTATTCCATTCCATTCCATTCCTTTCCATTCCTTTTAGTTCTACTCGGGTTGATTCCATTCCATTCCATTCCATTCCTTTCCATTCCATTCCATTCCATTACTTTCCATTCCATTCCATTCCAATCCATTCCATTCTACTCGGGTTGACTCCATTCCATTCCATTCCATTACATTACATTCCATTATATTCCATTCCATTCCATTCGATTCCATTCGATTCCATTCCATTCCATTCCATTCCATTCCATTCCATTCCATTCCATTCCATTCGATTCCATTCCATTCCATTCCATTCCATTCCATTCCATTCCATTCCAATCCATTCCATTCTACTCGGGTTGATTCCATTCCATTCCATTCCATTCCATTCCATTCCATTCCATTCCATTCCATTCCATTCCATTCCATTCCATTCCATTCCATTCCATTCCATTCCATTCCATTTCATTCCAAACCATTCCATTCTACTCGGGTTCATCATTCCATTCCATTCCATTCCATTCCATTCCATTCCACTCGGGTTCATTCCATTCCATTCCATTCCATTCCATTCCATTCCATTCCGTTCTACTCAGGTTGATTTCCATTCCATTCCATTCCATTCCATTCCATTCCATTCCATTCCATTCCATTCCATTCCATTCCATTCCATTCCATTCTATTCCATTCCGTTCTACTCGGCTTGAATCCATTGAGTTCCGTTCCGTTCCGTTCCGTCCCGACACGTCCCGTCCCGTCCCGTCCCGTCCCGTCCCGTCCCGTGCCGTTTTACTCGGTTTGATTCCTTTCCATTCCGTTCCGCTCGTTTCCGTTACGTTCCATTCCGTTCCACGCGGGTTGGTTCAGTTCCATTCTATTCTATTCTATTCCTTTCCCTTCCATTCCATTCCATTCCATTCCACTCTAATCGGGTTGATTCCATGCCATTCCGTTCCGTTCCATTCCGTCCCATCCCGACCCGTCCCATCCCGTCCCGTCCCGTCCCATCCCGTTCCGTTCCACATGGGTTGATTCAATTCCTTTCGGTTACATTGAATTCCATTCCATTCCATTCTACTCGGATTGCTTCCATTCCATTCCATTCCATTCCATTCCATTCCATTCCATTCCATTCCACTCCATTCCATTCCATTGCGTTCCATTCGATTCGATTCCATTCCATTCCATTCCATTCCATTCCAATCCATTCCATTCTACTTGGGTTGATTCCATTCCATTCGATTCCATTCCATTCGATTCCATTCCATTCCATTCCATTCCATTCCATTCCATTCCATTCCATTGCGTTCCATTAGATTCCATTCCATTCCATTCCATTCCATTCCATTCGATTCCATTCGATTCCATTCCATTCCATTCCATTCCATTCCATTCCATTCCATTCCATTCTGTTCTACTCGGGTTGATTCCACTCCATTCCATTCCATTCCATTCCATTCTATTCCATTCCATTCCATTCGATTCCATTCTATTCCATTCGATTCTATTCCATTCCATTTCATTTTATTCCATTCCATTCCATTCCATTCTATTCCATTGAATTCCATTGAATTCCATTCCATTCCATTCCATTCCATTCCATTCCATTCCATTCCATTCCATTCCATTCCATTCCATTCCGTTCTACTCGGGTTGATTCCACTCCATTCCATTCCATTCCATTCCATTCCATTCCATTCCATTCCATTCCATTCCATTATATTCCACTCGGGTTGATCATTCCATTCCATTCCATTCCATTCCATTCCATTCCATTCCATTCCATTCCACTCTGGCTCATTCCATTCCATTCCATTCCATTCCATTCCATTCCATTCCATTCCATTCCATTCTGTTCTACTCGGGTTGATTCCACTCCATTCCATTCCATTCCATTCCATTCTATTCCATTCCATTCCATTCGATTCCATTCTATTCCATTCGATTCCATTCCATTCCATTTCATTTTATTCCATTCCATTCCATTCCATTCTATTCCATTGAATTCCATTGAATTCCATTCCATTCCATTCCATTCCATTCCATTCCATTCCATTCCATTCCATTCCGTTCTACTCGGGTTGATTCCACTCCATTCCATTCCATTCCATTCCATTCCATTCCATTCCACTCGGGTTGATCATTCCATTCCATTCCATTCCATTCCATTCCATTCCATTCCATTCCACTCGGGCTCATTCCATTCCATTCCATTCCATTCCATTCCATTCCATTCCATTCCATTCCATTCCGTTCTACTCGGGTTGATTTCCATTCCATTCCATTCCATTCCATTCCATTCCATTCCATTCCATTCCATTCCATTCCATTCCATTCCATTCCATTCCATTCCATTCCATTCCATTCCATTCCATTCCATTCCTTTCCATTTACTCCATTCCGTTCTACTCGGGTTGATTCCATTGAGTTTGGTTCCGTTCCGTTCCGTCCCGTCCCGTCCCGTCCCGTCCCGTCCCGTGCGGTTTTCCTCGGGTTGATTCCTTTCCATTCCGTTCCGCTCGTTTCCGTTATGTTCCATTCCTTTCCACGCGGGTTGGTTCAATTCCATTCTATTCTATTCTACTCCTTTCCATTCCATTCCATTCCATTCCATTCCATTCCATTCTACTCGGGTTGATTCCATGCCATTCCGTTCCGTTCCATTCCCTCCCATCGCGACCCGTCCCATCCCGTCCCGTCCTGTCCCATCCCGTTCCGTTCCACATGGGTTGATTCAATTCCCTTCGGTTACATTGAATTCCTTTCCATTCCATTCTACTCGGATTGATTCCATTCCATTCCATTCCATTCCATTCCATTCCATTCCATTCCATTCCATTCCATTCCATTCCTTTCCATTCCAATCCATTCCATTCTACTCGGGTTGATTCCATTCTATTCCATTCCATTCCATTCCATTCCATTCCATTCCATTCCTTTCCATTCCATTCCATTCCATTCCATTCTACTTGGGTTGATTCTATGCCATTCCGTTCCGTTCCATTCCGTCCCATCCCGACCCGTTCCATCCCGTCCCGTCCCGTCCCATCCCGTTCCGTTCCACATTTGTTGATTCAATTCCTTTCGGTTACATTGAATTCCATTCCATTCCATTCTACTCGGATTGATTCCATTCCATTCCATTCCATTCCATTCCATTCCATTCCATTCCATTCCATTCCATTCCATTCCATTCCATTCCATTCTATTCCATTCCATTCCTTTCCATTCCAATCCATTCCATTCTACTCGGGTTGATTCCATTCTATTCCATTCCATTCCATTCCATTCCATTCCATTCCATTCCATTCCATTCCATTCCATTCCATTCCATTCCATTCCATTCCGTTCTACTCGGGTTGATTCCATTCCATTCCATTCCATTCCATTCCACTCCATTCCATTCGATTCCATTTGTGTCCATTCCATTCCATTCCATTCCATTCCATTCCATTCCGTTCTACTCGGGTTGATTTCCATTCCACTCCATTCCATTCTATTCCATTCCATTCCATTCCATTCCATTCCATTCCATTCCATTCCATTCCTTTCCATTTACTCCATTCCGTTCTACTCGGGCTGATTCCATTGAGTTTGGTTCCGTTCCGTTCCGTCCCGTCCCGTCCCGTCCAGTCCCGTCCCGTGCCGTTTTACTCGGGTTGATTCCTTTCCATTCCGTTCCGCTCGTTTCCGTTACGTTCCATTCCGTTCCTCGCGGGTTGGTTCAATTCCATTCTATTCTATTCTATTCCTTTCCCTTCCATTCTATTCCATTCCATTCCATTCTACTCGTGTTGATTCCATGCCATTCCGTTCCGTTCCATTCCGTCCCATCCCGACCCGTCCCATCCCGTCCCGTCCCGTCCCATCCCGTTCTGTTCGATATGGGTTGATTCAATTCCTTTCGGTTACATTGAATTCCATTCCATTCCATTCTACTCGGATTGATTCCATTCCATTCCATTCCATTCCATTCCATTCCATTCCATTCTACTCGGGTTGATTCCATTCTATTCCATTCCATTCCATTCCATTCCATTCCATTCCATTCCATTCCATTCCATTCCATTCCATTCCATTCCATTCCATTCCATTCCGTTTCATTCCATTCCATTCCATTCCATTCCATTCCATTTCATTCCATTCCATTCGATTCCATTCCATTCCGTTCTACTCGGGTTGATTCCACTCCATTCCATTCCATTCCATTCCATTACATTCCATTCCATTCCACTCCATTCCATTCCATTCCATTCCATTCCACTCGGGTTGATCATTCCATTCCATTCCATTCCATTCCATTCCACTCGGGCTCATTCCATTCCATTCCATTCCATTCCATTCCATTCCATTCCTTTCCATTCCATTCCATTCCATTCCTTTCCATTCCATTCCATTCCATTCCTTTCCGTTCTACTCGGGTTGATTTCCATTCCATTCCATTCCATTCCATTCCATTCCATTCCATTCCATTCCATTCCATTCCATTCCATTCCATTCCATTCAATTGCAGTCCATTCGATTCCATTCCATTCCATTCCATTCCATTCCATTCCATTCCATTCCATTCCATTCCATTCCGTTCCATTCCGTTCCACTCGGGTTGATTCCATTCTATTCCATTCCATTCCATTCGATTCCATTCGATATCATTCGATTCCATTCCATCCCATTCCATTCCATTCCATTTAATTCGATATCATTCGATTCCATTCCATCCCATTCCATTCCATTCCATTCCATTCCGTTCTACTCGGGTTGATTCCATTCCATTCCATTTCATTCCATTCCATTCCATTCCATTTCTTTCGATTCCATTCGATTCCATTCCATTCCATTCCATTCCAATCCATTCCATTCTACTCGGGTTAATTCCATTCCATTCCATTCCATTCCATTCCATTCCATTCCATTCCATTCCATTCCATTCCATTCCATTCCATTCCATTCGATTCCACTCGATTCCATTCCATTCCTTTCCATTCCATTCCAATCCATTCCATTCTATTCTCGGGTGGATTCCATTCTATTCCATTCCATTCCATTCCATTCCATTCCATTCCATTCCATTCCATTCCATTCCATTCCATTCCATTCCGTTCGATTCCATTCCATTCCATTCCATTCCATTCCATTCCGTTCTAGTCGGGTTGATTCCATTCTATTGCATTCCATTCCGTTCCATTCCATTCCATTCCATTCCATTCCATTCCATTCCATTCCATTCTATTCCATTCCATTCTACCCCATTGAATTCCATTCCATTCCATTCCATTCCATTCCATTCCATTCCATTCCATTCCATTCCATTCCATTCCATTCCATTCCTTTCCATTCCATTTAGTTCTACTCGGGTTGATTCCATTCCATTCCATTCCATTCCATTCCATTACTTTCCATTCCATTCCATTCCAATCCATTCCATTCTACTCGGGTTGACTCCATTCCTTTCCATTCCATTCCATTCCATTCCATTCCATTCCATTCCATTCCATTCCATTCCATTCCATTCCATTCAATTGCATTCCATTCGATTCCATTCGATTCGATTCCATTCCATTCCATTCCATTCCATTCCATTCCATTCCATTCCATTCCATTCCATTCCATTCCATTCCATTCCGTTCCACTCGGGTTGATTCCATTCTATTCCATTCCATTCCATTCGATTCCTTTCTATTCCATTCGATTCCATTCCATTCCATTTCATTTTATTCCATTCCATTCCATTCCATTCTATTCCATTGAATTCCATTGAATTCCATTCCATTCCATTCCATTCCATTCCATTCCATTCCATTCCATTCCATTCCATTCCGTTCTACTCGGGTTGATTCCACTCCATTCCATTCCATTCCATTCCATTCCATTCCTTTCCATTCCATTCCACTCGGGTTGATCATTCCATTCCATTCCATTCCATTTCATTCCATTCCATTCCATTCCATTCCACTCTGGCTCATTCCATTCCATTCCATTCCATTCCATTCCATTCCATTCCATTCCATTCCATTCCGTTCTACTCGGGTTGATTTCCATTCCATTCCATTCCATTCCATTCCATTCCATTCCATTCCATTCCATTCCATTCCATTCCATTCCATTCCATTCCATTCCATTCCATTCCTTTCCATTTACTCCATTCCGTTCTACTCGGGTTGATTCCATTGAGTTTGGTTCCGTTCCGTTCCGTCCCGTCCCGTCCCGTCCCGTCCCGTCCCGTGCCGTTTTACTCCGGCTGATTCCTTTCCATTCCGTTCCGCTCGTTTCCGTTACGTTCCATTCCGTTCCACGCGGGTTGGTTCAATTCCATTCTATTCTATTCTATTCCTTTCCATTCCATTCCATTCCATTCCATTGCATTCTACTCGGGTTGATTCCATGCCATTCCGTTCCGTTCCATTCCGTCCCATCCCGACCCGTCCCATCCCGTCCCGTCCCGTCCCATCCCGTTCCGTTCCACATGGGTTGATTCAATTCCTTTCGGTTTCATTGAATTCCAATCTATTCCATTCTACTCGGATTGATTCCATTCCATTCCATTCCATTCCATTCCATTCCATTCCATTCCATTCCATTCCATTCCATTCCATTCCAATCCATTCCATTCTACTCGGGTTGATTCCATTCTATTCCATTCCATTCCATTCCATTCCATTCCATTCCATTCCTTTCCATTCCATTCCATTCCATTCCATTCTACTCGGGTTGATTCTATGCCATTCCGTTCCGTTCCATTCCGTCCCATCCTGACCCGTTCCATCCCGTCCCGTCCCGTCCCATCCCGTTCCGTTCCACATGGGTTGATTCAATTCCTTTCGGTTACATTGAATTCCATTCCATTCCATTCTACTCGGATTGATTCCATTCCATTCCATTCCATTCCATTCCATTCCATTCCATTCCATTCCATTCCTTTCCATTCCAATCCATTCCATTCTACTCGGGTTGATTCCATTCTATTCCATTCCATTCCATTCCATTCCATTCCATTCCATTCCATTCCATTCCATTCCATTCCATTCCATTCCGTTCTACTCGGGTTGATTCCATTCCATTCCATTCCATTCCATTCCACTCCATTCCATTCGATTCCATTTGAGTCCATTCCATTCCATTCCATTCCATTCCATTCCGTTCTACTCGGGTTGATTTCCATTCCATTCCATTCCATTCTATTCCATTCCATTCCATTCCATTCCATTCCATTCCATTCCATTCCTTTCCATTTACTCCATTCCGTTCTACTCGGGTTGATTCCATTGAGTTTGGTTCCGTTCCATTCCGTCCCGTCCCGTCCCGTCCAGTCCCGTCCCGTGCCGTTTTACTCGGGTTGATTCCTTTCCATTCCGTTCCGCTCGTTTCCGTTACGTTCCATTCCGTTCCACGCGGGTTGGTTCAATTCCATTCTATTCTATTCTATTCCTTTCCCTTCCATTCCATTCCATTCCATTCCATTCTACTCGTGTTGATTCCATGCCATTCCGTTCCGTTCCATTCCGTCCCATCCCGACCCGTCCCATCCCGTCCCGTCCCGTCCCATCCCGTTCCGTTCGATATGGGTTGATTCAATTCCTTTCGGTTACATTGAATTCCATTCCATTCCATTCTACTCGGATTGATTCCATTCCATTCCATTCCATTCCATTCCATTCCATTCCATTCTACTCGGGTTGATTCCATTCTATTCCATTCCATTCCATTCCATTCCATTCCATTCCATTCCATTCCATTCCATTCCATTCCATTCCATTCCATTCGATTCCATTCCATTCCGTTCTACTCGGGTTGATTCCACTCCATTCCATTCCATTCCATTCCATTCCATTCCATTCCATTCCATTCCATTCCATTCCATTACATTCCATTCCATTCCATTCCATTCCACTCGGGTTGATCATTCCATTCCATTCCATTCCATTCCATTCCATTCCACTCGGGCTCATTCCATTCCATTCCATTCCATTCCATTCCATTCCATTCCATTCCATTCCATTCCATTCCATTCCATTCCATTCCATTCCTTTCCATTCCATTCCATTCCATTCCTTTCCGTTCTACTCGGGTTGATTTCCATTCCATTCCATTCCATTCCATTCCATTCCATTCCATTCCATTCCATTCCATTCAATTGCATTCCATTCGATTCCATTCGATTCGATTCCATTCCATTCCATTCCATTCCATTCCATTCCATTCCATTCCATTGCATTCCATTCCATTCCATTCCATTCCATTCTGTTCCACTCGGGTTGATTCCATTCTATTCCATTCCATTCCATTCGATTCCATTCGATATCATTCGATTCCATTCCATCCCATTCCATTCCATTCCATTCCATTCCGTTCTACTCGGGTTGATTCCATTCCATTCCATTTCATTCCATTCCATTCCATTCCATTTCTTTCGATTCCATTCGATTCCATTCCATTCCATTCCATTCCAATCCATTCCATTCTACTCGGGTTGATTCCATTCCATTCCATTCCATTCCATTCCCTTCCATTCCATTCCATTCCATTCCATTCCATTCCATTCCATTCCATTCGATTCCACTCGATTCCATTCCATTCCTTTCCATTCCATTCCAATCCATTCCATTCTATTCTCGGGTGGATTCCATTCTATTCCATTCCATTCCATTCCATTCCATTCCATTCCATTCCATTCCATTCCATTCGATTCCATTCCATTCCATTCCATTCCATTCCATTCCATTCCATTCCATTCCGTTCTAGTCGGGTTGATTCCATTCTATTCCATTCCATTCCATTCCATTCCATTCCATTCCATTCCATTCCATTCCATTCCATTCCATTCCATTCCATTCCATTCCATTCCATTCCATTCTATTCCATTCCATTCTACCACATTGCATTCCATTCCATTCCATTCCATTCCATTCCATTCTATTCCATTCCATTCTACCCCATTGCATTCCATTCCATTCCATTCAATTCCATTCCATTCCATTCCTTTCCATTCCATTTAGTTCTACTCGGGTTGATTCCATTCCATTCCATTCCATTTCATTCCATTACTTTCCATTCCATTCCATTCCAATCCATTCCATTCTACTCGGGTTGACTCCATTCCTTTCCATTCCATTCCATTCCATTCCATTATATTCCATTCTATTCCATTCGATTCCGTTCGATTCCATTCCATTCCATTCCATTCCATTCCATTCCATTCCATTCCATTCGATTCCATTCCATTCCATTCGATTCCATTCCATTCCATTCCATTCAATTCCATTCCATTCCATTCCAGTCCATTCCATTCCATTCCATTCCATTCCATTCCACTCGGGCTCATTCCATTCCATTCCATTCCATTCCATTCCATTCCATTCCATTCCATTCCATTCCATTCCGTTCTACTCGGGTTGATTTCCATTCCATTCCATTCCATTCCATTCCATTCCATTCCATTCCATTCCATTCCATTCCATTCCATTCCATTCAATTGCATTCCATTCGATTCCATTCGATTCGATTCCATTCCATTCCATTCCATTCCATTCCATTCCATTCCATTCCATTCCATTCCGTTCCACTCGGGTTGATTCCATTCTATTCCATTCCATTCCATTCGATTCCATTCGATATCATTCGATTCCATTCCATCCCATTCCATTCCATTCCATTCCATTCCGTTCTACTCGGGTTGATTCCATTCCATTCCATTTCATTCCATTCCATTCCATTCCATTTCTTTCGATTCCATTCGATTCCATTCCATTCCATTCCATTCCAATCCATTCCATTCTACTCGGGTTGATTCCATTCCATTCCATTCCATTCCAATCCATTCCATTCCATTCCATTCCATTCCATTCCATTCCATTCCATTCGATTCCACTCGATTCCATTCCATTCCTTTCCATTCCATTCCAATCCATTCCATTCTATTCTCGGGTGGATTCCATTCCATTCCATTCCATTCCATTCCATTCCATTCCATTCCATTCCATTCCATTCCATTCCATTCCATTCTATTCCATTCCATTCTACCCCATTGAATTCCATTCCATTCCATTCAATTCCATTCCATTCCATTCCTTTCCATTCCATTTAGTTCTACTCGGGTTGATTCCATTCCATTCCATTCCATTCCATTCCATTACTTTCCATTCCATTCCATTCCAATCCATTCCATTCTACTCGGGTTGACTCCATTCCATTCCATTCCATTCCATTCCATTCCATTCCATTATATTCCATTCTATTCCATTCGATTCCGTTCGATTCCATTCCATTCCATTCCATTCCATTCCATTCCATTCGATTCCATTCCATTCCATTCGATTCCATTCCATTCCATTCCATTCAATTCCATTCCATTCCATTCCAGTCCATTCCATTCCATTCCATTCCATTCCTTTCCATTTACTCCATTCCGTTCTACTCGGGTTGATTCCATTGAGTTTGGTTCCGTTCCGTTCCGTCCCGTCCCGTCCCGTCCAGTCCCGTCCCGTGCCATTTTACTCGGGTTGATTCCTTTCCATTCCGTTCCGCTCGTTTCAGTTACGTTCCATTCCGTTCCACGCGGGTTGGTTCAATTCCATTCTATTCTATTCTATTCCTTTCCCTTCCACTCCATTCCATTCCATTCCATTCTTCTCGGGTTGATTCCATGCCATTCCGTTCCGTTCCATTCCGTCCCATCCCGACCCGTCCCATCCCGTCCCGTCCCGTCCCATCCCGTTCCGTTCGATATGGGTTGATTCAATTCCTTTCGGTTACATTGAATTCCATTCCATTCCATTCTACTCGGATTGATTCCATTCCATTCCATTCCATTCCATTCCATTCCATTCCATTCTACTCGGGTTGATTCCATTCTATTCCATTCCATTCCATTCCATTCCATTCCATTCCATTCCATTCCATTCCATTCCATTCCACTCGGGTTGATCATTCCATTCCATTCCATTCCATTCCATTCCATTCCATTCCACTCGGGCTCATTCCATTCCATTCCATTCCATTCCATTCCATTCCATTCCATTCCTTTCCATTCCATTCCATTCCATTCAATTGCATTCCATTCGATTCCATTCGATTCGATTCCATTCCATTCCATTCCATTCCATTCCATTCCATTCCATTCCATTCCATTCCATTCCGTTCCACTCGGGTTGATTCCATTCTATTCCATTCCATTCCGTTCGATTCCATTCGATATCATTCGATTCCATTCCATCCCATTCCATTCCATTCCATTCCATTCCGTTCTACTCGGGTTGATTCCATTCCATTCCATTTCATTCCATTCCATTCCATTCCATTTCTTTCGATTCCATTCGATTCCATTCCATTCCATTCCATTCCAATCCATTCCATTCTACTCGGGTTGATTCCATTCCATTCCATTCCATTCCATTCCATTCCATTCCATTCCATTCCATTCCATTCCATTCCATTCGATTCCACTCGATTCCATTCCATTCCTTTCCATTCCATTCCAATCCATTCCATTCTATTCTCGGGTGGATTCCATTCTACTCCATTCCATTCCATTCCATTCCATTCCATTCCATTCCATTCCATTCCATTCCATTCCATTCCATTCCATTCCGTTCTAGTCGGGTTGATTCCATTCTATTCCATTCCATTCCATTCCATTCCATTCCATTCCATTCCATTCCATTCCATTCCATTCCATTCCATTCCATTCCATTCCATTCTATTCCATTCCATTCTACCCCATTGCATTCCATTCCATTCCATTCAATTCCATTCCATTCCATTCCTTTCCATTCCATTTAGTTCTACTCGGGTTGATTCCATTCCATTCCATTCCATTCCATTCCATTACTTTCCATTCCATTCCATTCCAATCCATTCCATTCTACTCGGGTTGACTCCATTTCTTTCCATTCCATTCCATTCCATTCCATTATATTCCATTCTATTCCATTCGATTCCGTTCGATTCCATTCCATTCCATTCCATTCCATTCCATTCCATTCCATTCCATTCGATTCCATTCCATTCCATTCCATTCAATTCCATTCCATTCCATTCCAGTCCATTCCATTCCATTCCATTCCATTCCATTCCACTCGGGCTCATTCCATTCCATTCCATTCCATTCCATTCCATTCCATTCCATTCCATTCCATTCCGTTCTACTCGGGTTGATTTCCATTCCATTCCATTCCATTCCATTCCATTCCATTCCATTCCATTCCATTCCATTCCATTCCATTCCATTCCATTCCATTCCATTCCATTGCATTCCATTCGATTGCATTCGATTCGATTCCATTCCATTCCATTCCATTCCATTCCATTCCATTCCATTCCATTCCATTCCATTCCATTCCATTCCATTCCATTCCATTCCGTTCCACTCGGGTTGATTCCATTCTATTCCATTCCATTCCATTCGATTCCATTTGATATCATTCGATTCCATTCCATCCCATTCCATTCCATTCCATTCCATTCCGTTCTACTCGGGTTGATTCCATTCCATTCCATTTCATTCCATTCCATTCCATTCCATTTCTTTCGATTCCATTCGATTCCATTCCATTCCATTCCATTCCAATCCATTCCATTCTACTCGGGTTGATTCCATTCCATTCCATTCCATTCCATTCCATTCCATTCCATTCCATTCCATTCCATTCCATTCCATTCAATTCCATTCGATTCCACTCGATTCCATTCCATTACTTTCCATTCCTTTCCAATCCATTCCATTCTATTCTCGGGTGGATTCCATTCCATTCCATTCCATTCCATTCCATTCCATTCCATTCCATTCCATTCAATTCCATTCCATTCCATTCCTTTCCATTCCATTTAGTTCTACTCGGGTTGATTCCATTCCATTCCATTCCATTCCATTCCATTACTTTCCATTCCATTCCATTCCAATCCATTCCATTCTACTCGGGTTGACTCCATTCCATTCCATTCCATTCCATTCCATTCCATTCCATTATATTCCATTCTATTCCATTAGATTCCGTTCGATTCCATTCCATTCCATTCCATTCCATTCCATTCCATTCCATTCCATTCCATTCCATTCCATTCCATTCCATTCAATTGCATTCCATTCGATTCCATTCGATTAGATTCCATTCCATTCCATTCCATTCCATTCCATTCCATTCCATTCCATTCCATTCCATTCCGTTCCACTCGGGTTGATTCCATTCTATTCCATTCCATTCCATTCCATTCCATTCGATATCATTCGATTCCATTCCATCCCATTCCATTCCATTCCATTCCATTCCGTTCTACTCGGGTTGATTCCATTCCATTCCATTTCATTCCATTCCATTCCATTCCATTTCTTTCGATTCCATTCGATTCCATTCCATTCCATTCCATTCCAATCCATTCCATTCTACTCGGGTCGATTCCATTCCATTCCATTCCATTCCATTCCATTCCATTCCATTCCATTGCATTCCATTCGATTGCATTCGATTCGATTCCATTCCATTCCATTCCATTCCATTCCATTCCATTCCATTCCATTCCATTCCATTCCATTCCATTCCATTCCGTTCCACTCGGGTTGATTCCATTCTATTCCATTCCATTCCATTCGATTCCATTTGATATCATTCGATTCCATTCCATCCCATTCCATTCCATTCCATTCCATTCCGTTCTACTCGGGTTGATTCCATTCCATTCCATTTCATTCCATTCCATTCCATTCCATTTCTTTCGATTCCATTCGATTCCATTCCATTCCATTCCATTCCAATCCATTCCATTCTACTCGGGTTGATTCCATTCCATTCCATTCCATTCCATTCCATTCCATTCCATTCCATTCCATTCCATTCCATTCCATTCCATTCCATTCCATTCAATTCCATTCGATTCCACTCGATTCCATTCCATTACTTTCCATTCCATTCCAATCCATTCCATTCTATTCTCGGGTGGATTCCATTCCATTCCATTCCATTCCATTCCATTCCATTCCATTCCATTCAATTCCATTCCATTCCATTCCTTTCCATTCCATTTAGTTCTACTCGGGTTGATTCCATTCCATTCCATTCCATTCCATTCCATTACTTTCCATTCCATTCCATTCCAATCCATTCCATTCTACTCGGGTTGACTCCATTCCATTCCATTCCATTCCATTCCATTCCATTCCATTATATTCCATTCTATTCCATTAGATTCCGTTCGATTCCATTCCATTCCATTCCATTCCATTCCATTCCATTCCATTCCATTCCATTCCATTCCATTCCATTCCATTCCATTCCATTCAATTGCATTCCATTCGATTCCATTCGATTAGATTCCATTCCATTCCATTCCATTCCATTCCATTCCATTCCATTCCATTCCATTCCATTCCGTTCCACTCGGGTTGATTCCATTCTATTCCATTCCATTCCATTCCATTCCATTCGATATCATTCGATTCCATTCCATCCCATTCCATTCCATTCCATTCCATTCCGTTCTACTCGGGTTGATTCCATTCCATTCCATTTCATTCCATTCCATTCCATTCCATTTCTTTCGATTCCATTCGATTCCATTCCATTCCATTCCATTCCAATCCATTCCATTCTACTCGGGTCGATTCCATTCCATTCCATTCCATTCCATTCCATTCCATTCCATTCCATTCCATTCGATTCCACTCGATTCCATTCCATTCCTTTCCATTCCATTCCAATCCATTCCATTCTATTCTCGGGTGGATTCCATTCTACTCCATTCCATTCCATTCCATTCCATTCCATTCCATTCCATTCGATTCCATTCCATTCCATTCCATTCCATTCCATTCCATTCCGTTCTAGTCGGGTTGATTCCATTCTATTCCATTCCATTCCATTCCATTCCATTCCATTCCATTCCATTCCATTCCATTCCATTCCATTCCATTCCATTCTATTCCATTCCATTCTACCCCATTGCATTCCATTCCATTCCATTCAATTCCATTCCATTCCATTCCTTTCCATTCCATTTAGTTCTACTCGGGTTGATTCCATTCCATTCCATTCCATTCCATTCCATTACTTTCCATTCCATTCCATTCCAATCCATTCCATTCTACTCGGGTTGACTCCATTCCATTCCATTCCATTCCATTCCATTATATTCCATTCTATTCCATTCGAATCCGTTCGATTCCATTCCATTCCATTCCATTCCATTCCATTCCATTCCATTCGATTCCATTCCATTCCATTCCATTCCATTCCATTCCATTCGATTCCATTCCATTCCATTCCATTCAATTCCATTCCATTCCATTCCAGTCCATTCCATTCCATTCCATTCCATTCCATTCCACTCGGGCTCATTCCATTCCATTCCATTCCATTCCATTCCATTCCATTCCATTCCATTCCATTCCATTCCATTCCATTCCATTCCATTCTATTCCATTCCGTTCTACTCGGGTTGATTTCCATTCCATTCCATTCCATTCCATTCCATTCCATTCCATTCCATTCCATTCCATTCCATTCCATTCAATTGCATTCCATTCGATTCCATTCGATTCGATTCCATTCCATTCCATTCTATTCCATTCCATTCCATTCCATTCCATTCCATTCCATTCCATTCCGTTCCACTCGGGTTGATTCCATTCTATTCCATTCCATTCCATTCGATTCCATTCGATATCATTCGATTCCATTCCATCCCATTCCATTCCATTCCATTCCATTCCGTTCTACTCGGGTTGATTCCATTCCATTCCATTTCATTCCATTCCATTCCATTCCATTTCTTTCGATTCCATTCGATTCGATTCCATTCCATTCCATTCCAATCCATTCCATTCTACTCGGGTTGATTCCATTCCATTCCATTCCATTCCATTCCATTCCATTCCATTCCATTCCATTCCATTCCATTCCATTCGATTCCACTCGATTCCATTCCATTCCTTTCCATTCCATTCCAATCCATTCCATTCTATTCTCGGGTGGATTCCATTCCATTCCATTCCATTCCATTCCATTCCATTCCATTCCATTCCATTCCATTCCATTCCATTCCATTCCATTCTATTCCATTCCATTCTACCCCATTGAATTCCATTCCATTCCATTCAATTCCATTCCATTCCATTCCTTTCCATTCCATTTAGTTCTACTCGGGTAGATTCCATTCCATTCCATTCCATTCCATTCCATTACTTTCCATTCCATTCCATTCCAATCCATTCCATTCTACTCGGGTTGACTCCATTCCATTCCATTCCATTCCATTCCATTCCATTCCATTCCATTCCATTATATTCCATTCTATTCCATTCGATTCCGTTCGATTCCATTCCATTCCATTCCATTCCATTCCATTCCATTCGATTCCAATCCATTCCATTCGATTCCATTCCATTCCATTCCATTCAATTCCATTCCATTCCATTCCAGTCCATTCCATTCCATTCCATTCCATTCCTTTCCATTTACTCCATTCCGTTCTACTCGGGTTGATTCCATTGAGTTTGGTTCCGTTCCGTTCCGTCCCGTCCCGTCCCGTCCCGACCCGTCCCATGCCGTTTTACTCGGGTTGATTCCTTTCCATTCCGTTCCGCTCGTTTCCGTTACGTTCCATTCCGTTCCACGCGGGTTGGTTCAATTCCATTCTATTCTATTCTATTCCTTTCCCTTCCATTCCATTCCATTCCTTTCCATTCTACTCGGGTTGATTCCATGACATTCCGTTCCGTTCCATTCCGTCCCATCCCGACCCGTCCCAACCCGTCCCGTCCCGTCCCATCCCGTTCCATTTCACATGGGTTGATTCCATTCCTTTCGGTTACATTGAACTCCATTCCATTCCATTCTACTCGGATTGATTCCATTCCATTCCATTCCATTCCATTCCATTCCATTCCATTCCATTCCATTCCATTCCAATCCATTCCATTCTACTCGGGTTGATTCCATTCAATTCCATTCCATTCCATTCCATTCCATTCCATTCCATTCCATTCCATTTCATTCTATTCCATTCCATTCCATTCCATTCCATTCCATTCCATTCGATTCCATTCCATTCCATTCCATTCCATTCCATTCCATTCCATTCCATTCCATTCCATTCCATTCCATTCCATTCCATTCCGTTCTACTCGGGTAGATTCCATTCTATTCCATTCCATTCCGTTCGATTCCATTTGATTCCATTCGATTCCATTCCATTCCATTCCATTCCATTCCATTCCATTCCGTTCTACTTGGCGTGATTCCATTCTATTCCATTCCATTCCGTTCGATTCCATTTGATTCCCTACGATTCCATTCCATTCCATTCCATTCCCTTCCATTCCATTCTATTCCACTGAATTCCATTCCATTCCATTCCGTTCTACTCTGATTGATTCCATTCCATTCCATTCCAATCCATTCCATTCCATTCCATTCCATTCCATTCCATTCCATTCCATTCCATTCCATTCCATTCCATTCCGTTCTACTCGGGTTGATTCCATTCTATTCCATTCCATTCCGTTGGATTCCATTTGATTCCATTCGATTCCATTCCATTCCATTCCATTCCGTTCCATTTCATTCTATTCCATTGAATTCCATTCCATTCTATTCCATTCCATTCCATTCCATTCCATTCCATTCCATTCCATTCCATTCCATTCCATTCCAATACATTCCATTCTACTCTGGTTGATTCCATTCCATTCCATTCCATTCCATTCCATTCGTCTCCATTCGATTCCATTCTATTCCATTCCATTCTATTCCATAGAATTCCATTCCATTCCATTCCATTCCATTCCATTCCATTCCATTCCATTCCATTCCATTCCATTCCGTTCTACTCGGGTTGATTCCATTCCATTCCATTCAATTCCATTCCATTCCATTCCATTCCACTCCATTCCATTCGATTCCATTCGATTCCATTCCATTCCATTCCATTCCATTCCAATCGATTCCATTCTACTCGGGTTGATCCATTCAATTCCATTCCATTCCATTCCATTCCATTCCATTCCATTCCATACCATTCCATTCCATTCCATTCCATTCCATTGCATTCCATTCGATTCCATTCGATTCCATTCCATTCCTTTCCATTCCATTCCATTCCATTCCATTCCATTCCATTCCATTCCGTTCCACTCGGGTTGATTCCATTCTATTCCATTCCATTCCATTCGATTCCATTCGATATCATTCGATTCCATTCCATCCCATTCAATTCCATTCCATTCCATTCCGTTCTACTCGGGTTGATTCCATTACATTCCATTTCATTCCATTCCATTCCATTCCATTTCTTTCGATTCCATTCGATTCCGTTCCATTCCATTCCATTCCAATCCATTCCATTCTACTCAGGTTGATTCCATTCCATTCCATTCCATTATATTCCATTCCATTCCATTCCATTCCATTCCATTCCATTCCATTCGATTCCACTCGATTCCATTCCATTCCTTTCCATTCCATTCCAATCCATTCCATTCTACTCGGGTGGATTCCATTCCATTCCATTCCATTCCATTCCATTCGTCTCCATTCGATTCCATTCGATTCCATTCCATTCTATTCCATTGAATTCCATTCCATTCCATTCCATTCCATTCCATTCCATTCCATTCCATTCCATTCCATTCCATTCCATTCCATTCCATTCCATTCCGTTCTACTCGGGTTGATTCCATTCCATTCCATTCCATTCCATTCCATTTCATTCCATTCCATTCCATTCCATTCCATTCCACTCCATTCCATTCGATTCCATTTGATTCCATTCCATTCCATTCCATTCCATTCCAATCCATTCCATTCAACTCGGGTTGATTCCATTCCATTCCATTCCATTCCATTCCATTCCATTCCATTCCATTCCATTGCATTCCATTCGATTCCATTCGATTCCATTCCATTCCATTCCATTGCATTCCATTCGATTCCATTCGATTCCATTCCATTCCATTCCATTCCATTCCATTCCATTCCATTCCATTCCATTCCATTCCATTCCATTCCGTTCCACTCGGGTTGATTCCATTCTATTCCATTCCATTCCATTCGATTGCATTCGATATCATTCGATTCCATTCCATCCCATTCCATTCCATTCCATTCCATTCCGTTCTACTCGGGTTGATTCCATTCCATTCCATTTCATTCCATTCCATTCCATTCCATTTCTTTCGATTCCATTCGATTCCATTCCATTCCATTCCATTCCAATCCATTCCATTCTACTCGGGTTGATTCCATTCCATTCCATTCCATTCCATTCCATTCCATTCCATTCCATTCCATTCCATTCCATTCCATTCCATTCCATTCCCTTCCATTCGATTCCACTCGATTCCATTCCATTCCTTTCCATTCCATTCCAATCCATTCCATTCTACTCGGGTGGATTCCATTCCAATCCATTCCATTCCATTCCATTCCATTCCATTCCATTCCATTCCATTCCATTCCATTCCGTTCTAGTCGGGTTGATTCCATTCTATTCCATTCCATTCCATTCCATTCCATTCCATTCCATTCCATTCCATTCCATTCCATTCCATTCCATTCCGTTCTAGTCGGGTTGATTCCATTCTATTCCATTCCATTCCATTCCATTCCATTCCATTCCATTCCATTCCTTTCCATTCTATTCCATTCCATTCTACTCCATTGAAATCCATTCCATTCCATTCCATTCCATTCCATTCCATTCCTTTCCATTCCATTTAGTTCTACTCGGGTTGATTCCATTCCATTCCATTCCATTCCATTCCATTCCATTCCATTACATTCCATTCCATTCCATTACATTCCATTCCATTCCATTCCAATCCATTCCATTCTACTCGGGTTGACTCCATTCCATTCCATTCCATTCCATTCCATTCAGTTTCATTCCATTAAATTCCATTCCATTCCATTCTATTCCATTCGATTCCTTTCCATTCCATTCCATTCCATTCCATTCCATTCCGTTCTACTCGGGTTGATTCCATTCTATTCCATTCCATTCCGTTCGATTCCATTCGATTCCATTCGATTTCATTCCATTCCATTCCATTCCCTTCCATTCCATTCTATTACATTGAATTCCATTCCATTCCATTCCATTCCATTCCATTCCATTCCATTCCATTCCATTCCATTCCATTCCATTCCGTTCTACTCTGATTGACACCATTCCATTCCATTCCATTCCATTCCATTCCATTCGATTCCATTCCATTCCATTCCATTCCTTTCCATTCCATTCCAATACATTCCATTCTACTCTGGTTGATTCCATTCCATTCCATTCCATTCCATTCCATTCGTCTCCATTCGATTCCATTCGATTCCATTCCATTCTATTCCATTGAATTCCATTCCATTCCATTCCATTCCATTCCATTCCATTCCATTCCATTCCATTCCACTCCATTCCGTTCTACTCGGGTTGATTCCATTCCATTCCATTCCATTCCACTCCATTCCATTCGATTCCATTCGATTCCATTCCATTCCATTCCATTCCATTCCATTCCATTCCAATCCATTCCATTCTACTCGGGTTGATTCTATTCCATTCCATTACATTCCATTCCATTCCATTCCATTCCATTCCATTCCATTCCATTCCATTCCATTCCACTCCATTCCATTGCATTCCATTCGATTCCATTCGATTCCATTCCATTCGATTCCATTCGAGATCATTCGATTCCATTCCACCCCATTCCAATCCATTCCATTCCATTCCGTTCTACTCGGGTTGATTCCATTCCATTCCATTTCATTCCATTCCATTCCATTCCATTCCATTCCATTCCATTCCATTCCATTCCATTCCATTCCATTCCATTCGATTCCATTCCATTCCATTCCATTCTAATCCATTCCATTCTACTCGGGTTGATTCCATTCCATTCCATTCCATTCCATTCCATTCCATTCCATTCCATTCCATTCCATTCCATTCGATTAAACTCGATTCCATTCCATTCTTTCCATTCCATTCCAATCCATTCCATTCTACTCAGGTGGATTCCATTCCATTCCATTCCATTCCATTCCATTCCATTCCATTCCATTCCATTCCATTCCATTCCATTCCATTCCGTTCTAGTCGGGTTGATTCCATTCTATTCCATTCCATTCCATTCCATTCCATTCCATTCCATTCCATTCCATTGCATTCCATTCGATTCCATTCGATTCCATTCCATTCCATTCCATTCCATTCCATTCCATTCCATTCCATTCCATTCCATTCCGTTCTAGTCGGGTTGATTCCATTCTATTCCATTCCATTCCATTCCATTCCATTCCATTCCATTCCATTCCATTCCATTCCATTCCATTCCATTCCATTCCATTCCGTTCCATTCCGTTCCACTCGGGTTGATTCCATTCTATTCCATTCCATTCCATTCGATTCCATTCGATATCATTCGATTCCATTCCATCCCATTCCATTCCATTCCATTCCATTCCGTTCTTCTCGGGTTGATTCCATTCCATTCCATTTAATTCCATTCCATTCCATTCCATTTCTTTCGATTCCATTCGATTCCATTCCATTCCATTCCATTCCATTCCATTCCATTCCATTCCATTCCATTCCATTCCATTCCACTCGATTCCATTCCATTCCTTTCCATTCCATTCCAATCCATTCCATTCTACTCGGGTGGATTCCATTCCATTCCATTCCATTCCATTCCATTCCATTCCATTCCATTCCATTCCATTCCATTCCGTTCTAGTCGGGTTGAATCCATTCCATTCCATTGCATTCCATTCCATTCCATTCCATTCCATTCCATTCCATTCCATTCCATTCCATTCCATTCCATTCCATTCCATTCCATTCTATTCCATTCCATTCTACTCCTTTGAATTCCATTCCATTCCATTCAATTCCATTCCATTCCATTCCTTTCCAATCCATTTAGTTCTACTCGGGTTGATTCCATTCCATTCCATTCCATTCCATTCCGTTCCATTCCATTCCATTCCATTCAATTCGATTCCATTCCATTCCATTCCATTCCATTCCATTCCATTCCATTCCAATCCATTCCATTCTACTCGGGTTGATTCCATTCCATTCCATTCCATTCCAATCCATTCCATTCCATTCCATTCCACTCCATTCCATTCCTTTCTATTCCATTCCATTCCATTCCATTCCATTCCATTCCATTCCATTCCGTTCTACTCGGGTTGATTCCACTCCATTCCATTCCATTCCATTCCATTCCATTCCATTCCATTCCATTCCATTCCATTCCATTCCATTCCATTCCATTCCGTTCTAGTCGGGTTGATTCCATTCTATTCCATTCCATTCCATTCCATTCCATTCCATTACATTCCATTCCATTCCATTCCATTCCGTTCCATTCCGTTCCACTCGGGTTGATTCCATTCTATTCCATTCCATTCCATTCGATTCCATTCGATATCATTCGATTCCATTCCATCCCATTCCATTCCATTCCATTCCATTCCGTTCTTCTCGGGTTGATTCCATTCCATTCCTTTTAATTCCATTCCATTCCATTCCATTTCTTTCGATTCCATTCGATTCCATTACATTCCATTCCATTCCATTCCATTCCATTCCATTCCATTCCACTCGATTCCATTCCATTCCTTTCCATTCCATTCCAATCCATTCCATTCTACTCGGGTGGATTCCATTCCATTCCATTCCATTCCATTCCATTCCATTCCATTCCATTCCATTCCATTCCATTCTATTCCATTCCATTCCATTCCATTCCATTCCATTCCATTCTATTCCATTCCATTCCATTCCGTTCTAGTCGGGTTGAATCCATTCCATTCCATTGCATTCCATTCCATTCCATTCCATTCCATTCCATTCCATTCCATTCCATTCCATTCCATTCCATTCCATTCTATTCCATTCCATTCTACTCCATTGAATTCCATTCCATTCCATTCAATTCCATTCCATTCCATTCCTTTCCAATCCATTTAGTTCTACTCGGGTTGATTCCATTCCATTCCATTCCATTCCATTCCATTCCATTCCATTCCATTCCATTCCATTCCATTCCATTCCATTCCATTCCATTCCATTCCTTTCCATTCCATTCCATTCCAATCCATTCCATTCTACTCGGGTTGACTCCATTCCTTTCCATTCCATTCCATTCCATTCCATTCCATTATATTCCATTCTATTCCATTCGATTCCGTTCGATTCCATTCCATTCCATTCCATTCCATTCCATTCCATTCCACTCCATTCCATTCCATTCCATTCGATTCCATTCCATTCCCTTCCATTCCATTCCATTCCATTCCAATCCATTCCATTCTACTCGGGTTGATTCCATTCCATTCCATTCCATTCCAATCCATTCCATTCCATTCCATTCCACTCCATTCCATTCCTTTCTATTCCATTCCATTCCATTCCATTCCATTCCATTCCATTCCATTCCATTCCATTCCGTTCTACTCGGGTTGATTCCACTCCATTCCATTCCATTCCATTCCATTCCATTCGATTCCATTCCATTCCATTCCATTCCATTCCATTCCATTCCATTCCGTTCCATTCCATTGCATTCCATTCGATTCCATTCGATTCCATTCCATTCGATTCCATTCGAGATCATTCGATTCCGTTCCATCCCATTCCATTCCATTCCATTCCATTCCGTTCTACTCGGGTTGATTCCATTCCATTCCATTTCATTCCATTCCATTCCATTCCATTCCATTCGATTCCATTCGATTCCATTCCATTCCATTCCATTCCAATCCATTCCATTCTACTCGGGTTGATTCCATTCCATTCCATTCCATCCCATTCCATTCCATTCCATTCCATTCCATTCGATTCCACTCGATTCCATTGCATTCTTTCCATTCCATTCCAATCCATTCCATTCTACTCGGGTGGATTCCATTCCATTCCATTCCATTCCATTCCATTCCATTCCATTCCATTCCATTCCATTCCATTCCATTCCATTCGATTCCATTCCATTCCATTCCATTCCATTCCATTCCATTCCATTCCATTCCATTCCATTCCATTCCATTCCGTTCTAGTCGGGTTGATTCCATTCCATTCCATTCCATTCCATTCCATTCCATTCCATTCCATTCCATTCCATTCCATTCCATTCCATTCCATTCTATTCCAATCCATTCTACTCCATTGAATTCCATTCCATTCCATTCTATTCCATTCCATTCCATTCCTTTCCATTCCATTTAGTTCTACTCGGGTTGATTCCATTCCATTCCATTCCATTCCATTCCATTCCATTCCATTCCATTCCATTCCATTGCATTCCATTCGATTCCATTCCATTCCATTCCATTCCATTCCATTCCATTCCATTCCATTCCATTCCATTCCATTCCATTCCGTTCCACTCGGGTTGATTCCATTCTATTCCATTCCATTCCATTCTATTCCATTCAATATCATTCGATTCCATTCCATCCCATTCCATTCCATTCCATTCCATTCCGTTCTTCTTGGGTTGATTCCATTCCATTCCATTTCATTCCATTCCATTCCATTCCATTTCTTTCGATTCCATTCGATTCCATTCCATTCCATTCCATTCCAATCCATTGCATTCTACTCAGGTTGATTCCATTCCATTCCATTCCATTCCATTCAATTCCATTCCATTCCATTCCATTCAATTCCACTCGATTCCATTCCATTCTTTTCCATTCCATTCCAATCCATTCCATTCTACTCGGGTGGATTCCATTCCATTCCATTCCATTCCATTCCATTCCATTCCATTCCATTCGATTCCATTCCATTCCATTCCATTCCATTCCATTCCATTCCATTCCATTCGATTCCATTCCATTCCATTCCATGGCATTCCATTCCATTCCATTCCATTCCATTCCATTCCATTCCGTTCTAGTCGGGTTGATTCCATTCCATTCCATTGCATTCCATTCCATTCCATTGCATTCCATTCCATTCCATTCCATTCCATTCCATTCCATTCCATTCCTTTCCAATCCATTTAGTTCTACTCGGGTTGATTCCATTCCATTCCATTCCATTCCATTCCATTCCATTCCATTCCATTCCATTCCATTCCATTCCATTCCATTCCATTACTTTCCATTCCATTCCATTCCAATCCATTCCATTCTACTAGGGTTGACTCCATTCCATTCCATTCCACTCCATTCCATTCCGTTATATTCCATTCTATTCCATTCGATTCCGTTCGATTCCATTCCATTCCATTCCATTCCATTCCATTCCATTCCATTCCATTCCATTCCATTCCATTCCATTCGATACCATTCCATTCCATTCGATTCCCTTCCATTCCATTCCATTCCATTCCATTCCATTCCAATCCATTCCATTCTACTCGGGTTGATTCCATTCCATTCCATTCCATTCCAATCCATTCTATTCCATTCCATTCCATTCCATTCCATTCCATTCCATTCCATTCCATTCCTTTCAATTCCATTCCATTCCATTCCATTCCATTCCATTCCATTCCATTCCATTCCATTCCATTCCGTTCTACTCGGGTTGATTCCACTCCATTCCATTCCCTTCCATTCCATTCCATTCCATTCCATTCCATTCCATTCCATTCCTTTCCATTCCAACCCATTCCTTTCTACTCGGGTTGATTCCATTCCATTCCATTCCATTCCATTCCATTCCATTCCATTCCATTCCATTCCATTCCATTCCATTCCATTCGATTCCATTCCATTCCATTCCATTCCATTTCATTCCAAACCGTTCCATTCTACTCGGGTTCATCATTCCATTCCATTCCATTCCATTCCATTCCATTCCATTCCACTCGGGTTCATTCCATTCCATTCCATTCCATTCCATTCCATTCCATTCCATTCCATTCCGTTCTACTCAGGTTGATTTCCATTCCATTCCATTCCATTCCATTCCATTCCATTCCATTCCATTCCATTCCATTCCATTCCATTCCATTCCATTCCATTCCATTCCATTCCATTCTATTCCATTCCGTTCTACTCGGCTTGAATCCATTGAGTTCCGTTCCGTTCCGTTCTTTCCCAACACGTCCCGTCCCGTCCCGTCCCGTCCCGTGCCGTCCCGTCCCGTGCCGTTGTACTCGGGTTGATTCCATTCCACTCCGTTCCGTTCCTTTCCGTTCCCTTCCATTCAGTTCCCCGCGGGTTGATTCAATTCCATTCTATTCTATTCCATTCCATTCCATTCCATTCCATTCCATTCCATTCCATTCCACTCCATTTTACTCGGGTTGATTCCATGCCGTTCCATTCCATTCTGTCCCATCCCGACGCGTCCCGTCCGGTCCCGTCCCATTCCGTTCCGTTCTGATCGGGTTGATTCCGTTCCATTCCCTTCCGTTCCTTTCCGTTCCATTCCATTCCGTTACACGCGGGTTGATTCAATTCCATTCTATTACATTGAATTCCATTCCACTCCATTCCATTCCATTCTACTCGGATTGATTGCATTCCATTCCATTCCATTCCAGTCCATTCCAATCCACTCCATTCTACTCGGGTTGATTCCATTCCATTCCATTCCATTCCATTCCATTCCATTCCATTCCATTCCATTCCATTCCATTCCATTCCATTCCATTGCGTTCCATTCGATTCGATTCCATTCCATTCCATTCCATTCCATTCCAATCCATTCCATTCTTCTTGGGTTCATTCCATTCCATTCCATTCCATTCCATTCCATTCCATTCCATTCCATTCCATTCCATTCGATTCCATTCCATTCCATTCCATACCATTCCATTCCATTCTGTTCTACTCGGGTTGATTCCACTCCATTCCATTCCATTCCATTCTATTCCATTCCATTCCATTCGATTCCATTCTATTCCATTCGATTCCATTCCATTCCATTTCATTTTATTCCATTCCATTCCATTCCATTCTATTCCATTGAATTCCATTCCATTCCATTCCATTCCATTCCATTCCATTCCATTCCATTCCATTCCGTTCTACTCGGGTTGATTCCACTCCATTCCATTCCATTCCATTCCATTCCATTCCATTCCATTCCACTCGGGTTTATCATTCCATTCCATTCCATTCCATTCCATTCCATTCCATTCCATTCCATTCCATTCCATTCCATTCCATTCCATTCCATTCCATTCCATTCCATTCCACTCGGGCTTATTCCATTCCATTCCATTCAATTCCATTCCATTCCATTCCATTCCATTCCATTCCATTCCGTTCTACTCGGTTTGATTTCCATTCCATTCCATTCCATTCCATTCGATTCCATTCCATTCCATTCCATTCCATTCCATTCCATTCCATTCCATTGCATTCCATTCCATTCCTTTCCATTTACTCCATTCCGTTCTACTCGGGTTGATTCCATTGAGTTTGGTTCCGTTCCGTTCCGTCCCGTCCCGTCCCGTCCCGTCCCGTCCCGTGCCGTTTTACTCGGGTTGATTCCTTTCCATTCCGTTCCGCTCGTTTCCGTTGCGTTCCATTCCGTTCCACGCGGGTTGGTTCAATTCCATTCTATTCTATTCTATTCCTTTCCATTCCATTCCATTCCATTCCATTCCATTCTACTCGGGTTGATTCCATGCCATTCCGTTCCGTTCCATTCCGTCCCATCCCGACCCGTCCCATCACGTCCCGTCCCGTCCCATCCCGTTCCGTTCCACATGGGTTGATTCAATTCCTTTCGGTTACATTGAATTCCATTCCATTCCATTCTACTCGGATTGATTCCATTCCATTCCGTTCCATTCCATTCCATTCCATTCCATTCCATTCCATTCCATTCCATTCCTTTCCATTCCAATCCATTCCATTCTACTCGGGTTGATTCCATTCTATTCCATTCCATTCCATTCTATTCCATTCCATTCCATTCCATTCCATTCCATTCCATTCCATTCCATTCCATTCCATTCCATTCCATTCCGTTCTACTCGGGTTGATTCCATTCCATTCCATTCCATTCCATTCCACTCCATTCCATTCGATTCCATTTGATTCCATTCCATTCCATTCCATTCCATTCCATTCCATTCCAATACATTCCATTCTACTCTGGTTGATTGCATTCCATTCCATTCCATTCCATTCCATTCGTCTCCATTCGATTCCATTCGATTCCATTCCATTCCATTCCATGGAATTCCATTCCATTCCATTCCATTCCATTCCATGGAATTCCATTCCATTCCATTCCATTCCATTCCATTCCATTCCATTCCATTCCATTCCATGGAATTCCATTCCATTCCATTCCATTCCATTCCATTCCGTTCTACTCGGGTTGATTCCATTCCATTCCATTCCATTCCATTCCATTCCATTCCATTCCATTCCATTCCACTCCATTCCATTCGATTCCATTCGATTCCATTCCATTCCATTCCATTCCATTCCAATCCATTCCATTCCACTCGGGTTGATTCCATTCCATTCCATTCCATTCCATTCCTTTCCATTCCATTCCATTCCATTCCATTCCATTGCATTCCATTCGATTCCATTAGATTCCATTCCATTCCATTCCATTCCATTCCATTCCGTTCCACTCGGGTTGATTCCATTCTATTCCATTCCATTCCATTCGATTCCATTCGATATCATTCGATTCCATTCCATCCCATTCCATTCCATTCCATTCCATTCCGTTCTACTCGGGTTGATTCCATTCCATTCCATTTCATTCCATTCCATTCCATTCCATTTCTTTCGATTCCGTTCGTTTCCATTCCATTCCATTCCATTCCAATCCATTCCATTCTACTCGGGTTCATTCCATTCCATTCCATTCCATTCCATTCCATTCCATTCCATTCCATTCCATTCCATTCCACTCGATTCCATTCCATTCCTTTCCATTCCATTCCAATCCATTCCATTCTACTCGGGTTGATTCCATTCCATTCCATTCCATTCCATTCCATTCCATTCCATTCCATTCCATTCCACTCGATTCCATTCCATTCCATTCCATTCCATTCCAATCCATTCCATTCTACTCGGGTGGATTCCATTCCATTCCATTCCTTTCCATTCCATTCCATTCCATTCCATTCCATTACATTCCATTCGGTTCCATTCCATTCCATTCTATTCCATTCCATTCCGTTCTAATCGGGTTGATTCCATTCTATTCCATTCCATTCCATTCCATTCCATTCCATTCCATTCCATTCCATTCCATTCCATTCCACTCCATTGAATTCCATTCCATTCCATTCTATTGCATTCCATTCCATTCCTTTCCATTCCATTTAGTTCTACTGGGGTTGATTCCATTCCATTTCATTCCATTCCTTTCCATTCCATTCCAATCCATTCCATTCCATTACTTTCCATTCCATTCCATTCCAATCCATTCCATTCGACTCGGGTTGACTCCATTCCATTCCATTCCATTACATTACATTCCATTATATTCCATTCCATTCCATTCGATTCCGTTCGATTCCATTCCATTCCATTCCATTCCATTCCATTCCATTCCATTCCATTCCATTCCATTCCATTCGATTCCATTCCATTCCTTTCGATTCCATTCCATTCCATTCCATTCCATTCCATTCCATTCCAATCCATTCCATTCTACTCGGGTTGATTCCATTCCATTCCATTCCATTCCATTCCATTCCATTCCATTCCTTTCGATTACATTCCATTCCATTCCATTCCATTCCATTCCATTCCATTCCATTCCATTCCATTCCATTCCATTCCATTCCATTCCATTCCATTCCGTTCTACTCGGGTTGATTCCACTCCATTCCATTCCATTCCATTCCATTCCATTCCATTCCATTCCATTCCTTTCCATTCCAACCCATTCCGTTCTACTCGGGTTGATTCCATTCCATTCCATTCCATTCCGTTCCATTCCATTCCATTCCATTCCATTCCATTCCATTCCATTCCATTCCATTCGATTCCATTCCATTCCATTCCATTCCATTCCAAACCATTCCATTCTACTCGGGTTCATCATTCCATTCCATTCCATTCCATTCCATTCCACTCGGGTTCATTCCATTCCATTCCATTCCATTCCATTCCATTCCATTCCATTCCGTTCTACTCAGGTTTATTTCCATTCCATTCCTTTCCATTCCATTCCATTCCATTCCATTCCATTCCATTCCATTCCATTCCATTCCATTCCATTCTAGTCGGCTTGAATCCATTGAGTTCCGTTCCGTTCCGTTCCGTCCCGACACGTCCCGTCCCGTCCCGTCCCGTCCCGTCCCGACCCGTGCCGTTTTACTCGGGTTGATTCCTTTCCATTCCGTTCCGCTCGTTTCCGTGACGTTCCATTCCGTTCCACGCGGGTTGGTTCAATTCCATTCTATTCTATTCTATTCCTTTCCCTTCCATTCCATTCCATTCCATTCCATTCTACTCGGGTTGATTCCAAGCCATTCCGTTCCGCTCCGTTCCATTCCACGCGGGTTGGTTCAATTCCATTCTATTCTATTCTATTCCATTCCCTTCCATTCCATTCCATTCCATTCCATTCTACTCGGCTTGATTCCATGCCATTCCGTTCCGTTCCATTCCGTCCCATCCCGACCCGTCCCATCCCGTCCCGTCCCGTCCCATCCCGTTCCGTTCCACATGGGTTGATTCAATTCCTTTCGGTTACATTGAATTCCATTCCATTCCATTCTACTCGGATTGATTCCATTCAATTCCATTCCATTCCATTCCATTCCATTCCATTGCGTTCCATTCGATTCCATTCCATTCCATTCCATTCCATTCCATTCCATTCCATTCCAATCCATTCCATTCTACTTTGGTTGATTCCATTCCACTCCATTCCATTCCGTTCGATTCCATTCAATTCCATTCCATTCCATTCCATTCCATTCCATTCCATTCCATTCCATTCCATTCCATTCCATTCCGTTCGATTCCATTCTGTTCTACTCGGGTTGATTCCACTCCATTCCATTCCATTCCATTCCATTCTATTCCATTCCATTCCATTCGATTCCATTCTATTCCATTCGATTCCATTCCATTCCATTTCATTTTATTCCATTCCATTCCATTCCATTCTATTCCATTGAATTCCATTCCATTCCATTCCATTCCATTCCATTCCATTCCATTCCATTCCATTCCATTCCATTCCATTCCATTCCGTTCTACTCGGGTTGATTCCACTCCATTCCATTCCATTCCATTCCATTCCATTCCATTCCATTCCACTCGGGTTGATCATTCCATTCCATTCCATTCCATTCCATTCCATTCCATTCCATTCCATTCCATTCCATTCCATTCCATTCCATTCCATTCCATTCCACTCGGGCTTATTCCATTCCATTCCATTCAATTCCATTCCATTCCATTCCATTCCATTCCATTCCATTCCATTCCATTCCATTCCGTTCTACTCGGTTTGATTTCCATTCCATTCCATTCCATTCCATTCCATTCCATTCCATTCCATTCCATTCCATTCCATTGCATTCCATTCCATTCCTTTCCATTTACTCCATTCCGTTCTACTCGGGTTGATTCCATTGAGTTTGGTTCCGTTCCGTTCCGTCCCGTCCCGTCCCGTCCCGTCCCGTCCCGTGCCGTTTTACTCGGGTTGATTCCTTTCCATTCCGTTCCGCTCGTTTCCGTTGCGTTCCATTCCGTTCCACGCGGGTTGGTTCAATTCCATTCTATTCTATTCTATTCCTTTCCATTCCATTCCATTCCATTCCATTCCATTCTACTCGGGTTGATTCCATGCCATTCCGTTCCGTTCCATTCCGTCCCATCCCGACCCGTCCCATCACGTCCCGTCCCGTCCCATCCCGTTCCGTTCCACATGGGTTGATTCAATTCCTTTCGGTTACATTGAATTCCATTCCATTCCATTCTACTCGGATTGATTCCATTCCATTCCATTCCATTCCATTCCATTCCATTCCATTCCATTCCATTCCATTCCATTCCATTCCAATCCATTCCATTCTACTCGGGTTGATTCCATTCTATTCCATTCCATTCCATTCCATTCCATTCCATTCCATTCCATTGCATTCCATTCCATTCCATTCCATTCCATTCCATTCCATTCCTTTCCATTCCATTCCATTCCATTCCATTCCATTCCATTCCATTCCATTCCGTTCTACTCGGGTTGATTCCATTCTATTCCATTCCATTCCGTTCGATTCCATTTGATTCCATTCGATTCCATTCCATTCCATTCCATTCCCTTCCATTCCATTCTATTCCATTGAATTCCATTCCATTCCATTCCATTCCATTCCATTCCGTTCTACTCTGATTGATTCCATTAAATTCCATTCCATTGCATTCCATTCGATTCCATTAGATTCCATTCCATTCCATTCCATTCCATTCCATTCCATTCCATTCCATTCCGTTCCACTCGGGTTGATTCCACTCTATTCCATTCCATTCCATTCGATTCCATTCGATATCATTCGATTCCATTCCATCCCATTCCATTCCATTCCATTCCATTCCGTTCTACTCGGGTTGATTCCATTCCATTCCATTTCATTCCATTCCATTCCATTCCATTCCATTTCTTTCGATTCCATTCGTTTCCATTCCATTCCATTCCATTCCAATCCATTCCATTCTACTCGGGTTGATTCCATTCCATTCCATTCCATTCCTTTCCATTCCATTCCATTCCATTCCATTCCATTCCATTCCACTCGATTCCATTCCATTCCTTTCCATTCCATTCCAATCCATTCCATTCTACTCGGGTTGATTCCATTCCATTCCATTCCATTCCATTCCATTCCATTCCATTCCATTCCACTCGATTCCATTCCATTCCATTCCATTCCATTCCATTCCAATCCATTCCATTCTACTCGGGTGGATTCCAATCCATTCCATTCCTTTCCATTCCATTCCATTCCATTCCATTCCATTACATTCCATTCGGTTCCATTACATTCCATTCCATTCCATTCCATTCCATTCCATTCCGTTCTAATCGGGTTGATTCCATTCTATTCCATTCCATTCCATTCAATTCCATTCCATTCCATTCCATTCCATTCCATTCCATTCCATTCCATTCCATTCTATTCCATTCCATTCTACTCCATTGAATTCCATTCCATTCCATTCTATTCCATTCCATTCCATTCCTTTCCATTCCATTTAGTTCTACTCGGGTTGATTCCATTCCATTTCATTCCATTCCTTTCCATTCCATTCCAATCCATTCCATTCCATTACTTTCCATTCCATTTCATTCCAATCCATTCCATTCTACTCGGGTTGACTCCATTCCATTCCATTCCATTCCATTCCATTACATTCCATTATATTCCATTCCATTCCATTCGATTCCGTTCGATTCCATTCCATTCCATTCCATTCCATTCCATTCCATTCCATTCCATTCGATTCCATTCTATTCCATTCGATTCCATTCCATTCCATTCCATTCCATTCCATTCCATTCCAATCCATTCCATTCTACTCGGGTTGATTCAATTCCATTCCATTCCATTCCATTCCATTCCATTCCATTCCATTCCATTCCATTCCATTCCATTCCATTCCTTTCGATTCCATTCCATTCCATTCCATTCCATTCCATTCCATTCCATTCCGTTCTACTCGGGTTGATTCCACTCCATTCCATTCCATTCCATTCCATTCCATTCCATTCCATTCCATTCCATTCTATTCCTTTCCATTCCAACCCATTCCGTTCTACTCGGGTTGATTCCATTCCATTCCATTCCATTCCATTCCATTCCATTCCATTCCATTCCATTCCATACCATTCCATTCCATTCCATTCCACTCGGGCTCATTCCATTCCATTCCATTCAATTCAATTCCATTCCATTCCATTCCATTCCATTCCATTCCATTCCATTCCGTTCTACTCGGTTTGATTTCCATTCCATTCCGTTCCATTCCATTCCATTCCATTCCATTCCATTCCATTCCATTCCATTCCATTCCATTCCATTCCATTCCATTCCATTCCATTCCTTTCCATTTACTCCATTCCGTTCTACTCGGGTTGATTCCATTGAGTTTGGTTCCGTTCCGTTCCGTCCCGTCCCGTCCCTTCCCGTCCCGTCCCGTGCCGTTTTACTCGGGTTGATTCCTTTCCATTCCGTTCCGCTCGTTTCCGTTGCGTTCCATTCCGTTCCACGCGGGTTGGTTCAATTCCATTCTATTCTATTCTATTCTATTCCTTTCCATTCCATTCCATTCCATTCCATTCCATTCTACTAGGGTTGATTCCATGCCATTCCGTTCCGTTCCATTCCGTCCCATCCCGACCCATCCAATCCCGTCCCGTCCCGTCCCATCCCGTTCCGTTCCACATGGGTTGATTCAATTCCTTTCGGTTACATTGAATTCCATTCCATTCCATTCTACTCGGATTGATTCCATTCCATTCCATTCCATTCCATTCCATTGCATTCCATTCCATTCCATTCCATTCCTTTCCATTCCAATCCATTCCATTCTACTCGGATTGATTCCATTCTATTCCATTCCATTCCATTCCATTCCATTCCATTCCATTCCATTTCATTCCATTGCAATCCATTCCATTCCATTCCATTCCATTCCATTCAATTCCATTCCATTCGATTCCATTCCATTCCATTCCATTCCATTCCATTCCATTCCATTCCATTCCATTCCATTCCGTTCTACTCGGGTTGATTCCATTCTATTCCATTCCATTCCGTTCGATTCCATTTGATTCCATTCGATTCCATTCCATTCCATTCCATTCCCTTCCATTCCATTCTATTCCATTGAATTCCATTCCATTCCATTCCATTCCATTCCATTCCGTTCTACTCTGATTGATTCCATTAAATTCCATTCCATTCCATTCCATTCCATTCCATTCCATTCCATTCCATTCGATTCGATTCCATTCCCTTCCATTCCATTCCATTCCATTCCATTCCATTCCATTCCAATACATTCCATTCTACTCTGGTTGATTCCATTCCATTCCATTCCATTCCATTCCATTCGTCTCCATTCGATTCCATTCGATTCCATTCCATTCCATTCCATGGAATTCCATTCCATTCCATTCCATTCCATGGAATTCCATTCCATTCCATTCCATTCCATTCCATTCCATGGAATTCCATTCCATTCCATTCCATTCCATTCCATTCCATTCCATTCCATTCCATTCCATTCCATTCCATTCCGTTCTACTCGGGTTGATTCCATTCCATTCCATTCCATTCCATTCCATTCCATTCCATTCCATTCCATTCCACTCCATTCCATTCGATTCCATTCGATTCCATTCCATTCCATTCCATTCCATTCCAATCCATTCCATTCTACTCGGGTTGATTCCATTCCATTCCATTCCATTCCATTCCATTCCATTCCATTCCATTCCATTCCATTCCATTCCATTGCATTCCATTCGATTCCATTAGATTCCATTCCATTCCATTCCATTCCATTCCATTCCATTCCATTCCGTTGCACTCTGGTTGATTCCATTCTATTCCATTCCATTCCATTCGATTCCATTCGATATCATTCGATTCCATTCCATCCCATTCCATTCCATTCCATTCCATTCCGTTCTACTCGGGTTGATTCCATTCCATTCCATTTCATTCCATTCCATTCCATTTCTTTCGATTCCATTCGTTTCCATTCCATTCCATTCCATTCCAATCCATTCCATTCTACTCGGGTTGATTCCATTCCATTCCATTCCATTCCATTCCATTCCATTCCACTCGATTCCATTCCATTCCTTTCCATTCCATTCCAATCCATTCCATTCTACTCGGGTGGATTCCATTCCATTCCATTCCATTCCATTCCATTCCATTCCATTCCATTCCATTCCATTCCATTCCATTCCATTCCATTCCATTCCATTCCATTCCATTCCGTTCTAGTCGGGTTGATTCCGTTCTATTCCATTCCATTCCATTCCATTCCATTCCATTCCATTCCATTCCATTCCATTCCATTCCATTCCATTCTATTCCATTCCATTCTACTCCATTGAATTCCATTCCATTCCATTCAATTCCATTCCATTCCATTCCTTTCCATTCCATTTAGTTCTACTCGGGTTGATTCCATTCCATTCCATTCCATTCCATTCCATTCCATTCCATTCCATTCCATTCCATTCCATTCCATTCCATTCCATTACTTTCCATTCCATTCCATTCCAATCCATTCCATTCTACTCGGGTTGACTCCATTCCATTCCATTCCATTCCATTCCATTCCATTCCATTCCATTCCATTATATTCCATTCTATTCCATTCGATTCCGTTCGATTCCATTCCATTCCATTCCATTCCATTCCATTCCATTCCATTCCATTCCATTCCATTCCATTCCATTCGATTCCATTCCATTCCATTCGATTCCATTCCATTCCATTCCATTCCATTCCATTCCATTCCATTCCATTCCATTCCATTTGCTCCATTCCGTTCTACTCGGGTTGATTCCATTGAGTTTGGTTCCGTCCCGTCCCGTCCCGTCCCGTCCCGTCCCGTCCCGTCCCTTGCCGTTTTACTCAGGTTGATTCCTTTCCATTCCGTTCCGCTCGTTTCCGTTACGTTCCATTCCGTTCCACGTGGGTTGGTTCAATTCCATTCTAATCTATTCTATTCCTTTCCCTTCCATTCCATTCCATTCCGTTCCATTCTACTCGGGTTGATTCCATGCCATTCCGTTCCGTTCCATTCCGTCCCATCCCAACCCGTCCCATCCCGTCCCGTCCCGTCCCATCCCGTTCCATTCCACATGGGTTGATTCAATTCCTTTCGGTTACATTGAACTCCATTCCATTCCATTCTACTCGGATTGACTCCATTCCATTCCATTCCATTCCATTCCATTCCATTCCATTCCATTCCATTCCAATCCATTCCATTCTACTCGGGTTGATTCCATTCTATTGCATTCCATTCCATTCCATTCCATTCCATTCCATTCCATTTCATTCCATTCCTTTCCATTCCATTCCATGCCATTCCATTCCATTCGATTCCATTCCATTCCATTCCATTCCATTCCATTCCATTCCATTCCATTCCATTCCATTCCATTCCATTCCATTCCATTCCATTCCGTTCTACTCGGGTTGATTCCATTCTATTCCATTCCATTCCGTTCGATTCCATTTGATTCCATTCGATTCCATTCCATTCCATTCCATTCCCTTCCATTCCATTCTATTCCATTGAATTCCATTCCATTCCATTCCATTCCATTCCGTTCTACTCTGATTGATTCCATTCCATTCCATTCCATTCCATTCCATTCCATTCCATTCCATTCCATTCCATTCCATTCCATTCCATTCCATTTCATTCCATTCCATTCCAATACATTCCATTCTACTCTGGTTGATTCCATTCCATTCCATTCCATTCCATTCCATTCGTCTCCATTCGATTCCATTCCATTCCATTCCAATCTATTCCATTGAATTCCATTGAATTCCATTTCATTCCATTCCATTCCATTCCATTCCATTCCATTCCATTCCATTCCATTCCGTCCTACTCGGTTTGATTCCATTCTATTCCATTCCATTCCGTTCGATTCCATTTGATTCCATTCGATTCCATTCCATTCCATTCCATTCCCTTCCATTCCATTCTATTCCATTGAATTCCATTCCATTCCATTCCATTCCATTCCACTCCATTCCGTTCTACTCTGATTGATTCCATTCCATTCCATTCCATTCCATTCCATTCCATTCCATTCCATTCCATTCCATTCCATTCCATTCCATTCCAATACATTCCATTCTACTCTGGTTGATTCCATTCCATTCCATTCCATTCCATTCCATTCGTCTCCATTCGATTCCATTCCATTCCATTCCATTCTATTTCATTGAATTCCATTGAATTCCATTCCATTCCATTCCATTCCTTTCCATTCCATTCCATTCCATTCCATTCCATTCCATTCCATTCCATTCCGTTATACTCGGGTTGATTCCACTCCATTCCATTCCATTCCATTCCATTCCATTCCATTCCATTCCATTCCATTCCATTCCATTCGTCTCCATTCGATTGCATTCGATTCCATTCCATTCTATTCCATTGAATTCCATTCTATTCCATTCCATTCCATTCCATTCCATTCCATTCCATTCCATTCCATTCCATTCCATTCCGTTCTACTCGGGTTGATTCCATTCCATTCCATTCCATTCCATTCCATTCCATTCCATTCCATTCCATTCCATTCCATTCCACTCCATTCCATTCGATTCCATTCGATTCCATTCCATTCCATTCCATTCCATTCCAATCCATTCCATTCTACTCGGGTTGATTCCATTCCATTCCATTCCATTCCATCCCATTCCAATCCATTCCATTCCATTCCGTTCTACTCGGGTTGATTCCATTCCATTCCATTTCATTCCATTCCATTCCATTCCATTCCATTCGATTCCATTCGATTCCATTCCATTCCATTCCATTCCAATCCATTCCATTCTACTCGGGTTGATTCCATTCCATTCCATTCCATTCCATTCCATTCCATTCCACTCCATTCCATTCGATTCCACTCGATTCCACTCCATTCTTTCAATTCCATTCCAATCCATTCCATTCTACTCGGGTGGATTCCATTCCGTTCCATTCCATTCCATTCCATTCCATTCCATTCCATTCCATTCCATTCTACTCGGGTTGATTCCCTTCCATTCCATTCGAATCCATTCCATTCCCTTCCATTCCATTCCATTCCATTCCATTCCATTCCATTCCATTCCAATCCATTCCATTCTACTCGGGTTGATTCCCTTCCATTCCATTCGAATCCATTCCATTCCATTCCATTCCATTCCATTCCATTCCATTCCATTCCATTCCATTCCGTTCCATTCCATTCGATTCCCTTCCATTCCATTCCATTCCATTCCATTCCATTCCATTCCATTCCATTCCATTCCATTCCATTCCCTTCTACTCGGGTTGATTCCATTCCATTCCATTCCATTCCATTCCATTCCATTCCATTCCATTTACTCCATTCCGTTCTACTCGGGTTGATTCCATTGAGTTTGGTTCCGTCCCGTCCCGTCCCGTCCCGTCCCGTCCCGTCCCGTGCCGTTTTACTCAGGTTGATTCCTTTCCATTCCGTTCCGCTCGTTTCCGTTACGTTCCTTTCCGTTCCACGCGGGTTGGTTCAATTCCATTCTATTCTATTCTATTCCTTTCCCTTCCATTCCATTCCATTCCATTCCATTCTACTCGGGTTGATTCCATGCCATTCCGTTCCGTTCCATTCCGTCCCATCCCGACCCGTCCCCTCCCGTCCCGTCCTGTCCCATCCCGTTCCATTCCACATGGGTTGATTCAATTCCTTTCGGTTACATTGAACTCCATTCCATTCCATTCTACTCGGATTGACTCCATTCCATTCCATTCCATTCCATTCCATTCCATTCCATTCCATTCCATTCCATTCCATTCCAATCCATTCCATTCTACTCGGGTTGATTCCATTCTATTCCATTCCATTCCATTCCATTCCATTCCATTCCATTCCATTCCATTCCATTCCATTTCATTCCATGCCTTTCCATTCCATTCCATGCCATTCCATTCCATTCGATTCCATTCCATTCCATTCCATTCCATTCCATTCCATTCCATTCCATTCGATTCCACTCGATTCCACTCCATTCTTTCCATTCCATTCCAATCCATTCCATTCTACTCGGGTGGATTCCATTTCGTTCCATTCCATTCCATTCCATTCCATTCCATTCCATTCCACTCCATTCGATTCCATTCCATTCCATTCCATTCCATTCCATTCCATTCCATTCCATTCCATTCCATTCCATTCCATTCCATTCCGTTCTAGTCGGGTTGATTCCATTCTATTCCATTCCATTCCATTCCATTCCATTCCATTCCATTCCATTCCATTCCATTCTATTCCATTCCATTCTACTCCATTGAATTCCATTCCATTCCATTCTATTCCATTCCATTCCATTCCTTTCCATTCCATTTAGTTCTACTCGGGTTGATTCCATTCCATTCCATTCCATTCCATTCCATTCCATTCCATTCCATTCCATTCCATTCCATTCCATTCCATTCCATTACTTTCCATTCCATTCCATTCCAATCCATTCCATTCTACTCGGACTGACTCCATTCCATTCCATTCCATTCCATTCCATTCCATTCCATTCCATTCGATTCCATTCCATTCAATTCCATTCCAATCCATTCCATTCTACTCGGGTTGATTCCATTCCATTCCATTCCATTCCATTCCATTCCATTCCATTCCATTCCATTCCATTCCATTCTATTCCTTTCGATTCCATTCCATTCCATTAAATTCCATTCCATTCCATTCCATTCCATTCCATTCCATTCCATTCCATTGCATTCCATTCCATTCCATTCCATTCAATTCTACTCGGGTTGATTCCACTCCATTCCATTCCATTCCATTGCATACCATTCCATTCGATTCCATTCCATTCCATTCCATTCCATTCCATTCCATTCCATTCCATTCCATTCCATTCCATTCCGTTCTAGTCGGGTTGATTCCATTCTATTCCATTCCATTCCATTGCATTCCATTCCATTCGATTCCATTCCATTCCATTCCATTCTATTCCTTTCCATTCTACTCCATTGAATTCCATTCCATTCCATTCAATTCCATTCCATTCCATCCCTTTCCATTCCATTTAGTTCTACTCGGGTTGATTCCATTCCATTCCATTCCATTCCATTCCATTCCATTCCATTCAATTCCATTCCATTCCGTTACTTTCCATTCCATTCCATTCCAATCCATTCCATTCTACTCGGGTTGACTCAATTCCATTCCATTCCTTTCCATTCCACTATATTCCATTCTATTCATTCGATTCCGTTCGATTCCATTCCATTCCATTCCTTTCCATTCCATTGCATTCCATTCCATTCCATTCCATTCCATTCCGTTCTACTCGGGTTGATTCCATTCCATTCCTTTCCATTACATTCCATTCCATTACATTCCATTCCATTCCATTTCTTTCCATTCCCTTCCATTCCATTCCATTCCAATCCATTCCATTCTACACGGGTTGATTCCATTCCATTCCATTGCATTCGACTCCATTCGATTCCATTCGATTCCATTCCATTCCATTCCGTTCCATTCCATTCCATTCCATTCCATTCTATTCCATTGAATTCCATTCCATTCCATTCCATTCCATTCCATTCCATTCCATTCCATTCCGTTCCGTTCTACTCGGGTTGATTCCATTCCATTCCATTCCATTCCATTCCATTCCATTCCATTCCATTCCATTCCATTCCATTCCATTCGTCTCCATTCGATTCCATTCGATTCCATTCCATTCTATTCCATTGAATTCCATTCCATTCCATTCCATTCCATTCCATTCCATTCCATTCCATTCCATTCCGTTCTACTCGGGTTGATTCCATTCCATTCCATTCCATTCCATTCCATTCCATTCCACTCCATTCCATTCGATTCCATTCGATTCCATTCCATTCCATTCCATTCCATTCCAATCCATTCCATTCTACTCGGGTTGATTCCATTCCATTACATTCCATTCCATCCCATTCCAATCCATTCCATTCCATTCCGTTCTACTCGGGTTGATTCCATTCCATTCCATTTCATTCCATTCCATTCCATTCCATTCCATTCGATTCCATTCGATTCCATTCCATTCCATTCCATTCCAATCCATTCCATTCTACTCGGGTTGATTCCATTCCATTCCATTCCATTCCATTCCATTCCATTCCATTCCATTCCATTCCATTCCATTCGATTCCACTCGATTCCACTCCATTCTTTCCATTCCATTCCAATCCATTCCATTCTACTCGGGTGGATTCCATTCCGTTCCATTCCATTCCATTCCATTCCATTCCATTCCATTCCATTCCACTCCATGCGATTCCATTCCATTCCATTCCATTCCATTCCATTCCATTCCATTCCGTTCCATTCTGTTCTAGTCGGGTTGATTCCATTCTATTCCATTCCATTCCATTCCATTCCATTCCATTCCATTCCATTCCATTCCATTCTATTCCATTCCATTCGACTCCATTGAATTCCATTCCATTCCATTCTATTCCATTCCATTGCATTCCTTTCCATTCCATTTACTTCTACTCGGGTTGATTCCATTCCATTCCATTCCATTCCATTCCATTCCATTCCATTCCATTCCATTACTTTCCATTCCATTCCATTCCAATCCATTCCATTCTACTCGGGTTGACTCCATTCCATTCCATTCCATTCCATTCCATTCCATTCCATTCCATTATAATCCATTCCATTCCATTCGATTCCGTTCGATTCCATTCCATTCCATTCCATTCCATTCCATTCAATTCCATTCGATTCCATTCGATTCCATTCCATTCAATTCCATTCCAATCCATTCCATTCTACTCGGGTTGATTCCATTCCATTCCATTCCATTCCATTCCATTCCATTCCATTCCATTCCATTCCATTCCATTCCATTCTATTCCTTTCGATTCCATTCCATTCCATTAAATTCCATTCCATTCCATTCCATTCCATTCCATTCCATTCCATTCCATTCCATTCCATTCCATTCCATTCCATTCAGTTCTACTCGGGTTGATTCCACTCCATTCCATTCCATTCCATTCCATACCATTCCATTCGATTCCATTCCATTCCATTCCATTCCATTCCATTCCATTCCATTCCATTCCATTCCGTTCTAGTCCGGTTGATTCCATTCTATTCCATTCCATTCCATTGCATTCCATTCCATTCGATTCCATTCCATTCCATTCCATTCTATTCCATTCCATTCTACTCCATTGAATTCCATTCCATTCCATTCAATTCCATTCCATTCCATCCCTTTCCATTCCATTTAGTTCTACTCGGGTTGATTCCATTCCATTCCATTCCATTCCATTCCATTCCATTCCATTCCATTCAATTCCATTCCATTCCGTTACTTTCCATTCCATTCCATTCCAATCCATTCCATTCTACTCGGGTTGACTCCATTCCATTCCATTCCTTTCCATTCCATTATATTCCATTCTATTCCATTCCATTCCGTTCGATTCCATTCCATTCCATTCCATTCCATTCCATTGCATTCCATTCCATTCCATTCCATTCCATTCCGTTCTACTCGGGTTGATTCCATTCCATTCCTTTCCATTCCATTCCATTCCATTCCATTCCATTCCATTCCATTACATTACATTCCCTTCCATTCCATTCCATTCCAATCCATTCCATTCTACTCGGGTTGATTCCATTCCATTCCATTGCATTCGACTCCATTCGATTCCATTCGATTCCATTCCATTCCATTCCGTTCCATTCCATTCCATTCCATTCCATTCTATTCCATTGAATTCCATTCCATTCCATTCCATTCCATTCCATTCCATTCCATTCCATTCCATTCCATTCCATTCCATTCCGTTCTACTCGGGTTGATTCCATTCCATTCCATTCCATTCCATTCCATTCCATTCCATTCCATTCCATTCCATTCCAATCTATTCCATTCTATTCAAATCGATTCCATTCGATTCCATTCAATTCCATTCAATTCCATTCCATTCCATTCCAATCCATTCCATTCTACTCGGGTTGATTCCTTTCCATTCCATTCCATTCCATTCCATTCCATTCCATTCCATTCCATTCCATTCCATTCCATTCCATTCCAATCTATTCCATTCGATTCCATTCCATTCCATTCCATTCCATTCCATTCCATTCCAATCCATTCCATTCTACTCGTGTTGATTCCATTCCATTCCATTCCATTCCATTCCATTCCATTCCATTCCATTCCATTCCATTCCATTCCATTCCATTCCATTCCGTTCTACTCGGGTTGATTCCATTCTATTCCATTCCATTCCATTCGATTCCATTCGATTCCATTTGATTCCATTCGATTCCATTCCATTCCATTCCATTCCATTCCATTCCATTCCATTCCATTCCATTCCATTCTATTCCATTCCATTCCATTCCATTCCATTCCATTCCATTCCAATCCATTCCCTTCCATTCTATTCGGGTTGATTCCTTTCCATTCCATTCCATTCCATTCCATTCCATTCCATTCCATTCCATTCTATTCCTTTCCATTCCATTCCATTCCATTCTATTCCATTGCATTCCATTCCGTTCCACTCGGGTTGATTCCATTCTATTCCATTCCATTCCATTCGATTCCATTCGATTCCATTCCATTCCATTCCATTCCATTCCATTCCATTCCATTCCATTCTATTCCATTCCATTCCATTCCATTCCATTCCATTCCATTCCAATCCATTCCCTTCCATTCTATTCGGGTTGATTCCATTCCATTCCATTCCATTCCATTCCATTGCATTCCATTCGATTCCATTCGATTCCATTCCATTCCATTCCATTCCATTCCATTCCATTCCATTCCATTCCATTCTATTCCTTTCCATTCCATTCCATTCCATTCTATTCCATTGCATTCCATTCCGTTCCACTCGGGTTGATTCCATTCTATTCCATTCCATTCCATTCGATTCCATTCGATTCCATTCCATTCCATTCCATTCCATTCCATTCCATTCCATTCCATTCCATTCCATTCCATTCTATTCCATTCCATTCCATTCCGTTCTACTCGGGTTGATTCCATTCCATTCCATTTCATTCCATTCCATTCCATTCCATTCAATTCGATCCCATTCGATTCCATTCCATTCCATTCCATTCCAATCCATTCCATTCTACTCGGGTTGATTCCATTCCATTCCATTCCATTCCATTCCATTCCATTCCATTCCATTCCATTCCATTCCATTCCATTCCATTCCACTCGATTCCATTCCATTCCATTCCATTCCATTCCAATCCATTCCATTCTACTCGGGTGGATTCCATTCCATTCCATTCCTTTCCATTCCATTCCATTCCATTCCATTCCATTACATTCCATTCGGTTCCATTCCATTCCATTCCATTCCATTCCATTCCATTCCATTCCATTCCATTCCGTTCTAATCGGGTTGATTCCATTCTATTCCATTCCATTCCATTCCATTCCATTCCATTCCATTCCATTCCATTCCATTCCATTCCATTCCATTCTATTCCATTCCATTCTACTCCATTGAATTCCATTCATTTCCATTCTATTCCATTCCATTCCATTCCTTTCCATTCCATTTAGTTCTACTCGGGTTGATTCCATTCCATTCCATTCCATTCCTTTCCATTCCATTCCATTCGATTCCATTCCATTACTTTCCATTCCATTCCATTCCAATCCATTCCATTCTACTCGGGTTGACTCCATTCCATTCCATTCCATTACATTACATTCCATTATATTCCATTCCATTCCATTCGATTCTGATCGATTCCATTCCATTCCATTCCATTCCATTCCATTCCATTCCATTCGATTCCATTCCATTCCATTAGATTCCATTCCATTCCATTCCATTCCATTCCATTCCATTCCATTCCAATCCATTCCATTCTACTCGGGTTGATTCCATTCCATTCCATTCCATTCCATTCCATTCCATTCCATTCCATTCCATTCCATTCCTTTCGATTCCATTCCATTCCATTCCATTCCATTCCATTCCATTCCATTCCATTCCATTCCATTCCATTCCGTTCTACTCGGGTTGATTCCACTCCATTCCATTCCATTCCATTCCATTCCATTCCATTCCATTCCATTCCTTTCCATTCCTACCCATTCCGTTCTACTCGGGTTGATTCCATTCCATTCCATTCCATTCCGTTCCATTCCATTCCATTCCATTCCATTCCATTCCATTCGATTCCATTCCATTCCATTCCATTCCAAACCATTCCATTCTACACGGGTTCATCATTCCATTCCATTCCATTCCATTCCATTCCACTCGGGTTCATTCCATTCCATTCCATTCCATTCCATTCCATTCCACTCTGGTGCATTCCATTCCATTCGATTCCATTCCATTCCATTCCATTCCGTTCTACTCAGGTTGATTTCCATTCCATTCCATTCCATTCCATTCCATTCCATTCCATTCCATTCCATTCCATTCCATTCCGTTCTACTCGGCTTGAATCCATTGAGTTCCGTTCCGTTCCGTTCCGTCCCGACACGTCCCGTCCCGTCCCGTCCCGTCCCGTCCCGTCCCGTGCCGTTTTACTCGGGTTGATTCCTTTCCATTCCGTTCCGCTCGTTTCCGTTACGTTCCATTCCGTTCCACGCGGGTTGGTTCAATTCCATTCTATTCTATTCTATTCCTTTCCCTTCCATTCCATTCCATTCCATTCCATTCTACTCGGGTTGATTCCAAGCCATTCCGTTCCGCTCAATTCCGTTCCACGCGGGTTGGTTCAGTTCCATTCTATTCTATTCTATTCCTTTCCCTTCCATTCCATTCCATTCCATTCCATTCTACTCGGGTTGATTCCATGCCATTCCGTTCCGTTCCATTCCGTCCCATCCCGACCCGTCCCATCCCGTCCCGTCCCGTCCCATCCCGTTCCGTTCCACATGGGTTGATTCAATTCCTTTCGGTTACATTGAATTCCATTCCATTCCATTCTACTCGGATTGATTCCATTCCATTCCATTCCATTCCATTCCATTCCATTCCATTCCATTCCATTCCATTCCATTGCGTTCCATTCGATTCGATTCCATTCCATTCCATTCCATTCCATTCCAATCCATTCCATTCTACTTGGGTTGATTCCATTCCATTCCATTCCATTCCATTCGATTCCATTCCATTGCATTCCATTCCATTCCATTCCATTCCATTCCATTCCATTCCATTCCATTCCATTCGATTCCATTCTGTTCTACTCGGGTTGATTCCACTCCATTCCATTCCATTCCATTCCATTCTATTCCATTCCATTCCATTCGATTCCATTCTATTCCATTAGATTCCATTACATTCCATTTCATTTTATTCCATTCCATTCCATTCCATTCTATTCCATTGAATTCCATTCCATTCCATTCCATTCCATTCCATTCCATTCCATTCCATTCCATTCCGTTCTACTCGGGTTGATTCCACTCCATTCCATTCCATTCCATTCCATTCCATTCCATTCCATTCCATTCCACTCGGGTTGATCATTCCATTCCATTCCATTCCATTCCATTCCATTCCATTCCATTCCATTCCATTCCATTCCATTCCATTCCATTCCATTCCATTCCACTCGGGCTCATTCCATTCCATTCCATTCCATTCCATTCCATTGCATTCCATTCCATTCCTTTCCATTCCGTTCTACTCGGTTTGATTTCCATTCCATTCCATTCCATTCCATTCCATTCCATTCCATTCCATTCCATTCCATTCCATTCCATTCCATTCCTTTCCATTTACTCCATTCCGTTCTACTCGGGTTGATTCCATTGAGTTTGGTTCCATTCCGTTCCGTCCCGTCCCGTCCCGTCCCGTCCCGTCCCGTGCCGTTTTACTCGGGTTGATTCCTTTCCATTCCGTTCCGCTCGTTTCCGTTGCGTTCCATTCCGTTCCACGCGGGTTGGTTCAATTCCATTCTATTCTATTCTATTCCTTTCCATTCCATTCCATTCCATTCCATTCTATTCCATTCCATTCCATTCGATTCCATTCTATTCCATTAGATTCCATTACATTCCATTTCATTTTATTCCATTCCATTCCATTCCATTCTATTCCATTGAATTCCATTCCATTCCATTCCATTCCATTCCATTCCATTCCATTCCATTCCATTCCATTCCATTCCATTCCGTTCTACTCGGGTTGATTCCACTCCATTCCATTCCATTCCATTCCATTCCATTCCATTCCATTCCACTCGGGTTGATCATTCCATTCCATTCCATTCCATTCCATTCCATTCCATTCCATTCCATTCCATTCCATTCCATTCCATTCCACTCGGGCTCATTCCATTCCATTCCATTCCATTCCATTCCATTCCATTGCATTCCATTCCATTCCATTCCATTCCGTTCTACTCGGTTTGATTTCCATTCCATTCCATTCCATTCCATTCCATTCCATTCCATTCCATTCCATTCCATTCCATTCCATTCCTTTCCATTTACTCCATTCCGTTCTACTCGGGTTGATTCCATTGAGTTTGGTTCCGTTCCGTTCCGTCCCGTCCCATCCCGTCCCGTCCCGTCCCGTGCCGTTTTACTCGGGTTGATTCCATTCCATTCCATTCCATTCCATTCCATTCCATTCCATTCCACTCCATTCCATTCCGTTCTATTCGGGTTGATTCCATTCCATTCCATTCCATTCCATTCCATTCCATTCCATTCCATTCCATTCCATTCCATTCCATTCCATTCCATTCCATTCCATTCTATTCCATTCCGTTCTAGTCGGCTTGAATCCATTGGGTTCCGTTCCGTTCCGTTCCATCCCGTCCCGTCCCGTCCCGTGCCGTTGTACTCGTGTTGATTACACTCCACTCCGTTCCGTTCCTTTCCGTACCGTTCCATTCAGTTCCACGCGGGTTGATTCAATTCCATTCTATTCTATTGCATTCCATTCCATTCCATTCCATTCCATTTCAATCCATTCCATTCTACTCGGGTTGATTCCATTCCATTCCATTCCATTCCATTCCATTCCATTCCATTCCATTCCATTCCATTCCATTCCATTCCATTCCATTCCATTCCATTCCATTCCCTTGCGTTCCATTCGATTCCATTCCATTCCATTCCTTTCCATTCCATTCCAATCCATTCCATTCTACTTGGGTTGATTCCATTCCATTCCATTCCATTCCATTCGATTCCATTCGATTCCATTCCATTCCATTCCATTCCATTCCATTCCATTCCATTCCATTCCATTCCATTCTGTTCTACTCGGGTTGATTCCACTCCATTCCATTCCATTCCATTCCATTCCATTCTATTCCATTCCATTCCATTCCATTCTATTCCATTCCATTCCATTCGATTCCATTCTATTCCATTCGATTCCATTCCATTCCATTTCATTTTATTCCATTCCATTCCATTCCATTCTATTCCATTGAATTCCATTCCATTCCATTCCATTCCATTCCATTCCATTCCATTCCATTCAGTTTCATTCCATTCCATTCCATTCCATTCCATTCCATTACATTCCATTCCATTCGATTCCATTCCATTCCATTCGATTCCATTCCATTCCATTCCATTCCATTCCATTCCATTCCAATCCATTCCATTCTACTCGGGTTGATTCCATTCCATTCCATTCCATTCAATTCCATTCCATTCCATTCCATTCCTTTCCTTTCTATTCCATTCCATTCCATTCCATTCAATTCCATTCCATTCCATTCCATTCCATTCCATTCCATTCCATTCCATTCCATTCCGTTCTAATCGGTTTGATTCCACTCCATTCCATTCCATTCCATTCCATTCCATTCCATTCCATTCCATTCCATTCCTTTCCATTCCAACCCATTCCGTTCTACTCGGGTTGATTCGATTCGATTCCATTCCATTCCATTCCATTCCATTCCATTCCATTCCATTCCATTCCATTCCATTCGATTCCATTCGATTCCATTCCATTCCATTTCATTCCAAACCATTCCATTCTACTCGGGTTCATCATTCCATTCCATTCCATTCCATTCCATTCCACTCGGGTTCTTTCCATTCCATTCCATTCCATTCCATTCCATTCCATTCCATTCCATTCCATTCCGTTCTACTCAGGTTGATTTCCATTCTATTCCATTCCATTCCATTCCATTCCATTCCATTCCATTCCATTCCATTCCATTCCATTCCATTCCACTCCATTCCATTCCGTTCTATTCGGGTTGAATCCATTCCATTCCATTCCATTCCATTCCATTCCATTCCATTCCATTCCATTCCATTCCATTCCATTCCATTCCATTCCATTCCATTCCATTCCATTCCATTCCATTCTATTCCATTCCGTTCTAGTCGGCTTGAATCCATTGGGTTCCGTTCCATTCCGTTCCATCCCGACACGTCCCGTCCCGTCCCGTCCCGTCCCGTCCCATCCCGTCCCGGCCCGTCCCGTGCTGTTGTACTCGGGTTGATTCCATTCCACTCCGTTCCGTTCCTTTCCGTACCGTTCCATTCAGTTCCACGCGGGTTGATTCAATTCCATTCTATTCTATTGCATTCCATTCCATTCCATTCCATTCTATTCCAATCCATTCCATTCTACTCGGGTTGATTCCATTCCATTCCATTCCATTCCATTCCATTCCATTCCATTCCATTCCATTGCGTTCCATTCGATTCCATTCCATTCCTTTCCATTCCTGTCCATTCCATTCTACTTGGGTTGATTCCATTCCATTCCATTCCATTCCATTCGATTCCATTCGATTCCATTCCATTCCATTCCATTCCATTCCATTCCATTCCATTCCATTCCATTCTGTTCTACTCGGGTTGATTCCACTCCATTCCATTCCATTCCATTCCATTCTATTCCATTCCATTCCATTCGATTCCATTCTATTCCATTCGATTCCATTCCATTCCATTTCATTTTATTCCATTCCATTCCATTCCATTCTATTCCATTGAATTCCATTCCATTCCATTCCATTCCATTCCATTCCATTCCATTCAGTTTCATTCCATTCCATTCCATTCCATTCCATTCCATTCCATTCAGTTCCATTCCATTCCATTCCATTCCATTCCATTCCGTTCTACTCGGGTTGATTCCATTCTATTCCATTCCATTCCTTTCGATTCCATTCGATTCCATTCGATTCCATTCCATTCCATTCCATTCCCTTCCATTCCATTCTATTCCATTGAATTCCATTCCATCCCATTCCATTCCATTCCATTCCATTCTATTCCGTTCTACTATGATTGACTCCATTCCATTCCATTCCATTCCATTCCATTCCATTCCATTCCATTCCATTCGATTCCATTCCATTCCATTCCATTCCATTGCATTCCATTCCAATACATTCCATTCTACTCTGGTTGATTCCATTCCATTCCATTCCATTCCATTCCATTCATCTCCATTCGATTCAATTCGATTCCATTCCTTTCTATTCCATTGAATTCCATTCCAATCCATTCCATTCCATTCCATTCCATTCCATTCCATTCCATTCCATTCCGTTCTACTCGGGTTGATTCCATTCCATTCCATTATATTCCATTCCATTCCACTCCATTCCATTCGATTCCATTCGATTCCATTCCATTCCATTCCATTCCATTCCATTCCAATCCATTCCATTCTACTCGGGTTGATTCCATTCCATTCCATTCCATTCCATTCCATTCCATTCCATTCCATTCCATTGCATTCCATTCGATTCCATTCGATGCCATTCCATTCGATTCCATTTGAGATCATTCGATTCCATTCCATCCCATTCCATTCCATTCCATTCCATTCCGTTCTACTCGGGTTGATTCCATTCCATTCCATTTCATTCCATTCCTTTCCATTCCATTCCATTCGATTCCATTCGATTCCATTTCATTCCATTCCATTCCAATCCATTCCATTCTACTCCGGTTGATTCCATTCCATTCCATTCGATTCCACTCGATTCCATTCCATTCTTTCTATTCCATTCCAATCCATTCCATTCTACTCGGGTGGATTCCATTCCATTCCATTCCATTCCATTCCATTCCATTCCATTCCATTCCATTCCATTCCATTGCATTCCATTCGATTCCATTCGATTCCATTCCATTCCATTCCATTCCATTCCATTCCATTCTATTCCATTCCATTCCATTCCGTTCCGTTCCACTCGGGTTGATTCCATTCTATTCCATTCCATTCCATTCGATTCCATTCGATATCATTCGATTCCATTCCATCCCATTCCGTTCCATTCCATTCCATTCCGTTCTTCTCGGGTTGATTCCATTCCATTCCATTTCATTCCATTCCATTCCATTCCATTTCTTTCGATTCCATTCGATTCCATTCCATTCCATTCCATTCCAATCCATTGCATTCTACTCAGGTTGATTCCATTCCGTTCCATTCCATTCCATTCCATTCCATTCCATTCCATTCCATTCCATTCGATTCCACTCGATTCCATTCCATTCCTTTCCATTCCATTCCAATCCATTCCATTCTACTCGGGTGTATTCCATTCCATTCCATTCCATTGCATTCCATTCCATTCCATTCCATTCCATTCCATTCCGTTCTAGTCGGGTAGATTCCATTCCATTCCATTGCATTCCATTCCATTCCATTCCATTCCATTCCATTCCATTCCATTCCATTCCATTCCATTCCATTCCATTCTACTCCATTGAATTCCATTCCATTTAATTCAATTCCATTCCATTCCATTCCTTTCCAATCCATTCCTTTCCAATCCATTTAGTTCTACTCGGGTTGATTCCATTCCATTCCATTCCATTCCATTCCATTCCATTCCATTCCATTCCATTCCATTCCATTCCATTCCATTCCATTACTTTCCATTCCATTCCATTCCAATCCATTCCATTCTACTCGGGTTGACTCCATTCCATTCCATTCCATTCCATTCCATTATATTCCATTCTATTCCATTCGATTCCGTTCGATTCCATTCCATTCCATTCCATTCCATTCCATTCCATTCCATTCCATTCGATTCGATTCCATTCCATTCTATTCCTTTCCATTCCATTCCATTCCATTGCATTCCATTCCAATCCATTCCATTCTACTCGGGTTGATTCCATTCCATTCCATTCCATTCCAATCCATTCCATTCCATTCCATTCCATTCCATTCCATTCCATTCCATTCCATTCCTTTCTATTCCATTCCATTCCATTCCGTTCCATTCCATTCCATTCCATTCCATTCCATTCCGTTCTGCTCGTGTTGATTCCACTCCATTCCATTCCATTCCATTCCATTCCATTCCATTCCTTTCCATTCCAACCCATTCCGTTCTACTCGGGTTGATTCCATTCCATTCAATTCCATTCCACTCCATTCCATTCCATTCCATTCCATTCCATTCCATTCCATTCCATTCCATTCCATTCCATTCCATTCCATTCCATTCCATTCCATTCCATTCCATTCCATTCCATTCCATTCCATTCCATTCCATTCGATTCCATTCCATTCCATTCCATTCCATTTCATTCCAAACCGTTCCATTCTACTCGGGTTCATCATTCCATTCCATTTCATTCCATTCCATTCCATTCCATTCCATTCCATTCCATTCCATTCTATTCCATTCCGTTCTACTCGGCTTGAATCCATTGAGTTCCGTTCCGTTCCGTTCCGTCCCGACACGTCCCATCCCGTCCCGTCCCATCCCGTCCCGTCCCGTCCCGTGCCGTTGTACTCGTGTTGATTACACTCCACTCCGTTCCGTTCCTTTCCGTACCGTTCCATTCAGTTCCACGCGGTTTGATTCAATTCCATTCTATTCTATTGCATTCCATTCCATTCCATTCCATTCCATTCCATTCCATTCCAATCCATTCCATTCTACTTGGGTTGATTCCATTCCATTCCATTCCATTCCATTCGATTCCATTCGATTCCATTCCATTCCATTCCATTCCATTCCATTCCATTCCATTCTGTTCTACTCGGGTTGATTCCACTCCATTCCATTCCATTCCATTCCATTCTATTCCATTCCATTCCATTCGATTCCATTCTATTCCATTCGGTTCCATTCCATTCCATTTCATTTTATTCCATTCCATTCCATTCCATTCTATTCCATTGAATTCCATTCCATTCCATTCCATTCCATTCCATTCCATTCCATTCAGTTCCATTCCATTCCATTCCATTCCATTCCATTCCATTCCATTCCATTCGATTCCATTCCATTCCATTCGATTAAATTCCATTCCATTCCATTCCATTCCATTCCATTCCATTCCAATCCATTCCATTCTACTCGGGTTGATTCCATTCCATTCCATTCCGTTCCATTCCATTCCATTCCATTCCATTCCTTTCCTTTCTATTCCATTCCATTCCATTCCATTCAATTCCATTCCATTCCATTCCATTCCATTCCATTCCATTCCATTCCATTCCATTCCATTCCATTCCATTCCGTTCTAATCGGTTTGATTCCACTCCATTCCATTCCATTCCATTCCATTCCATTCCATTCCATTCCTTTCCATTCCATTCCTTTCCATTCCAACCCATTCCGTTCTACTCGGGTTGATTCCATTCCATTCCATTCCATTCCATTCCATTCCATTCCATTCCATTCCATTCCATTCCATTCCATTCGATTCCATTCGATTCCATTCCATTCCATTTCATTCCAAACCGTTCCATTCTACTCGGGTTCATCTTTCCATTCCATTCCATTCCATTCCATTCCACTCGGGTTCTTTCCATTCCATTCCATTCCATTCCATTCCATTCCATTCCATTCCATTCCATTCCATTCCATTCCGTTCTACTCAGGTTGATTTCCATTCTATTCCATTCCATTCCATTCCATTCCATTCCATTCCATTCCATTCCATTCCATTCCATTCCATTCCATTCCATTCCATTCCACTCCATTCCATTCCGTTCTATTCGGGTTGAATCCATTCCATTCCATTCCATTCCATTCCATTCCATTCCATTCCATTCCATTCCATTCCATTCCATTCCATTCCATTCCATTCCATTACTTTCCATTCCATTCCATTCCAATCCATTCCATTCTACTCGGGTTGACTCCATTCCATTCCATTCCATTCCATTCCATTATATTCCATTCTATTCCATTCGATTCCGTTCGATTCCATTCCATTCCATTCCATTCCATTCCATTCCATTCCATTCCATTCGATTCGATTCCATTCCATTCTATTCCTTTCCATTCCATTCCATTCCATTGCATTCCATTCCAATCCATTCCATTCTACTCGGGTTGATTCCATTCCATTCCATTCCATTCCAATCCATTCCATTCCATTCCATTCCATTCCATTCCATTCCATTCCATTCCATTCCTTTCTATTCCATTCCATTCCATTCCGTTCCATTCCATTCCATTCCATTCCATTCCATTCCGTTCTGCTCGTGTTGATTCCACTCCATTCCATTCCATTCCATTCCATTCCATTCCATTCCTTTCCATTCCAACCCATTCCGTTCTACTCGGGTTGATTCCATTCCATTCAATTCCATTCCACTCCATTCCATTCCATTCCATTCCATTCCATTCCATTCCATTCCATTCCATTCCATTCCATTCCATTCCATTCCATTCCATTCCATTCCATTCCATTCCATTCCATTCCATTCCATTCCATTCCATTCGATTCCATTCCATTCCATTCCATTCCATTTCATTCCAAACCGTTCCATTCTACTCGGGTTCATCATTCCATTCCATTTCATTCCATTCCATTCCATTCCATTCCATTCCATTCCATTCCATTCCATTCTATTCCATTCCGTTCTACTCGGCTTGAATCCATTGAGTTCCGTTCCGTTCCGTTCCGTCCCGACACGTCCCATCCCGTCCCGTCCCATCCCGTCCCGTCCCGTCCCGTGCCGTTGTACTCGTGTTGATTACACTCCACTCCGTTCCGTTCCTTTCCGTACCGTTCCATTCAGTTCCACGCGGTTTGATTCAATTCCATTCTATTCTATTGCATTCCATTCCATTCCATTCCATTCCATTCCATTCCATTCCAATCCATTCCATTCTACTTGGGTTGATTCCATTCCATTCCATTCCATTCCATTCGATTCCATTCGATTCCATTCCATTCCATTCCATTCCATTCCATTCCATTCCATTCTGTTCTACTCGGGTTGATTCCACTCCATTCCATTCCATTCCATTCCATTCTATTCCATTCCATTCCATTCGATTCCATTCTATTCCATTCGGTTCCATTCCATTCCATTTCATTTTATTCCATTCCATTCCATTCCATTCTATTCCATTGAATTCCATTCCATTCCATTCCATTCCATTCCATTCCATTCCATTCAGTTCCATTCCATTCCATTCCATTCCATTCCATTCCATTCCATTCCATTCGATTCCATTCCATTCCATTCGATTAAATTCCATTCCATTCCATTCCATTCCATTCCATTCCATTCCAATCCATTCCATTCTACTCGGGTTGATTCCATTCCATTCCATTCCGTTCCATTCCATTCCATTCCATTCCATTCCTTTCCTTTCTATTCCATTCCATTCCATTCCATTCAATTCCATTCCATTCCATTCCATTCCATTCCATTCCATTCCATTCCATTCCATTCCATTCCATTCCATTCCATTCCGTTCTAATCGGTTTGATTCCACTCCATTCCATTCCATTCCATTCCATTCCATTCCATTCCATTCCTTTCCATTCCATTCCTTTCCATTCCAACCCATTCCGTTCTACTCGGGTTGATTCCATTCCATTCCATTCCATTCCATTCCATTCCATTCCATTCCATTCCATTCCATTCCATTCCATTCGATTCCATTCGATTCCATTCCATTCCATTTCATTCCAAACCGTTCCATTCTACTCGGGTTCATCTTTCCATTCCATTCCATTCCATTCCATTCCACTCGGGTTCTTTCCATTCCATTCCATTCCATTCCATTCCATTCCATTCCATTCCATTCCATTCCGTTCTACTCAGGTTGATTTCCATTCTATTCCATTCCATTCCATTCCATTCCATTCCATTCCATTCCATTCCATTCCATTCCATTCCATTCCATTCCATTCCATTCCACTCCATTCCATTCCGTTCTATTCGGGTTGAATCCATTCCATTCCATTCCATTCCATTCCATTCCATTCCATTCCATTCCATTCCATTCCATTCCATTCCATTCCATTCCATTCCATTCCATTCCATTCTATTCCATTCCGTTCTAGTCGGCTTGAATCCATTGGGTTCCGTTCCATTCCGTTCCATCCCGACACGTCCCGTCCCGTCCCGTCCCGTCCCGTCCCATCCCGTCCCGGCCCGTCCCGTGCCGTTGTACTCGGGTTGATTCCATTCCACTCCGTTCCGTTCCTTTCCGTACCGTTCCATTCAGTTCCACGCGGGTTGATTCAATTCCATTCTATTCTATTGCATTCCATTCCATTCCATTCCATTCTATTCCAATCCATTCCATTCTACTCGGGTTGATTCCATTCCATTCCATTCCATTCTATTCCAATCCATTCCATTCCATTCCATTCCATTGCGTTCCATTCGATTCCATTCCATTCCATTCCATTCCAATCCATTCCATTCTACTTGGGTTGATTCCATTCCATTCCATTCCATTCCATTCGATTCCATTCGATTCCATTCCATTCCATTCCATTCCATTCCACTCCATTCCATTCCATTCTGTTCTACTCGGGTTGATTCCACTCCATTCCATTCCATTCCATTCCATTCTATTCCATTCCATTCCATTCGATTCCATTCTATTCCATTCGATTCCATTCCATTCCATTTCATTTTATTCCATTCCATTCCATTCCATTCTATTCCGTTGAATTCCATTCCATTCCATTCCATTCCATTCCATTCCATTCCATTCCATTCAGTTTCATTCCATTCCATTCCATTCCATTCCATTCCATTCCATTCAATTCCATTCCATTCCATTCCATTCCATTCCATTCCGTTCTACTCGGGTTGATTCCATTCTATTCCATTCCATTCCTTTCGATTCCATTCGATTCCATTCGATTCCATTCCATTCCATTCCATTCCCTTCCATTCCATTCTATTCCATTGAATTCCATTCCATTCCATTCCATTCCATTCTATTCCTTTCTACTATGATTGACTCCATTCCATTCCATTCCATTCCATTCCATTCCATTCCATTCCATTCCATTCGATTCCATTCCATTCCATTCCATTCCATTGCATTCCATTCCAATACATTCCATTCTACTCTGGTTGATTCCATTCCATTCCATTCCATTCCATTCCATTCATCTCCATTCGATTCCATTCGATTCCATTCCTTTCTATTCCATTGAATTCCATTCCATTCCATTCCATTCCATTCCATTCCATTCCATTCCATTCCATTCCATTCCATTCCGTTCTACTCGGGTTGATTCCATTCCATTCCATTATATTCCATTCCATTCCACTCCATTCCATTCGATTCCATTCGATTCCATTCCATTCCATTCCATTCCATTCCAATCCATTCCATTCTACTCGGGTTGATTCCATTCCATTCCATTCGATTCCATTCCATTCCATTCCATTCCATTCCATTCCATTGCATTCCATTCGATTCCATTCGATGCCATTCCATTCGATTCCATTCGAGATCATTCGATTCCATTCCATCCCATTACATTCCATTCCATTCCATTCCGTTCTACTCGGGTTGATTCCATTCCATTCCATTTCATTCCATTCCATTCCATTCCATTCCATTCGATTCCATTCGATTCCATTTCATTCCATTCCATTCCAATCCATTCCATTCTACTCCGGTTGATTCCATTCCATTCCATTCGATTCCACTCGATTCCATTCCATTCTTTCTATTCCATTCCAATCCATTCCATTCTACTCGGGTGGATTCCATTCCATTCCATTCCATTCCATTCCATTCCATTCCATTCCATTCCATTCCATTCGATTCCATTCCATTCCATTCCATTCCATTCCATTCCATTCCATTCCATTCCATTCCGTTCCATTCCATTCCGTTCTAGTCGGGTTGATTCCATTCTATTCCATTCCATTCCATTCCATTCCATTCCATTCCATTCCATTCCATTCCATTCCATTCCATTCTATTCCATTCCATTCTACTCCATGGAATTCCATTCCATTCCATTCTATTCCATTCCATTCCATTCCTTTCCATTCCATTTAGTTCTACTCGGGTTGATTCCATTCCATTCCATTCCATTCCATTCCATTCCATTCCATTCCATTCCATTCCATTCCATTCCATTCCATTCCATTCCATTGCATTCCATTCGATTCCATTCCATTCCATTCCATTCCATTCCATTCCATTCCATTCCATTCCATTCCATTCCATTCCATTCCATTCCATTCCGTTCCGTTCCACTCGGGTTGATTCCATTCTATTCCATTCCATTCCATTCGATTCCATTCGATATCATTCGATTCCATTCCATCCCATTCCGTTCCATTCCATTCCATTCCGTTCTTCTCGGGTTGATTCCATTCCATTCCATTTCATTCCATTCCATTCCATTCCATTTCTTTCGATTCCATTCGATTCCATTCCATTCCATTCCATTCCAATCCATTGCATTCTACTCAGGTTGATTCCATTCCATTCCATTCCATTCCATTCCATTCCATTCCATTCCATTCCATTCCATTCCATTCCACTCGATTCCATTCCATTCCTTTCCATTCCATTCCAATCCATTCCATTCTACTCGGGTGGATTCCATTCCATTCCATTCCATTCCATTCCATTCCATTCCATTCCATTCCATTCCATTCCGTTCTAGTCGGGTTGATTCCATTCCATTCCATTGCATTCCATTCCATTCCATTCCATTCCATTCCATTCCATTCCATTCCATTCTATTCCATTCCATTCTACTCCATTGAATTCCATTCCATTCCATTCAATTCCATTCCATTCCATTCCTTTCCAATCCATTTAGTTCTACTCGGGTTGATTCCATTCCATTCCATTCCATTCCATTCCATTCCATTCCATTCCATTCCATTCCATTCCATTCCATTACTTTCCATTCCATTCCATTCCAATCCATTCCATTCTACTCGGGTTGACTCCATTCCATTCCATTCCATTCCATTCCATTTCATTATATTCCATTCTATTCCATTCGATTCCGTTCGATTCCATTCCATTCCATTCCATTCCATTCCATTCCATTCCATTCCATTCCATTCCATTCCATTCCATTCTATTCCATTCCATTCCATTCCATTCCATTGCATTCCATTCCAATCCATTCCATTCTACTCGGGTTGATTCCATTCCATTCCATTCCATTCCATTCCATTCCATTCCATTCCATTCCATTCCATTCCATTCCATTCCTTTCTATTCCATTCCATTCCATTCCGTTCCATTCCATTCCATTCCATTCCATTCCATTCCGTTCTGCTGGTGTTGATTCCACTCCATTCCATTCCATTCCATTCCATTCCATTCCATTCCATTCCATTCCATTCCATTCCTTTCCATTCCAACCCATTCCGTTCTACTCGGGTTGATTCCATTCCATTCCATTCCATTCCACTCCATTCCATTCCATTCCATTCCATTCCATTCCATTCCATTCCATTCCATTCCATTCCATTCCATTCCGTTCTACTCAGGTTGATTTCCATTCCATTCCATTCCATTCCATTCCATTCCATTCCATTCCATTCCATTCCATTCCATTCTATTCCATTCCGTTCTACTCGGCTTGAATCCATTGAGTTCCGTTCCGTTCCGTTCCGTCCCGACACGTCCCATCCCGTCCCGTCCCGTCCCGTCCCGTCCCGTGCCGTTGTACTCGGGTTGATTCCATTCCACTCCGTTCCGTTCCTTTCCGTTCCGTTCCATTCAGTTCCACGCGGGTTGATTCAATTCCATTCTATTCTATTCCATTCCATTCCATTCCATTCCATTCCATTCCATTCCATTCCATTACATTCCATTCCATTTTACTCGGGTTGATTCCATGCCGTTCCGTTCCGTTCCATTCTGTCCCATCCCGACGCGTCCCGTCCCGTCCCGCCCCGTCCCATTCCGTTCCGTTCTGATCGGGTTGATTCCGTTCCATTCCGTTCCGTTCCTTTCCGTTCCATTCCATTCCGTTACACGTGGGTTGATTCAATTCCATTCTATTACATTGAATTCCATTCCATTCCATTCCATTCCATTCTACTCGGATTGATTGCATTCCATTCCATTCCATTCCAGTCCATTCCAATCCATTCCATTCTACTCGGGTTGATTCCATTCCATTCCATTCCATTCCATTCCATTCCATTCCATTCCATTCCATTCCATTCCATTCCATTGCGTTCCATTCGATTCGATTCCATTCCATTCCATTCCATTCCATTCCAATCCATTCCATTCTACTTGGGTTCATTCCATTCCATTCCATTCCATTCCATTCGATTCCATTCGATTCCATTCCATTCCATTCCATTCCATTCCATTCCATTCTGTTCTACTCGGGTTGATTCCACTCCATTCCTTTCCTTTCCATTCTAATCCATTCCATTCCATTCGATTCCATTCTATTCCATTCGATCCCATTCCATTCCATTTCCTTTTATTCCATTCCATTCCATTCCATTCTATTCCAATGAATTCCATTCCATTTCATTCCATTCCATTCCATTCCATTCCATTCCATTCCATTCCATTCCATTCCATTCCATTCCATTCCATTCCGTTCTCCTCGGGTTGATTCCACTGCATTCCATTCCATTCCATTCCATTCCATTCCATTCCATTCCATTCCACTCGGGTTGATCATTCCATTCCATTCCATTCCATTCCATTCCATTGCATTCCATTCCATTCCATTCCGTTCTACTCGGGTTGATTTCCATTCCATTCCATTCCATTCCATTCCACTCCATTCCATTCCATTCCATTCCATTCCATTCCATTCCATTCCATTCCATTCCATTCCATTCCATTCCATTCCTTTCCATTTATTCCATTCCGTTCTACTCGGGTTGATTCCATTGAGTTTGGTTCCGTTCCGTTCCGTCCCGTCCCGTCCCGTCCCGTCCTGTTCCTTTTTACTCGGGTTGATTCCTTTGCATTCCGTTCCGCTCGTTTCCATTCCGTTCTATTCCGTTCCACGCGGGTTGGTTCAATTCCATTCTATTCTATTCTATTCTTTCCATTCCATTCCATTCTACTCGGGTTGATTCCATGCCGTTCCATTCCGTTCCATTCCGTTCCATCCCGACCCGTCCCATCCTTTCCCGTCCCGTCCCATCCCGTTCCGTTCCACATGGGTTGATTCAATTCCTTTCGGTTACATTGAATTCCATTCCATTCCTTTCTACTCGGATTGATTCCATTCCATTCCATTCCATTCCATTCCATTCCATTCCATTCCATTCCATTCCATTCCATTCCAATCCATTCCATTCTACTCGGGTTGATTCCATTCCATTCCATTCCATTCCATTCCATTCCATTCCATTCCATTCCATTCCATTCCATTCCATTCCATTCCATTCCATTCAGTTTCATTCCATTCCATTCCATTCCATTCCATTCCATTCCATTCCATTCGATTCCATTCCATTCCATTCGAATCCATTCCATTCCATTCCATTCCATTCCATTCCATTCCATTCCGTTCTACTCGGGTTGATTCCATTCTATTCCATTCCATTCCGTTCGATTCCATTCGATTCCATTCGATTCCATTCCATTCCATTCCATTCCCTTCCATTCCATTCTATTCCATTGAATTCCATTCCATTCCATTCCATTCCATTCCATTCCATTCCATTCCATTCCATTCCATTCCATTCCGTTCTACTCTGATTGACTCCATTCCATTCCATTCCATTCCTTTCCATTCCATTCCATTCGATTCCATTCCATTCCATTCCATTCCATTCCATTCCAATACATTCCATTCTACTCTGGTTGATTCCATTCCATTCCATTCCATTCCATTCCACTCCATTCGTCTCCATTCGATTCCATTCGATTCCATTCCATTCTATTCCATTGAATTCCATTCCTTTCCATTCCATTCCATTCCATTCCATTCCATTCTATTCCATTCCATTCCATTCCATTCCGTTCTACTCGGGTTGATTCCATTCCATTCCATTCCATTCCATTCCATTCCATTCCATTCCACTCCATTCCATTCGATTCCATTCCATTCCATTCCATTCCATTCCATTCCATTCCAATCAATTCCATTCTACTCGGGTTGATTCCATTCCATTCCATTCCATTCCATTCCATTCCATTCCATTCCATTCCATTCCATTCCATTCCATTGCATTCCATTCGATTCCATTCGATTCCATTCCATTCGATTCCATTCGATATCATTCGATTCCATTCCATCCCATTCCATTCCATTCCATTCCATTCCATTCCGTTCTACTCGGGTTGATTCCATTCCATTCCATTTCATTCCATTCCATTCCATTCCATTCCATTCGATTCCATTCGATTCCATTCCATTCCATTCCATTCCTATCCATTCCATTCTACTCTTGTTGATTCCATTCCATTCCATTCCATTCCATTCCATTCCATTCCATTCCATTCCATTCGATTCCACTCGATTCCATTCCATTCTTTCCATTCCATTCCAATCCATTCCATTCTACTTGGGTGGATTCCATTCCATTCCATTCCATTCCATTCCATTCCATTCCATTCCATTCCATTCGATTCCATTCCATTCCATTCCATTCCATTCCATTCCATTCCATTCTATTCCATTCCATTCTACTCCATTGAATTCCGTTCCATTCCATTCTATTCCATTCCATTCCATTCCTGTCCATTCCATTTAGTTCTACTTGGGTTGATTCCATTCCATTCCATTCCATTCCATTCCATTCCATTCCATTCCATTCCATTCCATTCCATTACTTTCCATTCCATTCCATTCCAATCCATTCCATTCTACTCGGGTTGACTCCATTCCATTCCATTCCATTCCATTCCATTCCATTCCATTCCATTATATTCCAATCCATTCCATTCGATTCCGTTCGATTCCATTCCATTCCATTCCATTCCATTCGATTCCACTCGATTCCATTCCATTCCTTTCCATTCCATTCCAATCCATTCCATTCTACTCGTGTGGATTCCATTCCATTCCATTCCATTCCATTCCATTCCATTCCATTCCATTCCATTCCATTCCATTCCATTCCATTCCGTTCTAGTCGGGTTGATTCCATTCCATTCCATTGCATTCCATTCCATTCCATTCCATTCCATTCCATTCCATTCCATTCCATTCTATTCCATTCCATTCTACTCCATTGAATTCCATTCCATTCCATTCAATTCCATTCCATTCCATTCCTTTCCAATCCATTTAGTTCTACTCGGGTTGATTCCATTCCATTCCATTCCATTCCATTCCATTCCATTCCATTCCATTCCATTCCATTCCATTCCATTACTTTCCATTCCATTCCATTCCAATCCATTCCATTCTACTCGGGTTGACTCCATTCCATTCCATTCCATTCCATTCCATTTCATTATATTCCATTCTATTCCATTCGATTCCGTTCGATTCCATTCCATTCCATTCCATTCCATTCCATTCCATTCCATTCCATTCCATTCCATTCCATTCCATTCTATTCCATTCCATTCCATTCCATTCCATTGCATTCCATTCCAATCCATTCCATTCTACTCGGGTTGATTCCATTCCATTCCATTCCATTCCAATCCATTCCATTCCATTCCATTCCATTCCATTCCATTCCTTTCTATTCCATTCCATTCCATTCCATTCCGTTCCATTCCATTCCATTCCATTCCATTCCATTCCGTTCTGCTGGTGTTGATTCCACTCCATTCCATTCCATTCCATTCCATTCCATTCCATTCCATTCCATTCCATTCCATTCCATTCCATTCCTTTCCATTCCAACCCATTCCGTTCTACTCGGGTTGATTCCATTCCATTCCATTCCATTCCACTCCATTCCATTCCATTCCATTCCATTCCATTCCATTCCATTCCATTCCATTCCATTCCATTCCATTCCGTTCTACTCAGGTTGATTTCCATTCCATTCCATTCCATTCCATTCCATTCCATTCCATTCCATTCCATTCCATTCCATTCCATTCCATTCTATTCCATTCCGTTCTACTCGGCTTGAATCCATTGAGTTCCGTTCCGTTCCGTTCCGTCCCGACACGTCCCATCCCGTCCCGTCCCGTCCCGTCCCGTCCCGTCCCGTGCCGTTGTACTCGGGTTGATTCCATTCCACTCCGTTCCGTTCCTTTCCGTTCCGTTCCATTCAGTTCCACGCGGGTTGATTCAATTCCATTCTATTCTATTCCATTCCATTCCATTCCATTCCATTCCATTCCATTCCATTCCATTACATTCCATTCCATTTTACTCGGGTTGATTCCATGCCGTTCCGTTCCGTTCCATTCTGTCCCATCCCGACGCGTCCCGTCCCGTCCCGCCCCGTCCCATTCCGTTCCGTTCTGATCGGGTTGATTCCGTTCCATTCCGTTCCGTTCCTTTCCGTTCCATTCCTTTCCGTTACACGCGGGTTGTTTCAATTCCATTCTATTACATTGAATTCCATTCCATTCCATTCCATTCCATTCTACTCGGATTGATTGCATTCCATTCCATTCCATTCCAGTCCATTCCAATCCATTCCATTCTACTCGGGTTGATTCCATTCCATTCCATTCCATTCCATTCCATTCCATTCCATTCCATTCCATTGCGTTCCATTCGATTCGATTCCATTCCATTCCATTCCATTCCATTCCAATCCATTCCATTCTACTTGGGTTCATTCCATTCCATTCCATTCCATTCCATTCGATTCCATTCCATTCCATTCGATTCCATTCGATTCCATTCCATTCCATTCCATTCCATTCCATTCCATTCCATTCCATTCTGTTCTACTCGGGTTGATTCCACTCCATTCCTTTCCTTTCCATTCTAATCCATTCCATTCCATTCGATTCCATTCTATTCCATTCGATCCCATTCCATTCCATTTCATTTTATTCCATTCCATTCCATTCCATTCTATTCCAATGAATTCCATTCCAATTCATTCCATTCCATTCCATTCCATTCCATTCCATTCCATTCCATTCCATTCCATTCCATTCCATTCCGTTCTCCTCGGGTTGATTCCACTGCATTCCATTCCATTCCATTCCATTCCATTCCATTCCATTCCATTCCACTCGGGTTGATCATTCCATTCCATTCCATTCCATTCCATTCCATTGCATTCCATTCCATTCCATTCCGTTCTACTCGGGTTGATTTCCATTCCATTCCATTCCATTCCATTCCACTCCATTCCATTCCATTCCATTCCATTCCATTCCATTCCATTCCATTCCATTCCATTCCATTCCATTCCATTCCTTTCCATTTATTCCATTCCGTTCTACTCGGGTTGATTCCATTGAGTTTGGTTCCGTTCCGTTCCGTCCCGTCCCGTCCCGTCCCGTCCTGTTCCTTTTTACTCGGGTTGATTCCTTTGCATTCCGTTCCGCTCGTTTCCATTCCGTTCCATTCCGTTCCACGCGGGTTGGTTCAATTCCATTCTATTCTATTCTATTCTTTCCATTCCATTCCATTCTACTCGGGTTGATTCCATGCCGTTCCATTCCGTTCCATTCCGTTCCATCCCGACCCGTCCCATCCTTTCCCGTCCCGTCCCATCCCGTTCCGTTCCACATGGGTTGATTCAATTCCTTTCGGTTACATTGAATTCCATTCCATTCCTTTCTACTCGGATTGATTCCATTCCATTCCATTCCATTCCATTCCATTCCATTCCATTCCATTCCATTCCATTCCATTCCATTCCAATCCATTCCATTCTACTCGGGTTGATTCCATTCCATTCCATTCCATTCCATTCCATTCCATTCCATTCCATTCCATTCCATTCCATTCCATTCAGTTTCATTCCATTCCATTCCATTCCATTCCATTCCATTCCATTCCATTCGATTCCATTCCATTCCATTCGAATCCATTCCATTCCATTCCATTCCATTCCATTCCATTCCGTTCTACTCGGGTTGATTCCATTCTATTCCATTCCATTCCGTTCGATTCCATTCGATTCCATTCGATTCCATTCCATTCCATTCCATTCCCTTCCATTCCATTCTATTCCATTGAATTCCATTCCATTCCATTCCATTCCATTCCATTCCATTCCATTCCATTCCATTCCGTTCTACTCTGATTGACTCCATTCCATTCCATTCCATTCCTTTCCATTCCATTCCATTCTATTCCATTCCATTCCATTCCATTCCATTCCATTCCAATACATTCCATTCTACTCTGGTTGATTCCATTCCATTCCATTCCATTCCATTCCACTCCATTCGTCTCCATTCGATTCCATTCGATTCCATTCCATTCTATTCCATTGAATTCCATTCCATTCCATTCCATTCCATTCCATTCCATTCCATTCCATTCTATTCCATTCCATTCCATTCCATTCCGTTCTACTCGGGTTGATTCCATTCCATTCCATTCCATTCCATTCCATTCCATTCCATTCCATTCCATTCCACTCCATTCCATTCGATTCCATTCCATTCCATTCCATTCCATTCCATTCCATTCCATTCCAATCAATTCCATTCTACTCGGGTTGATTCCATTCCATTCCATTCCATTCCATTCCATTCCATTCCATTCCATTCCATTCCATTCCATTGCATTCCATTCGATTCCATTCGATTCCATTCCATTCGATTCCATTCGATATCATTCGATTCCATTCCATCCCATTCCATTCCATTCCATTCCATTCCATTCCGTTCTACTCGGGTTGATTCCATTCCATTCCATTTCATTCCATTCCATTCCATTCCATTCCATTCGATTCCATTCGATTCCATTCCATTCCATTCCATTCCTATCCATTCCATTCTACTCTTGTTGATTCCATTCCATTCCATTCCATTCCATTCCATTCCATTCCATTCCATTCCATTCCATTCGATTCCACTCGATTCCATTCCATTCTTTCCATTCCATTCCAATCCATTCCATTCTACTTGGGTGGATTCCATTCCATTCCATTCCATTCCATTCCATTCCATTCCATTCCATTCCATTCGATTCCATTCCATTCCATTCCATTCCATTCCATTCCATTCCATTCTATTCCATTCCATTCTACTCCATTGAATTCCGTTCCATTCCATTCTATTCCATTCCATTCCATTCCTGTCCATTCCATTTAGTTCTACTTGGGTTGATTCCATTCCATTCCATTCCATTCCATTCCATTCCATTCCATTCCATTCCATTCCATTCCATTCCATTCCATTCCATTCCATTACTTTCCATTCCATTCCATTCCAATCCATTCCATTCTACTCGGGTTGACTCCATTCCATTCCATTCCATTCCATTCCATTCCATTCCATTCCATTATATTCCAATCCATTCCATTCGATTCCGTTCGATTCCATTCCATTCCATTCCATACCATTCCGTTCCGTTCCATTCCATTCGATTCCATTCCATTCCATTCGATTCCATTCCATTCCATTCCATTCCATTCCATTCCATTCCATTCCAATCCATTCCATTCTACTCGGGTTGATTCCATTCCATTCCATTCCATTCCATTCCATTCCATTCCATTCCATTCCATTCCATTCCATTCCTTTCGATTCCATTCCATTCCATTAAATTCCAATCCATTCCATTCCATTCCATTCCATTCCATTCCATTCCATTCCATTCCATTCCGTTCTACTGGGGTTGATTCCACTCCATTCCATTCCATTCCATTCCATTCCATTCCATTCCATTCCATTCCATTCCATTCCATTCCATTCCATTCTATTCCATTCCATTCTACTCCATTGAATTCCATTCCATTCCATTCAATTCCATTCCATTCCATTCCTTTCCATTCCATTTAGTTCTACTCGGGTTGATTCCATTCCATTCCATTCCATTCCTTTCCATTCCATTCCATTCCATTCCATTCCATTCCATTCCATTCCATTCCATTCCATTCCAATCCATTCCATTCTACTCGGGTTGACTCCATTCCATTCCATTCCATTCCATTCCATTCCATTATATTCCATTCTATTCCATTCGATTCCGTTCGATTCCATTCCATTCCATTCCAATCCATTCCATTCCATTCCTTTCCATTCCATTCCTTTCCATTCCATTCCATTCCATTCCATTCGATTCCCTTCCATTCCATTCCATTCCATTCCATTCCATTCCATTCCATTCCATTCCATTCCATTCCATTCCATTCCATTCCATTCCATTCCACTCGGGCTCATTCCATTCCATTCCATTCCATTCCATTCCATTCCATTCCATTCCATTCCATTCCATTCCATTCCATTCCATTCCATTCCATTCCGTTCTACTCGGGTTGATTTCCATTCCATTCCATTCCATTCCATTCCACTCCATTCCATTCCATTCCATTCCATTCCATTCCATTCCATTCCATTCCATTCCATTCCATTCCTTTCCATTTATTCCATTCCGTTCTACTCGGGTTGATTCCATTGAGTTTGGTTCCGTTCCGTTCCGTCCCGTCCCGTCCCTTCCCATCCCGTTCCTTTTTACTCGGGTTGATTCCTTTGCATTCCGTTCCGCTCGTTTCCATTCCGTTCCATTCCGTTCCACGCGGGTTGGTTCAATTCCATTCTATTCTATTCTATTCCTTTCCATTCCATTCCATTCTACTCGGGTTGATTCCATGCCGTTCCATTCCGTTCCATTCCGTTCCATCCCGACCCGTCCCAACCCGTCCCGTCCCGTCCCATCCCGTTCCGTTCCACATGGGTTGATTCAATTCCTTTCGGTTACATTGAATTCCATTCCATTCCATTCTACTCGGATTGATTCCATTCCATTCCATTCCATTCCATTCCATTCCATTCCATTCCATTCCATTCCATTCCATTCCATTCCAATCCATTCCATTCTACTCGGGTTGATTCCATTCCATTCCATTCCATTCCATTCCATTCCATTCCATTCCATTCCATTCCATTCCATTCCATTCAGTTTCATTCCATTCCATTCCATTCCATTCCATTCCATTCCATTCCATTCGATTCCATTCCATTCCATTCGAATCCATTCCATTCCATTCCATTCCATTCCATTCCATTCCATTCCGTTCTACTCGGGTTGATTCCATTCTATTCCATTCCATTCCGTTCGATTCCATTCGATTCCATTCGATTCCATTCCATTCCATTCCATTCCCTTCCATTCAATTCCATTCCATTGAATTCCATTCCATTCCATTCCATTCCATTCCATTCCATTCCATTCCATTCCATTCCATTCCGTTCTACTCTGATTGACTCCATTCCATTCCATTCCATTCCTTTCCATTCCATTCCATTCGATTCCATTCCATTCCATTCCATTCCATTCCATTCCAATACATTCCATTCTACTCTGGTTGATTCCATTCCATTCCATTCCATTCCATTCCACTCCATTCGTCTCCATTCGATTCCATTCGATTCCATTCCATTCTATTCCATTGAATTCCATTCCATTCCATTCCATTCCATTCCATTCCATTCTATTCTATTCCATTCCATTCCATTCCGTTCTACTCGGGTTGATTCCATTCCATTCCATTCCATTCCATTCCATTCCATTCCATTCCACTCCATTCCATTCGATTCCATTCGATTCCATTCCTTTCCATTCCATTCCATTCCAATCAATTCCATTCTACTCGGGTTGATTCCATTCCATTCCATTCCATTCCATTCCATTCCATTCCATTCCATTCCATTCCATTCCATTCCATTGCATTCCATTCGATTCCATTCGATTCCATTCCATTCGATTCCATTCGATATCATTCGATTCCATTCCATCCCATTCCATTCCATTCCATTCCATTCCGTTCTACTCTGGTTGATTCCATTCCATTCCATTTCATTCCATTCCATTCCATTCCATTCCATTCGATTCCATTCGATTCCATTCCATTCCATTCCATTCCTATCCATTCCATTCTACTCTTGTTGATTCCATTCCATTCCATTCCATTCCATTCCATTCCATTCCATTCCATTCCATTCGATTCCACTCGATTCCATTCCATTCTTTCCATTCCATTCCAATCCATTCCATTCTACTTGGGTGGATTCCATTCCATTCCATTCCATTCCATTCCATTCCATTCCATTCCATTCCATTCCATTCCATTCCATTCCATTCCATTCTTTTCCAATCCATTCTACTCCATTGAATTCCGTTCCATTCCATTCTATTCCATTCCATTCCATTCCTGTCCATTCCATTTAGTTCTACTCGGGTTGATTCCATTCCATTCCATTCCATTCCATTCCATTCCATTACTTTCCATTCCATTCCATTCCAATCCATTCCATTCTACTCGGGTTGACTCCATTCCATTCCATTCCATTCCATTCCATTCCATTCCATTATATTCCAATCCATTCCATTCGATTCCGTTCGATTCCATTCCATTCCATTCCATTCCATTCCGTTCCGTTCCATTCCATTCGATTCCATTCCATTCCATTCGATTCCATTCCATTCCATTCCATTCCATTCCATTCCATTCCATTCCATTCCATTCCAATCCATTCCATTCTACTCGGGTTGATTCCATTCCATTCCATTCCATTCCATTCCATTCCATTCCATTCCATTCCATTCCATTCCTTTCGATTCCATTCCATTCCATTAAATTCCATTCCATTCCATTCCATTCCATTCCATTCCATTCCATTCCATTCCATTCCATTCCGTTCTACTGGGGTTGATTCCCCTCCATTCCATTCCATTCCATTCCATTCCATTCCATTCCATTCCATTCCATTCCATTCCATTCCATTCCATTCCATTCCATTCTATTCCATTCCATTCTACTCCATTGAATTTCATTCCATTCCATTCAATTCCATTCCATTCCATTCCTTTCCATTCCATTTAGTTCTACTCGGGTTGTTTCCATTCCATTCCATTCCATTCCTTTCCATTCCATTCCTTTCCATTCCATTCCATTCCATTCCATTCCATTCCATTCCATTCCATTCCATTCCATTCCATTACTTTCCATTCCATTCCATTCCAATCCATTCCATTCTACTCGGGTTGACTCCATTCAATTCCATTCCATTCCATTCCATTCCATTATATTCCATTCTATTCCATTCGATTCCGTTCGATTCCATTCCATTCCATTCCAATCCATTCCATTCCATTCCTTTCCATTCCATTCCATTCCATTCCATTCCATTCCAATCCATTCGATTCCCTTCCATTCCATTCCATTCCATTCCATTCCATTCCAATCCATTCCAATCCATTCCATTCTACTCGGGTTGATTCCATTCCATTCCATTCCATTCCATTCCATTCCATTCCATTCCATTCCATTCCATTCCATTCCATTCCATTCCATTCCATTCCATTCCATTCCATTCCATTCCATTCCATTCCTTTCTATTCCATTCCATTCCATTCCATTCCATTCCATTCCATTCCATTCCATTCCATTCCGTTCTACTCGGGTTGATTCCACTCCATTCCATTCCATTCCATTCCATTCCATTCCATTCCTTTCCATTCCAACCCATTCCGTTCTACTCGGGTTGATTCCATTCCATTCCATTCCATTCCATTCCATTCCATTCCATTCCATTCCATTCCATTCCATTCCATTCGATTCCATTCCATTCCATTCCATTCCATTCCATTCCATTCCATTCCAATACATTCCATTCTACTCTGGTTGATTCCATTCCATTCCATTCCTTTCCATTCCATTCCATTCCATTCCATTCGTCTCCATTCGATTCCATTCGATTCCATTCCATTCTGTTCCATTGAATTCCATTCCATTCCATTCCATTCCATTCCATTCCATTCCATTCCATTCCTTTCCATTCCATTCCGTTCTACTCGGGTTGATTCCATTCTATTCCATTCCATTCCGTTCGATTCCATTCGATTCCATTCGATTCCATTCCATTCCATTCCATTCCCTTCCATTCCATTCTATTCCATTGAATTCCATTCCATTCCATTCCATTCCATTCCATTCCATTCTGTTTCATTCCATTCCATTCCATTCCATTCCATTCCATTCCATTCCATTCCATTATATTCCATTCCATTCGATTCCATTCCATTCCATTCCATTCCATTCCATTCCGTTCTACTCGGGTTGATTCCATTCTATTCCATTCCATTCCGTTCGATTCCATTCGATTCCATTCGATTCCATTCCATTCCATTCCATTCCCTTCCATTCCATTCTATTCCATTGAATTCCATTCCATTGAATTCCATTCCATTCCATTCCATTCCATTCCATTCCATTCCTTTCCATTCCATTCCATTCTGTTCTCCTTGGGTTGATTCCACTGCATTCCATTCCATTCCATTCCATTCCATTCCATTCCATTCCATTCCATTCCACTCGGGTTGATCATTCCATTCCATTCCATTCCATTCCATTCCATTCCATTCCACTCGGGCTCATTCCATTCCATTCCATTCCATTCCATTCCATTCCATTCCATTCCATTCCATTCCATTCCATTCCATTCCGTTCTACTCGGGTTGATTTCCATTCCATTCCTTTCCATTCCATTCCACTCCATTCCATTCCATTCCATTCCATTCCATTCCATTCCATTCCATTCCATTCCATTCCATTCCATTCCTTTCCATTTATTCCATTCCGTTCTACTCGGGTTGATTCCATTGAGTTTGGTTCCGTTCCGTTCCGTCCTGTCCCGTCCCGTCCCGTCCCGTTCCTTTTTACTCGGGTTGATTCCTTTGCATTCCGTTCCGCTCGTTTCCATTCCGTTCCATTCCGTTCCACGCGGGTTGGTTCAATTCCATTCTATTCTATTCTATTCCTTTCCATTCCATTCCATTCTACTCGGGTTGATTCCATGCCGTTCCATTCCGTTCCATTCCGTTCCATCCCGACCCGTCCCATCCCGTCCCGTCCCGTCCCATCCCGTTCCGTTCCACATGGGTTGATTCAATTCCTTTCGGTTACATTGAATTCCATTCCATTCCATTCTACTCGGATTGATTCCATTCCATTCCATTCCATTCCATTCCATTCCATTCCATTCCATTCCTTTCCATTCCATTCCAATCCATTCCATTCTACTCGGGTTGATTCCATTCCATTCCATTCCATTGCATTCCATTCCATTCCATTCCATTCCATTCCATTCCATTCAGTTTCATTCCATTCCATTCCATTCCATTCCATTCCATTCCATTCCATTCGATTCCATTCCATTCCATTCGAATCCATTCCATTCCATTCCATTCCATTCCATTCCATTCCGTTCTACTCGGGTTGATTCCATTCTATTCCATTCCATTCCGTTCGATTCCATTCGATTCCATTCGATTCCATTCCATTCCATTCCATTCCCTTCCATTCCATTCTGTTCCATTGACTTCCATTCCATTCCATTCCATTCCATTCCATTCCATACCATTCCATTCCATTCCATTCCGTTCTACTCTGATTGACTCCATTCCATTCCATTCCATTCCTTTCCATTCCATTCCATTCGATTCCATTCCATTCCATTCCATTCCATTCCATTCCAATACATTCCATTCTACTCTGGTTGATTCCATTCCATTCCATTCCATTCCATTCCACTCCATTCGTCTCCATTCGATTCCATTCGATTCCATTCCATTCTATTCCATTGAATTCCATTCCATTCCATTCCATTCCATTCCATTCCATTCTATTCCATTCCATTCCATTCCATTCCGTTCTACTCGGGTTGATTCCATTCCATTCCATTCCATTCCATTCCATTCCATTCCATTCCACTCCATTCCATTCAATTCCATTCCATTCCATTCCATTCCATTCCATTCCATTCCAATCAATTCCATTCTACTCGGGTTGATTCCATTCCATTCCATTCCATTCCATTCCATTCCATTCCATTCCATTCCATTCCATTGCATTCCATTCGATTCCATTCGTTTCCATTCCATTCGATTCCATTCGATATCATTCGATTCCATTCCATCCCATTCCATTCCATTCCATTCCATTCCGTTCTACTCGGGTTGATTCCATTCCATTCCATTTCATTCCATTCCATTCCATTCCATTCCATTCCATTCCATTCGATTCCATTCGATTCCATTCCATTCCATTCCATTCCTATCCATTCCATTCTACTCTTGTTGATTCCATTCCATTCCATTCCATTCCATTCCATTCCATTCCATTCCATTCCATTCGATTCCACTCGATTCCATTCCATTCTTTCCATTCCATTCCAATCCATTCCATTCTACTTGGGTGGATTCCATTCCATTCCATTCCATTCCATTCCATTCCATTCCATTCCATTCCATTCGATTCCATTCCATTCCATTCCATTCCATTCCATTCCATTCCATTCCATTCCATTCTATTCCATTCCATTCTACTCCATTGAATTCCGTTCCATTCCATTCTATTCCATTCCATTCCATTCCTGTCCATTCCATTTAGTTCTACTCGGGTTGATTCCATTCCATTCCATTCCATTCCATTCCCTTCCATTCCATTCCATTCCATTCCATTCCATTCCATTCCATTCCATTACTTTCCATTCCATTCCATTCCAATCCATTCCATTCTACTCGGGTTGACTCCATTCCATTCCATTCCATTCCATTCCATTCCATTCCATTATATTCCAATCCATTCCATTCGATTGCGTTCGATTCCATTCCATTCCATTCCATTCCATTCCGTTCCGTTCCATTCCATTCGATTCCATTCCATTCCATTCGATTCCATTCCATTCCATTCCATTCCATTCCATTCCATTCCATTCCAATCCATTCCATTCTACTCGGGTTGATTCCATTCCATTCCATTCCATTCCATTCCATTCCATTCCATTCCATTCCATTCCTTTCGATTCCATTCCATTCCATTAAATTCCATTCCATTCCATTCCATTCCATTCCATTCCATTCCATTCCATTCCGTTCTACTGGGGTTGATTCCACTCCATTCCATTGCACTCCATTGCATTCCATTCCATTCCATTCCATTCCATTCCATTCCATTCCATTCCATTCCATTCCATTCTGTTTCATTCCATTCCATTCCATTCCATTCCATTCCATTCCATTCCATTCCATTATATTCCATTCCATTCGATTCCATTCCATTCCATTCCATTCCATTCCATTCCGTTCTACTCGGGTTGATTCCATTCTATTCCATTCCATTCCGTTCGATTCCATTCGATTCCATTCGATTCCATTCCATTCCATTCCATTCCATTCCATTCCATTCCATTCCTTTCGATTCCATTCCATTCCATTAAATTCCATTCCATTCCATTCCATTCCATTCCATTCCATTCCATTCCATTCCATTCCATTCCATTCCGTTCTACTGGGGTTGATTCCCCTCCATTCCATTCCATTCCATTCCATTCCATTCCATTCCATTCCATTCCATTCCATTCCATTCCATTCCATTCCATTCTATTCCATTCCATTCTACTCCATTGAATTTCATTCCATTCCATTCAATTCCATTCCATTCCATTCCTTTCCATTCCATTTAGTTCTACTCGGGTTGTTTCCATTCCATTCCATTCCATTCCTTTCCATTCCATTCCTTTCCATTCCATTCCATTCCATTCCATTCCATTCCATTCCATTCCATTCCATTCCATTCCATTCCATTACTTTCCATTCCATTCCATTCCAATCCATTCCATTCTACTCGGGTTGACTCCATTCAATTCCATTCCATTCCATTCCATTCCATTATATTCCATTCTATTCCATTCGATTCCGTTCGATTCCATTCCATTCCATTCCAATCCATTCCATTCCATTCCTTTCCATTCCATTCCATTCCATTCCATTCCATTCCAATCCATTCGATTCCCTTCCATTCCATTCCATTCCATTCCATTCCATTCCAATCCATTCCAATCCATTCCATTCTACTCGGGTTGATTCCATTCCATTCCATTCCATTCCATTCCATTCCATTCCATTCCATTCCATTCCATTCCATTCCATTCCATTCCATTCCTTTCTATTCCATTCCATTCCATTCCATTCCATTCCATTCCATTCCATTCCATTCCATTCCGTTCTACTCGGGTTGATTCCACTCCATTCCATTCCATTCCATTCCATTCCATTCCATTCCTTTCCATTCCAACCCATTCCGTTCTACTCGGGTTGATTCCATTCCATTCCATTCCATTCCATTCCATTCCATTCCATTCCATTCCATTCCATTCCATTCCATTCGATTCCATTCCATTCCATTCCATTCCATTCCATTCCATTCCATTCCAATACATTCAATTCTACTCTGGTTGATTCCATTCCATTCCATTCCTTTCCATTCCATTCCATTCCATTCCATTCGTCTCCATTCGATTCCATTCGATTCCATTCCATTCTGTTCCATTGAATTCCATTCCATTCCATTCCATTCCATTCCATTCCATTCCATTCCATTCCTTTCCATTCCATTCCGTTCTACTCGGGTTGATTCCATTCTATTCCATTCCATTCCGTTCGATTCCATTCGATTCCATTCGAATCCATTCCATTCCATTCCATTCCCTTCCATTCCATTCTATTCCATTGAATTCCATTCCATTCCATTCCATTCCATTCCATTCCATTCTGTTTCATTCCATTCCATTCCATTCCATTCCATTCCATTCCATTCCATTCCATTATATTCCATTCCATTCGATTCCATTCCATTCCATTCCATTCCATTCCATTCCGTTCTACTCGGGTTGATTCCATTCTATTCCATTCCATTCCGTTCGATTCCATTCGATTCCATTCGATTCCATTCCATTCCATTCCATTCCCTTCCACTCCATTCTATTCCGTTGAATTCCATTCCATTCCATTCCATTCCATTCCATTCCATTCCATTCCATTCCATTCCTTTCCATTCCATTCCATTCTGTTCTCCTTGGGTTGATTCCACTGCATTCCATTCCATTCCATTCCATTCCATTCCATTCCATTCCATTCCATTCCATTCCACTCGGGTTGATCATTCCATTCCATTCCATTCCATTCCATTCCATTCCATTCCACTCGGGCTCATTCCATTCCATTCCATTCCATTCCATTCCATTCCATTCCATTCCATTCCATTCCATTCCATTCCATTCCATTCCATTCCGTTCTACTCGGGTTGATTTCCATTCCATTCCTTTCCATTCCATTCCACTCCATTCCATTCCATTCCATTCCATTCCATTCCATTCCATTCCATTCCATTCCATTCCATTCCATTCCTTTCCATTTATTCCATTCCGTTCTACTCGGGTTGATTCCATTGAGTTTGGTTCCGTTCCGTTCCGTCCTGTCCCGTCCCGTCCCGTCCCGTTCCTTTTTACTCGGGTTGATTCCTTTGCATTCCGTTCCGCTCGTTTCCATTCCGTTCCATTCCGTTCCACGCGGGTTGGTTCAATTCCATTCTATTCTATTCTATTCCTTTCCATTCCATTCCATTCTACTCGGGTTGATTCCATGCCGTTCCATTCCGTTCCATTCCGTTCCATCCCGACCCGTCGCATCCCGTCCCGTCCCGTCCCATCCCGTTCCGTTCCACATGGGTTGATTCAATTCCTTTCGGTTACATTGAATTCCATTCCATTCCATTCTACTCGGATTGATTCCATTCCATTCCATTCCATTCCATTCCATTCCATTCCATTCCATTCCATTCCATTCCATTCCAATCCATTCCATTCTACTCGGGTTGATTCCATTCCATTCCATTCCATTGCATTCCATTCCATTCCATTCCATTCCATTCCATTCCATTCAGTTTCATTCCATTCCATTCCATTCCATTCCATTCCATTCCATTCCATTCGATTCCATTCCATTCCATTCCATTCCATTCCATTCCATTCCATTCCGTTCTACTGGGGTTGATTCCCCTCCATTCCATTCCATTCCATTCCATTCCATTCCATTCCATTCCATTCCATTCCATTCCATTCCATTCCATTCCATTCCATTCTATTCCATTCCATTCTACTCCATTGAATTTCATTCCATTCCATTCAATTCCATTCCATTCCATTCCTTTCCATTCCATTTAGTTCTACTCGGGTTGTTTCCATTCCATTCCATTCCATTCCTTTCCATTCCATTCCTTTCCATTCCATTCCATTCCATTCCATTCCATTCCATTCCATTCCATTCCATTCCATTCCATTACTTTCCATTCCATTCCATTCCAATCCATTCCATTCTACTCGGGTTGACTCCATTCAATTCCATTCCATTCCATTCCATTCCATTATATTCCATTCTATTCCATTCGATTCCGTTCGATTCCATTCCATTCCATTCCAATCCATTCCATTCCATTCCTTTCCATTCCATTCCATTCCATTCCATTCCATTCCAATCCATTCGATTCCCTTCCATTCCATTCCATTCCATTCCATTCCATTCCAATCCATTCCAATCCATTCCATTCTACTCGGGTTGATTCCATTCCATTCCATTCCATTCCATTCCATTCCATTCCATTCCATTCCATTCCATTCCATTCCATTCCATTCCATTCCATTCCATTCCATTCCATTCCATTCCATTCCTTTCTATTCCATTCCATTCCATTCCATTCCATTCCATTCCATTCCATTCCATTCCATTCCGTTCTACTCGGGTTGATTCCACTCCATTCCATTCCATTCCATTCCATTCCATTCCATTCCTTTCCATTCCAACCCATTCCGTTCTACTCGGGTTGATTCCATTCCATTCCATTCCATTCCATTCCATTCCATTCCATTCCATTCCATTCCATTCCATTCCATTCGATTCCATTCCATTCCATTCCATTCCATTCCATTCCATTCCATTCCAATACATTCCATTCTACTCTGGTTGATTCCATTCCATTCCATTCCTTTCCATTCCATTCCATTCCATTCCATTCGTCTCCATTCGATTCCATTCGATTCCATTCCATTCTGTTCCATTGAATTCCATTCCATTCCATTCCATTCCATTCCATTCCATTCCATTCCATTCCTTTCCATTCCATTCCGTTCTACTCGGGTTGATTCCATTCTATTCCATTCCATTCCGTTCGATTCCATTCGATTCCATTCGATTCCATTCCATTCCATTCCATTCCCTTCCATTCCATTCTATTCCATTGAATTCCATTCCATTCCATTCCATTCCATTCCATTCCATTCTGTTTCATTCCATTCCATTCCATTCCATTCCATTCCATTCCATTCCATTCCATTATATTCCATTCCATTCGATTCCATTCCATTCCATTCCATTCCATTCCATTCCGTTCTACTCGGGTTGATTCCATTCTATTCCATTCCATTCCGTTCGATTCCATTCGATTCCATTCGATTCCATTCCATTCCATTCCATTCCCTTCCATTCCATTCTATTCCATTGAATTCCATTCCATTGAATTCCATTCCATTCCATTCCATTCCATTCCATTCCATTCCTTTCCATTCCATTCCATTCTGTTCTCCTTGGGTTGATTCCACTGCATTCCATTCCATTCCATTCCATTCCATTCCATTCCATTCCATTCCATTCCACTCGGGTTGATCATTCCATTCCATTCCATTCCATTCCATTCCATTCCATTCCACTCGGGCTCATTCCATTCCATTCCATTCCATTCCATTCCATTCCATTCCATTCCATTCCATTCCATTCCATTCCATTCCGTTCTACTCGGGTTGATTTCCATTCCATTCCTTTCCATTCCATTCCACTCCATTCCATTCCATTCCATTCCATTCCATTCCATTCCATTCCATTCCATTCCATTCCATTCCATTCCTTTCCATTTATTCCATTCCGTTCTACTCGGGTTGATTCCATTGAGTTTGGTTCCGTTCCGTTCCGTCCTGTCCCGTCCCGTCCCGTCCCGTTCCTTTTTACTCGGGTTGATTCCTTTGCATTCCGTTCCGCTCGTTTCCATTCCGTTCCATTCCGTTCCACGCGGGTTGGTTCAATTCCATTCTATTCTATTCTATTCCTTTCCATTCCATTCCATTCTACTCGGGTTGATTCCATGCCGTTCCATTCCGTTCCATTCCGTTCCATCCCGACCCGTCCCATCCCGTCCCGTCCCGTCCCATCCCGTTCCGTTCCACATGGGTTGATTCAATTCCTTTCGGTTACATTGAATTCCATTCCATTCCATTCTACTCGGATTGATTCCATTCCATTCCATTCCATTCCATTCCATTCCATTCCATTCCATTCCTTTCCATTCCATTCCAATCCATTCCATTCTACTCGGGTTGATTCCATTCCATTCCATTCCATTGCATTCCATTCCATTCCATTCCATTCCATTCCATTCCATTCAGTTTCATTCCATTCCATTCCATTCCATTCCATTCCATTCCATTCCATTCGATTCCATTCCATTCCATTCGAATCCATTCCATTCCATTCCATTCCATTCCATTCCATTCCGTTCTACTCGGGTTGATTCCATTCTATTCCATTCCATTCCGTTCGATTCCATTCGATTCCATTCGATTCCATTCCATTCCATTCCATTCCCTTCCATTCCATTCTGTTCCATTGACTTCCATTCCATTCCATTCCATTCCATTCCATTCCATACCATTCCATTCCATTCCATTCCGTTCTACTCTGATTGACTCCATTCCATTCCATTCCATTCCTTTCCATTCCATTCCATTCGATTCCATTCCATTCCATTCCATTCCATTCCATTCCAATACATTCCATTCTACTCTGGTTGATTCCATTCCATTCCATTCCATTCCATTCCACTCCATTCGTCTCCATTCGATTCCATTCGATTCCATTCCATTCTATTCCATTGAATTCCATTCCATTCCATTCCATTCCATTCCATTCCATTCTATTCCATTCCATTCCATTCCATTCCGTTCTACTCGGGTTGATTCCATTCCATTCCATTCCATTCCATTCCATTCCATTCCATTCCACTCCATTCCATTCAATTCCATTCCATTCCATTCCATTCCATTCCATTCCATTCCAATCAATTCCATTCTACTCGGGTTGATTCCATTCCATTCCATTCCATTCCATTCCATTCCATTCCATTCCATTCCATTCCATTGCATTCCATTCGATTCCATTCGATTCCATTCCATTCGATTCCATTCGATATCATTCGATTCCATTCCATCCCATTCCATTCCATTCCATTCCATTCCGTTCTACTCGGGTTGATTCCATTCCATTCCATTTCATTCCATTCCATTCCATTCCATTCCATTCCATTCCATTCGATTCCATTCGATTCCATTCCATTCCATTCCATTCCTATCCATTCCATTCTACTCTTGTTGATTCCATTCCATTCCATTCCATTCCATTCCATTCCATTCCATTCCATTCCATTCGATTCCACTCGATTCCATTCCATTCTTTCCATTCCATTCCAATCCATTCCATTCTACTTGGGTGGATTCCATTCCATTCCATTCCATTCCATTCCATTCCATTCCATTCCATTCCATTCGATTCCATTCCATTCCATTCCATTCCATTCCATTCCATTCCATTCCATTCCATTCTATTCCATTCCATTCTACTCCATTGAATTCCGTTCCATTCCATTCTATTCCATTCCATTCCATTCCTGTCCATTCCATTTAGTTCTACTCGGGTTGATTCCATTCCATTCCATTCCATTCCATTCCCTTCCATTCCATTCCATTCCATTCCATTCCATTCCATTCCATTCCATTACTTTCCATTCCATTCCATTCCAATCCATTCCATTCTACTCGGGTTGACTCCATTCCATTCCATTCCATTCCATTCCATTCCATTCCATTATATTCCAATCCATTCCATTCGATTGCGTTCGATTCCATTCCATTCCATTCCATTCCATTCCGTTCCGTTCCATTCCATTCGATTCCATTCCATTCCATTCGATTCCATTCCATTCCATTCCATTCCATTCCATTCCATTCCATTCCAATCCATTCCATTCTACTCGGGTTGATTCCATTCCATTCCATTCCATTCCATTCCATTCCATTCCATTCCATTCCATTCCTTTCGATTCCATTCCATTCCATTAAATTCCATTCCATTCCATTCCATTCCATTCCATTCCATTCCATTCCATTCCGTTCTACTGGGGTTGATTCCACTCCATTCCATTGCACTCCATTCCATTCCATTCCATTCCATTCCATTCCATTCCATTCCATTCCATTCCATTCCATTCCATTCTGTTTCATTCCATTCCATTCCATTCCATTCCATTCCATTCCATTCCATTCCATTATATTCCATTCCATTCGATTCCATTCCATTCCATTCCATTCCATTCCATTCCGTTCTACTCGGGTTGATTCCATTCTATTCCATTCCATTCCGTTCGATTCCATTCGATTCCATTCGATTCCATTCCATTCCATTCCATTCCATTCCATTCCATTCCATTCCTTTCGATTCCATTCCATTCCATTAAATTCCATTCCATTCCATTCCATTCCATTCCATTCCATTCCATTCCATTCCATTCCATTCCATTCCGTTCTACTGGGGTTGATTCCCCTCCATTCCATTCCATTCCATTCCATTCCATTCCATTCCATTCCATTCCATTCCATTCCATTCCATTCCATTCCATTCTATTCCATTCCATTCTACTCCATTGAATTTCATTCCATTCCATTCAATTCCATTCCATTCCATTCCTTTCCATTCCATTTAGTTCTACTCGGGTTGTTTCCATTCCATTCCATTCCATTCCTTTCCATTCCATTCCTTTCCATTCCATTCCATTCCATTCCATTCCATTCCATTCCATTCCATTCCATTCCATTCCATTCCATTACTTTCCATTCCATTCCATTCCAATCCATTCCATTCTACTCGGGTTGACTCCATTCAATTCCATTCCATTCCATTCCATTCCATTATATTCCATTCTATTCCATTCGATTCCGTTCGATTCCATTCCATTCCATTCCAATCCATTCCATTCCATTCCTTTCCATTCCATTCCATTCCATTCCATTCCATTCCAATCCATTCGATTCCCTTCCATTCCATTCCATTCCATTCCATTCCATTCCAATCCATTCCAATCCATTCCATTCTACTCGGGTTGATTCCATTCCATTCCATTCCATTCCATTCCATTCCATTCCATTCCATTCCATTCCATTCCATTCCATTCCATTCCATTCCTTTCTATTCCATTCCATTCCATTCCATTCCATTCCATTCCATTCCATTCCATTCCATTCCGTTCTACTCGGGTTGATTCCACTCCATTCCATTCCATTCCATTCCATTCCATTCCATTCCTTTCCATTCCAACCCATTCCGTTCTACTCGGGTTGATTCCATTCCATTCCATTCCATTCCATTCCATTCCATTCCATTCCATTCCATTCCATTCCATTCCATTCGATTCCATTCCATTCCATTCCATTCCATTCCATTCCATTCCATTCCAATACATTCAATTCTACTCTGGTTGATTCCATTCCATTCCATTCCTTTCCATTCCATTCCATTCCATTCCATTCGTCTCCATTCGATTCCATTCGATTCCATTCCATTCTGTTCCATTGAATTCCATTCCATTCCATTCCATTCCATTCCATTCCATTCCATTCCATTCCTTTCCATTCCATTCCGTTCTACTCGGGTTGATTCCATTCTATTCCATTCCATTCCGTTCGATTCCATTCGATTCCATTCGAATCCATTCCATTCCATTCCATTCCCTTCCATTCCATTCTATTCCATTGAATTCCATTCCATTCCATTCCATTCCATTCCATTCCATTCTGTTTCATTCCATTCCATTCCATTCCATTCCATTCCATTCCATTCCATTCCATTATATTCCATTCCATTCGATTCCATTCCATTCCATTCCATTCCATTCCATTCCGTTCTACTCGGGTTGATTCCATTCTATTCCATTCCATTCCGTTCGATTCCATTCGATTCCATTCGATTCCATTCCATTCCATTCCATTCCCTTCCACTCCATTCTATTCCGTTGAATTCCATTCCATTCCATTCCATTCCATTCCATTCCATTCCATTCCATTCCATTCCTTTCCATTCCATTCCATTCTGTTCTCCTTGGGTTGATTCCACTGCATTCCATTCCATTCCATTCCATTCCATTCCATTCCATTCCATTCCATTCCATTCCACTCGGGTTGATCATTCCATTCCATTCCATTCCATTCCATTCCATTCCATTCCACTCGGGCTCATTCCATTCCATTCCATTCCATTCCATTCCATTCCATTCCATTCCATTCCATTCCATTCCATTCCATTCCATTCCGTTCTACTCGGGTTGATTTCCATTCCATTCCTTTCCATTCCATTCCACTCCATTCCATTCCATTCCATTCCATTCCATTCCATTCCATTCCATTCCATTCCATTCCATTCCATTCCTTTCCATTTATTCCATTCCGTTCTACTCGGGTTGATTCCATTGAGTTTGGTTCCGTTCCGTTCCGTCCTGTCCCGTCCCGTCCCGTCCCGTTCCTTTTTACTCGGGTTGATTCCTTTGCATTCCGTTCCGCTCGTTTCCATTCCGTTCCATTCCGTTCCACGCGGGTTGGTTCAATTCCATTCTATTCTATTCTATTCCTTTCCATTCCATTCCATTCTACTCGGGTTGATTCCATGCCGTTCCATTCCGTTCCATTCCGTTCCATCCCGACCCGTCCCATCCCGTCCCGTCCCGTCCCATCCCGTTCCGTTCCACATGGGTTGATTCAATTCCTTTCGGTTACATTGAATTCCATTCCATTCCATTCTACTCGGATTGATTCCATTCCATTCCATTCCATTCCATTCCATTCCATTCCATTCCATTCCATTCCATTCCATTCCAATCCATTCCATTCTACTCGGGTTGATTCCATTCCATTCCATTCCATTGCATTCCATTCCATTCCATTCCATTCCATTCCATTCCATTCAGTTTCATTCCATTCCATTCCATTCCATTCCATTCCATTCCATTCCATTCGATTCCATTCCATTCCATTCGAATCCATTCCATTCCATTCCATTCCATTCCATTCCATTCCGTTCTACTCGGGTTGATTCCATTCTATTCCATTCCATTCCGTTCGATTCCATTCGATTCCATTCGATTCCATTCCATTCCATTCCATTCCCTTCCATTCCATTCTGTTCCATTGACTTCCATTCCATTCCATTCCATTCCATTCCATTCCATACCATTCCATTCCATTCCATTCCGTTCTACTCTGATTGACTCCATTCCATTCCATTCCATTCCTTTCCATTCCATTCCATTCGATTCCATTCCATTCCATTCCATTCCATTCCATTCCAATACATTCCATTCTACTCTGGTTGATTCCATTCCATTCCATTCCATTCCATTCCACTCCATTCGTCTCCATTCGATTCCATTCGATTCCATTCCATTCTATTCCATTGAATTCCATTCCATTCCATTCCATTCCATTCCATTCCATTCCATTCTATTCCATTCCATTCCATTCCATTCCGTTCTACTCGGGTTGATTCCATTCCATTCCATTCCATTCCATTCCATTCCATTCCATTCCACTCCATTCCATTCAATTCCATTCCATTCCATTCCATTCCATTCCATTCCATTCCAATCATTTCCATTCTACTCGGGTTGATTCCATTCCATTCCATTCCATTCCATTCCATTCCATTCCATTCCATTCCATTCCATTGCATTCCATTCGATTCCATTCGATTCCATTCCATTCGATTCCATTCGATATCATTCGATTCCATTCCATCCCATTCCATTCCATTCCATTCCATTCCGTTCTACTCGGGTTGATTCCATTCCATTCCATTTCATTCCATTCCATTCCATTCCATTCCATTCCATTCCATTCGATTCCATTCGATTCCATTCCATTCCATTCCATTCCTATCCATTCCATTCTACTCTTGTTGATTCCATTCCATTCCATTCCATTCCATTCCATTCCATTCCATTCCATTCCATTCGATTCCACTCGATTCCATTCCATTCTTTCCATTCCATTCCAATCCATTCCATTCTACTTGGGTGGATTCCATTCCATTCCATTCCATTCCATTCCATTCCATTCCATTCCATTCCATTCGATTCCATTCCATTCCATTCCATTCCATTCCATTCCATTCCATTCCATTCCATTCTATTCCATTCCATTCTACTCCATTGAATTCCGTTCCATTCCATTCTATTCCATTCCATTCCATTCCTGTCCATTCCATTTAGTTCTACTCGGGTTGATTCCATTCCATTCCATTCCATTCCATTCCCTTCCATTCCATTCCATTCCATTCCATTCCATTCCATTCCATTCCATTCCATTACTTTCCATTCCATTCCATTCCAATCCATTCCATTCTACTCGGGTTGACTCCATTCCATTCCATTCCATTCCATTCCATTCCATTCCATTATATTCCAATCCATTCCATTCGATTGCGTTCGATTCCATTCCATTCCATTCCATTCCATTCCGTTCCGTTCCATTCCATTCGATTCCATTCCATTCCATTCGATTCCATTCCATTCCATTCCATTCCATTCCATTCCATTCCATTCCAATCCATTCCATTCTACTCGGGTTGATTCCATTCCATTCCATTCCATTCCATTCCATTCCATTCCATTCCATTCCATTCCTTTCGATTCCATTCCATTCCATTAAATTCCATTCCATTCCATTCCATTCCATTCCATTCCATTCCATTCCATTCCATTCCATTCCGTTCTACTGGGGTTGATTCCACTCCATTCCATTGCACTCCATTCCATTCCATTCCATTCCATTCCATTCCATTCCATTCCATTCCATTCCATTCCATTCCATTCCATTCTATTCCATTCCATTCTACTCCATTGAATTCCATTCCATTCCATTCAATTCCATTCCATTCCATTCCATTCCATTACTTTCCATTCCATTCCATTCCAATCCATTCCATTCTACTCGGGTTGACTCCATTCCATTCCATTCCATTCCATTCCATTCCATTCCATTATATTCCATTCTATTCCATTCGATTCCGTTCGATTCCATTCCATTCCATTCCAATCCATTCCATTCCATTCCTTTCCATTCCATTCCATTCCATTCCATTCCATTCCATTCCATTCGATTCCCTTCCATTCCATTCCATTCCTTTCCATTCCATTCCAATCCATTCCAATCCATTCCATTCTACTCGGGTTGATTCCATTCCATTCCATTCCATACCATTCCATTCCATTCCATTCCATTCCATTCCATTCCATTCCATTCCATTCCATTCCATTCCATTCCATTCCATTCCATTCCATTCCATTCCATTCCATTCCTTTCTATTCCATTCCATTCCATTCCATTCCATTCCATTCCATTCCATTCCATTCCATTCCGTTCTACTCGGGTTGATTCCACTCCATTCCATTCCATTCCATTCCATTCCATTCCATTCCATTCCATTCCTTTCCATTCCAACCCATTCCGTTCTACTCGGGTTGATTCCATTCCATTCCATTCCATTCCATTCCATTCCATTCCATTCCATTCCATTCTATTCCATTCCATTCCATTCCATTCCATTCCATTCCATTCCATTCCATTCCATTCCAATACATTCCATTCTACTCTGGTTGATTCCATTCCATTCCATTCCTTTCCATTCCATTCCATTCCATTCCATTCGTCTCCATTCGATTCCATTCGATTATATTCCATTCTGTTCCATTGAATTCCATTCCATTCCATTCCATTCTATTCCATTGAATTCCATTCCATTCCATTCCATTCCATTCCATTCTGTTTCATTCCATTCCATTCCATTCCATTCCATTCCATTCCATTCCATTCCATTCTATTCCTTTCGATTCCATTCCATTCCATTCAATTCCATTCCATTCGATTCCATTCCATTCCATTCCATTCCCTTCCATTCCATTCTATTCCATTGAATTCCATTCCATTCCATTCCATTCCATTCCATTCTGTTTCATTCCATTCCCTTCCATTCCATTCCATTCCATTCCATTCCATTCCATTCCATTCCATTCCATTCGATTCCATTCCATTCCATTCCATTCCATTCCATTCCGTTCTACTCGGGTTGATTCCATTCTATTCCATTCCATTCCGTTCGATTCCATTCGATTCCATTCGATTCCATTCCATTCCATTCCATTCCCTTCCATTCCATTCTATTCCATTGAATTCCATTCCATTCCATTCCATTCCATTCCATTCCTTTCCATTCCATTCCATTCCATTCCATTCCGTTCTACTCTGATTGACTCCATTCCATTCCATTCCATTCCATTCCATTTCATTCCATTCCAATCCATTCCATTCCAATACATTCTATTCTACTCTGGTTGATTCCATTCCATTCCATTCCATTCCATTCCATTCCATTCCATTCCATTCGTCTCCATTCGATTCCTTTCGATTCCATTCCATTCTATTCAATTGAATTCCATTCCATTCCATTCCATTCCATTCCATTCCATTCCATTCCATTCCATTCCATTCCATTCCGTTCTAGTCGGGTTGATTCCATTCTATTCCATTCCATTCCATTCGATTCCATTCGATTCCATTCGATTCCATTCCATTCCATTCCATTCCCTTCCATTCCATTCTATTCCATTGAATTCCATTCCATTCCATTCCATTCCATTCCATTCCATTCCTTTCCATTCCATTCCATTCCATTCCATTCCGTTCTACTCTGATTGACTCCATTCCATTCCATTCCATTCCATTCCATTTCATTCCATTCCAATCCATTCCATTCCAATACATTCTATTCTACTCTGGTTGATTCCATTCCATTCCATTCCATTCCATTCCATTCCATTCCATTCCATTCCATTCCATTCGTCTCCATTCGATTCCTTTCGATTCCATTCCATTCTATTCAATTGAATTCCATTCCATTCCATTCCATTCCATTCCATTCCATTCCATTCCATTCCATTCCATTCCATTCCATTCCATTCCACTCCAGTCCATTCGATTCCATTCCATTCCATTCCATTCCATTCCATTCCATTCCAATCCATTCCATTCTACTCGGGTTGACTCCATTCCATTCCATTCCATTCCATTCCATTCCATTCCATTCCATTCCAATCCATTCCATTCTACTCGGGTTGATTCCATTCCATTCCATTCCATTCCATTCCATTCCATTCCATTCCATTCCATTCCATTCGATTCCACTCGATTCCATTCCATTCTTTCCTTTCCATTCCTATCCATTCCATTCTACTCGGGTGGATTCCATTCCATTCCATTCCATTCCATTCCATTCTATTCCATTCCATTCCACTCCATTCGATTCCATTCCATTCCATTCCATTCCATTCCATTCCATTCCATTCCATTCCATTCCGTTCTAGTCGGGTTGATTCCATTCTATTCCATTCTATTCCATTCCATTCCATTCCATTCCATTCCATTCCATTCCATTCCATTCCATTCCATTCCATTCCATTCTATTCCATTCCATTCTACTCCATTGAATTCCATTCCATTCCATTCTATTCCATTCCATTCCATTCCTTTCCATTCCATTTAGGTCTACTCGGGTTGATTCCATTCCATTCCATTCCATTCCATTCCATTCCACTCCATTCCATTCCATTCCGTTCCATTCCATTACTTTCCTTTCCATTCCATTCCAATCCATTCCATTCTACTCGGGGTGACTCCATTCCATTCCATTCCATTCCATTCCATTCCATTCCATTCCATTCCATTATATTCCATTCCATTCCATTCGATTCCGTTCGATTCCATTCCATTCCATTCCATTCCATTCCATTCCATTCCATTCCATTCGATTCCATTCCATTCCATTCCATTCCATTCCATTCCATTCCATTCCATTCCATTCCAATCCATTCCATTCTACTCGGGTTGATTCCATTCCATTCCATTCCATTCCATTCCATTCCATTCCATTCCATTCCATTCCATTCCATTCTATTCCTTTCGATTCCATTCCATTCCATTAAATTCCATTCCATTCCATTCCATTCCATTCCATTCCATTCCATTCCATTCCATTCCATTCCGTTCTACTCGGGTGGAATCCACTCCATTCCATTCCATTCCATTCCATACCATTCCATTCCATTCAATTCCATTCCATTCCATTCCATTTCATTCCATTCCATTCCATTCCATTCCATTCCGTTCTTGTCGGGTTGATTCCATTCTATTGCATTCCATTCCATTCCATTCCATTCCATACGATTCCATTCGATTCCATTCCATTCCATTCCATTCTATTCCATTCCATTCTACTCCATTGAATTCCATTCCATTCCATTCAATTCCATTCCATTCCATTCCTTTCCATTCCATTTAGTTCTACTTGGGTTGATTAGATTCCATTCCATTCCATTCCATTCCATTCCATTCCATTCCATTCCATTCCATTACTTTACATTCCATTCCATTCCAATCCATTCCATTCTACTCGGGTTGTCTCCATTCCATTCCATTCCTTTCCATTCCATTATATTCCATTCTATTCCATTCGATTCCTTTCGATTCCATTCCATTCCATTCCATTCCATTCCATTCCATTCCATTCCTTTCCATTCCGTTCTACTCGGGTTGATTCCATTCCATTCCTTTCCATTCCATTCCATTCCATTCCATTCCACTCCATTCCATTCCATTCCATTCCATTCCAATCCATTCCATTCTACTCGGGTTGATTCCATTCCATTCCATTGCATTCGACTCCATTTGATTCCATTCGATTCCATTCCATTCCAATCCGTTCCATTCCATTCCATTCCATACCATTCCATTCCATTCCATTCCATTCCATTCCATTCCATTCCATTCCATTCCATTCCATTCCATTCCATTCCATTCCATTCCATTCCATTCCGTTCTACTCGGGTTGATTCCATTCCATTCCATTCCATTCCATTCCATTCCATTCCATTCCATTCCATTCCATTCCATTCCATTCCATTCCATTCCATTCCATTCCATTCCAATCTATTCCATTCTATTCCATTCGATTCCATTCGATTCCATTCGATTCCATTCAATTCCATTCCATTCCATTCCAATCCATTCCATTCTACTCGGGTTGATTCCATTCCATTCCATTCCATTCCATTCCATTCCATTCCATTCCATTCCATTCGATTCCATTCCATTCGATTCCATTCGATTCCATTCCATTCCATTCCTTTCCATTCCATTCCATTCCATTCCTTTCCATTCCATTCCAATCCACTCCATTCCATTCCATTCCATTCTATTCCATTCCATTCCATTCCATTCCATTCCATTCCACTCCATTCCATTCCATTCCGTTCTACTCGGGTTGATTCCATTCTAATCCATTCCATTCCATTCGATTCCATTCGATTCCATTCGATTCCATTCGATTCCATTCCATTCCATTCCATTCCATTCCATTCCATTCCATTCCATTCCATTCCATTCTATTCCATTCCATTCCATTCCATTCCATTCCATTCCATTCCACTCCATTCCATTCCGTTCTATTCGGGTTGATTCCATTCCATTCCATTCCATTCCATTCCATTCCATTCCATTCCATTCCATTCCATTCCATTCCATTCCATTCCATTGCATTCCATTCGATTCCATTCGATTCCATTCCATTCCATTCCATTCCATTCCATTCCATTCCATTCCATTCCATTCCATTCCATTCTATTCCATTCCATTCCATTCCGTTCCACTCGGGTTGATTCCATTCTATTCCATTCCATTCCATTCGATTCCATTCGATATCATTCGATTCCATTCCATCCCATTCCATTCCATTCCATTGCATTCCATTCTACTCGGGTTGATTCCATTCCATTCCATTTCATTCCATTCCATTCCATTCCATTCCATTCCACTCCATTCCATTCGATTCCATTCCATTCCATTCAATTCCAATCCATTCCATTCTACTCGGGTTGATTCCATTCCATTCCATTCCATTCCATTCCATTCCATTCCATTCCACTCGATTCCATTCCATTCCATTCCATTCCATTCCAATCTATTCCATTCTACTCGGGTGGATTCCATTCCATTCCATTCCATTGATTCCATTCCATTCCATTCCATTCCATTCGGTTCCATTCCATTCCATTCCATTCCATTCCATTCCATTCGGTTCTAGTCGGGTTGATTCCATTATATTCCATTCCATTCCATTCCATTCTATTCCATTCCATTCCATTCCATTCCATTCCATTCCATTCCATTCCATTCCATTCCATTCTATTCCATTCCATTATTCTCCATTGAATTCCATTCCATTCCATTCTATTCCATTCCATTCCATTCCTTTCCATTCCTTTTAGTTCTACTCGGGTTGATTCCATTCCATTCCATTCCATTCCTTTCCATTCCATTCCATTCCATTACTTTCCATTCCATTCCATTCCAATCCATTCCATTCTACTCGGGTTGACTCCATTCCATTCCATTCCATTCCATTACATTCCATTATATTCCATTCCATTCCATTCGATTCCGTTCGATTCCATTCCATTCCATTCCATTCCATTCCATTCCATTCCATTCCATTCCATTCCATTCGATTCCATTCCATTCCATTCCATTCCATTCCATTCCATTCCATTCCAATCCATTCCATTCTACTCGGGTTGATTCCATTCCATTCCATTCCATTCCATTCCATTCCATTCCATTCCATTCCATTCCATTCCATTCCATTCCATTCCATTCCATTCCATTCCATTCCATTCCATTCCATTTCATTCCAAACCATTCCATTCTACTCGGGTTCATCATTCCATTCCATTCCATTCCATTCCATTCCATTCCACTCGGGTTCATTCCATTCCATTCCATTCCATTCCATTCCATTCCATTCCGTTCTACTCAGGTTGATTTCCATTCCATTCCATTCCATTCCATTCCATTCCATTCCATTCCATTCCATTCCATTCCATTCCATTCTATTCCATTCCGTTCTACTCGGCTTGAATCCATTGAGTTCCGTTCCGTTCCGTTCCGTCCCGACACGTCCCGTCCCGTCCCGTCCCGTCCCGTCCCGTCCCGTGCCGTTTTACTCGGTTTGATTCCTTTCCATTCCGTTCCGCTCGTTTCCGTTACGTTCCATTCCGTTCCACGCGGGTTGGTTCAGTTCCATTCTATTCTATTCTATTCCTTTCCCTTCCATTCCATTCCATTCCATTCCACTCTAATCGGGTTGATTCCATGCCATTCCGTTCCGTTCCATTCCGTCCCATCCCGACCCGTCCCATCCCGTCCCGTCCCGTCCCATCCCGTTCCGTTCCACATGGGTTGATTCAATTCCTTTCGGTTACATTGAATTCCATTCCATTCCATTCTACTCGGATTGCTTCCATTCCATTCCATTCCATTCCATTCCATTCCATTCCATTCCATTCCACTCCATTCCATTCCATTGCGTTCCATTCGATTCGATTCCATTCCATTCCATTCCATTCCATTCCAATCCATTCCATTCTACTTGGGTTGATTCCATTCCATTCGATTCCATTCCATTCGATTCCATTCCATTCCATTCCATTCCATTCCATTCCATTCCATTCCATTGCGTTCCATTAGATTCAATTCCATTCCATTCCATTCCATTCCATTCGATTCCATTCGATTCCATTCCATTCCATTCCATTCCATTCCATTCCATTCCATTCCATTCTGTTCTACTCGGGTTGATTCCACTCCATTCCATTCCATTCCATTCCATTCTATTCCATTCCATTCCATTCGATTCCATTCTATTCCATTCGATTCCATTCCATTCCATTTCATTTTATTCCATTCCATTCCATTCCATTCTATTCCATTGAATTCCATTGAATTCCATTCCATTCCATTCCATTCCATTCCATTCCATTCCATTCCATTCCATTCCATTCCATTCCATTCCGTTCTACTCGGGTTGATTCCACTCCATTCCATTCCATTCCATTCCATTCCATTCCATTCCATTCCATTCCATTCCATTATATTCCACTCTGGTTGATCATTCCATTCCATTCCATTCCATTCCATTCCATTCCATTCCATTCCATTCCACTCTGGCTCATTCCATTCCATTCCATTCCATTCCATTCCATTCCATTCCATTCCATTCCATTCCATTCTGTTCTACTCGGGTTGATTCCACTCCATTCCATTCCATTCCATTCCATTCTATTCCATTCCATTCCATTCGATTCCATTCTATTCCATTCGATTCCATTCCATTCCATTTCATTTTATTCCATTCCATTCCATTCCATTCTATTCCATTGAATTCCATTGAATTCCATTCCATTCCATTCCATTCCATTCCATTCCATTCCATTCCATTCCATTCCGTTCTACTCGGGTTGATTCCACTCCATTCCATTCCATTCCATTCCATTCCATTCCATTCCACTCGGGTTGATCATTCCATTCCATTCCATTCCATTCCATTCCATTCCATTCCACTCGGGCTCATTCCATTCCATTCCATTCCATTCCATTCCATTCCATTCCATTCCATTCCATTCCATTCCGTTCTACTCGGGTTGATTTCCATTCCATTCCATTCCATTCCATTCCATTCCATTCCATTCCATTCCATTCCATTCCATTCCATTCCATTCCATTCCATTCCATTCCATTCCATTCCATTCCTTTCCATTTACTCCATTCCGTTCTACTCGGGTTGATTCCATTGAGTTTGGTTCCGTTCCGTTCCGTCCCGTCCCGTCCCGTCCCGTCCCGTCCCGTGCGGTTTTCCTCGGGTTGATTCCTTTCCATTCCGTTCCGCTCGTTTCCGTTATGTTCCATTCCTTTCCACGCGGGTTGGTTCAATTCCATTCTATTCTATTCTACTCCTTTCCATTCCATTCCATTCCATTCCATTCCATTCCATTCTACTCGGGTTGATTCCATGCCATTCCGTTCCGTTCCATTCCCTCCCATCGCGACCCGTCCCATCCCGTCCCGTCCTGTCCCATCCCGTTCCGTTCCACATGGGTTGATTCAATTCCCTTCGGTTACATTGAATTCCTTTCCATTCCATTCTACTCGGATTGATTCCATTCCATTCCATTCCATTCCATTCCATTCCATTCCATTCCATTCCATTCCATTCCATTCCATTCCATTCCTTTCCATTCCAATCCATTCCATTCTACTCGGGTTGATTCCATTCTATTCCATTCCATTCCATTCCATTCCATTCCATTCCATTCCTTTCCATTCCATTCCATTCCATTCCATTCTACTTGGGTTGATTCTATGCCATTCCGTTCCGTTCCATTCCGTCCCATCCCGACCCGTTCCATCCCGTCCCGTCCCGTCCCATCCCGTTCCGTTCCACATTTGTTGATTCAATTCCTTTCGGTTACATTGAATTCCATTCCATTCCATTCTACTCGGATTGATTCCATTCCATTCCATTCCATTCCATTCCATTCCATTCCATTCCATTCCATTCCATTCCATTCCATTCTATTCCATTCCATTCCTTTCCATTCCAATCCATTCCATTCTACTCGGGTTGATTCCATTCTATTCCATTCCATTCCATTCCATTCCATTCCATTCCATTCCATTCCATTCCATTCCATTCCATTCCATTCCATTCCATTCCGTTCTACTCGGGTTGATTCCATTCCATTCCATTCCATTCCATTCCACTCCATTCCATTCGATTCCATTTGTGTCCATTCCATTCCATTCCATTCCATTCCATTCCATTCCGTTCTACTCGGGTTGATTTCCATTCCACTCCATTCCATTCTATTCCATTCCATTCCATTCCATTCCATTCCATTCCATTCCATTCCTTTCCATTTACTCCATTCCGTTCTACTCGGGCTGATTCCATTGAGTTTGGTTCCGTTCCGTTCCGTCCCGTCCCGTCCCGTCCAGTCCCGTCCCGTGCCGTTTTACTCGGGTTGATTCCTTTCCATTCCGTTCCGCTCGTTTCCGTTACGTTCCATTCCGTTCCTCGCGGGTTGGTTCAATTCCATTCTATTCTATTCTATTCCTTTCCCTTCCATTCTATTCCATTCCATTCCATTCTACTCGTGTTGATTCCATGCCATTCCGTTCCGTTCCATTCCGTCCCATCCCGACCCGTCCCATCCCGTCCCGTCCCGTCCCATCCCGTTCTGTTCGATATGGGTTGATTCAATTCCTTTCGGTTACATTGAATTCCATTCCATTCCATTCTACTCGGATTGATTCCATTCCATTCCATTCCATTCCATTCCATTCCATTCCATTCTACTCGGGTTGATTCCATTCTATTCCATTCCATTCCATTCCATTCCATTCCATTCCATTCCATTCCATTCCATTCCATTCCATTCCATTCCATTCCATTCCATTCCATTCCATTCCGTTTCATTCCATTCCATTCCATTCCATTCCATTCCATTTCATTCCATTCCATTCGATTCCATTCCATTCCGTTCTACTCGGGTTGATTCCACTCCATTCCATTCCATTCCATTCCATTACATTCCATTCCATTCCACTCCATTCCATTCCATTCCATTCCATTCCACTCGGGTTGATCATTCCATTCCATTCCATTCCATTCCATTCCACTCGGGCTCATTCCATTCCATTCCATTCCATTCCATTCCATTCCATTCCTTTCCATTCCATTCCATTCCATTCCTTTCCATTCCATTCCATTCCATTCCTTTCCGTTCTACTCGGGTTGATTTCCATTCCATTCCATTCCATTCCATTCCATTCCATTCCATTCCATTCCATTCCATTCCATTCCATTCCATTCCATTCAATTGCAGTCCATTCGATTCCATTCCATTCCATTCCATTCCATTCCATTCCATTCCATTCCATTCCATTCCATTCCGTTCCATTCCGTTCCACTCGGGTTGATTCCATTCTATTCCATTCCATTCCATTCGATTCCATTCGATATCATTCGATTCCATTCCATCCCATTCCATTCCATTCCATTTAATTCGATATCATTCGATTCCATTCCATCCCATTCCATTCCATTCCATTCCATTCCGTTCTACTCGGGTTGATTCCATTCCATTCCATTTCATTCCATTCCATTCCATTCCATTTCTTTCGATTCCATTCGATTCCATTCCATTCCATTCCATTCCAATCCATTCCATTCTACTCGGGTTAATTCCATTCCATTCCATTCCATTCCATTCCATTCCATTCCATTCCATTCCATTCCATTCCATTCCATTCCATTCGATTCCACTCGATTCCATTCCATTCCTTTCCATTCCATTCCAATCCATTCCATTCTATTCTCGGGTGGATTCCATTCTATTCCATTCCATTCCATTCCATTCCATTCGATTCCATTCCATTCCATTCCATTCCATTCCATTCCGTTCTAGTCGGGTTGATTCCATTCTATTGCATTCCATTCCGTTCCATTCCATTCCATTCCATTCCATTCCATTCCATTCCATTCCATTCTATTCCATTCCATTCTACCCCATTGAATTCCATTCCATTCCATTCCATTCCATTCCATTCCATTCCATTCCATTCCATTCCATTCCATTCCTTTCCATTCCATTTATTTCTACTCGGGTTGATTCCATTCCATTCCATTCCATTCCATTCCATTACTTTCCATTCCATTCCATTCCAATCCATTCCATTCTACTCGGGTTGACTCCATTCCTTTCCATTCCATTCCATTCCATTCCATTCCATTCCATTCCATTCCATTCCATTCCATTCCATTCAATTGCATTCCATTCGATTCCATTCGATTCGATTCCATTCCATTCCATTCCATTCCATTCCATTCCATTCCATTCCATTCCATTCCATTCCATTCCATTCCATTCCGTTCCACTCGGGTTGATTCCATTCTATTCCATTCCATTCCATTCGATTCCTTTCTATTCCATTCGATTCCATTCCATTCCATTTCATTTTATTCCATTCCATTCCATTCCATTCTATTCCATTGAATTCCATTGAATTCCATTCCATTCCATTCCATTCCATTCCATTCCATTCCATTCCATTCCATTCCATTCCATTCCGTTCTACTCGGGTTGATTCCACTCCATTCCATTCCATTCCATTCCATTCCATTCCATTCCATTCCTTTCCATTCCATTCCACTCGGGTTGATCATTCCATTCCATTCCATTCCATTTCATTCCATTCCATTCCATTCCATTCCACTCTGGCTCATTCCATTCCATTCCATTTCATTCCATTCCATTCCATTCCATTCCATTCCATTCCGTTCTACTCGGGTTGATTTCCATTCCATTCCATTCCATTCCATTCCATTCCATTCCATTCCATTCCATTCCATTCCATTCCATTCCATTCCATTCCATTCCATTCCTTTCCATTTACTCCATTCCGTTCTACTCGGGTTGATTCCATTGAGTTTGGTTCCGTTCCGTTCCGTCCCGTCCCGTCCCGTCCCGTCCCGTCCCGTGCCGTTTTACTCCGGCTGATTCCTTTCCATTCCGTTCCGCTCGTTTCCGTTACGTTCCATTCCGTTCCACGCGGGTTGGTTCAATTCCATTCTATTCTATTCTATTCCTTTCCATTCCATTCCATTCCATTCCATTGCATTCTACTCGGGTTGATTCCATGCCATTCCGTTCCGTTCCATTCCGTCCCATCCCGACCCGTCCCATCCCGTCCCGTCCCGTCCCATCCCGTTCCGTTCCACATGGGTTGATTCAATTCCTTTCGGTTTCATTGAATTCCAATCTATTCCATTCTACTCGGATTGATTCCATTCCATTCCATTCCATTCCATTCCATTCCATTCCATTCCATTCCATTCCATTCCATTCCATTCCATTCCAATCCATTCCATTCTACTCGGGTTGATTCCATTCTATTCCATTCCATTCCATTCCATTCCATTCCATTCCATTCCTTTCCATTCCATTCCATTCCATTCCATTCTACTCGGGTTGATTCTATGCCATTCCGTTCCGTTCCATTCCGTCCCATCCTGACCCGTTCCATCCCGTCCCGTCCCGTCCCATCCCGTTCCGTTCCACATGGGTTGATTCAATTCCTTTCGGTTACATTGAATTCCATTCCATTCCATTCTACTCGGATTGATTCCATTCCATTCCATTCCATTCCATTCCATTCCATTCCATTCCATTCCATTCCATTCCATTCCTTTCCATTCCAATCCATTCCATTCTACTCGGGTTGATTCCATTCTATTCCATTCCATTCCATTCCATTCCATTCCATTCCATTCCATTCCATTCCATTCCATTCCATTCCATTCCATTCCGTTCTACTCGGGTTGATTCCATTCCATTCCATTCCATTCCATTCCACTCCATTCCATTCGATTCCATTTGAGTCCATTCCATTCCATTCCATTCCATTCCATTCCGTTCTACTCGGGTTGATTTCCATTCCATTCCATTCCATTCTATTCCATTCCATTCCATTCCATTCCATTCCATTCCATTCCATTCCTTTCCATTTACTCCATTCCGTTCTACTCGGGTTGATTCCATTGAGTTTGGTTCCGTTCCATTCCGTCCCGTCCCGTCCCGTCCAGTCCCGTCCCGTGCCGTTTTACTCGGGTTGATTCCTTTCCATTCCGTTCCGCTCGTTTCCGTTACGTTCCATTCCGTTCCACGCGGGTTGGTTCAATTCCATTCTATTCTATTCTATTCCTTTCCCTTCCATTCCATTCCATTCCATTCCATTCTACTCGTGTTGATTCCATGCCATTCCGTTCCGTTCCATTCCGTCCCATCCCGACCCGTCCCATCCCGTCCCGTCCCGTCCCATCCCGTTCCGTTCGATATGGGTTGATTCAATTCCTTTCGGTTACATTGAATTCCATTCCATTCCATTCTACTCGGATTGATTCCATTCCATTCCATTCCATTCCATTCCATTCCATTCCATTCTACTCGGGTTGATTCCATTCCATTCCATTCCATTCCATTCCATTCCATTCCATTCCATTCCATTCCATTCCATTCCATTCCATTCCATTCCATTCCATTCGATTCCATTCCATTCCGTTCTACTCGGGTTGATTCCACTCCATTCCATTCCATTCCATTCCATTCCATTCCATTCCATTCCATTCCATTCCATTCCATTCCATTCCATTACATTCCATTCCATTCCATTCCATTCCATTCCACTCGGGTTGATCATTCCATTCCATTCCATTCCATTCCATTCCATTCCACTCGGGCTCATTCCATTCCATTCCATTCCATTCCATTCCATTCCATTCCATTCCATTCCATTCCATTCCATTCCATTCCATTCCATTCCTTTCCATTCCATTCCATTCCATTCCTTTCCGTTCTACTCGGGTTGATTTCCATTCCATTCCATTCCATTCCATTCCATTCCATTCCATTCCATTCCATTCCATTCCATTCAATTGCATTCCATTCGATTCCATTCGATTCGATTCCATTCCATTCCATTCCATTCCATTCCATTCCATTCCATTCCATTCCATTCCATTCCATTCCATTCCATTCCATTCCGTTCCACTCGGGTTGATTCCATTCTATTCCATTCCATTCCATTCGATTCCATTCGATATCATTCGATTCCATTCCATCCCATTCCATTCCATTCCATTCCATTCCGTTCTACTCGGGTTGATTCCATTCCATTCCATTTCATTCCATTCCATTCCATTCCATTTCTTTCGATTCCATTCGATTCCATTCCATTCCATTCCATTCCAATCCATTCCATTCTACTCGGGTTGATTCCATTCCATTCCATTCCATTCCATTCCCTTCCATTCCATTCCATTCCATTCCATTCCATTCCATTCCATTCCATTCGATTCCACTCGATTCCATTCCATTCCTTTCCATTCCATTCCAATCCATTCCATTCTATTCTCGGGTGGATTCCATTCTATTCCATTCCATTCCATTCCATTCCATTCCATTCCATTCCATTCCATTCCATTCGATTCCATTCCATTCCATTCCATTCCATTCCATTCCATTCCATTCCATTCCGTTCTAGTCGGGTTGATTCCATTCTATTCCATTCCATTCCATTCCATTCCATTCCATTCCATTCCATTCCATTCCATTCCATTCCATTCCATTCCATTCCATTCCATTCCATTCCATTCTATTCCATTCCATTCTACCACATTGCATTCCATTCCATTCCATTCCATTCCATTCTATTCCATTCCATTCTACCCCATTGCATTCCATTCCATTCCATTCAATTCCATTCCATTCCATTCCTTTCCATTCCATTTAGTTCTACTCGGGTTGATTCCATTCCATTCCATTCCATTTCATTCCATTACTTTCCATTCCATTCCATTCCAATCCATTCCATTCTACTCGGGTTGACTCCATTCCTTTCCATTCCATTCCATTCCATTCCATTATATTCCATTCTATTCCATTCGATTCCGTTCGATTCCATTCCATTCCATTCCATTCCATTCCATTCCATTCCATTCCATTCGATTCCATTCCATTCCATTCGATTCCATTCCATTCCATTCCATTCAATTCCATTCCATTCCATTCCAGTCCATTCCATTCCATTCCATTCCATTCCATTCCACTCGGGCTCATTCCATTCCATTCCATTCCATTCCATTCCATTCCATTCCATTCCATTCCATTCCATTCCGTTCTACTCGGGTTGATTTCCATTCCATTCCATTCCATTCCATTCCATTCCATTCCATTCCATTCCATTCCATTCCATTCCATTCCATTCAATTGCATTCCATTCGATTCCATTCGATTCGATTCCATTCCATTCCATTCCATTCCATTCCATTCCATTCCATTCCATTCCATTCCGTTCCACTCGGGTTGATTCCATTCTATTCCATTCCATTCCATTCGATTCCATTCGATATCATTCGATTCCATTCCATCCCATTCCATTCCATTCCATTCCATTCCGTTCTACTCGGGTTGATTCCATTCCATTCCATTTCATTCCATTCCATTCCATTCCATTTCTTTCGATTCCATTCGATTCCATTCCATTCCATTCCATTCCAATCCATTCCATTCTACTCGGGTTGATTCCATTCCATTCCATTCCATTCCAATCCATTCCATTCCATTCCATTCCATTCCATTCCATTCCATTCCATTCGATTCCACTCGATTCCATTCCATTCCTTTCCATTCCATTCCAATCCATTCCATTCTATTCTCGGGTGGATTCCATTCCATTCCATTCCATTCCATTCCATTCCATTCCATTCCATTCCATTCCATTCCATTCCATTCCATTCCATTCTATTCCATTCCATTCTACCCCATTGAATTCCATTCCATTCCATTCAATTCCATTCCATTCCATTCCTTTCCATTCCATTTAGTTCTACTCGGGTTGATTCCATTCCATTCCATTCCATTCCATTCCATTACTTTCCATTCCATTCCATTCCAATCCATTCCATTCTACTCGGGTTGACTCCATTCCATTCCATTCCATTCCATTCCATTCCATTCCATTATATTCCATTCTATTCCATTCGATTCCGTTCGATTCCATTCCATTCCATTCCATTCCATTCCATTCCATTCCATTCCATTCCATTCCATTCGATTCCATTCCATTCCATTCGATTCCATTCCATTCCATTCCATTCAATTCCATTCCATTCCATTCCAGTCCATTCCATTCCATTCCATTCCATTCCTTTCCATTTACTCCATTCCGTTCTACTCGGGTTGATTCCATTGAGTTTGGTTCCGTTCCGTTCCGTCCCGTCCCGTCCCGTCCAGTCCCGTCCCGTGCCATTTTACTCGGGTTGATTCCTTTCCATTCCGTTCCGCTCGTTTCAGTTACGTTCCATTCCGTTCCACGCGGGTTGGTTCAATTCCATTCTATTCTATTCTATTCCTTTCCCTTCCACTCCATTCCATTCCATTCCATTCTTCTCGGGTTGATTCCATGCCATTCCGTTCCGTTCCATTCCGTCCCATCCCGACCCGTCCCATCCCGTCCCGTCCCGTCCCATCCCGTTCCGTTCGATATGGGTTGATTCAATTCCTTTCGGTTACATTGAATTCCATTCCATTCCATTCTACTCGGATTGATTCCATTCCATTCCATTCCATTCCATTCCATTCCATTCCATTCTACTCGGGTTGATTCCATTCTATTCCATTCCATTCCATTCCATTCCATTCCATTCCATTCCATTCCATTCCATTCCATTCCACTCGGGTTGATCATTCCATTCCATTCCATTCCATTCCATTCCATTCCATTCCACTCGGGCTCATTCCATTCCATTCCATTCCATTCCATTCCATTCCATTCCTTTCCATTCCATTCCATTCCATTCAATTGCATTCCATTCGATTCCATTCGATTCGATTCCATTCCATTCCATTCCATTCCATTCCATTCCATTCCATTCCATTCCATTCCATTCCGTTCCACTCGGGTTGATTCCATTCTATTCCATTCCATTCCATTCGATTCCATTCGATATCATTCGATTCCATTCCATCCCATTCCATTCCATTCCATTCCATTCCGTTCTACTCGGGTTGATTCCATTCCATTCCATTTCATTCCATTCCATTCCATTCCATTTCTTTCGATTCCATTCGATTCCATTCCATTCCATTCCATTCCAATCCATTCCATTCTACTCGGGTTGATTCCATTCCATTCCATTCCATTCCATTCCATTCCATTCCATTCCATTCCATTCCATTCCATTCCATTCGATTCCACTCGATTCCATTCCATTCCTTTCCATTCCATTCCAATCCATTCCATTCTATTCTCGGGTGGATTCCATTCTACTCCATTCCATTCCATTCCATTCCATTCCATTCCATTCCATTCCATTCCATTCCATTCCATTCCATTCCGTTCTAGTCGGGTTGATTCCATTCTATTCCATTCCATTCCATTCCATTCCATTCCATTCCATTCCATTCCATTCCATTCCATTCCATTCCATTCCATTCTATTCCATTCCATTCTACCCCATTGCATTCCATTCCATTCCATTCAATTCCATTCCATTCCATTCCTTTCCATTCCATTTAGTTCTACTCGGGTTGATTCCATTCCATTCCATTCCATTCCATTCCATTACTTTCCATTCCATTCCATTCCAATCCATTCCATTCTACTCGGGTTGACTCCATTTCTTTCCATTCCATTCCATTCCATTCCATTATATTCCATTCTATTCCATTCGATTCCGTTCGATTCCATTCCATTCCATTCCATTCCATTCCATTCCATTCCATTCCATTCGATTCCATTCCATTCCATTCCATTCAATTCCATTCCATTCCATTCCAGTCCATTCCATTCCATTCCATTCCATTCCATTCCACTCGGGCTCATTCCATTCCATTCCATTCCATTCCATTCCATTCCATTCCATTCCATTCCATTCCGTTCTACTCGGGTTGATTTCCATTCCATTCCATTCCATTCCATTCCATTCCATTCCATTCCATTCCATTCCATTCCATTCCATTCCATTCCATTGCATTCCATTCGATTGCATTCGATTCGATTCCATTCCATTCCATTCCATTCCATTCCATTCCATTCCATTCCATTCCATTCCATTCCATTCCATTCCATTCCGTTCCACTCGGGTTGATTCCATTCTATTCCATTCCATTCCATTCGATTCCATTTGATATCATTCGATTCCATTCCATCCCATTCCATTCCATTCCATTCCATTCCGTTCTACTCGGGTTGATTCCATTCCATTCCATTTCATTCCATTCCATTCCATTCCATTTCTTTCGATTCCATTCGATTCCATTCCATTCCATTCCATTCCAATCCATTCCATTCTACTCGGGTTGATTCCATTCCATTCCATTCCATTCCATTCCATTCCATTCCATTCCATTCCATTCCATTCAATTCCATTCGATTCCACTCGATTCCATTCCATTACTTTCCATTCCATTCCAATCCATTCCATTCTATTCTCGGGTGGATTCCATTCCATTCCATTCCATTCCATTCCATTCCATTCCATTCCATTCCTTTCCATTCCATTTAGTTCTACTCGGGTTGATTCCATTCCATTCCATTCCATTCCATTCCATTACTTTCCATTCCATTCCATTCCAATCCATTCCATTCTACTCGGGTTGACTCCATTCCATTCCATTCCATTCCATTCCATTCCATTCCATTATATTCCATTCTATTCCATTAGATTCCGTTCGATTCCATTCCATTCCATTCCATTCCATTCCATTCCATTCCATTCCATTCCATTCCATTCCATTCCATTCCATTCAATTGCATTCCATTCGATTCCATTCGATTAGATTCCATTCCATTCCATTCCATTCCATTCCATTCCATTCCATTCCATTCCATTCCGTTCCACTCGGGTTGATTCCATTCTATTCCATTCCATTCCATTCCATTCCATTCGATATCATTCGATTCCATTCCATCCCATTCCATTCCATTCCATTCCATTCCGTTCTACTCGGGTTGATTCCATTCCATTCCATTTCATTCCATTCCATTCCATTCCATTTCTTTCGATTCCATTCGATTCCATTCCATTCCATTCCATTCCAATCCATTCCATTCTACTCGGGTCGATTCCATTCCATTCCATTCCATTCCATTCCATTCCATTCCATTCCATTCCATTCGATTCCACTCGATTCCATTCCATTCCTTTCCATTCCATTCCAATCCATTCCATTCTATTCTCGGGTGGATTCCATTCTACTCCATTCCATTCCATTCCATTCCATTCCATTCCATTCCATTCCATTCGATTCCATTCCATTCCATTCCATTCCATTCCATTCCATTCCGTTCTAGTCGGGTTGATTCCATTCTATTCCATTCCATTCCATTCCATTCCATTCCATTCCATTCCATTCCATTCCATTCCATTCCATTCCATTCCATTCCATTCCATTCCATTCTATTCCATTCCATTCTACCCCATTGCATTCCATTCCATTCCATTCAATTCCATTCCATTCCATTCCTTTCCATTCCATTTAGTTCTACTCGGGTTGATTCCATTCCATTCCATTCCATTCCATTCCATTACTTTCCATTCCATTCCATTCCAATCCATTCCATTCTACTCGGGTTGACTCCATTCCATTCCATTCCATTCCATTCCATTATATTCCATTCTATTCCATTCGAATCCGTTCGATTCCATTCCATTCCATTCCATTCCATTCCATTCCATTCCATTCGATTCCATTCCATTCCATTCCATTCCATTCCATTCCATTCGATTCCATTCCATTCCATTCCATTCAATTCCATTCCATTCCATTCCAGTCCATTCCATTCCATTCCATTCCATTCCATTCCACTCGGGCTCATTCCATTCCATTCCATTCCATTCCATTCCATTCCATTCCATTCCATTCCATTCCATTCTATTCCATTCCGTTCTACTCGGGTTGATTTCCATTCCATTCCATTCCATTCCATTCCATTCCATTCCATTCCATTCCATTCCATTCCATTCCATTCCATTCAATTGCATTCCATTCGATTCCATTCGATTCGATTCCATTCCATTCCATTCTATTCCATTCCATTCCATTCCATTCCATTCCATTCCATTCCATTCCGTTCCACTCGGGTTGATTCCATTCTATTCCATTCCATTCCATTCGATTCCATTCGATATCATTCGATTCCATTCCATCCCATTCCATTCCATTCCATTCCATTCCGTTCTACTCGGGTTGATTCCATTCCATTCCATTTCATTCCATTCCATTCCATTCCATTTCTTTCGATTCCATTCGATTCGATTCCATTCCATTCCATTCCAATCCATTCCATTCTACTCGGGTTGATTCCATTCCATTCCATTCCATTCCATTCCATTCCATTCCATTCCATTCCATTCCATTCGATTCCACTCGATTCCATTCCATTCCTTTCCATTCCATTCCAATCCATTCCATTCTATTCTCGGGTGGATTCCATTCCATTCCATTCCATTCCATTCCATTCCATTCCATTCCATTCCATTCCATTCCATTCCATTCCATTCCATTCTATTCCATTCCATTCTACCCCATTGAATTCCATTCCATTCCATTCAATTCCATTCCATTCCATTCCTTTCCATTCCATTTAGTTCTACTCGGGTAGATTCCATTCCATTCCATTCCATTCCATTCCATTACTTTCCATTCCATTCCATTCCAATCCATTCCATTCTACTCGGGTTGACTCCATTCCATTCCATTCCATTCCATTCCATTCCATTCCATTCCATTCCATTCCATTATATTCCATTCTATTCCATTCGATTCCGTTCGATTCCATTCCATTCCATTCCATTCCATTCCATTCCATTCGATTCCAATCCATTCCATTCGATTCCATTCCATTCCATTCCATTCAATTCCATTCCATTCCATTCCAGTCCATTCCATTCCATTCCATTCCATTCCTTTCCATTTACTCCATTCCGTTCTACTCGGGTTGATTCCATTGAGTTTGGTTCCGTTCCGTTCCGTCCCGTCCCGTCCCGTCCCGACCCGTCCCATGCCGTTTTACTCGGGTTGATTCCTTTCCATTCCGTTCCGCTCGTTTCCGTTACGTTCCATTCCGTTCCACGCGGGTTGGTTCAATTCCATTCTATTCTATTCTATTCCTTTCCCTTCCATTCCATTCCATTCCTTTCCATTCTACTCGGGTTGATTCCATGACATTCCGTTCCGTTCCATTCCGTCCCATCCCGACCCGTCCCAACCCGTCCCGTCCCGTCCCATCCCGTTCCATTTCACATGGGTTGATTCCATTCCTTTCGGTTACATTGAACTCCATTCCATTCCATTCTACTCGGATTGATTCCATTCCATTCCATTCCATTCCATTCCATTCCATTCCATTCCATTCCATTCCATTCCAATCCATTCCATTCTACTCGGGTTGATTCCATTCAATTCCATTCCATTCCATTCCATTCCATTCCATTCCATTCCATTCCATTTCATTCTATTCCATTCCATTCCATTCCATTCCATTCCATTCCATTCGATTCCATTCCATTCCATTCCATTCCATTCCATTCCATTCCATTCCATTCCATTCCATTCCATTCCATTCCATTCCGTTCTACTCGGGTAGATTCCATTCTATTCCATTCCATTCCGTTCGATTCCATTTGATTCCATTCGATTCCATTGCATTCCATTCCATTCCATTCCATTCCATTCCATTCGGTTCTAGTCGGGTTGATTCCATTCTATTCCATTCCATTCCATTCCATTCCATTCCATTCCATTCCATTCCATTCCATTCCATTCCATTCTATTCCATTCCATTCTACTCCATTGAATTCCATTCCATTCCATTCTATTCCATTCCATTCCATTCCATTCCATTCCATTCCATTCTATTCCATTCCATTCCATTCCTTTCCATTCCATTTAGTTCTACTCGGGTTGATTCCATTCCATTCCATTCCATTCCTTTCCATTCCATTCCATTCCATTCCATTCCATTACTTTCCATTCCATTCCATTCCAATCCATTCCATTCTACTCGGGTTGACTCCATTTCTTTCCATTCCATTCCATTCCATTCCATTCCATTATATTCCATTCCATTCCATTCGATTCCGTTCGATTCCATTCCATTCCATTCCATTCCATTCCATTCCATTCCATTCCATTCGATTCCATTCCATTCCATTCCATTCCATTCCATTCCATTCCATTCCATTCCATTCCAATCCATTCCATTCTACTCGGGTTGATTCCATTCCATTCCATTCCATTCCATTCCATTCCATTCCATTCCATTCCATTCCATTCCATTCCATTCCATTCCATTCCATTCCATTCCATTCGATTCCATTCCATTCCATTCCATTCCATTTCATTCCAAACCATTCCATTCTACTCGGGTTCATCATTCCATTCCATTCCATTCCATTCCATTCCATTCCACTCGGGTTCATTCCATTCCATTCCATTCCATTCCATTCCGTTCTACTCAGGTTGATTTCCATTCCATTCCATTCCATTCCATTCCATTCCATTCCATTCCATTCCATTCCATTCCATTCCATTCCATTCCATTCTATTCCATTCCGTTCTACTCGGCTTGAATCCATTGAGTTCCGTTCCGTTCCGTTCCGTCCCGACACGTCCCGTCCCGTCCCGTCCCGTCCCGTCCCGTCCCGTCCCGTCCCGTCCCGTTTTACTCGGGTTGATTCCTTTCCATTCCGTTCCGCTCGTTTCCGTTACGTTCCATTCCGTTCCACGCGGGTTGGTTCAATTCCATTCTATTCTATTCTATTCCTTTCCCTTCCATTCCATTCCATTCCATTCCATTCTACTCGGGTTGATTCCATGCCATTCCGTTCCGTTCCATTCCGTCCCATCCCGACCCGTCCCATCCCGTCCGGTCCCGTCCCATCCCGTTCCGCTCCACATGGGTTGATTCAATTCCTTTCGGTTACATTGAATTCCATTCCATTCCATTCTACTCGGATTGATTCCATTCCATTCCATTCCATTCCATTCCATTCCATTCCATTCCATTGCGTTCCATTCGATTCGATTCGATTCCATTCCATTCCATTCCATTCCATTCCATTCCATTCCATTCCATTCCATTCCATTCCATTCTGTTCTACTCGGGTTGATTCCACTCCATTCCATTCCATTCCATTCCATTCTATTCCATTCCATTCCATTCGATTCCAATCTATTCCATTCGATTCCATTCCATTCCATTTCATTTTATTCCATTTCATTCCATTCCATTCTATTCCATTGAATTCCATTGAATTCCATTCCATTCCATTCCATTCCATTCCATTCCATTCCATTCCATTCCATTCCATTCCATTCCATTCCGTTCTACTCGGGTTGATTCCACTCCATTCCATTCCATTCCATTCCATTCCATTCCATTCCATTCCATTCCATTCCATTCCACTCGGGTTGATCATTCCATTCCATTCCATTCCATTCCATTCCATTCCATTCCACTCGGGCTCATTCCATTCCATTCCATTCCATTCCATTCCATTCCATTCCATTCCATTCCATTCCATTCCATTCCGTTCTACTCGGGTTGATTTCCATTCCATTCCATTCCATTCCATTCCATTCCATTCCATTCCATTCCATTCCATTCCATTCCATTCCATTCCTTTCCATTTACTCCATTCCGTTCTACTCGGGTTGATTCCATTGAGTTTGGTTCCGTTCCGTTCCGTCCCGTCCCGTCCCGTCCCGTCCCGTCCCGTGCGGTTTTACTCGGGTTGATTCCTTTCCATTCCGTTCCGCTCGTTTCCGTTATGTTCCATTCCGTTCCACGCGGGTTTGTTCAATTGCATTCTATTCTATTCTATTCCTTTCCATTCCATTCCATTCCATTCCATTCCATTCCATTCTACTCGGGTTGATTCCATGCCATTCCGTTCCGTTCCATTCCGTCCCATCCCGACCCGTCCCATCCCGTCCCGTCCTGTCCCATCCCGTTCCGTTCCACATGGGTTGATTCAATTCCTTTCGGTTACATTGAATTCCATTCCATTCCATTCTACTCGGATTGATTCCATTCCATTCCATTCCATTCCATTCCATTCCATTCCATTCCATTCCATTCCATTCCATTCCATTCCTTTCCATTCCAATCCATTCCATTCTACTCGGGTTGATTCCATTCTATTCCATTCCATTCCATTCCATTCCATTCCATTCCATTCCTTTCCATTCCATTCCATTCCATTCCATTCTACTCGGGTTGATTCTATGCCATTCCGTTCCGTTCCATTCCGTCCCATCCCGACCCGTCCCATCCCGTCCCGTCCCGTCCCATCCCGTTCCGTTCCACATGGGTTGATTCAATTCCTTTCGGTTACATTGAATTCCATTCAATTCCATTCCATTCTACTCGGATTGATTCCATTCCATTCCATTCCATTCCATTCCATTCCATTCCATTCCATTCCATTCCATTCCTTTCCATTCCAATCCATTCCATTCTACTCGGGTTGATTCCATTCTATTCCATTCCATTCCATTCTATTCCATTCCATTCCATTCCATTCCATTCCATTCCATTCCGTTCCATTCCATTCCATTCCATTCCATTCCATTCCGTTCTACTCGGGTTGATTCCATTCCATTCCATTCCATTCCATTCCACTCCATTCCATTCGATTCCATTTGATTCCATTCCATTCCATTCCATTCCATTCCATTCCATTCCATTCCATTCCATTCCATTCCATTCCTTTCCATTTACTCCATTCCGTTCTACTCGGGTTAATTCCATTGAGTTTGGTTCCGTTCCGTTCCGTCCCGTCCCGTCCCGTCCAGTCCCGTCCCGTGCCGTTTTACTCGGGTTGATTCCTTTCCATTCCGTTCCGCTCGTTTCCGTTACGTTCCATTCCGTTCCACGCGGGTTGGTTCAATTCCATTCTATTCTATTCTATTCCTTTCCCTTCCATTCCATTCCTTTCCATTCCATTCTACTCGTGTTGATTCCATGCCATTCCGTTCCGTTCCATTCCATCCCATCCCGACCCGTCCCATCCCGTCCCGTCCCGTCCCATCCCGTTCCGTTCCACATGGGTTGATTCAATTCCTTTCGGTTACATTGAATTCCATTCCATTCCATTGTACTCGGATTGATTCCATTCCATTCCATTCCATTCCATTCCATTCCATTCCATTCCATTCTACTCGGGTTGATTCCATTCTATTCCATTCCATTCCATTCCATTCCATTCCATTCCATTCCATTCCATTCCATTCCATTTCATTCCATTCCATTCCATTCCATTCCATTCCATTCCATTCCATTCCATTCCATTCCATTCGATTCCATTCCATTCCATTCCATTCCATTCCATTCCATTCCGTTCTACTTGGCGTGATTCCATTCTATTCCATTCCATTCCGTTCGATTCCATTTGATTCCCTACGATTCCATTCCATTCCATTCCATTCCCTTCCATTCCATTCTATTCCACTGAATTCCATTCCATTCCATTCCGTTCTACTCTGATTGATTCCATTCCATTCCATTCCAATCCATTCCATTCCATTCCATTCCATTCCATTCCATTCCATTCCATTCCATTCCATTCCATTCCATTCCATTCCGTTCTACTCGGGTTGATTCCATTCTATTCCATTCCATTCTGTTCGATTCCATTTGATTCCATTCGATTCCATTCCATTCCATTCCATTCCATTCCATTTCATTCTATTCCATTGAATTCCATTCCATTCTATTCCATTCCATTCCATTCCATTCCATTCCATTCCATTCCATTCCATTCCATTCCATTCCATTCCAATACATTCCATTCTACTCTGGTTGATTCCATTCCATTCCATTCCATTCCATTCCATTCGTCTCCATTCGATTCCATTCTATTCCATTCCATTCTATTCCATAGAATTCCATTCCATTCCATTCCATTCCATTCCATTCCATTCCATTCCATTCCATTCCATTCCGTTCTACTCGGGTTGATTCCATTCCATTCCATTCAATTCCATTCCATTCCATTCCATTCCACTCCATTCCATTCGATTCCATTCGATTCCATTCCATTCCATTCCATTCCATTCCAATCGATTCCATTCTACTCGGGTTGATCCATTCAATTCCATTCCATTCCATTCCATTCCATTCCATTCCATTCCATACCATTCCATTCCATTCCATTCCATTCCATTGCATTCCATTCGATTCCATTCGATTCCATTCCATTCCTTTCCATTCCATTCCATTCCATTCCATTCCATTCCATTCCATTCCGTTCCACTCGGGTTGATTCCATTCTATTCCATTCCATTCCATTCGATTCCATTCGATATCATTCGATTCCATTCCATCCCATTCAATTCCATTCCATTCCATTCCGTTCTACTCGGGTTGATTCCATTACATTCCATTTCATTCCATTCCATTCCATTCCATTTCTTTCGATTCCATTCGATTCCGTTCCATTCCATTCCATTCCAATCCATTCCATTCTACTCAGGTTGATTCCATTCCATTCCATTCCATTATATTCCATTCCATTCCATTCCATTCCATTCCATTCCATTCGATTCCACTCGATTCCATTCCATTCCTTTCCATTCCATTCCAATCCATTCCATTCTACTCGGGTGGATTCCATTCCATTCCATTCCATTCCATTCCATTCGTCTCCATTCGATTCCATTCGATTCCATTCCATTCTATTCCATTGAATTCCATTCCATTCCATTCCATTCCATTCCATTCCATTCCATTCCATTCCATTCCATTCCATTCCATTCCATTCCGTTCTACTCGGCTTGATTCCATTCCATTCCATTCCATTCCATTCCATTTCATTCCATTCCATTCCATTCCATTCCATTCCACTCCATTCCATTCGATTCCATTTGATTCCATTCCATTCCATTCCATTCCATTCCAATCCATTCCATTCAACTCGGGTTGATTCCATTCCATTCCATTCCATTCCATTCCATTCCATTCCATTCCATTCCATTCCATTGCATTCCATTCGATTCCATTCGATTCCATTCCATTCCATTCCATTGCATTCCATTCGATTCCATTCGATTCCATTCCATTCCATTCCATTCCATTCCATTCCATTCCATTCCATTCCATTCCATTCCATTCCATTCCGTTCCACTCGGGTTGATTCCATTCTATTCCATTCCATTCCATTCGATTGCATTCGATATCATTCGATTCCATTCCATCCCATTCCATTCCATTCCATTCCATTCCGTTCTACTCGGGTTGATTCCATTCCATTCCATTTCATTCCATTCCATTCCATTCCATTTCTTTCGATTCCATTCGATTCCATTCCATTCCATTCCATTCCAATCCATTCCATTCTACTCGGGTTGATTCCATTCCATTCCATTCCATTCCATTCCATTCCATTCCATTCCATTCCATTCCATTCCATTCCATTCCATTCCATTCCATTCCATTCCCTTCCATTCGATTCCACTCGATTCCATTCCATTCCTTTCCATTCCATTCCAATCCATTCCATTCTACTCGGGTGGATTCCATTCCAATCCATTCCATTCCATTCCATTCCATTCCATTCCATTCCATTCCATTCCATTCCATTCCGTTCTAGTCGGGTTGATTCCATTCTATTCCATTCCATTCCATTCCATTCCATTCCATTCCATTCCATTCCATTCCATTCCATTCCATTCCGTTCTAGTCGGGTTGATTCCATTCTATTCCATTCCATTCCATTCCATTCCATTCCATTCCATTCCATTCCATTCCTTTCCATTCTATTCCATTCCATTCTACTCCATTGAAATCCATTCCATTCCATTCCATTCCATTCCATTCCATTCCTTTCCATTCCATTTAGTTCTACTCGGGTTGATTCCATTCCATTCCATTCCATTCCATTCCATTCCATTCCATTACATTCCATTCCATTCCATTCCAATCCATTCCATTCTACTCGGGTTGACTCCATTCCATTCCATTCCATTCCATTCCATTCAGTTTCATTCCATTAAATTCCATTCCATTCCATTCCATTCCATTCGATTCCTTTCCATTCCATTCCATTCCATTCCATTCCATTCCGTTCTACTCGGGTTGATTCCATTCTATTCCATTCCATTCCGTTCGATTCCATTCGATTCCATTCGATTTCATTCCATTCCATTCCATTCCCTTCCATTCCATTCTATTACATTGAATTCCATTCCATTCCATTCCATTCCATTCCATTCCATTCCATTCCATTCCATTCCATTCCGTTCTACTCTGATTGACACCATTCCATTCCATTCCATTCCATTCCATTCCATTCGATTCCATTCCATTCCATTCCATTCCTTTCCATTCCATTCCAATACATTCCATTCTACTCTGGTTGATTCCATTCCATTCCATTCCATTCCATTCCATTCGTCTCCATTCGATTCCATTCGATTCCATTCCATTCTATTCCATTGAATTCCATTCCATTCCATTCCATTCCATTCCATTCCATTCCATTCCATTCCATTCCACTCCATTCCGTTCTACTCGGGTTGATTCCATTCCATTCCATTCCATTCCACTCCATTCCATTCGATTCCATTCGATTCCATTCCATTCCATTCCATTCCATTCCATTCCATTCCAATCCATTCCATTCTACTCGGGTTGATTCTATTCCATTCCATTCCATTCCATTCCATTCCATTCCATTCCATTCCATTCCATTCCATTCCATTCCACTCCATTCCATTGCATTCCATTCGATTCCATTCGATTCCATTCCATTCGATTCCATTCGAGATCATTCGATTCCATTCCACCCCATTCCAATCCATTCCATTCCATTCCGTTCTACTCGGGTTGATTCCATTCCATTCCATTTCATTCCATTCCATTCCATTCCATTCCATTCCATTCCATTCCATTCCATTCCATTCCATTCCATTCCATTCGATTCCATTCCATTCCATTCCATTCTAATCCATTCCATTCTACTCGGGTTGATTCCATTCCATTCCATTCCATTCCATTCCATTCCATTCCATTCCATTCCATTCCATTCGATTAAACTCGATTCCATTCCATTCTTTCCATTCCATTCCAATCCATTCCATTCTACTCAGGTGGATTCCATTCCATTCCATTCCATTCCATTCCATTCCATTCCATTCCATTCCATTCCATTCCATTCCATTCCATTCCATTCCGTTCTAGTCGGGTTGATTCCATTCTATTCCATTCCATTCCATTCCATTCCATTCCATTCCATTCCATTCCATTGCATTCCATTCGATTCCATTCGATTCCATTCCATTCCATTCCATTCCATTCCATTCCATTCCATTCCATTCCATTCCATTCCATTCCATTCCGTTCTAGTCGGGTTGATTCCATTCTATTCCATTCCATTCCATTCCATTCCATTCCATTCCATTCCATTCCATTCCATTCCATTCCATTCCATTCCATTCCATTCCGTTCCATTCCGTTCCACTCGGGTTGATTCCATTCTATTCCATTCCATTCCATTCGATTCCATTCGATATCATTCGATTCCATTCCATCCCATTCCATTCCATTCCATTCCATTCCGTTCTTCTCGGGTTGATTCCATTCCATTCCATTTAATTCCATTCCATTCCATTCCATTTCTTTCGATTCCATTCGATTCCATTCCATTCCATTCCATTCCATTCCATTCCATTCCATTCCATTCCATTCCATTCCATTCCATTCCACTCGATTCCATTCCATTCCTTTCCATTCCATTCCAATCCATTCCATTCTACTCGGGTGGATTCCATTCCATTCCATTCCATTCCATTCCATTCCATTCCATTCCATTCCATTCCATTCCATTCCGTTCTAGTCTGGTTGAATCCATTCCATTCCATTGCATTCCATTCCATTCCATTCCATTCCATTCCATTCCATTCCATTCCATTCCATTCCATTCCATTCCATTCCATTCTATTCCATTCCATTCTACTCCTTTGAATTCCATTCCATTCCATTCAATTCCATTCCATTCCATTCCTTTCCAATCCATTTAGTTCTACTCGGGTTGATTCCATTCCATTCCATTCCATTCCATTCCGTTCCATTCCATTCCATTCCATTCAATTCGATTCCATTCCATTCCATTCCATTCCATTCCATTCCATTCCATTCCAATCCATTCCATTCTACTCGGGTTGATTCCATTCCATTCCATTCCATTCCAATCCATTCCATTCCATTCCATTCCACTCCATTCCATTCCTTTCTATTCCATTCCATTCCATTCCATTCCATTCCATTCCATTCCATTCCGTTCTACTCGGGTTGATTCCACTCCATTCCATTCCATTCCATTCCATTCCATTCCATTCCATTCCATTCCATTCCATTCCATTCCGTTCTAGTCGGGTTGATTCCATTCTATTCCATTCCATTCCATTCCATTCCATTCCATTACATTCCATTCCATTCCATTCCATTCCGTTCCATTCCGTTCCACTCGGGTTGATTCCATTCTATTCCATTCCATTCCATTCGATTCCATTCGATATCATTCGATTCCATTCCATCCCATTCCATTCCATTCCATTCCATTCCGTTCTTCTCGGGTTGATTCCATTCCATTCCTTTTAATTCCATTCCATTCCATTCCATTTCTTTCGATTCCATTCGATTCCATTACATTCCATTCCATTCCATTCCATTCCATTCCATTCCATTCCACTCGATTCCATTCCATTCCTTTCCATTCCATTCCAATCCATTCCATTCTACTCGGGTGGATTCCATTCCATTCCATTCCATTCCATTCCATTCCATTCCATTCCATTCCATTCCATTCCATTCTATTCCATTCCATTCCATTCCGTTCTAGTCGGGTTGAATCCATTCCATTCGATTGCATTCCATTCCATTCCATTCCATTCCATTCCATTCCATTCCATTCCATTCCATTCCATTCCATTCCATTACTTTCCATTCCATTCCATTCCAATCCATTCCATTCTACTCGGGTTGACTCCATTCCTTTCCATTCCATTCCATTCCATTCCATTCCATTATATTCCATTCTATTCCATTCGATTCCGTTCGATTCCATTCCATTCCATTCCATTCCATTCCATTCCATTCCATTCCACTCCATTCCATTCCATTCCATTCGATTCCATTCCATTCCCTTCCATTCCATTCCATTCCATTCCAATCCATTCCATTCTACTCGGGTTGATTCCATTCCATTCCATTCCATTCCAATCCATTCCATTCCATTCCATTCCACTCCATTCCATTCCTTTCTATTCCATTCCATTCCATTCCATTCCATTCCATTCCATTCCATTCCATTCCATTCCGTTCTACTCGGGTTGATTCCACTCCATTCCATTCCATTCCATTCCATTCCATTCGATTCCATTCCATTCCATTCCATTCCATTCCATTCCATTCCATTCCATTCCGTTCCATTCCATTGCATTCCATTCGATTCCATTCGATTCCATTCCATTCGATTCCATTCGAGATCATTCGATTCCGTTCCATCCCATTCCATTCCATTCCATTCCATTCCGTTCTACTCGGGTTGATTCCATTCCATTCCATTTCATTCCATTCCATTCCATTCCATTCCATTCGATTCCATTCGATTCCATTCCATTCCATTCCATTCCAATCCATTCCATTCTACTCGGGTTGATTCCATTCCATTCCATTCCATCCCATTCCATTCCATTCCATTCCATTCCATTCGATTCCACTCGATTCCATTCCATTCTTTCCATTCCATTCCAATCCATTCCATTCTACTCGGGTGGATTCCATTCCATTCCATTCCATTCCATTCCATTCCATTCCATTCCATTCCATTCCATTCCATTCCATTCCATTCCATTCCATTCCATTCCATTCGATTCCATTCCATTCCATTCCATTCCATTCCATTCCATTCCATTCCATTCCATTCCATTCCATTCCATTCCGTTCTAGTCGGGTTGATTCCATTCCATTCCATTCCATTCCATTCCATTCCATTCCATTCCATTCCATTCCATTCCATTCCATTCTATTCCAATCCATTCTACTCCATTGAATTCCATTCCATTCCATTCTATTCCATTCCATTCCATTCCTTTCCATTCCATTTAGTTCTACTCGGGTTGATTCCATTCCATTCCATTCCATTCCATTCCATTCCATTCCATTCCATTCCATTGCATTCCATTCGATTCCATTCCATTCCATTCCATTCCATTCCATTCCATTCCATTCCATTCCATTCCATTCCATTCCATTCCGTTCCACTCGGGTTGATTCCATTCTATTCCATTCCATTCCATTCTATTCCATTCAATATCATTCGATTCCATTCCATCCCATTCCATTCCATTCCATTCCATTCCGTTCTTCTTGGGTTGATTCCATTCCATTCCATTTCATTCCATTCCATTCCATTCCATTTCTTTCGATTCCATTCGATTCCATTCCATTCCATTCCATTCCAATCCATTGCATTCTACTCAGGTTGATTCCATTCCATTCCATTCCATTCCATTCAATTCCATTCCATTCCATTCCATTCAATTCCACTCGATTCCATTCCATTCCTTTCCATTCCATTCCAATCCATTCCATTCTACTCGGGTGGATTCCATTCCATTCCATTCCATTCCATTCCATTCCATTCCATTCCATTCCATTCGATTCCATTCCATTCCATTCCATTCCATTCCATTCCATTCCATTCCATTCGATTCCATTCCATTCCATTCCATGGCATTCCATTCCATTCCATTCCATTCCATTCCATTCCATTCCGTTCTAGTCGGGTTGATTCCATTCCATTCCATTGCATTCCATTCCATTCCATTGCATTCCATTCCATTCCATTCCATTCCATTCCATTCCATTCCATTCCTTTCCAATCCATTTAGTTCTACTCGGGTTGATTCCATTCCATTCCATTCCATTCCATTCCATTCCATTCCATTCCATTCCATTCCATTCCATTCCATTCCATTACTTTCCATTCCATTCCATTCCAATCCATTCCATTCTACTAGGGTTGACTCCATTCCATTCCATTCCACTCCATTCCATTCCGTTATATTCCATTCTATTCCATTCGATTCCGTTCGATTCCATTCCATTCCATTCCATTCCATTCCATTCCATTCCATTCCATTCCATTCCATTCCATTCGATACCATTCCATTCCATTCGATTCCCTTCCATTCCATTCCATTCCATTCCATTCCATTCCAATCCATTCCATTCTACTCGGGTTGATTCCATTCCATTCCATTCCATTCCATTCCAATCCATTCCATTCCATTCCATTCCATTCCATTCCATTCCATTCCATTCCATTCCATTCCATTCCTTTCAATTCCATTCCATTCCATTCCATTCCATTCCATTCCATTCCATTCCATTCCATTCCGTTCTACTCGGGTTGATTCCACTCCATTCCATTCCCTTCCATTCCATTCCATTCCATTCCATTCCATTCCATTCCATTCCTTTCCATTCCAACCCATTCCTTTCTACTCGGGTTGATTCCATTCCATTCCATTCCATTCCATTCCATTCCATTCCATTCCATTCCATTCCATTCCATTCCATTCGATTCCATTCCATTCCATTCCATTCCATTTCATTCCAAACCGTTCCATTCTACTCGGGTTCATCATTCCATTCCATTCCATTCCATTCCATTCCATTCCACTCGGGTTCATTCCATTCCATTCCATTCCATTCCATTCCATTCCATTCCATTCCATTCCGTTCTACTCAGGTTGATTTCCATTCCATTCCATTCCATTCCATTCCATTCCATTCCATTCCATTCCATTCCATTCCATTCCATTCCATTCCATTCCATTCCATTCCATTCCATTCTATTCCATTCCGTTCTACTCGGCTTGAATCCATTGAGTTCCGTTCCGTTCCGTTCTTTCCCAACACGTCCCGTCCCGTCCCGTCCCGTCCCGTGCCGTCCCGTCCCGTGCCGTTGTACTCGGGTTGATTCCATTCCACTCCGTTCCGTTCCTTTCCGTTCCCTTCCATTCAGTTCCCCGCGGGTTGATTCAATTCCATTCTATTCTATTCCATTCCATTCCATTCCATTCCATTCCATTCCATTCCATTCCACTCCATTTTACTCGGGTTGATTCCATGCCGTTCCGTTCCATTCTGTCCCATCCCGACGCGTCCCGTCCCGTCCCGTCCCATTCCGTTCCGTTCTGATCGGGTTGATTCCGTTCCATTCCCTTCCGTTCCTTTCCGTTCCATTCCATTCCGTTACACGCGGGTTGATTCAATTCCATTCTATTACATTGAATTCCATTCCACTCCATTCCATTCCATTCTACTCGGATTGATTGCATTCCATTCCATTCCATTCCAGTCCATTCCAATCCACTCCATTCTACTCGGGTTGATTCCATTCCATTCCATTCCATTCCATTCCATTCCATTCCATTCCATTCCATTCCATTCCATTCCATTGCGTTCCATTCGATTCGATTCCATTCCATTCCATTCCATTCCATTCCAATCCATTCCATTCTTCTTGGGTTCATTCCATTCCATTCCATTCCATTCCATTCCATTCCATTCCATTCCATTCCATTCCATTCGATTCCATTCCATTCCATTCCATACCATTCCATTCCATTCTGTTCTACTCGGGTTGATTCCACTCCATTCCATTCCATTCCATTCTATTCCATTCCATTCCATTCGATTCCATTCTATTCCATTCGATTCCATTCCATTCCATTTCATTTTATTCCATTCCATTCCATTCCATTCTATTCCATTGAATTCCATTCCATTCCATTCCATTCCATTCCATTCCATTCCATTCCATTCCATTCCATTCCATTCCATTCCATTCCGTTCTACTCGGGTTGATTCCACTCCATTCCATTCCATTCCATTCCATTCCATTCCATTCCATTCCACTCGGGTTTATCATTCCATTCCATTCCATTCCATTCCATTCCATTCCATTCCATTCCATTCCATTCCATTCCATTCCATTCCATTCCATTCCATTCCACTCGGGCTTATTCCATTCCATTCCATTCAATTCCATTCCATTCCATTCCATTCCATTCCATTCCATTCCATTCCATTCCATTCCGTTCTACTCGGTTTGATTTCCATTCCATTCCATTCCATTCCATTCGATTCCATTCCATTCCATTCCATTCCATTCCATTCCATTCCATTCCATTGCATTCCATTCCATTCCTTTCCATTTACTCCATTCCGTTCTACTCGGGTTGATTCCATTGAGTTTGGTTCCGTTCCGTTCCGTCCCGTCCCGTCCCGTCCCGTCCCGTCCCGTGCCGTTTTACTCGGGTTGATTCCTTTCCATTCCGTTCCGCTCGTTTCCGTTGCGTTCCATTCCGTTCCACGCGGGTTGGTTCAATTCCATTCTATTCTATTCTATTCCTTTCCATTCCATTCCATTCCATTCCATTCCATTCTACTCGGGTTGATTCCATGCCATTCCGTTCCGTTCCATTCCGTCCCATCCCGACCCGTCCCATCACGTCCCGTCCCGTCCCATCCCGTTCCGTTCCACATGGGTTGATTCAATTCCTTTCGGTTACATTGAATTCCATTCCATTCCATTCTACTCGGATTGATTCCATTCCATTCCGTTCCATTCCATTCCATTCCATTCCATTCCATTCCATTCCATTCCATTCCTTTCCATTCCAATCCATTCCATTCTACTCGGGTTGATTCCATTCTATTCCATTCCATTCCATTCTATTCCATTCCATTCCATTCCATTCCATTCCATTCCATTCCATTCCATTCCATTCCATTCCATTCCATTCCGTTCTACTCGGGTTGATTCCATTCCATTCCATTCCATTCCATTCCACTCCATTCCACTCCATTCCATTCGATTCCATTTGATTCCATTCCATTCCATTCCATTCCATTCCATTCCATTCCAATACATTCCATTCTACTCTGGTTGATTGCATTCCATTCCATTCCATTCCATTCCATTCGTCTCCATTCGATTCCATTCGATTCCATTCCATTCCATTCCATGGAATTCCATTCCATTCCATTCCATTCCATGGAATTCCATTCCATTCCATTCCATTCCATTCCATTCCGTTCTACTCGGGTTGATTCCATTCCATTCCATTCCATTCCATTCCATTCCATTCCATTCCATTCCATTCCACTCCATTCCATTCGATTCCATTCGATTCCATTCCATTCCATTCCATTCCATTCCAATCCATTCCATTCCACTCGGGTTGATTCCATTCCATTCCATTCCATTCCATTCCTTTCCATTCCATTCCATTCCATTCCATTCCATTGCATTCCATTCGATTCCATTAGATTCCATTCCATTCCATTCCATTCCATTCCATTCCGTTCCACTCGGGTTGATTCCATTCTATTCCATTCCATTCCATTCGATTCCATTCGATATCATTCGATTCCATTCCATCCCATTCCATTCCATTCCATTCCATTCCGTTCTACTCGGGTTGATTCCATTCCATTCCATTTCATTCCATTCCATTCCATTCCATTTCTTTCGATTCCGTTCGTTTCCATTCCATTCCATTCCATTCCAATCCATTCCATTCTACTCGGGTTCATTCCATTCCATTCCATTCCATTCCATTCCATTCCATTCCATTCCATTCCATTCCACTCGATTCCATTCCATTCCTTTCCATTCCATTCCAATCCATTCCATTCTACTCGGGTTGATTCCATTCCATTCCATTCCATTCCATTCCATTCCATTCCATTCCATTCCATTCCACTCGATTCCATTCCATTCCATTCCATTCCATTCCAATCCATTCCATTCTACTCGGGTGGATTCCATTCCATTCCATTCCTTTCCATTCCATTCCATTCCATTCCATTCCATTACATTCCATTCGGTTCCATTCCATTCCATTCTATTCCATTCCATTCCGTTCTAATCGGGTTGATTCCATTCTATTCCATTCCATTCCATTCCATTCCATTCCATTCCATTCCATTCCATTCCATTCCACTCCATTGAATTCCATTCCATTCCATTCTATTGCATTCCATTCCATTCCTTTCCATTCCATTTAGTTCTACTCGGGTTGATTCCATTCCATTTCATTCCATTCCTTTCCATTCCATTCCAATCCATTCCATTCCATTACTTTCCATTCCATTCCATTCCAATCCATTCCATTCGACTCGGGTTGACTCCATTCCATTCCATTCCATTACATTACATTCCATTATATTCCATTCCATTCCATTCGATTCCGTTCGATTCCATTCCATTCCATTCCATTCCATTCCATTCCATTCCATTCCATTCCTTTCCATTCCATTCCATTCCATTCGATTCCATTCCATTCCATTCGATTCCATTCCATTCCATTCCATTCCATTCCATTCCATTCCAATCCATTCCATTCTACTCGGGTTGATTCCATTCCATTCCATTCCATTCCATTCCATTCCATTCCATTCCTTTCGATTACATTCCATTCCATTCCATTCCATTCCATTCCATTCCATTCCATTCCATTCCATTCCATTCCATTCCATTCCATTCCATTCCGTTCTACTCGGGTTGATTCCACTCCATTCCATTCCATTCCATTCCATTCCATTCCATTCCATTCCATTCCTTTCCATTCCAACCCATTCCGTTCTACTCGGGTTGATTCCATTCCATTCCATTCCATTCCGTTCCATTCCATTCCATTCCATTCCATTCCATTCCATTCCATTCCATTCCATTCGATTCCATTCCATTCCATTCCATTCCATTCCAAACCATTCCATTCTACTCGGGTTCATCATTCCATTCCATTCCATTCCATTCCATTCCACTCGGGTTCATTCCATTCCATTCCATTCCATTCCATTCCATTCCATTCCATTCCGTTCTACTCAGGTTTATTTCCATTCCATTCCTTTCCATTCCATTCCATTCCATTCCATTCCATTCCATTCCATTCCATTCCATTCCATTCCATTCTAGTCGGCTTGAATCCATTGAGTTCCGTTCCGTTCCGTTCCGTCCCGACACGTCCCGTCCCGTCCCGTCCCGTCCCGTCCCGACCCGTGCCGTTTTACTCGGGTTGATTCCTTTCCATTCCGTTCCGCTCGTTTCCGTGACGTTCCATTCCGTTCCACGCGGGTTGGTTCAATTCCATTCTATTCTATTCTATTCCTTTCCCTTCCATTCCATTCCATTCCATTCCATTCTACTCGGGTTGATTCCAAGCCATTCCGTTCCGCTCCGTTCCATTCCACGCGGGTTGGTTCAATTCCATTCTATTCTATTCTATTCCATTCCCTTCCATTCCATTCCATTCCATTCCATTCTACTCGGCTTGATTCCATGCCATTCCGTTCCGTTCCATTCCGTCCCATCCCGACCCGTCCCATCCCGTCCCGTCCCGTCCCATCCCGTTCCGTTCCACATGGGTTGATTCAATTCCTTTCGGTTACATTGAATTCCATTCCATTCCATTCTACTCGGATTGATTCCATTCCATTCCATTCCATTCCATTCCATTCCATTCCATTCCATTGCGTTCCATTCGATTCCATTCCATTCCATTCCATTCCATTCCATTCCATTCCATTCCAATCCATTCCATTCTACTTTGGTTGATTCCATTCCACTCCATTCCATTCCGTTCGATTCCATTCAATTCCATTCCATTCCATTCCATTCCATTCCATTCCATTCCATTCCATTCCATTCCGTTCGATTCCATTCTGTTCTACTCGGGTTGATTCCACTCCATTCCATTCCATTCCATTCCATTCTATTCCATTCCATTCCATTCGATTCCATTCTATTCCATTCGATTCCATTCCATTCCATTTCATTTTATTCCATTCCATTCCATTCCATTCTATTCCATTGAATTCCATTCCATTCCATTCCATTCCATTCCATTCCATTCCATTCCATTCCATTCCATTCCATTCCATTCCATTCCATTCCGTTCTACTCGGGTTGATTCCACTCCATTCCATTCCATTCCATTCCATTCCATTCCATTCCATTCCACTCGGGTTGATCATTCCATTCCATTCCATTCCATTCCATTCCATTCCATTCCATTCCATTCCATTCCATTCCATTCCATTCCATTCCATTCCATTCCATTCCATTCCACTCGGGCTTATTCCATTCCATTCCATTCAATTCCATTCCATTCCATTCCATTCCATTCCATTCCATTCCATTCCATTCCATTCCGTTCTACTCGGTTTGATTTCCATTCCATTCCATTCCATTCCATTCCATTCCATTCCATTCCATTCCATTCCATTCCATTGCATTCCATTCCATTCCTTTCCATTTACTCCATTCCGTTCTACTCGGGTTGATTCCATTGAGTTTGGTTCCGTTCCGTTCCGTCCCGTCCCGTCCCGTCCCGTCCCGTCCCGTGCCGTTTTACTCGGGTTGATTCCTTTCCATTCCGTTCCGCTCGTTTCCGTTGCGTTCCATTCCGTTCCACGCGGGTTGGTTCAATTCCATTCTATTCTATTCTATTCCTTTCCATTCCATTCCATTCCATTCCATTCCATTCTACTCGGGTTGATTCCATGCCATTCCGTTCCGTTCCATTCCGTCCCATCCCGACCCGTCCCATCACGTCCCGTCCCGTCCCATCCCGTTCCGTTCCACATGGGTTGATTCAATTCCTTTCGGTTACATTGAATTCCATTCCATTCCATTCTACTCGGATTGATTCCATTCCATTCCATTCCATTCCATTCCATTCCATTCCATTCCATTCCATTCCATTCCATTCCATTCCATTCCATTCCAATCCATTCCATTCTACTCGGGTTGATTCCATTCTATTCCATTCCATTCCATTCCATTCCATTCCATTCCATTCCATTGCATTCCATTCCATTCCATTCCATTCCATTCCATTCCATTCCATTCCATTCCATTCCATTCCATTCCATTCCATTCCGTTCTACTCGGGTTGATTCCATTCTATTCCATTCCATTCCGTTCGATTCCATTTGATTCCATTCGATTCCATTCCATTCCATTCCATTCCCTTCCATTCCATTCTATTCCATTGAATTCCATTCCATTCCATTCCATTCCATTCCATTCCGTTCTACTCTGATTGATTCCATTAAATTCCATTCCATTGCATTCCATTCGATTCCATTAGATTCCATTCCATTCCATTCCATTCCATTCCATTCCATTCCATTCCATTCCGTTCCACTCGGGTTGATTCCATTCTATTCCATTCCATTCCATTCGATTCCATTCGATATCATTCGATTCCATTCCATCCCATTCCATTCCATTCCATTCCATTCCGTTCTACTCGGGTTGATTCCATTCCATTCCATTTCATTCCATTCCATTCCATTCCATTCCATTTCTTTCGATTCCATTCGTTTCCATTCCATTCCATTCCATTCCAATCCATTCCATTCTACTCGGGTTGATTCCATTCCATTCCATTCCATTCCTTTCCATTCCATTCCATTCCATTCCATTCCATTCCACTCGATTCCATTCCATTCCTTTCCATTCCATTCCAATCCATTCCATTCTACTCGGGTTGATTCCATTCCATTCCATTCCATTCCATTCCATTCCATTCCATTCCATTCCATTCCACTCGATTCCATTCCATTCCATTCCATTCCATTCCATTCCAATCCATTCCATTCTACTCGGGTGGATTCCAATCCATTCCATTCCTTTCCATTCCATTCCATTCCATTCCATTCCATTACATTCCATTCGGTTCCATTACATTCCATTCCATTCCATTCCATTCCATTCCATTCCGTTCTAATCGGGTTGATTCCATTCTATTCCATTCCATTCCATTCAATTCCATTCCATTCCATTCCATTCCATTCCATTCCATTCCATTCCATTCCATTCTATTCCATTCCATTCTACTCCATTGAATTCCATTCCATTCCATTCTATTCCATTCCATTCCATTCCTTTCCATTCCATTTAGTTCTACTCGGGTTGATTCCATTCCATTTCATTCAATTCCTTTCCATTCCATTCCAATCCATTCCATTCCATTACTTTCCATTCCATTTCATTCCAATCCATTCCATTCTACTCGGGTTGACTCCATTCCATTCCATTCCATTCCATTACATTCCATTATATTCCATTCCATTCCATTCGATTCCGTTCGATTCCATTCCATTCCATTCCATTCCATTCCATTCCATTCCATTCCATTCGATTCCATTCTATTCCATTCGATTCCATTCCATTCCATTCCATTCCATTCCATTCCATTCCAATCCATTCCATTCTACTCGGGTTGATTCAATTCCATTCCATTCCATTCCATTCCATTCCATTCCATTCCATTCCATTCCATTCCATTCCATTCCATTCCATTCCTTTCGATTCCATTCCATTCCATTCCATTCCATTCCATTCCATTCCATTCCGTTCTACTCGGGTTGATTCCACTCCATTCCATTCCATTCCATTCCATTCCATTCCATTCCATTCCATTCCATTCCATTCTATTCCTTTCCATTCCAACCCATTCCGTTCTACTCGGGTTGATTCCATTCCATTCCATTCCATTCCATTCCATTCCATTCCATTCCATTCCATTCCATACCATTCCATTCCATTCCATTCCACTCGGGCTCATTCCATTCCATTCCATTCAATTCAATTCCATTCCATTCCATTCCATTCCATTCCATTCCATTCCATTCCGTTCTACTCGGTTTGATTTCCATTCCATTCCGTTCCATTCCATTCCATTCCATTCCATTCCATTCCATTCCATTCCATTCCATTCCATTCCATTCCATTCCTTTCCATTTACTCCATTCCGTTCTACTCGGGTTGATTCCATTGAGTTTGGTTCCGTTCCGTTCCGTCCCGTCCCGTCCCTTCCCGTCCCGTCCCGTGCCGTTTTACTCGGGTTGATTCCTTTCCATTCCGTTCCGCTCGTTTCCGTTGCGTTCCATTCCGTTCCACGCGGGTTGGTTCAATTCCATTCTATTCTATTCTATTCTATTCCTTTCCATTCCATTCCATTCCATTCCATTCCATTCTACTAGGGTTGATTCCATGCCATTCCGTTCCGTTCCATTCCGTCCCATCCCGACCCATCCAATCCCGTCCCGTCCCGTCCCATCCCGTTCCGTTCCACATGGGTTGATTCAATTCCTTTCGGTTACATTGAATTCCATTCCATTCCATTCTACTCGGATTGATTCCATTCCATTCCATTCCATTCCATTCCATTGCATTCCATTCCATTCCATTCCATTCCTTTCCATTCCAATCCATTCCATTCTACTCGGGTTGATTCCATTCTATTCCATTCCATTCCATTCCATTCCATTCCATTCCATTCCATTTCATTCCATTGCAATCCATTCCATTCCATTCCATTCCATTCCATTCAATTCCATTCCATTCGATTCCATTCCATTCCATTCCATTCCATTCCATTCCATTCCATTCCATTCCATTCCGTTCTACTCGGGTTGATTCCATTCTATTCCATTCCATTCCGTTCGATTCCATTTGATTCCATTCGATTCCATTCCATTCCATTCCATTCCCTTCCATTCCATTCTATTCCATTGAATTCCATTCCATTCCATTCCATTCCATTCCATTCCGTTCTACTCTGATTGATTCCATTAAATTCCATTCCATTCCATTCCATTCCATTCCATTCCATTCCATTCCATTCGATTCGATTCCATTCCCTTCCATTCCATTCCATTCCATTCCATTCCATTCCAATACATTCCATTCTACTCTGGTTGATTCCATTCCATTCCATTCCATTCCATTCCATTCGTCTCCATTCGATTCCATTCGATTCCATTCCATTCCATTCCATGGAATTCCATTCCATTCCATTCCATTCCATGGAATTCCATTCCATTCCATTCCATTCCATTCCATTCCATGGAATTCCATTCCATTCCATTCCATTCCATTCCATTCCATTCCATTCCATTCCATTCCATTCCATTCCATTCCATTCCATTCCGTTCTACTCGGGTTGATTCCATTCCATTCCATTCCATTCCATTCCATTCCATTCCATTCCATTCCATTCCATTCCACTCCATTCCATTCGATTCCATTCGATTCCATTCCATTCCATTCCATTCCATTCCAATCCATTCCATTCTACTCGGGTTGATTCCATTCCATTCCATTCCATTCCATTCCATTCCATTCCATTCCATTCCATTCCATTCCATTCCATTCCATTGCATTCCATTCGATTCCATTAGATTCCATTCCATTCCATTCCATTCCATTTCATTCCATTCCATTCCGTTGCACTCTGGTTGATTCCATTCTATTCCATTCCATTCCATTCGATTCCATTCGATATCATTCGATTCCATTCCATCCCATTCCATTCCATTCCATTCCATTCCGTTCTACTCGGGTTGATTCCATTCCATTCCATTTCATTCCATTCCATTCCATTTCTTTCGATTCCATTCGTTTCCATTCCATTCCATTCCATTCCAATCCATTCCATTCTACTCGGGTTGATTCCATTCCATTCCATTCCATTCCATTCCATTCCATTCCACTCGATTCCATTCCATTCCTTTCCATTCCATTCCAATCCATTCCATTCTACTCGGGTGGATTCCATTCCATTCCATTCCATTCCATTCCATTCCATTCCATTCCATTCCATTCCATTCCATTCCATTCCATTCCATTCCATTCCATTCCATTCCATTCCGTTCTAGTCGGGTTGATTCCGTTCTATTCCATTCCATTCCATTCCATTCCATTCCATTCCATTCCATTCCATTCCATTCCATTCCATTCCATTCCATTCTATTCCATTCCATTCTACTCCATTGAATTCCATTCCATTCCATTCAATTCCATTCCATTCCATTCCTTTCCATTCCATTTAGTTCTACTCGGGTTGATTCCATTCCATTCCATTCCATTCCATTCCATTCCATTCCATTCCATTCCATTCCATTCCATTCCATTCCATTCCATTACTTTCCATTCCAATCCATTCCATTCTACTCGGGTTGACTCCATTCCATTCCATTCCATTCCATTCCATTCCATTCCATTCCATTCCATTCCATTCCATTCCATTATATTCCATTCTATTCCATTCGATTCCGTTCGATTCCATTCCATTCCATTCCATTCCATTCCATTCCATTCCATTCCATTCCATTCCATTCCATTCCATTCGATTCCATTCCATTCCATTCGATTCCATTCCATTCCATTCCATTCCATTCCATTCCATTCCATTCCATTCCATTCCATTTGCTCCATTCCGTTCTACTCGGGTTGATTCCATTGAGTTTGGTTCCGTCCCGTCCCGTCCCGTCCCGTCCCGTCCCGTCCCGTCCCTTGCCGTTTTACTCAGGTTGATTCCTTTCCATTCCGTTCCGCTCGTTTCCGTTACGTTCCATTCCGTTCCACGTGGGTTGGTTCAATTCCATTCTAATCTATTCTATTCCTTTCCCTTCCATTCCATTCCATTCCGTTCCATTCTACTCGGGTTGATTCCATGCCATTCCGTTCCGTTCCATTCCGTCCCATCCCAACCCGTCCCATCCCGTCCCGTCCCGTCCCATCCCGTTCCATTGCACATGGGTTGATTCAATTCCTTTCGGTTACATTGAACTCCATTCCATTCCATTCTACTCGGATTGACTCCATTCCATTCCATTCCATTCCATTCCATTCCATTCCATTCCATTCCATTCCAATCCATTCCATTCTACTCGGGTTGATTCCATTCTATTCCATTCCATTCCATTCCATTCCATTCCATTCCATTCCATTTCATTCCATTCCTTTCCATTCCATTCCATGCCATTCCATTCCATTCGATTCCATTCCATTCCATTCCATTCCATTCCATTCCATTCCATTCCATTCCATTCCATTCCATTCCATTCCATTCCATTCCGTTCTACTCGGGTTGATTCCATTCTATTCCATTCCATTCCGTTCGATTCCATTTGATTCCATTCGATTCCATTCCATTCCATTCCATTCCCTTCCATTCCATTCTATTCCATTGAATTCCATTCCATTCCATTCCATTCCATTCCGTTCTACTCTGATTGATTCCATTCCATTCCATTCCATTCCATTCCATTCCATTCCATTCCATTCCATTCCATTTCATTCCATTCCATTCCAATACATTCCATTCTACTCTGGTTGATTCCATTCCATTCCATTCCATTCCATTCCATTCGTCTCCATTCGATTCCATTCCATTCCATTCCAATCTATTCCATTGAATTCCATTGAATTCCATTTCATTCCATTCCATTCCATTCCATTCCATTCCATTCCATTCCATTCCATTCCGTCCTACTCGGTTTGATTCCATTCTATTCCATTCCATTCCGTTCGATTCCATTTGATTCCATTCGATTCCATTCCATTCCATTCCATTCCCTTCCATTCCATTCTATTCCATTGAATTCCATTCCATTCCATTCCATTCCATTCCACTCCATTCCGTTCTACTCTGATTGATTCCATTCCATTCCATTCCATTCCATTCCATTCCATTCCATTCCATTCCATTCCATTCCATTCCATTCCATTCCATTCCAATACATTCCATTCTACTCTGGTTGATTCCATTCCATTCCATTCCATTCCATTCCATTCGTCTCCATTCGATTCCATTCCATTCCATTCCATTCTATTTCATTGAATTCCATTGAATTCCATTCCATTCCATTCCATTCCTTTCCATTCCATTCCATTCCATTCCATTCCATTCCATTCCATTCCGTTATACTCGGGTTGATTCCACTCCATTCCATTCCATTCCATTCCATTCCATTCCATTCCATTCCATTCCATTCCATTCGTCTCCATTCGATTGCATTCGATTCCATTCCATTCTATTCCATTGAATTCCATTCTATTCCATTCCATTCCATTCCATTCCATTCCATTCCATTCCATTCCATTCCATTCCATTCCATTCCGTTCTACTCGGGTTGATTCCATTCCATTCCATTCCATTCCATTCCATTCCATTCCATTCCATTCCATTCCATTCCACTCCATTCCATTCGATTCCATTCGATTCCATTCCATTCCATTCCATTCCATTCCAATCCATTCCATTCTACTCGGGTTGATTCCATTCCATTCCATTCCATTCCATCCCATTCCAATCCATTCCATTCCATTCCGTTCTACTCGGGTTGATTCCATTCCATTCCATTTCATTCCATTCCATTCCATTCCATTCCATTCGATTCCATTCGATTCCATTCTATTCCATTCCATTCCAATCCATTCCATTCTACTCGGGTTGATTCCATTCCATTCCATTCCATTCCATTCCATTCCATTCCACTCCATTCCATTCGATTCCACTCGATTCCACTCCATTCTTTCCATTCCATTCCAATCCATTCCATTCTACTCGGGTGGATTCCATTCCGTTCCATTCCATTCCATTCCATTCCATTCCATTCCATTCCATTCCATTCTACTCGGGTTGATTCCCTTCCATTCCATTCGAATCCATTCCATTCCCTTCCATTCCATTCCATTCCATTCCATTCCATTCCATTCCATTCCAATCCATTCCATTCTACTCGGGTTGATTCCCTTCCATTCCATTCGAATCCATTCCATTCCATTCCATTCCATTCCATTCCATTCCATTCCATTCCATTCCATTCCGTTCCATTCCATTCGATTCCATTCCATTCCATTCCATTCCATTCCATTCCATTCCATTCCATTCCATTCCATTCCATTCCATTCCATTCCCTTCTACTCGGGTTGATTCCATTCCATTCCATTCCATTCCATTCCATTCCATTCCATTCCATTTACTCCATTCCGTTCTACTCGGGTTGATTCCATTGAGTTTGGTTCCGTCCCGTCCCGTCCCGTCCCGTCCCGTCCCGTCCCGTCCCGTGCCGTTTTACTCAGGTTGATTCCTTTCCATTCCGTTCCGCTCGTTTCCGTTACGTTCCATTCCGTTCCACGCGGGTTGGTTCAATTCCATTCTATTCTATTCTATTCCTTTCCCTTCCATTCCATTCCATTCCATTCCATTCTACTCGGGTTGATTCCATGCCATTCCGTTCCGTTCCATTCCGTCCCATCCCGACCCGTCCCCTCCCGTCCCGTCCTGTCCCATCCCGTTCCATTCCACATGGGTTGATTCAATTCCTTTCGGTTACATTGAACTCCATTCCATTCCATTCTACTCGGATTGACTCCATTCCATTCCATTCCATTCCATTCCATTCCATTCCATTCCATTCCATTCCATTCCAATCCATTCCATTCTACTCGGGTTGATTCCATTCTATTCCATTCCATTCCATTCCATTCCATTCCATTCCATTCCATTCCATTCCATTCCATTTCATTCCATGCCTTTCCATTCCATTCCATGCCATTCCATTCCATTCGATTCCATTCCATTCCATTCCATTCCATTCCATTCCATTCCATTCCATTCGATTCCACTCGATTCCACTCCATTCTTTCCATTCCATTCCAATCCATTCCATTCTACTCGGGTGGATTCCATTTCGTTCCATTCCATTCCATTCCATTCCATTCCATTCCATTCCACTCCATTCGATTCCATTCCATTCCATTCCATTCCATTCCATTCCATTCCATTCCATTCCATTCCATTCCATTCCATTCCATTCCGTTCTAGTCGGGTTGATTCCATTCTATTCCATTCCATTCCATTCCATTCCATTCCATTCCATTCCATTCCATTCCATTCCATTCTATTCCATTCCATTCTACTCCATTGAATTCCATTCCATTCCATTCTATTCCATTCCATTCCATTCCTTTCCATTCCATTTAGTTCTACTCGGGTTGATTCCATTCCATTCCATTCCATTCCATTCCATTCCATTCCATTCCATTCCATTCCATTCCATTCCATTCCATTACTTTCCATTCCATTCCATTCCAATCCATTCCATTCTACTCGGACTGACTCCATTCCATTCCATTCCATTCCATTCCATTCCATTCCATTCCATTCGATTCCATTCCATTCAATTCCATTCCAATCCATTCCATTCTACTCGGGTTGATTCCATTCCATTCCATTCCATTCCATTCCATTACATTCCATTCCATTCCATTCCATTCCATTCTATTCCTTTCGATTCCATTCCATTCCATTAAATTCCATTCCATTCCATTCCATTCCATTCCATTCCATTCCATTCCATTGCATTCCATTCCATTCCATTCCATTCAATTCTACTCGGGTTGATTCCACTCCATTCCATTCCATTCCATTGCATACCATTCCATTCGATTCCATTCCATTCCATTCCATTCCATTCCATTCCATTCCATTCCATTCCATTCCATTCCATTCCGTTCTAGTCGGGTTGATTCCATTCTATTCCATTCCATTCCATTGCATTCCATTCCATTCGATTCCATTCCATTCCATTCCATTCTATTCCTTTCCATTCTACTCCATTGAATTCCATTCCATTCCATTCAATTCCATTCCATTCCATCCCTTTCCATTCCATTTAGTTCTACTCGGGTTGATTCCATTCCATTCCATTCCATTCCATTCCATTCCATTCCATTCAATTCCATTCCATTCCGTTACTTTCCATTCCATTCCATTCCAATCCATTCCATTCTACTCGGGTTGACTCAATTCCATTCCATTCCTTTCCATTCCACTATATTCCATTCTATTCATTCGATTCCGTTCGATTCCATTCCATTCCATTCCTTTCCATTCCATTGCATTCCATTCCATTCCATTCCATTCCATTCCGTTCTACTCGGGTTGATTCCATTCCATTCCTTTCCATTCCATTCCATTCCATTACATTCCATTCCATTCCATTTCTTTCCATTCCCTTCCATTCCATTCCATTCCAATCCATTCCATTCTACACGGGTTGATTCCATTCCATTCCATTGCATTCGACTCCATTCGATTCCATTCGATTCCATTCCATTCCATTCCGTTCCATTCCATTCCATTCCATTCCATTCTATTCCATTGAATTCCATTCCATTCCATTCCATTCCATTCCATTCCATTCCATTCCATTCCGTTCCGTTCTACTCGGGTTGATTCCATTCCATTCCATTCCATTCCATTCCATTCCATTCCATTCCATTCCATTCCATTCCATTCGTCTCCATTCGATTCCATTCGATTCCATTCCATTCTATTCCATTGAATTCCATTCCATTCCATTCCATTCCATTCCATTCCATTCCATTCCATTCCATTCCATTCCATTCCGTTCTACTCGGGTTGATTCCATTCCATTCCATTCCATTCCATTCCATTCCATTCCACTCCATTCCATTCGATTCCATTCGATTCCATTCCATTCCATTCCATTCCATTCCAATCCATTCCATTCTACTCGGGTTGATTCCATTCCATTCCATTCCATTCCATCCCATTCCAATCCATTCCATTCCATTCCGTTCTACTCGGGTTGATTCCATTCCATTCCATTTCATTCCATTCCATTCCATTCCATTCCATTCGATTCCATTCGATTCCATTCCATTCCATTCCATTCCAATCCATTCCATTCTACTCGGGTTGATTCCATTCCATTCCATTCCATTCCATTCCATTCCATTCCATTCCATTCCATTCCATTCCATTCGATTCCACTCGATTCCACTCCATTCTTTCCATTCCATTCCAATCCATTCCATTCTACTCGGGTGGATTCCATTCCGTTCCATTCCATTCCATTCCATTCCATTCCATTCCATTCCATTCCATTCCACTCCATGCGATTCCATTCCATTCCATTCCATTCCATTCCATTCCATTCCATTCCGTTCCATTCTGTTCTAGTCGGGTTGATTCCATTCTATTCCATTCCATTCCATTCCATTCCATTCCATTCCATTCCATTCCATTCCATTCTATTCCATTCCATTCGACTCCATTGAATTCCATTCCATTCCATTCTATTCCATTCCATTGCATTCCTTTCCATTCCATTTAGTTCTACTCGGGTTGATTCCATTCCATTCCATTCCATTCCATTCCATTCCATTCCATTCCATTCCATTACTTTCCATTCCATTCCATTCCAATCCATTCCATTCTACTCGGGTTGACTCCATTCCATTCCATTCCATTCCATTCCATTCCATTCCATTCCATTATAATCCATTCCATTCCATTCGATTCCGTTCGATTCCATTCCATTCCATTCCATTCCATTCCATTCAATTCCATTCGATTCCATTCGATTCCATTCCATTCAATTCCATTCCAATCCATTCCATTCTACTCGGGTTGATTCCATTCCATTCCATTCCATTCCATTCCATTCCATTCCATTCCATTCCATTCCATTCCATTCCATTCCATTCTATTCCTTTCGATTCCATTCCATTCCATTAAATTCCATTCCATTCCATTCCATTCCATTCCATTCCATTCCATTCCATTCCATTCCATTCCATTCCATTCAGTTCTACTCGGGTTGATTCCACTCCATTCCATTCCATTCCATTCCATACCATTCCATTCGATTCCATTCCATTCCATTCCATTCCATTCCATTCCATTCCATTCCATTCCATTCCGTTCTAGTCCGGTTGATTCCATTCTATTCCATTCCATTCCATTGCATTCCATTCCATTCGATTCCATTCCATTCCATTCCATTCTATTCCATTCCATTCTACTCCATTGAATTCCATTCCATTCCATTCAATTCCATTCCATTCCATCCCTTTCCATTCCATTTAGTTCTACTCGGGTTGATTCCATTCCATTCCATTCCATTCCATTCCATTCCATTCCATTCCATTCAATTCCATTCCATTCCGTTACTTTCCATTCCATTCCATTCCAATCCATTCCATTCTACTCGGGTTGACTCCATTCCATTCCATTCCTTTCCATTCCATTATATTCCATTCTATTCCATTCCATTCCGTTCGATTCCATTCCATTCCATTCCATTCCATTCCATTGCATTCCATTCCATTCCATTCCATTCCATTCCGTTCTACTCGGGGTGATTCCATTCCATTCCTTTCCATTCCGTTCCATTCCATTCCATTCCATTCCATTCCATTACATTCCATTCCCTTCCATTCCATTCCATTCCAATCCATTCCATTCTTCTCGGGTTGATTCCATTCCATTCCATTGCATTCGACTCCATTCGATTCCATTCGATTCCATTCCATTCCATTCCGTTCCATTCCATTCCATTCCATTCCATTCTATTCCATTGAATTCCATTCCATTCCATTCCATTCCATTCCATTCCATTCCATTCCATTCCATTCCATTCCATTCCGTTCTACTCGGGTTGATTCCATTCCATTCCATTCCATTCCATTCCATTCCATTCCTTTCCATTCCATTCCATTCCATTCCAATCTATTCCATTCTATTCAAATCGATTCCATTCGATTCCATTCAATTCCATTCAATTCCATTCCATTCCATTCCAATCCATTCCATTCTACTCGGGTTGATTCCTTTCCATTCCATTCCATTCCATTCCATTCCATTCCATTCCATTCCATTCCATTCCATTCCATTCCAATCTATTCCATTCGATTCCATTCCATTCCATTCCATTCCATTCCATTCCATTCCAATCCATTCCATTCTACTCGTGTTGATTCCATTCCATTCCATTCCATTCCATTCCATTCCATTCCATTCCATTCCATTCCATTCCATTCCATTCCATTCCGTTCTACTCGGGTTGATTCCATTCTATTCCATTCCATTCCATTCGATTCCATTCGATTCCATTTGATTCCATTCGATTCCATTCCATTCCATTCCATTCCATTCCATTCCATTCCATTCCATTCCATTCTATTCCATTCCATTCCATTCCATTCCATTCCATTCCATTCCAATCCATTCCCTTCCATTCTATTCGGGTTGATTCCTTTCCATTCCATTCCATTCCATTCCATTCCATTCCATTCCATTCCATTCTATTCCTTTCCATTCCATTCCATTCCATTCTATTCCATTGCATTCCATTCCGTTCCACTCGGGTTGATTCCATTCTATTCCATTCCATTCCATTCGATTCCATTCGATTCCATTCCATTCCATTCCATTCCATTCCATTCCATTCCATTCCATTCTATTCCATTCCATTCCATTCCATTCCATTCCATTCCATTCCATTCCAATCCATTCCCTTCCATTCTATTCGGGTTGATTCCATTCCATTCCATTCCATTCCATTCCATTCCATTCCATTCAATTCGATCCCATTCGATTCCATTCCATTCCATTCCATTCCAATCCATTCCATTCTACTCGGGTTGATTCCATTCCATTCCATTCCATTCCATTCCATTCCATTCCATTCCATTCCATTCCATTCCATTCCATTCCATTCCACTCGATTCCATTCCATTCCATTCCATTCCATTCCAATCCATTCCATTCTACTCGGGTTGACTCCATTCCATTCCATTCCATTACATTACATTACATTCCATTATATTCCATTCCATTCCATTCGATTCTGATCGATTCCATTCCATTCCATTCCATTCCATTCCATTCCATTCCATTCCATTCGATTCCATTCCATTCCATTAGATTCCATTCCATTCCATTCCATTCCATTCCATTCCATTCCATTCCAATCCATTCCATTCTACTCGGGTTGATTCCATTCCATTCCATTCCATTCCATTCCATTCCATTCCATTCCATTCCATTCCATTCCATTCCATTCCATTCCATTCCATTCCATTCCATTCCATTCCTTTCGATTCCATTCCATTCCATTCCATTCCATTCCATTCCATTCCATTCCATTCCATTCCATTCCATTCCGTTCTACTCGGGTTGATTCCACTCCATTCCATTCCATTCCATTCCATTCCATTCCATTCCATTCCTTTCCATTCCTACCCATTCCGTTCTACTCGGGTTGATTCCATTCCATTCCATTCCATTCCGTTCCATTCCATTCCATTCCATTCCATTCCATTCCATTCGATTCCATTCCATTCCATTCCATTCCAAACCATTCCATTCTACACGGGTTCATCATTCCATTCCATTCCATTCCATTCCATTCCACTCGGGTTCATTCCATTCCATTCCATTCCATTCCATTCCATTCCACTCGGGTGCATTCCATTCCATTCGATTCCATTCCATTCCATTCCATTCCGTTCTACTCAGGTTGATTTCCATTCCATTCCATTCCATTCCATTCCATTCCATTCCATTCCATTCCATTCCATTCCATTCCATTCCGTTCTACTCGGCTTGAATCCATTGAGTTCCGTTCCGTTCCGTTCCGTCCCGACACGTCCCGTCCCGTCCCGTCCCGTCCCGTCCCGTCCCGTGCCGTTTTACTCGGGTTGATTCCTTTCCATTCCGTTCCGCTCGTTTCCGTTACGTTCCATTCCGTTCCACGCGGGTTGGTTCAATTCCATTCTATTCTATTCTATTCCTTTCCCTTCCATTCCATTCCATTCCATTCCATTCTACTCGGGTTGATTCCAAGCCATTCCGTTCCGCTCAATTCCGTTCCACGCGGGTTGGTTCAGTTCCATTCTATTCTATTCTATTCCTTTCCCTTCCATTCCATTCCATTCCATTCCATTCTACTCGGGTTGATTCCATGCCATTCCGTTCCGTTCCATTCCGTCCCATCCCGACCCGTCCCATCCCGTCCCGTCCCGTCCCATCCCGTTCCGTTCCACATGGGTTGATTCAATTCCTTTCGGTTACATTGAATTCCATTCCATTCCATTCTACTCGGATTGATTCCATTCCATTCCATTCCATTCCATTCCATTCCATTCCATTCCATTCCATTCCATTCCATTGCGTTCCATTCGATTCGATTCCATTCCATTCCATTCCATTCCATTCCAATCCATTCCATTCTACTTGGGTTGATTCCATTCCATTCCATTCCATTCCATTCGATTCCATTCCATTGCATTCCATTCCATTCCATTCCATTCCATTCCATTCCATTCCATTCCATTCCATTCGATTCCATTCTGTTCTACTCGGGTTGATTCCACTCCATTCCATTCCATTCCATTCCATTCTATTCCATTCCATTCCATTCGATTCCATTCTATTCCATTAGATTCCATTACATTCCATTTCATTTTATTCCATTCCATTCCATTCCATTCTATTCCATTGAATTCCATTCCATTCCATTCCATTCCATTCCATTCCATTCCATTCCATTCCATTCCGTTCTACTCGGGTTGATTCCACTCCATTCCATTCCATTCCATTCCATTCCATTCCATTCCATTCCATTCCACTCGGGTTGATCATTCCATTCCATTCCATTCCATTCCATTCCATTCCATTCCATTCCATTCCATTCCATTCCATTCCATTCCATTCCATTCCATTCCACTCGGGCTCATTCCATTCCATTCCATTCCATTCCATTCCATTGCATTCCATTCCATTCCTTTCCATTCCGTTCTACTCGGTTTGATTTCCATTCCATTCCATTCCATTCCATTCCATTCCATTCCATTCCATTCCATTCCATTCCATTCCATTCCTTTCCATTTACTCCATTCCGTTCTACTCGGGTTGATTCCATTGAGTTTGGTTCCGTTCCGTTCCGTCCCGTCCCGTCCCGTCCCGTCCCGTCCCGTGCCGTTTTACTCGGGTTGATTCCTTTCCATTCCGTTCCGCTCGTTTCCGTTGCGTTCCATTCCGTTCCACGCGGGTTGGTTCAATTCCATTCTATTCTATTCTATTCCTTTCCATTCCATTCCATTCCATTCCATTCTATTCCATTCCATTCCATTCGATTCCATTCTATTCCATTAGATTCCATTACATTCCATTTCATTTTATTCCATTCCATTCCATTCCATTCTATTCCATTGAATTCCATTCCATTCCATTCCATTCCATTCCATTCCATTCCATTCCATTCCATTCCATTCCATTCCATTCCGTTCTACTCGGGTTGATTCCACTCCATTCCATTCCATTCCATTCCATTCCATTCCATTCCATTCCACTCGGGTTGATCATTCCATTCCATTCCATTCCATTCCATTCCATTCCATTCCATTCCATTCCATTCCATTCCATTCCATTCCACTCGGGCTCATTCCATTCCATTCCATTCCATTCCATTCCATTCCATTGCATTCCATTCCATTCCATTCCATTCCGTTCTACTCGGTTTGATTTCCATTCCATTCCATTCCATTCCATTCCATTCCATTCCATTCCATTCCTTTCCATTTACTCCATTCCGTTCTACTCGGGTTGATTCCATTGAGTTTGGTTCCGTTCCGTTCCGTCCCGTCCCGTCCCGTCCCGTCCCGTCCCGTGCCGTTTTACTCGGGTTGATTCCTTTCCATTCCGTTCCGCTCGTTTCCGTTGCGTTCCATTCCGTTCCACGCGGGTTGGTTCAATTCCATTCTATTCTATTCTATTCCTTTCCATTCCATTCCATTCCATTCCATTCCATTCTACTCGGGTTGATTCCATGCCATTCCGTTCCGTTCCTTTCCGTCCCATCCCGACCCGTCCCATCACGTCCCGTCCCGTCCCATCCCGTTCCGTTCCACATGGGTTGATTCAATTCCTTTCGGTTACATTGAATTCCATTCCATTCCATTCTACTCGGATTGATTCCATTCCATTCCATTCCATTCCATTCCATTCCATTCCATTCCATTCCATTCCATTCCATTTCATTCCTTTCCATTCCAATCCATTCCATTCTACTCGGGTTGATTCCATTCTATTCCATTCCATTCCATTCCATTCCATTCCATTCCATTCCATTCCATTCCATTTCATTCCATTCCATTCCATTCCATTCCATTCCATTCCATTCCATTCCATTCCATTCCATTCCATTCCATTCCGTTCTGCTCGGGTTGATTCCATTCTATTCCATTCCATTCCGTTCGATTCCATTTGATTCCATTCGATTCCATTCCATTCCATTCCATTCCCTTCCATTCCATTCTATTCCATTGAATTCCATTCCATACCATTCCATTCCATTCCATTCCGTTCTACTCTGATTGATTCCATTAAATTCCATTCTATTCCATTCCATTCCATTCCATTCCATTCGATTCCATTCCATTCCATTCCATTCCATTCCATTCCTTTCCATTCCATTCCATTCCAATACATTCCATTCTACTCTGGTTGATTCCATTCCATTCCATTCCATTCCATTCCATTCGTCTCCATTCGATTCCATTCGATTCCATTCCATTCCATTCCATTTCATTCCATTCCATTCCATTCCATTCCATTCCATTCCATTCCATTCCATTCCATTCCGTTCTACTCGGGTTGATTCCATTCCATTCCATTCCATTCCATTCCATTCCATTCCACTCCATTCCATTCGATTCCATTCGATTCCATTCCATTCCATTCCATTCCATTCCATTCCATTCCAATCCATTCCATTCTACTCGGGTTGATTCCATTCCATTCCATTCCATTCCATTCCATTCCATTCCATTCCATTCCATTCCATTCCATTGCATTGCATTCCATTCGATTCCATTAGATTCCATTCCATTCCATTCCATTCCATTCCATTCCATTCCATTCCATTCCATTCCGTTCCATTCCATTCCATTCCGTTCCACTCGGGTTGATTCCATTCTATTCCATTCCATTCCATTCGATTCCATTCGATATCATTCGATTCCATTCCATCCCATTCAATTCCATTCCATTCCATTCCGTTCTACTTGGGTTGATTCCATTCCATTCCATTTCATTCCATTCCATTCCATTCCATTTCTTTCGATTCCATTCGATTCGATTCCATTCCATTCCATTCCAATCCATTCCATTCTACTCAGGTTGATTCCATTCCATTCCATTCCATTCCATTCCATTCCATTCCATTCCATTCCATTCCATTCCATTCGATTCCACTCGATTCCATTCCATTCCTTTCCATTCCATTCCAATCCATTCCATTCTACTCGGGTGGATTCCATTCCATTCCATTCCATTCCATTCCATTCGTCTCCATTCGATTCCATTCGATTCCATTCCATTCTATTCCATTGAATTCCATTCCATTCCATTCCATTCCAATCCATTCCATTCCATTCCATTCCATTCCTTTCCATTCCGTTCTACTCGGGTTGATTCCATTCCATTCCATTCCATTCCATTCCATTCCATTCCATTCCACTCCATTGCATTCGATTCCATTTGATTCCATTCCATTCCATTCCATTCCATTCCAATCCATTCCATTCAACTCGGGTTGATTCCATTCCATTCCATTCCATTCCATTCCATTCCATTCCATTGCATTCCATTCCATTCCATTGCATTCCATTCGATTCCATTCCATTCCATTCCATTCCATTCCATTCCATTCCATTCCATTCCATTCCATTCCATTCCATTCCATTCCATTCCATTCCGTTGCACTCTGGTTGATTCCATTCTATTCCATTCCATTCCATTCGATTGCAATCGATATCATTCGATTCCATTCCATCATATTCAATTCCATTCCATTCCATTCCGTTCTACTCGGGTTGTTTCCATTCCATTCCATTTCATTCCATTCCATTCCATTCCATTTCTTTCGATTCCATTCGATTCCATTCCATTCCATTACATTCCAATCCATTCCATTCTACTCGGGTTGATTCCATTCCATTCCATTCCATTCCATTCCATTCCATTCCATTCCATTCCATTCCATTCGATTCCACTCGATTCCATTCCATTCCTTTCCATTCCATTCCAATCCATTCCATTCTACTCGGGTGGATTCCATTCCATTCCATTCCATTCCATTCCATTCCATTCCATTCCATTCCATTCCATTCCATTCCATTCGATTCCATTCCATTCCATTCCATTCCATTCCATTCCATTCCATTCCATTCCGTTCTAGTCGGGTTGATTCCATTCTATTCCATTCCATTCCATTCCATTCCATTCCATTCCATTCCATTCCATTCCACTCCTTTCCTTTCTATTCCATTCCATTCTACTCCATTGAATTCCATTCCATTCCATTCCATTCCATTCCATTCCATTCCTTTCCATTCCATTTAGTTCTACTCGGGTTGATTCCATTCCATTCCATTCCATTCCATTCCATTCCATTCCATTCCATTCCATTCCATTACTTTCCATTCCATTCCATTCCAATCCATTCCATTCTACTCGGGTTGACTCCATTCCATTCCATTCCATTCCATTCCATTCCATTATATTCCATTCTATTCCATTCGATTCCGTTTGATTCCATTCCATTCCATTAAATTCCATTCCATTCCATTCCATTCCATTCCATTCGATTCCATTCCATTCCATTCGTTTCCATTCCATTCTATTCCATTCCATTCCATTCCATTCCATTCCATTCCATTCCATTCCATTCCATTCCGTTCCTTTCTATTTACTCCATTCCGTTCTACTCGGGTTGATTCCATTGAGTTTGGTTCCGTTCCGTTCCGTCCCGTCCCGTCCCGTCCCGTCCCGTCCCGTGGCGTTTTACTCGGGTTGATTCCTTTCCATTCCGTTCCGCTCGTTTCCGTTGCGTTCCATTCCGTTCCACGCGGGTTGGTTCCATTCCATTCTATTCTATTCTATTCCTTTCCATTCCATTCCATTCCATTCCATTCCATTCCATTCTACTCGGGTTGATTCCATGCCATTCCGTTCCATTCCATTCCGTCCCATCCCGACCCGTCCCATCACGTCCCGTCCCATCCCATCCCGTTCCGTTCCACATGGGTTGATTCAATTCCTTTCGGTTACATTGAATTCCATTCCATTCCATTCTACTCGGATTGATTCCATTCCATTCCATTCCATTCCATTCCATTCCATTCCATTCCATTCCATTCCATTCCATTCCTTTCCATTCCAATCCATTCCATTCTACTCGGGTTGATTCCATTCTATTCCATTCCATTCCATTCCATTCCATTCCATTCCATTCCATTCCATTCCATTCCATTCCATTCCATTCCGTTCTACTCGGGTTGATTCCATTCTATTCCATTCCATTCCGTTCGATTCCATTTGATTCCATTCGATTCCATTCCATTCCATTCCATTCCCTTCCATTCCATTCTATTCCATTGAATTCCATTCCATTCCATTCCATTCCATTCCATTCCGTTCTACTCTGATTGATTCCATTAAATTCCATTCCATTCCATTCCATTCCATTCCATTCCATTCCATTCCATTCCATTCCATTCCATTCCATTCCATTCCAATACATTCCATTCTACTCTGGTTGATTCCATTCCATTCCATTCCATTCCATTCCATTCCATTCGTCTCCATTCGATTCCATTCGATTCCGTGGAATTCCATTCCATTCCATTCCATTCCATTCCATTCCATTCCATTCCATTCCATTCCATTCCATTCCATTCCATTCCGTTCTACTCGGGTTTATTCCAGTCCATTCCATTCCATTCCATTCCATTCCATTTAACTCCATTCCATTCGATTCCATTCGATTCCATTCCATTCCATTCCATTCCATTCCATTCCAATCCATTCCATTCTACTCGGGTTGATTCCATTCCATTCCATTCCAATCCATTCCATTCCATTCCATTCCATTCCATTCCATTCCATTCCATTCCATTGCATTCCATTCGATTCCATTAGATTCCTTTCCATTCCATTCCATTCCATTCCATTCCTTTCCATTCCATTCCATTCCATTCCATTCCATTCCGTTCCACTCGGGTTGATTCCATTCTATTCCATTCCATTCCATTCGATTCCATTCGATATCATTCGATTCCATTGCATCCCATTCAATTCCATTCCATTCCATTCCGTTCTACTCGGGTTGATTCCATTCCATTCCATTTCATTCCATTCCATTCCATTCCATTTCTTTCGATTCCATTCGATTCCATTCCATTCCATTCCATTCCAATCCATTCCATTCTACTCAGGTTGATTCCATTCCATTCCATTCCATTCCATTCCATTCCATTCCATTCCATTCCATTCCATTCGATTCCACTCGATTCCATTACATTCCTTTCCATTCCATTCCAATCCATTCCATTCTACTCAGGTGGATTCCATTCCATTCCATTCGATTCCATTCCATTCGTCTCCATTCGATTCCATTCGATTCCATTCCATTCTATTCCATTGAATTCCATTCCATTCCATTCCATTCCATTCCATTCCATTCCATTCCATTCCATTCCATTCCATTCCATTCGATTCCATTCCATTCCATTCCATTCCATTCCATTCCATTCCATTCCATTCCAATCCATTCCATTCTACTCGGGTTGATTCCATTCCATTCCATTCCATTCCAATCCATTCCATTCCATTCCATTCCACTCCATTCCATTCCTTTCTATTCCATTCCATTCCATTCCATTCCATTCCATTCCATTCCATTCCGTTCTACTCGGGTTGATTCCACTCCATTCCATTCCATTCCATTCCATTACTTTCCATTCCATTCCATTCCAATCCATTCCATTCTACTCGGGTTGACTCCATTCCATTCCATTCCATTCCATTCCATTCCATTATATTCCATTCTATTCCATTCGATTCCGTTTGATTCCATTCCATTCCATTAAATTCCATTCCATTCCATTCCATTCCATTCCATTCCATTCCATTCCATTCCATTCGTTTCCATTCCATTCTATTCCATTCCATTCCATTCCATTCCATTCCATTCCATTCCATTCCATTCCATTCCATTCCTTTCCATTTACTCCATTCCGTTCTACTCGGGTTGATTCCATTGAGTTTGGTTCCGTTCCGTTCCGTCCCGTCCCGTCCCGTCCCGTCCCGTCCCGTGCCATTTTACTCGGGTTGATTCCTTTCCATTCCGTTCCGCTCGTTTCCATTGCGTTCCATTCCATTCCACGCGGGTTGGTTCCATTCCATTCTATTCTATTCTATTCCTTTCCATTCCATTCCATTCCATTCCATTCCATTCCATTCCATTCTACTCGGGTTGATTCCATGCCATTCCGTTCCGTTCCATTCCGTCCCATCCCGACCCGTCCCATCACGTCCCGTCCCATCCCATCCCGTTCCGTTCCACATGGGTTGATTCAATTCCTTTCGGTTACATTGAATTCCATTCCATTCCATTCTACTCGGATTGATTCCATTCCATTCCATTCCATTCCATTCCATTCCATTCCATTCCATTCCATTCCATTCCTTTCCATTCCAATCCATTCCATTCTACTCGGGTTGATTCCATTCTATTCCATTCCATTCCATTCCATTCCATTCCATTCCATTCCATTCCATTCCATTCCATTCCATTCCATTCCATTCCATTCCATTCCATTCCATTCCGTTCTACTCGGGTTGATTCCATTCTATTCCATTCCATTCCGTTCGATTCCATTTGATTCCATTCGATTCCATTCCATTCCATTCCATTCCCTTCCATTCCATTCTATTCCATTGAATTCCATTCCATTCCATTCCATTCCATTCCATTCCGTTCTACTCTGATTGATTCCATTAAATTCCATTCCATTCCATTCCATTCCATTCCATTCCATTCCATTCCATTCCATTCCATTCCATTCCATTCCATTCCATTCTATTCCATTCCATTCCATTCCATTCCAATACATTCCATTCTACTCTGGTTGATTCCATTCCATTCCATTCCATTCCATTCCATTCCATTCCATTCGTCTCCATTCGATTCCATTCGATTCCGTGGAATTCCATTCCATTCCATTCCATTCCATTCCATTCCATTCCATTCCATTCCATTCCATTCCATTCCATTCCATTCCATTCCGTTCTACTCGGGTTTATTCCAGTCCATTCCATTCCATTCCATTCCATTCCATTTAACTCCATTCCATTCGATTCCATTCGATTCCATTCCATTCCATTCCATTCCATTCCATTCCAATCCATTCCATTCTACTCGGGTTGATTCCATTCCATTCCATTCCAATCCATTCCATTCCATTCCATTCCATTCCATTCCATTCCATTCCATTGCATTCCATTCGATTCCATTAGATTCCTTTCCATTCCATTCCATTCCATTCCATTCCTTTCCATTCCATTCCATTCCATTCCATTCCATTCCGTTCCACTCGGGTTGATTCCATTCTATTCCATTCCATTCCATTCGATTCCATTCGATATCATTCGATTCCATTGCATCTCATTCAATTCCATTCCATTCCATTCCGTTCTACTCGGGTTGATTCCATTCCATTCCATTTCATTCCATTCCATTCCATTCCATTTCTTTCGATTCCATTCGATTCCATTCCATTCCATTCCATTCCAATCCATTCCATTCTACTCAGGTTGATTCCATTCCATTCCATTCCCTTCCATTCCATTCCATTCCATTCCATTCCATTCCATTCCATTCCATTCCATTCCATTCCATTCGATTCCACTCGATTCCATTACATTCCTTTCCATTCCATTCCAATCCATTCCATTCTACTCAGGTGGATTCCATTCCATTCCATTCGATTCCATTCCATTCGTCTCCATTCGATTCCATTCGATTCCATTCCATTCTATTCCATTGAATTCCATTCCATTCCATTCCATTCCATTCCATTCCATTCCATTCCATTCCATTCCATTCCATTCCATTCCATTCCATTCGATTCCATTCCATTCCATTCCATTCCATTCCATTCCATTCCATTCCAATCCATTCCATTCTACTCGGGTTGATTCCATTCCATTCCATTCCATTCCAATCCATTCCATTCCATTCCATTCCACTCCATTCCATTCCTTTCTATTCCATTCCATTCCATTCCATTCCATTCCATTCCATTCCATTCCATTCCGTTCTACTCGGGTTGATTCCACTCCATTCCATTCCATTCCATTCCATTCCATTCCATTCCATTCCATTCCATTCCATTCCTTTCCATTCCAACCCATTCCGTTCTACTCGTGATGATTCCATTCCATTCCATTCCATTCCATTCCATTCCATTCCATTCCATTCCATTCCATTCCATTCCATTCCATTCCATTCCATTCCATTCCATTCGATTCCATTCCATTCCATTCCATTCCATTCCATTCCATTCCAAACCTTTCCATTCTACTCGGGTTCATCATTCCATTCCATTCCATTCCATTCCACTCGGGTTCATTCCATTCCATTCCATTCCATTCCATTCCATTCCATTCCATTCCATTCCATTCCATTCGATTCCATTCGATTCCATTCCATTCCATTCCATTCCATTCCATTCCATTCCATTCCATTCCATTCCGTTCTAGTCGGGTTGATTCCATTCTATTCCATTCCATTCCATTCCATTCCATTCCATTCCATTCCATTCCATTCCATTCCATTCCATTCCGTTCCATTCCGTTCCACTCGGGTTGATTCCATTCTATTCCATTCCATTCCATTCGATTCCACTCGATATCATTCGATTCCATTCCATCCCATTCCATTCCATTCCATTCCATTCCGTTCTTCTCGGGTTGATTCCATTCCATTCCATTTAATTCCATTCCATTCCATTCCATTTCTTTCGATTCCATTTGATTCCATTCCATTCCATTCCATTCCATTCCATTCCATTCCATTCCACTCGATTCCATTCCATTCCTTTCCATTCCATTCCAATCCATTCCATTCTACTCGGGTTGATTCCATTCCATTCCATTCCATTCCATTCCATTCCATTCCATTCCATTCCATTCCATTCCATTCCATTCCATTCCATTCCGTTCTAGTCGGGTTGAATCCATTCCATTCCATTGCATTCCATTCCATTCCATTCCATTCCATTCCATTCCATTCCATTCCATTCCATTCCATTCTATTCCATTCCATTCTACTCCATTGAATTCCATTCCATTCCATTCAATTCCATTCCATTCCATTCCTTTCCAATCCATTTAGTTCTACTCGGGTTGATTCCATTCCATTCCATTCCATTCCATTCCATTCCATTCCATTCCATTCCATTCCATTCCATTCCATTCCATTCCATTACTTTCCATTCCATTCCATTCCAATCCATTCCATTCTACTCGGGTTGACTCCATTCCTTTCCATTCCATTCCATTCCATTCCATTCCATTATATTCCATTCTATTCCATTCGATTCTGTTCGATTCCATTCCATTCCATTCCATTCCATTCCATTCCATTCCATTCGATTCTGTTCGATTCCATTCCATTCCATTCCATTCCATTCCATTCCATTCCATTCCATTCCATTCCATTCGATTCCATTCCATTCCATTCCATTCCATTCCATTCCATTGCAATGCATTCCATTCTACTCGGGTTGATTCCATTCCATTCCATTCCATTCCAATCCATTCCATTCCATTCCATTCCACTCCATTCCATTCCTTTCTATTCCATTCCATTCCATTCCATTCCATTCCATTCCATTCCATTCCATTCCATTCCATTCCATTCCGTTCTACTCGGGTTGATTCCACTCCATTCCATTCCATTCCATTCCATTCCATTCCATTCCATTCCATTCCATTCCATTCCATTCCGTTCTTCTCGGGTTGATTCCATTCTATTCCATTCCATTCCTTTCGATTCCATTTGATTCCATTCCATTCCATTCCATTCCATTCAATTCCCTTTCATTCCATTCTATTCCATTGAATTCCATTCCATTCCATTCTACTCGGATTGATTCCATTCCATTCCATTCCATTCCATTCCATTCCATTCCATTCCATTCCATTCCATTCCTTTCCATTCCAATCCATTCCATTCTACTCGGGTTGATTCCATTCTATTCCATTCCATTCCATTCCATTCCATTCCATTCCATTCCATTCCATTCCATTCCATTCCATTCCATTCCATTCCATTCCATTCCATTCCGTTCTACTCGGGTTGATTCCATTCTATTCCATTCCATTCCGTTCGATTCCATTTGATTCCATTCGATTCCATTCCATTCCATTCCATTCCCTTCCATTCCATTCTATTCCATTGAATTCCATTCCATTCCATTCCATTCCATTCCATTCCGTTCTACTCTGATTGATTCCATTAAATTCCATTCCATTCCATTCCATTCCATTCCATTCCATTCCATTCCATTCCATTCCATTCCATTCCATTCCATTCCATTCCATTCCATTCCATTCCAATACATTCCATTCTACTCTGGTTGATTCCATTCCATTCCATTCCATTCCATTCCATTCCATTCCATTCGTCTCCATTCGATTCCATTCGATTCCGTGGAATTCCATTCCATTCCATTCCATTCCATTCCATTCCATTCCATTCCATTCCATTCCATTCCATTCCATTCCATTCCATTCCGTTCTACTCGGGTTTATTCCAGTCCATTCCATTCCATTCCATTCCATTCCATTTAACTCCATTCCATTCGATTCCATTCGATTCCATTCCATTCCATTCCATTCCATTCCATTCCAATCCATTCCATTCTACTCGGGTTGATTCCATTCCATTCCATTCCAATCCATTCCATTCCATTCCATTCCATTCCATTCCATTCCATTCCATTGCATTCCATTCGATTCCATTAGATTCCTTTCCATTCCATTCCATTCCATTCCATTCCTTTCCATTCCATTCCATTCCATTCCATTCCATTCCATTCCGTTCCACTCGGGTTGATTCCATTCTATTCCATTCCATTCCATTCGATTCCATTCGATATCATTCGATTCCATTGCATCTCATTCAATTCCATTCCATTCCATTCCGTTCTACTCGGGTTGATTCCATTCCATTCCATTTCATTACATTCCATTCCATTCCATTTCTTTCGATTCCATTCGATTCCATTCCATTCCATTCCATTCCAATCCATTCCATTCTACTCAGGTTGATTCCATTCCATTCCATTCCCTTCCATTCCATTCCATTCCATTCCATTCCATTCCATTCCATTCCATTCCATTCCATTCGATTCCACTCGATTCCATTACATTCCTTTCCATTCCATTCCAATCCATTCCATTCTACTCAGGTGGATTCCATTCCATTCCATTCGATTCCATTCCATTCGTCTCCATTCGATTCCATTCGATTCCATTCCATTCTATTCCATTGAATTCCATTCCATTCCATTCCATTCCATTCCATTCCATTCCATTCCATTCCATTCCATTCCATTCCATTCCATTCCATTCGATTCCATTCCATTCCATTCCATTCCATTCCATTCCATTCCATTCCAATCCATTCCATTCTACTCGGGTTGATTCCATTCCATTCCATTCCATTCCAATCCATTCCATTCCATTCCATTCCACTCCATTCCATTCCTTTCTATTCCATTCCATTCCATTCCATTCCATTCCATTCCATTCCATTCCGTTCTACTCGGGTTGATTCCACTCCATTCCATTCCATTCCATTCCATTCCATTCCATTCCATTCCATTCCATTCCTTTCCATTCCAACCCATTCCGTTCTACTCGTGATGATTCCATTCCATTCCATTCCATTCCATTCCATTCCATTCCATTCCATTCCATTCCATTCCATTCCATTCCATTCCATTCCATTCCATTCGATTCCATTCCATTCCATTCCATTCCATTCCATTCCATTCCAAACCTTTCCATTCTACTCGGGTTCATCATTCCATTCCATTCCATTCCATTCCACTCGGGTTCATTCCATTCCATTCCATTCCATTCCATTCCATTCCATTCCATTCCATTCCATTCCATTCCATTCGATTCCATTCGATTCCATTCCATTCCATTCCATTCCATTCCATTCCATTCCATTCCATTCCATTCCGTTCTAGTCGGGTTGATTCCATTCTATTCCATTCCATTCCATTCCATTCCATTCCATTCCATTCCATTCCATTCCATTCCATTCCGTTCCATTCCGTTCCACTCGGGTTGATTCCATTCTATTCCATTCCATTCCATTCGATTCCACTCGATATCATTCGATTCCATTCCATCCCATTCCATTCCATTCCATTCCATTCCGTTCTTCTCGGGTTGATTCCATTCCATTCCATTTAATTCCATTCCATTCCATTCCATTTCTTTCGATTCCATTTGATTCCATTCCATTCCATTCCATTCCATTCCATTCCATTCCATTCCACTCGATTCCATTCCATTCCTTTCCATTCCATTCCAATCCATTCCATTCTACTCGGGTTGATTCCATTCCATTCCATTCCATTCCATTCCATTCCATTCCATTCCATTCCATTCCATTCCATTCCATTCCATTCCATTCCGTTCTAGTCGGGTTGAATCCATTCCATTCCATTGCATTCCATTCCATTCCATTCCATTCCATTCCATTCCATTCCATTCCATTCCATTCCATTCCATTCTATTCCATTCCATTCTACTCCATTGAATTCCATTCCATTCCATTCAATTCCATTCCATTCCATTCCTTTCCAATCCATTTAGTTCTACTCGGGTTGATTCCATTCCATTCCATTCCATTCCATTCCATTCCATTCCATTCCATTCCATTCCATTCCATTCCATTCCATTCCATTACTTTCCATTCCATTCCATTCCAATCCATTCCATTCTACTCGGGTTGACTCCATTCCTTTCCATTCCATTCCATTCCATTCCATTCCATTATATTCCATTCTATTCCATTCGATTCTGTTCGATTCCATTCCATTCCATTCCATTCCATTCCATTCCATTCCATTCCATTCGATTCTGTTCGATTCCATTCCATTCCATTCCATTCCATTCCATTCCATTCCATTCCATTCCATGCCATTCGATTCCATTCCATTCCATTCCATTCCATTCCATTCCATTGCAATGCATTCCATTCTACTCGGGTTGATTCCATTCCATTCCATTCCATTCCAATCCATTCCATTCCATTCCATTCCACTCCATTCCATTCCTTTCTATTCCATTCCATTCCATTCCATTCCATTCCATTCCATTCCATTCCATTCCATTCCATTCCATTCCATTCCATTCCGTTCTACTCGGGTTGATTCCACTCCATTCCATTCCATTCCATTCCATTCCATTCCATTCCATTCCATTCCATTCCATTCCGTTCTTCTCGGGTTGATTCCATTCTATTCCATTCCATTCCTTTCGATTCCATTTGATTCCATTCCATTCCATTCCATTCCATTCCATTCCCTTTCATTCCATTCTATTCCATTGAATTCCATTCCATACCATTCCATTCCATTCCATTCCGTTCTACTCTGATTGATTCCATTAAATTCCATTCCATTCCATTCCATTCCATTCCATTCCATTCGATTCCATTCCATTCCATTCCATTCCATTCCATTCCATTCCATTCCAATACATTCCATTCTACTCTGGTTGATTCCATTCCATTCCATTCCATTCCATTCCATTCCATTCGTCTCCATTCGATTCCATTCGATTCCATTCCATTCCATTCCATGGAATTCCATTCGATTCCATTCCATTCCATTCCATGGAATTCCATTCCATTCCATTCCATTCCATTCCATTCCATTCCATTCCATTCCATTCCATTCCATTCCGTTCTACTCGGGTTGATTCCATTCCATTCCATTCCATTCCATTCCATTCCATTCCACTCCATTCCATTCGATTCCATTCGATTCCATTCCATTCCATTCCATTCCATTCCATTCCATTCCAATCCATTCCATTCTACTCGGGTTGATTCCATTCCATTCCATTCCATTCCATTCCATTCCATTCCATTCCATTCCATTCCATTGCATTCCATTCGATTCCATTAGATTCCATTCCATTCCATTCCATTCCATTCCATTCCATTCCATTCCATTCCATTCCATTCCATTCCGTTCCACTCGGGTTGATTCCATTCTATTCCATTCCATTCCATTCCATTCCATTCGATATCATTCGATTCCATTCCATCCCATTCAATTCCATTCCATTCCATTCCGTTCTACTTGGGTTGATTCCATTCCATTCCATTTCATTCCATTCCATTCCATTCCATTTCTTTCGATTCCATTCGATTCCATTCCATTCCATTCCATTCCAATCCATTCCATTCTACTCAGGTTGATTCTATTCCATTCCATTCCATTCCATTCCATTCCATTTCTTTCCATTCCATTCCATTCGATTCCACTCGATTCCATTCCATTCCTTTCCATTCCATTCCAATCCATTCCATTCTACTCGGGTGGATTCCATTCCATTCCATTCCATTCCATTCCATTCGTCTCCATTCGATTCCATTCGATTCCATTCCATTCTATTCCATTGAATTCCATTCCATTCCATTCCATTCCAATCCATTCCATTCCATTCCATTCCATTCCATTCCATTCCATTCCGTTCTACTCGGGTTGATTCCATTCCATTCCATTCCATTCCATTCCATTCCATTCCATTCCATTCCATTCCACTCCATTCCATTCGATTCCATTTGATTCCATTCCATTCCATTCCATTCCATTCCATTCCATTCCATTCCAATCCATTCCATTCAACTCGGGTTGATTCCATTCCATTCCATTCCATTCCATTCCATTCCATTCCATTCCATTCCATTGCATTCCATTCCATTCCATTGCATTCCATTCGATTCCATTCCATTCCATTCCATTCCATTCCATTCCATTCCATTCCATTCCATTCCATTACATTCCATTCCATTCCATTCCGTTCCACTCGGGTTGATTCCATTCTATTCCATTCCATTCCATTCGATTCCATTCGATATCATTCGATTCCATTCCATCCCATTCAATTCCATTCCATTCCATTCCGTTCTACTTGGGTTGATTCCATTCAATTCCATTTCATTCCATTCCATTCCATTCCATTTCTTTCGATTCCATTCTATTCCATTCCATTCCATTCCATTCCAATCCATTCCATTCTACTCAGGTTGATTCCATTCCATTCCATTCCTTTCCATTCCATTCCAATCCATTCCATTCTACTCGGGTGGATTCCATTCCATTCCATTCCATTCCATTCCATTCGTCTCCATTCGATTCCATTCGATTCCATTCCATTCTATTCCATTGAATTCCATTCCATTCCATTCCATTCCAATCCATTCCATTCCATTCCATTCCATTCCATTCCATTCCATTCCATTCCATTCCACTCCATTCCATTCGATTCCATTTGATTCCATTCCATTCCATTCCATTCCATTCCAATCCATTCCTTTCAACTCGGGTTGATTCCATTCCATTCCATTCCATTCCATTCCATTCCATTGCATTCCATTCCATTCCATTGCATTCCATTCGATTCCATTCCATTCCATTCCATTCCATTCCATTCCATTCCATTCCATTCCATTCCATTCCGTTCCACTCTGGTTGATTCCATTCTATTCCATTCCATTCCATTCGATTGCAATCGATATCATTCGATTCCATTCCATCCCATTCAATTCCATTCCATTCCATTCCGTTCTACTCGGGTTGTTTCCATTCCATTCCATTTCATTCCATTCCATTCCATTCCATTTCTTTCGATTCCATTCGATTCCATTCCATTCCATTCCATTCCAATGCATTCCATTCTACTCGGGTTGATTCCATTCCATTCCATTCCATTCCATTCCATTCCATTCCATTCCATTCGATTCCACTCGATTCCATTCCATTCCTTTCCATTCCATTCCAATCCATTCCATTCTACTCGGGTGGATTCCATTCCATTCCATTCCATTCCATTCCATTCCATTCCATTCCATTCCATTCCATTCCATTCCATTCCATTCCATTCGATTCCATTCCATTCCATTCCATTCCATTCCAGTCCATTCCATTCTATTCGGGTTGATTCCATTCTATTCCATTCCATTCCATTCCATTCCATTCCATTCCATTCCATTCCATTCCATTCCATTCCACTCCTTTCCATTCTATTCCATTCCATTCTACTCCATTGAATTCCATTCCATTCCATTCAATTCCATTCCATTCCTTTCCTTTCCATTCCATTTAGTTCTACTCGGGTTGATTCCATTCCATTCCATTCCATTCCATTCCATTCCATTCCATTACTTTCCATTCCATTCCATTCCAATCCATTCCATTCTACTCGGGTTGACTCCATTCCATTCCATTCCATTCCATTCCATTCCATTATATTCCATTCTATTCCATTCGATTCCGTTCCATTCCATTCCATTCCATTAAATTCCATTCCATTCCATTCCATTCCATTCCATTCCATTCGATTCCATTCCATTCCATTCGATTCCATTCCATTCCATTCCATTCCATTCCATTCCATTCCATTCCATTCCATTCCATTCCATTCCATTCCTTTCCATTTACTCCATTCCGTTCTACTCGGGTTGATTCCATTGAGTTTGGTTCCGTTCCGTTCCGTCCCGTCCCGTCCCGTCCCGTCCCGTCCCGTGCCGTTTTACTCGGGTTGATTCCTTTCCATTCCGTTCCGCTCGTTTCCGTTGCGTTCCATTCCGTTCCACGCGGGATTGTTCCATTCCATTCTATTCTATTCTATTCCTTTCCATTCCATTCCATTCCATTCCATTCCATTCTACTCGGGTTGATTCCATGCCATTCCGTTCCGTTCCATTCCGTCCCATCCCGACCCGTCCCATCACGTCCCGTCCCGTCCCATCCCGTTCCGTTCCACATGGGTTGATTCAATTCCTTTCGGTTACATTGAATTCCATTCCATTCCATTCTACTCGGATTGATTCCATTCCATTCCATTCCATTCCATTCCATTCCATTCCATTCCATTCCATTCCATTCCTTTCCAATCCATTCCATTCAACTCGGGTTGATTCCATTCCATTCCATTCCATTCCATTCCATTCCATTCCATTCCATTGCATTCCATTCCATTCCATTGCATTCCATTCGATTCCATTCCATTCCATTCCATTCCATTCCATTCCATTCCATTCCATTCCATTCCATTCCATTCCATTCCATTCCGTTCCACTCGGGTTGATTCCATTCTATTCCATTCCATTCCATTCGATTCCATTCGATATCATTCGATTCCATTCCATCCCATTCAATTCCATTCCATTCCATTCCGTTCTACTTGGGTTGATTCCATTCAATTCCATTTCATTCCATTCCATTCCATTCCATTTCTTTCGATTCCATTCTATTCCATTCCATTCCATTCCATTCCAATCCATTCCATTCTACTCAGGTTGATTCCATTCCATTCCATTCCATTCCATTCCATTCCATTCCATTCCATTCCATTCCATTCGATTCCACTCGATTCCATTCCATTCCTTTCCATTCCATTCCAATCCATTCCATTCTACTCGGGTGGATTCCATTCCATTCCATTCCATTCCATTCCATTCGTCTCCATTCGATTCCATTCGATTCCATTCCATTCTATTCCATTGAATTCCATTCCATTCCATTCCATTCCAATCCATTCCATTCCATTCCATTCCATTCCATTCCATTCCATTCCATTCCATTCCACTCCATTCCATTCGATTCCATTTGATTCCATTCCATTCCATTCCATTCCATTCCAATCCATTCCTTTCAACTCGGGTTGATTCCATTCCATTCCATTCCATTCCATTGCATTCCATTCCATTCCATTGCATTCCATTCCATTCCATTCCATTCCATTCCATTCCATTCCATTCCATTCCATTCCATTCCATTCCATTCCATTCCATTCCATTCCATTCCATTCCGTTCCACTCTGGTTGATTCCATTCTATTCCATTCCATTCCATTCGATTGCAATCGATATCATTCGATTCCATTCCATCCCATTCAATTCCATTCCATTCCATTCCGTTCTACTCGGGTTGTTTCCATTCCATTCCATTTCATTCCATTCCATTCCATTCCATTTCTTTCGATTCCATTCGATTCCATTCCATTCCATTCCATTCCAATGCATTCCATTCTACTCGGGTTGATTCCATTCCATTCCATTCCATTCCATTCCATTCCATTCCATTCCATTCCATTCCATTCCATTCGATTCCACTCGATTCCATTCCATTCCTTTCCATTCCATTCCAATCCATTCCATTCTACTCGGGTGGATTCCATTCCATTCCATTCCATTCCATTCCATTCCATTCCATTCCATTCCATTCCATTCCATTCGATTCCATTCCATTCCATTCCATTCCATTCCAGTCCATTCCATTCTATTCGGGTTGATTCCATTCTATTCCATTCCATTCCATTCCATTCCATTCCATTCCATTCCATTCCATTCCATTCCACTCCTTTCCATTCTATTCCATTCCATTCTACTCCATTGAATTCCATTCCATTCCATTCAATTCCATTCCATTCCTTTCCTTTCCATTCCATTTAGTTCTACTCGGGTTGATTCCATTCCATTCCATTCCATTCCATTCCATTCCATTCCATTACTTTCCATTCCATTCCATTCCAATCCATTCCATTCTACTCGGGTTGACTCCATTCCATTCCATTCCATTCCATTCCATTCCATTATATTCCATTCTATTCCATTCGATTCCGTTCCATTCCATTCCATTCCATTAAATTCCATTCCATTCCATTCCATTCCATTCCATTCCATTCGATTCCATTCCATTCCATTCGATTCCATTCCATTCCATTCCATTCCATTCAATTCCATTCCATTCCATTCCATTCCATTCCATTCCATTCCTTTCCATTTACTCCATTCCGTTCTACTCGGGTTGATTCCATTGAGTTTGGTTCCGTTCCGTTCCGTCCCGTCCCGTCCCGTCCCGTCCCGTCCCGTCCCGTGCCGTTTTACTCGGGTTGATTCCTTTCCATTCCGTTCCGCTCGTTTCCGTTGCGTTCCATTCCGTTCCACGCGGGATTGTTCCATTCCATTCTATTCTATTCTATTCCTTTCCATTCCATTCCATTCCATTCCATTCCATTCTACTCGGGTTGATTCCATGCCATTCCGTTCCGTTCCATTCCGTCCCATCCCGACCCGTCCCATCACGTCCCGTCCCGTCCCATCCCGTTCCGTTCCACATGGGTTGATTCAATTCCTTTCGGTTACATTGAATTCCATTCCATTCCATTCTACTCGGATTGATTCCATTCCATTCCATTCCATTCCATTCCATTCCATTCCATTCCATTCCATTCCTTTCCATTCCAATCCATTCCATTCTACTCGGGTTGATTCCATTCTATTCCATTCCATTCCATTCCATTCCATTCCATTCCATTCCATTCCATTCCATTCCATTCCATTCGATTCCATTCCATTCCATTCCATTCCATTCCATTCCGTTCTACTCGGGTTGATTCCATTCTATTCCATTCCATTCCGTTCGATTCCATTTGATTCCATTCGATTCCATTCCATTCCATTCCATTCCCTTCCATTCCATTCTATTCCATTGAATTCCATTCCATTCCATTCCATTCCATTACATTCCGTTCTACTCTGATTGATTCCATTAAATTCCATTCCATTCCATTCCATTCCATTCCATTCCATTCCATTCCATTCCATTCCATTCCATTCCAATCCATTCCATTCTACTCTGGTTGATTCCATTACATTCCATTCCATTCCATTCCATTCCATTCCATTCGTCTCCATTCGATTCCATTCGATTCCGTGGAATTCCATTCCATTCCATTCCATTCCATTCCATTCCATTCCATTCCATTCCATTCCATTCCATTCCGTTCTACTCGGGTTGATTCCAGTCCATTCCATTCCATTCCATTCCATTCCATTCCACTCCATTCCATTCGATTCCATTCGATTCCATTCCATTACATTCCATTCCATTCCATTCCAATCCATTCCATTCTACTCGGGTTGATTCCATTCCATTCCATTCCATTCCATTCCATTCCATTCCATTCCATTCCATTGCATTCCATTCGATTCCATTAGATTCCTTTCCATTCCATTCCATTCCATTCCATTCCTTTCCATTCCATTCCATTCCATTCCATTCCATTCCATTCCATTCCTTTCGATTCCATTCCATTCGTCTCCATTCGATTCCATTCGATTCCTTTCCATTCTATTCCATTGAATTCCATTCCATTCCATTCCATTCCATTCCATTCCATTCCATTCCATTCCATTCCATTCGATTCCATTCCATTCCATTCCATTCCATTCCATTCCATTCCAATCCATTCCATTCTACTCGGGTTGATTCCATTCCATTCCATTCCATTCCAATCCATTCCATTCCATTCCATTCCACTCCATTCCATTCCTTTCTATTCAATTCCATTCCATTCCATTCCATTCCATTCCGTTCCATTCCATTCTATTCCATTCCATTCCATTCCGTTCTACTCGGGTTGATTCCACTCCATTCCATTCCATTCCATTCCATTCCATTCCATTCCATTCCATTCCATTCCATTCCTTTCCATTCCAACCCATTCCGTTCTACTCGTGTTGATTCCATTCCATTCCATTCCATTCCATTCCATTCCATTCCATTCCATTCCATTCCATTCCATTCCATTCCATTCCATTCCATTCGATTCCATTCCATTCCATTCCATTCCATTTCATTCCAAACCTTTCCATTCTACTCGGGTTCATCATTCCATTCCATTCCATTCCATTCCACTCGGGTTCATTCCATTCCATTCCATTCCATTCCATTCCATTCCATTCCATTCCATTCCATTCGATTCCATTCGATTCCATTCCATTCCATTCCATTCCATTCCATTCCATTCCATTCCATTCCATTCCATTCCGTTCTAGTCGGGTTGATTCCATTCTATTCCATTCCATTCCATTCCATTCCATTCCATTCCATTCCATTCCATTCCATTCCATTCCATTCCGTTCCATTCCGTTCCACTCGGGTTGATTCCATTCTATTCCATTCCATTCCATTCGATTCCATTCGATATCATTCGATTCCATTCCATCCCATTCCATTCCATTCCATTCCATTCCGATCTTCTCGGGTTGATTCCATTCCATTCCATTTAATTCCATTCCATTCCATTCCATTCTATTCCATTCCATTCTACTCCATTGAATTCCATTCCATTCCCTTCAATTCCATTCCATTCCATTCCTTTCCAATCCATTTAGTTCTACTCGGGTTGATTCCATTCCATTCCATTCCATTCCATTCCATTCCATTCCATTCCATTCCATTCCATTCCATTACTTTCCATTCCATTCCATTCCAATCCATTCCATTCTACTCGGGTTGACTCCATTCCATTCCATTCCATTCCATTCCATTCCATTCCATTATATTCCATTCTATTCCATTCGATTCTGTTCGATTCCATTCCATTCCATTCCATTCCATTCCATTCCATTCCATTCCATTCCATTCCATTCCATTCCATTCCATTCCAATGCATTCCATTCTACTCGGGTTGATTCCATTCCATTCCATTCCATTCCAATCCATTCCATTCCATTCCATTCCACTCCATTCCATTCCTTTCTATTCCATTCCATTCCATTCCATTCCATTCCATTCCATTCCATTCCATTCCATTCCGTTCTACTCGGGTTGATTCCACTCCATTCCATTCCATTCCATTCCATTCCATTCCATTCCATTCCATTCCATTCCATTCCATTCCTTTCCATTCCAACCCATTCCGTTCTACTCGGGTTGATTCCATTCCATTCCATTCCATTCCATTCCATTCCATTCCATTCCATTCCATTCCATTCCATTCCATTCCATTCCATTCCATTCCATTCCATTCGATTCCATTCCATTCCATTCCATTCCATTTCATTCCAAACCGTTCCATTCTACTCGGGTTCATCATTCCATTCCATTCCATTCCATTCCATTCCACTCGGGTTCATTCCATTCCATTCCATTCCATTCCATTCCATTCCATTCCATTCCATTCCGTTCTACTCAGGTTGATTTCCATTCCATTCCATTCCATTCCATTCCATTCCATTCCATTCCATTCCATTCCATTCCATTCTATTCCATTCCGTTCTACTCGGCTTGAATCCATTGAGTTCCGTTCCGTTCCGTTCCGTCCCGACACGTCCCGTCCCGTCCCGTCCCGTGCCGTCCCGTCCCGTCCGGTCCCGTGCCGTTTTACTCGGGTTGATTCCATTCCACTCCGTTCCGTTCCTTTCCGTTCCGTTCCATTCAGTTCCACGCGGGTTGATTCAATTCCATTCTATTCTATTCCATTCCATTCCATTCCATTCCATTCCATTCCATTCCATTCCATTCCATTCCATTTTACTCGGGTTGATTCCATGCCGTTCCGTTCCATTCCATTCTGTCCCATCCCGACGCGTCCCGTCCCGTCCCGTCCCGTCCAATTCCGTTCCGTTCTGATCGGGTTGATTCCGTTCCATTCCGTTCCGTTCCTTTCCGTTCCATTCCATTCCGTTTCACGCGGGTTGATTCAATTCCATTCTATTACATTGAATTCCATTCCATTCCATTCCATTCCATTCTACTCGGATTGATTGCATTCCATTCCATTCCATTCCAGTCCATTCCAATCCATTCCATTCTACTCGGGTTGATTCCATTCCATTCCATTCCATTCCATTCCATTCCATTCCATTCCATTCCATTCCATTGCGTTCCATTCGATTCGACTCCATTCCATTCCATTCCATTCCATTCCAATCCATTCCATTCTACTTGGGTTCATTCCATTCCATTCCATTCCATTCCATTCCATTCGATTCCATTCCATTCCATTCCATTCCATTCCATTCCATTCTGTTCTACTCGGGTTGATTCTACTCCATTCCATTCCATTCCATCCTATTCCATTCCATTCCATTCGATTCCATTCTATTCCATTCGATTCCATTCCATTCTACTTCATTTTATTCTATTCCATTCCATTCCATTCTATTCCATTGAATTCCATTCCATTCCATTCCATTCCATTCCATTCCATTCCATTCCATTCCATTCCGTTCTACTCGGGTTGATTCCACTCCATTCCATTCCATTCCATTCCATTCCATTCCATTCCATTCCATTCCATTCCATTCCACTCGGGTTGATCATTCCATTCCATTCCATTCCATTCCATTCCATTCCATTCCATTCCATTCCATTCCATTCCATTCCACTCGGGCTCATTCCATTCCATTCCATTCCATTCCATTCCATTCCATTCCATTCCATTCCATTCCGTTCTACTCGGGTTGATTTCCATTCCATTCCATTCCATTCCATTCCATTCCATTCCATTCCACTCCATTGCATTCCATTCCATTCCATTCCATTCCATTCCATTCCTTTCCATTTATTCCATTCCGTTCTACTCGGGTGGATTCCATTGAGTTTGGTTCCGTTCCGTTCCGTCCCGTCCCGTCCCGTCCCGTCCCGTTCCGTTTTACTCGGGTTGATTCCTTTGCACTCCGTTCCGCTCATTTCCATTCCGTTCAATTCCGTTCCACGCGGGTTGGTTCAATTCTATTCTATTCTATTCTATTCCTTTCCATTCCATTCCATTCTACTCGGGTTGATTCCATGCCGTTCCATTCCGTTCCATTCCGTCCCATCCCGACCCGTCCCATCCCGTCTCGTCCCGTCCCATCCCTTTCCGTTCCACATGGGTTGATTCAATTCCTTTCGGTTACATTGAATTCCATTCCATTCCATTCTATTCGGATTGATTCCATTCCATTCCATTCCATTCCATTCCATTCTATTCCATTCCATTCCATTCCATTCCATTCCAATCCATTCCATTCTACTCGGGTTGATTCCATTCCATTCCATTCCATTCCATTCCATTCCATTCCATTCCATTCCATTCCATTCCATTCAGTTTCATTCCGTTCCATTCCATTCCATTCCATTCCATTCCATTCCATTCGATTCCATTCCATTCCATTCCATTCCATTCCATTCCGTTCTACTCGGGTTGATTCCATTCCACTCCATTCCATTCCGTTCTATTCGGGTTGATTCCATTCCATTCCATTCCATTCCATTCCATTCCATTCCATTCCATTCCATTCTATTCCATTGAATTCCATTCCATTCCATTCCATTCCATTCCATTCCATTCCATTCCATTCCATTCCATTCCATTCTATTCCATTCCATTCCATTCTATTCCTTTCTACTCGGGTTGATTCCATTCCATTCCATTCCATTCCATTCCATTCCATTCCATTCCATTCCATTCCATTCCACTCCATTCCATTCCATTCCATTCCATTCCATTCCACTCCATTCCATTCGATTCCATTCGATTCCATTCCATTCCATTCCATTCCTTTCCATTCCATTCCATTCCATTCCATTCCATTCCATTCCATTCCATTGCATTCCATTCGATTCCATTCGATTCCATTCCATTCGATTCCATTCGATATCATTCGATTCCATTCCATCCCATTCCATTCCATTCCATTCCATCCCATTCCATTCCATTCCATTCCATTCCGTTCTACTCGGGTTGATTCCATTCCATTCCATTCCATTCCATTCCATTCCATTCCATTCCATTCCATTCCATTCCATTCGATTCCATTCGATTCCATTCCATTCCATTCCATTCCATTTCATTCCAAACCATTCCATTCTACTCGGGTTCATCATTCCATTCCATTCCATTCCTTTCCATTCCACTCGGGTTCTTTCCATTCCATTCCATTCCATTCCATTCCATTCCATTCCATTCCATTCCGTTCTACTCAGGTTGATTTCCATTCCATTCCATTCTATTCCATTCCATTCCATTCCATTCCATTCCGTTCCATTCCATTCCATTCCACTCCATTCCATTCCGTTCTATTCGGGTTGATTCCATGCCATTCCATTCCATTCCATTCCATTCCATTCCATTCCATTCCATTCCATTCCATTCCATTCCATTCAATTCAATTCCATTCCATTCCATTCCATTCCGTTCTACTTTGCTTGAATCCATTGAGTTCCGTTCCGTTCCGTTCCGTCCCGACACGTCCCGTCCCGTCCCGTCCCGTCCCGTCCCATCCCGTCCCGTCCCGTCCCGTGCCGTTGTACTCGGGTTGATTCCATTCCACTCCGTTCCGTTCATTTCCGTTCCGTTCCATTCAGTTCCACGCGGGTTGATTCAATTCCATTCTATTCTATTCCATTCCATTCCATTCCATTCCATTCCATTCCATTCCATTCTACTCGGGTTGATTCCATGCCATTCCGTTCCGTTCCATTCCGTCCCATCCCGACGCGTCCCGTCCCGTCCCGTCCCGTCAAATTACGTTCTGTTCTGATCGGATTGATTCCGTTCCATTCCGTTCCGTTCCTTTCCGTTCCATTCCATTCCGTTTCACGCGGGTTGATTCAATTCCATTCTATTACATTGAATTCCATTCCATTCCATTCCATTCCATTCTACTCGGATTGATTGCATTCCATTCCATTCCATTCCAGTCCATTCCAATCCATTCCATTCTACTCGGGTTGATTCCATTCCATTCCATTCCATTCCATTCCATTCCATTCCATTCCATTCCATTCCATTCCATTCCATTCCATTGCGTTCCATTCGATTCGACTCCATTCCATTCCATTCCATTCCATTCCAATCCATTCCATTCTACTTGGGTTCATTCCATTCCATTCCATTCCATTCCATTCCATTCCATTCCATTCCATTCCATTCCATTCCATTCCATTCCATTCTGTTCTACTCGGGTTGATTCTACTCCATTCCATTCCATTCCATCCTATTCCATTCCATTCCATTCGATTCCATTCTATTCCATTCGATTCCATTCCATTCTACTTCATTTTATTCTATTCCATTCCATTCCATTCTATTCCATTGAATTCCATTGAATTCCATTCCATTCCATTCCATTCCATTCCATTCCATTCCGTTCTACTCGGGTTGATTCCACTCCATTTCATTCCATTCCATTCCATTCCATTCCATTCCATTCCATTCCATTCCACTCGGGTTGATCATTCCATTCCATTCCATTCCATTCCATTCCATTCCATTCCATTCCATTCCATTCCATTCCATTCCACTCGGGCTCATTCCATTCCATTCCATTCCATTCCATTCCATTCCATTCCATTCCATTCCATTCCATTCCATTCCGTTCTACTCGGGTTGATTTCCATTCCATTCCATTCCATTCCATTCCATTCCATTCCATTCCACTCCATTGCATTCCATTCCATTCCATTCCATTCCATTCCATTCCATTCCTTTCCATTTATTCCATTCCGTTCTACTCGGGTGGATTCCATTGAGTTTGGTTCCGTTCCGTTCCGTCCCGTCCCGTCCCGTCCCGTCCCGTTCCGTTTTACTCGGGTTGATTCCTTTGCATTCCGTTCCGCTCATTTCCATTCCGTTCAATTCCGTTCCACGCGGGTTGGTTCAATTCTATTCTATTCTATTCTATTCCTTTCCATTCCATTCCATTCTACTCGGGTTGATTCCATGCCGTTCCATTCCGTTCCATTCCGTCCCATCCCGACCCGTCCCATCCCGTCTCGTCCCGTCCCATCCCTTTCCGTTCCACATGGGTTGATTCAATTCCTTTCGGTTACATTGAATTCCATTCCATTCCATTCTACTCGGATTGATTCCATTCCATTCCATTCCATTCCATTCCATTCTATTCCATTCCATTCCATTCCATTCCATTCCAATCCATTCCATTCTACTCGGGTTGATTCCATTCCATTCCATTCCATTCCATTCCATTCCATTCCATTCCATTCCATTCCATTCCATTCCATTCAGTTTCATTCCGTTCCATTCCATTCCATTCCATTCCATTCCATTCGATTCCATTCCATTCCATTCCATTCCATTCCATTCCGTTCTACTCGGGTTGATTCCATTCCACTCCATTCCATTCCGTTCTATTCGGGTTGATTCCATTCCATTCCATTCCATTCCATTCCATTCCATTCCATTCCATTCTATTCCATTGAATTCCATTCCATTCCATTCCATTCCATTCCATTCCATTCCATTCCATTCTATTCCATTCCATTCCATTCTATTCCTTTCTACTCGGGTTGATTCCATTCCATTCCATTCCATTCCATTCCATTCCATTCCATTCCATTCCATTCCATTCCATTCCATTCCACTCCATTCCATTCCATTCCATTCCATTCCATTCCACTCCATTCCATTCGATTCCATTCGATTCCATTCCATTCCATTCCATTCCTTTCCATTCCATTCCATTCCATTCCATTCCATTCCATTCCATTCCATTGCATTCCATTCGATTCCATTCGATTCCATTCCATTCGATTCCATTCGATATCATTCGATTCCATTCCATCCCATTCCATTCCATTCCATTCCATCCCATTCCATTCCATTCCATTCCATTCCGTTCTACTCGGGTTGATTCCATTCCATTCCATTCCATTCCATTCCATTCCATTCCATTCCATTCCATTCGATTCCATTCGATTCCATTCCATTCCATTCCATTCCATTTCATTCCAAACCATTCCATTCTACTCGGGTTCATCATTCCATTCCATTCCATTCCTTTCCATTCCACTCGGGTTCTTTCCATTCCATTCCATTCCATTCCATTCCATTCCATTCCATTCCATTCCGTTCTACTCAGGTTGATTTCCATTCCATTCCATTCTATTCCATTCCATTCCATTCCATTCCATTCCATTCCGTTCCATTCCATTCCATTCCACTCCATTCCATTCCGTTCTATTCGGGTTGATTCCATGCCATTCCATTCCATTCCATTCCATTCCATTCCATTCCATTCCATTCCATTCCATTCCATTCCATTCCATTCCGTTCTACTTTGCTTGAATCCATTGAGTTCCGTTCCGTTCCGTTCCGTCCCGACACGTCCCGTCCCGTCCCGTCCCGTCCCGTCCCATCCCGTCCCGTCCCGTCCCGTGCCGTTGTACTCGGGTTGATTCCATTCCACTCCGTTCCGTTCATTTCCGTTCCGTTCCATTCAGTTCCACGCGGGTTGATTCAATTCCATTCTATTCTATTCCATTCCATTCCATTCCATTCCATTCCATTCCATTCCATTCCATTCCATTCTACTCGGGTTGATTCCATGCCATTCCGTTCCGTTCCATTCCGTCCCATCCCGACGCGTCCCGTCCCGTCCCGTCCCGTCAAATTACGTTCTGTTCTGATCGGATTGATTCCGTTCCATTCCGTTCCGTTCCTTTCCGTTCCGTTCCATTCCGTTACACGCGGGTTGATTCAATTCCATTCTATTACATTGAATTCCATTCCATTCCATTCCATTCCATTCTACTCGGATTGATTGCATTCCATTCCATTCCATTCCAGTCCATTCCAATCCATTCCATTCTACTCGGGTTGATTCCATTCCATTCCATTCCATTCCATTCCATTCCATTCCATTCCATTCCACTCGGGCTCATTCCATTCCATTCCATTCCATTCCATTCCATTCCATTCCATTCCATTCAGTTTCATTCCATTCCATTCCATTCCATTCCATTCCATTCCTTTCCATTCCATTCCATTCCATTCTATTCCATTACATTCTACTACATTGAATTCCATTCCATTCCATTCAATTCCATTCCATTCCATTCCTTTCCATTCCATTTAGTTCTACTCGGGTTGATGCCATTCCATTCCATTCCATTCCATTCCATTCCATTCCATTCCATTCCATTCCATTACTTTCCATTCCATTCCATTCCAATCCATTCCATTCTTCTCGGGTTGACTCCATTCCATTCCATTCCATTGCATTCCATTATATTCCATTCTCTTCCATTCGATTCCGTTCGATTCCATTCCATTCCATTCCATTCCATTCCATTCCATTCCATTCCATTCGATTCCATTCCATTCCATTCGATTCCTTTCCATTCCATTCCATTCCATTCCATTCCATTCCATTCCATTCCATTCCATTCCATTCCATTCCATTCCGTTCTACTCAGGTTGATTTCCATTCCATTCCATTCCATTCCATTCCATTCCATTCCATTCCATTCCATTCCATTCCATTCCATTCTATTCCATTCCGTTCTACTCGGCTTGAATCCATTGAGTTCCGTTCCGTTCCGTTCCGTCCCGACACGTCCCGTCCCGTCCCGTCCCGTCCCGTCCCGTCCCGTCCGGTCCCGTGCCGTTGTACTCGGGTTGATTCCATTCCACTCCGTTCCGTTCCTTTCCGTTCCGTTCCATTCAGTTCCACGCGGGTTGATTCAATTCCATTCTATTCTATTCCATTCCATTCCATTCCATTCCATTCCATTCCATTCCATTCCATTCCATTTTACTCGGGTTGATTCCATGCCGTTCCGTTCCGTTCCATTCTGTCCCATCCCGACGCGTCCCGTCCCGTCCCGTCCCGTCCCATTCCGTTCCGTTCTGATCGGGTTGATTCCGTTCCATTCCGTTCCGTTCCTTTCCGTTCCATTCCATTCCGTTTCACGCGGGTTGATTCAATTCCATTCTATTACATTGAATTCCATTCCATTCCATTCCATTCCATTCCATTCCATTCCATTCCATTCTACTCGGATTGATTGCATTCCATTCCATTCCATTCCAGTCCATTCCAATCCATTCCATTCTACTCGGGTTGATTCCATTCCATTCCATTCCATTCCATTCCATTCCATTCCATTCCATTCCATTGCGTTCCATTCGATTCGACTCCATTCCATTCCATTCCATTCCATTCCAATCCATTCCATTCTACTTGGGTTCATTCCATTCCATTCCATTCCATTCCATTCCATTCCATTCCATTCGATTCCATTCCATTCCATTCCATTCCATTCCATTCCATTCTGTTCTACTCGGGTTGATTCTACTCCATTCCATTCCATTCCATCCTATTCCATTCCATTCCATTCGATTCCATTCTATTCCATTCGATTCCATTCCATTCTACTTCATTTTATTCTATTCCATTCCATTCCATTCTATTCCATTGAATTCCATTCCATTCCATTCCATTCCATTCCATTCCATTCCATTCCATTCCATTCCATTCCATTCCGTTCTACTCGGGTTGATTCCACTCCGTTCCATTCCATTCCATTCCATTCCATTCCATTCCATTCCATTCCACTCGGGTTGATCATTCCATTCCATTCCATTCCATTCCATTCCATTCCATTCCATTCCATTCCACTCGGGCTCATTCCATTCCATTCCATTCCATTCCATTCCATTCCATTCCATTCCATTCCATTCCATTCCGTTCTACTCGGGTTGATTCCATTCCATTCCATTCCATTCCAATCCATTCCATTCCATTCCATTCCACTCCATTCCATTCCTTTCTATTCCATTCCATTCCATTCCATTCCATTCCATTCCATTCCATTCTATTCCATTCCGTTCTACTCGGCTTGAATCCACTGAGTTCCGTTCCGTTACGTTCCGTCCCGACACGTCCCGTCCCGTCCCGTCCCGTGCCGTCCCGTCCCGTCCGGTCCCGTGCCGTTTTACTCGGGTTGATTCCATTCCACTCCGTTCCGTTCCTTTCCGTTCCGTTCCATTCAGTTCCACGCGGGTTGATTCAATTCCATTCTATTCTATTCCATTCCATTCCATTCCATTCCATTCCATTCCATTCCATTCCATTTTACTCGGGTTGATTCCATGCCGTTCCGTTCCGTTCCATTCTGTCCCATCCCGACGCGTCCCGTCCCGTCCCGTCCCGTCCAATTCCGTTCCGTTCTGATCGGGTTGATTCCGTTCCATTCCGTTCCGTTCCTTTCCGTTCCATTCCATTCCGTTTCACGCGGGTTGATTCAATTCCATTCTATTACATTGAATTCCATTCCATTCCATTCCATTCCATTCTACTCGGATTGATTGCATTCCATTCCATTCCATTCCAGTCCATTCCAATCCATTCCATTCTACTCGGGTTGATTCCATTCCATTCCATTCCATTCCATTCCATTCCATTCCATTCCATTCCATTCCATTCCATTGCGTTCCATTCGATTCGACTCCATTCCATTCCATTCCATTCCATTCCAATCCATTCCATTCTACTTGGGTTCATTCCATTCCATTCCATTCCATTCCATTCCATTCCATTCGATTCCATTCCATTCCATTCGATTCCATTCCATTCCATTCCATTCCATTCCATTCCATTCTGTTCTACTCGGGTTGATTCTACTCCATTCCATTCCATTCCATCCTATTCCCTTCCATTCCATTCGATTCCATTCTATTCCATTCGATTCCATTCCATTCTACTTCATTTTATTCTATTCCATTCCATTCCATTCTATTCCATTGAATTCCATTCCATTCCATTCCATTCCATTCCATTCCATTCCATTCCATTCCATTCCATTCCGTTCTACTCGGGTTGATTCCACTCCATTCCATTCCATTCCATTCCATTCCATTCCATTCCATTCCATTCCATTCCACTCGGGTTGATCATTCCATTCCATTCCATTCCATTCCATTCCATTCCATTCCATTCCATTCCATTCCATTCCATTCCATACCATTCCATTCCATTCCACTCGGGCTCATTCCATTCCATTCCATTCCATTCCATTCCATTCCATTCCATTCCATTCCATTCCATTCCGTTCTACTCGGGTTGATTTCCATTCCATTCCATTCCATTCCATTCCATTCCATTCCATTCCATTCCACTCCATTGCATTCCATTCCATTCCATTCCATTCCATTCCATTCCATTCCATTCCTTTCCATTTATTCCATTCCGTTCTACTCGGGTTGATTCCATTGAGTTTGGTTCCGTTCCGTTCCGTCCCGTCCCGTCCCGTCCCGTCCCGTTCCGTTTTACTCGGGTTGATTCCTTTGCATTCCGTTCCGCTCATTTCCATTCCGTTCAATTCCGTTCCACGCGGGTTGGTTCAATTCTATTCTATTCTATTCTATTCCTTTCCATTCCATTCCATTCTACTCGGGTTGATTCCATGCCGTTCCATTCCGTTCCATTCCGTCCCATCCCGACCCGTCCCATCCCGTCTCGTCCCGTCCCATCCCTTTCCGTTCCACATGGGTTGATTCAATTCCTTTCGGTTACATTGAATTCCATTCCATTCCATTCTACTCGGATTGATTCCATTCCATTCCATTCCATTCCATTCCATTCTATTCCATTCCATTCCATTCCATTCCATTCCAATCCATTCCATTCTACTCGGGTTGATTCCATTCCATTCCATTCCATTCCATTCCATTCCATTCCATTCCATTCCATTCCATTCAGTTTCATTCCGTTCCATTCCATTCCATTCCATTCCATTCCATTCGATTCCATTCCATTCCATTCCATTCCATTCCATTCCATTCCGTTCTACTCGGGTTGATTCCATTCCACTCCATTCCATTCCGTTCTATTCGGGTTGATTCCATTCCATTCCATTCCATTCCATTCCATTCCATTCCATTCCATTCCATTCTATTCCATTGAATTCCATTCCATTCCATTCCATTCCATTCCATTCCATTCCATTCCATTCTATTCCATTCCATTCCATTCTATTCCTTTCTACTCTGGTTGATTCCATTCCATTCCATTCCATTCCATTCCATTCCATTCCATTCCATTCCACTCCATTCCATTCCATTCCATTCCATTCCATTCCACTCCATTCCATTCGATTGCATTCGATTCCATTCCATTCCATTCCATTCCATTCCATTCCATTCCATTCCATTCCATTCCATTGCATTCCATTCGATTCCATTCGATTCCATTCCATTCGATTCCATTCGATATCATTCGATTCCATTCCATCCCATTCCATTCCATTCCATTCCATCCCATCCCATTCCATTCCATTCCATTCCGTTCTACTCGGGTTGATTCCATTTCATTCCATTTCATTCCATTCCATTCCATTCCATTCCATTCCATTCCATTCCATTCCATTCCATTCCATTCGATTCCATTCGATTCCATTCCATTCCATTCCATTCCATTTCATTCCAAACCATTCCATTCTACTCGGGTTCATCATTCCATTCCATTCCATTCCTTTCCATTCCACTCGGGTTCTTTCCATTCCATTCCATTCCATTCCATTCCATTCCATTCCATTCCATTCCATTCCGTTCCATTCCATTCCATTCCACTCCATTCCATTCCGTTCTATTCGGGTTGATTCCATTCCATTCCATTCCATTCCATTCCATTCCATTCCATTCCATTCCATTCCATTCCATTCCATTCCATTCCATTTCATTCCATTCCATTCCATTCCATTCCATTCCATTCCATTCCGTTCTACTTTGCTTGAATCCATTGAGTTCCGTTCCGTTCCGTTCCGTCCCGACACGTCCCGTCCCGTCCCGTCCCGTCCCGTCCCATCCCGTCCCGTCCCGTCCCGTGCCGTTGTACTCGGGTTGATTCCATTCCACTCCGTTCCGTTCATTTCCGTTCCGTTCCATTCAGTTCCACGCGGGTTGATTCAATTCCATTCTATTCTATTCCATTCCATTCCATTCCATTCCATTCCATTCCATTCCATTCCATTCTACTCGGGTTGATTCCATGCCGTTCCGTTCCGTTCCATTCCGTCCCATCCCGACGCGTCCCGTCCCGTCCCGTCCCGTCAAATTACGTTCTGTTCTGATCGGATTGATTCCGTTCCATTCCGTTCCGTTCCTTTCCGTTCCGTTCCATTACGTTACACGCGGGTTGATTCAATTCCATTCTATTACATTGAATTCCATTCCATTCCATTCCATTCCATTCTACTCGGATTGATTGCATTCCATTCCATTCCATTCCAGTCCATTCCAATCCATTCCATTCTACTCGGGTTGATTCCATTCCATTCCATTCCATTCCATTCCATTCCATTCCATTCCATTCCATTCCATTCCATTCCACTCGGGCTCATTCCATTCCATTCCATTCCATTCCATTCCATTCCATTCCATTCCATTCCATTCAGTTTCATTCCATTCCATTCCATTCCATTCCATTCCATTCCTTTCCATTCCATTCCATTCCATTCTATTCCATTACATTCTACTACATTGAATTCCATTCCATTCCATTCAATTCCATTCCATTCCATTCCTTTCCATTCCATTTAGTTCTACTCGGGTTGATGCCATTCCATTCCATTCCATTCCATTCCATTCCATTCCATTCCATTCCATTCCATTCCATTCCATTACTTTCCATTCCATTCCATTCCAATCCATTCCATTCTTCTCGGGTTGACTCCATTCCATTCCATTCCATTGCATTCCATTATATTCCATTCTATTCCATTCGATTCCGTTCGATTCCATTCCATTCCATTCCATTCCATTCCATTCCATTCCATTCGATTCCATTCCATTCCATTCGATTCCTTTCCATTCCATTCCATTCCATTCCATTCCATTCCATTCCAATCCATTCCATTCTACTCGGGTTGATTCCATTCCATTCCATTCCATTCCATTCCATTCCATTCCATTCCATTCCATTCCATTCCATTCCATTCCATTCCATTCCTTTCCATTCCATTCCATTCCATTCCATTCCATTCCATTCCATTCCATTCCATTCCATTCCATTCCATTCCATTCCATTCCATTCCATTCCTTTCCATTCCATTCCATTCCATTCCATTCCATTCCATTCCATTCCATTCCATTCCATTCCATTCCATTCCATTCCGTTCTACTCCGGTTGATTCCACTCCATTCCATTCCATTCCATTCCATTCCATTCCATGCCATTCCATTCCATTCCTTTCCATTCCAACCCATTCCGTTCTACTCGGGTTGATTCCATTCCATTCCATTCCATTCCATTCCATTCCATTCCATTCGATTCGATTCCATTCCATTCCATTCCATTTCATTCCAAACCTTTCCATTCTACTCGGGTTCATCATTCCATTCCATTCCATTCCATTCCATTCCACTCGGGTTCATTCCATTCCATTCCATTCCATTCCATTCCATTCCATTCCATTCCGTTCTACTCAGGTTGATTTCCATTCCATTCCATTCCATTCCATTCCATTCCATTCCATTCCATTCCATTCCATTCTATTCCATTCCGTTCTACTCGGCTTGAATCCATTGAGTTCCGTTCCGTTCCGTTCCGTCCCGACACGTCCCGTCCCGTCCCGTCCCGTCCCGTCCCGTCCCGTCCGGTCCCGTGCCGTTGTACTCGGGTTGATTCCATTCCACTCCGTTCCGTTCATTTCCGTTCCGTTCCATTCAGTTCCACGCGGGTTGATTCAATTCCATTCTAGTCTATTCCATTCCATTCCATTCCATTCCATTCCATTCCATTCCATTCCATTTTACTCAGGTTGATTCCATGCCGTTCCGTTCCGTTCCATTCTGTCCCATCCCGACGCGTCCCGTCCCGTCCCGTCCCGTCCCATTCCGTTCCGTTCTGATCGGGTTGATTCCGTTCCATTCCGTTCCGTTCCTTTCCGTTCCATTCCATTCCGTTTCACGCGGGTTGATTCAATTCCATTCTATTACATTGAATTCCATTCCATTCCATTCCATTCCATTCCATTCCATTCTACTCGGATTGATTGCATTCCATTCCATTCCATTCCAGTCCATTCCAATCCATTCCATTCTACTCGGGTTGATTCCATTCCATTCCATTCCATTCCATTCCATTCCATTCCATTCCATTCCATTCCATTGCGTTCCATTCGATTCGACTCCATTCCATTCCATTCCATTCCATTCCAATCCATTCCATTCTACTTGGGTTCATTCCATTCCATTCCATTCCATTCCATTCCATTCCATTCCATTCCATTCCATTCCATTCCATTCTGTTCTACTCGGGTTGATTCTACTCCATTCCATTCCATTCCATCCTATTCCATTCCATTCCATTCGATTCCATTCTATTCCATTCGATTCCATTCCATTCTACTTCATTTTATTCTATTCCATTCCATTCCATTCTATTCCATTGAATTCCATTCCATTCCATTCCATTCCATTCCATTCCATTCCATTCCATTCCATTCCATTCCATTCCATTCCACTCCATTCCTTTCCATTCCATTCCACTCGGGTTGATCATTCCATTCCATTCCATTCCATTCCATTCCATTCCATTCCATTCCATTCCATTCCATTCCACTCGGGTTGATCATTCCATTCCATTCCATTCCATTCCATTCCATTCCATTCCATTCCATTCCATTCCACTCGGGCTCATTCCATTCCATTCCATTCCATTCCATTCCATTCCATTCCATTCCATTCCATTCCATTCCGTTCTACTCGGGTTGATTTCCATTCCATTCCATTCCATTCCATTCCATTCCATTCCATTCCATTCCACTCCATTGCATTCCATTCCATTTCATTCCATTCCATTCCATTCCTTTCCATTTATTCCATTCCGTTCTACTCGGGTTGATTCCATTGAGTTTGGTTCCGTTCCGTTCCGTCCCGTCCCGTCCCGTCCCGTCCCGTTCCGTTTTACTCGGGTTGATTCCTTTGCATTCCGTTCCGCTCATTTCCATTCCGTTCAATTCCGTTCCACGCGGGTTGGTTCAATTCTATTCTATTCTATTCTATTCCTTTCCATTCCATTCCATTCTACTCGGGTTGATTCCATGCCGTTCCATTCCGTTCCATTCCGTCCCATCCCGACCCGTCCCATCCCGTCTCGTCCCGTCCCATCCCTTTCCGTTCCACATGGGTTGATTCAATTCCTTTCGGTTACATTGAATTCCATTCCATTCCATTCTACTCGGATTGATTCCATTCCATTCCATTCCATTCCATTCCATTCCATTCCATTCCATTCCATTCCATTCCATTCCAATCCATTCCATTCTACTCGGGTTGATTCCATTCCATTCCATTCCATTCCATTCCATTCCATTCCATTCCATTCCATTCCATTCCATTCCATTCCATTCCATTCAGTTTCATTCCGTTCCATTCCATTCCATTCCATTCCATTCCATTCCATTCCATTCCATTCCATTCCATTCCATTCCGTTCTACTCGGGTTCATTCCATTCTATTCCATTCCATTCCGTTCGATTCCATTCGATTCCATTCGATTCCATTCCATTCCATTCCATTACCTTCCATTCCATTCTATTCCATTGAATTCCATTCCATTCCATTCCATTCCATTCCATTCCATTCCATTCCATTCTATTCCATTCAATTCCATTCCATTCCTTTCTACTCGGGTTGATTCCATTCCATTCCATTCCATTCCATTCCATTCCATTCCATTCCATTCCACTCCATTCCATTCGATTCCATTCGATTCCATTCCATTCCATTCCATTCCAGTCCAATCCATTCCATTCTACTCGGGTTGATTCCATTCCATTCCATTCCATTCCATTCCATTCCATTCCATTCCATTCCGTTCCATTCCATTCCATTGCATTCCATTCGATTCCATTCGATTCCATTCCATTCGATTCCATTCGATATCATTCGATTCCATTCCATCCCATTCCATTCCATTCCATTCCATTCCGTTCTACTCGGGTTGATTCCATTCCATTCCATTCCATTCCATTCCATTCCATTCCATTCCATTCGATTCCATTCGATTCCATTCCATTCCATTCCATTCCATTTCATTCCAAACCATTCCATTCTACTCGGGTTCATCATTCCATTCCATTCCATTCCTTTCCATTCCACTCGGGTTCTTTCCATTCCATTCCATTCCATTCCATTCCATTCCATTCCATTCCATTCCATTCCATTCCATTCCCTTTCGTTCTACTCAGGTTGATTTCCATTCCATTCCATTCCATTCCATTCCATTCCATTCCATTCCATTCCATTCCATTCCGTTCTATTCGGGTTGATTCCATTCCATTCCATTCCATTCCATTCCATTCCATTCCATTCCATTCCATTCCATTCCATTCTATTCCATTCCGTTCTACTCGGCTTGAATCCATTGAGTTCCGTTCCGTTCCGTTCCGTCCCGTCACGTCCCGTCCCGTCCCGTCCCGTCCCGTCCCATCCCATCCCGTCCCGTCCCGTTCCGTTGTACTCGGGTTGATTCCATTCCACTCCGTTCCGTTCATTTCCGTTCCGTTCCATTCAGTTCCACGCGGGTTGATTCAATTCCATTCTATTCTATTCCATTCCATTCCATTCCATTCCATTCCATTCCATTCCATTCCATTCCACTCGGGTTGATTCCATGCCGTTCCATTCCGTTCCATTCCGTCCCATCCCGACCCGTCCCATCCCGTCTCGTCCCGTCCCATCCCTTTCCGTTCCACATGGGTTGATTCAATTCCTTTCGGTTACATTGAATTCCATTCCATTCCATTCTACTCGGATTGATTAGATTCCATTCCATTCCATTCCATTCCATTCCATTCCATTCCATTCCATTCCATTCCAATCCATTCCATTCTACTCGGGTTGATTCCATTCCATTCCATTCCATTCCATTCCATTCCATTCCATTCCATTCCATTCCATTCCATTCCATTCCATTCAGTTTCATTCCGTTCCATTCCATTCCATTCCATTCCATTCGATTCCATTCCATTCCATTCCATTCCATTCCATTCCATTCCGTTCTACTCGGGTTCATTCCATTCTATTCCATTCCATTCCGTTCGATTCCATTCGATTCCATTCGATTCCATTCCATTCCATTCCATTCCCTTCCATTCCATTCTATTCCATTGAATTCCATTCCATTCCATTCCATTCCATTCCATTCCATTCCATTCCATTCTATTCCATTCAATTCCATTCCATTCCTTTCTACTCGGGTTGATTCCATTCCATTCCATTCCATTCCATTCCATTCCATTCCATTCCATTCCACTCCATTCCATTCGATTCCATTCGATTCCATTCCATTCCATTCCATTCCAGTCCAATCCATTCCATTCTACTCGGGTTGATTCCATTCCATTCCATTCCATTCCATTCCATTCCATTCCATTCCATTCCATTCCATTGCATTCCATTCGATTCCATTCGATTCCATTCCATTCGATTCCATTCGATATCATTCGATTCCATTCCATCCCATTCCATTCCATTCCATTCCATTCCGTTCTACTCGGGTTGATTCCATTCCATTCCATTCCATTCCATTCCATTCCATTCGATTCCATTCGATTCCATTCCATTCCATTCCATTCCATTTCATTCCAAACCATTCCATTCTACTCGGGTTCATCATTCCATTCCATTCCATTCCTTTCCATTCCACTCGGGTTCTTTCCATTCCATTCCATTCCATTCCATTCCATTCCATTCCATTCCATTCCATTCCATTCCATTCCATTCCATTTCGTTCTACTCAGGTTGATTTCCATTCCATTCCATTCCATTCCATTCCATTCCATTCCATTCCATTCCATTCCATTCCATTCCATTCCATTCTATTCGGGTTGATTCCATTCCATTCCATTCCATTCCATTCCATTCCATTCCATTCCATTCCATTCCATTCCATTCCATTCCATTCCATTCTATTCCATTCCGTTCTACTCGGCTTGAATCCATTGAGTTCCGTTCCGTTCCGTTCCGTCCCGACACGTCCCGTCCCGTCCCGTCCCGTCCCGTCCCATCCCATCCCGTCCCGTCCCGTGCCGTTGTACTCGGGTTGATTCCATTCCACTCCGTTCCGTTCATTTCCGTTCCGTTCCATTCAGTTCCACGCGGGTTGATTCAATTCCATTCTATTCTATTCCATTCCATTCCATTCCATTCCATTCCATTCCATTCCATTCCATTCCATTCCACTCGGGTTGATTCCATGCCGTTCCGTTCCGTTCCATTCCATCCCATCCCGACGCGTCCCGTCCCATCCCGTCCCGTCAAATTACGTTCTGTTCTGATCGGATTGATTCCGTTCCATTCCGTTCCGTTCCTTTCCGTTCCGTTCCATTCCTTTACACGCGGGTTGATTCAATTCCATTCTATTACATTGAATTCCATTCCATTCCATTCCATTCCATTCTACTCGGATTGATTGCATTCCATTCCATTCCAATCCAGTCCATTCCAATCCATTCCATTCTACTCGGGTTGATTCCATTCCATTCCATTCAATTCCATTCCATTCCATTCCATTCCATTCCATTCCATTCCATTGCACTCGGGCTCATTCCATTCCATTCCATTCCATTCCATTCCATTCCATTCCATTCCATTCCATTCCATTCCATTCCATTCTATTCAGTTTCATTCCATTCCATTCCATTCCATTCCATTCCATTCCACTCGATTCCATTCCATTCCTTTCCATTCCATTCCAATCCATTCCATTCTACTCGGGTGGATTCCATTCCATTCCATTCCATTCCATTCCATTCCATTCCATTCCATTCCATTCCATTCCATTCCATTCCATTCCATTCCGTTCTAGTCGGGTTGAATCCATTCCATTCCATTGCATTCCATTCCATTCCATTCCATTCCATTCCATTCCATTCCATTCCATTCCATTCCATTCTATTCCATTCCATTCTACTCCATTGAATTCCATTCCATTCCATTCAATTCCATTCCATTCCATTCCTTTCCAATCCATTTAGTTCTACTCGGGTTGATTCCATTCCATTCCATTCCATTCAATTCCATTCCATTCCATTCCATTCCATTCCATTCCATTCCATTCCATTACTTTCCATTCCATTCCATTCCAATCCATTCCATTCTACTCGGGTTGACTCCATTCCATTCCATTCCATTCCATTCCATTCCATTCCATTATATTCCATTCCATTCCATTCGATTCTGTTCGATTCCATTCCATTCCATTCCATTCCATTCCATTCCATTCCATTCCATTCGATTCCATTCCATTCCATTCCATTCCATTCCATTCCATTCCATTGCATTCCATTCTACTCGGGTTGATTCCATTCCATTCCATTCCATTCCAATCCATTCCATTCCATTCCATTCCACTCCATTCCATTCCATTCCATTATATTCCATTCTATTCCATTCGATTCTGTTCGATTCCATTCCATTCCATTCCATCCCATTCCATTCCATTCCATTCCATTCCGTTCTACTCGGGTTGATTCCATTCCATTCCATTCCATTCCATTCCATTCCATTCCATTCCATTCGATTCCATTCCATTCCATTCCATTCCATTTCATTCCAAACCATTCCATTCTACTCGGGTTCATCATTCCATTCCATTCCATTCCTTTCCATTCCACTCGGGTTCTTTCCATTCCATTCCATTCCATTCCATTCCATTCCATTCCATTCCATTCCATTCCATTTCGTTCTACTCAGGTTGATTTCCATTCCATTCCATTCCATTCCATTCCATTCCATTCCATTCCATTCCATTCCGTTCTATTCGGGTTGATTCCATTCCATTCCATTCCATTCCATTCCATTCCATTCCATTCCATTCCATTCCATTCCATTCCATTCCATTCCATTCCATTCTATTCCATTCCGTTCTACTCGGCTTGAATCCATTGAGTTCCGTTCCGTTCCGTTCCGTCCCGACACGTCCCGTCCCGTCCCGTCCCGTCCCGTCCCATCCCATCCCGTCCCGTCCCGTGCCGTTGTACTCGGGTTGATTCCATTCCACTCCGTTCCGTTCATTTCCGTTCCGTTCCATTCAGTTCCACGCGGGTTGATTCAATTCCATTCTATTCTATTCCATTCCATTCCATTCCATTCCATTCCATTCCACTCGGGTTGATTCCATGCCGTTCCGTTCCGTTCCATTCCATCCCATCCCGACGCGTCCCGTCCCATCCCGTCCCGTCAAATTACGTTCTGTTCTGATCGGATTGATTCCGTTCCATTCCGTTCCGTTCCTTTCCGTTCCGTTCCATTCCTTTACACGCGGGTTGATTCAATTCCATTCTATTACATTGAATTCCATTCCATTCCATTCCATTCCATTCTACTCGTATTGATTGCATTCCATTCCATTCCATTCCAGTCCATTCCAATCCATTCCATTCTACTCGGGTTGATTCCATTCCATTCCATTCAATTCCATTCCATTCCATTCCTTTCCATTCCATTCCATTCCATTGCACTCGGGCTCATTCCATTCCATTCCATTCCATTCCATTCCATTCCATTCCATTCCATTCCATTCCATTCCATTCCATTCAGTTTCATTCCATTCCATTCCATTCCATTCCATTCCATTCCACTCGATTCCATTCCATTCCTTTCCATTCCATTCCAATCCATTCCATTCTACTCGGGTGGATTCCATTCCATTCCATTCCATTCCATTCCATTCCATTCCATTCCATTCCATTCCATTCCATTCCATTCCATTCCATTCCGTTCTAGTCGGGTTGAATCCATTCCATTCCATTGCATTCCATTCCATTCCATTCCATTCCATTCCATTCCATTCCATTCCATTCCATTCCATTCCATTCCATTCCATTCTATTCCATTCCATTCTACTCCATTGAATTCCATTCCATTCCATTCAATTCCATTCCATTCCATTCCTTTCCAATCCATTTAGTTCTACTCGGGTTGATTCCATTCCATTCCATTCCATTCCATTCCATTCCATTCCATTCCATTCCATTCCATTCCATTCCATTCCATTCCATTCCATTCCATTACTTTCCATTCCATTCCATTCCAATCCATTCCATTCTACTCGGGTTGACTCCATTCCATTCCATTCCATTCCATTCCATTCCATTCCATTCCATTCCATTCCATTATATTCCATTCTATTCCATTCGATTCTGTTCGATTCCATTCCATTCCATTCCATTCCATTCCATTCCATTCCATTCCATTCCATTGGATTCCATTCCATTCCATTCCATTCCATTCCATTCCATTCCATTCCATTCCATTGCATTCCATTCTACTCGGGTTTATTCCATTCCATTCCATTCCATTCCAATCCATTCCATTCCATTCCATTCCACTCCATTCCATTCCTTTCTATTCCATTCCATTCCATTCCATTCCATTCCATTCCATTCCATTCCATTCCATTCCGTTCTACTCGGGTTGATTCCACTCCATTCCATTCCATTCCATTCCATTCCATTCCATTCCATTCCAACCCATTCCGTTCTACTCGGGTTGATTCCATTCCATTCCATTCCATTCCATTCCATTCCATTCCATTCCATTCCATTCCATTCCATTCGATTCCATTCCATTCCATTCCATTCCATTTCATTCCAAACCGTTCCATTCTACTCGGGTTCATCATTCCATTCCATTCCATTCCATTCCATTCCACTCGGGTTCATTCCATTCCATTCCATTCCATTCCATTCCATTCCATTCCATTCCATTCCGTTCTACTCAGGTTGATTTCCATTCCATTCCATTCCATTCCATTCCATTCCATTCCATTCCATTCCATTCCATTCAATTCCATTCCATTCCATTCCATTCTATTCCATTCCGTTCTACTCGGCTTGAATCCACTGAGTTCCGTTCCGTTACGTTCCGTCCCGACACGTCCCGTCCCGTCCCGTCCCGTGCCGTCCCGTCCCGTCCGGTCCCGTGCCGTTTTACTCGGGTTGATTCCATTCCACTCCGTTCCGTTCCTTTCCGTTCCGTTCCATTCAGTTCCACGCGGGTTGATTCAATTCCATTCTATTCTATTCCATTCCATTCCATTCCATTCCATTCCATTCCATTCCATTCCATTCCATTCCATTCCATTTTACTCGGGTTGATTCCATGCCGTTCCGTTCCGTTCCATTCTGTCCCATCCCGACGCGTCCCGTCCCGTCCCGTCCCGTCCAATTCCGTTCCGTTCTGATCGGGTTGATTCCGTTCCATTCCGTTCCGTTCCTTTCCGTTCCATTCCATTCCGTTTCACGCGGGTTGATTCAATTCCATTCTATTACATTGAATTCCATTCCATTCCATTCCATTCCATTCTACTCGGATTGATTGCATTCCATTCCATTCCATTCCAGTCCATTCCAATCCATTCCATTCTACTCGGGTTGATTCCATTCCATTCCATTCCATTCCATTCCATTCCATTCCATTCCATTCCATTCCATTGCGTTCCATTCGATTCGACTCCATTCCATTCCATTCCATTCCATTCCAATCCATTCCATTCTACTTGGGTTCATTCCATTCCATTCCATTCCATTCCATTCCATTCCATTCGATTCCATTCCATTCCATTCCATTCCATTCCATTCCATTCTGTTCTACTCGGGTTGATTCTACTCCATTCCATTCCATTCCATCCTATTCCATTCCATTCCATTCGATTCCATTCTATTCCATTCGATTCCATTCCATTCTACTTCATTTTATTCTATTCCATTCCATTCCATTCTATTCCATTGAATTCCATTCCATTCCATTCCATTCCATTCCATTCCATTCCATTCCATTCCATTCCATTCCGTTCTACTCGGGTTGATTCCACTCCATTCCATTCCATTCCATTCCATTCCATTCCATTCCATTCCATTCCATTCCACTCGGGTTGATCATTCCATTCCATTCCATTCCATTCCATTCCATTCCATTCCATTCCATTCCATTCCATTCCATTCCATTCCATTCCATTCCATTCCATTCCACTCGGGCTCATTCCATTCCATTCCATTCCATTCCATTCCATTCCATTCCATTCCATTCCATTCCATTCCGTTCTACTCGGGTTGATTTCCATTCCATTCCATTCCATTCCATTCCATTCCATTCCATTCCATTCCATTCCACTCCATTGCATTCCATTCCATTCCATTCCATTCCATTCCATTCCTTTCCATTTATTCCATTCCGTTCTACTCGGGTTGATTCCATTGAGTTTGGTTCCGTTCCGTTCCGTCCCGTCCCGTCCCGTCCCGTCCCGTTCCGTTTTACTCGGGTTGATTCCTTTGCATTCCGTTCCGCTCATTTCCATTCCGTTCAATTCCGTTCCACGCGGGTTGGTTCAATTCTATTCTATTCTATTCTATTCCTTTCCATTCCATTCCATTCTACTCGGGTTGATTCCATGCCGTTCCATTCCGTTCCATTCCGTCCCATCCCGACCCGTCCCATCCCGTCTCGTCCCGTCCCATCCCTTTCCGTTCCACATGGGTCGATTCAATTCCTTTCGGTTACATTGAATTCCATTCCATTCCATTCTACTCGGATTGATTCCATTCCATTCCATTCCATTCCATTCCATTCTATTCCATTCCATTCCATTCCATTCCATTCCAATCCATTCCATTCTACTCGGGTTGATTCCATTCCATTCCATTCCATTCCATTCCATTCCATTCCATTCCATTCCATTCCATTCCATTCCATTCAGTTTCATTCCGTTCCATTCCATTCCATTCCATTCCATTCCATTCGATTCCATTCCATTCCATTCCATTCCATTCCATTCCATTCCGTTCTACTCGGGTTGATTCCATTCCACTCCATTCCATTCCGTTCTATTCGGGTTGATTCCATTCCATTCCATTCCATTCCATTCCATTCCATTCCATTCCATTCCATTCTATTCCATTGAATTCCATTCCATTCCATTCCATTCCATTCCATTCCATTCCATTCCATTCCATTCCATTCTATTCCATTCCATTCCATTCTATTCCTTTCTACTCTGGTTGATTCCATTCCATTCCATTCCATTCCATTCCATTCCATTCCATTCCATTCCACTCCATTCCATTCCATTCCATTCCATTCCATTCCACTCCATTCCATTCGATTCCATTCGATTCCATTCCATTCCATTCCATTCCATTCCATTCCATTCCATTCCATTCCATTCCATTCCATTGCATTCCATTCGATTCCATTCGATTCCATTCCATTCGATTCCATTCGATATCATTCGATTCCATTCCATCCCATTCCATTCCATTCCATTCCATCCCATTCCATTCCATTCCATTCCATTCCATTCCGTTCTACTCGGGTTGATTCCATTTCATTCCATTCCATTCCATTCCATTCCATTCCATTCCATTCCATTCCATTCCATTCCATTCGATTCCATTCGATTCCATTCCATTCCATTCCATTCCATTTCATTCCAAACCATTCCATTCTACTCGGGTTCATCATTCCATTCCATTCCATTCCTTTCCATTCCACTCGGGTTCTTTCCATTCCATTCCATTCCATTCCATTCCATTCCATTCCATTCCGTTCTACTCAGGTTGATTTCCATTCCATTCCATTCTATTCCATTCCATTCCATTCCATTCCATTCCATTCCGTTCCATTCCATTCCATTCCACTCCATTCCATTCCGTTCTATTCGGGTTGATTCCATTCCATTCCATTCCATTCCATTCCATTCCATTCCATTCCATTCCATTCCATTCCATTCCATTCCATTCCATTCCATTCCATTCCATTCCATTCCATTCCATTCCATTCCGTTCTACTTTGCTTGAATCCATTGAGTTCCGTTCCGTTCCGTCCCGACATGTCCCGTCCCGTCCCGTCCCGTCCCGTCCCATCCCGTCCCGTCCCGTCCCGTGCCGTTGTACTCGGGTTGATTCCATTCCACTCCGTTCCGTTCATTTCCGTTCCGTTCCATTCAGTTCCACGCGGGTTGATTCAATTCCATTCTATTCTATTCCATTCCATTCCATTCCATTCCATTCCATTCCATTCCATTCTACTCGGGTTGATTCCATGACGTTCCGTTCCGTTCCATTCCGTCCCATCCCGACGCGTCCCGTCCCGTCCCGTCCCGTCAAATTACGTTCTGTTCTGATCGGATTGATTCCGTTCCATTCCGTTCCGTTCCTTTCCGTTCCGTTCTATTCCGTTACACGCGGGTTGATTCAATTCCATTCTATTACATTGAATTCCATTCCATTCCATTCCATTCCATTCTACTCGGATTGATTGCATTCCATTCCATTCCATTCCAGTCCATTCCAATCCATTCCATTCTACTCGGGTTGATTCCATTCCATTCCATTCCATTCCATTCCATTCCATTCCATTCCATTCCATTCCATTCCATTCCATTCCATTCCATTCCACTCGGGCTCATTCCATTCCATTCCATTCCATTCCATTCCATTCCATTCCATTCCATTCAGTTTCATTCCATTCCATTCCATTCCATTCCATTCCATTCCTTTCCATTCCATTCCATTCCATTCTATTCCATTCCATTCCTTTCCATTCCATTCCATTCCATTCTATTCCATTACATTCTACTACATTGAATTCCATTCCATTCCATTCAATTCCATTCCATTCCATTCCTTTCCATTCCATTTAGTTCTACTCGGGTTGATGCCATTCCATTCCATTCCATTCCATTCCATTCCATTCCATTCCATTCCATTCCATTCCATTACTTTCCATTCCATTCCATTCCAATCCATTCCATTCTTCTCGGGTTGACTCCATTCCATTCCATTCCATTGCATTCCATTATATTCCATTCTATTCCATTCGATTCCGTTCGATTCCATTCCATTCCGTTCCATTCCATTCCATTCCATTCCATTCGATTCCATTCCATTCCATTCGATTCCTTTCCATTCCATTCCATTCCATTCCATTCCATTCCATTCCAATCCATTCCATTCTACTCGGGTTGATTCCATTCCATTCCATTCCATTCCATTCCATTCCATTCCATTCCATTCCATTCCATTCCATTCCTTTCCATTCCATTCCATTCCATTCCATTCCATTCCATTCCATTCCATTCCATTCCATTCCATTCCATTCCATTCCTTTCCATTCCATTCCATTCCATTCCATTCCATTCCATTCCATTCCATTCCATTCCGTTCTACTCCGGTTGATTCCACTCCATTCCATTCCATTCCATTCCATTCCATTCCATGCCATTCCATTCCATTCCTTTCCATTCCAACCCATTCCGTTCTACTCGGGTTGATTCCATTCCAATCCATTCCATTCCATTCCATTCCATTCCATTCCATTCGATTCCATTCCATTCCATTCCATTTCATTCGAAAACTTTCCATTCTACTCGGGTTCATCATTCCATTCCATTCCATTCCATTCCATTCCATTCCACTCGGGTTCATTCCATTCCATTCCATTCCATTCCATTCCATTCCATTCCATTCCGTTCTACTCAGGTTGATTTCCATTCCATTCCATTGCATTCCATTCCATTCCATTCCATTCCATTCCATTCCATTCCATTCCATTCCATTCCATTCCATTCCATTCCATTCCATTCCATTCTATTCCATTCCGTTCTACTCGGCTTGAATCCATTGAGTTCCGTTCCGTTCCGTTCCGTCCCGACACGTCCCGTCCCGTCCCGTCCCGTCCCGTCCCGTCCCGTCCGGTCCCGTGCCGTTGTACTCGGGTTGATTCCATTCCACTCCGTTCCGTTCCTTTCCGTTCCGTTCCATTCAGTTCCACGCGGGTTGATTCAATTCCATTCTAGTCTATTCCATTCCATTCCATTCCATTCCATTCCATTCCATTCCATTCCATTTTACTCGGGTTGATTCCATGCCGTTCCGTTCCGTTCCATTCTGTCCCATCCCGACGCGTCCCGTCCCGTCCCGTCCCGTCCCATTCCGTTCCGTTCTGATCGGGTTGATTCCGTTCCATTCCGTTCCGTTCCTTTCCGTTCCATTCCATTCCGTTTCACGCGGGTTGATTCAATTCCATTCTATTACATTGAATTCCATTCCATTCCATTCCATTCCATTCCATTCCATTCCATTCTACTCGGATTGATTGCATTCCATTCCATTCCATTCCAGTCCATTCCAATCCATTCCATTCTACTCGGGTTGATTCCATTCCATTCCATTCCATTCCATTCCATTCCATTCCATTCCATTCCATTCCATTGCGTTCCATTCGATTCGACTCCATTCCATTCCATTCCATTCCATTCCAATCCATTCCATTCTACTTGGGTTCATTCCATTCCATTCCATTCCATTCCATTCCATTCCATTCCATTCCATTCCATTCCATTCCATTCCATTCCATTCCATTCCATTCCATTCTGTTCTACTCGGGTTGATTCTACTCCATTCCATTCCATTCCATCCTATTCCATTCCATTCCATTCGATTCCATTCTATTCCATTCGATTCCATTCCATTCTACTTCATTTTATTCTATTCCATTCCATTCCATTCTATTCCATTGAATTCCATTCCATTCCATTCCATTCCATTCCATTCCATTCCATTCCATTCCACTCCATTCCATTCCATTCCATTCCACTCGGGTTGATCATTCCATTCCATTCCATTCCATTCCATTCCATTCCATTCCATTCCATTCCATTCCACTCGGGTTGATCATTCCATTCCATTCCATTCCATTCCATTCCATTCCATTCCATTCCACTCGGGCTCATTCCATTCCATTCCATTCCATTCCATTCCATTCCATTCCATTCCATTCCATTCCGTTCTACTCGGGTTGATTTCCATTCCATTCCATTCCATTCCATTCCATTCCATTCCATTCCACTCCATTGCATTCCATTCCATTTCATTCCATTCCATTCCATTCCTTTCCATTTATTCCATTCCGTTCTACTCGGGTTGATTCCATTGAGTTTGGTTCCGTTCCGTTCCGTCCCGTCCCGTCCCGTCCCGTCCCGTTCCGTTTTACTCGGGTTGATTCCTTTGCATTCCGTTCCGCTCATTTCCATTCCGTTCAATTCCGTTCCACGCGGGTTGGTTCAATTCTATTCTATTCTATTCTATTCCTTTCCATTCCATTCCATTCTACTCGGGTTGATTCCATGCCGTTCCATTCCGTTCCATTCCGTCCCATCCCGACCCGTCCCATCCCGTCTCGTCCCGTCCCATCCCTTTCCGTTCCACATGGGTTGATTCAATTCCTTTCGGTTACATTGAATTCCATTCCATTCCATTCTACTCGGATTGATTCCATTCCATTCCATTCCATTCCATTCCATTCCATTCCATTCCATTCCATTCCATTCCAATCCATTCCATTCTACTCGGGTTGATTCCATTCCATTCCATTCCATTCCATTCCATTCCATTCCATTCCATTCCATTCCATTCCATTCCATTCCATTCAGTTTCATTCCGTTCCATTCCATTCCATTCCATTCCATTCCATTCCATTCCATTCCATTCCATTCCATTCCATTCCATTCCATTCCGTTCTACTCGGGTTGATTCCATTCTATTCCATTCCATTCCGTTCGATTCCATTCGATTCCATTCAATTCCATTCCATTCCATTCCATTCCATTCCCTTCCATTCCATTCTATTCCATTGAATTCCATTCCATTCCATTCCATTCCATTCCATTCCATTCCATTCCATTCCATTCTATTCCATTCAATTCCATTCCATTCCTTTCTACTCGGGTTGATTCCATTCCATTCCATTCCATTCCATTCCATTCCATTCCATTCCACTCCATTCCATTCGATTCCATTCGATTCCATTCCATTCCATTCCATTCCAGTCCAATCCATTCCATTCTACTCGGGTTGATTCCATTCCATTCCATTCCATTCCATTCCATTCCATTCCATTCCATTCCATTCCATTCCATTCCATTCCATTGCATTCCATTCGATTCCATTCGATTCCATTCCATTCGAGTCCATTCGATATCATTCGATTCCATTCCATCCCATTCCATTCCATTCCATTCCATTCCGTTCTACTCGGGTTGATTCCATTCCATTCCATTCCATTCCATTCCATTCCATTCGATTCCATTCGTTTCCATTCCATTCCATTCCATTCCATTTCATTCCAAACCATTCCATTCTACTCGGGTTCATCATTCCATTCCATTCCATTCCTTTCCATTCCACTCGGGTTCTTTCCATTCCATTCCATTCCATTCCATTCCATTCCATTCCATTCCATTCCATTCCATTCCATTTCGTTCTACTCAGGTTGATTTCCATTCCATTCCATTCCATTCCATTCCATTCCATTCCATTCCATTCCGTTCTATTCGGGTTGATTCCATTCCATTCCATTCCATTCCATTCCATTCCATTCCATTCCATTCCATTCCATTCCATTCCATTCCATTCCATTCCATTCCATTCCATTCCATTCTATTCCATTCCGTTCTACTCGGCTTGAATCCATTGAGTTCCGTTCCGTTCCGTTCCGTCCCGACACGTCCCGTCCCGTCCCGTCCCGTCCCTTCCCATCCCATCCCGTCCCGTCCCGTGCCGTTGTACTCGGGTTGATTCCATTCCACTCCGTTCCGTTCATTTCCGTTCCGTTCCATTCAGTTCCACGCGGGTTGATTCAATTCCATTCTATTCTATTCCATTCCATTCCATTCCATTCCATTCCATTCCATTCCATTCCATTCCATTCCACTCGGGTTGATTCCATGCCGTTCCGTTCCGTTCCATTCCATCCCATCCCGACGCGTCCCGTCCCATCCCGTCCCGTCAAATTACGTTCTGTTCTGATCGGATTGATTCCGTTCCATTCCGTTCCGTTCCTTTCCGTTCCGTTCCATTCCTTTACACGCGGGTTGATTCAATTCCATTCTATTACATTGAATTCCATTCCATTCCATTCCATTCCATTCTACTCGTATTGATTGCATTCCATTCCATTCCATTCCAGTCCATTCCAATCCATTCCATTCTACTCGGGTTGATTCCATTCCATTCCATTCAATTCCATTCCATTCCATTCCATTCCATTCCATTCCATTCCATTGCACTCGGGCTCATTCCATTCCATTCCATTCCATTCCATTCCATTCCATTCCATTCCATTCCATTCCATTCCATTCCATTCCATTCAGTTTCATTCCATTCCATTCCATTCCATTCCATTCCTTTCCATTCCATTCCATTCCATTCCATTCCATTCTGTTCCAATACATTCTACTACATTGAATTCCATTCCATTCCATTCAATTCCATTCCATTCCATTCCTTTCCATTCCATTTAGTTACACTCGGGTTGATGCCATTCCATTCCATTCCATTCCATTCCATTCCATTCCATTCCATTCCATTCCATTACTTTCCATTCCATTCCATTCCAATCCATTCCATTCTACTCGGGTTGACTCCATTCCATTCCATTCCATTCCATTCCATTATATTCCATTCTATTCCATTCGATTCCGTTCGATTCCATTCCATTCCATTCCATTCCATTCCATTCCATTCCATTCCATTCCATTCCATTCCAATCCATTCCATTCTACTCGGGTTGATTCCATTCCATTCCATTCCATTCCATTCCATTCCATTCCATTCCATTCCATTCCATTCCATTCCATTCCTTTCCATTCCTTTCCATTCCATTCCATTCCATTCCATTCGATTCCATTCCATTCCATTCCATTCCATTCCATTCCATTCTGTTCTACTCGGGTTGATTCTACTCCATTCCATTCCATTCCATCCTATTCCATTCCATTCCATTCGATTCCATTCTATTCCATTCGATTCCATTCCATTCTACTTCATTTTATTCTATTCCATTCCATTCCATTGTATTCCATTGAATTCCATTCCATTCCATTCCATTCCATTCCATTCCATTCCATTCCATTCCATTCCATTCCATTCCATTCCATTCCATTCCATTCCGTTCTACTCGGGTTGATTCCACTCCATTCCATTCCATTCCATTCCATTCCATTCCATTCCATTCCATTCCACTCGGGTTGATCATTCCATTCCATTCCATTCCATTCCATTCCATTCCATTCCATTCCACTCTGGCTCATTCCATTCCATTCCATTCCATTCCATTCCATTCCATTCCATTCCATTCCATTCCATTCCATTCCGTTCTACTCGGGTTGATTTCCATTCCATTCCATTCCATTCCATTCCATTCCATTCCATTCCACTCCATTGCATTCCATTCCATTTCTTTCCATTCCATTCCATTCCTTTCCATTTATTCCATTCCGTTCTACTCGGGTTGATTCCATTGAGTTTGGTTCCGTTCCGTTCCGTCCCGTCCCGTCCCGTCCCGTCCCGTTCCGTTTTACTCGGGTTGATTCCTTTGCATTCCGTTCCGCTCATTTCCATTCCGTTCAATTCCGTTCCACGCGGGTTGGTTCAATTCTATTCTATTCTATTCTATTCCTTTCCATTCCATTCCATTCTACTCGGGTTGATTCCATGCCGTTCCATTCCGTTCCATTCCGTCCCATCCCGACCCGTCCCATCCCGTCTCGTCCCGTCCCATCCCTTTCCGTTCCACATGGGTTGATTCAATTCCTTTCGGTTACATTGAATTCCATTCCATTCCATTCTACTCGGATTGATTCCATTCCATTCCATTCCATTCCATTCCATTCCATTCCATTCCATTCCAATCCATTCCATTCTAATCGGGTTGATTCCATTCCATTCCATTCCATTCCATTCCATTCCATTCCATTCCATTCCATTCCATTCCATTCCATTCCATTCAGTTCCATTCCGTTCCATTCCATTCCATTCCATTCCATTCCATTCCATTCCATTCCATTCCATTCCGTTCTACTCGGGTTCATTCCATTCTATTCCATTCCATTCCGTTCGATTCCATTCGATTCCATTCGATTCCATTCCATTCCATTCCATTCCCTTCCATTCCATTCTATTCCATTGAATTCCATTCCATTCCATTCCATTCCATTCCATTCCATTCCATTCCATTCCATTCTATTCCATTCAATTCCATTCCATTCCTTTCTACTCGGGTTGATTCCATTCCATTCCATTCCATTCCATTCCATTCCATTCCATTCCACTCCATTCCATTCGATTCCATTCGATTCCATTCCACTCCATTCCATTCGATTCCATTCGATTCCATTCCATTCCATTCCATTCCAGTCCAATCCATTCCATTCTACTCGGGTTGATTCCATTCCATTCCATTCCATTCCATTCCATTCCATTCCATTCCATTCCATTCCATTCCATTCCATTCCATTCCATTGCATTCCATTCGATTCCATTCGATTCCATTCCATTCGATTCCATTCGATATCATTCGATTCCATTCCATCCCATTCCATTCCATTCCATTCCATTCCGTTCTACTCGGGTTGATTCCATTCCATTCCATTCCATTCCATTCCATTCCATTCGATTCCATTCGATTCCATTCCATTCCATTCCATTCCATTTCATTCCAAACCATTCCATTCTACTCGGGTTCATCATTCCATTCCATTCCATTCCTTTCCATTCCACTCGGGTTCTTTCCATTCCATTCCATTCCATTCCATTCCATTCCATTCCATTCCATTCCATTTCGTTCTACTCAGGTTGATTTCCATTCCATTCCATTCCATTCCATTCCATTCCATTCCATTCCATTCCATTCCGTTCTATTCGGGTTGATTCCATTCCATTCCATTCCATTCCATTCCATTCCATTCCATTCCATTCCATTCCATTCCATTCCATTCCATTCTATTCCATTCCGTTCTACTCGGCTTGAATCCATTGAGTTCCGTTCCGTTCCGTTCCGTCCCGACACGTCCCGTCCCGTCCCGTCCCGTCCCGTCCCATCCCATCCCGTCCCGTCCCGTGCCGTTGTACTCGGGTTGATTCCATTCCACTCCGTTCCGTTCATTTCCGTTCCGTTCCATTCAGTTCCACGCGGGTTGATTCAATTCCATTCTATTCTATTCCATTCCATTCCATTCCATTCCATTCCATTCCATTCCTTTCCACTCGGGTTGATTCCATGCCGTTCCGTTCCGTTCCATTCCATCCCATCCCGACGCGTCCCGTCCCATCCCGTCCCGTCAAATTACGTTCTGTTCTGATCGGATTGATTCCGTTCCATTCCGTTCCGTTCCTTTCCGTTCCGTTCCATTCCTTTACACGCGGGTTGATTCAATTCCATTCTATTACATTGAATTCCATTCCATTCCATTCCATTCCATTCTACTCGGATTGATTGCATTCCATTCCATTCCATTCCAGCCCATTCCAATCCATTCCATTCTACTCGGGTTGATTCCATTCCATTCCATTCAATTCCATTCCATTCCATTCCATTCCATTCCATTCCATTCCATTGCACTCGGGCTCATTCCATTCCATTCCATTCCATTCCATTCCATTCCATTCCATTCCATTCCATTCCATTCCATTCCATTCAGTTTCATTCCATTCCATTCCATTCCATTCCATTCCATTCCACTCGATTCCATTCCATTCCTTTCCATTCCATTCCAATCCATTCCATTCTACTCGGGTGGATTCCATTCCATTCCATTCCATTCCATTCCATTCCATTCCATTCCATTCCATTCCATTCCATTCCATTCCATTCCGTTCTAGTCTGGTTGAATCCATTCCATTCCATTGCATTCCATTCCATTCCATTCCATTCCATTCCATTCCATTCCATTCCATTCCATTCCATTCTATTCCATTCCATTCTACTCCATTGAATTCCATTCCATTCCATTCAATTCCATTCCATTCCATTCCTTTCCAATCCATTTAGTTCTACTCGGGTTGATTCCATTCCATTCCATTCCATTCCATTCCATTCCATTCCATTCCATTCCATTCCATTCCATTCCATTCCATTCCATTCCATTCCATTACTTTCCATTCCATTCCATTCCAATCCATTCCATTCTACTCGGGTTGACTCCATTCAATTCCATTCCATTCCATTCCATTATATTCCATTCTATTCCATTCGATTCTGTTCGATTCCATTCCATTCCATTCCATTCCATTCCATTCCATTCCATTCCATTCGATTCCATTCCATTCCATTCCATTCCATTCCATTCCATTCCATTGCATTCCATTCTACTCGGGTTGATTCCATTCCATTCCATTCCATTCCAATCCATTCCATTCCATTCCATTCCACTCCATTCCATTCCTTTCTATTCCATTCCATTCCATTCCATTCCATTCCATTCCATTCCATTCCATTCCATTCCGTTCTACTCGGGTTGATTCCACTCCATTCCATTCCATTCCATTCCATTCCATTCCAACCCATTCCGTTCTACTCGGGTTGATTCCATTCCATTCCATTCCATTCCATTCCATTCCATTCCATTCCATTCCATTCCAATCCATTCGATTCCATTCCATTCCATTCCATTCCATTCGATTCCATTCCATTCCATTCCATTCCATTTCATTCCAAACCGTTCCATTCTACTCGGGTTCATCATTCCATTCCATTCCATTCCATTCCATTCCACTCGGGTTCATTCCATTCCATTCCATTCCATTCCATTCCATTCCATTCCATTCCGTTCTACTCAGGTTGATTTCCATTCCATTCCATTCCATTCCATTCCATTCCATTCCATTCCATTCCATTCCATTCCATTCCATTCCATTCCATTCCATTCCATTCTATTCCATTCCGTTCTACTCGGCTTGAATCCATTGAGTTCCATTCCGTTCCGTTCCGTCCCGACACGTCCCGTCCCGTCCCGTGCCGTTGTACTCGGGTTGATTCCATTCCACTCCGTTCCGTTCCTTTCCGTTCCGTTCCATTCAGTTCCACGCGGGTTGATTCAATTCCATTCTATTCTATTCCATTCCATTCCATTCCATTCCATTCCATTCCATTCCATTCCATTCCATTCCATTCCATTTTACTCGGGTTGATTCCATGCCGTTCCGTTCCGTTCCATTCTGTCCCATCCCGACGCGTCCCGTCCCGTCCCGTCCCGTCCAATTCCGTTCCGTTCTGATCGGGTTGATTCCGTTCCATTCCGTTCCGTTCCTTTCCGTTCCATTCCATTCCGTTTCACGCGGGTTGATTCAATTCCATTCTATTACATTGAATTCCATTCCATTCCATTCCATTCCATTCTACTCGGATTGATTGCATTCCATTCCATTCCATTCTAGTCCATTCCAATCCATTCCATTCTACTCGGGTTGATTCCATTCCATTCCATTCCATTCCATTCCATTCCATTCCATTCCATTCCATTCCATTGCGTTCCATTCGATTCGACTCCATTCCATTCCATTCCATTCCATTCCAATCCATTCCATTCTACTTGGGTTCATTCCATTCCATTCCATTCCATTCCATTCCATTCCATTCGATTCCATTCCATTCCATTCCATTCCATTCCATTCCATTCTGTTCTACTCGGGTTGATTCTACTCCATTCCATTCCATTCCATCCTATTCCATTCCATTCCATTCGATTCCATTCTATTCCATTCGATTCCATTCCATTCTACTTCATTTTATTCTATTCCATTCCATTCCATTCTATTCCATTGAATTCCATTCCATTCCATTCCATTCCATTCCATTCCATTCCATTCCATTCCATTCCATTCCGTTCTACTCGGGTTGATTCCACTCCATTCCATTCCATTCCATTCCATTCCATTCCATTCCATTCCATTCCATTCCACTCGGGTTGATCATTCCATTCCATTCCATTCCATTCCATTCCATTCCATTCCATTCCATTCCATTCCATTCCATTGCATTCCATTCCATTCCATTCCACTCGGGCTCATTCAATTCCATTCCATTCCATTCCATTCGATTCCATTAGATTCCTTTCCATTCCATTCCATTCCATTCCATTCCTTTCCATTCCATTCCATTCCATTCCATTCCATTCCGTTCCACTCGGGTTGATTCCATTCTATTCCATTCCATTCCATTCGATTCCATTCGATATCATTCGATTCCATTGCATCCCATTCAATTCCGTTCCATTCCATTCCGTTCTACTCGGGTTGATTCCATTCCATTCCATTTCATTCCATTCCATTCCATTCCATTTCTTTCGATTCCATTCGATTCCATTCCATTCCATTCCATTCCAATCCATTCCATTCTACTCAGGTTGATTCCATTCCATTCCATTCCCTTCCATTCCATTCCATTCCATTCCATTCCATTCCATTCCATTCCATTCGATTCCACTCGATTCCATTACATTCCTTTCCATTCCATTCCAATCCATTCCATTCTACTCAGGTGGATTCCATTCCATTCCATTCGATTCCATTCCATTCGTCTCCATTCGATTCCATTCGATTCCATTCCATTCTATTCCATTGAATTCCATTCCATTCCATTCCATTCCATTCCATTCCATTCCATTCCATTCGATTCCATTCCATTCCATTCCATTCCATTCCATTCCATTCCATTCCAATCCATTCCATTCTACTCGGGTTGATTCCATTCCATTCCATTCCATTCCAATCCATTCCATTCCATTCCATTCCACTCCATTCCATTCCTTTCTATTCCATTCCATTCCATTCCATTCCATTCCATTCCATTCCATTCCGTTCTACTCGGGTTGATTCCACTCCATTCCATTCCATTCCATTCCATTCCATTCCATTCCATTCCATTCCATTCCATTCCTTTCCATTCCAACCCATTCCGTTCTACTCGTGATGATTCCATTCCATTCCATTCCATTCCATTCCATTCCATTCCATTCCATTCCATTCCATTCGATTCCATTCCATTCCATTCCATTCGATTCCATTCCATTCCATTCCATTCCATTCCATTCCAAACCTTTCCATTCTACTCGGGTTCATCATTCCATTCCATTCCATTCCATTCCACTCGGGTTCATTCCATTCCATTCCATTCCATTCCATTCCATTCCATTCCATTCCATTCCATTCCATTCCATTCGATTCCATTCGATTCCATTCCATTCCATTCCATTCCATTCCATTCCATTCCATTCCATTCTACTCGGATTGATTGCATTCCATTCCATTCCATTCCATTCCACTCGGGTTCATTCCATTCCATTCCATTCCATTCCATTCCATTCCATTCCATTCCATTCCATTCCATTCCATTCGATTCCATTCCATTCCATTCCATTCCATTCCATTCCATTCCATTCCATTCCATTCCATTCTACTCGGATTGATTGCATTCCATTCCATTCCATTCCAGTCCATTCCAATCCATTCCATTCTACTCGGGTTGATTCCATTCCATTCCATTCCATTCCATTCCATTCCATTCCATTCCATTCCATTCCATTGCGTTCCATTCGATTCGACTCCATTCCATTCCATTCCATTCCATTCCATTCCATTCCATTCCATTCTACTCGGATTGATTGCATTCCATTCCATTCCATTCCAGTCCATTCCAATCCATTCCATTCTACTCGGGTTGATTCCATTCCATTCCATTCCATTCCATTCCATTCCATTCCATTCCATTCCATTCCATTGCGTTCCATTCGATTCGACTCCATTCCATTCCATTCCATTCCATTCCAATCCATTCCATTCTACTTGGGTTCATTCCATTCCATTCCATTCCATTCCATTCCATTCCATTCCATTCCATTCCATTCCATTCCATTCCATTCTGTTCTACTCGGGTTGATTCTACTCCATTCCATTCCATTCCATCCTATTCCATTCCATTCCATTCGATTCCATTCTATTCCATTCGATTCCATTCCATTCTACTTCATTTTATTCTATTCCATTCCATTCCATTCTATTCCATTGAATTCATTCCATTCCATTCCATTCCATTCCATTCCATTCCATTCCATTCCATTCCATTCCATTCCACTCCATTCCTTTCCATTCCATTCCACTCGGGTTGATCATTCCATTCCATTCCATTCCATTCCATTCCATTCCATTCCATTCCATTCCATTCCACTCGGGTTGATCATTCCATTCCATTCCATTCCATTCCATTCCATTCCATTCCATTCCATTCCATTCCATTCCACTCGGGCTCATTCCATTGCATTCCATTCCATTCCATTCCATTCCATTCCATTCCATTCCATTCCGTTCTACTCGGGTTGATTTCCATTCCATTCCATTCCATTCCATTCCATTCCATTCCATTCCACTCCATTGCATTCCATTCCATTTCATTCCATTCCATTCCATTCCTTTCCATTTATTCCATTCCGTTCTACTCGGGTTGATTCCATTGAGTTTGGTTCCGTTCCGTTCCGTCCCGTCCCGTCCCGTCCCGTCCCGTTCCGTTTTACTCGGGTTGATTCCTTTGCATTCCGTTCCGCTCATTTCCATTCCGTTCAATTCCGTTCCACGCGGGTTGGTTCAATTCTATTCTATTCTATTCTATTCCTTTCCATTCCATTCCATTCTACTCGGGTTGATTCCATGCCGTTCCATTCCGTTCCATTCCGTCCCATCCCGACCCGTCCCATCCCGTCTCGTCCCGTCCCATCCCTTTCCGTTCCACATGGGTTGATTCAATTCCTTTCGGTTACATTGAATTCCATTCCATTCCATTCTACTCGGATTGATTCCATTCCATTCCATTCCATTCCATTCCATTCCATTCCATTCCATTCCATTCCATTCCATTCCAATCCATTCCATTCTACTCGGGTTGATTCCATTCCATTCCATTCCATTCCATTCCATTCCATTCCATTCCATTCCATTCCATTCCATTCCATTCCATTCAGTTTCATTCCGTTCCATTCCATTCCATTCCATTCCATTCCATTCCATTCCATTCCATTCCATTCCATTCCATTCCATTCCATTCCATTCCGTTCTACTCGGGTTGATTCCATTCTATTCCATTCCATTCCGTTCGATTCCATTCGATTCCATTCAATTCCATTCCATTCCATTCCATTCCATTCCCTTCCATTCCATTCTATTCCATTGAATTCCATTCCATTCCATTCCATTCCATTCCATTCCATTCCATTCCATTCCATTCTATTCCATTCAATTCCATTCCATTCCTTTCTACTCGGGTTGATTCCATTCCATTCCATTCCATTCCATTCCATTCCATTCCATTCCATTCCACTCCATTCCATTCGATTCCATTCGATTCCATTCCATTCCATTCCATTCCAGTCCAATCCATTCCATTCTACTAGGGTTGATTCCATTCCATTCCATTCCATTCCATTCCATTCCATTCCATTCCATTCCATTCCATTCCATTCCATTCCATTCCATTCCATTCCATTGCATTCCATTCGATTCCATTCGATTCCATTCCATTCGAGTCCATTCGATATCATTCGATTCCATTCCATCCCATTCCATTCCATTCCATTCCATTCCGTTCTACTCGGGTTGATTCCATTCCATTCCATTCCATTCCATTCCATTCCATTCGATTCCATTCGATTCCATTCCATTCCATTCCATTCCATTTCATTCCAAACCATTCCATTCTACTCGGGTTCATCATTCCATTCCATTCCATTCCTTTCCATTCCACTCGGGTTCTTTCCATTCCATTCCATTCCATTCCATTCCATTCCATTCCATTCCATTCCATTCCATTCCATTCCATTTCGTTCTACTCAGGTTGATTTCCATTCCATTCCATTCCATTCCATTCCATTCCATTCCATTCCATTCCGTTCTATTCGGGTTGATTCCATTCCATTCCATTCCATTCCATTCCATTCCATTCCATTCCATTCCATTCCATTCCATTCCATTCCATTCCATTCCATTCTATTCCATTCCGTTCTACTCGGCTTGAATCCATTGAGTTCCGTTCCGTTCCGTTCCGTCCCGACACGTCCCGTCCCGTCCCGTCCCGTCCCTTCCCATCCCATCCCGTCCCGTCCCGTGCCGTTGTACTCGGGTTGATTCCATTCCACTCCGTTCCGTTCATTTCCGTTCCGTTCCATTCAGTTCCACGCGGGTTGATTCAATTCCATTCTATTCTATTCCATTCCATTCCATTCCATTCCATTCCATTCCATTCCATTCCACTCGGGTTGATTCCATGCCGTTCCGTTCCGTTCCATTCCATCCCATCCCGACGCGTCCCGTCCCATCCCGTCCCGTCAAATTACGTTCTGTTCTGATCGGATTGATTCCGTTCCATTCCGTTCCGTTCCTTTCCGTTCCGTTCCATTCCTTTACACGCGGGTTGATTCAATTCCATTCTATTACATTGAATTCCATTCCATTCCATTCCATTCCATTCTACTCGTATTGATTGCATTCCATTCCATTCCATTCCAGTCCATTCCAATCCATTCCATTCTACTCGGGTTGATTCCATTCCATTCCATTCAATTCCATTCCATTCCATTCCATTCCATTCCATTCCATTCCATTGCACTCGGGCTCATTCCATTCCATTCCATTCCATTCCATTCCATTCCATTCCATTCCATTCCATTCCATTCCATTCAGTTTCATTCCATTCCATTCCATTCCATTCCATTCCTTTCCATTCCATTCCATTCCATTCCATTCCATTCTGTTCCATTACATTCTACTACATTGAATTCCATTCCATTCCATTCAATTCCATTCCATTCCATTCCTTTCCATTCCATTTAGTTACACTCGGGTTGATGCCATTCCATTCCATTCCATTCCATTCCATTCCATTCCATTCCATTCCATTCCATTACTTTCCATTCCATTCCATTCCAATCCATTCCATTCTACTCGGGTTGACTCCATTCCATTCCATTCCATTCCATTCCATTATATTCCATTCTATTCCATTCGATTCCGTTCGATTCCATTCCATTCCATTCCATTCCATTCCATTCCATTCCATTCCATTCCATTCCATTCCAATCCATTCCATTCTACTCGGGTTGATTCCATTCCATTCCATTCCATTCCATTCCATTCCATTCCATTCCATTCCATTCCATTCCATTCCATTCCTTTCCATTCCTTTCCATTCCATTCCATTCCATTCCATTCGATTCCATTCCATTCCATTCCATTCCATTCCATTCCATTCTGTTCTACTCGGGTTGATTCTACTCCATTCCATTCCATTCCATCCTATTCCATTCCATTCCATTCGATTCCATTCTATTCCATTCGATTCCATTCCATTCTACTTCATTTTATTCTATTCCATTCCATTCCATTCTATTCCATTGAATTCCATTCCATTCCATTCCATTCCATTCCATTCCATTCCATTCCATTCCATTCCATTCCATTCCATTCCATTCCATTCCATTCCATTCCGTTCTACTCGGGTTGATTCCACTCCATTCCATTCCATTCCATTCCATTCCATTCCATTCCATTCCATTCCATTCCACTCGGGTTGATCATTCCATTCCATTCCATTCCATTCCATTCCATTCCATTCCATTCCACTCGGGCTCATTCCATTCCATTCCATTCCATTCCATTCCATTCCATTCCATTCCATTCCATTCCATTCCATTCCATTCCGTTCTACTCGGGTTGATTTCCATTCCATTCCATTCCATTCCATTCCATTCCATTCCATTCCACTCCATTGCATTCCATTCCATTTCTTTCCATTCCATTCCATTCCTTTCCATTTATTCCATTCCGTTCTACTCGGGTTGATTCCATTGAGTTTGGTTCCGTTCCGTTCCGTCCCGTCCCGTCCCGTCCCGTCCCGTTCCGTTTTACTCGGGTTGATTCCTTTGCATTCCGTTCCGCTCATTTCCATTCCGTTCAATTCCGTTCCACGCGGGTTGGTTCAATTCTATTCTATTCTATTCTATTCCTTTCCATTCCATTCCATTCTACTCGGGTTGATTCCATGCCGTTCCATTCCGTTCCATTCCGTCCCATCCCGACCCGTCCCATCCCGTCTCGTCCCGTCCCATCCCTTTCCGTTCCACATGGGTTGATTCAATTCCTTTCGGTTACATTGAATTCCATTCCATTCCATTCTACTCGGATTGATTCCATTCCATTCCATTCCATTCCATTCCATTCCATTCCATTCCATTCCAATCCATTCCATTCTACTCAGGTTGATTCCATTCCATTCCATTCCATTCCATTCCATTCCATTCCATTCCATTCCATTCCATTCCATTCCATTCCATTCAGTTCCATTCCGTTCCATTCCATTCCATTCCATTCCATTCCATTCCATTCCATTCCATTCCATTCCGTTCTACTCGGGTTCATTCCATTCTATTCCATTCCATTCCGTTCGATTCCATTCGATTCCATTCGATTCCATTCCATTCCATTCCATTCCCTTCCATTCCATTCTATTCCATTGAATTCCATTCCATTCCATTCCATTCCATTCCATTCCATTCCATTCCATTCTATTCCATTCAATTCCATTCCATTCCTTTCTACTCGGGTTGATTCCATTCCATTCCATTCCATTCCATTCCATTCCATTCCATTCCACTCCATTCCATTCGATTCCATTCGATTCCATTCCACTCCATTCCATTCGATTCCATTCGATTCCATTCCATTCCATTCCATTCCAGTCCAATCCATTCCATTCTACTCGGGTTGATTCCATTCCATTCCATTCCATTCCATTCCATTCCATTCCATTCCATTCCATTCCATTCCATTCCATTCCATTGCATTCCATTCGATTCCATTCGATTCCATTCCATTCGATTCCATTCGATATCATTCGATTCCATTCCATCCCATTCCATTCCATTCCATTCCATTCCGTTCTACTCGGGTTGATTCCATTCCATTCCATTCCATTCCATTCCATTCCATTCGATTCCATTCGATTCCATTCCATTCCATTCCATTCCATTTCATTCCAAACCATTCCATTCTACTCGGGTTCATCATTCCATTCCATTCCATTCCTTTCCATTCCACTCGGGTTCTTTCCATTCCATTCCATTCCATTCCATTCCATTCCATTCCATTTCGTTCTACTCAGGTTGATTTCCATTCCATTCCATTCCATTCCATTCCATTCCATTCCATTCCATTCCATTCCATTCCGTTCTATTCGGGTTGATTCCATTCCATTCCATTCCATTCCATTCCATTCCATTCCATTCCATTCCATTCCATTCCATTCTATTCCATTCCGTTCTACTCGGCTTGAATCCATTGAGTTCCGTTCCGTTCCGTTCCGTCCCGACACGTCCCGTCCCGTCCCGTCCCGTCCCGTCCCATCCCATCCCGTCCCGTCCCGTGCCGTTGTACTCGGGTTGATTCCATTCCACTCCGTTCCGTTCATTTCCGTTCCGTTCCATTCAGTTCCACGCGGGTTGATTCAATTCCATTCTATTCTATTCCATTCCATTCCATTCCATTCCATTCCATTCCATTCCATTCCATTCCACTCGGGTTGATTCCATGCCGTTCCGTTCCGTTCCATTCCATCCCATCCCGACGCGTCCCGTCCCATCCCGTCCGGTCAAATTACGTTCTGTTCTGATCGGATTGATTCCGTTCCATTCCGTTCCGTTCCTTTCCGTTCCGTTCCATTCCTTTACACGCGGGTTGATTCAATTCCATTCTATTACATTGAATTCCATTCCATTCCATTCCATTCCATTCTACTCGGATTGATTGCATTCCATTCCATTCCATTCCAGCCCATTCCAATCCATTCCATTCTACTCGGGTTGATTCCATTCCATTCCATTCAATTCCATTCCATTCCATTCCATTCCATTCCATTCCATTCCATTGCACTCGGGCTCATTCCATTCCATTCCATTCCATTCCATTCCATTCCATTCCATTCCATTCCATTCCATTCCATTCAGTTTCATTCCATTCCATTCCATTCCATTCCATTCCATTCCACTCGATTCCATTCCATTCCTTTCCATTCCATTCCAATCCATTCCATTCTACTCGGGTGGATTCCATTCCATTCCATTCCATTCCATTCCATTCCATTCCATTCCATTCCATTCCATTCCATTCCATTCCGTTCTAGTCTGGTTGAATCCATTCCATTCCATTGCATTCCATTCCATTCCATTCCATTCCATTCCATTCCATTCCATTCCATTCCATTCCATTCCATTCCATTCTATTCCATTCCATTCTACTCCATTGAATTCCATTCCATTCCATTCAATTCCATTCCATTCCATTCCTTTCCAATCCATTTAGTTCTACTCGGGTTGATTCCATTCCATTCCATTCCATTCCATTCCATTCCATTCCATTCCATTCCATTCCATTCCATTCCATTCCATTCCATTCCATTACTTTCCATTCCATTCCATTCCAATCCATTCCATTCTACTCGGGTTGACTCCATTCAATTCCATTCCATTCCATTCCATTATATTCCATTCTATTCCATTCGATTCTGTTCGATTCCATTCCATTCCATTCCATTCCATTCCATTCCATTCCATTCCATTCGATTCCATTCCATTCCATTCCATTCCATTCCATTCCATTCCATTGCATTCCATTCTACTCGGGTTGATTCCATTCCATTCCATTCCATTCCAATCCATTCCATTCCATTCCATTCCACTCCATTCCATTCCTTTCTATTCCATTCCATTCCATTCCATTCCATTCCATTCCATTCCATTCCATTCCATTCCTTTCTACTCGGGTTGATTCCACTCCATTCCATTCCATTCCATTCCATTCCATTCCATTCCATTCCAACCCATTCCGTTCTACTCGGGTTGATTCCATTCCATTCCATTCCATTCCATTCCATTCCATTCCATTCCATTCCATTCCATTCCATTCCATTCGATTCCATTCCATTCCATTCCATTCCATTCGATTCCATTCCATTCCATTCCATTCCATTTCATTCCAAACCGTTCCATTCTACTCGGGTTCATCATTCCATTCCATTCCATTCCATTCCATTCCACTCGGGTTCATTCCATTCCATTCCATTCCATTCCATTCCATTCCATTCCATTCCATTCCATTCCGTTCTACTCAGGTTGATTTCCATTCCATTCCATTCCATTCCATTCCATTCCATTCCATTCCATTCCATTCCATTCCATTCCATTCCATTCTATTCCATTCCGTTCTACTCGGCTTGAATCCATTGAGTTCCATTCCATTCCGTTCCGTCCCGACACGTCCCGTCCCGTCCCGTCCCGTGCCGTCCCGTCCCGTCCGGTCCCGTGCCGTTGTACTCGGGTTGATTCCATTCCACTCCGTTCCGTTCCTTTCCGTTCCGTTCCATTCAGTTCCACGCGGGTTGATTCAATTCCATTCTATTCTATTCCATTCCATTCCATTCCATTCCATTCCATTCCATTCCATTCCATTCCATTTTACTCGGGTTGATTCCATGCCGTTCCGTTCCGTTCCATTCTGTCCCATCCCGACGCGTCCCGTCCCGTCCCGTCCCGTCCAATTCCGTTCCGTTCTGATCCGGTTGATTCCGTTCCATTCCGTTCCGTTCCTTTCCGTTCCATTCCATTCCGTTTCACGCGGGTTGATTCAATTCCATTCTATTACATTGAATTCCATTCCATTCCATTCCATTCCATTCTACTCGGATTGATTGCATTCCATTCCATTCCATTCTAGTCCATTCCAATCCATTCCATTCTACTCGGGTTGATTCCATTCCATTCCATTCCATTCCATTCCATTCCATTCCATTCCATTCCATTCCATTGCGTTCCATTCGATTCGACTCCATTCCATTCCATTCCATTCCATTCCAATCCATTCCATTCTACTTGGGTTCATTCCATTCCATTCCATTCCATTCCATTCCATTCCATTCGATTCCATTCCATTCCATTCCATTCCATTCCATTCCATTCTGTTCTACTCGGGTTGATTCTACTCCATTCCATTCCATTCCATCCTATTCCATTCCATTCCATTCGATTCCATTCTATTCCATTCGATTCCATTCCATTCTACTTCATTTTATTCTATTCCATTCCATTCCATTCTATTCCATTGAATTCCATTCCATTCCATTCCATTCCATTCCATTCCATTCCATTCCATTCCATTCCATTCCGTTCTACTCGGGTTGATTCCACTCCATTCCATTCCATTCCATTCCATTCCATTCCATTCCATTCCATTCCACTCGGGTTGATCATTCCATTCCATTCCATTCCATTCCATTCCATTCCATTCCATTCCATTCCATTCCATTCCATTCCATTCCATTCCATTCCATTCCACTCGGGCTCATTCAATTCCATTCCATTCCATTCCATTCGATTCCATTAGATTCCTTTCCATTCCATTCCATTCCATTCCATTCCTTTCCATTCCATTCCATTCCATTCCATTCCATTCCGTTCCACTCGGGTTGATTCCATTCTATTCCATTCCATTCCATTCGATTCCATTCGATATCATTCGATTCCATTGCATCCCATTCAATTCCATTCCATTCCATTCCGTTCTACTCGGGTTGATTCCATTCCATTCCATTTCATTCCATTCCATTCCATTCCATTTCTTTCGATTCCATTCGATTCCATTCCATTCCATTCCATTCCAATCCATTCCATTCTACTCAGGTTGATTCCATTCCATTCCATTCCCTTCCATTCCATTCCATTCCATTCCATTCCATTCCATTCCATTCCATTCCATTCGATTCCACTCGATTCCATTACATTCCTTTCCATTCCATTCCAATCCATTCCATTCTACTCAGGTGGATTCCATTCCATTCCATTCGATTCCATTCCATTCGTCTCCATTCGATTCCATTCGATTCCATTCCATTCTATTCCATTGAATTCCATTCCATTCCATTCCATTCCATTCCATTCCATTCCATTCCATTCCATTCCATTCCATTCCATTCGATTCCATTCCATTCCATTCCATTCCATTCCATTCCATTCCATTCCAATCCATTCCATTCTACTCGGGTTGATTCCATTCCATTCCATTCCATTCCAATCCATTCCATTCCATTCCATTCCACTCCATTCCATTCCTTTCTATTCCATTCCATTCCATTCCATTCCATTCCATTCCATTCCATTCCATTCCGTTCTACTCGGGTTGATTCCACTCCATTCCATTCCATTCCATTCCATTCCATTCCATTCCATTCCATTCCATTCCATTCCTTTCCATTCCAACCCATTCCGTTCTACTCGTGATGATTCCATTCCATTCCATTCCATTCCATTCCATTCCATTCCATTCCATTCCATTCCATTCCATTCCATTCCATTCCATTCGATTCCATTCCATTCCATTCCATTCCATTCCATTCCAAACCTTTCCATTCTACTCGGGTTCATCATTCCATTCCATTCCATTCCATTCCACTCGGGTTCATTCCATTCCATTCCATTCCATTCCATTCCATTCCATTCCATTCCATTCCATTCCATTCCATTCGATTCCATTCGATTCCATTCCATTCCATTCCATTCCATTCCATTCCATTCCATTCCATTCCATTCCGTTCTAGTCGGGTTGATTCCATTCTATTCCATTCCATTCCATTCCATTCCATTCCATTCCATTCCATTCCATTCCATTCCATTCCATTCCGTTCCATTCCGTTCCACTCGGGTTGATACCATTCTATTCCATTCCATTCCATTCGATTCCATTCGATATCATTCGTTTCCATTCCATCCCATTCCATTCCATTCCATTCCATTCCGTTCTTCTCGGGTTGATTCCATTCCATTCCATTTAATTCCATTCCATTCCATTCCATTTCTTTCGATTCCATTCGATTCCATTCCATTCCATTCCATTCCATTCCATTCCATTCCATTCCACTCGAATCCATTCCATTCCTTTCCATTCCATTCCAATCCATTCCATTCTACTCGGGTTGATTCCATTCCATTCCATTCCATTCCATTCCATTCCATTCCATTCCATTCCATTCCATTCCATTCCATTCCGTTCTAGTCGGGTTGAATCCATTCCATTCCATTGCATTCCATTCCATTCCATTCCATTCCATTCCATTCCATTCCATTCCATTCCATTCCATTCCATTCTATTCCATTCCATTCTACTCCATTGAATTCCATTCCATTCCATTCAATTCCATTCCATTCCATTCCTTTCCAATCCATTTAGTTCTACTCGGGTTGATTCCATTCCATTCCATTCCATTCCATTCCATTCCATTCCATTCCATTCCATTCCATTCCATTCCATTCCATTCCATTCCATTACTTTCCATTCCATTCCATTCCAATCCATTCCATTCTACTCGGGTTGACTCCATTCCTTTCCATTCCATTCCATTCCATTCCATTATATTCCATTCTATTCCATTCGATTCTGTTCGATTCCATTCCATTCCATTCCATTCCATTCCATTCCATTCCATTCCATTCGATTCTGTTCGATTCCATTCCATTCCATTCCATTCCATTCCATTCCATTCCATTCCATTCCATTCCATTCCATTCCATTCCATTCCATTCCATTCGATTCCATTCCATTCCATTCCATTCCATTCCATTCCATTCCATTGCAATGCATTCCATTCTACTCGGGTTGATTCCATTCCATTCCATTCCATTCCAATCCATTCCATTCCATTCCATTCCACTCCATTCCATTCCTTTCTATTCCATTCCATTCCATTCCATTCCATTCCATTCCATTCCATTCCATTCCATTCCATTCCATTCCGTTCTACTCGGGTTGATTCCACTCCATTCCATTCCAGTCCATTCCATTCCATTCCATTCCATTCCATTCCATTCCATTCCATTCCGTTCTTCTCGGGTTGATTCCATTCTATTCCATTCCATTCCTTTCGATTCCATTTGATTCCATTCCATTCCATTCCATTCCATTCCATTCCCTTTCATTCCATTCTATTCCTTTGAATTCCATTCCATACCATTCCATTCCATTCCATTCCGTTCTACTCTGATTGATTCCATTAAATTCCATTCCATTCCATTCCATTCCATTCCATTCCATTCGATTCCATTCCATTCCATTCCATTCCATTCCATTCCATTCCATTCCAATACATTCCATTCTACTCTGGTTGATTCCATTCCATTCCATTCCATTCCATTCCATTCCATTCGTCTCCATTCGATTCCATTCGATTCCATTCCATTCCATTCCATGGAATTCCATTCCATTCCATTCCATTCCATTCCATTCCATTCCATTCCATTCCATTCCATTCCATTCCATTCCATTCCATTCCATTCCATTCCGTTCTACTCGGGTTGATTCCATTCCATTCCATTCCATTCCATTCCATTCCATTCCACTCCATTCCATTCGATTCCATTCGATTCCATTCCATTCCATTCCATTCCATTCCATTCCAATCCATTCCATTCTACTCGGGTTGATTCCATTCCATTCCATTCCATTCCATTCCATTCCATTCCATTCCATTCCATTCCATTCCATTGCATTCCATTCGATTCCATTAGATTCCATTCCATTCCATTCCATTCCATTCCATTCCATTCCATTCCATTCCATTCCATTCCATTCCATTCCATTCCGTTCCACTCGGGTTGATTCCATTCTATTCCATTCCATTCCATTCGATTCCATTCGATATCATTCGATTCCATTCCATCCCATTCAATTCCATTCCATTCCATTCCGTTCTACTTGGGTTGATTCCATTCCATTACATTTCATTCCATTCCATTCCATTCCATTTCTTTCAATTCCATTCGATTCCATTCCATTCCATTCCATTCCAATCCATTCCATTCTACTCAGGTTGATTCTATTCCATTCCATTCCATTCCATTCCATTCCATTCCATTCCATTCCATTCCATTCCATTCGATTCCACTCGATTCCATTCCATTCCTTTCCATTCCATTCCAATCCATTCCATTCTACTCGGGTGGATTCCATTCCATTCCATTCCATTCCATTCCATTCGTCTCCATTCGATTCCATTCGATTCCATTCCATTCTATTCCATTGAATTCCATTCCATTCCATTCCATTCCAATCCATTCCATTCCATTCCATTCCATTCCATTCCATTCCATTGCATTCCATTCGATTCCATTCCATTCCATTCCATTCCATTCCATTCCATTCCATTCCATTCCATTCGATTCCATTCCATTCCATTCCATTCCATTCGATTCCATTCCATTCCATTCCATTCCATTTCATTCCAAACCGTTCCATTCTACTCGGGTTCATCATTCCATTCCATTCCATTCCATTCCATTCCACTCGGGTTCATTCCATTCCATTCCATTCCATTCCATTCCATTCCATTCCATTCCATTCCGTTCTACTCAGGTTGATTTCCATTCCATTCCATTCCATTCCATTCCATTCCATTCCATTCCATTCCATTCCATTCCATTCCATTCCATTCCATTCCATTCCATTCCATTCTATTCCATTCCGTTCTACTCGGCTTGAATCCATTGAGTTCCATTCCGTTCCGTTCCGTCCCGACACGTCCCGTCCCGTCCCGTCCCGTGCCGTCCCGTCCCGTCCGGTCCCGTGCCGTTGTACTCGGGTTGATTCCATTCCACTCCGTTCCGTTCCTTTCCGTTCCGTTCCATTCAGTTCCACGCGGGTTGATTCAATTCCATTCTATTCTATTCCATTCCATTCCATTCCATTCCATTCCATTCCATTCCATTCCATTCCATTTTACTCGGGTTGATTCCATGCCGTTCCGTTCCGTTCCATTCTGTCCCATCCCGACGCGTCCCGTCCCATCCCGTCCCGTCCAATTCCGTTCCGTTCTGATCGGGTTGATTCCGTTCCATTCCGTTCCGTTCCTTTCCGTTCCATTCCATTCCGTTTCACGCGGGTTGATTCAATTCCATTCTATTACATTGAATTCCATTCCATTCCATTCCATTCCATTCTACTCGGATTGATTGCATTCCATTCCATTCCATTCTAGTCCATTCCAATCCATTCCATTCTACTCGGGTTGATTCCATTCCATTCCATTCCATTCCATTCCATTCCATTCCATTCCATTCCATTCCATTCCATTCCATTCCATTGCGTTCCATTCGATTCGACTCCATTCCATTCCATTCCATTCCATTCCAATCCATTCCATTCTACTTGGGTTCATTCCATTCCATTCCATTCCATTCCATTCCATTCCATTCGATTCCATTCCATTCCATTCCATTCCATTCCATTCCATTCTGTTCTACTCGGGTTGATTCTACTCCATTCCATTCCATTCCATCCTATTCCATTCCATTCCATTCGATTCCATTCTATTCCATTCGATTCCATTCCATTCTACTTCATTTTATTCTATTCCATTCCATTCCATTCTATTCCATTGAATTCCATTCCATTCCATTCCATTCCATTCCATTCCATTCCATTCCATTCCATTCCATTCCATTCCGTTCTACTCGGGTTGATTCCACTCCATTCCATTCCATTCCATTCCATTCCATTCCATTCCATTCCATTCCATTCCATTCCATTCCACTCGGGTTGATCATTCCATTCCATTCCATTCCATTCCATTCCATTCCATTCCATTCCATTCCATTCCATTCCATTCCATTCCACTCGGGCTCATTCCATTCCATTCCATTCCATTCCATTCGATTCCATTAGATTCCTTTCCATTCCATTCCATTCCATTCCATTCCTTTCCATTCCATTCCATTCCATTCCATTCCATTCCGTTCCACTCGGGTTGATTCCATTCTATTCCATTCCATTCCATTCGATTCCATTCGATATCATTCGATTCCATTGCATCCCATTCAATTCCATTCCATTCCATTCCGTTCTACTCGGGTTGATTCCATTCCATTCCATTTCATTCCATTCCATTCCATTCCATTTCTTTCGATTCCATTCGATTCCATTCCATTCCATTCCATTCCAATCCATTCCATTCTACTCAGGTTGATTCCATTCCATTCCATTCCCTTCCATTCCATTCCATTCCATTCCATTCCATTCCATTCCATTCCATTCCATTCCATTCGATTCCACTCGATTCCATTACATTCCTTTCCATTCCATTCCAATCCATTCCATTCTACTCAGGTGGATTCCATTCCATTCCATTCGATTCCATTCCATTCGTCTCCATTCGATTCCATTCGATTCCATTCCATTCTATTCCATTGAATTCCATTCCATTCCATTCCATTCCATTCCATTCCATTCCATTCCATTCCATTCCATTCCATTCCATTCCATTCGATTCCATTCCATTCCATTCCATTCCATTCCATTCCATTCCATTCCAATCCATTCCATTCTACTCGGGTTGATTCCATTCCATTCCATTCCATTCCAATCCATTCCATTCCATTCCATTCCACTCCATTCCATTCCTTTCTATTCCATTCCATTCCATTCCATTACATTCCATTCCATTCCATTCCGTTCTACTCGGGTTGATTCCACTCCATTCCATTCCATTCCATTCCATTCCATTCCATTCCATTCCATTCCATTCCATTCCTTTCCATTCCAACCCATTCCGTTCTACTCGTGATGATTCCATTCCATTCCATTCCATTCCATTCCATTCCATTCCATTCCATTCCATTCGATTCCATTCCATTCCATTCCATTCCATTCCATTCCAAACCTTTCCATTCCAAACCTTTCCATTCTACTCGGGTTCATCATTCCATTCCATTCCATTCCATTCCACTCGGGTTCATTCCATTCCATTCCATTCCATTCCATTCCATTCCATTCCATTCCATTCCATTCCATTCCATTCGATTCCATTCGATTCCATTCCATTCCATTCCATTCCATTCCATTCCATTCCATTCCATTCCATTCCATTCCGTTCTAGTCGGGTTGATTCCATTCTATTCCATTCCATTCCATTCCATTCCATTCCATTCCATTCCATTCCATTCCATTCCATTCCATTCCATTCCATTCCGTTCCATTCCGTTCCACTCGGGTTGATTCCATTCTATTCCATTCCATTCCATTCGATTCCATTCGATATCATTCGATTCCATTCCATCCCATTCCATTCCATTCCATTCCATTCCGTTCTACTCGGGTTGATTCCATTCCATTCCATTTCATTCCATTCCATTCCATTCCATTTCTTTCGATTCCATTCGATTCCATTCCATTCCATTCCATTCCAATCCATTCCATTCTACTCAGGTTGATTCCATTCCATTCCATTCCCTTCCATTCCATTCCATTCCATTCCATTCCATTCCATTCCATTCCATTCCATTCCATTCGATTCCACTCGATTCCATTACATTCCTTTCCATTCCATTCCAATCCATTCCATTCTACTCAGGTGGATTCCATTCCATTCCATTCGATTCCATTCCATTCGTCTCCATTCGATTCCATTCGATTCCATTCCATTCTATTCCATTGAATTCCATTCCATTCCATTCCATTCCATTCCATTCCATTCCATTCCATTCCATTCCATTCCATTCCATTCGATTCCATTCCATTCCATTCCATTCCATTCCATTCCATTCCATTCCAATCCATTCCATTCTACTCGGGTTGATTCCATTCCATTCCATTCCATTCCAATCCATTCCATTCCATTCCATTCCACTCCATTCCATTCCTTTCTATTCCATTCCATTCCATTCCATTCCATTCCATTCCATTCCATTCCGTTCTACTCGGGTTGATTCCACTCCATTCCATTCCATTCCATTCCATTCCATTCCATTCCATTCCATTCCATTCCATTCCTTTCCATTCCAACCCATTCCGTTCTACTCGTGATGATTCCATTCCATTCCATTCCATTCCATTCCATTCCATTCCATTCCATTCCATTCGATTCCATTCCATTCCATTCCATTCCATTCCATTCCAAACCTTTCCATTCCAAACCTTTCCATTCTACTCGGGTTCATCATTCCATTCCATTCCATTCCATTCCACTCGGGTTCATTCCATTCCATTCCATTCCATTCCATTCCATTCCATTCCATTCCATTCCATTCGATTCCATTCGATTCCATTCCATTCCATTCCATTCCATTCCATTCCATTCCATTCCATTCCATTCCGTTCTAGTCGGGTTGATTCCATTCTATTCCATTCCATTCCATTCCATTCCATTCCATTCCATTCCATTCCATTCCATTCCATTCCATTCCGTTCCATTCCGTTCCACTCGGGTTGATTCCATTCTATTCCATTCCATTCCATTCGATTCCATTCGATATCATTCGATTCCATTCCATCCCATTCCATTCCATTCCATTCCATTCCGTTCTTCTCGGGTTGATTCCATTCCATTCCATTTGATTCCATTCCATTCCATTCCATTTCTTTCGATTCCATTCGATTCCATTCCATTCCATTCCATTCCATTCCATTCCATTCCATTCCACTCGATTCCATTCCATTCCTTTCCATTCCATTCCAATCCATTCCATTCTACTCGGGTTGATTCCATTCCATTCCATTCCATTCCATTCCATTCCATTCCATTCCATTCCATTCCATTCCATTCCGTTCTAGTCGGGTTGAATCCATTCCATTCCATTGCATTCCATTCCATTCCATTCCATTCCATTCCATTCCATTCCATTCCATTCCATTCCATTCCATTCTATTCCATTCCATTCTACTCCATTGAATTCCATTCCATTCCATTCAATTCCATTCCATTCCATTCCTTTGCAATCCATTTAGTTCTACTCGGGTTGATTCCATTCCATTCCATTCCATTCCATTCCATTCCATTCCATTCCTTTCCATTCCATTCCATTCCATTCCATTCCATTCCATTACTTTCCATTCCATTCCATTCCAATCCATTCCATTCTACTCGGGTTGACTCCATTCCTTTCCATTCCATTCCATTCCATTCCATTCCATTCCATTATATTCCATTCTATTCCATTCGATTCTGTTCGATTCCATTCCATTCCATTCCATTCCATTCCATTCCATTCCATTCCATTCGATTCTGTTCGATTCCATTCCATTCCATTCCATTCCATTCCATTCCATTCCATTCCATTCCATTCCGTTCGATTCCATTCCATTCCATTCCATTCCATTCCATTCCATTGCAATGCATTCCATTCTACTCGGGTTGATTCCATTCCATTCCATTCCATTCCAATCCATTCCATTCCATTCCATTCCATTCCATTCCATTCCATTCCATTACTTTCCATTCCATTCCATTCCAATCCATTCCATTCTTCTCGGGTTGACTCCATTCCATTCCATTCCATTGCATTCCATTATATTCCATTCTATTCCATTCGATTCCGTTCGATTCCATTCCATTCCATTCCATTCCATTCCATTCCATTCGATTCCATTCCATTCCATTGGATTCCTTTCCATTCCATTCCATTCCATTCCATTCCATTCCATTCCAATCCATTCCATTCTACTCGGGTTGATTCCATTCCATTCCATTCCATTCCATTCCATTCCATTCCATTCCATTCCATTCCATTCCATTCCATTCCATTCCATTCCTTTCCATTCCATTCCATTCCATTCCATTCCATTCCATTCCATTCCATTCCATTCCATTCCATTCCATTCCATTCCTTTCCATTCCATTCCATTCCATTCCATTCCATTCCATTCCATTCCATTCCATTCCATTCCGTTCTACTCCGGTTGATTCCACTCCATTCCATTCCATTCCATTCCATTCCATTCCATGCCATTCCATTCCATTCCTTTCCATTCCAACCCATTCCGTTCTACTCGGGTTGATTCCATTCCATTCCATTCCATTCCATTCCATTCCATTCCATTCGATTCGATTCCATTCCATTCCATTCCATTTCATTCCAAAACTTTCCATTCTACTCGGGTTCATCATTCCATTCCATTCCATTCCATTCCATTCCACTCGGGTTCATTCCATTCCATTCCATTCCATTCCATTCCATTCCATTCCATTCCATTCCGTTCTACTCAGGTTGATTTCCATTCCATTCCATTGCATTCCATTCCATTCCATTCCTTTCCATTCCATTCCATTCCATTCCATTCCATTCCATTCCATTCCATTCCATTCCATTCCATTCCATTCCACTCCATTCCATTCCATTCCATTCCACTCGGGTTGATCATTCCATTCCATTCCATTCCATTCCATTCCATTCCATTCCATTCCATTCCATTCCATTCCATTCCATTCCACTCGGGTTGATCATTCCATTCCATTCCATTCCATTCCATTCCATTCCATTCCATTCCATTCCATTCCATTCCATTCCACTCGGGCTCATTCCATTCCATTCCATTCCATTCCATTCCATTCCATTCCATTCCATTCCGTTCTACTCGGGTTGATTTCCATTCCATTCCATTCCATTCCATTCCATTCCATTCCATTCCACTCCATTGCATTCCATTCCATTTCATTCCATTCCATTCCATTCCTTTCCATTTATTCCATTCCGTTCTACTCGGGTTGATTCCATTGCGTTTGGTTCCGTTCCGTTCCGTCCCGTCCCGTCCCGTCCTGTCCCGTTCCGTTTTACTCGGGTTGATTCCTTTGCATTCCGTTCCGCTCATTTCCATTCCGTTCAATTCCGTTCCACGCGGGTTGGTTCAATTCTATTCTATTCTATTCTATTCCTTTCCATTCCATTCCATTCTACTCGGGTTGATTCCATGCCGTTCCATTCCGTTCCATTCCGTCCCATCCCGACCCGTCCCATCCCGTCTCGTCCCGTCCCATCCCTTTCCGTTCCACATGGGTTGATTCAATTCCTTTCGGTTACATTGAATTCCATTCCATTCCATTCTACTCGGATTGATTCCATTCCATTCCATTCCATTCCATTCCATTCCATTCCATTCCATTCCATTCCAATCCATTCCATTCTACTCGGGTTGATTCCATTCCATTCCATTCCATTCCATTCCATTCCATTCCATTCCATTCCATTCCATTCCATTCAGTTTCATTCCGTTCCATTCCATTCCATTCCATTCCATTCCATTCCATTCCATTCCATTCCATTCCATTCCGTTCTACTCGGGTTGATTCCATTCTATTCCATTCCATTCCGTTCGATTCCATTCGATTCCATTCAATTCCATTCCATTCCATTCCATTCCATTCCCTTCCATTCCATTCTATTCCATTGAATTCCATTCCATTCCATTCCATTCCATTCCATTCCATTCCATTCCATTCCATTCTATTCCATTCAATTCCATTCCATTCCTTTCTACTCGGGTTGATTCCATTCCATTCCATTCCATTCCATTCCATTCCATTCCACTCCATTCCATTCGATTCCATTCGATTCCATTCCATTCCATTCCATTCCAGTCCAATCCATTCCATTCTACTCGGGTTGATTCCATTCCATTCCATTCCATTCCATTCCATTCCATTCCATTCCATTCCATTCCATTCCATTCCATTCCATTCCATTCCATTCCATTCCATTGCATTCCATTCGATTCCATTCGATTCCATTCCATTCGATTCCATTCGATATCATTCGATTCCATTCCATCCCATTCCATTCCATTCCATTCCATTCCGTTCTACTCGGGTTGATTCCATTCCATTCCATTCCATTCCATTCCATTCCATTCGATTCCATTCGATTCCATTCCATTCCATTCCATTCCATTTCATTCCAAACCATTCCATTCTACTCGGGTTCATCATTCCATTCCATTCCATTCCTTTCCATTCCACTCGGGTTCTTTCCATTCCATTCCATTCCATTCCATTCCATTCCATTCCATTCCATTACATTCCATTCCATTCCATTCTACTCAGGTTGATTTCCATTCCATTCCATTCCATTCCATTCCATTCCATTCCATTCCATTCCGTTCTATTCGGGTTGATTCCATTCCATTCCATTCCATTCCATTCCATTCCATTCCATTCCATTCCATTCCATTCCATTCCGTTCCATTCCATTCCATTCCATTCCATTCCATTCCATTCCATTCTATTCCATTCCGTTCTACTCGGCTTGAATCCATTGAGTTCCGTTCCGTTCCGTTCCGTCCCGACACGTCCCGTCCCGTCCCGTCCCGTCCCTTCCCATCCCATCCCGTCCCGTCCCGTGCCGTTGTACTCGGGTTGATTCCATTCCACTCCGTTCCGTTCATTTCCGTTCCGTTCCATTCAGTTCCACGCGGGTTGATTCAATTCCATTCTATTCTATTCCATTCCATTCCATTCCATTCCATTCCATTCCATTCCATTCCACTCGGGTTGATTCCATGCCGTTCCGTTCCGTTCCATTCCATCCCATCCCGACGCGTCCCGTCCCATCCCGTCCCGTCAAATTACGTTCTGTTCTGATCGGATTGATTCCGTTCCATTCCGTTCCGTTCCTTTCCGTTCCGTTCCATTCCTTTACACGCGGGTTGATTCAATTCCATTCTATTACATTGAATTCCATTCCATTCCATTCCATTCCATTCTACTCGTATTGATTGCATTCCATTCCATTCCATTCCAGTCCATTCCAATCCATTCCATTCTACTCGGGTTGATTCCATTCCATTCCATTCAATTCCATTCCATTCCATTCCATTCCATTCCATTCCATTCCATTGCACTCGGGCTCATTCCATTCCATTCCATTCCATTCCATTCCATTCCATTCCATTCCATTCCATTCCATTCCATTCAGTTTCATTCCATTCCATTCCATTCCATTCCATTCCTTTCCATTCCATTCCATTCCATTCCATTCCATTCTGTTCCATTACATTCTACTACATTGAATTCCATTCCATTCCATTCAATTCCATTCCATTCCATTCCTTTCCATTCCATTTAGTTACACTCGGGTTGATGCCATTCCATTCCATTCCATTCCATTCCATTCCATTCCATTCCATTCCATTCCATTACTTTCCATTCCATTCCATTCCAATCCATTCCATTCTACTCGGGTTGACTCCATTCCATTCCATTCCATTCCATTCCATTATATTCCATTCTATTCCATTCGATTCCATTCGATTCCATTCCATTCCATTCCATTCCATTCCATTCCATTCCATTCCATTCCATTCCATTCCAATCCATTCCATTCTACTCGGGTTGATTCCATTCCATTCCATTCCATTCCATTCCATTCCATTCCATTCCATTCCATTCCATTCCATTCCATTCCATTCCTTTCCATTCCTTTCCATTCCATTCCATTCCATTCCATTCGATTCCATTCCATTCCATTCCATTCCATTCCATTCTGTTCTACTCGGGTTGATTCTACTCCATTCCATTCCATTCCATCCTATTCCATTCCATTCCATTCGATTCCATTCTATTCCATTCGATTCCATTCCATTCTACTTCATTTTATTCTATTCCATTCCATTCCATTCTATTCCATTGAATTCCATTCCATTCCATTCCATTCCATTCCATTCCATTCCATTCCATTCCATTCCATTCCATTCCATTCCATTCCGTTCTACTCGGGTTGATTCCACTCCATTCCATTCCATTCCATTCCATTCCATTCCATTCCATTCCATTCCATTCCACTCGGGTTGATCATTCCATTCCATTCCATTCCATTCCATTCCATTCCATTCCATTCCATTCCATTCCATTCCACTCGGGCTCATTCCATTCCATTCCATTCCATTCCATTCCATTCCATTCCATTCCATTCCATTCCATTCCCTTCTACTCGGGTTGATTTCCATTCCATTCCATTCCATTCCATTCCATTCCATTCCATTCCATTCCACTCCATTGCATTCCATTCCATTTCTTTCCATTCCATTCCATTCCTTTCCATTTATTCCATTCCGTTCTACTCGGGTTGATTCCATTGAGTTTGGTTCCGTTCCGTTCCGTCCCGTCCCGTCCCGTCCCGTCCCGTTCCGTTTTACTCGGGTTGATTCCTTTGCATTCCGTTCCGCTCATTTCCATTCCGTTCAATTCCGTTCCACGCGGGTTGGTTCAATTCTATTCTATTCTATTCTATTCCTTTCCATTCCATTCCATTCTACTCGGGTTGATTCCATGCCGTTCCATTCCGTTCCATTCCGTCCCATCCCGACCCGTCCCATCCCGTCTCGTCCCGTCCCATCCCTTTCCGTTCCACATGGGTTGATTCAATTCCTTTCGGTTACATTGAATTCCATTCCATTCCATTCTACTCGGATTGATTCCATTCCATTCCATTCCATTCCATTCCATTCCATTCCATTCCATTCCAATCCATTCCATTCTACTCGGGTTGATTCCATTCCATTCCATTCCATTCCATTCCATTCCATTCCATTCCATTCCATTCCATTCCATTCCATTCCATTCAGTTCCATTCCGTTCCATTCCATTCCATTCCATTCCATTCCATTCCATTCCATTCCATTCCATTCCGTTCTACTCGGGTTCATTCCATTCTATTCCATTCCATTCCGTTCGATTCCATTCGATTCCATTCGATTCCATTCCATTCCATTCCATTCCATTCTATTCCATTGAATTCCATTCCATTCCATTCCATTCCATTCCATTCCATTCCATTCCATTCTATTCCATTCAATTCCATTCCATTCCTTTCTACTCGGGTTGATTCCATTCCATTCCATTCCATTCCATTCCATTCCATTCCATTCCACTCCATTCCATTCGATTCCATTCGATTCCATTCCATTCCATTCCATTCCAGTCCAATCCATTCCATTCTACTCGGGTTGATTCCATTCCATTCCATTCCATTCCATTCCATTCCATTCCATTCCATTCCTTTCCATTCCATTCCATTCCATTCCATTCCATTGCATTCCATTCGATTCCATTCGATTCCATTCCATTCGATTCCATTCGATATCATTCGATTCCATTCCATCCCATTCCATTCCATTCCATTCCATTCCGTTCTACTCGGGTTGATTCCATTCCATTCCATTCCATTCCATTCCATTCCATTCGATTCCATTCGATTCCATTCCATTCCATTCCATTCCATTTCATTCCAAACCATTCCATTCTACTCGGGTTCATCATTCCATTCCATTCCATTCCTTTCCATTCCACTCGGGTTCTTTCCATTCCATTCCATTCCATTCCATTCCATTCCATTCCATTCCATTCCATTCCATTTCGTTCTACTCAGGTTGATTTCCATTCCATTCCATTCCATTCCATTCCATTCCATTCCATTCCATTCCATTCCATTCCGTTCTATTCGGGTTGATTCCATTCCATTCCATTCCATTCCATTCCATTCCATTCCATTCCATTCCATTCCATTCCATTCCATTCTATTCCATTCCGTTCTACTCGGCTTGAATCCATTGAGTTCCGTTCCGTTCCGTTCCGTCCCGACACGTCCCGTCCCGTCCCGTCCCGTCCCGTCCCATCCCATCCCGTCCCGTCCCGTGCCGTTGTACTCGGGTTGATTCCATTCCACTCCGTTCCGTTCATTTCCGTTCCGTTCCATTCAGTTCCACGCGGGTTGATTCAATTCCATTCTATTCTATTCCATTCCATTCCATTCCATTCCATTCCATTCCATTCCATTCCATTCCATTCCACTCGGGTTGATTCCATGCCGTTCCGTTCCGTTCCATTCCATCCCATCCCGACGCGTCCCGTCCCATCCCATCCCGTCAAATTACGTTCTGTTCTGATCGGATTGATTCCGTTCCATTCCGTTCCGTTCCTTTCCGTTCCGTTCCATTCCTTTACACGCGGGTTGATTCAATTCCATTCTATTACATTGAATTCCATTCCATTCCATTCCATTCCATTCTACTCGGATTGATTGCATTCCATTCCATTCCATTCCAGCCCATTCCAATCCATTCCATTCTACTCGGGTTGATTCCATTCCATTCCATTCAATTCCATTCCATTCCATTCCATTCCATTCCATTCCATTCCATTGCACTCGGGCTCATTCCATTCCATTCCATTCCATTCCATTCCATTCCATTCCATTCCATTCCATTCCATTCCATTCCATTCCATTCAGTTTCATTCCATTCCATTCCATTCCATTCCATTCCATTCCACTCGATTCCATTCCATTCCTTTCCATTCCATTCCAATCCATTCCATTCTACTCGGGTGGATTCCATTCCATTCCATTCCATTCCATTCCATTCCATTCCATTCCATTCCATTCCATTCCATTCCATTCCGTTCTAGTCTGGTTGAATCCATTCCATTCCATTGCATTCCATTCCATTCCATTCCATTCCATTCCATTCCATTCCATTCCATTCCATTCCATTCCATTCCATTCTATTCCATTCCATTCTACTCCATTGAATTCCATTCCATTCCATTCAATTCCATTCCATTCCATTCCTTTCCAATCCATTTAGTTCTACTCGGGTTGATTCCATTCCATTCCATTCCATTCCATTCCATTCCATTCCATTCCATTCCATTCCATTCCATTCCATTCCATTCCATTACTTTCCATTCCATTCCATTCCAATCCATTCCATTCTACTCGGGTTGACTCCATTCCATTCCATTCCATTCCATTCCATTATATTCCATTCTATTCCATTCGATTCTGTTCGATTCCATTCCATTCCATTCCATTCCATTCCATTCCATTCCATTCCATTCGATTCCATTCCATTCCATTCCATTCCATTCCATTCCATTCCATTCCATTGCATTCCATTCTACTCGGGTTGATTCCATTCCATTCCATTCCATTCCAATCCATTCCATTCCATTCCATTCCACTCCATTCCATTCCTTTCTATTCCATTCCATTCCATTCCATTCCATTCCATTCCATTCCATTCCATTCCATTCCATTCCGTTCTACTCGGGTTGATTCCACTCCATTCCATTCCATTCCATTCCATTCCATTCCATTCCATTCCATTCCAACCCATTCCGTTCTACTCGGGTTGATTCCATTCCATTCCATTCCATTCCATTCCATTCCATTCCATTCCATTCCATTCCATTCGATTCCATTCCATTCCATTCCATTCCATTCGATTCCATTCCATTCCATTCCATTCCATTTCATTCCAAACCGTTCCATTCTACTCGGGTTCATCATTCCATTCCATTCCATTCCATTCCATTCCACTCGGGTTCATTCCATTCCATTCCATTCCATTCCATTCCATTCCATTCCATTCCATTCCATTCCGTTCTACTCAGGTTGATTTCCATTCCATTCCATTCCATTCCATTCCATTCCATTCCATTCCATTCCATTCCATTCCATTCCATTCCATTCCATTCCATTCCATTCTATTCCATTCCGTTCTACTCGGCTTGAATCCATTGAGTTCCATTCCGTTCCGTTCCGTCCCGACACGTCCCGTCCCGTCCCGTCCCGTGCCGTCCCGTCCCGTCCGGTCCCGTGCCGTTGTACTCGGGTTGATTCCATTCCACTCCGTTCCGTTCCTTTCCGTTCCGTTCCATTCAGTTCCACGCGGGTTGATTCAATTCCATTCTATTCTATTCCATTCCATTCCATTCCATTCCATTCCATTCCATTCCATTCCATTCCATTTTACTCGGGTTGATTCCATGCCGTTCCGTTCCGTTCCATTCTGTCCCATCCCGACGCGTCCCGTCCCGTCCCGTCCCGTCCAATTCCGTTCCGTTCTGATCGGGTTGATTCCGTTCCATTCCGTTCCGTTCCTTTCCGTTCCATTCCATTCCGTTTCACGCGGGTTGATTCAATTCCATTCTATTACATTGAATTCCATTCCATTCCATTCCATTCCATTCTACTCGGATTGATTGCATTCCATTCCATTCCATTCTAGTCCATTCCAATCCATTCCATTCTACTCGGGTTGATTCCATTCCATTCCATTCCATTCCATTCCATTCCATTCCATTCCATTCCATTGCGTTCCATTCGATTCGACTCCATTCCATTCCATTCCATTCCATTCCAATCCATTCCATTCTACTTGGGTTCATTCCATTCCATTCCATTCCATTCCATTCCATTCCATTCGATTCCATTCCATTCCATTCCATTCCATTCCATTCCATTCTGTTCTACTCGGGTTGATTCTACTCCATTCCATTCCATTCCATCCTATTCCATTCCATTCCATTCGATTCCATTCTATTCCATTCGATTCCATTCCATTCTACTTCATTTTATTCTATTCCATTCCATTCCATTCTATTCCATTGAATTCCATTCCATTCCATTCCATTCCATTCCATTCCATTCCATTCCATTCCATTCCATTCCGTTCTACTCGGGTTGATTCCACTCCATTCCATTCCATTCCATTCCATTCCATTCCATTCCATTCCATTCCATTCCACTCGGGTTGATCATTCCATTCCATTCCATTCCATTCCATTCCATTCCATTCCATTCCATTCCATTCCATTCCATTCCATTCCATTCCATTCCACTCGGGCTCATTCAATTCCATTCCATTCCATTCCATTCGATTCCATTAGATTCCTTTCCATTCCATTCCATTCCATTCCATTCCTTTCCATTCCATTCCATTCCATTCCATTCCATTCCGTTCCACTCGGGTTGATTCCATTCTATTCCATTCCATTCCATTCGATTCCATTCGATATCATTCGATTCCATTGCATCCCATTCAATTCCATTCCATTCCATTCCGTTCTACTCGGGTTGATTCCATTCCATTCCATTTCATTCCATTCCATTCCATTCCATTTCTTTCGATTCCATTCGATTCCATTCCATTCCATTCCATTCCAATCCATTCCATTCTACTCAGGTTGATTCCATTCCATTCCATTCCCTTCCATTCCATTCCATTCCATTCCATTCCATTCCATTCCATTCCATTCCATTCGATTCCACTCGATTCCATTACATTCCTTTCCATTCCATTCCAATCCATTCCATTCTACTCAGGTGGATTCCATTCCATTCCATTCGATTCCATTCCATTCGTCTCCATTCGATTCCATTCGATTCCATTCCATTCTATTCCATTGAATTCCATTCCATTCCATTCCATTCCATTCCATTCCATTCCATTCCATTCCATTCCATTCCATTCGATTCCATTCCATTCCATTCCATTCCATTCCATTCCATTCCAATCCATTCCATTCTACTCGGGTTGATTCCATTCCATTCCATTCCATTCCAATCCATTCCATTCCATTCCATTCCACTCCATTCCATTCCTTTCTATTCCATTCCATTCCATTCCATTCCATTCCATTCCATTCCATTCCATTCCGTTCTACTCGGGTTGATTCCACTCCATTCCATTCCATTCCATTCCATTCCATTCCATTCCATTCCATTCCATTCCTTTCCATTCCAACCCATTCCGTTCTACTCGTGATGATTCCATTCCATTCCATTCCATTCCATTCCATTCCATTCCATTCCATTCCATTCCATTCCATTCCATTCCATTCCATTCCATTCGATTCCATTCCATTCCATTCCATTCCATTCCATTCCAAACCTTTCCATTCTACTCGGGTTCATCATTCCATTCCATTCCATTCCATTCCACTCGGGTTCATTCCATTCCATTCCATTCCATTCCATTCCATTCCATTCCATTCCATTCCATTCCATTCCATTCCATTCGATTCCATTCGATTCCATTCCATTCCATTCCATTCCATTCCATTCCATTCCATTCCATTCCATTCCGTTCTAGTCGGGTTGATTCCATTCTATTCCATTCCATTCCATTCCATTCCATTCCATTCCACTCCATTCCATTCCATTCCATTCCATTCCATTCCGTTCCATTCCGTTCCACTCGGGTTGATTCCATTCTATTCCATTCCATTCCATTCGATTCCATTCGATATCATTCGTTTCCATTCCATCCCATTCCATTCCATTCCATTCCATTCCGTTCTTCTCGGGTTGATTCCATTCCATTCCATTTAATTCCATTCCATTCCATTCCATTTCTTTCGATTCCATTCGATTCCATTCCATTCCATTCCATTCCATTCCATTCCATTCCATTCCACTCGATTCCATTCCATTCCTTTCCATTCCATTCCAATCCATTCCATTCTACTCGGGTTGATTCCATTCCATTCCATTCCATTCTATTCCATTCCATTCCATTCCATTCCATTCCATTCCATTCCATTCCATTCCATTCCGTTCTAGTCGGGTTGAATCCATTCCATTCCATTGCATTCCATTCCATTCCATTCCATTCCATTCCATTCCATTCCATTCCATTCCATTCTATTCCATTCCATTCTACTCCATTGAATTCCATTCCATTCCATTCAATTCCATTCCATTCCATTCCTTTCCAATCCATTTAGTTCTACTCGGGTTGATTCCATTCCATTCCATTCCATTCCATTCCATTCCATTCCATTCCATTCAATTCCATTCCATTCCATTCCATTCCATTACTTTCCATTCCATTCCATTCCAATCCATTCCATTCTACTCGGGTTGACTCCATTCCCTTCCATTCCATTCCATTCCATTCCATTCCATTATATTCCATTCTATTCCATTCGATTCTTTTCGATTCCATTCCATTCCATTCCATTCCATTCCATTCCATTCCATTCGATTCTGTTCGATTCCATTCCATTCCATTCCATTCCATTCCATTCCATTCCATTCCATTCGATTCCATTCCATTCCATTCCATTCCATTCCATTCCATTGCAATGCATTCCATTCTACTCGGGTTGATTCCATTCCATTCCATTCCATTCCAATCCATTCCATTCCATTCCATTCCACTCCATTCCATTCCTTTCTATTCCATTCCATTCCATTCCATTCCATTCCATTCCATTCCATTCCATTCCATTCCATTCCATTCCATTCCGTTCTACTCGGGTTGATTCCACTCCATTCCATTCCAGTCCATTCCATTCCATTCCATTCCATTCCATTCCATTCCATTCCATTCCGTTCTTCTCGGGTTGATTCCATTCTATTCCATTCCATTCCTTTCGATTCCATTTGATTCCATTCCATTCCATTCCATTCCATTCCATTCCCTTTCATTCCATTCTATTCCATTGAATTCCATTCCATACCATTCCATTCCATTCCATTCCGTTCTACTCTGATTGATTCCATTAAATTCCATTCCATTCCATTCCATTCCATTCCATTCCATTCGATTCCATTCCATTCCATTCCATTCCATTCCAATACATTCCATTCTACTCTGGTTGATTCCATTCCATTCCATTCCATTCCATTCCATTCCATTCGTCTCCATTCGATTCCATTCGATTCCATTCCATTCCATTCCATGGAATTCCATTCCGTTCCATTCCATTCCATTCCATTCCATTCCATTCCATTCCATTCCGTTCTACTCGGGTTGATTCCATTCCATTCCATTCCATTCCATTCCATTCCATTCCACTCCATTCCATTCGATTCCATTCGATTCCATTCCATTCCATTCCATTCCATTCCATTCCAATCCATTCCATTCTACTCGGGTTGATTCCATTCCATTCCATTCCATTCCATTCCATTCCATTCCATTCCATTCCATTCCATTGCATTCCATTCGATTCCATTAGATTCCATTCCATTCCATTCCATTCCATTCCATTCCATTCCATTCCATTCCATTCCATTCCATTCCATTCCATTCCGTTCCACTCGGGTTGATTCCATTCTATTCCATTCCATTCCATTCGATTCCATTCGATATCATTCGATTCCATTCCATCCCATTCAATTCCATTCCATTCCATTCCGTTCTACTTGGGTTGATTCCATTCCATTCCATTTCATTCCATTCCATTCCATTCCATTTCTTTCGATTCCATTCGATTCCATTCCATTCCATTCCATTCCAATCCATTCCATTCTACTCAGGTTGATTCTATTCCATTCCATTCCATTCCATTCCATTCCATTCCATTCCATTCCATTCGATTCCACTCGATTCCATTCCATTCCTTTCCATTCCATTCCAATCCATTCCATTCTACTCGGGTGGATTCCATTCCATTCCATTCCATTCCATTCCATTCGTCTCCATTCGATTCCATTCGATTCCATTCCATTCTATTCCATTGAATTCCATTCCATTCCATTCCATTCCAATCCATTCCATTCCATTCCATTCCATTCCATTCCATTCCATTCCATTCCATTCCGTTCTACTCGGGTTGATTCCACTCCATTCCATTCCATTCCATTCCATTCCATTCCATTCCATTCCATTCCATTCCATTCCACTCGGGTTGATCATTCCATTCCATTCCATTCCATTCCATTCCATTCCATTCCATTCCATTCCATTCCATTCCATTCCATTCCATTCCATTCCATTCCACTCGGGCTCATTCCATTCCATTCCATTCCATTCCATTCCATTCCATTCCATTCCATTCCATTCCGTTCTACTCGGGTTGATTTCCATTCCATTCCATTCCATTCCATTCCATTCCACTCCATTGCATTCCATTCCATTCCATTCCATTCCATTCCATTCCTTTCCATTTATTCCATTCCGTTCTACTCGGGTTGATTCCATTGAGTTTGGTTCCGTTCCGTTCCGTCCCGTCCCGTCCCGTCCCGTCCCGTTCCGTTTTACTCGGGTTGATTCCTTTGCATTCCGTTCCGCTCATTTCCATTCCGTTCAATTCCGTTCCACGCGGGTTGGTTCAATTCTATTCTATTCTATTCTATTCCTTTCCATTCCATTCCATTCTACTCGGGTTGATTCCATGCCGTTCCATTCCGTTCCATTCCGTCCCATCCCGACCCGTACCATCCCGTCTCGTCCCGTCCCATCCCTTTCCGTTCCACATGGGTCGATTCAATTCCTTTCGGTTACATTGAATTCCATTCCATTCCATTCTACTCGGATTGATTCCATTCCATTCCATTCCATTCCATTCCATTCTATTCCATTCCATTCCATTCCATTCCATTCCAATCCATTCCATTCTACTCGGGTTGATTCCATTCCATTCCATTCCATTCCATTCCATTCCATTCCATTCCATTCCATTCCATTCAGTTTCATTCCGTTCCATTCCATTCCATTCCATTCCATTCCATTCGATTCCATTCCATTCCATTCCATTCCATTCCATTCCATTCCGTTCTACTCGGGTTGATTCCATTCCACTCCATTCCATTCCGTTCTATTCGGGTTGATTCCATTCCATTCCATTCCATTCCATTCCATTCCATTCCATTCCATTCTATTCCATTGAATTCCATTCCATTCCATTCCATTCCATTCCATTCCATTCCATTCCATTCCATTCCATTCTATTCCATTCCATTCCATTCTATTCCTTTCTACTCTGGTTGATTCCATTCCATTCCATTCCATTCCATTCCATTCCATTCCATTCCATTCCATTCCACTCCATTCCATTCCATTCCATTCCATTCCATTCCACTCCATTCCATTCGATTCCATTCGATTCCATTCCATTCCATTCCATTCCATTCCATTCCATTCCATTCCATTCCATTCCATTCCATTGCATTCCATTCGATTCCATTCGATTCCATTCCATTCGATTCCATTCGATATCATTCGATTCCATTCCATCCCATTCCATTCCATTCCATTCCATCCCATTCCATTCCATTCCATTCCATTCCGTTCTACTCGGGTTGATTCCATTTCATTCCATTCCATTCCATTCCATTCCATTCCATTCCATTCCATTCCATTCCATTCCATTCGATTCCATTCGATTCCATTCCATTCCATTCCATTCCATTTCATTCCAAACCATTCCATTCTACTCGGGTTCATCATTCCATTCCATTCCATTCCTTTCCATTCCACTCGGGTTCTTTCCATTCCATTCCATTCCATTCCATTCCATTCCGTTCTACTCAGGTTGATTTCCATTCCATTCCATTCTATTCCATTCCATTCCATTCCATTCCATTCCATTCCGTTCCATTCCATTCCATTCCACTCCATTCCATTCCGTTCTATTCGGGTTGATTCCATTCCATTCCATTCCATTCCATTCCATTCCATTCCATTCCATTCCATTCCATTCCATTCCATTCCATTCCATTCCATTCCATTCCATTCCATTCCATTCCGTTCTACTTTGCTTGAATCCATTGAGTTCCGTTCCGTTCCGTCCCGACACGTCCCGTCCCGTCCCGTCCCGTCCCGTCCCATCCCGTCCCGTCCCGTCCCGTGCCGTTGTACTCGGGTTGATTCCATTCCACTCCGTTCCGTTCATTTCCGTTCCGTTCCATTCAGTTCCACGCGGGTTGATTCAATTCCATTCTATTCTATTCCATTCCATTCCATTCCATTCCATTCCATTCCATTCCATTCTACTCGGGTTGATTCCATGCCGTTCCGTTCCGTTCCATTCCGTCCCATCCCGACGCGTCCCGTCCCGTCCCGTCCCGTCAAATTACGTTCTGTTCTGATCGGATTGATTCCGTTCCATTCCGTTCCGTTCCTTTCCGTTCCGTTCCATTCCGTTACACGCGGGTTGATTCAATTCCATTCTATTACATTGAATTCCATTCCATTCCATTCCATTCCATTCTACTCGGATTGATTGCATTCCATTCCATTCCATTCCAGTCCATTCCAATCCATTCCATTCTACTCGGGTTGATTCCATTCCATTCCATTCCATTCCATTCCATTCCATTCCATTCCATTCCATTCCATTCCATTCCACTCGGGCTCATTCCATTCCATTCCATTCCATTCCATTCCATTCCATTCCATTCCATTCAGTTTCATTCCATTCCATTCCATTCCATTCCATTCCATTCCTTTCCATTCCATTCCATTCCATTCTATTCCATTCCATTCCTTTCCATTAAATTCCATTCCATTCTATTCCATTACATTCTACTACATTGAATTCCATTCCATTCCATTCGATTCCATTCCATTCCATTCCTTTCCATTCCATTTAGTTCTACTCGGGTTGATGCCATTCCATTCCATTCCATTCCATTCCATTCCATTCCATTCCATTCCATTCCATTCCATTCCATTCCATTACTTTCCATTCCATTCCATTCCAATCCATTCCATTCTTCTCGGGTTGACTCCATTCCATTCCATTCCATTGCATTCCATTATATTCCATTCTATTCCATTCGATTCCGTTCGATTCCATTCCATTCCATTCCATTCCATTCCATTCCATTCGATTCCATTCCATTCCATTCGATTCCTTTCCATTCCATTCCATTCCATTCCATTCCATTCCATTCCAATCCATTCCATTCTACTCGGGTTGATTCCATTCCATTCCATTCCATTCCATTCCATTCCATTCCATTCCATTCCATTCCATTCCATTCCATTCCATTCCATTCCTTTCCATTCCATTCCATTCCATTCCATTCCATTCCATTCCATTCCATTCCATTCCATTCCATTCCATTCCATTCCTTTCCATTCCATTCCATTCCATTCCATTCCATTCCATTCCATTCCATTCCATTCCGTTCTACTCCGGTTGATTCCACTCCATTCCATTCCATTCCATTCCATTCCATTCCATGCCATTCCATTCCATTCCTTTCCATTCCAACCCATTCCGTTCTACTCGGGTTGATTCCATTCCATTCCATTCCATTCCATTCCATTCCATTCCATTCGATTCGATTCCATTCCATTCCATTCCATTTCATTCCAAAACTTTCCATTCTACTCGGGTTCATCATTCCATTCCATTCCATTCCATTCCATTCCACTCGGGTTCATTCCATTCCATTCCATTCCATTCCATTCCATTCCATTCCATTCCACTCCGTTCTACTCAGGTTGATTTCCATTCCATTCCATTGCATTCCATTCCATTCCATTCCTTTCCATTCCATTCCATTCCATTCCATTCCATTCCATTCCATTCCATTCCATTCCATTCCATTCCATTCCACTCCATTCCATTCCATTCCATTCCACTCGGGTTGATCATTCCATTCCATTCCATTCCATTCCATTCCATTCCATTCCATTCCATTCCATTCCATTCCACTCGGGTTGATCATTCCATTCCATTCCATTCCATTCCATTCCATTCCATTCCATTCCATTCCATTCCATTCCACTCGGGCTCATTCCATTCCATTCCATTCCATTCCATTCCATTCCATTCCATTCCATTCCGTTCTACTCGGGTTGATTTCCATTCCATTCCATTCCATTCCATTCCATTCCATTCCATTCCATTCCACTCCATTGCATTCCATTCCATTTCATTCCATTCCATTCCATTCCTTTCCATTTATTCCATTCCGTTCTACTCGGGTTGATTCCATTGAGTTTGGTTCCGTTCCGTTCCGTCCCGTCCCGTCCCGTCCTGTCCCGTTCCGTTTTACTCGGGTTGATTCCTTTGCATTCCGTTCCGCTCATTTCCATTCCGTTCAATTCCGTTCCACGCGGGTTGGTTCAATTCTATTCTATTCTATTCTATTCCTTTCCATTCCATTCCATTCTACTCGGGTTGATTCCATGCCGTTCCATTCCGTTCCATTCCGTCCCATCCCGACCCGTCCCATCCCGTCTCGTCCCGTCCCATCCCTTTCCGTTCCACATGGGTTGATTCAATTCCTTTCGGTTACATTGAATTCCATTCCATTCCATTCTACTCGGATTGATTCCATTCCATTCCATTCCATTCCATTCCATTCCATTCCATTCCATTCCATTCCAATCCATTCCATTCTACTCGGGTTGATTCCATTCCATTCCATTCCATTCCATTCCATTCCATTCCATTCCATTCCATTCCATTCCATTCAGTTTCATTCCGTTCCATTCCATTCCATTCCATTCCATTCCATTCCATTCCATTCCATTCCATTCCATTCCATTCCATTCCGTTCTACTCGGGTTGATTCCATTCTATTCCATTCCATTCCGTTCGATTCCATTCGATTCCATTCAATTCCATTCCATTCCATTCCATTCCATTCCCTTCCATTCCATTCTATTCCATTGAATTCCATTCCATTCCATTCCATTCCATTCCATTCCATTCCATTCCATTCCATTCCATTCTATTCCATTCAATTCCATTCCATTCCTTTCTACTCGGGTTGATTCCATTCCATTCCATTCCATTCCATTCCATTCCATTCCATTCCACTCCATTCCATTCGATTCCATTCGATTCCATTCCATTCCATTCCATTCCAGTCCAATCCATTCCATTCTACTCGGGTTGATTCCATTCCATTCCATTCCATTCCATTCCATTCCATTCCATTCCATTCCATTCCATTCCATTCCATTCCATTCCATTCCATTCCATTCCATTCCATTCGATTCCATTCCATTCGATTCCATTCGATATCATTCGATTCCATTCCATCCCATTCCATTCCATTCCATTCCATTCCGTTCTACTCGGGTTGATTCCATTCCATTCCATTCCATTCCATTCCATTCCATTCGATTCCATTCGATTCCATTCCATTCCATTCCATTCCATTTCATTCCAAACCATTCCATTCTACTCGGGTTCATCATTCCATTCCATTCCATTCCTTTCCATTCCACTCGGGTTCTTTCCATTCCATTCCATTCCATTCCATTCCATTCCATTCCATTCCATTCCATTCCATTCCATTTCGTTCTACTCAGGTTGATTTCCATTCCATTCCATTCCATTCCATTCCATTCCATTCCGTTCTATTCGGGTTGATTCCATTCCATTCCATTCCATTCCATTCCATTCCATTCCATTCCATTCCATTCCATTCCATTCCATTCCATTCCATTCCATTCCATTCCATTCCATTCCATTCCATTCTATTCCATTCCGTTCTACTCGGCTTGAATCCATTGAGTTCCGTTCCGTTCCGTTCCGTCCCGACACGTCCCGTCCCGTCCCGTCCCGTCCCTTCCCATCCCATCCCGTCCCGTCCCGTGCCGTTGTACTCGGGTTGATTCCATTCCACTCCGTTCCGTTCATTTCCGTTCCGTTCCATTCAGTTCCACGCGGGTTGATTCAATTCCATTCTATTCTATTCCATTCCATTCCATTCCATTCCATTCCATTCCATTCCATTCCACTCGGGTTGATTCCATGCCGTTCCGTTCCGTTCCATTCCATCCCATCCCGACGCGTCCCGTCCCATCCCGTCCCGTCAAAATACGTTCTGTTCTGATCGGATTGATTCCGTTCCATTCCGTTCCGTTCCTTTCCGTTCCGTTCCATTCCTTTACACGCGGGTTGATTCAATTCCATTCTATTACATTGAATTCCATTCCATTCCATTCCATTCCATTCTACTCGTATTGATTGCATTCCATTCCATTCCATTCCAGTCCATTCCAATCCATTCCATTCTACTCGGGTTGATTCCATTCCATTCCATTCAATTCCATTCCATTCCATTCCATTCCATTCCATTCCATTCCATTGCACTCGGGCTCATTCCATTCCATTCCATTCCATTCCATTCCATTCCATTCCATTCCATTCCATTCCATTCCATTCCATTCAGTTTCATTCCATTCCATTCCATTCCATTCCATTCCTTTCCATTCCATTCCATTCCATTCCATTCCATTCTGTTCCATTACATTCTACTACATTGAATTCCATTCCATTCCATTCAATTCCATTCCATTCCATTCCTTTCCATTCCATTTAGTTACACTCGGGTTGATGCCATTCCATTCCATTCCATTCCATTCCATTCCATTCCATTCCATTACTTTCCATTCCATTCCATTCCAATCCATTCCATTCTACTCGGGTTGACTCCATTCCGTTCCATTCCATTCCATTCCATTATATTCCATTCTATTCCATTCGATTCCATTCGATTCCATTCCATTCCATTCCATTCCATTCCATTCCATTCCATTCCATTCCATTCCATTCCAATCCATTCCATTCTACTCGGGTTGATTCCATTCCATTCCATTCCATTCCATTCCATTCCATTCCATTCCATTCCATTCCATTCCATTCCATTCCATTCCATTCCATTCCATTCCTTTCCATTCCTTTCCATTCCATTCCATTCCATTCCATTCGATTCCATTCCATTCCATTCCATTCCATTCCATTCCATTCTGTTCTACTCGGGTTGATTCTACTCCATTCCATTCCATTCCATCCTATTCCATTCCATTCCATTCGATTCCATTCTATTCCATTCGATTCCATTCCATTCTACTTCATTTTATTCTATTCCATTCCATTCCATTCTATTCCATTGAATTCCATTCCATTCCATTCCATTCCATTCCATTCCATTCCATTCCATTCCATTCCATTCCATTCCATTCCATTCCGTTCTACTCGGGTTGATTCCACTCCATTCCATTCCATTCCATTCCTTTCCATTCCATTTAGTTCTACTCGGGTTGATTCCATTCCATTCCATTCCATTCCATTCCATTCCATTCGATTCCATTCGATTCCATTCCATTCCATTCCATTCCATTTCATTCCAAACCATTCCATTCTACTCGGGTTCATCATTCCATTCCATTCCATTCCTTTCCGTTCCACTCGGGTTCTTTCCATTCCATTCCATTCCATTCCATTCCATTCCATTCCATTCCATTCCATTCCATTTCGTTCTACTCAGGTTGATTTCCATTCCATTCCATTCCATTCCATTCCATTCCATTCCATTCCATTCCATTCCATTCCGTTCTATTCGGGTTGATTCCATTCCATTCCATTCCATTCCATTCCATTCCATTCCATTCCATTCCATTCCATTCCATTCCATTCTATTCCATTCCGTTCTACTCGGCTTGAATCCATTGAGTTCCGTTCCGTTCCGTTCCGTCCCGACACGTCCCGTCCCGTCCCGTCCCGTCCCGTCCCATCCCATCCCGTCCCGTCCCGTGCCGTTGTACTCGGGTTGATTCCATTCCACTCCGTTCCGTTCATTTCCGTTCCGTTCCATTCAGTTCCACGCGGGTTGATTCAATTCCATTCTATTCTATTCCATTCCATTCCATTCCATTCCATTCCATTCCATTCCATTCCATTCCACTCGGGTTGATTCCATGCCGTTCCGTTCCGTTCCATTCCATCCCATCCCGACGCGTCCCGTCCCATCCCGTCCCGTCAAATTACGTTCTGTTCTGATCGGATTGATTCCGTTCCATTCCGTTCCGTTCCTTTCCGTTCCGTTCCATTCCTTTACACGCGGGTTGATTCAATTCCATTCTATTACATTGAATTCCATTCCATTCCATTCCATTCCATTCTACTCGGATTGATTGCATTCCATTCCATTCCATTCCAGCCCATTCCAATCCATTCCATTCTACTCGGGTTGATTCCATTCCATTCCATTCAATTCCATTCCATTCCATTCCATTCCATTCCATTCCATTCCATTGCACTCGGGCTCATTCCATTCCATTCCATTCCATTCCATTCCATTCCATTCCATTCCATTCCATTCCATTCCATTCCATTCAGTTTCATTCCATTCCATTCCATTCCATTCCATTCCATTCCACTCGATTCCATTCCATTCCTTTCCATTCCATTCCAATCCATTCCATTCTACTCGGGTGGATTCCATTCCATTCCATTCCATTCCATTCCATTCCATTCCATTCCATTCCATTCCATTCCATTCCATTCCATTCCATTCCATTCCGTTCTAGTCTGGTTGAATCCATTCCATTCCATTGCATTCCATTCCATTCCATTCCATTCCATTCCATTCCATTCCATTCCATTCCATTCCATTCCATTCCATTCTATTCCATTCCATTCTACTCCATTGAATTCCATTCCATTCCATTCAATTCCATTCCATTCCATTCCTTTCCAATCCATTTAGTTCTACTCGGGTTGATTCCATTCCATTCCATTCCATTCCATTCCATTCCATTCCATTCCATTCCATTCCATTCCATTCCATTCCATTACTTTCCATTCCATTCCATTCCAATCCATTCCATTCTACTCGGGTTGACTCCATTCCATTCCATTCCATTCCATTCCATTATATTCCATTCTATTCCATTCGATTCTGTTCGATTCCATTCCATTCCATTCCATTCCATTCCATTCCATTCCATTCCATTCGATTCCATTCCATTCCATTCCATTCCATTCCATTCCATTCCATTCCATTGCATTCCATTCTACTCGGGTTGATTCCATTCCATTCCATTCCATTCCAATCCATTCCATTCCATTCCATTCCACTCCATTCCATTCCTTTCTATTCCATTCCATTCCATTCCATTCCATTCCATTCCATTCCATTCCATTCCATTCCGTTCTACTCGGGTTGATTCCACTCCATTCCATTCCATTCCATTCCATTCCATTCCATTCCATTCCATTCCAACCCATTCCGTTCTACTCGGGTTGATTCCATTCCATTCCATTCCATTCCATTCCATTCCATTCCATTCCATTCCATTCGATTCCATTCCATTCCATTCCATTCCATTCGATTCCATTCCATTCCATTCCATTCCATTTAATTCCAAACCGTTCCATTCTACTCGGGTTCATCATTCCATTCCATTCCATTCCATTCCATTCCATTCCATTCCATTCCATTCCGTTCTACTCAGGTTGATTTCCATTCCATTCCATTCCATTCCATTCCATTCCATTCCATTCCATTCCATTCCATTCCATTCCATTCCATTCCATTCCATTCCATTCTATTCCATTCCGTTCTACTCGGCTTGAATCCATTGAGTTCCATTCCGTTCCGTTCCGTCCCGACACGTCCCGTCCCGTCCCGTCCCGTGCCGTCCCGTCCCGTCAGGTCCCGTGCCGTTGTACTCGGGTTGATTCCATTCCACTCCGTTCCGTTCCTTTCCGTTCCGTTCCATTCAGTTCCACGCGGGTTGATTCAATTCCATTCTATTCTATTCCATTCCATTCCATTCCATTCCATTCCATTCCATTCCATTCCATTCCATTTTACTCGGGTTGATTCCATGCCGTTCCGTTCCGTTCCATTCTGTCCCATCCCGACGCGTCCCGTCCCGTCCCGTCCCGTCCAATTCCGTTCCGTTCTGATCGGGTTGATTCCGTTCCATTCCGTTCCGTTCCTTTCCGTTCCATTCCATTCCGTTTCACGCGGGTTGATTCAATTCCATTCTATTACATTGAATTCCATTCCATTCCATTCCATTCCATTCTACTCGGATTGATTGCATTCCATTCCATTCCATTCTAGTCCATTCCAATCCATTCCATTCTACTCGGGTTGATTCCATTCCCTTCCATTCCATTCCATTCCATTCCATTCCATTCCATTCCATTGCGTTCCATTCGATTCGACTCCATTCCATTCCATTCCATTCCATTCCAATCCATTCCATTCTACTTGGGTTCATTCCATTCCATTCCATTCCATTCCATTCCATTCCATTCCATTCCATTCCATTCCGTTCTACTCGGGTTGATTCCACTCCATTCCATTCCATTCCATTCCATTCCAATCCATTCCATTCTACTCGGGTTGATTCCATTCCATTCCATTCCATTCCATTCCATTCCATTCCATTCCATTCCATTCCATTCCATTCCATTCCATTCCATTCCATTCCATTCCTTTCCATTCCTTTCCATTCCATTCCATTCCATTCCATTCGATTCCATTCCATTCCATTCCATTCCATTCCATTCCATTCTGTTCTACTCGGGTTGATTCTACTCCATTCCATTCCATTCCATCCTATTCCATTCCATTCCATTCGATTCCATTCTATTCCATTCGATTCCATTCCATTCTACTTCATTTTATTCTATTCCATTCCATTCCATTCTATTCCATTGAATTCCATTCCATTCCATTCCATTCCATTCCATTCCATTCCATTCCATTCCATTCCATTCCATTCCATTCCATTCCATTCCGTTCTACTCGGGTTGATTCCACTCCATTCCATTCCATTCCATTCCTTTCCATTCCATTTAGTTCTACTCGGGTTGATTCCATTCCATTCCATTCCATTCCATTCCATTCCATTCGATTCCATTCGATTCCATTCCATTCCATTCCATTCCATTTCATTCCAAACCATTCCATTCTACTCGGGTTCATCATTCCATTCCATTCCATTCCTTTCCGTTCCACTCGGGTTCTTTCCATTCCATTCCATTCCATTCCATTCCATTCCATTCCATTCCATTCCATTCCATTTCGTTCTACTCAGGTTGATTTCCATTCCATTCCATTCCATTCCATTCCATTCCATTCCATTCCATTCCATTCCATTCCGTTCTATTCGGGTTGATTCCATTCCATTCCATTCCATTCCATTCCATTCCATTCCATTCCATTCCATTCCATTCCATTCCATTCTATTCCATTCCGTTCTACTCGGCTTGAATCCATTGAGTTCCGTTCCGTTCCGTTCCGTCCCGACACGTCCCGTCCCGTCCCGTCCCGTCCCGTCCCATCCCATCCCGTCCCGTCCCGTGCCGTTGTACTCGGGTTGATTCCATTCCACTCCGTTCCGTTCATTTCCGTTCCGTTCCATTCAGTTCCACGCGGGTTGATTCAATTCCATTCTATTCTATTCCATTCCATTCCATTCCATTCCATTCCATTCCATTCCATTCCATTCCATTCCACTCGGGTTGATTCCATGCCGTTCCGTTCCGTTCCATTCCATCCCATCCCGACGCGTCCCGTCCCATCCCGTCCCGTCAAATTACGTTCTGTTCTGATCGGATTGATTCCGTTCCATTCCGTTCCGTTCCTTTCCGTTCCGTTCCATTCCTTTACACGCGGGTTGATTCAATTCCATTCTATTACATTGAATTCCATTCCATTCCATTCCATTCCATTCTACTCGGATTGATTGCATTCCATTCCATTCCATTCCAGCCCATTCCAATCCATTCCATTCTACTCGGGTTGATTCCATTCCATTCCATTCAATTCCATTCCATTCCATTCCATTCCATTCCATTCCATTCCATTGCACTCGGGCTCATTCCATTCCATTCCATTCCATTCCATTCCATTCCATTCCATTCCATTCCATTCCATTCCATTCCATTCAGTTTCATTCCATTCCATTCCATTCCATTCCATTCCATTCCACTCGATTCCATTCCATTCCTTTCCATTCCATTCCAATCCATTCCATTCTACTCGGGTGGATTCCATTCCATTCCATTCCATTCCATTCCATTCCATTCCATTCCATTCCATTCCATTCCATTCCATTCCATTCCATTCCATTCCGTTCTAGTCTGGTTGAATCCATTCCATTCCATTGCATTCCATTCCATTCCATTCCATTCCATTCCATTCCATTCCATTCCATTCCATTCCATTCCATTCCATTCTATTCCATTCCATTCTACTCCATTGAATTCCATTCCATTCCATTCAATTCCATTCCATTCCATTCCTTTCCAATCCATTTAGTTCTACTCGGGTTGATTCCATTCCATTCCATTCCATTCCATTCCATTCCATTCCATTCCATTCCATTCCATTCCATTCCATTCCATTACTTTCCATTCCATTCCATTCCAATCCATTCCATTCTACTCGGGTTGACTCCATTCCATTCCATTCCATTCCATTCCATTATATTCCATTCTATTCCATTCGATTCTGTTCGATTCCATTCCATTCCATTCCATTCCATTCCATTCCATTCCATTCCATTCGATTCCATTCCATTCCATTCCATTCCATTCCATTCCATTCCATTCCATTGCATTCCATTCTACTCGGGTTGATTCCATTCCATTCCATTCCATTCCAATCCATTCCATTCCATTCCATTCCACTCCATTCCATTCCTTTCTATTCCATTCCATTCCATTCCATTCCATTCCATTCCATTCCATTCCATTCCATTCCGTTCTACTCGGGTTGATTCCACTCCATTCCATTCCATTCCATTCCATTCCATTCCATTCCATTCCATTCCAACCCATTCCGTTCTACTCGGGTTGATTCCATTCCATTCCATTCCATTCCATTCCATTCCATTCCATTCCATTCCATTCGATTCCATTCCATTCCATTCCATTCCATTCGATTCCATTCCATTCCATTCCATTCCATTTAATTCCAAACCGTTCCATTCTACTCGGGTTCATCATTCCATTCCATTCCATTCCATTCCATTCCATTCCATTCCATTCCATTCCGTTCTACTCAGGTTGATTTCCATTCCATTCCATTCCATTCCATTCCATTCCATTCCATTCCATTCCATTCCATTCCATTCCATTCCATTCCATTCCATTCCATTCTATTCCATTCCGTTCTACTCGGCTTGAATCCATTGAGTTCCATTCCGTTCCGTTCCGTCCCGACACGTCCCGTCCCGTCCCGTCCCGTGCCGTCCCGTCCCGTCAGGTCCCGTGCCGTTGTACTCGGGTTGATTCCATTCCACTCCGTTCCGTTCCTTTCCGTTCCGTTCCATTCAGTTCCACGCGGGTTGATTCAATTCCATTCTATTCTATTCCATTCCATTCCATTCCATTCCATTCCATTCCATTCCATTCCATTCCATTTTACTCGGGTTGATTCCATGCCGTTCCGTTCCGTTCCATTCTGTCCCATCCCGACGCGTCCCGTCCCGTCCCGTCCCGTCCAATTCCGTTCCGTTCTGATCGGGTTGATTCCGTTCCATTCCGTTCCGTTCCTTTCCGTTCCATTCCATTCCGTTTCACGCGGGTTGATTCAATTCCATTCTATTACATTGAATTCCATTCCATTCCATTCCATTCCATTCTACTCGGATTGATTGCATTCCATTCCATTCCATTCTAGTCCATTCCAATCCATTCCATTCTACTCGGGTTGATTCCATTCCCTTCCATTCCATTCCATTCCATTCCATTCCATTCCATTCCATTGCGTTCCATTCGATTCGACTCCATTCCATTCCATTCCATTCCATTCCAATCCATTCCATTCTACTTGGGTTCATTCCATTCCATTCCATTCCATTCCATTCCATTCCATTCCATTCCATTCCATTCCGTTCTACTCGGGTTGATTCCACTCCATTCCATTCCATTCCATTCCATTCCAATCCATTCCATTCTACTCGGGTTGATTCCATTCCATTCCATTCCATTCCATTCCATTCCATTCCATTCCATTCCATTCCATTCCATTCCATTCCATTCCATTCCATTCCTTTCCATTCCTTTCCATTCCATTCCATTCCATTCCATTCGATTCCATTCCATTCCATTCCATTCCATTCCATTCCATTCTGTTCTACTCGGGTTGATTCTACTCCATTCCATTCCATTCCATCCTATTCCATTCCATTCCATTCGATTCCATTCTATTCCATTCGATTCCATTCCATTCTACTTCATTTTATTCTATTCCATTCCATTCCATTCTATTCCATTGAATTCCATTCCATTCCATTCCATTCCATTCCATTCCATTCCATTCCATTCCATTCCATTCCATTCCATTCCATTCCATTCCGTTCTACTCGGGTTGATTCCACTCCATTCCATTCCATTCCATTCCTTTCCATTCCATTTAGTTCTACTCGGGTTGATTCCATTCCATTCCATTCCATTCCATTCCATTCCATTCGATTCCATTCGATTCCATTCCATTCCATTCCATTCCATTTCATTCCAAACCATTCCATTCTACTCGGGTTCATCATTCCATTCCATTCCATTCCTTTCCGTTCCACTCGGGTTCTTTCCATTCCATTCCATTCCATTCCATTCCATTCCATTCCATTCCATTCCATTCCATTTCGTTCTACTCAGGTTGATTTCCATTCCATTCCATTCCATTCCATTCCATTCCATTCCATTCCATTCCATTCCATTCCGTTCTATTCGGGTTGATTCCATTCCATTCCATTCCATTCCATTCCATTCCATTCCATTCCATTCCATTCCATTCCATTCCATTCTATTCCATTCCGTTCTACTCGGCTTGAATCCATTGAGTTCCGTTCCGTTCCGTTCCGTCCCGACACGTCCCGTCCCGTCCCGTCCCGTCCCGTCCCATCCCATCCCGTCCCGTCCCGTGCCGTTGTACTCGGGTTGATTCCATTCCACTCCGTTCCGTTCATTTCCGTTCCGTTCCATTCAGTTCCACGCGGGTTGATTCAATTCCATTCTATTCTATTCCATTCCATTCCATTCCATTCCATTCCATTCCATTCCATTCCATTCCATTCCACTCGGGTTGATTCCATGCCGTTCCGTTCCGTTCCATTCCATCCCATCCCGACGCGTCCCGTCCCATCCCGTCCCGTCAAATTACGTTCTGTTCTGATCGGATTGATTCCGTTCCATTCCGTTCCGTTCCTTTCCGTTCCGTTCCATTCCTTTACACGCGGGTTGATTCAATTCCATTCTATTACATTGAATTCCATTCCATTCCATTCCATTCCATTCTACTCGGATTGATTGCATTCCATTCCATTCCATTCCAGCCCATTCCAATCCATTCCATTCTACTCGGGTTGATTCCATTCCATTCCATTCAATTCCATTCCATTCCATTCCATTCCATTCCATTCCATTCCATTGCACTCGGGCTCATTCCATTCCATTCCATTCCATTCCATTCCATTCCATTCCATTCCATTCCATTCCATTCCATTCCATTCAGTTTCATTCCATTCCATTCCATTCCATTCCATTCCATTCCACTCGATTCCATTCCATTCCTTTCCATTCCATTCCAATCCATTCCATTCTACTCGGGTGGATTCCATTCCATTCCATTCCATTCCATTCCATTCCATTCCATTCCATTCCATTCCATTCCATTCCATTCCATTCCATTCCATTCCGTTCTAGTCTGGTTGAATCCATTCCATTCCATTGCATTCCATTCCATTCCATTCCATTCCATTCCATTCCATTCCATTCCATTCCATTCCATTCCATTCCATTCTATTCCATTCCATTCTACTCCATTGAATTCCATTCCATTCCATTCAATTCCATTCCATTCCATTCCTTTCCAATCCATTTAGTTCTACTCGGGTTGATTCCATTCCATTCCATTCCATTCCATTCCATTCCATTCCATTCCATTCCATTCCATTCCATTCCATTCCATTACTTTCCATTCCATTCCATTCCAATCCATTCCATTCTACTCGGGTTGACTCCATTCCATTCCATTCCATTCCATTCCATTATATTCCATTCTATTCCATTCGATTCTGTTCGATTCCATTCCATTCCATTCCATTCCATTCCATTCCATTCCATTCCATTCGATTCCATTCCATTCCATTCCATTCCATTCCATTCCATTCCATTCCATTGCATTCCATTCTACTCGGGTTGATTCCATTCCATTCCATTCCATTCCAATCCATTCCATTCCATTCCATTCCACTCCATTCCATTCCTTTCTATTCCATTCCATTCCATTCCATTCCATTCCATTCCATTCCATTCCATTCCATTCCGTTCTACTCGGGTTGATTCCACTCCATTCCATTCCATTCCATTCCATTCCATTCCATTCCATTCCATTCCAACCCATTCCGTTCTACTCGGGTTGATTCCATTCCATTCCATTCCATTCCATTCCATTCCATTCCATTCCATTCCATTCGATTCCATTCCATTCCATTCCATTCCATTCGATTCCATTCCATTCCATTCCATTCCATTTAATTCCAAACCGTTCCATTCTACTCGGGTTCATCATTCCATTCCATTCCATTCCATTCCATTCCATTCCATTCCATTCCATTCCGTTCTACTCAGGTTGATTTCCATTCCATTCCATTCCATTCCATTCCATTCCATTCCATTCCATTCCATTCCATTCCATTCCATTCCATTCCATTCCATTCCATTCTATTCCATTCCGTTCTACTCGGCTTGAATCCATTGAGTTCCATTCCGTTCCGTTCCGTCCCGACACGTCCCGTCCCGTCCCGTCCCGTGCCGTCCCGTCCCGTCAGGTCCCGTGCCGTTGTACTCGGGTTGATTCCATTCCACTCCGTTCCGTTCCTTTCCGTTCCGTTCCATTCAGTTCCACGCGGGTTGATTCAATTCCATTCTATTCTATTCCATTCCATTCCATTCCATTCCATTCCATTCCATTCCATTCCATTCCATTTTACTCGGGTTGATTCCATGCCGTTCCGTTCCGTTCCATTCTGTCCCATCCCGACGCGTCCCGTCCCGTCCCGTCCCGTCCAATTCCGTTCCGTTCTGATCGGGTTGATTCCGTTCCATTCCGTTCCGTTCCTTTCCGTTCCATTCCATTCCGTTTCACGCGGGTTGATTCAATTCCATTCTATTACATTGAATTCCATTCCATTCCATTCCATTCCATTCTACTCGGATTGATTGCATTCCATTCCATTCCATTCTAGTCCATTCCAATCCATTCCATTCTACTCGGGTTGATTCCATTCCCTTCCATTCCATTCCATTCCATTCCATTCCATTCCATTCCATTGCGTTCCATTCGATTCGACTCCATTCCATTCCATTCCATTCCATTCCAATCCATTCCATTCTACTTGGGTTCATTCCATTCCATTCCATTCCATTCCATTCCATTCCATTCGATTCCATTCCATTCCATTCCATTCCATTCCATTCCATTCTGTTCTACTCGGGTTGATTCTACTCCATTCCATTCCATTCCATCCTATTCCATTCCATTCCATTCGATTCCATTCTATTCCATTCGATTCCATTCCATTCTACTTCATTTTATTCTATTCCATTCCATTCCATTCTATTCCATTGAATTCCATTCCATTCCATTCCATTCCATTCCATTCCATTCCATTCCATTCCATTCCATTCCGTTCTACTCGGGTTGATTCCACTCCATTCCATTCCATTCCATTCCATTCCATTCCATTCCATTCCATTCCATTCCATTACACTCGGGTTGATCATTCCATTCCATTCCATTCCATTCCATTCCATTCCATTCCATTCCATTCCACTCGGGCTCATTCAATTCCATTCCATTCCATTCCATTCGATTCCATTAGATTCCTTTCCATTCCATTCCATTCCATTCCATTCCTTTCCATTCCATTCCATTCCATTCCATTCCATTCCGTTCCACTCGGGTTGATTCCATTCTATTCCATTCCATTCCATTCGATTCCATTCGATATCATTCGATTCCATTGCATCCCATTCAATTCCATTCCATTCCATTCCGTTCTACTCGGGTTGATTCCATTCCATTCCATTTCATTCCATTCCATTCCATTCCATTTCTTTCGATTCCATTCGATTCCATTCCATTCCATTCCATTCCAATCCATTCCATTCTACTCAGGTTGATTCCATTCCATTCCATTCCCTTCCATTCCATTCCATTCCATTCCATTCCATTCCATTCCATTCCATTCCATTCCATTCCATTCGATTCCACTCGATTCCATTACATTCCTTTCCATTCCATTCCAATCCATTCCATTCTACTCAGGTGGATTCCATTCCATTCCATTCGATTCCATTCCATTCGTCTCCATTCGATTCCATTCGATTCCATTCCATTCTATTCCATTGAATTCCATTCCATTCCATTCCATTCCATTCCATTCCATTCCATTCCATTCCATTCCATTCCATTCCATTCGATTCCATTCCATTCCATTCCATTCCATTCCATTCCATTCCATTCCAATCCATTCCATTCTACTCGGGTTGATTCCATTCCATTCCATTCCATTCCAATCCATTCCATTCCATTCCATTCCACTCCATTCCATTCCTTTCTATTCCATTCCATTCCATTCCATTCCATTCCATTCCGTTCTACTCGGGTTGATTCCACTCCATTCCATTCCATTCCATTCCATTCCATTCCATTCCATTCCATTCCATTCCTTTCCATTCCAACCCATTCCGTTCTACTCGTGATGATTCCATTCCATTCCATTCCATTCCATTCCATTCCATTCCATTCCATTCCATTCCATTCCATTCCATTCCATTCGATTCCATTCCATTCCATTCCATTCCATTCCATTCCAAACCTTTCCATTCTACTCGGGTTCATCATTCCATTCCATTCCATTCCATTCCACTCGGGTTCATTCCATTCCATTCCATTCCATTCCATTCCATTCCATTCCATTCCATTCCATTCCATTCCATTCCATTCGATTCCATTCGATTCCATTCCATTCCATTCCATTCCATTCCATTCCATTCCATTCCATTCCGTTCTAGTCGGGTTGATTCCATTCTATTCCATTCCATTCCATTCCATTCCATTCCATTCCACTCCATTCCATTCCATTCCATTCCATTCCATTCCGTTCCATTCCGTTCCACTCGGGTTGATTCCATTCTATTCCATTCCATTCCATTCGATTCCATTCGATATCATTCGTTTCCATTCCATCCCATTCCATTCCATTCCATTCCATTCCGTTCTTCTCGGGTTGATTCCATTCCATTCCATTTAATTCCATTCCATTCCATTCCATTCCTTTCGATTCCATTCGATTCCATTCCATTCCATTCCATTCCATTCCATTCCATTCCATTCCACTCGATTCCATTCCATTCCTTTCCATTCCATTCCAATCCATTCCATTCTACTCGGGTTGATTCCATTCCATTCCATTCCATTCCATTCCATTCCATTCCATTCCATTCCATTCCATTCCATTCCATTCCATTCCATTCCATTCCGTTCTAGTCGGGTTGAATCCATTCCATTCCATTGCATTCCATTCCATTCCATTCCATTCCATTCCATTCCATTCCATTCCATTCCATTCCATTCCATTCTATTCCATTCCATTCTACTCCATTGAATTCCATTCCATTCCATTCAATTCCATTCCATTCCATTCCTTTCCAATCCATTTAGTTCTACTCGGGTTGATTCCATTCCATTCCATTCCATTCCATTCCATTCCATTCCATTCCATTCAATTCCATTCCATTCCATTCCATTCCATTACTTTCCATTCCATTCCATTCCAATCCATTCCATTCTACTCGGGTTGACTCCATTCCTTTCCATTCCATTCCATTCCATTCCATTCCATTATATTCCATTCTATTCCATTCGATTCTGTTCGATTCCATTCCATTCCATTCCATTCCATTCCATTCCATTCCATTCCATTCGATTCTGTTCGATTCCATTCCATTCCATTCCATTCCATTCCATTCCACTCCATTCCATTCCATTCCATTCCATTCCATTCGATTCCATTCCATTCCATTCCATTCCATTCCATTCCATTGCAATGCATTCCATTCTACTCGGGTTGATTCCATTCCATTCCATTCCATTCCAATCCATTCCATTCCATTCCATTCCACTCCATTCCATTCCTTTCTATTCCATTCCATTCCATTCCATTCCATTCCATTCCATTCCATTCCGTTCTACTCGGGTTGATTCCACTCCATTCCATTCCAGTCCATTCCATTCCATTCCATTCCATTCCATTCCATTCCATTCCATTCCGTTCTTCTCGGGTTGATTCCATTCTATTCCATTCCATTCCTTTCGATTCCATTTGATTCCATTCCATTCCATTCCATTCCATTCCATTCCCTTTCATTCCATTCTATTCCATTGAATTCCATTCCATACCATTCCATTCCATTCCATTCCGTTCTACTCTGATTGATTCCATTAAATTCCATTCCATTCCATTCCATTCCATTCCATTCCATTCGATTCCATTCCATTCCATTCCATTCCATTCCATTCCATTCCATTCCAATACATTCCATTCTACTCTGGTTGATTCCATTCCATTCCATTCCATTCCATTCCATTCCATTCGTCTCCATTCGATTCCATTCGATTCCATTCCATTCCATTCCATGGAATTCCATTCCATTCCATTCCATTCCATGGAATTCCATTCCATTCCATTCCATTCCATGGAATTCCATTCCATTCCATTCCATTCCATTCCATTCCATTCCATTCCATTCCATTCCATTCCATTCCATTCCATTCCGTTCTACTCGGGTTGATTCCATTCCATTCCATTCCATTCCATTCCATTCCATTCCACTCCATTCCATTCGATTCCATTCGATTCCATTCCATTCCATTCCATTCCATTCCATTCCAATCCATTCCATTCTACTCGGGTTGATTCCATTCCATTCCATTCCATTCCATTCCATTCCATTCCATTCCATTCCATTCCATTCCATTGCATTCCATTCGATTCCATTAGATTCCATTCCATTCCATTCCATTCCATTCCATTCCATTCCATTCCATTCCATTCCATTCCATTCCGTTCCACTCGGGTTGATTCCATTCTATTCCATTCCATTCCATTCGATTCCATTCGATATCATTCGATTCCATTCCATCCCATTCAATTCCATTCCATTCCATTCCGTTCTACTTGGGTTGATTCCATTCCATTCCATTTCATTCCATTCCATTCCATTCCATTTCTTTCAATTCCATTCGATTCCATTCCATTCCATTCCATTCCAATCCATTCCATTCTACTCAGGTTGATTCTATTCCATTCCATTCCATTCCATTCCATTCCATTCCATTCCATTCCATTCCATTCGATTCCACTCGATTCCATTCCATTCCTTTCCATTCCATTCCAATCCATTCCATTCTACTCGGGTGGATTCCATTCCATTCCATTCCATTCCATTCCATTCGTCTCCATTCGATTCCATTCGATTCCATTCCATTCTATTCCATTGAATTCCATTCCATTCCATTCCATTCCAATCCATTCCATTCCATTCCATTCCATTCCATTCCATTCCATTGCATTCCATTCGATTCCATTCCATTCCATTCCATTCCATTCCATTCCATTCCATTCCATTCCATTCCATTCCATTCCATTCGATTCCATTCCATTCCATTCCATTCCATTCGATTCCATTCCATTCCATTCCATTCCATTTCATTCCAAACCGTTCCATTCTACTCGGGTTCATCATTCCATTCCATTCCATTCCATTCCATTCCACTCGGGTTCATTCCATTCCATTCCATTCCATTCCATTCCATTCCGTTCCATTCCATTCCATTCCGTTCTACTCAGGTTGATTTCCATTCCATTCCATTCCATTCCATTCCATTCCATTCCATTCCATTCCATTCCATTCCATTCCATTCCATTCCATTCCATTCCATTCTATTCCATTCCGTTCTACTCGGCTTGAATCCATTGAGTTCCATTCCGTTCCGTTCCGTCCCGACACGTCCCGTCCCGTCCCGTCCCGTGCCGTCCCGTCCCGTCCGGTCCCGTGCCGTTGTACTCGGGTTGATTCCATTCCACTCCGTTCCGTTCCTTTCCGTTCCGTTCCATTCAGTTCCACGCGGGTTGATTCAATTCCATTCTATTCTATTCCATTCCATTCCATTCCATTCCATTCCATTCCATTCCATTCCATTCCATTTTACTCGGGTTGATTCCATGCCGTTCCGTTCCGTTCCATTCTGTCCCATCCCGACGCGTCCCGTCCCATCCCGTCCCGTCCAATTCCGTTCCGTTCTGATCGGGTTGATTCCGTTCCATTCCGTTCCGTTCCTTTCCGTTCCATTCCATTCCGTTTCACGCGGGTTGATTCAATTCCATTCTATTACATTGAATTCCATTCCATTCCATTCCATTCCATTCTACTCGGATTGATTGCATTCCATTCCATTCCATTCTAGTCCATTCCAATCCATTCCATTCTACTCGGGTTGATTCCATTCCATTCCATTCCATTCCATTCCATTCCATTCCATTCCATTCCATTGCGTTCCATTCGATTCGACTCCATTCCATTCCATTCCATTCCATTCCAATCCATTCCATTCTACTTGGGTTCATTCCATTCCATTCCATTCCATTCCATTCCATTCCATTCCATTCCATTCGATTCCATTCCATTCCATTCCATTCCATTCCATTCCATTCTGTTCTACTCGGGTTGATTCTACTCCATTCCATTCCATTCCATCCTATTCCATTCCATTCCATTCGATTCCATTCTATTCCATTCGATTCCATTCCATTCTACTTCATTTTATTCTATTCCATTCCATTCCATTCTATTCCATTGAATTCCATTCCATTCCATTCCATTCCATTCCATTCCATTCCATTCCATTCCATTCCATTCCATTCCATTCCGTTCTACTCGGGTTGATTCCACTCCATTCCATTCCATTCCATTCCATTCCATTCCATTCCATTCCATTCCATTCCATTCCACTCGGGTTGATCATTCCATTCCATTCCATTCCATTCCATTCCATTCCATTCCATTCCATTCCATTCCATTCCATTCCATTCCATTCCATTCCACTCGGGCTCATTCCATTCCATTCCATTCCATTCCATTCGATTCCATTAGATTCCTTTCCATTCCATTCCATTCCATTCCATTCCATTCCTTTCCATTCCATTCCATTCCATTCCATTCCATTCCGTTCCACTCGGGTTGATTCCATTCTATTCCATTCCATTCCATTCGATTCCATTCGATATCATTCGATTCCATTGCATCCCATTCAATTCCATTCCATTCCATTCCGTTCTACTCGGGTTGATTCCATTCCATTCCATTTCATTCCATTCCATTCCATTCCATTTCTTTCGATTCCATTCGATTCCATTCCATTCCATTCCATTCCAATCCATTCCATTCTACTCAGGTTGATTCCATTCCATTCCATTCCCTTCCATTCCATTCCATTCCATTCCATTCCATTCCATTCCATTCCATTCCATTCGATTCCACTCGATTCCATTACATTCCTTTCCATTCCATTCCAATCCATTCCATTCTACTCAGGTGGATTCCATTCCATTCCATTCGATTCCATTCCATTCGTCTCCATTCGATTCCATTCGATTCCATTCCATTCTATTCCATTGAATTCCATTCCATTCCATTCCATTCCATTTCATTCCATTCCATTCCATTCCATTCCATTCCATTCGATTCCATTCCATTCCATTCCATTCCATTCCATTCCATTCCATTCCAATCCATTCCATTCTACTCGGGTTGATTCCATTCCATTCCATTCCATTCCAATCCATTCCATTCCATTCCATTCCACTCCATTCCATTCCTTTCTATTCCATTCCATTCCATTCCATTCCATTCCATTCCATTCCATTCCGTTCTACTCGAGTTGATTCCACTCCATTCCATTCCAATCCATTCCATTCCATTCCATTCCATTCCATTCCATTCCATTCCATTCCTTTCCATTCCAACCCATTCCGTTCTACTCGTGATGATTCCATTCCATTCCATTCCATTCCATTCCATTCCATTCCATTCCATTCCATTCGATTCCATTCCATTCCATTCCATTCCATTCCATTCCAAACCTTTCCATTCCAAACCTTTCCATTCTACTCGGGTTCATCATTCCATTCCATTCCATTCCATTCCACTCGGGTTCATTCCATTCCATTCCATTCCATTCCATTCCATTCCATTCCATTCCATTCCATTCCATTCGATTCCATTCGATTCCATTCCATTCCATTCCATTCCATTCCATTCCATTCCATTCCATTCCATTCCGTTCTAGTCGGGTTGATTCCATTCTATTCCATTCCATTCCATTCCATTCCATTCCATTCCATTCCATTCCATTCCATTCCATTCCATTCCATTCCATTCGATTCCATTCCATTCCATTCCATTCCATTCCATTCCATTCTGTTCTACTCGGGTTGATTCTACTCCATTCCATTCCATTCCATCCTATTCCATTCCATTCCATTCGATTCCATTCTATTCCATTCGATTCCATTCCATTCTACTTCATTTTATTCTATTCCATTCCATTCCATTCTATTCCATTGAATTCCATTCCATTCCATTCCATTCCATTCCATTCCATTCCATTCCATTCCATTCCATTCCATTCCGTTCTACTCGGGTTGATTCCACTCCATTCCATTCCATTCCATTCCATTCCATTCCATTCCATTCCATTCCATTCCATTCCACTCGGGTTGATCATTCCATTCCATTCCATTCCATTCCATTCCATTCCATTCCATTCCATTCCATTCCATTCCATTCCATTCCACTCGGGCTCATTCCATTCCATTCCATTCCATTCCATTCGATTCCATTAGATTCCTTTCCATTCCATTCCATTCCATTCCATTCCTTTCCATTCCATTCCATTCCATTCCATTCCATTCCGTTCCACTCGGGTTGATTCCATTCTATTCCATTCCATTCCATTCGATTCCATTCGATATCATTCGATTCCATTGCATCCCATTCAATTCCATTCCATTCCATTCCGTTCTACTCGGGTTGATTCCATTCCATTCCATTTCATTCCATTCCATTCCATTCCATTTCTTTCGATTCCATTCGATTCCATTCCATTCCATTCCATTCCAATCCATTCCATTCTACTCAGGTTGATTCCATTCCATTCCATTCCCTTCCATTCCATTCCATTCCATTCCATTCCATTCCATTCCATTCCATTCCATTCCATTCGATTCCACTCGATTCCATTACATTCCTTTCCATTCCATTCCAATCCATTCCATTCTACTCAGGTGGATTCCATTCCATTCCATTCGATTCCATTCCATTCGTCTCCATTCGATTCCATTCGATTCCATTCCATTCTATTCCATTGAATTCCATTCCATTCCATTCCATTCCATTCCATTCCATTCCATTCCATTCCATTCCATTCCATTCCATTCGATTCCATTCCATTCCATTCCATTCCATTCCATTCCATTCCATTCCAATCCATTCCATTCTACTCGGGTTGATTCCATTCCATTCCATTCCATTCCAATCCATTCCATTCCATTCCATTCCACTCCATTCCATTCCTTTCTATTCCATTCCATTCCATTCCATTCCATTCCATTCCATTCCATTCCGTTCTACTCGAGTTGATTCCACTCCATTCCATTCCAATCCATTCCATTCCATTCCATTCCATTCCATTCCATTCCATTCCATTCCATTCCTTTCCATTCCAACCCATTCCGTTCTACTCGTGATGATTCCATTCCATTCCATTCCATTCCATTCCATTCCATTCCATTCCATTCCATTCCATTCCATTCGATTCCATTCCATTCCATTCCATTCCATTCCATTCCAAACCTTTCCATTCCAAACCTTTCCATTCTACTCGGGTTCATCATTCCATTCCATTCCATTCCATTCCACTCGGGTTCATTCCATTCCATTCCATTCCATTCCATTCCATTCCATTCCATTCCATTCCATTCCATTCCATTCGATTCCATTCGATTCCATTCCATTCCATTCCATTCCATTCCATTCCATTCCATTCCATTCCATTCCATTCCGTTCTAGTCGGGTTGATTCCATTCTATTCCATTCCATTCCATTCCATTCCATTCCATTCCATTCCATTCCATTCCATTCCATTCCATTCCGTTCCATTCCGTTCCACTCGGGTTGATTCCATTCTATTCCATTCCATTCCATTCGGTTCCATTCGATATCATTCGATTCCATTCCATCCCATTCCATTCCATTCCATTCCATTCCGTTCTTCTCGGGTTGATTCCATTCCATTCCATTTAATTCCATTCCATTCCATTCCATTTCTTTCGATTCCATTCGATTCCATTCCATTCCATTCCATTCCATTCCATTCCATTCCATTCCATTCCACTCGATTCCATTCCATTCCTTTCCATTCCATTCCAATCCATTCCATTCTACTCGGGTTGATTCCATTCCATTCCATTCCATTCCATTCCATTCCATTCCATTCCATTCCATTCCATTCCATTCCATTCCATTCCATTCCGTTCTAGTCGGGTTGAATCCATTCCATTCCATTGCATTCCATTCCATTCCATTCCATTCCATTCCATTCCATTCCATTCCATTCCATTCCATTCCATTCTATTCCATTCCATTCTACTCCATTGAATTCCATTCCATTCCATTCAATTCCATTCCATTCCATTCCTTTGCAATCCATTTAGTTCTACTCGGGTTGATTCCATTCCATTCCATTCCATTCCATTCTATTCCATTCCATTCCATTCCATTCCATTCCATTCCATTCCATTCCATTCCATTCCATTACTTTCCATTCCATTCCATTCCAATCCATTCCATTCTACTCGGGTTGACTCCATTCCTTTCCATTCCATTCCATTCCATTCCATTCCATTCCATTATATTCCATTCTATTCCATTCGATTCTGTTCGATTCCATTCCATTCCATTCCATTCCATTCCATTCCATTCCATTCGATTCTGTTCGATTCCATTCCATTCCATTCCATTCCATTCCATTCCATTCCATTCCATTCCATTCCATTCGATTCCATTCCATTCCATTCCATTCCATTCCATTCCATTGCAATGCATTCCATTCTACTCGGGTTGATTCCATTCCATTCCATTCCATTCCAATCCATTCCATTCCATTCCATTCCACTCCATTCCATTCCTTTCTATTCCATTCCATTCCATTCCATTCCATTCCATTCCATTCCATTCCATTCCATTCCATTCCATTCCGTTCTACTCGGGTTGATTCCACTCCATTCCATTCCATTCCATTCCATTCCATTCCATTCCATTCCATTCCATTCCATTCCATTCCATTCCGTTCTTCTCGGGTTGATTCCATTCTATTCCATTCCATTCCTTTCGATTCCATTTGATTCCATTCCATTCCATTCCATTCCATTCCATTCCCTTTCATTCCATTCTATTCCATTGAATTCCATTCCATACCATTCCATTCCATTCCATTCCGTTCTACTCTGATTGATTCCATTAAATTCCATTCCATTCCATTCCATTCCATTCCATTCCATTCGATTCCATTCCATTCCATTCCATTCCATTCCATTCCATTCCATTCCAATACATTCCATTCTACTCTGGTTGATTCCATTCCATTCCATTCCATTCCATTCGTCTCCATTCGATTCCATTCGATTCCATTCCATTCCATTCCATGGAATTCCATTCCATTCCATTCCATTCCATTCCATTGCATTCCATTCCATTCCATTCCATTCCATTCCGTTCTACTCGGGTTGATTCCATTCCATTCCATTCCATTCCATTCCATTCCATTCCACTCCATTCCATTCGATTCCATTCGATTCCATTCCATTCCATTCCATTCCATTCCATTCCAATCCATTCCATTCTACTCGGGTTGATTCCATTCCATTCCATTCCATTCCATTCCATTCCATTCCATTCCATTCCATTCCATTCCATTGCATTCCATTCGATTCCATTAGATTCCATTCCATTCCATTCCATTCCATTCCATTCCATTCCATTCCATTCCATTCCATTCCATTCCGTTCCACTCGGGTTGATTCCATTCTATTCCATTCCATTCCATTCGATTCCATTCGATATCATTCGATTCCATTCCATCCCATTCAATTCCATTCCATTCCATTCCGTTCTACTTGGGTTGATTCCATTCCATTCCATTTCATTCCATTCCATTCCATTCCATTTCTTTCGATTCCATTCGATTCCATTCCATTCCATTCCATTCCAATCCATTCCATTCTACTCAGGTTGATTCTATTCTATTCCATTCCATTCCATTCCATTCCATTCCATTCCATTCCATTCGATTCCACTCGATTCCATTCCATTCCTTTCCATTCCATTCCAATCCATTCCATTCTACTCGGGTGGATTCCATTCCATTCCATTCCATTCCATTCCATTCGTCTCCATTCGATTCCATTCGATTCCATTCCATTCTATTCCATTGAATTCCATTCCATTCCATTCCATTCCAATCCATTCCATTCCATTCCATTCCATTCCATTCCATTCCGTTCTACTCGGGTTGATTCCATTCCATTCCATTCCATTCCATTCCATTCCATTCCATTCCATTCCACTCCATTCCATTCGATTCCATTTGATTCCATTCCATTCCATTCCTTTCCATTCCATTCCATTCCATTCCAATCCATTCCATTCAACTCGGGTTGATTCCATTCCATTCCATTCCATTCCATTCCATTCCATTCCATTCCATTGCATTCCATTCCATTCCATTGCATTCCATTCGATTCCATTCCATTCCATTCCATTCCATTCCATTCCATTCCATTCCATTCCATTCCATTCCATTCCATTCCATTCCATTCCATTCCGTTCCACTCGGGTTGATTCCATTCTATTCCATTCCATTCCATTCGATTCCATTCGATATCATTCGATTCCATTCCATCCCATTCAATTCCATTCCATTCCATTCCGTTCTACTTGGGTTGATTCCATTCAATTCCATTTCATTCCATTCCATTCCATTCCATTTCTTTCGATTCCATTCTATTCCATTCCATTCCATTCCATTCCAATCCATTCCATTCTACTCAGGTTGATTCCATTCCATTCCATTCCATTCCATTCCATTCCATTCCATTCCATTCCATTCCATTCCATTCGATTCCACTCGATTCCATTCCATTCCTTTCCATTCCATTCCAATCCATTCCATTCTACTCGGGTGGATTCCATTCCATTCCATTCCATTCCATTCCATTCGTCTCCATTCGATTCCATTCGATTCCATTCCATTCTATTCCATTGAATTCCATTCCATTCCATTCCATTCCAATCCATTCCATTCCATTCCATTCCATTCCATTCCATTCCATTCCATTCCATTCCATTCCACTCCATTCCATTCGATTCCATTTGATTCCATTCCATTCCATTCCATTCCATTCCAATCCATTCCTTTCAACTCGGGTTGATTCCATTCCATTCCATTCCATTCCATTCCATTGCATTCCATTCCATTCCATTGCATTCCATTCGATTCCATTCCATTCCATTCCATTCCATTCCATTCCATTCCATTCCATTCCACTCCATTCCATTCGATTCCATTTGATTCCATTCCATTCCATTTCATTCCATTCCATTCCATTCCATTTCTTTCGATTCCATTCGATTCCATTCCATTCCATTCCATTCCAATCCATTCCATTCTACTCGGGTTGATTCCATTCCATTCCATTCCATTCCATTCCATTCCATTCCATTCCATTCCATTCCATTCGATTCCACTCGATTCCATTCCATTCCTTTCCATTCCATTCCAATCCATTCCATTCTACTCGGGTGGATTCCATTCCATTCCATTCCATTCCATTCCATTCCATTCCATTCCATTCCATTCCATTCCATTCGATTCCATTCCATTCCATTCCATTCCATTCCAGTCCATTCCGTTCTAGTCGGGTTGATTCCATTCTATTCCATTCCATTCCATTCCATTCCATTCCATTCCATTCCATTCCATTCCATTCCATTCCATTCCATTCCATTCCACTCCTTTCCATTCTATTCCATTCCATTCTACTCCATTGAATTCCATTCCATTCCATTCAATTCCATTCCATTCCTTTCCTTTCCATTCCATTTAGTTCTACTCGGGTTGATTCCATTCCATTCCATTCCATTCCATTCCATTCCATTCCATTCCATTCCATTACTTTCCATTCCATTCCATTCCAATCCATTCCATTCTACTCGGGTTGACTCCATTCCATTCCATTCCATTCCATTCCATTCCATTATATTCCATTCTATTCCATTCGATTCCGTTCCATTCCATTCCATTCCATTAAATTCCATTCCATTCCATTCCATTCCATTCCATTCCATTCGATTCCATTCCATTCCATTCGATTCCATTCCATTCCATTCCATTCCATTCCATTCCATTCCATTCCATTCCATTCCATTCCATTCCTTTCCATTTACTCCATTCCGTTCTACTCGGGTTGATTCCATTGAGTTTGGTTCCGTTCCGTTCCGTCCCGTCCCGTCCCGTCCCGTCCCGTCCCGTGCCGTTTTACTCGGGTTGATTCCTTTCCATTCCGTTCCGCTCGTTTCCGTTGCGTTCCATTCCGTTCCACGCGGGATTGTTCCATTCCATTCTATTCTATTCTATTCCTTTCCATTCCATTCCATTCCATTCCATTCCATTCTACTCGGGTTGATTCCATGCCATTCCGTTCCGTTCCATTCCGTCCCATCCCGACCCTTCCCATCACGTCCCGTCCCGTCCCATCCCGTTCCGTTCCAAATGGGTTGATTCAATTCCTTTCGGTTACATTGAATTCCATTCCATTCCATTCTACTCGGATTGATTCCATTCCATTCCATTACATTCCATTCCATTCCATTCCATTCCATTCCATTCCTTTCCATTCCAATCCATTCCATTCTACTCGGGTTGATTCCATTCTATTCCATTCCATTCCATTCCATTCCATTCCATTCCATTCCATTCCATTCCATTCCATTCCATTCCATTCGATTCCATTCCATTCCATTCCATTCCATTCCATTCCATTCCGTTCTACTCGGGTTGATTCCATTCTATTCCATTCCATTCCGTTCGATTCCATTTGATTCCATTCGATTCCATTCCATTCCATTCCATTCCCTTCCATTCCATTCTATTCCATTGAATTCCATTCCATTCCATTCCATTCCATTACATTCCGTTCTACTCTGATTGATTCCATTAAATTCCATTCCATTCCATTCCATTCCATTCCATTCCATTCCATTCCATTCCATTCCATTCCAATCCATTCCATTCTACTCTGGTTGATTCCATTCCATTCCATTCCATTCCATTCCATTCCATTCCATTCGTCTCCATTCGATTCCATTCGATTCCGTGGAATTCCATTCCATTCCATTCCATTCCATTCCATTCCATTCCATTCCATTCCATTCCATTCCGTTCTACTCGGGTTGATTCCAGTCCATTCCATTCCATTCCATTCCATTCCATTCCACTCCATTCCATTCGATTCCATTCAATTCCATTCCATTACATTCCATTCCATTCCATTCCAATCCATTCCATTCTACTCGGGTTGATTCCATTCCATTCCATTCCATTCCATTCCATTCCATTCCATTCCATTCCATTCCATTCCATTCCATTCCATTCCATTCCATTGCATTCCATTCGATTCCATTAGATTCCTTTCCATTCCATTCCATTCCATTCCATTCCTTTCCATTCCATTCCATTCCATTCCATTCCATTCCATTCCATTCCATTCCATTCCTTTCCATTCCATTCCATTCCATTCCATTCCATTCCATTCCGTTCCACTCGGGTTGATTCCATTCTATTCGATTCCATTCCATTCGATTCCATTCGATATCATTCGATTCCATTGCATCCCATTCAATTCCATTCCATTCCATTCCGTTCTACTCGGGTTGATTCCATTCCATTCCATTTCATTCCATTCCATTCCATTCCATTTCTTTCGATTCCATTCGATTCCATTCCATTCCATTCCATTCCAATCCATTCCATTCTACTCAGGTTGATTCCATTCCATTCCATTCCCTTCCATTCCATTCCGTTCCATTCCATTCCATTCCATTCCATTCCATTCCATTCGATTCCACTCGATTCCATTACATTCCTTTCCATTCCATTCCAATCCATTCCATTCTACTCGGGTGGATTCCATTCCATTCCATTCGATTCCATTCCATTCGTCTCCATTCGATTCCATTCGATTCCTTTCCATTCTATTCCATTGAATTCCATTCCATTCCATTCCATTCCATTCCATTCCATTCCATTCCATTCCATTCCATTCCATTCCATTCGATTCCATTCCATTCCATTCCATTCCATTCCATTCCATTCCAATCCATTCCATTCTACTCGGGTTGATTCCATTCCATTCCATTCCATTCCAATCCATTCCATTGCATTCCATTCCATTCCGTTCTACTCGGGTTGATTCCACTCCATTCCATTCCATTCCATTCCATTCCATTCCATTCCATTCCATTCCATTCCATTCCTTTCCATTCCAACCCATTCCGTTCTACTCGTGTTGATTCCATTCCATTCCATTCCATTCCATTCCATTCCATTCCATTCCATTCCATTCCATTCCATTCCATTCCATTCCATTCCATTCGATTCCATTCCATTCCATTCCATTCCATTTCATTCCAAACCTTTCCATTCTACTCGGGTTCATCATTCCATTCCATTCCATTCCATTCCACTCGGGTTCATTCCATTCCATTCCATTCCATTCCATTCCATTCCATTCCATTCCATTCCATTCCATTCCATTCCATTCGATTCCATTCCATTCCATTCCATTCCATTCCATTCCATTCCATTCCATTCCGTTCTAGTCGGGTTGATTCCATTCTATTCCATTCCATTCCATTCCATTCCATTCCATTCCATTCCATTCCATTCCATTCCATTCCGTTCCATTCCGTTCCACTCGGGTTGATTCCATTCTATTCCATTCCATTCCATTCGATTCCATTCGATATCATTCGATTCCATTCCATCCCATTCCATTCCATTCCATTCCATTCCGTTCTTCTCGGGTTGATTCCATTCCATTCCATTTAATTCCATTCCATTCCATTCCATTTCTTTCGATTCCATTCGATTCCATTCCATTCCATTCCATTCCATTCCATTCCATTCCATTCCATTCCATTCCACTCGATTCCATTCCATTCCTTTCCATTCCATTCCAATCCATTCCATTCTACTCGGGTGGATTCCATTCCATTCCATTCCATTCCATTCCATTCCATTCCATTCCATTCCATTCCGTTCTAGTCGGGTTGAATCCATTCCATTCCATTGCATTCCATTCCATTCCATTCCATTCCATTCCATTCCATTCCATTCCATTCCATTCCATTCCATTCTATTCCATTCCATTCTACTCCATTGAATTCCATTCCATTCCCTTCAATTCCATTCCATTCCATTCCTTTCCAATCCATTTAGTTCTACTCGGGTTGATTCCATTCCATTCCATTCCATTCCATTCCATTCCATTCCATTCCATTCCATTACTTTCCATTCCATTCCATTCCAATCCATTCCATTCTACTCGGGTTGACTCCATTCCATTCCATTCCATTCCATTCCATTCCATTCCATTATATTCCATTCTATTCCATTCGATTCTGTTCGATTCCATTCCATTCCATTCCATTCCATTCCATTCCATTCCATTCCATTCGATTCGATTCCATTCCATTCCATTCCATTCCATTCCATTCCATTCCAATGCATTCCATTCTACTCGGGTTGATTCCATTCCATTCCATTCCATTCCAATCCATTCCATTCCATTCCATTCCACTCCATTCCATTCCTTTCTATTCCATTCCATTCCATTCCATTCCATTCCATTCCATTCCGTTCTACTCGGGTTGATTTCCATTCCATTCCATTCCATTCCATTCCATTCCATTCCATTCCACTCCATTGCATTCCATTCCATTTCATTCCATTCCATTCCATTCCTTTCCATTTATTCCATTCCGTTCTACTCGGGTTGATTCCATTGAGTTTGGTTCCGTTCCGTTCCGTCCCGTCCCGTCCCGTCCTGTCCCGTTCCGTTTTACACGGGTTGATTCCTTTGCATTCCGTTCCGCTCATTTCCATTCCGTTCAATTCCGTTCCACGCGGGTTGGTTCAATTCTATTCTATTCTATTCTATTCCTTTCCATTCCATTCCATTCTACTCGGGTTGATTCCATGCCGTTCCATTCCGTTCCATTCCGTCCCATCCCGACCCGTCCCATCCCGTCTCGTCCCGTCCCATCCCTTTCCGTTCCACATGGGTTGATTCAATTCCTTTCGGTTACATTGAATTCCATTCCATTCCATTCTACTCGGATTGATTCCATTCCATTCCATTCCATTCCATTCCATTCCATTCCATTCCATTCCATTCCAATCCATTCCATTCTACTCGGGTTGATTCCATTCCATTCCATTCCATTCCATTCCATTCCATTCCATTCCATTCCATTCCATTCCATTCAGTTTCATTCCGTTCCATTCCATTCCATTCCATTCCATTCCATTCCATTCCATTCCATTCCATTCCATTCTGTTCTACTCGGGTTGATTCCATTCTATTCCATTCCATTCCGTTCGATTCCATTCGATTCCATTCAATTCCATTCCATTCCATTCCATTCCATTCCCTTCCATTCCATTCTATTCCATTGAATTCCATTCCATTCCATTCCATTCCATTCCATTCCATTCCATTCCATTCCATTCCATTCTATTCCATTCAATTCCATTCCATTCCTTTCTACTCGGGTTGATTCCATTCCATTCCATTCCATTCCATTCCATTCCATTCCACTCCATTCCATTCGATTCCATTCGATTCCATTCCATTCCATTCCATTCCAGTCCAATCCATTCCATTCTACTCGGGTTGATTCCATTCCATTCCATTCCATTCCATTCCATTCCATTCCATTGCATTCCATTCCATTCCATTCCATTCCATTCCATTCCATTCCATTGCATTCCATTCGATTCCATTCGATTCCATTCCATTCGATTCCATTCGATATCATTCGATTCCATTCCATCCCATTCCATTCCATTCCATTCCATTCCGTTCTACTCGGGTTGATTCCATTCCATTCCATTCCATTCCATTCCATTCCATTCGATTCCATTCGATTCCATTCCATTCCATTCCATTCCATTTCATTCCAAACCATTCCATTCTACTCGGGTTCATCATTCCATTCCATTCCATTCCTTTCCATTCCACTCGGGTTCTTTCCATTCCATTCCATTCCATTCCATTCCATTCCATTCCATTCCATTCCATTCCATTCCATTTCGTTCTACTCAGGTTGATTTCCATTCCATTCCATTCCATTCCATTCCATTCCATTCCATTCCATTCCGTTCTATTCGGGTTGATTCCATTCCATTCCATTCCATTCCATTCCATTCCATTCCATTCCATTCCATTCCATTCCATTCCATTCCATTCCATTCCATTCCATTCCATTCCATTCCATTCCATTCCATTCCATTCCATTCTATTCCATTCCGTTCTACTCGGCTTGAATCCATTGAGTTCCGTTCCGTTCCGTTCCGTCCCGACACGTCCCGTCCCGTCCCGTCCCGTCCCTTCCCATCCCATCCCGTCCCGTCCCGTGCCGTTGTACTCGGGTTGATTCCATTCCACTCCGTTCCGTTCATTTCCGTTCCGTTCCATTCACTTCCACGCGGGTTGATTCAATTCCATTCTATTCTATTCCATTCCATTCCATTCCATTCCATTCCATTCCATTCCATTCCACTCGGGTTGATTCCATGCCGTTCCGTTCCGTTCCATTCCATCCCATCCCGACGCGTCCCGTCCCATCCCGTCCCGTCAAATTACGTTCTGTTCTGATCGGATTGATTCCGTTCCATTCCGTTCCGTTCCTTTCCGTTCCGTTCCATTCCTTTACACGCGGGTTGATTCAATTCCATTCTATTACATTGAATTCCATTCCATTCCATTCCATTCCATTCTACTCGTATTGATTGCATTCCATTCCATTCCATTCCAGTCCATTCCAATCCATTCCATTCTACTCGGGTTGATTCCATTCCATTCCATTCAATTCCATTCCATTCCATTCCATTCCATTCCATTCCATTCCATTGCACTCGGGCTCATTCCATTCCATTCCATTCCATTCCATTCCATTCCATTCCATTCAGTTTCATTCCATTCCATTCCATTCCATTCCATTCAGTTTCATTCCATTCCATTCCATTCCATTCCATTCCTTTCCATTCCATTCCATTCCATTCCATTCCATTCTGTTCCATTACATTCTACTACATTGAATTCCATTCCATTCCATTCAATTCCATTCCATTCCATTCCTTTCCATTCCATTTAGTTACACTCGGGTTGATGCCATTCCATTCCATTCCATTCCATTCCATTCCATTCCATTCCATTCCATTCCATTCCATTACTTTCCATTCCATTCCATTCCAATCCATTCCATTCCATTCCATTCCATTCCATTCCATTACTTTCCATTCCATTCCATTCCAATCCATTCCATTCTACTCGGGTTGACTCCATTCCATTCCATTCCATTCCATTCCATTATATTCCATTCTATTCCATTCGATTCCGTTCGATTCCATTCCATTCCATTCCATTCCATTCCATTCCATTCCATTCCATTCCATTCCATTCCATTCCATTCCAATCCATTCCATTCTACTCGGGTTGATTCCATTCCATTCCATTCCATTCCATTCCATTCCATTCCATTCCATTCCATTCCATTCCATTCCATTCCATTCCTTTCCATTCCTTTCCATTCCATTCCATTCCATTCCATTCGATTCCATTCCATTCCATTCCATTCCATTCCATTCCATTCTGTTCTACTCGGGTTGATTCTACTCCATTCCATTCCATTCCATCCTATTCCATTCCATTCCATTCGATTCCATTCTATTCCATTCGATTCCATTCCATTCTACTTCATTTTATTCTATTCCATTCCATTCCATTCTATTCCATTGAATTCCATTCCATTCCATTCCATTCCATTCCATTCCATTCCATTCCATTCCATTCCATTCCATTCCATTCCATTCCATTCCATTCCATTCCGTTCTACTCGGGTTGATTCCACTCCATTCCATTCCATTCCATTCCATTCCATTCCATTCCATTCCATTCCATTCCACTCGGGTTGATCATTCCATTCCATTCCATTCCATTCCATTCCATTCCATTCCATTCCATTCCACTCGGGCTCATTCCATTCCATTCCATTCCATTCCATTCCATTCCATTCCATTCCATTCCATTCCATTCCATTCCGTTCTACTCGGGTTGATTTCCATTCCATTCCATTCCATTCCATTCCATTCCATTCCATTCCATTCCACTCCATTGCATTCCATTCCATTTCTTTCCATTCCATTCCATTCCTTTCCATTTATTCCATTCCGTTCTACTCGGGTTGATTCCATTGAGTTTGGTTCCGTTCCGTTCCGTCCCGTCCCGTCCCGTCCCGTCCCGTTCCGTTTTACTCGGGTTGATTCCTTTGCATTCCGTTCCGCTCATTTCCATTCCGTTCAATTCCGTTCCACGCGGGTTGGTTCAATTCTATTCTATTCTATGCTATTCCTTTCCATTCCATTCCATTCTACTCGGGTTGATTCCATGCCGTTCCATTCCGTTCCATTCCGTCCCATCCCGACCCGTCCCATCCCGTCTCGTCCCGTCCCATCCCTTTCCGTTCCACATGGGTTGATTCAATTCCTTTCGGTTACATTGAATTCCATTCCATTCCATTCTACTCGGATTGATTCCATTCCATTCCATTCCATTCCATTCCATTCCATTCCATTCCATTCCATTCCAATCCATTCCATTCTACTCGGGTTGATTCCATTCCATTCCATTCCATTCCATTCCATTCCATTCCATTCCATTCCATTCCATTCCATTCCATTCCATTCAGTTCCATTCCGTTCCATTCCATTCCATTCCATTCCATTCCATTCCATTCCATTCCATTCCATTCCGTTCTACTCGGGTTCATTCCATTCTATTCCATTCCATTCCGTTCGATTCCATTCGATTCCATTCGATTCCATTCCATTCCATTCCATTCCCTTCCATTCCATTCTATTCCATTGAATTCCATTCCATTCCATTCCATTCCATTCCATTCCATTCCATTCCATTCCATTCCATTCTATTCCATTCAATTCCATTCCATTCCTTTCTACTCGGGTTGATTCCATTCCATTCCATTCCATTCCATTCCATTCCATTCCATTCCACTCCATTCCATTCGATTCCATTCGATTCCATTCCATTCCATTCCATTCCAGTCCAATCCATTCCATTCTACTCGGGTTGATTCCATTCCATTCCATTCCATTCCATTCCATTCCATTCCATTCCATTCCTTTCCATTCCATTCCATTCCATTCCATTCCATTGCATTCCATTCGATTCCATTCGATTCCATTCCATTCGATTCCATTCGATATCATTCGATTCCATTCCATCCCATTCCATTCCATTCCATTCCATTCCGTTCTACTCGGGTTGATTCCATTCCATTCCATTCCATTCCATTCCATTCCATTCGATTCCATTCGATTCCATTCCATTCCATTCCATTCCATTTCATTCCAAACCATTCCATTCTACTCGGGTTCATCATTCCATTCCATTCCATTCCTTTCCATTCCACTCGGGTTCTTTCCATTCCATTCCATTCCATTCCATTCCATTCCATTCCATTCCATTCCATTCCATTTCGTTCTACTCAGGTTGATTTCCATTCCATTCCATTCCATTCCATTCCATACCATTCCATTCCATTCCATTCCATTCCATTCCGTTCTATTCGGGTTGATTCCATTCCATTCCATTCCATTCCATTCCATTCCATTCCATTCCATTCCATTCCATTCCATTCTATTCCATTCCGTTCTACTCGGCTTGAATCCATTGAGTTCCGTTCCGTTCCGTTCCGTCCCGACACGTCCCGTCCCGTCCCGTCCCGTCCCGTCCCATCCGATCCCGTCCCGTCCCGTGCCGTTGTACTCGGGTTGATTCCATTCCACTCCGTTCCGTTCATTTCCGTTCCGTTCCATTCAGTTCCACGCGGGTTGATTCAATTCCATTCTATTCTATTCCATTCCATTCCATTCCATTCCATTCCATTCCATTCCATTCCATTCCATTCCATTCCTTTCCATTCCTTTCCATTCCATTCCATTCCATTCCATTCGATTCCATTCCATTCCATTCCATTCCATTCCATTCCATTCTGTTCTACTCGGGTTGATTCTACTCCATTCCATTCCATTCCATCCTATTCCATTCCATTCCATTCGATTCCATTCTATTCCATTCGATTCCATTCCATTCTACTTCATTTTATTCTATTCCATTCCATTCCATTCTATTCCATTGAATTCCATTCCATTCCATTCCATTCCATTCCATTCCATTCCATTCCATTCCATTCCATTCCATTCCATTCCATTCCATTCCATTCCATTCCGTTCTACTCGGGTTGATTCCACTCCATTCCATTCCATTCCATTCCATTCCATTCCATTCCATTCCATTCCATTCCACTCGGGTTGATCATTCCATTCCATTCCATTCCATTCCATTCCATTCCATTCCATTCCATTCCACTCGGGCTCATTCCATTCCATTCCATTCCATTCCATTCCATTCCATTCCATTCCATTCCATTCCATTCCATTCCGTTCTACTCGGGTTGATTTCCATTCCATTCCATTCCATTCCATTCCATTCCATTCCATTCCATTCCACTCCATTGCATTCCATTCCATTTCTTTCCATTCCATTCCATTCCTTTCCATTTATTCCATTCCGTTCTACTCGGGTTGATTCCATTGAGTTTGGTTCCGTTCCGTTCCGTCCCGTCCCGTCCCGTCCCGTCCCGTTCCGTTTTACTCGGGTTGATTCCTTTGCATTCCGTTCCGCTCATTTCCATTCCGTTCAATTCCGTTCCACGCGGGTTGGTTCAATTCTATTCTATTCTATTCTATTCCTTTCCATTCCATTCCATTCTACTCGGGTTGATTCCATGCCGTTCCATTCCGTTCCATTCCGTCCCATCCCGACCCGTCCCATCCCGTCTCGTCCCGTCCCATCCCTTTCCGTTCCACATGGGTTGATTCAATTCCTTTCGGTTACATTGAATTCCATTCCATTCCATTCTACTCGGATTGATTCCATTCCATTCCATTCCATTCCATTCCATTCCATTCCATTCCATTCCATTCCAATCCATTCCATTCTACTCGGGTTGATTCCATTCCATTCCATTCCATTCCATTCCATTCCATTCCATTCCATTCCATTCCATTCCATTCCATTCAGTTCCATTCCGTTCCATTCCATTCCATTCCATTCCATTCCATTCCATTCCATTCCATTCCATTCCGTTCTACTCGGGTTCATTCCATTCTATTCCATTCCATTCCGTTCGATTCCATTCGATTCCATTCGATTCCATTCCATTCCATTCCATTCCCTTCCATTCCATTCTATTCCATTGAATTCCATTCCATTCCATTCCATTCCATTCCATTCCATTCCATTCCATTCCATTCCATTCTATTCCATTCAATTCCATTCCATTCCTTTCTACTCGGGTTGATTCCATTCCATTCCATTCCATTCCATTCCATTCCATTCCATTCCACTCCATTCCATTCGATTCCATTCGATTCCATTCCATTCCATTCCATTCCAGTCCAATCCATTCCATTCTACTCGGGTTGATTCCATTCCATTCCATTCCATTCCATTCCATTCCATTCCATTCCTTTCCATTCCATTCCATTCCATTCCATTCCATTGCATTCCATTCGATTCCATTCGATTCCATTCCATTCGATTCCATTCGATATCATTCGATTCCATTCCATCCCATTCCATTCCATTCCATTCCATTCCGTTCTACTCGGGTTGATTCCATTCCATTCCATTCCATTCCATTCCATTCCATTCGATTCCATTCGATTCCATTCCATTCCATTCCATTCCATTTCATTCCAAACCATTCCATTCTACTCGGGTTCATCATTCCATTCCATTCCATTCCTTTCCATTCCACTCGGGTTCTTTCCATTCCATTCCATTCCATTCCATTCCATTCCATTCCATTCCATTCCATTCCATTTCGTTCTACTCAGGTTGATTTCCATTCCATTCCATTCCATTCCATTCCATACCATTCCATTCCATTCCATTCCATTCCATTCCGTTCTATTCGGGTTGATTCCATTCCATTCCATTCCATTCCATTCCATTCCATTCCATTCCATTCCATTCCATTCCATTCTATTCCATTCCGTTCTACTCGGCTTGAATCCATTGAGTTCCGTTCCGTTCCGTTCCGTCCCGACACGTCCCGTCCCGTCCCGTCCCGTCCCGTCCCATCCGATCCCGTCCCGTCCCGTGCCGTTGTACTCGGGTTGATTCCATTCCACTCCGTTCCGTTCATTTCCGTTCCGTTCCATTCAGTTCCACGCGGGTTGATTCAATTCCATTCTATTCTATTCCATTCCATTCCATTCCATTCCATTCCATTCCATTCCATTCCATTCCATTCCATTCCACTCGGGTTGATTCCATGCCGTTCCGTTCCGTTCCATTCCATCCCATCCCGACGCGTCCCGTCCCATCCCGTCCCGTCAAATTACGTTCTGTTCTGATCGGATTGATTCCGTTCCATTCCGTTCCGTTCCTTTCCGTTCCGTTCCATTCCTTTACACGCGGGTTGATTCAATTCCATTCTATTACATTGAATTCCATTCCATTCCATTCCATTCCATTCTACTCGGATTGATTGCATTCCATTCCATTCCATTCCAGCCCATTCCAATCCATTCCATTCTACTCGGGTTGATTCCATTCCATTCCATTCAATTCCATTCCATTCCATTCCATTCCATTCCATTCCATTCCATTGCACTCGGGCTCATTCCATTCCATTCCATTCCATTCCATTCCATTCCATTCCATTCCATTCCATTCCATTCCATTCCATTCCATTCAGTTTCATTCCATTCCATTCCATTCCATTCCATTCCATTCCACTCGATTCCATTCCATTCCTTTCCATTCCATTCCAATCCATTCCATTCTACTCGGGTGGATTCCATTCCATTCCATTCCATTCCATTCCATTCCATTCCATTCCATTCCATTCCATTCCATTCCATTCCGTTCTAGTCTGGTTGAATCCATTCCATTCCATTGCATTCCATTCCATTCCATTCCATTCCATTCCATTCCATTCCATTCCATTCCATTCCATTCTATTCCATTCCATTCTACTCCATTGAATTCCATTCCATTCCATTCAATTCCATTCCATTCCATTCCTTTCCAATCCATTTAGTTCTACTCGGGTTGATTCCATTCCATTCCATTCCATTCCATTCCATTCCATTCCATTCCATTCCATTCCATTCCATTCCATTCCATTACTTTCCATTCCATTCCATTCCAATCCATTCCATTCTACTCGGGTTGACTCCATTCCATTCCATTCCATTCCATTCCATTATATTCCATTCTATTCCATTCGATTCTGTTCGATTCCATTCCATTCCATTCCATTCCATTCCATTCCATTCCATTCCATTCGATTCCATTCCATTCCATTCCATTCCATTCCATTCCATTCCATTCCATTGCATTCCATTCTACTCGGGTTGATTCCATTCCATTCCATTCCATTCCAATCCATTCCATTCCATTCCATTCCACTCCATTCCATTCCTTTCTATTCCATTCCATTCCATTCCATTCCATTCCATTCCATTCCATTCCATTCCATTCCATTCCGTTCTACTCGGGTTGATTCCACTCCATTCCATTCCATTCCATTCCATTCCATTCCATTCCATTCCATTCCAACCCATTCCGTTCTACTCGGGTTGATTCCATTCCATTCCATTCCATTCCATTCCATTCCATTCCATTCCATTCCATTCCATTCGATTCCATTCCATTCCATTCCATTCCATTCGATTCCATTCCATTCCATTCCATTCCATTTCATTCCAAACCGTTCCATTCTACTCGGGTTCATCATTCCATTCCATTCCATTCCATTCCATTCCACTCGGGTTCATTCCATTCCATTCCATTCCATTCCATTCCATTCCATTCCATTCCATTCCGTTCTACTCAGGTTGATTTCCATTCCATTCCATTCCATTCCATTCCATTCCATTCCATTCCATTCCATTCCATTCCATTCCATTCCATTCTATTCCATTCCGTTCTACTCGGCTTGAATCCATTGAGTTCCATTCCGTTCCGTTCCGTCCCGACACGTCCCGTCCCGTCCCGTCCCGTGCCGTCCCGTCCCGTCCGGTCCCGTGCCGTTGTACTCGGGTTGATTCCATTCCACTCCGTTCCGTTCCTTTCCGTTCCGTTCCATTCAGTTCCACGCGGGTTGATTCAATTCCATTCTATTCTATTCCATTCCATTCCATTCCATTCCATTCCATTCCATTCCATTCCATTCCATTTTACTCGGGTTGATTCCATGCCGTTCCGTTCCGTTCCATTCTGTCCCATCCCGACGCGTCCCGTCCCGTCCCGTCCCGTCCAATTCCGTTCCGTTCTGATCGGGTTGATTCCGTTCCATTCCGTTCCGTTCCTTTCCGTTCCATTCCATTCCGTTTCACGCGGGTTGATTCAATTCCATTCTATTACATTGAATTCCATTCCATTCCATTCCATTCCATTCTACTCGGATTGATTGCATTCCATTCCATTCCATTCTAGTCCATTCCAATCCATTCCATTCTACTCGGGTTGATTCCATTCCATTCCATTCCATTCCATTCCATTCCATTCCATTCCATTCCATTGCGTTCCATTCGATTCGACTCCATTCCATTCCATTCCATTCCATTCCAATCCATTCCATTCTACTTGGGTTCATTCCATTCCATTCCATTCCATTCCATTCCATTCCATTCGATTCCATTCCATTCCATTCCATTCCATTCCATTCCATTCTGTTCTACTCGGGTTGATTCTACTCCATTCCATTCCATTCCATCCTATTCCATTCCATTCCATTCGATTCCATTCTATTCCATTCGATTCCATTCCATTCTACTTCATTTTATTCTATTCCATTCCATTCCATTCTATTCCATTGAATTCCATTCCATTCCATTCCATTCCATTCCATTCCATTCCATTCCATTCCATTCCATTCCATTCCATTCCGTTCTACTCGGGTTGATTCCACTCCATTCCATTCCATTCCATTCCATTTCATTCCATTCCATTCCATTCCATTCCATTCCACTCGGTTTGATCATTCCATTCCATTCCATTCCATTCCATTCCATTCCATTCCATTCCATTCCATTCCATTCCATTCCATTCCATTCCATTCCACTCGGGCTCATTCAATTCCATTCCATTCCATTCCATTCGATTCCATTAGATTCCTTTCCATTCCATTCCATTCCATTCCATTCCTTTCCATTCCATTCCATTCCATTCCATTCCATTCCGTTCCACTCGGGTTGATTCCATTCTATTCCATTCCATTCCATTCGATTCCATTCGATATCATTCGATTCCATTGCATCCCATTCAATTCCATTCCATTCCATTCCGTTCTACTCGGGTTGATTCCATTCCATTCCATTTCATTCCATTCCATTCCATTCCATTTCTTTCGATTCCATTCGATTCCATTCCATTCCATTCCATTCCAATCCATTCCATTCTACTCAGGTTGATTCCATTCCATTCCATTCCCTTCCATTCCATTCCATTCCATTCCATTCCATTCCATTCCATTCCATTCCATTCCATTCCATTCGATTCCACTCGATTCCATTACATTCCTTTCCATTCCATTCCAATCCATTCCATTCTACTCAGGTGGATTCCATTCCATTCCATTCGATTCCATTCCATTCGTCTCCATTCGATTCCATTCGATTCCATTCCATTCTATTCCATTGAATTCCATTCCATTCCATTCCATTCCATTCCATTCCATTCCATTCCATTCCATTCCATTCCATTCCATTCCATTCGATTCCATTCCATTCCATTCCATTCCATTCCATTCCATTCCATTCCAATCCATTCCATTCTACTCGGGTTGATTCCATTCCATTCCATTCCATTCCAATCCATTCCATTCCATTCCATTCCACTCCATTCCATTCCTTTCTATTCCATTCCATTCCATTCCATTCCATTCCATTCCATTCCATTCCGTTCTACTCGGGTTGATTCCACTCCATTCCATTCCATTCCATTCCATTCCATTCCATTCCATTCCATTCCATTCCTTTCCATTCCAACCCATTCCGTTCTACTCGTGATGATTCCATTCCATTCCATTCCATTCCATTCCATTCCATTCCATTCCATTCCATTCCATTCCATTCCATTCGATTCCATTCCATTCCATTCCATTCCATTCCATTCCAAACCTTTCCATTCTACTCGGGTTCATCATTCCATTCCATTCCATTCCATTCCACTCGGGTTCATTCCATTCCATTCCATTCCATTCCATTCCATTCCATTCCATTCCATTCCATTCCATTCCATTCGATTCCATTCGATTCCATTCCATTCCATTCCATTCCATTCCATTCCATTCCATTCCATTCCGTTCTAGTCGGGTTGATTCCATTCTATTCCATTCCATTCCATTCCATTCCATTCCATTCCACTCCATTCCATTCCATTCCATTCCATTCCATTCCGTTCCATTCCGTTCCACTCGGGTTGATTCCATTCTATTCCATTCCATTCCATTCGATTCCATTCGATATCATTCGTTTCCATTCCATCCCATTCCATTCCATTCCATTCCATTCCGTTCTTCTCGGGTTGATTCCATTCCATTCCATTTAATTCCATTCCATTCCATTCCATTTCTTTCGATTCCATTCGATTCCATTCCATTCCATTCCATTCCATTCCATTCCATTCCATTCCACTCGATTCCATTCCATTCCTTTCCATTCCATTCCAATCCATTCCATTCTACTCGGGTTGATTCCATTCCATTCCATTCCATTCCATTCCATTCCATTCCATTCCATTCCATTCCATTCCATTCCATTCCATTCCATTCCGTTCTAGTCGGGTTGAATCCATTCCATTCCATTGCATTCCATTCCATTCCATTCCATTCCATTCCATTCCATTCCATTCCATTCCATTCCATTCTATTCCATTCCATTCTACTCCATTGAATTCCATTCCATTCCATTCAATTCCATTCCATTCCATTCCTTTCCAATCCATTTAGTTCTACTCGGGTTGATTCCATTCCATTCCATTCCATTCCATTCCATTCCATTCCATTCCATTCAATTCCATTCCATTCCATTCCATTCCATTACTTTCCATTCCATTCCATTCCAATCCATTCCATTCTACTCGGGTTGACTCCATTCCTTTCCATTCCATTCCATTCCATTCCATTCCATTATATTCCATTCTATTCCATTCGATTCTGTTCGATTCCATTCCATTCCATTCCATTCCATTCCATTCCATTCCATTCCATTCGATTCTGTTCGATTCCATTCCATTCCATTCCATTCCATTCCATTCCATTCCATTCCATTCCATTCCATTCCATTCGATTCCATTCCATTCCATTCCATTCCATTCCATTCCATTGCAATGCATTCCATTCTACTCGGGTTGATTCCATTCCATTCCATTCCATTCCAATCCATTCCATTCCATTCCATTCCACTCCATTCCATTCCTTTCTATTCCATTCCATTCCATTCCATTCCATTCCATTCCATTCCATTCCATTCCATTCCATTCCATTCCGTTCTACTCGGGTTGATTCCACTCCATTCCATTCCAGTCCATTCCATTCCATTCCATTCCATTCCATTCCATTCCATTCCATTCCGTTCTTCTCGGGTTGATTCCATTCTATTCCATTCCATTCCTTTCGATTCCATTTGATTCCATTCCATTCCATTCCATTCCATTCCATTCCCTTTCATTCCATTCTATTCCATTGAATTCCATTCCATACCATTCCATTCCATTCCATTCCGTTCTACTCTGATTGATTCCATTAAATTCCATTCCATTCCATTCCATTCCATTCCATTCCATTCGATTCCATTCCATTCCATTCCATTCCATTCCATTCCATTCCATTCCAATACATTCCATTCTACTCTGGTTGATTCCATTCCATTCCATTCCATTCCATTCCATTCCATTCGTCTCCATTCGATTCCATTCGATTCCATTCCATTCCATTCCATGGAATTCCATTCCATTCCATTCCATTCCATGGAATTCCATTCCATTCCATTCCATTCCATTCCATTCCATTCCATTCCATTCCATTCCATTCCGTTCTACTCGGGTTGATTCCATTCCATTCCATTCCATTCCATTCCATTCCATTCCATTCCACTCCATTCCATTCGATTCCATTCGATTCCATTCCATTCCATTCCATTCCATTCCATTCCAATCCATTCCATTCTACTCGGGTTGATTCCATTCCATTCCATTCCATTCCATTCCATTCCATTCCATTCCATTCCATTCCATTCCATTCCATTGCATTCCATTCGATTCCATTAGATTCCATTCCATTCCATTCCATTCCATTCCATTCCATTCCATTCCATTCCATTCCATTCCATTCCGTTCCACTCGGGTTGATTCCATTCTATTCCATTCCATTCCATTCGATTCCATTCGATATCATTCGATTCCATTCCATCCCATTCAATTCCATTCCATTCCATTCCGTTCTACTTGGGTTGATTCCATTCCATTCCATTTCATTCCATTCCATTCCATTCCATTTCTTTCAATTCCATTCGATTCCATTCCATTCCATTCCATTCCAATCCATTCCATTCTACTCAGGTTGATTCTATTCCATTCCATTCCATTCCATTCCATTCCATTCCGTTCCGTTCCATTCCATTCGATTCCACTCGATTCCATTCCATTCCTTTCCATTCCATTCCAATCCATTCCATTCTACTCGGGTGGATTCCATTCCATTCCATTCCATTCCATTCCATTCGTCTCCATTCGATTCCATTCGATTCCATTCCATTCTATTCCATTGAATTCCATTCCACTCCATTCCATTCCAATCCATTCCATTCCATTCCATTCCATTCCATTCCATTCCATTGCATTCCATTCGATTCCATTCCATTCCATTCCATTCCATTCCATTCCATTCCATTCCATTCCATTCCATTCCATTCGATTCCATTCCATTCCATTCCATTCCATTCGATTCCATTCCATTCCATTCCATTCCATTTCATTCCAAACCGTTCCATTCTACTCGGGTTCATCATTCCATTCCATTCCATTCCATTCCATTCCACTCGGGTTCATTCCATTCCATTCCATTCCATTCCATTCCATTCCATTCCATTCCATTCCATTCCGTTCTACTCAGGTTGATTTCCATTCCATTCCATTCCATTCCATTCCATTCCATTCCATTCCATTCCATTCCATTCCATTCCATTCCATTCCATTCTATTCCATTCCGTTCTACTCGGCTTGAATCCATTGAGTTCCATTCCGTTCCGTTCCGTCCCGACACGTCCCGTCCCGTCCCGTCCCGTGCCGTCCCGTCCCGTCCGGTCCCGTGCCGTTGTACTCGGGTTGATTCCATTCCACTCCGTTCCGTTCCTTTCCGTTCCGTTCCATTCAGTTCCACGCGGGTTGATTCAATTCCATTCTATTCTATTCCATTCCATTCCATTCCATTCCATTCCATTCCATTCCATTCCATTCCATTTTACTCGGGTTGATTCCATGCCGTTCCGTTCCGTTCCATTCTGTCCCATCCCGACGCGTCCCGTCCCATCCCGTCCCGTCCAATTCCGTTCCGTTCTGATCGGGTTGATTCCGTTCCATTCCGTTCCGTTCCTTTCCGTTCCATTCCATTCCGTTTCACGCGGGTTGATTCAATTCCATTCTATTACATTGAATTCCATTCCATTCCATTCCATTCCATTCTACTCGGATTGATTGCATTCCATTCCATTCCATTCTAGTCCATTCCAATCCATTCCATTCTACTCGGGTTGATTCCATTCCATTCCATTCCATTCCATTCCATTCCATTCCATTCCATTCCATTCCATTGCGTTCCATTCGATTCGACTCCATTCCATTCCATTCCATTCCATTCCATTCCAATCCATTCCATTCTACTTGGGTTCATTCCATTCCATTCCATTCCATTCCATTCCATTCCATTCGATTCCATTCCATTCCATTCCATTCCATTCCATTCCATTCTGTTCTACTCGGGTTGATTCTACTCCATTCCATTCCATTCCATCCTATTCCATTCCATTCCATTCGATTCCATTCTATTCCATTCGATTCCATTCCATTCTACTTCATTTTATTCTATTCCATTCCATTCCATTCTATTCCATTGAATTCCATTCCATTCCATTCCATTCCATTCCATTCCATTCCATTCCATTCCATTCCATTCCATTCCATTCCGTTCTACTCGGGTTGATTCCACTCCATTCCATTCCATTCCATTCCATTCCATTCCATTCCATTCCATTCCATTCCATTCCACTCGGGTTGATCATTCCATTCCATTCCATTCCATTCCATTCCATTCCATTCCATTCCATTCCATTCCATTCCATTCCATTCCATTCCATTCCACTCGGGCTCATTCCATTCCATTCCATTCCATTCCATTCGATTCCATTAGATTCCTTTCCATTCCATTCCATTCCATTCCATTCCTTTCCATTCCATTCCATTCCATTCCATTCCATTCCGTTCCACTCGGGTTGATTCCATTCTATTCCATTCCATTCCATTCAATTCCATTCGATATCATTCGATTCCATTGCATCCCATTCAATTCCATTCCATTCCATTCCGTTCTACTCGGGTTGATTCCATTCCATTCCATTTCATTCCATTCCATTCCATTCCATTTCTTTCGATTCCATTCGATTCCATTCCATTCCATTCCATTCCAATCCATTCCATTCTACTCAGGTTGATTCCATTCCATTCCATTCCCTTCCATTCCATTCCATTCCATTCCATTCCATTCCATTCCATTCCATTCGATTCCACTCGATTCCATTACATTCCTTTCCATTCCATTCCAATCCATTCCATTCTACTCAGGTGGATTCCATTCCATTCCATTCGATTCCATTCCATTCGTCTCCATTCGATTCCATTCGATTCCATTCCATTCTATTCCATTGAATTCCATTCCATTCCATTCCATTCCATTCCATTCCATTCCATTCCATTCCATTCCATTCCATTCCATTCCATTCGATTCCATTCCATTCCATTCCATTCCATTCCATTCCATTCCATTCCAATCCATTCCATTCTACTCGGGTTGATTCCATTCCATTCCATTCCATTCCAATCCATTCCATTCCATTCCATTCCACTCCATTCCATTCCTTTCTATTCCATTCCATTCCATTCCATTCCATTCCATTCCATTCCATTCCATTCCGTTCTACTCGAGTTGATTCCACTCCATTCCATTCCAATCCATTCCATTCCATTCCATTCCATTCCATTCCATTCCATTCCATTCCATTCCTTTCCATTCCAACCCATTCCGTTCTACTCGTGATGATTCCATTCCATTCCATTCCATTCCATTCCATTCCATTCCATTCCATTCCATTCGATTCCATTCCATTCCATTCCATTCCATTCCATTCCAAACCTTTCCATTCCAAACCTTTCCATTCTACTCGGGTTCATCATTCCATTCCATTCCATTCCATTCCACTCGGGTTCATTCCATTCCATTCCATTCCATTCCATTCCATTCCATTCCATTCCATTCCATTCCATTCGATTCCATTCGATTCCATTCCATTCCATTCCATTCCATTCCATTCCATTCCATTCCATTCCATTCCGTTCTAGTCGGGTTGATTCCATTCTATTCCATTCCATTCCATTCCATTCCATTCCATTCCATTCCATTCCATTCCATTCCATTCCATTCCGTTCCATTCCGTTCCACTCGGGTTGATTCCATTCTATTCCATTCCATTCCATTCGGTTCCATTCGATATCATTCGATTCCATTCCATCCCATTCCATTCCATTCCATTCCATTCCGTTCTTCTCGGGTTGATTCCATTCCATTCCATTTAATTCCATTCCATTCCATTCCATTTCTTTCGATTCCATTCGATTCCATTCCATTCCATTCCATTCCATTCCATTCCATTCCATTCCACTCGATTCCATTCCATTCCTTTCCATTCCATTCCAATCCATTCCATTCTACTCGGGTTGATTCCATTCCATTCCATTCCATTCCATTCCATTCCATTCCATTCCATTCCATTCCATTCCATTCCGTTCTAGTCGGGTTGAATCCATTCCATTCCATTGCATTCCATTCCATTCCATTCCATTCCATTCCATTCCATTCCATTCCATTCCATTCCATTCCATTCCATTCCATTCCATTCCATTCCATTCCATTCCATTCCATTCAATTCCATTCCATTCTACTCCATTGAATTCCATTCCATTCCATTCAATTCCATTCCATTCCATTCCTTTGCAATCCATTTAGTTCTACTCGGGTTGATTCCATTCCATTCCATTCCATTCCATTCCATTCCATTCCATTCCATTCCATTCCATTCCATTCCATTCCATTCCATTCCATTCCATTCCATTCCATTACTTTCCATTCCATTCCATTCCAATCCATTCCATTCTACTCGGGTTGACTCCATTCCTTTCCATTCCATTCCATTCCATTCCATTCCATTCCATTCCATTATATTCCATTCTATTCCATTCGATTCTGTTCGATTCCATTCCATTCCATTCCATTCCATTCCATTCCATTCCATTCCATTCCATTCGATTCTGTTCGATTCCATTCCATTCCATTCCATTCCATTCCATTCCATTCCATTCCATTCCATTCCATTCCATTCGATTCCATTCCATTCCATTCCATTCCATTCCATTCCATTGCAATGCATTCCATTCTACTCGGGTTGATTCCATTCCATTCCATTCCATTCCAATCCATTCCATTCCATTCCATTCCACTCCATTCCATTCCTTTCTATTCCATTCCATTCCATTCCATTCCATTCCATTCCATTCCATTCCATTCCATTCCATTCCATTCCATTCCGTTCTACTCGGGTTGATTCCACTCCATTCCATTCCATTCCATTCCATTCCATTCCATTCCATTCCATTCCATTCCATTCCATTCCATTCCGTTCTTCTCGGGTTGATTCCATTCTATTCCATTCCATTCCTTTCGATTCCATTTGATTCCATTCCATTCCATTCCATTCCATTCCATTCCCTTTCATTCCATTCTATTCCATTGAATTCCATTCCATACCATTCCATTCCATTCCATTCCGTTCTACTCTGATTGATTCCATTAAATTCCATTCCATTCCATTCCATTCCATTCCATTCCATTCGATTCCATTCCATTCCATTCCATTCCATTCCATTCCATTCCATTCCATTCCAATACATTCCATTCTACTCTGGTTGATTCCATTCCATTCCATTCCATTCCATTCGTCTCCATTCGATTCCATTCGATTCCATTCCATTCCATTCCATGGAATTCCATTCCATTCCATTCCATTCCATTCCATTCCATTCCATTCCATTCCATTCCATTCCGTTCTACTCGGGTTGATTCCATTCCATTCCATTCCATTCCATTCCATTCCATTCCACTCCATTCCATTCGATTCCATTCGATTCCATTCCATTCCATTCCATTCCATTCCATTCCAATCCATTCCATTCTACTCGGGTTGATTCCATTCCATTCCATTCCATTCCATTCCATTCCATTCCATTCCATTCCATTCCACTGCATTCCATTAGATTCCATTAGATTCCATTCCATTCCATTCCATTCCATTCCATTCCATTCCATTCCATTCCATTCCATTCCATTCCGTTCCACTCGGGTTGATTCCATTCTATTCCATTCCATTCCATTCGATTCCATTCGATATCATTCGATTCCATTCCATCCCATTCAATTCCATTCCATTCCATTCCGTTCTACTTGGGTTGATTCCATTCCATTTCATTTCATTCCATTCCATTCCATTCCATTTCTTTCGATTCCATTCGATTCCATTCCATTCCATTCCATTCCAATCCATTCCATTCTACTCAGGTTGATTCTATTCCATTCCATTCCATTCCATTCCATTCCATTCCATTGCATTCCATTCGATTCCACTCGATTCCATTCCATTCCTTTCCATTCCATTCCAATCCATTCCATTCTACTCGGGTGGATTCCATTCCATTCCATTCCATTCCATTCCATTCGTCTCCATTCGATTCCATTCGATTCCATTCCATTCTATTCCATTGAATTCCATTCCATTCCATTCCATTCCAATCCATTCCATTCCATTCCATTCCATTCCATTCCATTCCGTTCTACTCGGGTTGATTCCATTCCATTCCATTCCATTCCATTCCATTCCATTCCATTCCATTCCATTCCACTCCATTCCATTCGATTCCATTTGATTCCATTCCATTCCATTCCATTCCATTCCATTCCATTCCATTCCAATCCATTCCATTCAACTCGGGTTGATTCCATTCCATTCCATTCCATTCCATTCCATTCCATTCCATTCCATTACATTCCATTCCATTCCATTGCATTCCATTCGATTCCATTCCATTCCATTCCATTCCATTCCATTCCATTCCATTCCATTCCATTCCATTCCATTCCGTTCCACTCGGGTTGATTCCATTCTATTCCATTCCATTCCATTCGATTCCATTCGATATCATTCGATTCCATTCCATCCCATTCAATTCCATTCCATTCCATTCCGTTCTACTTGGGTTGATTCCATTCAATTCCATTTCATTCCATTCCATTCCATTCCATTTCTTTCGATTCCATTCTATTCCATTCCATTCCATTCCATTCCAATCCATTCCATTCTACTCAGGTTGATTCCATTCCATTCCATTCCATTCCATTCCATTCCATTCCATTCCATTCCATTCCATTCCATTCGATTCCACTCGATTCCATTCCATTCCTTTCCATTCCATTCCAATCCATTCCATTCTACTCGGGTGGATTCCATTCCATTCCATTCCATTCCATTCCATTCCATTCGTCTCCATTCGATTCCATTCGATTCCATTCCATTCTATTCCATTGAATTCCATTCCATTCCATTCCATTCCAATCCATTCCATTCCATTCCATTCCATTCCATTCCATTCCATTCCATTCCATTCCACTCCATTCCATTCGATTCCATTTGATTCCATTCCATTCCATTCCATTCCATTCCAATCCATTCCTTTCAACTCGGGTTGATTCCATTCCATTCCATTCCATTCCATTCCATTGCATTCCATTCCATTCCATTGCATTCCATTCGATTCCATTCCATTCCATTCCATTCCATTCCATTCCATTCCATTCCATTCCACTCCATTCCATTCGATTCCATTTGATTCCATTCCATTCCATTTCATTCCATTCCATTCCATTCCATTTCTTTCGATTCCATTCGATTCCATTCCATTCTATTCCATTCCAATCCATTCCATTCTACTCGGGTTGATTCCATTCCATTCCATTCCATTCCATTCCATTCCATTCCATTCCATTCCATTCCATTCCATTCCATTCGATTCCACTCGATTCCATTCCATTCCTTTCCATTCCATTCCAATCCATTCCATTCTACTCGGGTGGATTCCATTCCATTCCATTCCATTCCATTCCATTCCATTCCATTCCATTCCATTCCATTCGATTCCATTCCATTCCATTCCATTCCATTCCAGTCCATTCCGTTCTAGTCGGGTTGATTCCATTCTATTCCATTCCATTCCATTCCATTCCATTCCATTCCATTCCATTCCATTCCATTCCATTCCATTCCATTCCACTCCTTTCCATTCTATTCCATTCCATTCTACTCCATTGAATTCCATTCCATTCCATTCAATTCCATTCCATTCCTTTCCTTTCCATTCCATTTAGTTCTACTCGGGTTGATTCCATTCCATTCCATTCCATTCCATTCCATTCCATTCCATTCCATTCCATTACTTTCCATTCCATTCCATTCCAATCCATTCCATTCTACTCGGGTTGACTCCTTTCCATTCCATTCCATTCCATTCCATTCCATTATATTCCATTCTATTCCATTCGATTCCGTTCCATTCCATTCCATTCCATTAAATTCCATTCCATTCCATTCCATTCCATTCCATTCCATTCGATTCCATTCCATTCCATTCGATTCCATTCCATTCCATTCCATTCCATTCCATTCCATTCCATTCCATTCCATTCCATTCCATTCCATTCCATTCCTTTCCATTTACTCCATTCCGTTCTACTCGGGTTGATTCCATTGAGTTTGGTTCCGTTCCGTTCCGTCCCGTCCCGTCCCGTCCCGTCCCGTCCCGTGCCGTTTTACTCGGGTTGATTCCTTTCCATTCCGTTCCGCTCGTTTCCGTTGCGTTCCATTCCGTTACACGCGGGATTGTTCCATTCCATTCTATTCTATTCTATTCCTTTCCATTCCATTCCATTCCATTCCATTCCATTCTACTCGGGTTGATTCCATGCCATTCCGTTCCGTTCCATTCCGTCCCATCCCGACCCGTCCCATCACGTCCCGTCCCGTCCCATCCCGTTCCGTTCCAAATGGGTTGATTCAATTCCTTTCGGTTACATTGAATTCCATTCCATTCCATTCTACTCGGATTGATTCCATTCCATTCCATTACATTCCATTCCATTCCATTCCATTCCATTCCATTCCTTTCCATTCCAATCCATTCCATTCTACTCGGGTTGATTCCATTCTATTCCATTCCATTCCATTCCATTCCATTCCATTCCATTCCATTCCATTCCATTCCATTCCATTCCATTCGATTCCATTCCATTCCATTCCATTCCATTCCATTCCATTCCGTTCTACTCGGGTTGATTCCATTCTATTCCATTCCATTCCGTTCGATTCCATTTGATTCCATTCGATTCCATTCCATTCCATTCCATTCCCTTCCATTCCATTCTATTCCATTGAATTCCATTCCATTCCATTCCATTCCATTACATTCCGTTCTACTCTGATTGATTCCATTAAATTCCATTCCATTCCATTCCATTCCATTCCATTCCATTCCATTCCATTCCATTCCATTCCATTCCAATCCATTCCATTCTACTCTGGTTGATTCCATTCCATTCCATTCCATTCCATTCCATTCCATTCCATTCGTCTCCATTCGATTCCATTCGATTCCGTGGAATTCCATTCCATTCCATTCCATTCCATTCCATTCCATTCCATTCCATTCCATTCCATTCCATTCCATTCCGTTCTACTCGGGTTGATTCCAGTCCATTCCATTCCATTCCATTCCATTCCATTCCACTCCATTCCATTCGATTCCATTCAATTCCATTCCATTACATTCCATTCCATTCCATTCCAATCCATTCCATTCTACTCGGGTTGATTCCATTCCATTCCATTCCATTCCATTGCATTCCATTCCATTCCATTCCATTCCATTCCATTGCATTCCATTCGATTCCATTAGATTCCTTTCCATTCCATTCCATTCCATTCCTTTCCATTCCATTCCATTCCATTCCATTCCATTCCATTCCATTCCATTCCTTTCCATTCCATTCCATTCCATTCCATTCCATTCCATTCCGTTCCACTCGGGTTGATTCCATTCTATTCGATTTCATTCCATTCGATTCCATTCGATATCATTCGATTCCATTGCATCCCATTCTATTCCATTCCATTCCATTCCGTTCTACTCGGGTTGATTCCATTCCATTCCATTTCATTCCATTCCATTCCATTCCATTTCTTTCGATTCCATTCGATTCCATTCCATTCCATTCCATTCCAATCCATTCCATTCTACTCAGGTTGATTCCATTCCATTCCATTCCCTTCCATTCCATTCCGTTCCATTCCATTCCATTCCATTCCATTCCATTCCATTCGATTCCACTCGATTCCATTACATTCCTTTCCATTCCATTCCAATCCATTCCATTCTACTCGGGTGGATTCCATTCCATTCCATTCGATTCCATTCCATTCGTCTCCATTCGATTCCATTCGATTCCTTTCCATTCTATTCCATTGAATTCCATTCCATTCCATTCCATTCCATTCCATTCCATTCCATTCCATTCCATTCCATTCCATTCCATTCCATTCCATTCCATTCGATTCCATTCCATTCCATTCCATTCCATTCCATTCCATTCCAATCCATTCCATTCTACTCGGGTTGATTCCATTCCATTCCATTCCATTCCAATCCATTCCATTGCATTCCTTTCCACTCCATTCCATTCCTTTCTATTCCATTCCATTCCATTCCATTCCATTCCATTCCATTCCATTCCATTCCATTCCATTCCATTCCATTCCGTTCTACTCGGGTTGATTCCACTCCATTCCATTCCATTCCATTCCATTCCATTCCATTCCATTCCATTCCTTTCCATTCCAACCCATTCCGTTCTACTCGTGTTGATTCCATTCCATTCCATTCCATTCCATTCCATTCCATTCCATTCCATTCCATTCCATTCCATTCCATTCCATTCCATTCGATTCCATTCCATTCCATTCCATTCCATTTCATTCCAAACCTTTCCATTCTACTCGGGTTCATCATTCCATTCCATTCCATTCCATTACACTCGGGTTCATTCCATTCCATTCCATTCCATTCCATTCCATTCCATTCCATTCCATTCCATTCCATTCGATTCCATTCGATTCCATTCCATTCCATTCCATTCCATTCCATTCCATTCCATTCCATTCCGTTCTAGTCGGGTTGATTCCATTCTATTCCATTCCATTCCATTCCATTCCATTCCATTCCATTCCATTCCATTCCATTCCATTCCATTCCGTTCCATTCCGTTCCACTCGGGTTGATTCCATTCTATTCCATTCCATTCCATTCGATTCCATTCGATATCATTCGATTCCATTCCATCCCATTCCATTCCATTCCATTCCATTCCGTTCTTCTCGGGTTGATTCCATTCCATTCCATTTAATTCCATTCCATTCCATTCCATTTCTTTCGATTCCATTCGATTCCATTCCATTCCATTCCATTCCATTCCATTCCATTCCATTCCATTCCACTCGATTCCATTCCATTCCTTTCCATTCCATTCCAATCCATTCCATTCTACTCGGGTGGATTCCATTCCATTCCATTCCATTCCATTCCATTCCATTCCATTCCGTTCTAGTCGGGTTGAATCCATTCCATTCCATTGCATTCCATTCCATTCCATTCCATTCCATTCCATTCCATTCCATTCCATTCCATTCTATTCCATTCCATTCTACTCCATTGAATTCCATTCCATTCCCTTCAATTCCATTCCATTCCATTCCTTTCCAATCCATTTAGTTCTACTCGGGTTGATTCCATTCCATTCCATTCCATTCCATTCCATTCCATTCCATTCCATTCCATTCCATTCCATTACTTTCCATTCCATTCCATTCCAATCCATTCCATTCTACTCGGGTTGACTCCGTTCCATTCCATTCCATTCCATTCCATTCCATTCCATTATATTCCATTCTATTCCATTCGATTCTGTTCGATTCCATTCCATTCCATTCCATTCCATTCCATTCCATTCCATTCCATTCGATTCCATTCCATTCCATTCCATTCCATTCCATTCCATTCCATTCCATTCCAATGCATTCCATTCTACTCGGGTTGATTCCATTCCATTCCATTCCATTCCAATCCATTCCATTCCATTCCATTCCACTCCATTCCATTCCTTTCTATTCCATTCCATTCCATTCCATTCCATTCCATTCCATTCCATTCCATTCCATTCCATTCCATTCCGTTCTACTCGGGTTGATTCCACTCCATTCCATTCCATTCCATTCCATTCCATTCCATTCCATTCCATTCCATTCCATTCCATTCCATTCCTTTCCATTCCAAACCATTCCGTTCTACTCGGGTTGATTCCATTCCATTCCATTCCATTCCATTCCATTCCATTCCATTCCATTCCATTCCATTCCATTCCATTCCATTCCATTCCATTCGATTCCATTCCATTCCATTCCATTCCATTTCATTCCAAACCGTTCCATTCTACTCGGGTTCATCATTCCATTCCATTCCATTCCATTCCATTCCACTCGGGTTCATTCCATTCCATTCCATTCCATTCCATTCCATTCCATTCCATTCCATTCCATTCCATTCCGTTCTACTCAGGTTGATATCCATTCCATTCCATTCCATTCCATTCCATTCCATTCCATTCCATTCCATTCCATTCCATTCTATTCCATTCCGTTCTACTCGGCTTGAATCCATTGAGTTCCGTTCCGTTCCGTTCCGTCCCGACACGTCCCGTCCCGTCCCGTCCCGTGCCGTCCCGTCCCGTCCGGTCCCGTGCCGTTTTACTCGGGTTGATTCCATTCCACTCCGTTCCGTTCCTTTCCGTTCCGTTCCATTCAGTTCCACGCGGGTTGATTCAATTCCATTCTATTCTATTCCATTCCATTCCATTCCATTCCATTCCATTCCATTCCATTCCATTCCATTTTACTCGGGTTGATTCCATGCCGTTCCGTTCCGTTCCATTCTGTCCCATCCCGACGCGTCCCGTCCCGTCCCGTCCCGTCCAATGCTGTTCCGTTCTGATCGGGTTGATTCCGTTCCATTCCGTTCCGTTCCTTTCCGTTCCATTCCATTCCGTTTCACGCGGGTTGATTCAATTCCATTCTATTACATTGAATTCCATTCCATTCCATTCCATTCCATTCTACTCGGATTGATTGCATTCCATTCCATTCCATTCCAGTCCATTCCAATCCATTCCATTCTACTCGGGTTGATTCCATTCCATTCCATTCCATTCCATTCCATTCCATTCCATTCCATTCCATTCCATTCCATTGCGTTCCATTCGATTCGACTCCATTCCATTCCATTCCATTCCATTCCAATCCATTCCATTCTACTTGGGTTCATTCCATTCCATTCCATTCCATTCCATTCCATTCCATTCGATTCCATTCCATTCCATTCCATTCCATTCCATTCCATTCTGTTCTACTCGGGTTGATTCTACTCCATTCCATTCCATTCCATCCTATTCCATTCCATTCCATTCGATTCCATTCTATTCCATTCGATTCCATTCCATTCTACTTCATTTTATTCTATTCCATTCCATTCCATTCTATTCCATTGAATTCCATTCCATTCCATTCCATTCCATTCCATTCCATTCCATTCCATTCCATTCCGTTCTACTCGGGTTGATTCCACTCCATTCCATTCCATTCCATTCCATTCCATTCCATTCCATTCCATTCCATTCCATTCCATTCCATTCCATTCCACTCGGGTTGATCATTCCATTCCATTCCATTCCATTCCATTCCATTCCATTCCATTCCATTCCATTCCATTCCATTCCATTCCATTCCATTCCACTCGGGCTCATTCCATTCCATTCCATTCCATTCCATTCCATTCCATTCCATTCCATTCCATTCCATTCCATTCCGTTCTACTCGGGTTGATTTCCATTCCATTCCATTCCATTCCATTCCATTCCATTCCACTCCATTGCATTCCATTCCATTCCATTCCATTGCATTCCATTCCTTTCCATTTATTCCATTCCGTTCTACTCGGGTGGATTCCATTGAGTTTGGTTCCGTTCCGTTCCGTCCCGTCCCGTCCCGTCCCGTCCCGTCCCGTCCCGTTCCGTTTTACTCTGGTTGATTCCTTTGCATTCCGTTCCGCTCATTTCCATTCCGTTCAATTCCGTTCCACGCGGGTTGGTTCATTTCTATTCTATTCTATTCTATTCCTTTCCATTCCATTCCATTCTACTCGGGTTGATTCCATGCAGTTCCATTCCGTTCCATTCCGTCCCATCCCGACCCGTCCCATCCCGTCTCGTCCCGTCCCATCCCTTTCCGTTCCACATGGGTTGATTCAATTCCTTTCGGTTACATTGAATTCCATTCCATTCTATTCTACTCGGATTGATTCCATTCCATTCCATTCCATTCCATTCCATTCTATTCCATTCCATTCCATTCCATTCCATTCCAATCCATTCCATTCTACTCGGGTTGATTCCATTCCATTCCATTCCATTCCATTCCATTCCATTCCATTCCATTCCATTCCATTCCATTCCATTCAGTTTCATTCCGTTCCATTCCATTCCATTCCATTCCATTCCATTCGATTCCATTCCATTCCATTCCATTCCATTCCATTCCGTTCTACTCGGGTTGATTCCATTCCACTCCATTCCATTCCGTTCTATTCGGGTTGATTCCATTCCATTCCATTCCATTCCATTCCATTCCATTCCATTCCATTCTATTCCATTGAATTCCATTCCATTCCATTCCATTCCATTCCATTCCATTCCATTCCATTCCATTCTATTCCATTCCATTCCATTCTATTCCTTTCTACTCGGGTTGATTCCATTCCATTCCATTCCATTCCATTCCATTCCATTCCATTCCATTCCATTCCATTCCATTCCACTCCATTCCATTCCATTCCATTCCATTCCAATCCACTCCATTCCATTCGATTCCATTCGATTCCATTCCATTCCATTCCATTCCTTTCCATTCCATTCCATTCCATTCCATTCCATTCCATTCCATTCCATTGCATTCCATTCGATTCCATTCGATTCCATTCCATTCGATTCCATTCGATATCATTCGATTCCATTCCATCCCATTCCATTCCATTCCATTCCATCCCATTCCATTCCATTCCATTCCATTCCGTTCTACTTGGGTTGATTCCATTCCATTCCATTCCATTCCATTCCATTCCATTCCATTCCATTCCATTCGATTCCATTCGATTCCATTCCATTCCATTCCATTCCATTTCATTCCAAACCATTCCATTCTACTCGGGTTCATCATTCCATTCCATTCCATTCCTTTCCATTCCACTCGGGTTCTTTCCATTCCATTCCATTCCATTCCATTCCATTCCATTCCATTCCATTCCATTCCGTTCTACTCAGGTTGATTTCCATTCCATTCCATTCTATTCCATTCCATTCCATTCCATTCCATTCCATTCCGTTCCATTCCATTCCATTCCACTCCATTCCATTCCGTTCTATTCGGGTTGATTCCATGCCATTCCATTCCATTCCATTCCATTCCATTCCATTCCATTCCATTCCATTCCATTCCATTCCATTCCATTCCATTCCATTCCATTCCATTCCGTTCTACTTTGCTTGAATCCATTGTGTTCCGTTCCGTTCCGTTCCGTCCCGACACGTCCCGTCCCGTCCCGTCCCGTCCCGTCCCATCCCGTCCCGTCCCGTCCCGTGCCGTTGTACTCGGGTTGATTCCATTCCACTCCGTTCCGTTCATTTCCGTTCCGTTCCATTCAGTTCCACGCGGGTTGATTCAATTCCATTCTATTCTATTCCATTCCATTCCATTCCATTCCATTCCATTCCATTCCATTCTACTCGGGTTGATTCCATGCCATTCCGTTCCGTTCCATTCCGTCCCATCCCGACGCGTCCCGTCCCGTCCCGTCCCGTCAAATTACGTTCTGTTCTGATCGGATTGATTCCGTTCCATTCCGTTCCGTTCCTTTCCGTTCCGTTCCATTCCGTTACACGCGGGTTGATTCAATTCCATTCTATTACATTGAATTCCATTGCATTCCATTCCATTCCATTCTACTCGGATTGATTGCATTCCATTCCATTCCATTCCAGTCCATTCCAATCCATTCCATTCTACTCGGGTTGATTCCATTCCATTCCATTCCATTCCATTCCATTCCATTCCATTCCATTCCACTCGGGCTCATTCCATTCCATTCCATTCCATTCCATTCCATTCCATTCCATTCCCTTCAGTTTCATTCCATTCCATTCCATTCCATTCCATTCCTTTCCTTTCCATTCCATTCCATTCCATTCTATTCCATTACATTCTACTACATTGAATTCCATTCCATTCCATTCCATTCCATTCCATTCCATTCCTTTCCATTCCATTTAGTTCTACTCGGGTTGATGCCATTCCATTCCATTCCATTCCATTCCATTCCATTCCATTCCATTACTTTCCATTCCATTCCATTCCAATCCATTCCATTCTTCTCGGGTTGACTCCATTCCATTCCATTCCATTGCATTCCATTATATTCCATTCTCTTCCATTCGATTCCGTTCGATTCCATTCCATTCCATTCCATTCCATTCCATTCCATTCCATTCCATTCCATTCCATTCCATTCCATTCCATTCCATTCCATTCCATTCCATTCCATTCCATTCCATTCCATTCCATTCCGTTCTACTCAGGTTGATTTCCATTCCATTCCATTCCATTCCATTCCATTCCATTCCATTCCATTCCATTCCATTCCATTCCATTCCATTCCATTCTATTCCATTCCGTTCTACTCGGCTTGAATCCATTGAGTTCCGTTCCGTTCCGTTCCGTCCCGACACGTCCCGTCCCGTCCCGTCCCGTCCCGTCCCGTCCCGTCCGGTCCCGTGCCGTTGTACTCGGGTTGATTCCATTCCACTCCGTTCCGTTCCTTTCCGTTCCGTTCCATTCAGTTCCACGCGGGTTGATTCAATTCCATTCTAGTCTATTCCATTCCATTCCATTCCATTCCATTCCATTCCATTTTACTCTGGTTGATTCCATGCCGTTCCGTTCCGTTCCATTCTGTCCCATCCCGACGCGTCCCGTCCCGTCCCGTCCCGTCCCATTCCGTTCCGTTCTGATCGGGTTGATTCCGTTCCATTCCGTTCCGTTCCTTTCCGTTCCATTCCATTCCGTTTCACGCGGGTTGATTCAATTCCATTCTATTACATTGAATTCCATTCCATTCCATTCCATTCCATTCCATTCCATTCTACTCGGATTGATTGCATTCCATTCCATTCCATTCCAGTCCATTCCAATCCATTCCATTCTACTCGGGTTGATTCCATTCCATTCCATTCCATTCCATTCCATTCCATTCCATTCCATTCCATTCCATTCCATTCCATTGCGTTCCATTCGATTCGACTCCATTCCATTCCATTCCATTCCATTCCATTCCAATCCATTCCATTCTACTTGGGTTCATTCCATTCCATTCCATTCCATTCCATTCCATTCCATTCCATTCCATTCCATTCCATTCCATTCCATTCCATTCTGTTCTACTCGGGTTGATTCTACTCCATTCCATTCAATTCCATCCTATTCCATTCCATTCCATTCGATTCCATTCTATTCCATTCGATTCCATTCCATTCTACTTCATTTTATTCTATTCCATTCCATTCCATTCTATTCCATTCAATTCCATTCCATTCCATTCCATTCCATTCCATTCCATTCCATTCCATTCCATTCCATTCCATTCCATTCCATTCCACTCCATTCCTTTCCATTCCATTCCACTCGGGTTGATCATTCCATTCCATTCCATTCCATTCCATTCCATTCCATTCCATTCCATTCCATTCCACTCGGGTTGATCATTCCATTCCATTCCATTCCATTCCATTCCATTCCACTCGGGCTCATTCCATTCCATTCCATTCCATTCCATTCCATTCCATTCCATTCCGTTCTACTCGGGTTGATTTCCATTCCATTCCATTCCATTCCATTCCATTCCATTCCATTCCACTCCATTGCATTCCATTCCATTTCATTCCATTCCATTCCATTCCTTTCCATTTATTCCATTCCGTTCTACTCGGGTTGATTCCATTGAGTTTGGTTCCGTTCCGTTCCGTCCCGTCCCGTCCCGTCCCGTCCCGTTCCGTTTTACTCGGGTTGATTCCTTTGCATTCCGTTCCGCTCATTTCCATTCCGTTCAATTCCGTTCCACGTGGGTTGGTTCAATTCTATTCTATTCTATTCTATTCCTTTCCATTCCATTCCATTCTACTCGGGTTGATTCCATGCCGTTCCATTCCGTTCCATTCCGTCCCATCCCGACCCGTCCCATCCCGTCTCGTCCCGTCCCATCCCTTTCCGTTCCACATGGGTTGATTCAATTCCTTTCGGTTACATTGAATTCCATTCCATTCCATTCTACTCGGATTGATTCCATTCCATTCCATTCCATTCCATTCCATTCCATTCCATTCCATTCCATTCCATTCCAATCCATTCCATTCTACTCGGGTTGATTCCATTCCATTCCATTCCATTCCATTCCATTCCATTCCATTCCATTCCATTCCATTCCATTCCATTCCATTCCATTCCATTCCATTCCATTCCATTCCATTCTTTTCCATTCCATTCCATTCCATTCCATTCCATTCCATTCCATTCCATTCCATTCCATTCCATTCCATTCCATTCCATTCCATTCCGTTCTACTCCGGTTGATTCCACTCCATTCCATTCCATTCCATTCCATTCCATTCCATTCCATGCCATTCCATTCCATTCCTTTCCATTCCAACCTATTCCGTTCTACTCGGGTTGATTCCATTCCATTCCATTCCATTCCATTCCATTCCATTCCATTCGATTCGATTCCATTCCATTGCATTCCATTTCATTCCAAACCTTTCCATTCTACTCGGGTTCATCATTCCATTCCATTCCATTCCATTCCATTCCACTCGGGTTCATTCCATTCCATTCCATTCCATTCCATTCCATTCCATTCCATTCCGTTCTACTCAGGTTGATTTCCATTCCATTCCATTCCATTCCATTCCATTCCATTCCATTCCATTCCATTCCATTCCATTCCATTCCATTCCATTCCATTCTATTCCATTCCGTTCTACTCGGCTTGAATCCATTGAGTTCCGTTCCGTTCCGTTCCGTCCCGACACGTCCCGTCCCGTCCCGTCCCGTCCCGTCCCGTCCCGTCCGGTCCCGTGCCGTTGTACTCGGGTTGATTCCATTCCACTCCGTTCCGTTCCTTTCCGTTCCGTTCCATTCAGTTCCACGCGGGTTGATTCAATTCCATTCTAGTCTATTCCATTCCATTCCATTCCATTCCATTCCATTCCATTCCATTCCATTCCATTTTACTCGGGTTGATTCCATGCCGTTCCGTTCCGTTCCATTCTGTCCCATCCCGACGCGTCCCGTCCCGTCCCGTCCCGTCCCATTCCGTTCCGTTCTGATCGGGTTGATTCCGTTCCATTCCGTTCCGTTCCTTTCCGTTCCATTCCATTCCGTTTCACGCGGGTTGATTCAATTCCATTCTATTACATTGAATTCCATTCCATTCCATTCCATTCCATTCTACTCGGATTGATTGCATTCCATTCCATTCCATTCCAGTCCATTCCAATCCATTCCATTCTACTCGGGTTGATTCCATTCCATTCCATTCCATTCCATTCCATTCCATTCCATTCCATTCCATTCCATTGCGTTCCATTCGATTCGACTCCATTCCATTCCATTCCATTCCATTCCAATCCATTCCATTCTACTTGGGTTCATTCCATTCCATTCCATTCCATTCCATTCCATTCCATTCCATTCCATTCCATTCCATTCCATTCCATTCCATTCTGTTCTACTCGGGTTGATTCTACTCCATTCCATTCCATTCCATCCTATTCCATTCCATTCCATTCGATTCCATTCTATTCCATTCGATTCCATTCCATTCTACTTCATTTTATTCTATTCCATTCCATTCCATTCTATTCCATTGAATTCCATTCCATTCCATTCCATTCCATTCCATTCCATTCCATTCCATTCCATTCCATTCCATTCCACTCCATTCCTTTCCATTCCATTCCACTCGGGTTGATCATTCCATTCCATTCCATTCCATTCCATTCCATTCCATTCCATTCCATTCCATTCCACTCGGGTTGATCATTCCATTCCATTCCATTCCATTCCATTCCACTCGGGCTCATTCCATTCCATTCCATTCCATTCCATTCCATTCCATTCCATTCCATTCCGTTCTACTCGGGTTGATTTCCATTCCATTCCATTCCATTCCATTCCATTCCATTCCATTCCACTCCATTGCATTCCATTCCATTTCATTCCATTCCATTCCATTCCTTTCCATTTATTCCATTCCGTTCTACTCGGGTTGATTCCATTGAGTTTGGTTCCGTTCCGTTCCGTCCCGTCCCGTCCCATCCCGTCCCGTTCCGTTTTACTCGGGTTGATTCCTTTGCATTCCGTTCCGCTCATTTCCATTCCGTTCAATTCCGTTCCACGCGGGTTGGTTCAATTCTATTCTATTCTATTCTATTCCTTTCCATTCCATTCCATTCTACTCGGGTTGATTCCATGCCGTTCCATTCCGTTCCATTCCGTCCCATCCCGACCCGTCCCATCCCGTCTCGTCCCGTCCCATCCCTTTCCGTTCCACATGGGTTGATTCAATTCCTTTCGGTTACATTGAATTCCATTCCATTCCATTCTACTCGGATTGATTCCATTCCATTCCATTCCATTCCATTCCATTCCATTCCATTCCATTCCATTCCAATCCATTCCATTCTACTCGGGTTGATTCCATTCCATTCCATTCCATTCCATTCCATTCCATTCCATTCCATTCCATTCCATTCCATTCCATTCAGTTTCATTCCGTTCCATTCCATTCCATTCCATTCCATTCCATTCCATTCCATTCCATTCCATTCCATTCCATTCCATTCCATTCCGTTCTACTCGGGTTGATTCCATTCTATTCCATTCCATTCCGTTCGATTCCATTCGATTCCATTCGATTCCATTCCATTCCCTTCCATTCCATTCTATTCCATTGAATTCCATTCCATTCCATTCCATTCCATTCCATTCCATTCCATTCCATTCTATTCCATTCAATTCCATTCCATTCCTTTCTACTCGGTTTGATTCCATTCCATTCCATTCCATTCCATTCCATTCCATTCCATTCCACTCCATTCCATTCGATTCCATTCGATTCCATTCCATTCCATTCCATTCCAGTCCAATCCATTCCATTCTACTCGGGTTGATTCCATTCCATTCCATTCCATTCCATTCCATTCCATTCCATTCCATTCCATTCCATTCCATTCCATTCCATTCCATTCCATTGCATTCCATTCGATTCCATTCGATTCCATTCCATTCGATTCCATTCGATATCATTCGATTCCATTCCATCCCATTCCATTCCATTCCATTCCATTCCGTTCTACTCGGGTTGATTCCATTCCATTCCATTCCATTCCATTCCATTCCATTCGATTCCATTCGATTCCATTCCATTCCATTCCATTCCATTCCATTTCATTCCAAACCATTCCATTCTACTCGGGTTCATCATTCCATTCCATTCCATTCCTTTCCATTCCACTCGGGTTCTTTCCATTCCATTCCATTCCATTCCATTCCATTCCATTCCATTCCATTCCATTCCATTCCATTTCGTTCTACTCAGGTTGATTTCCATTCCATTCCATTCCATTCCATTCCATTCCATTCCATTCCATTCCGTTCTATTCGGGTTGATTCCATTCCATTCCATTCCATTCCATTCCATTCCATTCCATTCCATTCCATTCCATTCCATTCCATTCCATTCCATTCCATTCCATTCCATTCCATTCCATTCCATTCTATTCCATTCCGTTCTACTCGGCTTGAATCCATTGAGTTCCGTTCCGTTCCGTTCCGTCCCGACACGTCCCGTCCCGTCCCGTCCCGTCCCGTCCCATCCCATCCCGTCCCGTCCCGTGCCGTTGTACTCGGGTTGATTCCATTCCACTCCGTTCCGTTCATTTCCGTTCCGTTCCATTCAGTTCCACGCGGGTTGATTCAATTCCATTCTATTCTATTCCATTCCATTCCATTCCATTCCATTCCATTCCATTCCATTCCATTCCACTCGGGTTGATTCCATGCCGTTCCGTTCCGTTCCATTCCATCCCATCCCGACGCGTCCCGTCCCATCCCGTCCCGTCAAATTACGTTCTGTTCTGATCGGATTGATTCCGTTCCATTCCGTTCCGTTCCTTTCCGTTCCGTTCCATTCCTTTACACGCGGGTTGATTCAATTCCATTCTATTACATTGAATTCCATTCCATTCCATTCCATTCCATTCTACTCGTATTGATTGCATTCCATTCCATTCCATTCCAGTCCATTCCAATCCATTCCATTCTACTCGGGTTGATTCCATTCCATTCCATTCCATTCCATTCCATTCCATTCCATTGCACTCGGGCTCATTCCATTCCATTCCATTCCATTCCATTCCATTCCATTCCATTCCATTCCATTCCATTCCATTCCATTCAGTTTCATTCCATTCCATTCCATTCCATTCCATTCCTTTCCATTCCATTCCATTCCATTCCATTCCATTCCATTCTGTTCCATTACATTCTACTACATTGAATTCCATTCCATTCCATTCAATTCCATTCCATTCCATTCCTTTCCATTCCATTTAGTTACACTCGGGTTGATGCCATTCCATTCCATTCCATTCCATTCCATTCCATTCCATTCCATTCCATTCCATTCCATTCCATTACTTTCCATTCCATTCCATTCCAATCCATTCCATTCTACTCGGGTTGACTCCATTCCATTCCATTCCATTCCATTCCATTATATTCCATTCTATTCCATTCGATTCCGTTCGATTCCATTCCATTCCATTCCATTCCATTCCATTCCATTCCATTCCATTCCATTCCATTCCAATCCATTCCATTCTACTCGGGTTGATTCCATTCCATTCCATTCCATTCCATTCCATTCCATTCCATTCCATTCCATTCCATTCCATTCCATTCCATTCCATTCCATTCCATTCCATTCCATTCCTTTCCATTCCATTCCATTCCATTCCATTCCATTCCATTCCATTCGATTCCATTCCATTCCATTCCATTCCATTCCATTCCATTCTGTTCTACTCGGGTTGATTCTACTCCATTCCATTCCATTCCATCCTATTCCATTCCATTCCATTCGATTCCATTCTATTCCATTTGATTCCATTCCATTCTACTTCATTTTATTCTATTCCATTCCATTCCATTCTATTCCATTGAATTCCATTCCATTCCATTCCATTCCATTCCATTCCATTCCATTCCATTCCATTCCATTCCATTCCATTCCATTCCATTCCGTTCTACTCGGGTTGATTCCACTCCATTCCATTCCATTCCATTCCATTCCATTCCATTCCATTCCATTCCATTCCATTCCACTCGGGTTGATCATTCCATTCCATTCCATTCCATTCCATTCCATTCCATTCCATTCCATTCCACTCGGGCTCATTCCATTCCATTCCATTCCATTCCATTCCATTCCATTCCATTCCATTCCATTCCAATCCATTCCGTTCTACTCGGGTTGATTTCCATTCCATTCCATTCCATTCCATTCCATTCCATTCCATTCCACTCCATTGCATTCCATTCCATTTCATTCCATTCCATTCCATTCCTTTCCATTTATTCCATTCCGTTCTACTCGGGTTGATTCCATTGAGTTTGGTTCCGTTCCGTTCCGTCCCGTCCCATTCCGTTTTACTCGGGTTGATTCCTTTGCATTCCGTTCCGCTCATTTCCATTCCGTTCAATTCCGTTCCACGCGGGTTGGTTCAATTCTATTCTATTCTATTCTATTCCTTTCCATTCCATTCCATTCTACTCGGGTTGATTCCATGCCGTTCCATTCCGTTCCATTCCGTCCCATCCCGACCCGTCCCATCCCGTCTCGTCCCGTCCCATCCCTTTCCGTTCCACATGGGTTGATTCAATTCCTTTCGGTTACATTGAATTCCATTCCATTCCATTCTACTCGGATTGATTCCATTCCATTCCATTCCATTCCATTCCATTCCATTCCATTCCATTCCATTCCATTCCAATCCATTCCATTCTACTCGGGTTGATTCCATTCCATTCCATTCCATTCCATTCTATTCCATTCCATTCCATTCCATTCCATTCCATTCCATTCCATTCCATTCAGTTTCATTCCGTTCCATTCCATTCCATTCCATTCCATTCCATTCCATTCCATTCCATTCCATTCCATTCCATTCCATTCCATTCCGTTCTACTCGGGTTCATTCCATTCTATTCCATTCCATTCCGTTCGATTCCATTCGATTCCATTCGATTCCATTCCATTCCATTCCATTCCCTTCCATTCCATTCTATTCCATTGAATTCCATTCCATTCCATTCCATTCCATTCCATTCCATTCCATTCCATTCTATTCCATTCAATTCCATTCCATTCCTTTCTACTCGGGTTGATTCCATTCCATTCCATTCCATTCCATTCCATTCCATTCCATTCCACTCCATTCCATTCGATTCCATTCGATTCCATTCCATTCCATTCCATTCCAGTCCAATCCATTCCATTCTACTCGGGTTGATTCCATTCCATTCCATTCCATTCCATTCCATTCCATTCCATTCCATTCCATTCCATTCCATTCCATTCCATTCCATTCCATTCCATTCCATTGCATTCCATTCGATTCCATTCGATTCCATTCCATTCGATTCCATTCGATATCATTCGATTCCATTCCATCCCATTCCATTCCATTCCATTCCATTCCGTTCTACTCGGGTTGATTCCATTCCATTCCATTCCATTCCATTCCATTCCATTCGATTCCATTCGATTCCATTCCATTCCATTCCATTCCATTTCATTCCAAACCATTCCATTCTACTCGGGTTCATCATTCCATTCCATTCCATTCCTTTCCATTCCACTCGGGTTCTTTCCATTCCATTCCATTCCATTCCATTCCATTCCATTCCATTCCATTCCATTCCATTTCGTTCTACTCAGGTTGATTTCCATTCCATTCCATTCCATTCCATTCCATTCCATTCCATTCCATTCCATTCCGTTCTATTCGGGTTGATTCCATTCCATTCCATTCCATTCCATTCCATTCCATTCCATTCCATTCCATTCCATTCCATTCCATTCCATTCTATTCCATTCCGTTCTACTCGGCTTGAATCCATTGAGTTCCGTTCCGTTCCGTTCCGTCCCGACACGTCCCGTCCCGTCCCGTCCCGTCCCGTCCCATCCCATCCCGTCCCGTCCCGTGCCGTTGTACTCGGGTTGATTCCATTCCACTCCGTTCCGTTCATTTCCGTTCCGTTCCATTCAGTTCCACGCGGGTTGATTCAATTCCATTCTATTCTATTCCATTCCATTCCATTCCATTCCATTCCATTCCATTCCATTCCATTCCATTCCATTCCACTCGGGTTGATTCCATGCCGTTCCGTTCCGTTCCATTCCATCCCATCCCGACGCGTCCCGTCCCATCCCGTCCCGTCAAATTACGTTCTGTTCTGATCGGATTGATTCCGTTCCAATCCGTTCCGTTCCTTTCCGTTCCGTTCCATTCCTTTACACGCGGGTTGATTCAATTCCATTCTATTACATTGAATTCCATTCCATTCCATTCCATTCCATTCTACTCGGATTGATTGCATTCCATTCCATTCCATTCCAGTCCATTCCAATCCATTCCATTCTACTCGGGTTGATTCCATTCCATTCCGTTCAGTTCCATTCCATTCCATTCCATTCCATTCCATTCCATTCCATTGCACTCGGGCTCATTCCATTCCATTCCATTCCATTCCATTCCATTCCATTCCATTCCATTCCATTCCATTCCATTCCATTCAGTTTCATTCCATTCCATTCCATTCCATTCCATTCCATTCCACTCGATTCCATTCCATTCCTTTCCATTCCATTCCAATCCATTCCATTCTACTCGGGTGGATTCCATTCCATTCCATTCCATTCCATTCCATTCCATTCCATTCCATTCCATTCCATTCCATTCCATTCCATTCCATTCCATTCCGTTCTAGTCGGGTTGAATCCATTCCATTCCATTGCATTCCATTCCATTCCATTCCATTCCATTCCATTCCATTCCATTCCATTCCATTCTCTTCCATTCCATTCTACTCCATTGAATTCCATTCCATTCCATTCAATTCCATTCCATTCCATTCCTTTCCAATCCATTTAGTTCTACTCGGGTTGATTCCATTCCATTCCATTCCATTCCATTCCATTCCATTCCATTCCATTCCATTCCATTCCATTCCATTCCATTCCATTACTTTCCATTCCATTCCATTCCAATCCATTCCATTCTACTCGGGTTGACTCCATTCCATTCCATTCCATTCCATTCCATTCCATTCCATTATATTCCATTCCATTCCATTCGATTCTGTTCGATTCCATTCCATTCCATTCCATTCCATTCCATTCCATTCCATTCCATTCCATTCCATTCGATTCCATTCCATTCCATTCCATTCCATTCCATTCCATTGCATTCCATTCTACTCGGGTTGATTCCATTCCATTCCATTCCATTCCAATCCATTCCATTCCATTCCATTCCACTCCATTCCATTCCATTCCATTATATTCCATTCTATTCCATTCGATTCTGTTCGATTCCATTCCATTCCATTCCATCCCATTCCATTCCATTCCATTCCATTCCGTTCTACTCGGGTTGATTCCATTCCATTCCATTCCATTCCATTCCATTCCATTCCATTCGATTCCATTCGATTCCATTCCATTCCATTCCATTCCATTTCATTCCAAACCATTCCATTCTACTCGGGTTCATCATTCCATTCCATTCCATTCCTTTCCATTCCACTCGGGTTCTTTCCATTCCATTCCATTCCATTCCATTCCATTCCATTCCATTCCATTCCATTCCATTTCGTTCTACTCAGGTTGATTTCCATTCCATTCCATTCCATTCCATTCCATTCCATTCCATTCCATTCCGTTCTATTCGGGTTGATTCCATTCCATTCCATTCCATTCCATTCCATTCCATTCCATTCCATTCCATTCCATTCCATTCCATTCCATTCCATTCCATTATATTCCATTCCGTTCTACTCGGCTTGAATCCATTGAGTTCCGTTCCGTTCCGTTCCGTCCCGACACGTCCCGTCCCGTCCCGTCCCGTCCCGTCCCATCCCATCCCGTCCCGTCCCGTGCCGTTGTACTCGGGTTGATTCCATTCCACTCCGTTCCGTTCATTTCCGTTCCGTTCCATTCAGTTCCACGCGGGTTGATTCAATTCCATTCTATTCTATTCCATTCCATTCCATTCCATTCCATTCCATTCCATTCCATTCCACTCGGGTTGATTCCATGCCGTTCCGTTCCGTTCCATTCCATCCCATCCCGACGCGTCCCGTCCCATCCCGTCCCGTCAAATTACGTTCTGTTCTTATCGGATTGATTCCGTTCCATTCCGTTCCGTTCCTTTCCGTTCCGTTCCATTCCATTACACGCGGGTTGATTCAATTCCATTCTATTACATTGAATTCCATTCCATTCCATTCCATTCCATTCTACTCGTATTGATTGCATTCCATTCCATTCCATTCCAGTCCATTCCAATCCATTCCATTCTACTCGGGTTGATTCCATTCCATTCCATTCAATTCCATTCCATTCCATTCCATTCCATTCCATTCCATTCCATTGCACTCGGGCTCATTCCATTCCATTCCATTCCATTCCATTCCATTCCATTCCATTCCATTCCATTCCATTCCATTCCATTCCATTCAGTTTCATTCCATTCCATTCCATTCCATTCCATTCCATTCCACTCGATTCCATTCCATTCCTTTCCATTCCATTCCAATCCATTCCATTCTACTCGGGTGGATTCCATTCCATTCCATTCCATTCCATTCCATTCCATTCCATTCCATTCCATTCCATTCCATTCCGTTCTAGTCGGGTTGAATCCATTCCATTCCATTGCATTCCATTCCATTCCATTCCATTCCATTCCATTCCATTCCATTCCATTCCATTCTATTCCATTCCATTCTACTCCATTGAATTCCATTCCATTCCATTCAATTCCATTCCATTCCATTCCTTTCCAATCCATTTAGTTCTACTCGGGTTGATTCCATTCCATTCCATTCCATTCCATTCCATTCCATTCCATTCCATTCCATTCCATTCCATTCCATTACTTTCCATTCCATTCCATTCCAATCCATTCCATTCTACTCGGGTTGACTCCATTCCATTCCATTCCATTCCATTCCATTCCATTCCATTATATTCCATTCTATTCCATTCGATTCTGTTCGATTCCATTCCATTCCATTCCATTCCATTCCATTCCATTCCATTGGATTCCATTCCATTCCATTCCATTCCATTCCATTCCATTCCATTCCATTGCATTCCATTCTACTCGGGTTGATTCCATTCCATTCCATTCCATTCCAATCCATTCCATTCCATTCCATTCCACTCCATTCCATTCCTTTCTATTCCATTCCATTCCATTCCATTCCATTCCATTCCATTCCATTCCATTCCATTCCATTCCATTCCGTTCTACTCGGGTTGATTCCACTCCATTCCATTCCATTCCATTCCATTCCATTCCATTCGATTCCAACCCATTCCGTTCTACTCGGGTTGATTCCATTCCATTCCATTCCATTCCATTCCATTCCATTCCATTCCATTCCATTCCATTCCATTCGATTCCATTCCATTCCATTCCATTCCATTTCATTCCAAACCGTTCCATTCTACTCGGGTTCATCATTCCATTCCATTCCATTCCATTCCATTCCATTCCACTCGGGTTCATTCCATTCCATTCCATTCCATTCCATTCCATTCCATTCCATTCCATTCCGTTCTACTCAGGTTGATTTCCATTCCATTCCATTCCATTCCATTCCATTCCATTCCATTCCATTCCATTCCATTCTATTCCATTCCGTTCTACTCGGCTTGAATCCACTGAGTTCCGTTCCGTTACGTTCCGTCCCGACACGTCCCGTCCCGTCCCGTCCCGTGCCGTCCCGTCCCGTCCAGTCCCGTGCCGTTTTACTCGGGTTGATTCCATTCCACTCCGTTCCGTTCCTTTCCGTTCCGTTCCATTCAGTTCCACGCGGGTTGATTCAATTCCATTCTATTCTATTCCATTCCATTCCATTCCATTCCATTCCATTCCATTCCATTCCATTCCATTTTACTCGGGTTGATTCCATGCCGTTCCGTTCCGTTCCATTCTGTCCCATCCCGACGCGTCCCGTCCCGTCCCGTCCCGTCCAATTCCGTTCCGTTCTGATCGGGTTGATTCCGTTCCATTCCGTTCCGTTCCTTTCCGTTCCATTCCATTCCGTTTCACGCGGGTTGATTCAATTCCATTCTATTACATTGAATTCCATTCCATTCCATTCCATTCCATTCTACTCGGATTGATTGCATTCCATTCCATTCCATTCCAGTCCATTCCAATCCATTCCATTCTACTCGGGTTGATTCCATTCCATTCCATTCCATTCCATTCCATTCCATTCCATTCCATTCCATTCCATTGCGTTCCATTCGATTCGACTCCATTCCATTCCATTCCATTCCATTCCAATCCATTCCATTCTACTTGGGTTCATTCCATTCCATTCCATTCCATTCCATTCCATTCCATTCGATTCCATTCCATTCCATTCCATTCCATTCCATTCCATTCTGTTCTACTCGGGTTGATTCTACTCCATTCCATTCCATTCCATCCTATTCCATTCCATTCCATTCGATTCCATTCTATTCCATTCGATTCCATTCCATTCTACTTCATTTTATTCTATTCCATTCCATTCCATTCTATTCCATTGAATTCCATTCCATTGCATTCCATTCCATTCCATTCCATTCCATTCCATTCCATTCCGTTCTACTCGGGTTGATTCCACTCCATTCCATTCCATTCCATTCCATTCCATTCCATTCCATTCCATTCCACTCGGGTTGATCATTCCATTCCATTCCATTCCATTCCATTCCATTCCATTCCATTCCATTCCATTCCACTCGGGCTCATTCCATTCCATTCCATTCCATTCCATTCCATTCCATTCCATTCCATTCCATTCCATTCCATTCCATTCCATTCCACTCCATTGCATTCCATTCCATTCCATTCCATTCCATTCCATTCCTTTCCATTTATTCCATTCCGTTCTACTCGGGTTGATTCCATTGAGTTTGGTTCCGTTCCGTTCCGTCCCGTCCCGTCCCGTCCCGTCCCGTTCCGTTTTACTCGGGTTGATTCCTTTGCATTCCGTTCCGCTCATTTCCATTCCGTTCAATTCCGTTCCACGCGGGTTGGTTCAATTCTATTCTATTCTATTCTATTCCTTTCCATTCCATTCCATTCTACTCGGGTTGATTCCATGCCGTTCCATTCCGTTCCATTCCGTCCCATCCCGACCCGTCCCATCCCGTCTCGTCCCGTCCCATCCCTTTCCGTTCCACATGGGTTGATTCAATTCCTTTCGGTTACATTGAATTCCATTCCATTCCATTCTACTCGGATTGATTCCATTCCATTCCATTCCATTCCATTCCATTCTATTCCATTCCATTCCATTCCATTCCATTCCAATCCATTCCATTCTACTCGGGTTGATTCCATTCCATTCCATTCCATTCCATTCCATTCCATTCCATTCCATTCCATTCCATTCAGTTTCATTCCGTTCCATTCCATTCCATTCCATTCCATTCCATTCCATTCGATTCCATTCCATTCCATTCCATTCCATTACTTTCCATTCCATTCCATTCCAATCCATTCCATTCTACTCGGGTTGACTCCATTCCATTCCATTCCATTCCATTCCATTCCATTCCATTATATTCCATTCTATTCCATTCGATTCTGTTCGATTCCATTCCATTCCATTCCATTCCATTCCATTCCATTCCATTGGATTCCATTCCATTCCATTCCATTCCATTCCATTCCATTCCATTCCATTGCATTCCATTCTACTCGGGTTGATTCCATTCCATTCCATTCCATTCCAATCCATTCCATTCCATTCCATTCCACTCCATTCCATTCCTTTCTATTCCATTCCATTCCATTCCATTCCATTCCATTCCATTCCATTCCATTCCATTCCATTCCATTCCGTTCTACTCGGGTTGATTCCACTCCATTCCATTCCATTCCATTCCATTCCATTCCATTCGATTCCAACCCATTCCGTTCTACTCGGGTTGATTCCATTCCATTCCATTCCATTCCATTCCATTCCATTCCATTCCATTCCATTCCATTCCATTCGATTCCATTCCATTCCATTCCATTCCATTTCATTCCAAACCGTTCCATTCTACTCGGGTTCATCATTCCATTCCATTCCATTCCATTCCATTCCATTCCACTCGGGTTCATTCCATTCCATTCCATTCCATTCCATTCCATTCCATTCCATTCCATTCCGTTCTACTCAGGTTGATTTCCATTCCATTCCATTCCATTCCATTCCATTCCATTCCATTCCATTCCATTCCATTCTATTCCATTCCGTTCTACTCGGCTTGAATCCACTGAGTTCCGTTCCGTTACGTTCCGTCCCGACACGTCCCGTCCCGTCCCGTCCCGTGCCGTCCCGTCCCGTCCGGTCCCGTGCCGTTTTACTCGGGTTGATTCCATTCCACTCCGTTCCGTTCCTTTCCGTTCCGTTCCATTCAGTTCCACGCGGGTTGATTCAATTCCATTCTATTCTATTCCATTCCATTCCATTCCATTCCATTCCATTCCATTCCATTCCATTCCATTTTACTCGGGTTGATTCCATGCCGTTCCGTTCCGTTCCATTCTGTCCCATCCCGACGCGTCCCGTCCCGTCCCGTCCCGTCCAATTCCGTTCCGTTCTGATCGGGTTGATTCCGTTCCATTCCGTTCCGTTCCTTTCCGTTCCATTCCATTCCGTTTCACGCGGGTTGATTCAATTCCATTCTATTACATTGAATTCCATTCCATTCCATTCCATTCCATTCTACTCGGATTGATTGCATTCCATTCCATTCCATTCCAGTCCATTCCAATCCATTCCATTCTACTCGGGTTGATTCCATTCCATTCCATTCCATTCCATTCCATTCCATTCCATTCCATTCCATTCCATTGCGTTCCATTCGATTCGACTCCATTCCATTCCATTCCATTCCATTCCAATCCATTCCATTCTACTTGGGTTCATTCCATTCCATTCCATTCCATTCCATTCCATTCCATTCGATTCCATTCCATTCCATTCCATTCCATTCCATTCCATTCTGTTCTACTCGGGTTGATTCTACTCCATTCCATTCCATTCCATCCTATTCCATTCCATTCCATTCGATTCCATTCTATTCCATTCGATTCCATTCCATTCTACTTCATTTTATTCTATTCCATTCCATTCCATTCTATTCCATTGAATTCCATTCCATTGCATTCCATTCCATTCCATTCCATTCCATTCCATTCCATTCCGTTCTACTCGGGTTGATTCCACTCCATTCCATTCCATTCCATTCCATTCCATTCCATTCCATTCCATTCCACTCGGGTTGATCATTCCATTCCATTCCATTCCATTCCATTCCATTCCATTCCATTCCATTCCATTCCACTCGGGCTCATTCCATTCCATTCCATTCCATTCCATTCCATTCCATTCCATTCCATTCCATTCCATTCCATTCCATTCCATTCCGTTCTACTCGGGTTGATTTCCATTCCATTCCATTCCATTCCATTCCATTCCATTCCACTCCATTGCATTCCATTCCATTCCATTCCATTCCATTCCATTCCTTTCCATTTATTCCATTCCGTTCTACTCGGGTTGATTCCATTGAGTTTGGTTCCGTTCCGTTCCGTCCCGTCCCGTCCCGTCCCGTCCCGTTCCGTTTTACTCGGGTTGATTCCTTTGCATTCCGTTCCGCTCATTTCCATTCCGTTCAATTCCGTTCCACGCGGGTTGGTTCAATTCTATTCTATTCTATTCTATTCCTTTCCATTCCATTCCATTCTACTCGGGTTGATTCCATGCCGTTCCATTCCGTTCCATTCCGTCCCATCCCGACCCGTCCCATCCCGTCTCGTCCCGTCCCATCCCTTTCCGTTCCACATGGGTTGATTCAATTCCTTTCGGTTACATTGAATTCCATTCCATTCCATTCTACTCGGATTGATTCCATTCCATTCCATTCCATTCCATTCCATTCTATTCCATTCCATTCCATTCCATTCCATTCCAATCCATTCCATTCTACTCGGGTTGATTCCATTCCATTCCATTCCATTCCATTCCATTCCATTCCATTCCATTCCATTCCATTCAGTTTCATTCCGTTCCATTCCATTCCATTCCATTCCATTCCATTCCATTCGATTCCATTCCATTCCATTCCATTCCATTCCATTCCATTCCGTTCTACTCGGGTTGATTCCATTCCACTCCATTCCATTCCGTTCTATTCGGGTTGATTCCATTCCATTCCATTCCATTCCATTCCATTCCATTCCATTCCATTCTATTCCATTGAATTCCATTCCATTCCATTCCATTCCATTCCATTCCATTCCATTCCATTCTATTCCATTCCATTCCATTCTATTCCTTTCTACTCTGGTTGATTCCATTCCATTCCATTCCATTCCATTCCATTCCATTCCATTCCATTCCACTCCATTCCATTCCATTCCATTCCATTCCATTCCACTCCATTCCATTCGATTCCATTCGATTCCATTCCATTCCATTCCATTCCATTCCATTCCATTCCATTCCATTCCATTCCATTGCATTCCATTCGATTCCATTCGATTCCATTCCATTCGATTCCATTCGATATCATTCGATTCCATTCCATCCCATTCGATTCCATTCCATTCCATCCCATTCCATTCCATTCCATTCCATTCCGTTCTACTCGGGTTGATTCCATTTCATTCCATTCCATTCCATTCCATTCCATTCCATTCCATTCCATTCCATTCCATTCCATTCCATTCCATTCCATTCCATTCGATTCCATTCCATTCCATTCCATTCCATTTCATTCCAAACCATTCCATTCTACTCGGGTTCATCATTCCATTCCATTCCATTCCTTTCCATTCCACTCGGGTTCTTTCCATTCCATTCCATTCCATTCCATTCCATTCCATTCCATTCCATTCCGTTCTACTCAGGTTGATTTCCATTCCATTCCATTCTATTCCATTCCATTCCATTCCATTCCATTCCATTCCGTTCCATTCCATTCCATTCCACTCCATTCCATTCCGTTCTATTCGGGTTGATTCCATTCCATTCCATTCCATTCCATTCCATTCCATTCCATTCCATTCCATTCCATTCCATTCCATTCCATTCCATTCCATTCCATTCCATTCCATTCCATTCCATTCCGTTCTACTTTGCTTGAATCCATTGAGTTCCGTTCCGTTCCGTCCCGACACGTCCCGTCCCGTCCCGTCCCGTCCCGTCCCATCCCGTCCCGTCCCGTCCCGTGCCGTTGTACTCGGGTTGATTCCATTCCACTCCGTTCCGTTCATTTCCGTTCCGTTCCATTCAGTTCCACGCGGGTTGATTCAATTCCATTCTATTCTATTCCATTCCATTCCATTCCATTCCATTCCATTCCATTCCATTCTACTCGGGTTGATTCCATGCCGTTCCGTTCCGTTCCATTCCGTCCCATCCCGACGCGTCCCGTCCCGTCCCGTCCCGTCAAATTACGTTCTGTTCTGATCGGATTGATTCCGTTCCATTCCGTTCCGTTCCTTTCCGTTCCGTTCCATTCCGTTACACGCGGGTTGATTCAATTCCATTCTATTACATTGAATTCCATTCCATTCCATTCCATTCCATTCTACTCGGATTGATTGCATTCCATTCCATTCCATTCCAGTCCATTCCAATCCATTCCATTCTACTCGGGTTGATTCCATTCCATTCCATTCCATTCCATTCCATTCCATTCCATTCCATTCCATTCCATTCCACTCGGGCTCATTCCATTCCATTCCATTCCATTCCATTCCATTCCATTCCATTCCATTCCATTCCATTCAGTTTCATTCCATTCCATTCCATTCCATTCCATTCCATTCCTTTCCATTCCATTCCATTCCATTCCATTCTATTCCATTCCATTCCTTTCCATTCCATTCCATTCCATTCTATTCCATTACATTCTACTACATTGAATTCCATTCCATTCCATTCAATTCCATTCCATTCCATTCCTTTCCATTCCATTTAGTTCTACTCGGGTTGATGCCATTCCATTCCATTCCATTCCATTCCATTCCATTCCATTCCATTCCATTCCATTCCATTACTTTCCATTCCATTCCATTCCAATCCATTCCATTCTTCTAGGGTTGACTCCATTCCATTCCATTCCATTCCATTCCATTCGATTCCATTCCATTCCATTCGATTCCTTTCCATTCCATTCCATTCCATTCCATTCCATTCCATTCCATTCCATTCCATTCTACTCGGATTGACTCCATTCCATTCCATTCCATTCCATTCCATTCCATTCCATTCCATTCCATTCCATTCCATTCCATTCCATTCCATTCCATTCCTTTCCATTCCATTCCATTCCATTCCATTCCATTCCATTCCATTCCATTCCATTCCATTCCTTTCCATTCCATTCCATTCCATTCCATTCCATTCCATTCCATTCCATTCCATTCCGTTCTACTCCGGTTGATTCCACTCCATTCCATTCCATTCCATTCCATTCCATTCCATTCCATGCCATTCCATTCCATTCCTTTCCATTCCAACCCATTCCGTTCTACTCGGGTTGATTCCATTCCATTCCATTCCATTCCATTCCATTCCATTCCATTCCATTCCATTCGATTCCATTCCATTCCATTCCATTTCATTCCAAAACTTTCCATTCTACTCGGGTTCATCATTCCATTCCATTCCATTCCATTCCATTCCACTCGGGTTCATTCCATTCCATTCCATTCCATTCCATTCCATTCCATTCCATTCCATTCCATTCCATTCCGTTCTACTCAGGTTGATTTCCATTCCATTCCATTGCATTCCATTCCATTCCATTCCATTCCATTCCATTCCATTCTATTCCATTCCGTTCTACTCGGCTTGAATCCATTGAGTTCCGTTCCGTTCCGTTGCGTCCCGACACGTCCCGTCCCGTCCCGTCCCGTCCCGTCCCGTCCCGTCCGGTCCCGTGCCGTTGTACTCGGGTTGATTCCATTCCACTCCGTTCCGTTCCGTTCCATTCAGTTCCACGCGGGTTGATTCAATTCCATTCTAGTCTATTCCATTCCATTCCATTCCATTCCATTCCATTCCATTCCATTCCATTTTACTCGGGTTGATTCCATGCCGTTCCGTTCCGTTCCATTCTGTCCCATCCCGACGCGTCCCGTCCCGTCCCGTCCCGTCTCATTCCGTTCCGTTCTGATCGGGTTGATTCCGTTCCATTCCGTTCCGTTCCTTTCCGTTCCATTCCATTCCGTTTCACGCGGGTTGATTCAATTCCATTCTATTACATTGAATTCCATTCCATTCCATTCCATTCCATTCCATTCCATTCCATTCTACTCGGATTGATTGCATTCCATTCCATTCCATTCCAGTCCATTCCAATCCATTCCATTCTACTCGGGTTGATTCCATTCCATTCCATTCCATTCCATTCCATTCCATTCCATTCCATTCCATTCCATTGCGTTCCATTCGATTCGACTCCATTCCATTCCATTCCATTCCATTCCAATCCATTCCATTCTACTTGGGTTCATTCCATTCCATTCCATTCCATTCCATTCCATTCCATTCCATTCCATTCCATTCCATTCCATTCCATTCCATTCCATTCCATTCTGTTCTACTCGGGTTGATTCTACTCCATTCCATTCCATTCCATCCTATTCCATTCCATTCCATTCGATTCCATTCTATTCCATTCGATTCCATTCCATTCTACTTCATTTTATTCTATTCCATTCCATTCCATTCTATTCCATTGAATTCCATTCCATTCCATTCCATTCCATTCCATTCCATTCCATTCCATTCCATTCCATTCCATTCCATTCCACTCCATTCCATTCCATTCCATTCCACTCGGGTTGATCATTCCATTCCATTCCATTCCATTCCATTCCATTCCATTCCATTCCACTCGGGTTGATCATTCCATTCCATTCCATTCCATTCCATTCCATTCCATTCCATTCCATTCCATTCCACTCGGGCTCATTCCATTCCATTCCATTCCATTCCATTCCATTCCATTCCATTCCATTCCGTTCTACTCGGGTTGATTTCCATTCCATTCCATTCCATTCCATTCCATTCCATTCCATTCCACTCCATTGCATTCCATTCCATTTCATTCCATTCCATTCCATTCCTTTCCATTTATTCCATTCCGTTCTACTCGGGTTGATTCCATTGAGTTTGGTTCCGTTCCGTTCCGTCCCGTCCCGTCCCGTCCCGTCCCGTTCCGTTTTACTCGGGTTGATTCCTTTGCATTCCGTTCCGCTCATTTCCATTCCGTTCAATTCCGTTCCACGCGGGTTGGTTCAATTCTATTCTATTCTATTCTATTCCTTTCCATTCCATTCCATTCTACTCGGGTTGATTCCATGCCGTTCCATTCCGTTCCATTCCGTCCCATCCCGACCCGTCCCATCCCGTCTCGTCCCGTCCCATCCCTTTCCGTTCCACATGGGTTGATTCAATTCCTTTCGGTTACATTGAATTCCATTCCATTCCATTCTACTCGGATTGATTCCATTCCATTCCATTCCATTCCATTCCATTCCATTCCATTCCATTCCAATCCATTCCATTCTACTCGGGTTGATTCCATTCCATTCCATTCCATTCCATTCCATTCCATTCCATTCCATTCCATTCCATTCCATTCAGTTTCATTCCGTTCCATTCCATTCCATTCCATTCCATTCCATTCCATTCCATTCCATTCCGTTCTACTCGGGTTGATTCCATTCTATTCCATTCCATTCCGTTCGATTCCATTCGATTCCATTCAATTCCATTCCATTCCATTCCATTCCATTCCCTTCCATTGCATTCTATTCCATTGAATTCCATTCCATTCCATTCCATTCCATTCCATTCCATTCCATTCCATTCCATTCCATTCTATTCCATTCAATTCCATTCCATTCCTTTCTACTCGGGTTGATTCCATTCCATTCCATTTCATTCCATTCCATTCCATTCCATTCCACTCCATTCCATTCGATTCCATTCGATTCCATTCCATTCCATTCCATTCCAGTCCAATCCATTCCATTCTACTCGGGTTGATTCCATTCCATTCCATTCCATTCCATTCCATTCCATTCCATTCCATTCCATTCCATTCCATTCCATTCCATTGCATTCCATTCCATTCCATTCCATTCCATTGCATTCCATTCGATTCCATTCGATTCCATTCCATTCGATTCCATTCGATATCATTCGATTCCATTCCATCCCATTCCATTCCATTCCATTCCATTCCGTTCTACTCGGGTTGATTCCATTCCATTCCATTCCATTCCATTCCATTCCATTCGATTCCATTCGATTCCATTCCATTCCATTCCATTCCATTTCATTCCAAACCATTCCATTCTACTCGGGTTCATCATTCCATTCCATTCCATTCCTTTCCATTCCACTCGGGTTCTTTCCATTCCGTTCCATTCCATTCCATTCCATTCCATTCCATTCCATTCCATTCCATTCCATTTCGTTCTACTCAGGTTGATTTCCATTCCATTCCATTCCATTCCATTCCATTCCATTCTATTCCATTCCGTTCTACTCGGCTTGAATCCATTGAGTTCCGTTCCGTTCCGTTGCGTCCCGACACGTCCCGTCCCGTCCCGTCCCGTCCCGTCCCGTCCCGTCCGGTCCCGTGCCGTTGTACTCGGGTTGATTCCATTCCACTCCGTTCCGTTCCGTTCCATTCAGTTCCACGCGGGTTGATTCAATTCCATTCTAGTCTATTCCATTCCATTCCATTCCATTCCATTCCATTCCATTCCATTCCATTCCATTTTACTCGGGTTGATTCCATGCCGTTCCGTTCCGTTCCATTCTGTCCCATCCCGACGCGTCCCGTCCCGTCCCGTCCCGTCTCATTCCGTTCCGTTCTGATCGGGTTGATTCCGTTCCATTCCGTTCCGTTCCTTTCCGTTCCATTCCATTCCGTTTCACGCGGGTTGATTCAATTCCATTCTATTACATTGAATTCCATTCCATTCCATTCCATTCCATTCCATTCCATTCCATTCTACTCGGATTGATTGCATTCCATTCCATTCCATTCCAGTCCATTCCAATCCATTCCATTCTACTCGGGTTGATTCCATTCCATTCCATTCCATTCCATTCCATTCCATTCCATTCCATTCCATTCCATTCCATTGCGTTCCATTCGATTCGACTCCATTCCATTCCATTCCATTCCATTCCAATCCATTCCATTCTACTTGGGTTCATTCCATTCCATTCCATTCCATTCCATTCCATTCCATTCCATTCCATTCCATTCCATTCCATTCCATTCTGTTCTACTCGGGTTGATTCTACTCCATTCCATTCCATTCCATCCTATTCCATTCCATTCCATTCGATTCCATTCTATTCCATTCGATTCCATTCCATTCTACTTCATTTTATTCTATTCCATTCCATTCCATTCTATTCCATTGAATTCCATTCCATTCCATTCCATTCCATTCCATTCCATTCCATTCCATTCCATTCCATTCCATTCCATTCCACTCCATTCCATTCCATTCCATTCCACTCGGGTTGATCATTCCATTCCATTCCATTCCATTCCATTCCATTCCATTCCATTCCACTCGGGTTGATCATTCCATTCCATTCCATTCCATTCCATTCCATTCCATTCCATTCCATTCCATTCCACTCGGGCTCATTCCATTCCATTCCATTCCATTCCATTCCATTCCATTCCATTCCATTCCATTCCATTCCATTCCGTTCTACTCGGGTTGATTTCCATTCCATTCCATTCCATTCCATTCCATTCCATTCCATTCCACTCCATTGCATTCCATTCCATTTCATTCCATTCCATTCCATTCCTTTCCATTTATTCCATTCCGTTCTACTCGGGTTGATTCCATTGAGTTTGGTTCCGTTCCGTTCCGTCCCGTCCCGTCCCGTCCCGTCCCGTTCCGTTTTACTCGGGTTGATTCCTTTGCATTCCGTTCCGCTCATTTCCATTCCGTTCAATTCCGTTCCACGCGGGTTGGTTCAATTCTATTCTATTCTATTCTATTCCTTTCCATTCCATTCCATTCTACTCGGGTTGATTCCATGCCGTTCCATTCCGTTCCATTCCGTCCCATCCCGACCCGTCCCATCCCGTCTCGTCCCGTCCCATCCCTTTCCGTTCCACATGGGTTGATTCAATTCCTTTCGGTTACATTGAATTCCATTCCATTCCATTCTACTCGGATTGATTCCATTCCATTCCATTCCATTCCATTCCATTCCATTCCATTCCATTCCATTCCATTCCAATCCATTCCATTCTACTCGGGTTGATTCCATTCCATTCCATTCCATTCCATTCCATTCCATTCCATTGCATTCCATTCCATTCAGTTTCATTCCGTTCCATTCCATTCCATTCCATTCCATTCCATTCCATTCCATTCCATTCCGTTCTACTCGGGTTGATTCCATTCTATTCCATTCCATTCCGTTCGATTCCATTCGATTCCATTCAATTCCATTCCATTCCATTCCATTCCCTTCCATTGCATTCTATTCCATTGAATTCCATTCCATTCCATTCCATTCCATTCCATTCCATTCCATTCCATTCCATTCTATTCCATTCAATTCCATTCCATTCCTTTCTACTCGGGTTGATTCCATTCCATTCCATTTCATTCCATTCCATTCCATTCCATTCCACTCCATTCCATTCGATTCCATTCGATTCCATTCCATTCCATTCCATTCCAGTCCAATCCATTCCATTCTACTCGGGTTGATTCCATTCCATTCCATTCCATTCCATTCCATTCCATTCCATTCCATTCCATTGCATTCCATTCCATTCCATTCCATTCCATTGCATTCCATTCGATTCCATTCGATTCCATTCCATTCGATTCCATTCGATATCATTCGATTCCATTCCATCCCATTCCATTCCATTCCATTCCATTCCGTTCTACTCGGGTTGATTCCATTCCATTCCATTCCATTCCATTCCATTCCATTCGATTCCATTCGATTCCATTCCATTCCATTCCATTCCATTTCATTCCAAACCATTCCATTCTACTCGGGTTCATCATTCCATTCCATTCCATTCCTTTCCATTCCACTCGGGTTCTTTCCATTCCGTTCCATTCCATTCCATTCCATTCCATTCCATTCCATTCCATTCCATTTCGTTCTACTCAGGTTGATTTCCATTCCATTCCATTCCATTCCATTCCATTCCATTCCATTCCATTCCGTTCTATTCGGGTTGATTCCATTCCATTCCATTCCATTCCATTCCATTCCATTCCATTCCATTCCATTCCATTCCATTCCATTCCATTCTATTCCATTCCGTTCTACTCGGCTTGAATCCATTGAGTTCCGTTCCGTTCTGTTCCGTCCCGACACGTCCCGTCCCGTCCCGTCCCGTCCCGTCCCATCCCATCCCGTCCCGTCCCGTGCCGTTGTACTCGGGTTGATTCCATTCCACTCCGTTCCGTTCATTTCCGTTCCGTTCCATTCAGTTCCACGCGGGTTGATTCAATTCCATTCTATTCTATTCCATTCCATTCCATTCCATTCCATTCCATTCCATTCCATTCCACTCGGGTTGATTCCATGCCGTTCCGTTCCGTTCCATTCCATCCCATCCCGACGCGTCCCGTCCCATCCCGTCCCGTCAAATTACGTTCTGTTCTGATCGGATTGATTCCGTTCCATTCCGTTCCGTTCCTTTCCGTTCCGTTCCATTCCTTTACACGCGGGTTGATTCAATTCCATTCTATTACATTGAATTCCATTCCATTCCATTCCATTCCATTCTACTCGTATTGATTGCATTCCATTCCATTCCATTCCAGTCCATTCCAATCCATTCCATTCTACTCGGGTTGATTCCATCCCATTCCATTCAATTCCATTCCATTCCATTCCATTCCATTCCATTCCATTCCATTGCACTCGGGCTCATTCCATTCCATTCCATTCCATTCCATTCCATTCCATTCCATTCCATTCCATTCCATTCCATTCCATTCCATTCCATTCAGTTTCATTCCATTCCATTCCATTCCATTCCATTCCTTTCCATTCCATTCCATTCCATTCCATTCCATTCTGTTCCATTACATTCTACTACATTGAATTCCATTCCATTCCATTCAATTCCATTCCATTCCATTCCTTTCCATTCCATTTAGTTACACTCGGGTTGATGCCATTCCATTCCATTCCATTCCATTCCATTCCATTCCATTCCATTCCATTACTTTCCATTCCATTCCATTCCAATCCATTCCATTCTACTCGGGTTGACTCCATTCCATTCCATTCCATTCCATTTCATTATATTCCATTCTATTCCATTCGATTCCGTTCGATTCCATTCCATTCCATTCCATTCCATTCCATTCCATTCCATTCCATTCCAATCCATTCCATTCTACTCGGGTTGATTCCATTCCATTCCATTCCATTCCATTCCATTCCATTCCATTCCATTCCATTCCATTCCATACCATTCCATTCCATTCCATTCCTTTCCATTCCATTCCATTCCATTCCATTCCATTCCATTCCATTCGATTCCATTCCATTCCATTCCATTCCATTCCATTCCATTCTGTTCTACTCGGGTTGATTCTACTCCATTCCATTCCATTCCATCCTATTCCATTCCATTCCATTCGATTCCATTCTATTCCATTCGATTCCATTCCATTCTACTTCATTTTATTCTATTCCATTCCATTCCATTCTATTCCATTGAATTCCATTCCATTCCATTCCATTCCATTCCATTCCATTCCATTCCATTCCATTCCATTCCATTCCATTCCATTCCATTCCATTCCGTTCTACTCGGGTTGATTCCACTCCATTCCATTCCATTCCATTCCATTCCATTCCATTCCATTCCATTCCATTCCACTCGGGTTGATCATTCCATTCCATTCCATTCCATTCCATTCCATTCCATTCCATTCCATTCCATTCCATTCCATTCCATTCCATTCCATTCCATTCCGTTCTACTCGGGTTGATTTCCATTCCATTCCATTCCATTCCATTCCATTCCATTCCATTCCACTCCATTGCATTCCATTCCATTTCTTTCCATTCCATTCCATTCCTTTCCATTTATTCCATTCCGTTCTACTCGGGTTGATTCCATTGAGTTTGGTTCCGTTCCGTTCCGTCCCGTCCCGTCCCGTCCCGTCCCGTTCCGTTTTACTCGGGTTGATTCCTTTGCATTCCGTTCCGCTCATTTCCATTCCGTTCAATTCCGTTCCACGCGGGTTGGTTCAATTCTATTCTATTCTATTCTATTCCTTTCCATTCCATTCCATTCTACTCGGGTTGATTCCATGCCGTTCCATTCCGTTCCATTCCGTCCCATCCCGACCCGTCCCATCCCGTCTCGTCCCGTCCCATCCCTTTCCGTTCCACATGGGTTGATTCAATTCCTTTCGGTTACATTGAATTCCATTCCATTCCATTCTACTCGGATTGATTCCATTCCATTCCATTCCATTCCATTCCATTCCATTCCATTCCATTCCATTCCAATCCATTCCATTCTACTCGGGTTGATTCCATTCCATTCCATTCCATTCCATTCCATTCCATTCCATTCCATTCCATTCCATTCCATTCCATTCCATTCAGTTTCATTCCGTTCCATTCCATTCCATTCCATTCCATTCCATTCCATTCCATTCCATTCCATTCCATTCCATTCCATTCCGTTCTACTCGGGTTCATTCCATTCTATTCCATTCCATTCCGTTCGATTCCATTCGATTCCATTCGATTCCATTCCATTCCATTCCATTCCCTTCCATTCCATTCTATTCCATTGAATTCCATTCCATTCCATTCCATTCCATTCCATTCCATTCCATTCCATTCCATTCCATTCCATTCCATTCCATTCCATTCCATTCCATTCCATTCCATTCCATTGCATTCCATTCGATTCCATTCGATTCCATTCCATTCGATTCCATTCGATATCATTCGATTCCATTCCATCCCATTCCATTCCATTCCATTCCATTCCGTTCTACTCGGGTTGATTCCATTCCATTCCATTCCATTCCATTCCATTCCATTCGATTCCATTCGATTCCATTCCATTCCATTCCATTCCATTTCATTCCAAACCATTCCATTCTACTCGGGTTCATCATTCCATTCCATTCCATTCCTTTCCATTCCACTCGGGTTCTTTCCATTCCATTCCATTCCATTCCATTCCATTCCATTCCATTCCATTCCATTCCATTCCATTCCATTTCGTTCTACTCAGGTTGATTTCCATTCCATTCCATTCCATTCCATTCCATTCCATTCCATTCCATTCCATTCCATTCCATTCCGTTCTATTCGGGTTGATTCCATTCCATTCCATTCCATTCCATTCCATTCCATTCCATTCCATTCCATTCCATTCCATTCTATTCCATTCCGTTCTACTCGGCTTGAATCCATTGAGTTCCGTTCCGTTCCGTTCCGTCCCGACACGTCCCGTCCCGTCCCGTCCCGTCCCGTCCCATCCCATCCCGTCCCGTCCCGTGCCGTTGTACTCGGGTTGATTCCATTCCACTCCGTTCCGTTCATTTCCGTTCCGTTCCATTCAGTTCCACGCGGGTTGATTCAATTCCATTCTATTCTATTCCATTCCATTCCATTCCATTCCATTCCATTCCATTCCATTCCATTCCATTCCATTCCACTCGGGTTGATTCCATGCCGTTCCGTTCCGTTCCATTCCATCCCATCCCGACGCGTCCCGTCCCATCCCGTCCCGTCAAATTACGTTCTGTTCTGATCGGATTGATTCCGTTCCATTCCGTTCCGTTCCTTTCCGTTCCGTCCCATTCCTTTACACGCGGGTTGATTCAATTCCATTCTATTACATTGAATTCCATTCCATTCCATTCCATTCCATTCTACTCGGATTGATTGCATTCCATTCCATTCCATTCCAGTCCATTCCAATCCATTCCATTCTACTCGGGTTGATTCCATTCCATTCCATTCAATTCCATTCCATTCCATTCCATTCCATTCCATTCCATTCCATTGCACTCGGGCTCATTCCATTCCATTCCATTCCATTCCATTCCATTCCATTCCATTCCATTCCATTCCATTCAGTTTCATTCCATTCCATTCCATTCCATTCCATTCCATTCCATTCCATTCCACTCGATTCCATTCCATTCCTTTCCATTCCATTCCAATCCATTCCATTCTACTCGGGTGGATTCCATTCCATTCCATTCCATTCCATTCCATTCCATTCCATTCCATTCCATTCCATTCCATTCCATTCCATTCAGTTTCATTCCATTCCATTCCATTCCATTCCATTCCATTCCATTCCATTCCATTCCATTCCATTCCATTCCATTCCGTTCTAGTCTGGTTGAATCCATTCCATTCCATTGCATTCCATTCCATTCCATTCCATTCCATTCCATTCCATTCCATTCCATTCCATTCCATTCCATTCTATTCCATTCCATTCTACTCCATTGAATTCCATTCCATTCCATTCAATTCCATTCCATTCCATTCCTTTCCAATCCATTTAGTTCTACTCGGGTTGATTCCATTCCATTCCATTCCATTCCATTCCATTCCATTCCATTCCATTCCATTCCATTCCATTCCATTCCATTCCATTCCATTACTTTCCATTCCATTCCTTTCCAATCCATTCCATTCTACTCGGGTTGACTCCATTCCATTCCATTCCATTCCATTCCATTCCATTCCATTCCATTCCATTCCATTCCACTCCATTCCATTCCATTCCATTCCATTCCATTCCACTCCATTCCATTCGATTCCATTCGATTCCATTCCATTCCATTCCATTCCATTCCATTCCATTCCATTCCATTCCATTCCATTCCATTGCATTCCATTCGATTCCATTCGATTCCATTCCATTCGATTCCATTCGATATCATTCGATTCCATTCCATCCCATTCCATTCCATTCCATTCCATCCCATTCCATTCCATTCCATTCCATTCCGTTCTACTCGGGTTGATTCCATTTCATTCCATTCCATTCCATTCCATTCCATTCCATTCCATTCCATTCCATTCCATTCCATTCCATTCCATTCCATTCCATTCGATTCCATTCGATTCCATTCCATTCCATTCCATTCCATTTCATTCCAAACCATTCCATTCTACTCGGGTTCATCATTCCATTCCATTCCATTCCTTTCCATTCCACTCGGGTTCTTTCCATTCCATTCCATTCCATTCCATTCCATTCCATTCCATTCCATTCCATTCCGTTCTACTCAGGTTGATTTCCATTCCATTCCATTCTATTCCATTCCATTCCATTCCATTCCATTCCATTCCGTTCCATTCCATTCCATTCCACTCCATTCCATTCCGTTCTATTCGGGTTGATTCCATTCCATTCCATTCCATTCCATTCCATTCCATTCCATTCCATTCCATTCCATTCCATTCCATTCCATTCCATTCCATTCCATTCCATTCCATTCCATTCCATTCCATTCCATTCCATTCCATTCCGTTCTACTTTGCTTGAATCCATTGAGTTCCGTTCCGTTCCGTCCCGACACGTCCCGTCCCGTCCCGTCCCGTCCCGTCCCATCCCGTCCCGTCCCGTCCCGTGCCGTTGTACTCGGGTTGATTCCATTCCACTCCGTTCCGTTCATTTCCGTTCCGTTCCATTCAGTTCCACGCGGGTTGATTCAATTCCATTCTATTCTATTCCATTCCATTCCATTCCATTCCATTCCATTCCATTCCATTCTACTCGGGTTGATTCCATGCCGTTCCGTTCCGTTCCATTCCGTCCCATCCCGACGCGTCCCGTCCCGTCCCGTCCCGTCAAATTACGTTCTGTTCTGATAGGATGGATTCCGTTCCATTCCGTTCCGTTCCTTTCCGTTCCGTTCCATTCCGTTACACGCGGGTTGATTCAATTCCATTCTATTACATTGAATTCCATTCCATTCCATTCCATTCCATTCTACTCGGATTGATTGCATTCCATTCCATTCCATTCCAGTCCATTCCAATCCATTCCATTCTACTCGGGTTGATTCCATTCCATTCCATTCCATTCCATTCCATTCCATTCCATTCCATTCCATTCCATTCCACTCGGGCTCATTCCATTCCATTCCATTCCATTCCATTCCATTCCATTCCATTCCATTCCATTCCATTCAGTTTCATTCCATTCCATTCCATTCCATTCCATTCCATTCCTTTCCATTCCATTCCATTCCATTCTATTCCATTCCATTCCTTTCCATTCCATTCCATTCCATTCCATTCTATTCCATTACATTCTACTACATTGAATTCCATTCCATTCCATTCAATTCCATTCCATTCCATTCCTTTCCATTCCATTTAGTTCTACTCGGGTTGATGCCATTCCATTCCATTCCATTCCATTCCATTCCATTCCATTCCATTCCATTCCATTCCATTACTTTCCATTCCATTCCATTCCAATCCATTCCATTCTTCTCGGGTTGACTCCATTCCATTCCATTCCATTCCATTCCATTCGATTCCATTCCATTCCATTCGATTCCTTTCCATTCCATTCCATTCCATTCCATTCCATTCCATTCCATTCCATTCCATTCCATTCCATTCCATTCCATTCCATTCCATTCCATTCCATTCCTTTCCATTCCATTCCATTCCATTCCATTCCATTCCATTCCATTCCATTCCTTTCCATTCCATTCCATTCCATTCCATTCCATTCCATTCCATTCCATTCCATTCCGTTCTACTCCGGTTGATTCCACTCCATTCCATTCCATTCCATTCCATTCCATGCCATTCCATTCCATTCCTTTCCATTCCAACCCATTCCGTTCTACTCGGGTTGATTCCATTCCATTCCATTCCATTCCATTCCATTCCATTCCATTCCATTCGATTCCATTCCATTCCATTCCATTTCATTCCAAAACTTTCCATTCTACTCGGGTTCATCATTCCATTCCATTCCATTCCATTCCATTCCACTCGGGTTCATTCCATTCCATTCCATTCCATTCCATTCCATTCCATTCCGTTCTACTCAGGTTGATTTCCATTCCATTCCATTGCATTCCATTCCATTCCATTCCATTCCATTCCATTCCATTCTATTCCATTCCGTTCTACTCGGCTTGAATCCATTGAGTTCCGTTCCGTTCCGTTGCGTCCCGACACGTCCCGTCCCGTCCCGTCCCGTCCCGTCCCGTCCCGTCCGGTCCCGTGCCGTTGTACTCGGGTTGATTCCATTCCACTCCGTTCCGTTCCTTTCCGTTCCGTTCCATTCAGTTCCACGCGGGTTGATTCAATTCCATTCTAGTCTATTCCATTCCATTCCATTCCATTCCATTCCATTCCATTCCATTCCATTCCATTTTACTCGGGTTGATTCCATGCCGTTCCGTTCCGTTCCATTCTGTCCCATCCCGACGCGTCCCGTCCCGTCCCGTCCCGTCTCATTCCGTTCCGTTCTGATCGGGTTGATTCCGTTCCATTCCGTTCCGTTCCTTTCCGTTCCATTCCATTCCGTTTCACGCGGGTTGATTCAATTCCATTCTATTACATTGAATTCCATTCCATTCCATTCCATTCCATTCCATTCCATTCCATTCTACTCGGATTGATTGCATTCCATTCCATTCCATTCCAATCCATTCCATTCTACTCGGGTTGATTCCATTCCATTCCATTCCATTCCATTCCATTCCATTCCATTCCATTCCATTCCATTGCGTTCCATTCGATTCGACTCCATTCCATTCCATTCCATTCCATTCCAATCCATTCCATTCTACTTGGGTTCATTCCATTCCATTCCATTCCATTCCATTCCATTCCATTCCATTCCATTCCATTCCATTCCATTCCATTCTGTTCTACTCGGGTTGATTCTACTCCATTCCATTCCATTCCATCCTATTCCATTCCATTCCATTCGATTCCATTCTATTCCATTCGATTCCATTCCATTCTACTTCATTTTATTCTATTCCATTCCATTCCATTCTATTCCATTGAATTCCATTCCATTCCATTCCATTCCATTCCATTCCATTCCATTCCATTCCATTCCATTCCATTCCACTCCATTCCATTCCATTCCATTCCACTCGGGTTGATCATTCCATTCCATTCCATTCCATTCCATTCCATTCCATTCCATTCCATTCCATTCCATTCCACTCGGGTTGATCATTCCATTCCATTCCATTCCATTCCATTCCATTCCATTCCATTCCATTCCATTCCACTCGGGCTCATTCCATTCCATTCCATTCCATTCCATTCCATTCCATTCCATTCCATTCCGTTCTACTCGGGTTGATTTCCATTCAATTCCATTCCATTCCATTCCATTCCACTCCATTGCATTCCATTCCATTTCATTCCATTCCATTCCATTCCTTTCCATTTATTCCATTCCGTTCTACTCGGGTTGATTCCATTGAGTTTGGTTCCGTTCCGTTCCGTCCCGTCCCGTCCCGTCCCGTCCCGTCCCGTCCCGTTCCGTTTTACTCGGGTTGATTCCTTTGCATTCCGTTCCGCTCATTTCCATTCCGTTCAATTCCGTTCCACGCGGGTTGGTTCAATTCTATTCTATTCTATTCTATTCCTTTCCATTCCATTCCATTCTACTCGGGTTGATTCCATGCCGTTCCATTCCGTTCCATTCCGTCCCATCCCGACCCGTCCCATCCCGTCTCGTCCCGTCCCATCCCTTTCCGTTCCACATGGGTTGATTCAATTCCTTTCGGTTACATTGAATTCCATTCCATTCCATTCTACTCGGATTGATTCCATTCCATTCCATTCCATTCCATTCCATTCCATTCCATTCCATTCCATTCCATTCCATTCCAATCCATTCCATTCTACTCGGGTTGATTCCATTCCATTCCATTCCATTCCATTCCATTCCATTCCATTCCATTCCATTCCATTCAGTTTCATTCCGTTCCATTCCATTCCATTCCATTCCATTCCATTCCATTCCATTCCATTCCATTCCATTCCATTCCATTCCATTCCATTCCATTCCATTCCGTTCTACTCGGGTTGATTCCATTCTATTCCATTCCATTCCGTTCGATTCCATTCGATTCCATTCAATTCCATTCCATTCCATTCCATTCCATTCCCTTCCATTGCATTCTATTCCATTGAATTCCATTCCATTCCATTCCATTCCATTCCATTCCATTCCATTCCATTCCATTCTATTCCATTCAATTCCATTCCATTCCTTTCTACTCGGGTTGATTCCATTCCATTCCATTTCATTCCATTCCATTCCATTCCATTCCACTCCATTCCATTCGATTCCATTCGATTCCATTCCATTCCATTCCATTCCAGTCCAATCCATTCCATTCTACTCGGGTTGATTCCATTCCATTCCATTCCATTCCATTCCATTCCATTCCATTCCATTCCATTCCATTGCATTCCATTCCATTCCATTCCATTCCATTGCATTCCATTCGATTCCATTCGATTCCATTCCATTCGATTCCATTCGATATCATTCGATTCCATTCCATCCCATTCCATTCCATTCCATTCCATTCCGTTCTACTCGGGTTGATTCCATTCCATTCCATTCCATTCCATTCCATTCCATTCGATTCCATTCGATTCCATTCCATTCCATTCCATTCCATTTCATTCCAAACCATTCCATTCTACTCGGGTTCATCATTCCATTCCATTCCATTCCTTTCCATTCCACTCGGGTTCTTTCCATTCCATTCCATTCCATTCCATTCCATTCCATTCCATTCCATTTCGTTCTACTCAGGTTGATTTCCATTCCATTCCATTCCATTCCATTCCATTCCATTCCATTCCATTCCATTCCGTTCTATTCGGGTTGATTCCATTCCATTCCATTCGATTCCATTCCATTCCATTCCATTCCATTCCATTCCATTCCATTCCATTCCATTCTATTCCATTCCGTTCTACTCGGCTTGAATCCATTGAGTTCCGTTCCGTTCTGTTCCGTCCCGACACGTCCCGTCCCGTCCCGTCCCGTCCCGTCCCATCCCATCCCGTCCCGTCCCGTGCCGTTGTACTCGGGTTGATTCCATTCCACTCCGTTCCGTTCATTTCCGTTCCGTTCCATTCAGTTCCACGCGGGTTGATTCAATTCCATTCTATTCTATTCCATTCCATTCCATTCCATTCCATTCCATTCCATTCCATTCCACTCGGGTTGATTCCATGCCGTTCCGTTCCGTTCCATTCCATCCCATCCCGACGCGTCCCGTCCCATCCCGTCCCGTCAAATTACGTTCTGTTCTGATCGGATTGATTCCGTTCCATTCCGTTCCGTTCCTTTCCGTTCCGTTCCATTCCTTTACACGCGGGTTAATTCAATTCCATTCTATTACATTGAATTCCATTCCATTCCATTCCATTCCATTCTACTCGTATTGATTGCATTCCATTCCATTCCATTCCAGTCCATTCCAATCCATTCCATTCTACTCGGGTTGATTCCATTCCATTCCATTCAATTCCATTCCATTCCATTCCATTCCATTCCATTCCATTCCATTGCACTCGGGCTCATTCCATTCCATTCCATTCCATTCCATTCCATTCCATTCCATTCCATTCCATTCCATTCCATTCCATTCAGTTTCATTCCATTCCATTCCATTCCATTCCATTCCTTTCCATTCCATTCCATTCCATTCCATTCCATTCTGTTCCATTACATTCTACTACATTGAATTCCATTCCATTCCATTCAATTCCATTCCATTCCATTCCTTTCCATTCCATTTAGTTACACTCGGGTTGATGCCATTCCATTCCATTCCATTCCATTCCATTCCATTCCATTCCATTCCATTACTTTCCATTCCATTCCATTCCAATCCATTCCATTCTACTCGGGTTGACTCCATTCCATTCCATTCCATTCCATTCCATTATATTCCATTCTATTCCATTCGATTCCGTTCGATTCCATTCCATTCCATTCCATTCCATTCCATTCCATTCCATTCCATTCCAATCCATTCCATTCTACTCGGGTTGATTCCATTCCATTCCATTCCATTCCATTCCATTCCATTCCATTCCATTCCATTCCATTCCATTCCATTCCATTCCATTCCATTCCTTTCCATTCCATTCCATTCCATTCCATTCCATTCCATTCCATTCCATTCCATTCCATTCCATTCCATTCCATTCCATTCCATTCTGTTCTACTCGGGTTGATTCTACTCCATTCCATTCCATTCCATCCTATTCCATTCCATTCCATTCGATTCCATTCTATTCCATTCGATTCCATTCCATTCTACTTCATTTTATTCTATTCCATTCCATTCCATTCTATTCCATTGAATTCCATTCCATTCCATTCCATTCCATTCCATTCCATTCCATTCCATTCCATTCCATTCCATTCCATTCCATTCCATTCCATTCCGTTCTACTCGGGTTGATTCCACTCCATTCCATTCCATTCCATTCCATTCCATTCCATTCCATTCCATTCCATTCCATTCCACTCGGGTTGATCATTCCATTCCATTCCATTCCATTCCATTCCATTCCATTCCATTCCACTCGGGCTCATTCCATTCCATTCCATTCCATTCCATTCCATTCCATTCCATTCCATTCCATTCCATTCCATTCCGTTCTACTCGGGTTGATTTCCATTCCATTCCATTCCATTCCATTCCATTCCATTCCATTCCACTCCATTGCATTCCATTCCATTTCTTTCCATTCCATTCCATTCCTTTCCATTTATTCCATTCCGTTCTACTCGGGTTGATTCCATTGAGTTTGGTTCCGTTCCGTTCCGTCCCGTCCCGTCCCGTCCCGTCCCGTTCCGTTTTACTCGGGTTGATTCCTTTGCATTCCGTTCCGCTCATTTCCATTCCGTTCAATTCCGTTCCACGCGGGTTGGTTCAATTCTATTCTATTCTATTCTATTCCTTTCCATTCCATTCCATTCTACTCGGGTTGATTCCATGCCGTTCCATTCCGTTCCATTCCGTCCCATCCCGACCCGTCCCATCCCGTCTCGTCCCGTCCCATCCCTTTCCGTTCCACATGGGTTGATTCAATTCCTTTCGGTTACATTGAATTCCATTCCATTCCATTCTACTCGGATTGATTCCATTCCATTCCATTCCATTCCATTCCATTCCATTCCATTCCATTCCAATCCATTCCATTCTACTCGGGTTGATTCCATTCCATTCCATTCCATTCCATTCCATTCCATTCCATTCCATTCCATTCCATTCCATTCCATTCCATTCAGTTTCATTCCGTTCCATTCCATTCCATTCCATTCCATTCCATTCCATTCCATTCCATTCCATTCCATTCCATTCCGTTCTACTCGGGTTCATTCCATTCTATTCCATTCCATTCCGTTCGATTCCATTCGATTCCATTCGATTCCATTCCATTCCATTCCATTCCCTTCCATTCCATTCTATTCCATTGAATTCCATTCCATTCCATTCCATTCCATTCCATTCCATTCCATTCCATTCTATTCCATTCAATTCCATTCCATTCCTTTCTACTCGGGTTGATTCCATTCCATTCCATTCCATTCCATTCCATTCCATTCCATTCCACTCCATTCCATTCGATTCCATTCGATTCCATTCCATTCCATTCCATTCCAGTCCAATCCATTCCATTCTACTCGGGTTGATTCCATTCCATTCCATTCCATTCCATTCCATTCCATTCCATTCCATTCCATTCCATTCCATTCCATTCCATTCCATTCCATTCCATTGCATTCCATTCGATTCCATTCGATTCCATTCCATTCGATTCCATTCGATATCATTCGATTCCATTCCATCCCATTCCATTCCATTCCATTCCATTCCGTTCTACTCGGGTTGATTCCATTCCATTCCATTCCATTCCATTCCATTCCATTCGATTCCATTCGATTCCATTCCATTCCATTCCATTCCATTTCATTCCAAACCATTCCATTCTACTCGGGTTCATCATTCCATTCCATTCCATTCCTTTCCATTCCACTCGGGTTCTTTCCATTCCATTCCATTCCATTCCATTCCATTCCATTCCATTCCATTCCATTCCATTCCATTCCATTTCGTTCTACTCAGGTTGATTTCCATTCCATTCCATTCCATTCCATTCCATTCCATTCCATTCCATTCCATTCCATTCCATTCCGTTCTATTCGGGTTGATTCCATTCCATTCCATTCCATTCCATTCCATTCCATTCCATTCCATTCCATTCCATTCCATTCCATTCTATTCCATTCCGTTCTACTCGGCTTGAATCCATTGAGTTCCGTTCCGTTCCGTTCCGTCCCGACACGTCCCGTCCCGTCCCGTCCCGTCCCGTCCCATCCCATCCCGTCCCGTCCCGTGCCGTTGTACTCGGGTTGATTCCATTCCACTCCGTTCCGTTCATTTCCGTTCCGTTCCATTCAGTTCCACGCGGGTTGATTCAATTCCATTCTATTCTATTCCATTCCATTCCATTCCATTCCATTCCATTCCATTCCATTCCACTCGGGTTGATTCCATGCCGTTCCGTTCCGTTCCATTCCATCCCATCCCGACGCGTCCCGTCCCATCCCGTCCCGTCAAATTACGTTCTGTTCTGATCGGATTGATTCCGTTCCATTCCGTTCCGTTCCTTTCCGTTCCGTCCCATTCCTTTACACGCGGGTTGATTCAATTCCATTCTATTACATTGAATTCCATTCCATTCCATTCCATTCCATTCTACTCGGATTGATTGCATTCCATTCCATTCCATTCCAGTCCATTCCAATCCATTCCATTCTACTCGGGTTGATTCCATTCCATTCCATTCAATTCCATTCCATTCCATTCCATTCCATTCCATTCCATTCCATTGCACTCGGGCTCATTCCATTCCATTCCATTCCATTCCATTCCATTCCATTCCATTCCATTCCATTCCATTCCATTCCATTCAGTTTCATTCCATTCCATTCCATTCCATTCCATTCCATTCCATTCCATTCCACTCGATTCCATTCCATTCCTTTCCATTCCATTCCAATCCATTCCATTCTACTCGGGTGGATTCCATTCCATTCCATTCCATTCCATTCCATTCCATTCCATTCCATTCCATTCCATTCCATTCCGTTCTAGTCTGGTTGAATCCATTCCATTCCATTGCATTCCATTCCATTCCATTCCATTCCATTCCATTCCATTCCATTCCATTCCATTCCATTCCATTCTATTCCATTCCATTCTACTCCATTGAATTCCATTCCATTCCATTCAATTCCATTCCATTCCATTCCTTTCCAATCCATTTAGTTCTACTCGGGTTGATTCCATTCCATTCCATTCCATTCCATTCCATTCCATTCCATTCCATTCCATTCCATTCCATTCCATTCCATTCCATTCCATTCCATTACTTTCCATTCCATTCCTTTCCAATCCATTCCATTCTACTCGGGTTGACTCCATTCCATTCCATTCCATTCCATTCCATTATATTCCATTCTATTCCATTCGATTCTGTTCGATTCCATTCCATTCCATTCCATTCCATTCCATTCCATTCCATTCGATTCCATTCCATTCCATTCCATTCCATTCCATTCCATTCCATTGCATTCCATTCTACTCGGGTTGATTCCATTCCATTCCATTCCATTCCAATCCATTCCATTCCATTCCATTCCACTCCATTCCATTCCTTTCTATTCCATTCCATTCCATTCCATTCCATTCCATTCCATTCCATTCCATTCCATTCCGTTCTACTCGGGTTGATTCCACTCCATTCCATTCCATTCCATTCCATTCCATTCCATTCCATTCCAACCCATTCCGTTCTACTCGGGTTGATTCCATTCCATTCCATTCCATTCCATTCCATTCCATTCCATTCCATTCCATTCCATTCCATTCCATTCCATTCGATTCCATTCCATTCCATTCCATTCCATTCGATTCCATTCCATTCCATTCCATTCCATTTCATTCCAAACCGTTCCATTCTACTCGGGTTCATCATTCCATTCCATTCCATTCCATTCCATTCCACTCGGGTTCATTCCATTCCATTCCATTCCATTCCATTCCATTCCATTCCATTCCATTCCGTTCTACTCAGGTTGATTTCCATCCATTCCATTCCATTCCATTCCATTCCATTCCATTCCATTCCATTCCATTCCATTCCATTCTATTCCATTCCGTTCTACTCGGCTTGAATCCATTGAGTTCCATTCCGTTCCGTTCCGTCCCGACACGTCCCGTCCCGTCCCGTCCCGTGCCGTCCCGTCCCGTCCGGTCCCGTGCCGTTGTACTCGGGTTGATTCCATTCCACTCCGTTCCGTTCCTTTCCGTTCCGTTCCATTCAGTTCCACGCGGGTTGATTGAATTCCATTCTATTCTATTCCATTCCATTCCATTCCATTCCATTCCATTCCATTCCATTCCATTCCATTTTACTCGGGTTGATTCCATGCCGTTCCGTTCCGTTCCATTCTGTCCCATCCCGACGCGTCCCGTCCCGTCCCGTCCCTTCCAATTCCGTTCCGTTCTGATCGGGTTGATTCCGTTCCATTCCGTTCCGTTCCTTTCCGTTCCATTCCATTCCGTTTCACGCGGGTTGTTTCAATTCCATTCTATTACATTGAATTCCATTCCATTCCATTCCATTCCATTCTAGTCCATTCCAATCCATTCCATTCTACTCGGGTTGATTCCATTCCATTCCATTCCATTCCATTCCATTCCATTCCATTCCATTCCATTGCGTTCCATTCGATTCGACTCCATTCCATTCCATTCCATTCCATTCCAATCCATTCCATTCTACTTGGGTTCATTCCATTCCATTCCATTCCATTCCATTCCATTCCATTCGATTCCATTCCATTCCATTCCATTCCATTCCATTCCATTCTGTTCTACTCGGGTTGATTCTACTCCATTCCATTCCATTCCATCCTATTCCATTCCATTCCATTCGATTCCATTCTATTCCATTCGATTCCATTCCATTCTACTTCATTTTATTCTATTCCATTCCATTCCATTCTATTCCATTGAATTCCATTCCATTCCATTCCATTCCATTCCATTCCATTCCATTCCATTCCATTCCATTCCATTCCGTTCTACTCGGGTTGATTCCACTCCATTCCATTCCATTCCATTCCATTCCATTCCATTCCATTCCATTCCACTCGGGTTGATCATTCCATTCCATTCCATTCCATTCCATTCCATTCCATTCCATTCCATTCCATTCCATTCCATTCCATTCCATTCCACTCGGGCTCATTCCATTCCATTCCATTCCATTCCATTCCATTCCATTCCATTCCATTCCATTCCATTCCGTTCTACTCGGGTTGATTCCATTCCATTCCATTCCATTCCATTCCATTCCACTCCATTGCATTCCATTCCATTCCATTCCATTCCATTCCATTCCTTTCCATTTATTCCATTCCGTTCTACTCGGGTTGATTCCATTGAGTTTGGTTCCGTTCCGTTCCGTCCCGTCCCGTCCCGTCCCGTCCCGTTCCGTTTTACTCGGGTTGATTCCTTTGCATTCCGTTCCGCTCATTTCCATTCCGTTCAATTCCGTTCCACGCGGGTTGGTTCAAATCTATTCTATTCTATTCTATTCCTTTCCATTCCATTCCATTCTACTCGGGTTGATTCCATGCCGTTCCATTCCGTTCCATTCCGTCCCATCCCGACCCGTCCCATCCCGTCTCGTCCCGTCCCATCCCTTTCCGTTCCACATGGGTTGATTCAATTCCTTTCGGTTACATTGAATTCCATTCCATTCCATTCTACTCGGATTGATTCCATTCCATTCCATTCCATTCCATTCCATTCTATTCCATTCCATTCCATTCCATTCCATTCCATTCCATTCCAATCCATTCCATTCTACTCGGGTTGATTCCATTCCATTCCATTCCATTCCATTCCATTCCATTCCATTCCATTCCATTCCATTCAGTTTCATTCCGTTCCATTCCATTCCATTCCATTCCATTCCATTCCATTCGATTCCATTCCATTCCATTCCATTCCATTCCATTCCATTCCGTTCTACTCGGGTTGATTCCATTCCACTCCATTCCATTCCCTTCTATTCGGGTTGATTCCATTCCATTCCATTCCATTCCATTCCATTCCATTCCATTCCATTCCATTCTATTCCATTGAATTCCATTCCATTCCATTCCATTCCATTCCATTCCATTCCATTCCATTCTATTCCGTTCCATTCCATTCTATTCCTTTCTACTCTGGTTGATTCCATTCCATTCCATTCCATTCCATTCCATTCCATTCCATTCCATTCCATTCCACTCCATTCCATTCCATTCCATTCCATTCCATTCCATTCCATTCCCCTCCATTCCATTCGATTCCATTCGATTCCATTCCATTCCATTCCATTCCATTCCATTCCATTCCATTCCATTCCATTCCATTGCATTCCATTCGATTCCATTCGATTCCATTCCATTCGATTCCATTCGATATCATTCGATTCCATTCCATCCCATTCCATTCCATTCCATTCCATCCCATTCCATTCCATTCCATTCCATTCCGTTCTACTCGGGTTGATTCCATTTCATTCCATTCCATTCCATTCCATTCCATTCCATTCCATTCCATTCCATTCCATTCCATTCCATTCCATTCCATTCCATTCGATTCCATTCGATTCCATTCCATTCCATTCCATTCCATTTCATTCCAAACCATTCCATTCTACTCGGGTTCATCATTCCATTCCATTCCATTCCTTTCCATTCCACTCGGGTTCTTTCCATTCCATTCCATTCCATTCCATTCCATTCCATTCCATTCCATTCCGTTCTACTCAGGTTGATTTCCATTCCATTCCATTCTATTCCATTCCATTCCATTCCATTCCATTCCATTCCATTCCGTTCCATTCCATTCCATTCCACTCCATTCCATTCCGTTCTATTCGGGTTGATTCCATTCCATTCCATTCCATTCCATTCCATTCCATTCCATTCCATTCCATTCCATTCCATTCCATTCCATTCCATTCCATTCCATTCCATTCCGTTCTACTTTGTTTGAATCCATTGAGTTCCGTTCCGTTCCGTTCCGTCCCGACACGTCCCGTCCCGTCCCGTCCCGTCCCGTCCCATCCCGTCCCGTCCCGTCCCGTGCCGTTGTACTCGGGATGATTCCATTCCATTCCGTTCCGTTCATTTCCGTTCCGTTCCATTCAGTTCCACGCGGGTTGATTCAATTCCATTCTATTCTATTCCATTCCATTCCATTCCATTCCATTCCATTCCATTCCATTCTACTCGGGTTGATTCCATGCCGTTCCGTTCCGTTCCATTCCGTCCCATCCCGACGCGTCCCGTCCCGTCCCGTCCCGTCAAATTACGTTCTGTTCTGATCGGATTGATTCCGTTCCATTCCGTTCCGTTCCTTTCCGTTCCGTTCCATTCCGTTACACGCGGGTTGATTCAATTCCATTCTATTACATTGAATTCCATTCCATTCCATTCCATTCCATTCTACTCGGATTGATTGCATTCCATTCCATTCCATTCCAGTCCATTCCAATCCATTCCATTCTACTCGGGTTGATTCCATTCCATTCCATTCCATTCCATTCCATTCCATTCCATTCCATTCCATTCCACTCGGGCTCATTCCATTCCATTCCATTCCATTCCATTCCATTCCATTCCATTCCATTCCATTCCATTCAGTTTCATTCCATTCCATTCCATTCCATTCCATTCCATTCCATTCCTTTCCATTCCATTCCATTCCATTCTATTCCATTACATTCTACTACATTGAATTCCATTCCATTCCATTCAATTCCATTCCATTCCATTCCTTTCCATTCCATTTAGTTCTACTCGGGTTGATGCCATTCCATTCCATTCCATTCCATTCCATTCCATTCCATTCCATTCCATTCCTTTCCATTCCATTCCATTCTAATCCATTCCATTCTTCTCGGGTTGACTCCATTCCATTCCATTCCATTGCATTCCATTATATTCCATTCTATTCCATTCGATTCCGTTCGATTCCATTCCATTCCATTCCATTCCATTCCATTCCATTCCATTCGATTCCATTCCATTCCATTCGATTCCTTTCCATTCCATTCCATTACATTCCATTCCATTCCATTCCAATCCATTCCATTCTACTCGGGTTGATTCCATTCCATTCCATTCCATTCCATTCCATTCCATTCTTTCCATTCCATTCCATTCCATTCCATTCCATTCCATTCCATTCCTTTCCATTCCATTCCATTCCATTCCATTCCATTCCATTCCATTCCATTCCATTCCATTCCATTCCTTTCCATTCCATTCCATTCCATTCCATTCCATTCCATTCCATTCCATTCCGTTCTACTCCGGTTGATTCCACTCCATTCCATTCCATTCCATTCCATTCCATTCCATGCCATTCCATTCCATTCCTTTCCATTCCAACCCATTCCGTTCTACTCGGGTTGATTCCATTCCATTCCATTCCATTCCATTCCATTCCATTCCATTCCATTCCATTCGATTCGATTCCATTCCATTCCATTCCATTTCATTCCAAACCTTTCCATTCTACTCGGGTTCATCATTCCATTCCATTCCATTCCATTCCATTCCACTCGGGTTCATTCCATTCCATTCCATTCCATTCCATTCCATTCCATTCCATTCCGTTCTACTCAGGTTGATTTCCATTCCATTCCATTCCATTCCATTCCATTCCATTCCATTCCATTCCATTCCATTCCATTCCATTCCATTCCATTCCATTCCATTCTATTCCATTCCGTTCTACTCGGCTTGAATCCATTGAGTTCCGTTCCGTTCCGTTCCGTCCCGACACGTCCCGTCCCGTCCCGTCCCGTCCCGTCCCGTCCCGTCCGGTCCCGTGCCGTTGTACTCGGGTTGATTCCATTCCACTCCGTTCCGTTCCTTTCCGTTCCGTTCCATTCAGTTCCACGCGGGTTGATTCAATTCCATTCTAGTCTATTCCATTCCATTCCATTCCATTCCATTCCATTCCATTCCATTCCATTCCATTCCATTTTACTTGGGTTGATTCCATGCCGTTCCGTTCCGTTCCATTCTGTCCCATCCCGACGCGTCCCGTCCCGTCCCGTCCCGTCCCATTCCGTTCCGTTCTGATCGGGTTGATTCCGTTCCATTCTGTTCCGTTCCTTTCCGTTCCATTCCATTCCGTTTCACGCGGGTTGATTCAATTCCATTCTATTACATTGAATTCCATTCCATTCCATTCCATTCCATTCCATTTCATTCTACTCGGATTGATTGCATTCCATTCCATTCCATTCCAGTCCATTCCAATCCATTCCATTCTACTCGGGTTGATTCCATTCCATTCCATTCCATTCCATTCCATTCCATTCCATTCCATTCCATTCCATTCCATTGCGTTCCATTCGATTCGACTCCATTCCATTCCATTCCATTCCATTCCAATCCATTCCATTCTACTTGGGTTCATTCCATTCCATTCCATTCCATTCCATTCCATTCCATTCCATTCCATTCCATTCCATTGCATTCCATTCCATTCCATTCCATTCCATTCCATTCTGTTCTACTCGGGTTGATTCTACTCCATTCCATTCCATTCCATCCTATTCCATTCCATTCCATTCGATTCCATTCTATTCCATTCGATTCCATTCCATTCTACTTCATTTTATTCTATTCCATTCCATTCCATTCTATTCCTTTGAATTCCATTCCATTCCATTCCATTCCATTCCATTCCATTCCATTCCATTCCATTCCATTCCATTCCACTCCATTCCATTCCATTCCATTCCACTCGGGTTGATCATTCCATTCCATTCCATTCCATTCCATTCCATTCCATTCCATTCCATTCCATTCCACTCGGGTTGATCATTCCATTCCATTCCATTCCATTCCATTCCATTCCATTCCATTCCATTCCACTCGGGCTCATTCCATTCCATTCCATTCCATTCCATTCCTTTCCATTCCATTCCATTCCGTTCTACTCGGGTTGATTTCCATTCCATTCCATTCCATTCCATTCCATTCCATTCCATTCCACTCCATTGCATTCCATTCCATTTCATTCCATTCCATTCCATTCCTTTCCATTTATTCCATTCCGTTCTACTCGGGTTGATTCCATTGAGTTTGGTTCCGTTCCGTTCCGTCCCGTCCCGTCCCGTCCCGTTCCGTTTTACTCGGGTTGATTCCTTTGCATTCCGTTCCGCTCATTTCCATTCCGTTCAATTCCGTTCCACGCGGGTTGGTTCAATTCTATTCTATTCTATTCTATTCCTTTCCATTCCATTCCATTCTACTCGGGTTGATTCCATGCCGTTCCATTCCGTTCCATTCCGTCCCATCCCGACCCGTCCCATACCGTCTCGTCCCGTCCCATCCCTTTCCGTTCCACATGGGTTGATTCAATTCCTTTCGGTTACATTGAATTCCATTCCATTCCATTCTACTCGGATTGATTCCATTCCATTCCATTCCATTCCATTCCATTCCATTCCATTCCATTCCATTCCATTCCATTCCAATCCATTCCATTCTACTCGGGTTGATTCCATTCCATTCCATTCCATTCCATTCCATTCCATTCCATTCCATTCCATTCCATTCCATTCAGTTTCATTCCGTTCCATTCCATTCCATTCCATTCCATTCCATTCCATTCCATTCCATTCCATTCCATTCCATTCCGTTCTACTCGGGTTGATTCCATTCTATTCCATTCCATTCCGTTCGATTCCATTCGATTCCATTCGATTCCATTCCATTCCATTCCATTCCCTTCCATTCCATTCTATTCCATTGAATTCCATTCCATTCCATTCCATTCCATTCCATTCCATTCCATTCCATTCCATTCCATTCCATTCTATTCCATTCAATTCCATTCCATTCCTTTCTACTCGGGTTGATTCCATTCCATTCCATTCCATTCCATTCCATTCCATTCCATTCAACTCCATTCCATTCGATTCCATTCGATTCCATTCCATTCCATTCCATTCCAGTCCAATCCATTCCATTCTACTCGGGTTGATTCCATTCCATTCCATTCCATTCCATTCCATTCCATTCCATTCCATTCCATTCCATTCCATTCCATTCCATTCCATTGCATTCCATTCGATTCCATTCGATTCCATTCCATTCGATTCCATTCGATATCATTCGATTCCATTCCATCCCATTCCATTCCATTCCATTCCATTCCGTTCTACTCGGGTTGATTCCATTCCATTCCATTCCATTCCATTCCATTCCATTCGATTCCATTCGATTCCATTCCATTCCATTCCATTCCATTTCATTCCAAGCCATTCCATTCTACTCGGGTTCATCATTCCATTCCATTCCATTCCTTTCCATTCCACTCGGGTTCTTTCCATTCCATTCCATTCCATTCCATTCCATTCCATTCCATTCCATTCCATTCCATTCCATTTCGTTCTACTCAGGTTGATTTCCATTCCATTCCATTCCATTCCATTCCATTCCATTCCATTCCATTCCGTTCTATTCGGGTTGATTCCATTCCATTCCATTCCATTCCATTCCATTCCATTCCATTCCATTCCATTCCATTCCATTCCATTCCATTCCATTCCATTCTATTCCATTCCGTTCTACTCGGCTTGAATCCATTGAGTTCCGTTCCGTTCCGTTCCGTCCCGACACGTCCCGTCCCGTCCCGTCCCGTCCCGTCCCATCCCATCCCGTCCCGTCCCGTGCCGTTGTACTCGGGTTGATTCCATTCCACTCCGTTCCGTTCATTTCCGTTCCGTTCCATTCAGTTCCACGCGGGTTGATTCAATTCCATTCTATTCTATTCCATTCCATTCCATTTCATTCCATTCCATTCCATTCCATTCCATTCCATTCCACTCGGGTTGATTCCATGCCGTTCCGTTCCGTTCCATTCCATCCCATCCCGACGCATCCCGTCCCATCCCGTCCCGTCAAATTACGTTCTGTTCTGATCGGATTGATTCCGTTCCATTCCGTTCCGTTCCTTTCCGTTCCGTTCCATTCCTTTACACGCGGGTTGACTCAATTCCATTCTATTACATTGAATTCCATTCCATTCCATTCCATTCCATTCTACTCGTATTGATTGCATTCCATTCCATTCCATTCCAGTCCATTCCAATCCATTCCATTCTACTCGGGTTGATTCCATTCCATTCCATTCAATTCCATTCCATTCCATTCCATTCCATTCCATTCCATTCCATTCCATTGCACTCGGGCTCATTCCATTCCATTCCATTCCATTCCATTCCATTCCATTCCATTCCATTCCATTCCATTCCATTCAGTTTCATTCCATTCCATTCCGTTCCATTCCATTCCATTCCTTTCCATTCCATTCCATTCCATTCCATTCCATTCTGTTCCATTACATTCTACTACATTGAATTCCATTCCATTCCATTCAATTCCATTCCATTCCATTCCTTTCCATTCCATTTAGTTACACTCGGGTTGATGCCATTCCATTCCATTCCATTCCATTCCATTCCATTCCATTCCATTCCATTCCATTCCATTACTTTCCATTCCATTCCATTCCAATCCATTCCATTCTACTCGGGTTGACTCCATTCCATTCCATTCCATTCCATTCCATTCCATTATATTCCATTCTATTCCATTCGATTCCGTTCGATTCCATTCCATTCCATTCCATTCCATTCCATTCCATTCCATTCCATTCCATTCGATTCCATTCCATTCCATTCCATTCCATTCCATTCCATTCCATTCCATTCCATTCCATTCCATTCCAATCCATTCCATTCTACTCGGGTTGATTCCATTCCATTCCATTCCATTCCATTCCATTCCATTCCATTCCATTCCATTCCATTCCATTCCATTCCATTCCTTTCCATTCCATTCCATTCCATTCCATTCCATTCCATTCGATTCCATTCCATTCCATTCCATTCCATTCCATTCCATTCTGTTCTACTCGGGTTGATTCTACTCCATTCCATTCCATTCCATCCTATTCCATTCCACTCCGTTCGATTCCATTCTATTCCATTCGATTCCATTCCATTCTACTTCATTTTATTCTATTCCATTCCATTCCATTCTATTCCATTGAATTCCATTCCATTCCATTCCATTCCATTCCATTCCATTCCATTCCATTCCATTCCATTCCATTCCGTTCTACTCGGGTTGATTCCACTCCATTCCATTCCATTCCATTCCATTCCATTCCATTCCATTACATTCCATTCCACTCGGGTTGATCATTCCATTCCATTCCATTCCATTCCATTCCATTCCATTCCACTCGGGCTCATTCCATTCCATTCCATTCCATTCCATTGCATTCCATTCCATTCCATTCCATTCCATTCCATTCCATTCCATTCCATTCCATTCCATTCCGTTCTACTCGGGTTGATTTCCATTCCATTCCATTCCATTCCATTCCATTCCATTCCATTCCACTCCATTGCATTCCATTCCTTTTCATTCCATTCCATTCCATTCCTTTCCATTTATTCCATTCCGTTCTACTCGGGTTGATTCCATTGAGTTTGGTTCCGTTCCGTTCCGTCCCGTCCCGTCCCGTCCCGTCCCGTTCCGTTTTACTCGGGTTGATTCCTTTGCATTCCGTTCCGCTCATTTCCATTCCGTTCAATTCCGTTCCACGCGGGTTGGTTCAATTCTATTCTATTCTATTCTATTCCTTTCCATTCCATTCCATTCTACTCGGGTTGATTCCATGCCGTTCCATTCCGTTCCATTCCGTCCCATCCCGACCCGTCCCATCCCGTCTCGTCCCGTCCCATCCCTTTCCGTTCCACATGGGTTGATTCAATTCCTTTCGGTTACATTGAATTCCATTCCATTCCATTCTACTCGGATTGATTCCATTCCATTCCATTCCATTCCATTCCATTCCATTCCATTCCATTCCATTCCATTCCATTCCATTCCAATCCATTCCATTCTACTCGGGTTGATTCCATTCCATTCCATTCCATTCCATTCCATTCCATTCCATTCCATTCCATTCCGTTCCGTTCCATTCCATTCCATTCCATTCCATTCCATTCCATTCCATTCCATTCCATTCCATTCCATTCCATTCCATTCCGTTCTACTCGGGTTGATTCCATTCTATTCCATTCCATTCCGTTCGATTCCATTCGATTCCATTCGATTCCATTCCATTCCATTCCATTCCCTTCCATTCCATTCTATTCCATTGAATTCCATTCCATTCCATTCCATTCCATTCCATTCCATTCCATTCCATTCTATTCCATTCAATTCCATTCCATTCCTTTCTACTCGGGTTGATTCCATTCCATTCCATTCCATTCCATTCCATTCCATTCCATTCCATTCCACTCCATTCCATTCGATTCCATTCGATTCCATTCCATTCCATTCCATTAGAGTCCAATCCATTCCATTCTACTCAGGTTGATTCCATTCCATTCCATTCCATTCCATTCCATTCCATTCCATTCCATTCCATTCCATTCCATTCCATTCCATTCCATTGCATTCCATTCGATTCCATTCGATTCCATTCCATTCGATTCCATTCGATATCATTCGATTCCATTCCATCCCATTCCATTCCATTCCATTCCATTCCGTTCTACTCGGGTTGATTCCATTCCATTCCATTCCATTCCATTCCATTCGATTCCATTCGATTCCATTCCATTCCATTCCATTCCATTTCATTCCAAACCATTCCATTCTACTCGGGTTCATCATTCCATTCCATTCCATTCCTTTCCATTCCACTCGGGTTCTTTCCATTCCATTCCATTCCATTCCATTCCATTCCATTCCATTCCATTCCATTCCATTTCGTTCTACTCAGGTTGATTTCCATTCCATTCCATTCCATTCCATTCCATTCCATTCCATTCCGTTCTATTCGGGTTGATTCCATTCCATTCCATTCCATTCCATTCCATTCCATTCCATTCCATTCCATTCCATTCCATTCCATTCCATTCCATTCTATTCCATTCCGTTCTACTCGGCTTGAATCCATTGAGTTCCGTTCCGTTCCGTTCCGTCCCGACACGTCCGGTCCCGTCCCGTCCCGTCCCGTCCCATCCCATCCCGTCCCGTCCCGTGCCGTTGTACTCGGGTTGATTCCATTCCACTCCGTTCCGTTCATTTCCGTTCCGTTCCATTCAGTTCCACGCGGGTTGATTCAATTCCATTCTATTCTATTCCATTCCATTCCATTCCATTCCATTCCATTCCATTCCATTCCATTCCATTCCATTCCATTCCATTCCACTCGGGTTGATTCCATGCCGTTCCGTTCCGTTCCATTCCATCCCATCCCGACGCGTCCCGTCCCATCCCGTCCCGTCAAATTACGTTCTGTTCTGATCGGATTGATTCCGTTCCATTCCGTTCCGTTCCTTTCCGTTCCGTTCCATTCCTTTACACGCGGGTTGATTCAATTCCATTCTATTACATTGAATTCCATTCCATTCCATTCCATTCCATTCTACTCGGATTGATTGCATTCCATTCCATTCCATTCCAGTCCATTCCAATCCATTCCATTCTACTCGGGTTGATTCCATTCCATTCCATTCAATTCCATTCCATTCCATTCCATTCCATTGCATTCCATTCCATTGCACTCGGGCTCATTCCATTCCATTCCGTTCCATTCCATTCCATTGCATTCCATTCCATTCCATTCCATTCCATTCCATTCCATTCCATTCCATTCCATTCCATTCAGTTTCATTCCATTCCATTCCATTCCATTCCATTCCATTCCACTCGATTCCATTCCATTCCTTTCCATTCCATTCCAATCCATTCCATTCTACTCGGGTGGATTCCATTCCATTCCATTCCATTCCATTCCATTCCATTCCATTCCATTCCATTCCATTCCATTCCATTCCATTCCATTCCATTCTACTCCATTGAATTCCATTCCATTCCATTCAATTCCATTCCATTCTATTCCTTTCTAATCCATTTAGTTCTACTCGGGTTGATTCCATTCCATTCCATTCCATTCCATTCCATTCCATTCCATTCCATTCCATTCCATTCCATTCCATTCCATTCCATTCCATTCCATTCCATTCCATTCAGTTTCATTCCATTCCATTCCATTCCATTCCATTCCATTCCTTTCCATTCCATTCCATTCCATTCCATTCCATTCTGTTCCATTACATTCTACTACATTGAATTCCATTCCATTCCATTCAATTCCATTCCATTCCATTCCTTTCCATTCCATTTAGTTACACTCGGGTTGATGCCATTCCATTCCATTCCATTCCATTCCATTCCATTCCATTCCATTCCATTCCATTCCATTCCATTACTTTCCATTCCATTCCATTCCAATCCATTCCATTCTACTCGGGTTGACTCCATTCCATTCCATTCCATTCCATTCCATTATATTCCATTCTATTCCATTCGATTCCGTTCGATTCCATTCCATTCCATTCCATTCCATTCCATTCCATTCCATTCGATTCCATTCCATTCCATTCCATTCCATTCGATTCCATTCCATTCCATTCCATTCCATTCCATTCCATTCTGTTCTACTCGGGTTGATTCTACTCCATTCCATTCCATTCCATCCTATTCCATTCCATTCCGTTCGATTCCATTCTATTCCATTCGATTCCATTATATTCTACTTCATTTTATTCTATTCCATTCCATTCCATTCTATTCCATTGAATTCCATTCCATTCCATTCCATTCCATTCCATTCCATTCCATTCCATTCCATTCCATTCCATTCCATTCCATTCCATTCCATTCCATTCCATTCCGTTCTACTCGGGTTGATTCCACTCCATTCCATTCCATTCCATTCCATTCCATTCCATTCCATTCCATTCCATTCCACTCGGGTTGATCATTCCATTCCATTCCATTCCATTCCATTCCATTCCATTCCATTCCATTCCATTCCACTCGGGCTCATTCCATTCCATTCCATTCCATTCCATTCCATTCCATTCCATTCCATTCCATTCCATTCCATTCCGTTCTACTCGGGTTAATTTCCATTCCATTCCATTCCATTCCATTCCATTCCATTCCATTCCATTCCACTCCATTGCATTCCATTCCATTTCATTCCATTCCATTCCATTCCTTTCCATTTATTCCATTCCGTTCTACTCGGGTTGATTCCATTGAGTTTGGTTCCGTTCCGTTCCGTCCCGTCCCGTCCCCTCCCGTCCCGTTCCGTTTTACTCGGGTTGATTCCTTTGCATTCCGTTCCGCTCATTTCCATTCCGTTCAATTCCGTTCCACGCGGGTTGGTTCAATTCTATTCTATTCTATTCTATTCCTTTCCATTCCATTCCATTCTACTCGGGTTGATTCCATGCCGTTCCATTCCGTTCCATTCCGTCCCATCCCGACCCGTCCCATCCCGTCTCGTCCCGTCCCATCCCTTTCCGTTCCACATGGGTTGATTCAATTCCTTTCGGTTACATTGAATTCCATTCCATTCCATTCTACTCGGATTGATTCCATTCCATTCCATTCCATTCCATTCCATTCCATTCCATTCCATTCCATTCCATTCCAATCCATTCCATTCTACTCGGGTTGATTCCATTCCATTCCATTCCATTCCATTCCATTCCATTCCATTCCATTCCATTCCATTCCATTCCATTCCATTCCATTCCATTCCATTCAGTTTCATTCCGTTCCATTCCATTCCATTCCATTCCATTCCATTCCATTCCATTCCATTCCATTCCATTCCATTCCATTCCGTTCTACTCGGGTTGATTCCATTCTATTCCATTCCATTCCGTTCGATTCCATTCGATTCCATTCGATTCCATTCCATTCCATTCCATTCCCTTCCATTCCATTCTATTCCATTGAATTCCATTCCATTCCATTCCATTCCATTCCATTCCATTCCATTCCATTCCATTCCATTCCATTCCATTCCATTCCATTCTATTCCATTCAATTCCATTCCATTCCTTTCTACTCGGGTTGATTCCATTCCATTCCATTCCATTCCATTCCATTCCATTCCACTCCATTCCATTCGATTCCATTCGATTCCATTCCATTCCATTCCATTCCAGTCCAATCCATTCCATTCTACTCGGGTTGATTCCATTCCATTCCATTCCATTCCATTCCATTCCATTCCATTCCATTCCATTCCATTCCATTCCATTCCATTCCATTGCATTCCATTCGATTCCATTCGATTCCATTCCATTCGATTCCATTCGATATCATTCGATTCCATTCCATCCCATTCCATTCCATTCCATTCCATTCCATTCTACTCGGGTTGATTCCATTCCATTCCATTCCATTCCATTCCATTCCATTCGATTCCATTCGATTCCATTCCATTCCATTCCATTCCATTTCATTCCAAACCATTCCATTCTACTCGGGTTCATCATTCCATTTCATTCCATTCCTTTCCATTCCACTCGGGTTCTTTCCATTCCATTCCATTCCATTCCATTCCATTCCATTCCATTCCATTCCATTTCGTTCTACTCAGGTTGATTTCCATTCCATTCCATTCCATTCCATTCCATTCCATTCCATTCCATTCCATTCCGTTCTATTCGGGTTGATTCCATTCCATTCCATTCCATTCCATTCCATTCCATTCCATTCCATTCCATTCCATTCCATTCCATTCCATTCCATTCTATTCCATTCCTTTCTACTCGGCTTGAATCCATTGAGTTCCGTTCCGTTCCGTTCCGTCCCGAAACGTCCCGTCCCGTCCCGTCCCGTCCCGTCCCATCCCATCCCGTCCCGTCCCGTGCCGTTGTACTCGGGTTGATTCCATTCCACTCCGTTCCGTTCATTTCCGTTCTGTTCCATTCAGTTCCACGCGGGTTGATTCAATTCCATTCTATTCTATTCCATTCCATTCCATTCCATTCCATTCCATTCCATTCCATTCCACTCGGGTTGATTCCATGCCGTTCCGTTCCGTTCCATTCCATCCCATCCCGACGCGTCCCGTCCCATCCCGTCCCGTCAAATTACGTTCTGTTCTTATCGGATTGATTCCGTTCCATTCCGTTCCGTTCCTTTCCGTTCCGTTCCATTCCTTTACACGCGGGTTGATTCAATTCCATTCTATTACATTGAATTCCATTCCATTCCATTCCATTCCATTCTACTCGGATTGATTGCATTCCATTCCATTCCATTCCAGTCCATTCCAATCCATTCCATTCTACTCGGGTTGATTCCATTCCATTCCATTCAATTCCATTCCATTCCATTCCATTCCATTCCATTCCATTCCATTGCACTCGGGCTCATTCCATTCCATTCCATTCCATTCCATTCCATTCCATTCCATTCCATTCCATTCCATTCCATTCCATTCAGTTTCATTCCATTCCATTCCATTCCATTCCATTCCATTCCATTCCACTCGATTCCATTCCATTCCTTTCCATTCCATTCCAATCCATTCCATTCTACTCGGGTGGATTCCATTCCATTCCATTCCATTCCATTCCATTCCATTCCATTCCATTCCATTCCATTCCATTCCATTCCGTTCTAGTCGGGTTGAATCCATTCCATTCCATTGCATTCCATTCCATTCCATTCCATTCCATTCCATTCCATTCCATTCCATTCCATTCCATTCTATTCCATTCCATTCTACTCCATTGAATTCCATTCCATTCCATTCAATTCCATTCCATTCCATTCCTTTCCAATCCATTTAGTTCTACTCGGGTTGATTCCATTCCATTCCATTCCATTCCATTCCATTCCATTCCATTCCATTCCATTCCATTCCATTACTTTCCATTCCATTCCATTCCAATCCATTCCATTCTACTCGGGTTGACTCCATTCCATTCCATTCCATTCCATTCCATTCCATTCCATTATATTCCATTCTATTCCATTCGATTCTGTTCGATTCCATTCCATTCCATTCCATTCCATTCCATTCCATTCCATTCCATTGGATTCCATTCCATTCCATTCCATTCCATTCCATTCCATTCCATTCCATTGCATTCCATTCTACTCGGGTTGATTCCATTCCATTCCATTCCATTCCAATCCATTCCATTCCATTCCACTCCACTCCATTCCATTCCTTTCTATTCCATTCCATTCCATTCCATTCCATTCCATTCCATTCCATTCCATTCCATTCCATTCCGTTCTACTCGGGTTGATTCCACTCCATTCCATTCCATTCCATTCCATTCCATTCCATTCGATTCCAACCCATTCCGTTCTACTCGGGTTGATTCCATTCCATTCCATTCCATTCCATTCCATTCCATTCCATTCCATTCCATTCCATTCCATTCGATTCCATTCCATTCCATTCCATTCCATTTCATTCCAAACCGTTCCATTCTACTCGGGTTCATCATTCCATTCCATTCCATTCCATTCCATTCCACTCGGGTTCATTCCATTCCATTCCATTCCATTCCATTCCATTCCATTCCATTCCATTCCGTTCTACTCAGGTTGATTTCCATTCCATTCCATTCCATTCCATTCCATTCCATTCCATTCCATTCCATTCCATTCCATTCCATTCTATTCCATTCCGTTCTACTCGGCTTGAATCCACTGAGTTCCGTTCCGTTACGTTCCGTCCCGACACGTCCCGTCCCGTCCCGTCCCGTGCCGTCCCGTCCCGTCCGGTCCCGTGCCGTTTTACTCGGGTTGATTCCATTCCACTCCGTTCCGTTCCTTTCCGTTCCGTTCCATTCAGTTCCACGCGGGTTGATTCAATTCCATTCTATTCTATTCCATTCCATTCCATTCCATTCCATTCCATTCCATTCCATTCCATTCCATTTTACTCGGGTTGATTCCATGCCGTTCCGTTCCGTTCCATTCTGTCCCATCCCGACGCGTCCCGTCCCGTCCCGTCCCGTCCAATTCCGTTCCGTTCTGATCGGGTTGATTCCGTTCCATTCCGTTCCGTTCCTTTCCGTTCCATTCCATTCCGTTTCACGCGGGTTGATTCAATTCCATTCTATTACATTGAATTCCATTCCATTCCATTCCATTCCATTCTACTCGGATTGATTGCATTCCATTCCATTCCATTCCAGTCCATTCCAATCCATTCCATTCTACTCGGGTTGATTCCATTCCATTCCATTCCATTCCATTCCATTCCATTCCATTCCATTCCATTGCGTTCCATTCGATTCGACTCCATTCCATTCCATTCCATTCCATTCCAATCCATTCCATTCTACTTGGGTTCATTCCATTCCATTCCATTCCATTCCATTCCATTCCATTCGATTCCATTCCATTCCATTCCATTCCATTCCATTCCATTCTGTTCTACTCGGGTTGATTCTACTCCATTCCATTCCATTCCATCCTATTCCATTCCATTCCATTCGATTCCATTCTATTCCATTCGATTCCATTCCATTCTACTTCATTTTATTCTATTCCATTCCATTCCATTCTATTCCATTGAATTCCATTCCATTCCATTCCATTCCATTCCATTCCATTCCATTCCATTCCATTCCGTTCTACTCGGGTTGATTCCACTCCATTCCATTCCATTCCATTCCATTCCATTCCATTCCATTCCATTCCACTCGGGTTGATCATTCCATTCCATTCCATTCCATTCCATTCCATTCGGGTTGATCATTCCATTCCATTCCATTCCATTCCATTCCATTCCATTCCACTCGGGCTCATTCCATTCCATTCCGTTCCATTCCATTCCATTCCATTCCATTCCATTCCATTCCATTCCGTTCTACTCGGGTTGATTTCCATTCCATTCCATTCCATTCCATTCCATTCCATTCCACTCCATTGCATTCCATTCCATTCCATTCCATTCCATTCCATTCCTTTCCATTTATTCCATTCCGTTCTACTCGGGTTGATTCCATTGAGTTTGGTTCCGTTCCGTTCCGTCCCGTCCCGTCCCGTCCCGTCCCGTTCCGTTTTACTCGGGTTGATTCCTTTGCATTCCGTTCCGCTCATTTCCATTCCGTTCAATTCCGTTCCACGCGGGTTGGTTCAATTCTATTCTATTCTTTTCTATTCCTTTCCATTCCATTCCATTCTACTCGGGTTGATTCCATGCCGTTCCATTCCGTTCCATTCCGTCCCATCCCGACCCGTCCCATCCCGTCTCGTCCCGTCCCATCCCTTTCCGTTCCACATGGGTTGATTCAATTCCTTTCGGTTACATTGAATTCCATTCCATTCCATTCTACTCGGATTGATTCCATTCCATTCCATTCCATTCCATTCCATTCTATTCCATTCCATTCCATTCCATTCCATTCCATTCCATTCCATTCCATTCCATTCCATTCCATTCTATTCCATTCCGTTCCATTCTATTCCTTTCTACTCTGGTTGATTCCATTCCATTCCATTCCATTCCATTCCATTCCATTCCATTCCATTCCACTCCATTCCATTCCATTCCATTCCATTCCATTCCACTCCATTCCATTCGATTCCATTCGATTCCATTCCATTCCATTCCATTCCATTCCATTCCATTCCATTCCATTCCATTCCATTCCATTGCATTCCATTCGATTCCATTCGATTCCATTCCATTCGATTCCATTCGATATCATTCGATTCCATTCCATCCCATTCCATTCCATTCCATTCCATCCCATTCCATTCCATTCCATTCCATTCCGTTCTACTCGGGTTGATTCCATTTCATTCCATTCCATTCCATTCCATTCCATTCCATTCCATTCCATTCCATTCCATTCCATTCCATTCCATTCCATTCCATTCCATTCCATTCGATTCCATTCGATTCCATTCCATTCCATTCCATTCCATTTCATTCCAAACCATTCCATTCTACTCGGGTTCATCATTCCATTCCATTCCATTCCTTTCCATTCCACTCTGGTTCTTTCCATTCCATTCGATTCCATTCCATTCCATTCCATTCCATTCCATTCCATTCCGTTCTACTCAGGTTGATTTCCATTCCATTCCATTCTATTCCATTCCATTCCATTCCATTCCATTCCATTCCGTTCCATTCCATTCCATTCCACTCCATTCCATTCCGTTCTATTCGGGTTGATTCCATTCCATTCCATTCCATTCCATTCCATTCCATTCCATTCCATTCCATTCCATTCCATTCCATTCCATTCCATTCCATTCCATTCCATTCCATTCCATTCCATTCCATTCCATTCCGTTCTACTTTGCTTGAATCCATTGAGTTCCGTTCCGTTCCGTCCCGACACGTCCCGTCCCGTCCCGTCCCGTCCCGTCCCATCCCGTCCCGTCCCGTCCCGTGCCGTTGTACTCGGGTTGATTCCATTCCACTCCGTTCCGTTCATTTCCGTTCCGTTCCATTCAGTTCCACGCGGGTTGATTCAATTCCATTCTATTCTATTCCATTCCATTCCATTCCATTCCATTCCATTCCATTCCATTCTACTCGGGTTGATTCCATGCCGTTCCGTTCCGTTCCATTCCGTCCCATCCCGACGCGTCCCGTCCCGTCCCGTCCCGTCAAATTACGTTCTGTTCTGATCGGATTGATTCCGTTCCATTCCGTTCCGTTCCTTTCCGTTCCGTTCCATTCCGTTACACGCGGGTTGATTCAATTCCATTCTATTACATTGAATTCCATTCCATTCCATTCCATTCCATTCTACTCGGATTGATTGCATTCCATTCCATTCCATTCCAGTCCATTCCAATCCATTCCATTCTACTCGGGTTGATTCCATTCCATTCCATTCCATTCCATTCCATTCCATTCCATTCCATTCCATTCCATTCCATTCCACTCGGGCTCATTCCATTCCATTCCATTCCATTCCATTCCATTCCATTCCATTCCATTCCATTCCATTCCATTCAGTTTCATTCCATTCCATTCCATTCCATTCCATTCCATTCCTTTCCATTCCATTCCATTCCATTCTATTCCATTCCATTCCTTTCCATTCCATTCCATTCCATTCTATTCCATTACATTCTACTACATTGAATTCCATTCCATTCCATTCAATTCCATTCCATTCCATTCCTTTCCATTCCATTTAGTTCTACTCGGGTTGATGCCATTCCATTCCATTCCATTCCATTCCATTCCATTCCATTCCATTCCATTCCATTACTTTCCATTCCATTCCATTCCAATCCATTCCATTCTTCTCGGGTTGACTCCATTCCATTCCATTCCATTCCATTCCAATCGATTCCATTCCATTCCATTCGATTCCTTTCCATTCCATTCCATTCCATTCCATTCCATTCCATTCCATTCCATTCCATTCCATTCTACTCGGATTGACTCCATTCCATTCCATTCCATTCCATTCCATTCCATTCCATTCCATTCCATTCCATTCCATTCCATTCCATTCCATTCCATTCCTTTCCATTCCATTCCATTCCATTCCATTCCATTCCATTCCATTCCATTCCATTCCATTCCTTTCCATTCCATTCCATTCCATTCCATTCCATTCCATTCCATTCCATTCCATTCCGTTCTACTCCGGTTGATTCCACTCCATTCCATTCCATTCCATTCCATTCCATTCCATGCCATTCCATTCCATTCCTTTCCATTCCAACCCATTCCGTTCTACTCGGGTTGATTCCATTCCATTCCATTCCATTCCATTCCATTCCATTCCATTCCATTCCATTCGATTCCATTCCATTCCATTCCATTTCATTCCAAAACTTTCCATTCTACTCGGGTTCATCATTCCATTCCATTCCATTCCATTCCATTCCACTCGGGTTCATTCCATTCCATTCCATTCCATTCCATTCCATTCCATTCCATTCCATTCCATTCCGTTCTACTCAGGTTGATTTCCATTCCATTCCATTGCATTCCATTCCATTCCATTCCATTCCATTCCATTCCATTCTATTCCATTCCGTTCTACTCGGCTTGAATCCATTGAGTTCCGTTCCGTTCCGTTGCGTCCCGACACGTCCCGTCCCGTCCCGTCCCGTCCCGTCCCGTCCGGTCCCGTGCCGTTGTACTCGGGTTGATTCCATTCCACTCCGTTCCGTTCCTTTCCGTTCCGTTCCATTCAGTTCCACGCGGGTTGATTCAATTCCATTCTAGTCTATTCCATTCCATTCCATTCCATTCCATTCCATTCCATTCCATTCCATTTTACTCGGGTTGATTCCATGCCGTTCCGTTCCGTTCCATTCTGTCCCATCCCGACGCGTCCCGTCCCGTCCCGTCCCGTCTCATTCCGTTCCGTTCTGATCGGGTTGATTCCGTTCCATTCCGTTCCGTTCCTTTCCGTTCCATTCCATTCCGTTTCACGCGGGTTGATTCAATTCCATTCTATTACATTGAATTCCATTCCATTCCATTCCATTCCATTCCATTCCATTCCATTCTACTCGGATTGATTGCATTCCATTCCATTCCATTCCAGTCCATTCCAATCCATTCCATTCTACTCGGGTTGATTCCATTCCATTCCATTCCATTCCATTCCATTCCATTCCATTCCATTCCATTGCGTTCCATTCGATTCGACTCCATTCCATTCCATTCCATTCCATTCCAATCCATTCCATTCTACTTGGGTTCATTCCATTCCATTCCATTCCATTCCATTCCATTCCATTCCATTCCATTCCATTCCATTCCATTCCATTCCATTCTGTTCTACTCGGGTTGATTCTACTCCATTCCATTCCATTCCATCCTATTCCATTCCATTCCATTCGATTCCATTCTATTCCATTCGATTCCATTCCATTCTACTTCATTTTATTCTATTCCATTCCATTCCATTCTATTCCATTGAATTCCATTCCATTCCATTCCATTCCATTCCATTCCATTCCATTCCATTCCATTCCATTCCATTCCATTCCACTCCATTCCATTCCATTCCATTCCACTCGGGTTGATCATTCCATTCCATTCCATTCCATTCCATTCCATTCCATTCCATTCCATTCCATTCCATTCCATTCCACTCGGGTTGATCATTCCATTCCATTCCCTTCCATTCCATTCCATTCCATTCCATTCCATTCCATTCCACTCGGGCTCATTCCATTCCATTCCATTCCATTCCATTCCATTCCATTCCATTCCATTCCGTTCTACTCGGGTTGATTTCCATTCCATTCCATTCCATTCCATTCCATTCCATTCCATTCCACTCCATTGCATTCCATTCCATTTCATTCCATTCCATTCCATTCCTTTCCATTTATTCCATTCCGTTCTACTCGGGTTGATTCCATTGAGTTTGGTTCCGTTCCGTTCCGTCCCGTCCCGTCCCGTCCCGTCCCGTTCCGTTTTACTCGGGTTGATTCCTTTGCATTCCGTTCCGCTCATTTCCATTCCGTTCAATTCCGTTCCACGCGGGTTGGTTCAATTCTATTCTATTCTATTCTATTCCTTTCCATTCCATTCCATTCTACTCGGGTTGATTCCATGCCGTTCCATTCCGTTCCATTCCGTCCCATCCCGACCCGTCCCATCCCGTCTCGTCCCGTCCCATCCCTTTCCGTTCCACATGGGTTGATTCAATTCCTTTCGGTTACATTGAATTCCATTCCATTCCATTCTACTCGGATTGATTCCATTCCATTCCATTCCATTCCATTCCATTCCATTCCATTCCATTCCATTCCATTCCAATCCATTCCATTCTACTCGGGTTGATTCCATTCCATTCCATTCCATTCCATTCCATTCCATTCCATTCCATTCCATTCCATTCAGTTTCATTCCGTTCCATTCCATTCCATTCCATTCCATTCCATTCCATTCCATTCCATTCCATTCCATTCCATTCCATTCCATTCCATTCCGTTCTACTCGGGTTGATTCCATTCTATTCCATTCCATTCCGTTCGATTCCATTCGATTCCATTCAATTCCATTCCATTCCATTCCATTCCATTCCCTTCCATTGCATTCTATTCCATTGAATTCCATTCCATTCCATTCCATTCCATTCCATTCCATTCCATTCCATTCCATTCTATTCCATTCAATTCCATTCCATTCCTTTCTACTCGGGTTGATTCCATTCCATTCCATTTCATTCCATTCCATTCCATTCCATTCCACTCCATTCCATTCGATTCCATTCGATTCCATTCCATTCCATTCCATTCCAGTCCAATCCATTCCATTCTACTCGGGTTGATTCCATTCCATTCCATTCCATTCCATTCCATTCCATTCCATTCCATTCCATTGCATTCCATTCCATTCCATTCCATTCCATTGCATTCCATTCGATTCCATTCGATTCCATTCCATTCGATTCCATTCGATATCATTCGATTCCATTCCATCCCATTCCATTCCATTCCATTCCATTCCGTTCTACTCGGGTTGATTCCATTCCATTCCATTCCATTCCATTCCATTCCATTCGATTCCATTCGATTCCATTCCATTCCATTCCATTCCATTTCATTCCAAACCATTCCATTCTACTCGGGTTCATCATTCCATTCCATTCCATTCCTTTCCATTCCACTCGGGTTCTTTCCATTCCATTCCATTCCATTCCATTCCATTCCATTCCATTCCATTCCATTTCGTTCTACTCAGGTTGATTTCCATTCCATTCCATTCCATTCCATTCCATTCCATTCCATTCCATTCCATTCCGTTCTATTCGGGTTGATTCCATTCCATTCCATTCCATTCCATTCCATTCCATTCCATTCCATTCCATTCCATTCCATTCCATTCTATTCCATTCCGTTCTACTCGGCTTGAATCCATTGAGTTCCGTTCCGTTCTGTTCCGTCCCGACACGTCCCGTCCCGTCCCGTCCCGTCCCGTCCCATCCCATCCCGTCCCGTCCCGTGCCGTTGTACTCGGGTTGATTCCATTCCACTCCGTTCCGTTCATTTCCGTTCCGTTCCATTCAGTTCCACGCGGGTTGATTCAATTCCATTCTATTCTATTCCATTCCATTCCATTCCATTCCATTCCATTCCATTCCATTCCACTCGGGTTGATTCCATGCCGTTCCGTTCCGTTCCATTCCATCCCATCCCGACGCGTCCCGTCCCATCCCGTCCCGTCAAATTACGTTCTGTTCTGATCGGATTGATTCCGTTCCATTCCGTTCCGTTCCTTTCCGTTCCGTTCCATTCCTTTACACGCGGGTTGATTCAATTCCATTCTATTACATTGAATTCCATTCCATTCCATTCCATTCCATTCTACTCGTATTGATTGCATTCCATTCCATTCCATTCCAGTCCATTCCAATCCATTCCATTCTACTCGGGTTGATTCCATTCCATTCCATTCAATTCCATTCCATTCCATTCCATTACATTCCATTCCATTCCATTGCACTCGGGCTCATTCCATTCCATTCCATTCCATTCCATTCCATTCCATTCCATTCCATTCCATTCCATTCCATTCAGTTTCATTCCATTCCATTCCATTCCATTCCATTCCATTCCTTTCCATTCCATTCCATTCCATTCCATTCCATTCTGTTCCATTACATTCTACTACATTGAATTCCATTCCATTCCATTCAATTCCATTCCATTCCATTCCTTTCCATTCCATTTAGTTACACTCGGGTTGATGCCATTCCATTCCATTCCATTCCATTCCATTCCATTCCATTCCATTCCATTCCATTACTTTCCATTCCATTCCATTCCAATCCATTCCATTCTACTCGGGTTGACTCCATTCCATTCCATTCCATTCCATTCCATTATATTCCATTCTATTCCATTCGATTCCGTTCGATTCCATTCCATTCCATTCCATTCCATTCCATTCCATTCCATTCCATTCCATTCCATTCCATTCCATTCCAATCCATTCCATTCTACTCGGGTTGATTCCATTCCATTCCATTCCATTCCATTCCATTCCATTCCATTCCATTCCATTCCATTCCATTCCATTCCATTCCTTTCCATTCCATTCCATTCCATTCCATTCCATTCCATTCGATTCCATTCCATTCCATTCCATTCCATTCCATTCCATTCTGTTCTACTCGGGTTGATTCTACTCCATTCCATTCCATTCCATCCTATTCCATTCCATTCCATTCGATTCCATTCTATTCCATTCGATTCCATTCCATTCTACTTCATTTTATTCTATTCCATTCCATTCCATTCTATTCCATTGAATTCCATTCCATTCCATTCCATTCCATTCCATTCCATTCCATTCCATTCCATTCCATTCCATTCCATTCCATTCCATTCCATTCCGTTCTACTCGGGTTGATTCCACTCCATTCCATTCCATTCCATTCCATTCCATTCCATTCCATTCCATTCCATTCCATTCCACTCGGGTTGATCATTCCATTCCATTCCATTCCATTCCATTCCATTCCATTCCGTTCCATTCCATTCCACTCGGGCTCATTCCATTCCATTCCATTCCATTCCATTCCATTCCATTCCATTCCATTCCATTCCATTCCATTCCATTCCATTCCATTCCGTTCTACTCGGGTTGATTTCCATTCCATTCCATTCCATTCCATTCCATTCCATTCCATTCCACTCCATTGCATTCCATTCCATTTCTTTCCATTCCATTCCATTCCTTTCCATTTATTCCATTCCGTTCTACTCGGGTTGATTCCATTGAGTTTGGTTCCGTTCCGTTCCGTCCCGTCCCGTCCCGTCCCGTCCCGTCCCGTCCCGTTCCGTTTTACTCGGGTTGATTCCTTTGCATTCCGTTCCGCTCATTTCCATTCCGTTCAATTCCGTTCCACGCGGGTTGGTTCAATTCTATTCTATTCTATTCTATTCCTTTCCATTCCATTCCATTCTACTCGGGTTGATTCCATGCCGTTCCATTCCGTTCCATTCCGCCCCATCCCGACCCGTCCCATCCCGTCTCGTCCCGTCCCATCCCTTTCCGTTCCACATGGGTTGATTCAATTCCTTTCGGTTACATTGAATTCCATTCCATTCCATTCTACTCGGATTGATTCCATTCCATTCCATTCCATTCCATTCCATTCCATTCCATTCCATTCCAATCCATTCCATTCTACTCGGGTTGATTCCATTCCATTCCATTCCATTCCATTCCATTCCATTCCATTCCATTCCATTCCATTCCATTCCATTCAGTTTCATTCCGTTCCATTCCATTCCATTCCATTCCATTCCATTCCATTCCATTCCATTCCATTCCATTCCATTCCATTCCATTCCGTTCTACTCGGGTTCATTCCATTCTATTCCATTCCATTCCGTTCGATTCCATTCGATTCCATTCGATTCCATTCCATTCCATTCCATTCCCTTCCATTCCATTCTATTCCATTGAATTCCATTCCATTCCATTCCATTCCATTCCATTCCATTCCATTCCATTCTATTCCATTCAATTCCATTCCATTCCTTTCTACTCGGGTTGATTCCATTCCATTCCATTCCATTCCATTCCATTCCATTCCATTCCACTCCATTCCATTCGATTCCATTCGATTCCATTCCATTCCATTCCATTCCAGTCCAATCCATTCCATTCTACTCGGGTTGATTCCATTCCATTCCATTCCATTCCATTCCATTCCATTCCATTCCATTCCATTCCATTCCATTGCATTCCATTCGATTCCATTCGATTCCATTCCATTCGATTCCATTCGATATCATTCGATTCCATTCCATCCCATTCCATTCCATTCCATTCCATTCCGTTCTACTCGGGTTGATTCCATTCCATTCCATTCCATTCCATTCCATTCCATTCGATTCCATTCGATTCCATTCCATTCCATTCCATTCCATTTCATTCCAAACCATTCCATTCTACTCGGGTTCATCATTCCATTCCATTCCATTCCTTTCCATTCCACTCGGGTTCTTTCCATTCCATTCCATTCCATTCCATTCCATTCCATTCCCTTCCATTCCATTCCATTCCATTTCGTTCTACTCAGGTTGATTTCCATTCCATTCCATTCCATTCCATTCCATTCCATTCCATTCCATTCCATTCCATTCCATTCCGTTCTATTCGGGTTGATTCCATTCCATTCCATTCCATTCCATTCCATTCCATTCCATTCCATTCCATTCCATTCCATTCCATTCCATTCCATTCCATTCCATTCCATTCCATTCCATTCCATTCTATTCCATTCCGTTCTACTCGGCTTGAATCCATTGAGTTCCGTTCCGTTCTGTTCCGTCCCGACACGTCCCGTCCCGTCCCGTCCCGTCCCGTCCCATCCCATCCCGTCCCGTCCCGTGCCGTTGTACTCGGGTTGATTCCATTCCACTCCGTTCCGTTCATTTCCGTTCCGTTCCATTCAGTTCCACGCGGGTTGATTCAATTCCATTCTATTCTATTCCATTCCATTCCATTCCATTCCATTCCATTCCATTCCATTCCACTCGGGTTGATTCCATGCCGTTCCGTTCCGTTCCATTCCATCCCATCCCGACGCGTCCCGTCCCATCCCGTCCCGTCAAATTACGTTCTGTTCTGATCGGATTGATTCCGTTCCATTCCGTTCCGTTCCTTTCCGTTCCGTTCCATTCCTTTACACGCGGGTTGATTCAATTCCATTCTATTACATTGAATTCCATTCCATTCCATTCCATTCCATTCTACTCGTATTGATTGCATTCCATTCCATTCCATTCCAGTCCATTCCAATCCATTCCATTCTACTCGGGTTGATTCCATTCCATTCCATTCAATTCCATTCCATTCCATTCCATTACATTCCATTCCATTCCATTGCACTCGGGCTCATTCCATTCCATTCCATTCCATTCCATTCCATTCCATTCCATTCCATTCCATTCCATTCCATTCAGTTTCATTCCATTCCATTCCATTCCATTCCATTCCATTCCTTTCCATTCCATTCCATTCCATTCCATTCCATTCTGTTCCATTACATTCTACTACATTGAATTCCATTCCATTCCATTCAATTCCATTCCATTCCATTCCTTTCCATTCCATTTAGTTACACTCGGGTTGATGCCATTCCATTCCATTCCATTCCATTCCATTCCATTCCATTCCATTCCATTACTTTCCATTCCATTCCATTCCAATCCATTCCATTCTACTCGGGTTGACTCCATTCCATTCCATTCCATTCCATTCCATTATATTCCATTCTATTCCATTCGATTCCGTTCGATTCCATTCCATTCCATTCCATTCCATTCCATTCCATTCCATTCCATTCCATTCCATTCCATTCCATTCCAATCCATTCCATTCTACTCGGGTTGATTCCATTCCATTCCATTCCATTCCATTCCATTCCATTCCATTCCATTCCATTCCATTCCATTCCTTTCCATTCCATTCCATTCCATTCCATTCCATTCCATTCGATTCCATTCCATTCCATTCCATTCCATTCCATTCCATTCTGTTCTACTCGGGTTGATTCTACTCCATTCCATTCCATTCCATCCTATTCCATTCCATTCCATTCCATTCCATTCTATTCCATTCGATTCCATTCCATTCTACTTCATTTTATTCTATTCCATTCCATTCCATTCTATTCCATTGAATTCCATTCCATTCCATTCCATTCCATTCCATTCCATTCCATTCCATTCCATTCCATTCCATTCCATTCCATTCCATTCCATTCCGTTCTACTCGGGTTGATTCCACTCCATTCCATTCCATTCCATTCCATTCCATTCCATTCCATTCCATTCCATTCCATTCCACTCGGGTTGATCATTCCATTCCATTCCATTCCATTCCATTCCATTCCATTCCGTTCCATTCCATTCCACTCGGGCTCATTCCATTCCATTCCATTCCATTCCATTCCATTCCATTCCATTCCATTCCATTCCATTCCATTCCATTCCATTCCGTTCTACTCGGGTTGATTTCCATTCCATTCCATTCCATTCCATTCCATTCCATTCCATTCCACTCCATTGCATTCCATTCCATTTCTTTCCATTCCATTCCATTCCTTTCCATTTATTCCATTCCGTTCTACTCGGGTTGATTCCATTGAGTTTGGTTCCGTTCCGTTCCGTCCCGTCCCGTCCCGTCCCGTCCCGTCCCGTCCCGTTCCGTTTTACTCGGGTTGATTCCTTTGCATTCCGTTCCGCTCATTTCCATTCCGTTCAATTCCGTTCCACGCGGGTTGGTTCAATTCTATTCTATTCTATTCTATTCCTTTCCATTCCATTCCATTCTACTCGGGTTGATTCCATGCCGTTCCATTCCGTTCCATTCCGCCCCATCCCGACCCGTCCCATCCCGTCTCGTCCCGTCCCATCCCTTTCCGTTCCACATGGGTTGATTCAATTCCTTTCGGTTACATTGAATTCCATTCCATTCCATTCTACTCGGATTGATTCCATTCCATTCCATTCCATTCCATTCCATTCCATTCCATTCCATTCCAATCCATTCCATTCTACTCGGGTTGATTCCATTCCATTCCATTCCATTCCATTCCATTCCATTCCATTCCATTCCATTCCATTCCATTCCATTCAGTTTCATTCCGTTCCATTCCATTCCATTCCATTCCATTCCATTCCATTCCATTCCATTCCATTCCATTCCATTCCATTCCATTCCGTTCTACTCGGGTTCATTCCATTCTATTCCATTCCATTCCGTTCGATTCCATTCGATTCCATTCGATTCCATTCCATTCCATTCCATTCCCTTCCATTCCATTCTATTCCATTGAATTCCATTCCATTCCATTCCATTCCATTCCATTCCATTCCATTCCATTCTATTCCATTCAATTCCATTCCATTCCTTTCTACTCGGGTTGATTCCATTCCATTCCATTCCATTCCATTCCATTCCATTCCATTCCACTCCATTCCATTCGATTCCATTCGATTCCATTCCATTCCATTCCATTCCAGTCCAATCCATTCCATTCTACTCGGGTTGATTCCATTCCATTCCATTCCATTCCATTCCATTCCATTCCATTCCATTCCATTCCATTCCATTGCATTCCATTCGATTCCATTCGATTCCATTCCATTCGATTCCATTCGATATCATTCGATTCCATTCCATCCCATTCCATTCCATTCCATTCCATTCCGTTCTACTCGGGTTGATTCCATTCCATTCCATTCCATTCCATTCCATTCCATTCGATTCCATTCGATTCCATTCCATTCCATTCCATTCCATTTCATTCCAAACCATTCCATTCTACTCGGGTTCATCATTCCATTCCATTCCATTCCTTTCCATTCCACTCGGGTTCTTTCCATTCCATTCCATTCCATTCCATTCCATTCCATTCCCTTCCATTCCATTCCATTCCATTTCGTTCTACTCAGGTTGATTTCCATTCCATTCCATTCCATTCCATTCCATTCCATTCCATTCCATTCCATTCCATTCCATTCCGTTCTATTCGGGTTGATTCCATTCCATTCCATTCCATTCCATTCCATTCCATTCCATTCCATTCCATTCCATTCCATTCTATTCCATTCCGTTCTACTCGGCTTGAATCCATTGAGTTCCGTTCCGTTCCGTTCCGTCCCGACACGTCCCGTCCCGTCCCGTCCCGTCCCGTCCCATCCCATCCCGTCCCGTCCCGTGCCGTTGTACTCGGGTTGATTCCATTCCACTCCGTTCCGTTCATTTCCGTTCCGTTCCATTCAGTTCCACGCGGGTTGATTCAATTCCATTCTATTCTATTCCATTCCATTCCATTCCATTCCATTCCATTCCATTCCATTCCATTCCATTCCACTCGGGTTGATTCCATGCCGTTCCGTTCCGTTCCATTCCATCCCATCCCGACGCGTCCCGTCCCATCCCGTCCCGTCAAATTACGTTCTGTTCTGATCGGATTGATTCCGTTCCATTCCGTTCCGTTCCTTTCCGTTCCGTCCCATTCCTTTACACGCGGGTTGATTCAATTCCATTCTATTACATTGAATTCCATTCCATTCCATTCCATTCCATTCTACTCGGATTGATTGCATTCCATTCCATTCCATTCCAGTCCATTCCAATCCATTCCATTCTACTCGGGTTGATTCCATTCCATTCCATTCCATTCCATTCCATTCCATTCCATTCCATTCCATTCCATTCCATTCCATTCCATTCCATTCCACTCGATTCCATTCCATTCCTTTCCATTCCATTCCAATCCATTCCATTCTACTCGGGTGGATTACATTCCATTCCATTCCATTCCATTCCATTCCATTCCATTCCATTCCATTCCATTCCATTCCATTCCATTCCGTTCTAGTCTGGTTGAATCCATTCCATTCCATTGCATTCCATTCCATTCCATTCCATTCCATTCCATTCCATTCCATTCCATTCCATTCCATTCCATTCTATTCCATTCCATTCTACTCCATTGAATTCCATTCCATTCCATTCAATTCCATTCCATTCCATTCCTTTCCAATCCATTTAGTTCTACTCGGGTTGATTCCATTCCATTCCATTCCATTCCATTCCATTCCATTCCATTCCATTCCATTCCATTCCATTCCATTCCATTCCATTCCATTACTTTCCATTCCATTCCTTTCCAATCCATTCCATTCTACTCGGGTTGACTCCATTCCATTCCATTCCATTCCATTCCATTATATTCCATTCTATTCCATTCGATTCTGTTCGATTCCATTCCATTCCATTCCATTCCATTCCATTCCATTCCATTCCATTCGATTCCATTCCATTCCATTCCATTCCATTCCATTCCATTCCATTGCATTCCATTCTACTCGGGTTGATTCCATTCCATTCCATTCCATTCCAATCCATTCCATTCCATTCCATTCCACTCCATTCCATTCCTTTCTATTCCATTCCATTCCATTCCATTCCATTCCATTCCATTCCATTCCATTCCATTCCGTTCTACTCGGGTTGATTCCACTCCATTCCATTCCATTCCATTCCATTCCATTCCATTCCATTCCATTCCAACCCATTCCGTTCTACTCGGGTTGATTCCATTCCATTCCATTCCATTCCATTCCATTCCATTCCATTCCATTCCATTCCATTCCATTCCATTCCATTCGATTCCATTCCATTCCATTCCATTCCATTCGATTCCATTCCATTCCATTCCATTCCATTTCATTCCAAACCGTTCCATTCTACTCGGGTTCATCATTCCATTCCATTCCATTCCATTCCATTCCACTCGGGTTCATTCCATTCCATTCCATTCCATTCCATTCCATTCCATTCCATTCCATTCCATTCCGTTCTACTCAGGTTGATTTCCATTCCATTCCATTCCATTCCATTCCATTCCATTCCATTCCATTCCATTCCATTCCATTCCATTCCATTCTATTCCATTCCGTTCTACTCGGCTTGAATCCATTGAGTTCCATTCCGTTCCGTTCCGTCCCGACACGTCCCGTCCCGTCCCGTCCCGTGCCGTCCCGTCCCGTCCGGTCCCGTGCCGTTGTACTCGGGTTGATTCCATTCCACTCCGTTCCGTTCCTTTCCGTTCCGTTCCATTCAGTTCCACGCGGGTTGATTGAATTCCATTCTATTCTATTCCATTCCATTCCATTCCATTCCATTCCATTCCATTCCATTCCATTCCATTTTACTCGGGTTGATTCCATGCCGTTCCGTTCCGTTCCATTCTGTCCCATCCCGACGCGTCCCGTCCCGTCCCGTCCCGTCCAATTCCGTTCCGTTCTGATCGGGTTGATTCCGTTCCATTCCGTTCCGTTCCTTTCCGTTCCATTCCATTCCGTTTCACGCGGGTTGTTTCAATTCCATTCTATTACATTGAATTCCATTCCATTCCATTCCATTCCATTCTAGTCCATTCCAATCCATTCCATTCTACTCGGGTTGATTCCATTCCATTCCATTCCATTCCATTCCATTCCATTCCATTCCATTCCATTGCGTTCCATTCGATTCGACTCCATTCCATTCCATTCCATTCCATTCCAATCCATTCCATTCTACTTGGGTTCATTCCATTCCATTCCATTCCATTCCATTCCATTCCATTCGATTCCATTCCATTCCATTCCATTCCATTCCATTCCATTCTGTTCTACTCGGGTTGATTCTACTCCATTCCATTCCATTCCATCCTATTCCATTCCATTCCATTCGATTCCATTCTATTCCATTCGATTCCATTCCATTCTACTTCATTTTATTCTATTCCATTCCATTCCATTCTATTCCATTGAATTCCATTCCATTCCATTCCATTCCATTCCATTCCATTCCATTCCATTCCATTCCATTCCATTCCGTTCTACTCGGGTTGATTCCACTCCATTCCATTCCATTCCATTCCATTCCATTCCATTCCATTCCATTCCATTCCACTCGGGTTGATCATTCCATTCCATTCCATTCCATTCCATTCCATTCCATTCCATTCCATTCCATTCCATTCCATTCCATTCCATTCCATTCCATTCCATTCCATTCCATTCCACTCGGGCTCATTCCATTCCATTCCATTCCATTCCATTCCATTCCATTCCATTCCATTCCATTCCATTCCATTCCATTCCATTCCATTCCATTCCATTCCATTCCATTCCGTTCTACTCGGGTTGATTCCATTCCATTCCATTCCATTCCATTCCATTCCACTCCATTGCATTCCATTCCATTCCATTCCATTCCATTCCATTCCTTTCCATTTATTCCATTCCGTTCTACTCGGGTTGATTCCATTGAGTTTGGTTCCGTTCCGTTCCGTCCCGTCCCGTCCCGTCCCGTCCCGTTCCGTTTTACTCGGGTTGATTCCTTTGCATTCCGTTCCGCTCATTTCCATTCCGTTCAATTCCGTTCCACGCGGGTTGGTTCAATTCTATTCTATTCTATTCTATTCCTTTCCATTCCATTCCATTCTACTCGGGTTGATTCCATGCCGTTCCATTCCGTTCCATTCCGTCCCATCCCGACCCGTCCCATCCCGTCTCGTCCCGTCCCATCCCTTTCCGTTCCACATGGGTTGATTCAATTCCTTTCGGTTACATTAAATTCCATTCCATTCCATTCTACTCGGATTGATTCCATTCCATTCCATTCCATTCCATTCCATTCTATTCCATTCCATTCCATTCCATTCCATTCCATTCCATTCCATTCCAATCCATTCCATTCTACTCGGGTTGATTCCATTCCATTCCATTCCATTCCATTCCATTCCATTCCATTCCATTCCATTCCATTCCATTCCATTCAGTTTCATTCCGTTCCATTCCATTCCATTCCATTCCATTCCATTCGATTCCATTCCATTCCATTCCATTCCATTCCATTCCATTCCATTCCATTCCATTCCGTTCTACTCGGGTTGATTCCATTCCACTCCATTCCATTCCCTTCTATTCGGGTTGATTCCATTCCATTCCATTCCATTCCATTCCATTCCATTCCATTCCATTCCATTCTATTCCATTGAATTCCATTCCATTCCATTCCATTCCATTCCATTCCATTCCATTCCATTCCATTCTATTCCATTCCATTCCATTCTATTCCTTTCTACTCTGGTTGATTCCATTCCATTCCATTCCATTCCATTCCATTCCATTCCATTCCACTCCATTCCATTCCATTCCATTCCATTCCATTCCCCTCCATTCCATTCGATTCCATTCCATTCCATTCCATTCCATTCCATTCCATTCCATTCCATTCCATTCCATTCCATTCCATTGCATTCCATTCGATTCCATTCGATTCCATTCCATTCGATTCCATTCGATATCATTCGATTCCATTCCATCCCATTCCATTCCATTCCATTCCATCCCATTCCATTCCATTCCATTCCATTCCGTTCTACTCGGGTTGATTCCATTTCATTCCATTCCATTCCATTCCATTCCATTCCATTCCATTCCATTCCATTCCATTCCATTCCATTCCATTCCATTCGATTCCATTCGATTCCATTCCATTCCATTCCATTCCATTTCATTCCAAACCATTCCATTCTACTCGGGTTCATCATTCCATTCCATTCCATTCCTTTCCATTCCACTCGGGTTCTTTCCATTCCATTCCATTCCATTCCATTCCATTCCATTCCATTCCGTTCTACTCAGGTTGATTTCCATTCCATTCCATTCTATTCCATTCCATTCCATTCCATTCCATTCCATTCCATTCCGTTCCATTCCATTCCATTCCACTCCATTCCATTCCGTTCTATTCGGGTTGATTCCATTCCATTCCATTCCATTCCATTCCATTCCATTCCATTCCATTCCATTCCATTCCATTCCATTCCATTCCATTCCATTCCATTCCGTTCTACTTTGCTTGAATCCATTGAGTTCCGTTCCGTTCCGTCCCGACACGTCCCGTCCCGTCCCGTCCCGTCCCGTCCCATCCCGTCCCGTCCCGTCCCGTGCCGTTGTACTCGGGATGATTCCATTCCACTCCGTTCCGTTCATTTCCGTTCCGTTCCATTCAGTTCCACGCGGGTTGATTCAATTCCATTCTATTCTATTCCATTCCATTCCATTCCATTCCATTCCATTCCATTCTACTCGGGTTGATTCCATGCCGTTCCGTTCCGTTCCATTCCGTCCCATCCCGACGCGTCCCGTCCCGTCCCGTCCCGTCAAATTACGTTCTGTTCTGATCGGATTGATTCCGTTCCATTCCGTTCCGTTCCTTTCCGTTCCGTTCCATTCCGTTACACGCGGGTTGATTCAATTCCATTCTATTACATTGAATTCCATTCCATTCCATTCCATTCCATTCTACTCGGATTGATTGCATTCCATTCCATTCCATTCCAGTCCATTCCAATCCATTCCATTCTACTCGGGTTGATTCCATTCCATTCCATTCCATTCCATTCCATTCCATTCCATTCCATTCCATTCCACTCGGGCTCATTCCATTCCATTCCATTCCATTCCATTCCATTCCATTCCATTCCATTCCATTCCATTCAGTTTCATTCCATTCCATTCCATTCCATTCCATTCCATTCCATTCCTTTCCATTCCATTCCATTCCATTCTATTCCATTACATTCTACTACATTGAATTCCATTCCATTCCATTCAATTCCATTCCATTCCATTCCTTTCCATTCCATTTAGTTCTACTCGGGTTGATGCCATTCCATTCCATTCCATTCCATTCCATTCCATTCCATTCCATTCCATTCCATTCCTTTCCATTCCATTCCATTCTAATCCATTCCATTCTTCTCGGGTTGACTCCATTCCATTCCATTCCATTGCATTCCATTATATTCCATTCTATTCCATTCGATTCCGTTCGATTCCATTCCATTCCATTCCATTCCATTCCATTCCATTCCATTCGATTCCATTCCATTCCATTCGATTCCTTTCCATTCCATTCCATTACATTCCATTCCATTCCATTCCAATCCATTCCATTCTACTCGGGTTGATTCCATTCCATTCCATTCCATTCCATTCCATTCCATTCTTTCCATTCCATTCCATTCCATTCCATTCCATTCCATTCCATTCCATTCCTTTCCATTCCATTCCATTCCATTCCATTCCATTCCATTCCATTCCATTCCATTCCATTCCTTTCCATTCCATTCCATTCCATTCCATTCCATTCCATTCCATTCCATTCCATTCCGTTCTACTCCGGTTGATTCCACTCCATTCCATTCCATTCCATTCCATTCCATTCCATGCCATTCCATTCCATTCCTTTCCATTCCAACCCATTCCGTTCTACTCGGGTTGATTCCATTCCATTCCATTCCATTCCATTCCATTCCATTCCATTCCATTCGATTCGATTCCATTCCATTCCATTCCATTTCATTCCAAACCTTTCCATTCTACTCGGGTTCACCATTCCATTCCATTCCATTCCATTCCATTCTATTCCATTCCGTTCTACTCGGCTTGAATCCATTGAGTTCCGTTCCGTTCCGTTCCGTCCCGACACGTCCCGTCCCGTCCCGTCCCGTCCCGTCCCGTCCCGTCCGGTCCCGTGCCGTTGTACTCGGGTTGATTCCATTCCACTCCGTTCCGTTCCTTTCCGTTCCGTTCCATTCAGTTCCACGCGGGTTGATTCAATTCCATTCTAGTCTATTCCATTCCATTCCATTCCATTCCATTCCATTCCATTCCATTCCATTCCATTCCATTTTACTTGGGTTGATTCCATGCCGTTCCGTTCCGTTCCATTCTGTCCCATCCCGACGCGTCCCGTCCCGTCCCGTCCCGTCCCATTCCGTTCCGTTCTGATCGGGTTGATTCCGTTCCATTCTGTTCCGTTCCTTTCCGTTCCATTCCATTCCGTTTCACGCGGGTTGATTCAATTCCATTCTATTACATTGAATTCCATTCCATTCCATTCCATTCCATTCCATTTCATTCTACTCGGATTGATTGCATTCCATTCCATTCCATTCCAGTCCATTCCAATCCATTCCATTCTACTCGGGTTGATTCCATTCCATTCCATTCCATTCCATTCCATTCCATTCCATTCCATTCCATTCCATTCCATTGCGTTCCATTCGATTCGACTCCATTCCATTCCATTCCATTCCATTCCAATCCATTCCATTCTACTTGGGTTCATTCCATTCCATTCCATTCCATTCCATTCCATTCCATTCCATTCCATTCCATTGCATTCCATTCCATTCCATTCCATTCCATTCCATTCTGTTCTACTCGGGTTGATTCTACTCCATTCCATTCCATTCCATCCTATTCCATTCCATTCCATTCGATTCCATTCTATTCCATTCGATTCCATTCCATTCTACTTCATTTTATTCTATTCCATTCCATTCCATTCTATTCCTTTGAATTCCATTCCATTCCATTCCATTCCATTCCATTCCATTCCATTCCATTCCATTCCACTCCATTCCATTCCATTCCATTCCACTCGGGTTGATCATTCCATTCCATTCCATTCCATTCCATTCCATTCCATTCCATTCCATTCCATTCCACTCGGGTTGATCATTCCATTCCATTCCATTCCATTCCATTCCATTCCATTCCATTCCATTCCATTCCATTCCATTCCATTCCATTCCACTCGGGCTCATTCCATTCCATTCCATTCCATTCCATTCCTTTCCATTGCATTCCATTCCGTTCTACTCGGGTTGATTTCCATTCCATTCCATTCCATTCCATTCCATTCCATTCCATTCCACTCCATTGCATTCCATTCCATTTCATTCCATTCCATTCCATTCCTTTCCATTTATTCCATTCCGTTCTACTCGGGTTGATTCCATTGAGTTTGGTTCCGTTCCGTTCCGTCCCGTCCCGTCCCGTCCCGTTCCGTTTTACTCGGGTTGATTCCTTTGCATTCCGTTCCGCTCATTTCCATTCCGTTCAATTCCGTTCCACGCGGGTTGGTTCAATTCTATTCTATTCTATTCTATTCCTTTCCATTCCATTCCATTCTACTCGGGTTGATTCCATGCCGTTCCATTCCGTTCCATTCCGTCCCATCCCGACCCGTCCCATCCCGTCTCGTCCCGTCCCATCCCTTTCCGTTCCACATGTTTTGATTCAATTCCTTTCGGTTACATTGAATTCCATTCCATTCCATTCTACTCGGATTGATTCCATTCCATTCCATTCCATTCCATTCCATTCCATTCCATTCCATTCCATTCCATTCCAATCCATTCCATTCTACTCGGGTTGATTCCATTCCATTCCATTCCATTCCATTCCATTCCATTCCATTCCATTCCATTCCATTCCATTCAGTTTCATTCCGTTCCATTCCATTCCATTCCATTCCATTCCATTCCATTCCATTCCATTCCATTCCATTCCATTCCATTCCATTCCGTTCTACTCGGGTTGATTCCATTCTATTCCATTCCATTCCGTTCGATTCCATTCGATTCCATTCGATTCCATTCCATTCCATTCCATTCCCTTCCATTCCATTCTATTCCATTGAATTCCATTCCATTCCATTCCATTCCATTCCATTCCATTCCATTCCATTCCATTCTATTCCATTCAATTCCATTCCATTCCTTTCTACTCGGGTTGATTCCATTCCATTCCATTCCATTCCATTCCATTCCATTCCATTCAACTCCATTCCATTCGATTCCATTCGATTCCATTCCATTCCATTCCATTCCAGTCCAATCCTTTCCATTCTACTCGGGTTGATTCCATTCCATTCCATTCCATTCCATTCCATTCCATTCCATTCCATTCCATTCCATTCCATTCCATTCCATTCCATTCCATTGCATTCCATTCGATTCCATTCGATTCCATTCCATTCGATTCCATTCGATATCATTCGATTCCATTCCATCCCATTCCATTCCATTCCATTCCATTCCGTTCTACTCGGGTTGATTCCATTCCATTCCATTCCATTCCATTCCATTCCATTCCATTCGATTCCATTCGATTCCATTCCATTCCATTCCATTCCATTTCATTCCAAGCCATTCCATTCTACTCGGGTTCATCATTCCATTCCATTCCATTCCTTTCCATTCCACTCGGGTTCTTTCCATTCCATTCCATTCCATTCCATTCCATTCCATTCCATTCCATTCCATTCCATTTCGTTCTACTCAGGTTGATTTCCATTCCATTCCATTCCATTCCATTCCATTCCATTCCATTCCATTCCGTTCTATTCGGGTTGATTCCATTCCATTCCATTCCATTCCATTCCATTCCATTCCATTCCATTCCATTCCATTCCATTCCATTCCATTCCATTCCATTCTATTCCATTCCGTTCTACTCGGCTTGAATCCATTGAGTTCCGTTCCGTTCCGTTCCGTCCCGACACGTCCCGTCCCGTCCCGTCCCGTCCCGTCCCATCCCATCCCGTCCCGTCCCGTGCCGTTGTACTCGGGTTGATTCCATTCCACTCCGTTCCGTTCATTTCCGTTCCGTTCCATTCAGTTCCACGCGGGTTGATTCAATTCCATTCTATTCTATTCCATTCCATTCCATTTCATTCCATTCCATTCCATTCCATTCCATTCCATTCCACTCGGGTTGATTCCATGCCGTTCCGTTCCGTTCCATTCCATCCCATCCCGACGCGTCCCGTCCCATCCCGTCCCGTCAAATTACGTTCTGTTCTGATCGGATTGATTCCGTTCCATTCCGTTCCGTTCCTTTCCGTTCCGTTCCATTCCTTTACACGCGGGTTGACTCAATTCCATTCTATTACATTGAATTCCATTCCATTCCATTCCATTCCATTCTACTCGTATTGATTGCATTCCATTCCATTCCATTCCAGTCCATTCCAATCCATTCCATTCTACTCGGGTTGATTCCATTCCATTCCATTCAATTCCATTCCATTCCATTCCATTCCATTCCATTCCATTCCATTCCATTGCACTCGGGCTCATTCCATTCCATTCCATTCCATTCCATTCCATTCCATTCCATTCCATTCCATTCCATTCCATTCCATTCCATTCCATTCAGTTTCATTCCATTCCATTCCATTCCATTCCATTCCATTCCTTTCCATTCCATTCCATTCCATTCCATTCCATTCTGTTCCATTACATTCTACTACATTGAATTCCATTCCATTCCATTCAATTCCATTCCATTCCATTCCTTTCCATTCCATTTAGTTACACTCGGGTTGATGCCATTCCATTCCATTCCATTCCATTCCATTCCATTCCATTCCATTCCATTCCATTACTTTCCATTCCATTCCATTCCAATCCATTCCATTCTACTCGGGTTGACTCCATTCCATTCCATTCCATTCCATTCCATTCCATTATATTCCATTCTATTCCATTCGATTCCGTTCGATTCCATTCCATTCCATTCCATTCCATTCCATTCCATTCCATTCCATTCGATTCCATTCCATTCCATTCCATTCCATTCCATTCCATTCCATTCCATTCCATTCCATTCCATTCCAATCCATTCCATTCTACTCGGGTTGATTCCATTCCATTCCATTCCATTCCATTCCATTCCATTCCATTCCATTCCATTCCATTCCATTCCATTCCATTCCATTCCTTTCCATTCCATTCCATTCCATTCCATTCCATTCCATTCGATTCCATTCCATTCCATTCCATTCCATTCCATTCCATTCTGTTCTAGTCGGGTTGATTCTACTCCATTCCATTCCATTCCATCCTATTCCATTCCATTCCGTTCGATTCCATTCTATTCCATTCGATTCCATTCCATTCTACTTCATTTTATTCTATTCCATTCCATTCCATTCTATTCCATTGAATTCCATTCCATTCCATTCCATTCCATTCCATTCCATTCCATTCCATTCCATTCCATTCCATTTCGTTCTACTCGGGTTGATTTCCATTCCATTCCATTCCATTCCATTCCATTCCATTCCATTCCATTCCGTTCTATTCGGGTTGATTCCATTCCATTCCATTCCATTCCATTCCATTCCATTCCATTCCATTCCATTCCATTCCATTCCATTCCATTCCATTCCATTCCATTCTATTCCATTCCGTTCTACTCGGCTTGAATCCATTGAGTTCCGTTCCGTTCCGTTCCGTCCCGACACGTCCCGTCCCGTCCCGTCCCGTCCCGTCCCATCCCATCCCGTCCCGTCCCGTGCCGTTGTACTCGGGTTGATTCCATTCCACTCCGTTCCGTTCATTTCCGTTCCGTTCCATTCAGTTCCACGCGGGTTGATTCAATTCCATTCTATTCTATTCCATTCCATTCCATTTCATTCCATTCCATTCCATTCCATTCCATTCCATTCCACTCGGGTTGATTCCATGCCGTTCCGTTCCGTTCCATTCCATCCCATCCCGACGCGTCCCGTCCCATCCCGTCCCGTCAAATTACGTTCTGTTCTGATCGGATTGATTCCGTTCCATTCCGTTCCGTTCCTTTCCGTTCCGTTCCATTCCTTTACACGCGGGTTGACTCAATTCCATTCTATTACATTGAATTCCATTCCATTCCATTCCATTCCATTCTACTCGTATTGATTGCATTCCATTCCATTCCATTCCAGTCCATTCCAATCCATTCCATTCTACTCGGGTTGATTCCATTCCATTCCATTCAATTCCATTCCATTCCATTCCATTCCATTCCATTCCATTCCATTCCATTGCACTCGGGCTCATTCCATTCCATTCCATTCCATTCCATTCCATTCCATTCCATTCCATTCCATTCCATTCCATTCAGTTTCATTCCATTCCATTCCATTCCATTCCATTCCATTCCTTTCCATTCCATTCCATTCCATTCCATTCCATTCTGTTCCATTACATTCTACTACATTGAATTCCATTCCATTCCATTCAATTCCATTCCATTCCATTCCTTTCCATTCCATTTAGTTACACTCGGGTTGATGCCATTCCATTCCATTCCATTCCATTCCATTCCATTCCATTCCATTCCATTCCATTACTTTCCATTCCATTCCATTCCAATCCATTCCATTCTACTCGGGTTGACTCCATTCCATTCCATTCCATTCCATTCCATTCCATTATATTCCATTCTATTCCATTCGATTCCGTTCGATTCCATTCCATTCCATTCCATTCCATTCCATTCCATTCCATTCCATTCGATTCCATTCCATTCCATTCCATTCCATTCCATTCCATTCCATTCCATTCCATTCCATTCCATTCCATTCCAATCCATTCCATTCTACTCGGGTTGATTCCATTCCATTCCATTCCATTCCATTCCATTCCATTCCATTCCATTCCATTCCATTCCATTCCATTCCATTCCATTCCTTTCCATTCCATTCCATTCCATTCCATTCCATTCCATTCGATTCCATTCCATTCCATTCCATTCCATTCCATTCCATTCTGTTCTAGTCGGGTTGATTCTACTCCATTCCATTCCATTCCATCCTATTCCATTCCATTCCGTTCGATTCCATTCTATTCCATTCGATTCCATTCCATTCTACTTCATTTTATTCTATTCCATTCCATTCCATTCTATTCCATTGAATTCCATTCCATTCCATTCCATTCCATTCCATTCCATTCCATTCCATTCCATTCCATTCCGTTCTACTCGGGTTGATTCCACTCCATTCCATTCCATTCCATTCCATTCCATTCCATTCCATTCCATTCCATTCCATTCCATTCCACTCGGGTTGATCATTCCATTCCATTCCATTCCATTCCATTCCATTCCATTCCACTCGGGCTCATTCCATTCCATTCCATTCCATTCCATTGCATTCCATTCCATTCCATTCCATTCCATTCCATTCCATTCCATTCCATTCCATTCCATTCCATTCCGTTCTACTCGGGTTGATTTCCATTCCATTCCATTCCATTCCATTCCATTCCATTCCATTCCACTCCATTGCATTCCATTCCATTTCATTCCATTCCATTCCATTCCTTTCCATTTATTCCATTCCGTTCTACTCGGGTTGATTCCATTGAGTTTGGTTCCGTTCCGTTCCGTCCCGTCCCGTCCCGTCCCGTCCCGTTCCGTTTTACTCGGGTTGATTCCTTTGCATTCCGTTCCGCTCATTTCCATTCCGTTCAATTCCGTTCCACGCGGGTTGGTTCAATTCTATTCTATTCTATTCTATTCCTTTCCATTCCATTCCATTCTACTCGGGTTGATTCCATGCCGTTCCATTCCGTTCCATTCCGTCCCATCCCGACCCGTCCCATCCCGTCTCGTCCCGTCCCATCCCTTTCCGTTCCACATGGGTTGATTCAATTCCTTTCGGTTACATTGAATTCCATTCCATTCCATTCTACTCGGATTGATTCCATTCCATTCCATTCCATTCCATTCCATTCCATTCCATTCCATTCCATTCCATTCCATTCCAATCCATTCCATTCTACTCGGGTTGATTCCATTCCATTCCATTCCATTCCATTCCATTCCATTCCATTCCATTCCATTCCATTCCATTCCATTCCATTCAGTTTCATTCCGTTCCATTCCATTCCATTCCATTCCATTCCATTCCATTCCATTCCATTCCATTCCATTCCATTCCATTCCGTTCTACTCGGGTTGATTCCATTCTATTCCATTCCATTCCGTTCGATTCCATTCGATTCCATTCGATTCCATTCCATTCCATTCCATTCCCTTCCATTCCATTCTATTCCATTGAATTCCATTCCATTCCATTCCATTCCATTCCATTCCATTCCATTCCATTCCATTCTATTCCATTCAATTCCATTCCATTCCTTTCTACTCGGGTTGATTCCATTCCATTCCATTCCATTCCATTCCATTCCATTCCATTCCACTCCATTCCATTCGATTCCATTCGATTCCATTCCATTCCATTCCATTCCAGTCCAATCCATTCCATTCTACTCAGGTTGATTCCATTCCATTCCATTCCATTCCATTCCATTCCATTCCATTCCATTCCATTCCATTCCATTCCATTCCATTCCATTGCATTCCATTCGATTCCATTCGATTCCATTCCATTCGATTCCATTCGATATCATTCGATTCCATTCCATCCCATTCCATTCCATTCCATTCCATTCCGTTCTACTCGGGTTGATTCCATTCCATTCCATTCCATTCCATTCCATTCCATTCGATTCCATTCGATTCCATTCCATTCCATTCCATTCCATTTCATTCCAAACCATTCCATTCTACTCGGGTTCATCATTCCATTCCATTCCATTCCTTTCCATTCCACTCGGGTTCTTTCCATTCCATTCCATTCCATTCCATTCCATTCCATTCCATTCCATTCCATTCCATTCCATTTCGTTCTACTCAGGTTGATTTCCATTCCATTCCATTCCATTCCATTCCATTCCATTCCATTCCGTTCTATTCGGGTTGATTCCATTCCATTCCATTCCATTCCATTCCATTCCATTCCATTCCATTCCATTCCATTCCATTCCATTCCATTCTATTCCATTCCGTTCTACTCGGCTTGAATCCATTGAGTTCCGTTCCGTTCCGTTCCGTCCCGACACGTCCGGTCCCGTCCCGTCCCGTCCCGTCCCATCCCATCCCGTCCCGTCCCGTGCCGTTGTACTCGGGTTGATTCCATTCCACTCCGTTCCGTTCATTTCCGTTCCGTTCCATTCAGTTCCACGCGGGTTGATTCAATTCCATTCTATTCTATTCCATTCCATTCCATTCCATTCCATTCCATTCCATTCCATTCCATTCCATTCCATTCCATTCCACTCGGGTTGATTCCATGCCGTTCCGTTCCGTTCCATTCCATCCCATCCCGACGCGTCCCGTCCCATCCCGTCCCGTCAAATTACGTTCTGTTCTGATCGGATTGATTCCGTTCCATTCCGTTCCGTTCCTTTCCGTTCCGTTCCATTCCTTTACACGCGGGTTGATTCAATTCCATTCTATTACATTGAATTCCATTCCATTCCATTCCATTCCATTCTACTCGGATTGATTGCATTCCATTCCATTCCATTCCAGTCCATTCCAATCCATTCCATTCTACTCGGGTTGATTCCATTCCATTCCATTCAATTCCATTCCATTCCATTCCATTCCATTGCATTCCATTCCATTGCACTCGGGCTCATTCCATTCCATTCCGTTCCATTCCATTCCATTCCATTCCCTTCCATTCCATTCCATTCCATTCCATTCCATTCCATTCCATTCCATTCAGTTTCATTCCATTCCATTCCATTCCATTCCATTCCATTCCACTCGATTCCATTCCATTCCTTTCCATTCCATTCCAATCCATTCCATTCTACTCGGGTGGATTCCATTCCATTCCATTCCATTCCATTCCATTCCATTCCATTCCATTCCATTCCATTCCATTCCATTCCATTCCATTCCATTCCATTCCATTCCATTCCATTCCATTCTATTCCATTCCATTCTACTCCATTGAATTCCATTCCATTCCATTCCATTCCATTCCATTCCATTCCATTCCATTCTATTCCATTCCATTCTACTCCATTGAATTCCATTCCATTCCATTCCATTCCATTCCATTCCATTCCTTTCCAATCCATTTAGTTCTACTCGGGTTGATTCCATTCCATTCCATTCCATTCCATTCCATTCCATTCCATTCCATTCCATTCCATTCCATTCCATTCCATTCCATTCCATTCAGTTTCATTCCATTCCATTCCATTCCATTCCATTCCATTCCTTTCCATTCCATTCCATTCCATTCCATTCCATTCTGTTCCATTACATTCTACTACATTGAATTCCATTCCATTCCATTCAATTCCATTCCATTCCATTCCTTTCCATTCCATTTAGTTACACTCGGGTTGATGCCATTCCATTCCATTCCATTCCATTCCATTCCATTCCATTCCATTCCATTCCATTCCATTCCATTACTTTCCATTCCATTCCATTCCAATCCATTCCATTCTACTCGGGTTGACTCCATTCCATTCCATTCCATTCCATTCCATTATATTCCATTCTATTCCATTCGATTCCGTTCGATTCCATTCCATTCCATTCCATTCCATTCCATTCCATTCCATTCCATTCGATTCCATTCCATTCCATTCCATTCCATTCGATTCCATTCCATTCCATTCCATTCCATTCCATTCCATTCCATTCCATTCCAATCCATTCCATTCTACTCGGGTTGATTCCATTCCATTCCATTCCATTCCATTCCATTCCATTCCATTCCATTCCATTCCATTCCATTCCATTCCATTCCATTCCTTTCCATTCCATTCCATTCCATTCCATTCCATTCCATTCCATTCCATTCCATTCCATTCCATTCCATTCCACTCGATTCCATTCCATTCCTTTCCATTCCATTCCAATCCATTCCATTCTACTCGGGTGGATTCCATTCCATTCCATTCCATTCCATTCCATTCCATTCCATTCCATTCCATTCCATTCCATTCCATTCCATTCCATTCCATTCCGTTCTAGTCGGGTTGAATCCATTCCATTCCATTGCATTCCATTCCATTCCATTCCATTCCATTCCATTCCATTCCATTCCATTCCATTCCATTCCATTCCATTCCATTCCATTCTATTCCATTCCATTCTACTCCATTGAATTCCATTCCATTCCATTCAATTCCATTCCATTCCATTCCTTTCCAATCCATTTAGTTCTACTCGGGTTGATTCCATTCCATTCCATTCCATTCCATTCCATTCCATTCCATTCCATTCCATTCCATTCCATTCCATTCCATTCCATTCCATTCCATTCCATTCCATTCCATTCCATTACTTTCCATTCCATTCCATTCCAATCCATTCCATTCTACTCGGGTTGACTCCATTCCATTCCATTCCATTCCATTCCATTATATTCCATTCTATTCCATTCGATTCTGTTCGATTCCATTCCATTCCATTCCATTCCATTCCATTCCATTCCATTCCATTCGATTCCATTCCATTCCATTCCATTCCATTCCATTCCATTCCATTCCATTGCATTCCATTCTACTCGGGTTGATTCCATTCCATTCCATTCCATTCCAATCCATTCCATTCCATTCCATTCCACTCCATTCCATTCCTTTCTATTCCATTCCATTCCATTCCATTCCATTCCATTCCATTCCATTCCATTCCATTCCGTTCTACTCGGGTTGATTCCACTCCATTCCATTCCATTCCATTCCATTCCATTCCATTCCATTCCATTCCATTCCAACCCATTCCGTTCTACTCGGGTTGATTCCATTCCATTCCATTCCATTCCATTCCATTCCATTCCATTCCATTCCATTCCATTCCATTCCATTCCATTTCATTCCAAACCGTTCCATTCTCATCGGGTTCATCATTCCATTCCATTCCATTCCATTCCATTCCACTCGGGTTCATTCCATTCCATTCCATTCCATTCCATTCCATTCCATTCCATTCCATTCCATTCCGTTCTACTCAGGTTGATTTCCATTCCATTCCATTCCATTTCATTCCATTCCATTCCATTCCATTCCATTCCATTCCTTTCCATTCCATTCCATTCCATTCCATTCTATTCCATTCCGTTCTACTCGGCTTGAATCCATTGAGTTCCGTTCCGTTCCGTTCCGTCCCGACACGTCCCGTCCCGTCCCGTCCCGTCCCGTCCCGTCCCGTCCGGTCCCGTGCCGTTGTACTCGGGTTGATTCCATTCCACTCCGTTCCGTTCCTTTCCGTTCCGTTCCATTCAGTTCCACGCGGGTTGATTCAATTCCATTCTATTCTATTCCATTCCATTCCATTCCATTCCATTCCATTCCATTCCATTCCATTCCATTTTACTCCGGTTGATTCCATGCCGTTCCGTTCCGTTCCATTCTGTCCCATCCCGACGCGTCCCGTCCCGTCCCGTCCCGTCCAATTCCGTTCCGTTCTGATCGGGTTGATTCCGTTCCATTCCGTTCCGTTCCTTTCCGTTCCATTCCATTCCGTTTCACGCGGGTTGATTCAATTCCATTCTATTACATTGAATTCCATTCCATTCCATTCCATTCCATTCTACTCGGATTGATTGCATTCCATTCCATTCCATTCCAGTCCATTCCAATCCATTCCATTCTACTCGGGTTGATTCCATTCCATTCCATTCCATTCCATTCCATTCCATTCCATTCCATTGCGTTCCATTCGATTCGACTCCATTCCATTCCATTCCATTCCATTCCAATCCATTCCATTCTACTTGGGTTCATTCCATTCCATTCCATTCCATTCCATTCCATTCCATTCCATTCCATTCCATTCTGTTCTACTCGGGTTGATTCTACTCCATTCCATTCCATTCCATTCTATTCCATTCCATTCCATTCGATTCCATTCTATTCCATTCGATTCCATTCCATTCTACTTCATTTTATTCTATTCCATTCCATTCCATTCTATTCCATTGAATTCCATTCCATTCCATTCCATTCCATTCCATTCCATTCCATTCCATTCCATTCCATTCCGTTCTACTCGGGTTGATTCCACTCCATTCCATTCCATTCCATTCCATTCCATTCCATTCCATTCCATTCCATTCCACTCGGGTTGATCATTCCATTCCATTCCATTCCATTCCATTCCATTCCATTCCATTCCATTCCATTCCATTCCATTCCATTCCATTCCATTCCATTCCACTCGGGCTCATTCCATTCCATTCCATTCCATTCCATTCCATTCCATTCCATTCCATTCCATTCCATTCCGTTCTACTCGGGTTGATTTCCATTCCATTCCATTCCATTCCATTCCATTCCACTCCACTCCATTGCATTCCATTCCATTCCATTCCATTCCATTCCATTCCATTCCTTTCCATTTATTCCATTCCGTTCTACTCGGGTTGATTCCATTGAGTTTGGTTCTGTTCCGTTCCGTCCCGTCCCGTCCCGTCCCGTCCCGTTCCGTTTTACTCGGGTTGATTCCTTTGCATTCCGTTCCGCTCATTTCCATTCCGTTCAATTCCGTTCCACGCGGGTTGGTTCAATTATATTCTATTCTATTCTATTCCTTTCCATTCCATTCCATTCTACTCGGGTTGATTCCATGCCGTTCCATTCCGTTCCATTCCGTCCCATCCCGACCCGTCCCATCCCGTCTCGTCCCGTCCCATCCCTTTCCGTTCCACATGGGTTGATTCAATTCCTTTCGGTTACATTGAATTCCATTCCATTCCATTCTACTCGGATTGATTCCATTCCATTCCATTCCATTCCATTCCATTCCATTCCATTCCATTCCATTCCATTCCAATCCATTCCATTCTACTCGGGTTGATTCCATTCCATTCCATTCCATTCCATTCCATTCCATTCCATTCCATTCCATTCCATTCCATTCCATTCCATTCCATTCCATTCCATTCAGTTTCATTCCGTTCCATTCCATTCCATTCCATTCCATTCCATTCCATTCCATTCCATTCCATTCCATTCCATTCCATTCCATTCCATTCCATTCCGTTCTACTCGGGTTGATTCCATTCTATTCCATTCCATTCCGTTCGATTCCATTCGATTCCATTCGATTCCATTCCATTCCATTCCATTCCCTTCCATTCCATTCTATTCCATTGAATTCCATTCCATTCCATTCCATTCCATTCCATTCCATTCCATTCCATTCCATTCCATTCTATTCCATTCAATTCCATTCCATTCCTTTCTACTCGGGTTGATTCCATTCCATTCCATTCCATTCCATTCCATTCCATTCCACTCCATTCCATTCGATTCCATTCGATTCCATTCCATTCCATTCCATTCCAGTCCAATCCATTCCATTCTACTCGGGTTGATTCCATTCCATTCCATTCCATTCCATTCCATTCCATTCCATTCCATTCCATTCCATTCCATTCCATTGCATTCCATTCGATTCCATTCGATTCCATTCCATTCGATTCCATTCGATATCATTCGATTCCATTCCATCCCATTCCATTCCATTCCATTCCATTCCGTTCTACTCGGGTTGATTCCATTCCATTCCATTCCATTCCATTCCATTCCATTCCATTCCATTCGATTCCATTCCATTCCATTCCATTCCATTCCATTCCATTTTATTCCAAACCATTCCATTCTACTAGGGTTCATCATTCCATTTCATTCCATTCCTTTCCATTCCACTCGGGTTCTTTCCATTCCATTCCATTCCATTCCATTCCATTCCATTCCATTCCATTCCATTCCATTCCATTCCATTTCGTTCTACTCAGGTTGATTTCCATTCCATTCCATTCCATTCCATTCCATTCCATTCCATTCCATTCCATTCCGTTCTATTCGGGTTGATTCCATTCCATTCCATTCCATTCCATTCCATTCCATTCCATTCCATTCCATTCCATTCCATTCCATTCCATTCTATTCCATTCCGTTCTACTCGGCTTGAATCCATTGAGTTCCGTTCCGTTCCGTTCCGTCCCGACACGTCCCGTCCCGTCCCGTCCCGTCCCGTCCCATCCCATCCCGACCCGTCCCGTGCCGTTGTACTCGGGTTGATTCCATTCCACTCCGTTCCGTTCATTTCCGTTCCGTTCCATTCAGTTCCACGCGGGTTGATTCAATTCCATTCTATTCTATTCCATTCCATTCCATTCCATTCCATTCCATTCCATTCCACTCGGGTTGATTCCATGCCGTTCCGTTCCGTTCCATTCCATCCCATCCCGACGCGTCCCGTCCCATCCCGTCCCGTCAAATTACGTTCTGTTCTGATCGGATTGATTCCGTTCCATTCCCTTCCGTTCCTTTCCGTTCCGTTCCATTCCTTTACACGCGGGTTGATTCAATTCCATTCTATTACATTGAATTCCATTCCATTCCATTCCATTCCATTCTACTCGTATTGATTGCATTCCATTCCATTCCATTCCAGTCCATTCCAATCCATTCCATTCTACTCGGGTTGATTCCATTCCATTCCATTCAATTCCATTCCATTCCATTCCATTCCATTCCATTCCATTCCATTGCACTCGGGCTCATTCCATTCCATTCCATTCCATTCCATTCCATTCCATTCCATTCCATTCCATTCCATTCCATTCCATTCAGTTTCATTCCATTCCATTCCATTCCATTCCATTCCATTCCTTTCCATTCCATTCCATTCCATTCCATTCCATTCTGTTCCATTACATTCTACTACATTGAATTCCATTCCATTCCATTCAATTCCATTCCATTCCATTCCTTTCCATTCCATTTAGTTACACTCGGGTTGATGCCATTCCATTCCATTCCATTCCATTCCATTCCATTCCATTCCATTCCATTCCATTCCATTCCATTCCATTACTTTCCATTCCATTCCATTCCAATCCATTCCATTCTACTCGGGTTGACTCCATTCCATTCCATTCCATTCCATTCCATTATATTCCATTCTATTCCATTCGATTCCGTTCGATTCCATTCCATTCCATTCCATTCCATTCCATTCCATTCCATTCCATTCCATTCGATTCCATTCCATTCCATTCCATTCCATTCGATTCCATTCCATTCCATTCCATTCCATTCCATTCCATTCCATTCCATTCCAATCCATTCCATTCTACTCGGGTTGATTCCATTCCATTCCATTCCATTCCATTCCATTCCATTCCATTCCATTCCATTCCATTCCATTCCATTCCATTCCATTCCTTTCCATTCCATTCCATTCCATTCCATTCCATTCCATTCCATTCCATTCCATTCCATTCCATTCCACTCGATTCCATTCCATTCCTTTCCATTCCATTCCAATCCATTCCATTCTACTCGGGTGGATTCCATTCCATTCCATTCCATTCCATTCCATTCCATTCCATTCCATTCCATTCCATTCCATTCCATTCCGTTCTAGTCGGGTTGAATCCATTCCATTCCATTGCATTCCATTCCATTCCATTCCATTCCATTCCATTCCATTCCATTCCATTCCATTCCATTCCATTCCATTCCATTCCATTCTATTCCATTCCATTCTACTCCATTGAATTCCATTCCATTCCATTCAATTCCATTCCATTCCATTCCTTTCCAATCCATTTAGTTCTACTCGGGTTGATTCCATTCCATTCCATTCCATTCCATTCCATTCCATTCCATTCCATTCCATTCCATTCCATTCCATTCCATTCCATTCCATTCCATTCCATTCCATTCCATTCCATTCCATTACTTTCCATTCCATTCCATTCCAATCCATTCCATTCTACTCGGGTTGACTCCATTCCATTCCATTCCATTCCATTCCATTATATTCCATTCTATTCCATTCGATTCTGTTCGATTCCATTCCATTCCATTCCATTCCATTCCATTCCATTCCATTCCATTCGATTCCATTCCATTCCATTCCATTCCATTCCATTCCATTCCATTCCATTGCATTCCATTCTACTCGGGTTGATTCCATTCCATTCCATTCCATTCCAATCCATTCCATTCCATTCCATTCCACTCCATTCCATTCCTTTCTATTCCATTCCATTCCATTCCATTCCATTCCATTCCATTCCATTCCATTCCATTCCGTTCTACTCGGGTTGATTCCACTCCATTCCATTCCATTCCATTCCATTCCATTCCATTCCATTCCATTCCATTCCAACCCATTCCGTTCTACTCGGGTTGATTCCATTCCATTCCATTCCATTCCATTCCATTCCATTCCATTCCATTCCATTCCATTCCATTCCATTCCATTTCATTCCAAACCGTTCCATTCTCATCGGGTTCATCATTCCATTCCATTCCATTCCATTCCATTCCACTCGGGTTCATTCCATTCCATTCCATTCCATTCCATTCCATTCCATTCCATTCCATTCCATTCCGTTCTACTCAGGTTGATTTCCATTCCATTCCATTCCATTTCATTCCATTCCATTCCATTCCATTCCATTCCATTCCATTCCATTCCATTCCATTCCATTCCATTCCATTCCATTCCATTCTATTCCATTCCATTCTACTCCATTGAATTCCATTCCATTCCATTCCATTCCATTCCATTCCATTCCATTCCATTCTATTCCATTCCATTCTACTCCATTGAATTCCATTCCATTCCATTCCATTCCATTCCATTCCATTCCTTTCCAATCCATTTAGTTCTACTCGGGTTGATTCCATTCCATTCCATTCCATTCCATTCCATTCCATTCCATTCCATTCCATTCCATTCCATTCCATTCCATTCCATTCCATTCAGTTTCATTCCATTCCATTCCATTCCATTCCATTCCATTCCTTTCCATTCCATTCCATTCCATTCCATTCCATTCTGTTCCATTACATTCTACTACATTGAATTCCATTCCATTCCATTCAATTCCATTCCATTCCATTCCTTTCCATTCCATTTAGTTACACTCGGGTTGATGCCATTCCATTCCATTCCATTCCATTCCATTCCATTCCATTCCATTCCATTCCATTCCATTCCATTCCATTACTTTCCATTCCATTCCATTCCAATCCATTCCATTCTACTCGGGTTGACTCCATTCCATTCCATTCCATTCCATTCCATTATATTCCATTCTATTCCATTCGATTCCGTTCGATTCCATTCCATTCCATTCCATTCCATTCCATTCCATTCCATTCCATTCGATTCCATTCCATTCCATTCCATTCCATTCGATTCCATTCCATTCCATTCCATTCCATTCCATTCCATTCCATTCCATTCCAATCCATTCCATTCTACTCGGGTTGATTCCATTCCATTCCATTCCATTCCATTCCATTCCATTCCATTCCATTCCATTCCATTCCATTCCATTCCATTCCATTCCATTCCTTTCCATTCCATTCCATTCCATTCCATTCCATTCCATTCCATTCCATTCCATTCCATTCCATTCCATTCCACTCGATTCCATTCCATTCCTTTCCATTCCATTCCAATCCATTCCATTCTACTCGGGTGGATTCCATTCCATTCCATTCCATTCCATTCCATTCCATTCCATTCCATTCCATTCCATTCCATTCCATTCCATTCCGTTCTAGTCGGGTTGAATCCATTCCATTCCATTGCATTCCATTCCATTCCATTCCATTCCATTCCATTCCATTCCATTCCATTCCATTCCATTCCATTCCATTCCATTCCATTCCATTCTATTCCATTCCATTCTACTCCATTGAATTCCATTCCATTCCATTCAATTCCATTCCATTCCATTCCTTTCCAATCCATTTAGTTCTACTCGGGTTGATTCCATTCCATTCCATTCCATTCCATTCCATTCCATTCCATTCCATTCCATTCCATTCCATTCCATTCCATTCCATTCCATTCCATTCCATTACTTTCCATTCCATTCCATTCCAATCCATTCCATTCTACTCGGGTTGACTCCATTCCATTCCATTCCATTCCATTCCATTATATTCCATTCTATTCCATTCGATTCTGTTCGATTCCATTCCATTCCATTCCATTCCATTCCATTCCATTCCATTCCATTCCATTCGATTCCATTCCATTCCATTCCATTCCATTCCATTCCATTCCATTCCATTGCATTCCATTCTACTCGGGTTGATTCCATTCCATTCCATTCCATTCCAATCCATTCCATTCCATTCCATTCCACTCCATTCCATTCCTTTCTATTCCATTCCATTCCATTCCATTCCATTCCATTCCATTCCATTCCATTCCATTCCGTTCTACTCGGGTTGATTCCACTCCATTCCATTCCATTCCATTCCATTCCATTCCATTCCATTCCATTCCATTCCAACCCATTCCGTTCTACTCGGGTTGATTCCATTCCATTCCATTCCATTCCATTCCATTCCATTCCATTCCATTCCATTCCATTCCATTCCATTCCATTTCATTCCAAACCGTTCCATTCTCATCGGGTTCATCATTCCATTCCATTCCATTCCATTCCATTCCACTCGGGTTCATTCCATTCCATTCCATTCCATTCCATTCCATTCCATTCCATTCCATTCCATTCCGTTCTACTCAGGTTGATTTCCATTCCATTCCATTCCATTTCATTCCATTCCATTCCATTCCATTCCATTCCATTCCTTTCCATTCCATTCCATTCCATTCCATTCTATTCCATTCCGTTCTACTCGGCTTGAATCCATTGAGTTCCGTTCCGTTCCGTTCCGTCCCGACACGTCCCGTCCCGTCCCGTCCCGTCCCGTCCCGTCCCGTCCGGTCCCGTGCCGTTGTACTCGGGTTGATTCCATTCCACTCCGTTCCGTTCCTTTCCGTTCCGTTCCATTCAGTTCCACGCGGGTTGATTCAATTCCATTCTATTCTATTCCATTCCATTCCATTCCATTCCATTCCATTCCATTCCATTCCATTTTACTCCGGTTGATTCCATGCCGTTCCGTTCCGTTCCATTCTGTCCCATCCCGACGCGTCCCGTCCCGTCCCGTCCCGTCCAATTCCGTTCCGTTCTGATCGGGTTGATTCCGTTCCATTCCGTTCCGTTCCTTTCCGTTCCATTCCATTCCGTTTCACGCGGGTTGATTCAATTCCATTCTATTACATTGAATTCCATTCCATTCCATTCCATTCCATTCTACTCGGATTGATTGCATTCCATTCCATTCCATTCCAGTCCATTCCAATCCATTCCATTCTACTCGGGTTGATTCCATTCCATTCCATTCCATTCCATTCCATTCCATTCCATTCCATTCCATTGCGTTCCATTCGATTCGACTCCATTCCATTCCATTCCATTCCATTCCAATCCATTCCATTCTACTTGGGTTCATTCCATTCCATTCCATTCCATTCCATTCCATTCCATTCCATTCCATTCCATTCTGTTCTACTCGGGTTGATTCTACTCCATTCCATTCCATTCCATTCTATTCCATTCCATTCCATTCGATTCCATTCTATTCCATTCGATTCCATTCCATTCTACTTCATTTTATTCTATTCCATTCCATTCCATTCTATTCCATTGAATTCCATTCCATTCCATTCCATTCCATTCCATTCCATTCCATTCCATTCCATTCCATTCCGTTCTACTCGGGTTGATTCCACTCCATTCCATTCCATTCCATTCCATTCCATTCCATTCCATTCCATTCCATTCCACTCGGGTTGATCATTCCATTCCATTCCATTCCATTCCATTCCATTCCATTCCATTCCATTCCATTCCATTCCATTCCATTCCATTCCATTCCATTCCACTCGGGCTCATTCCATTCCATTCCATTCCATTCCATTCCATTCCATTCCATTCCATTCCATTCCATTCCGTTCTACTCGGGTTGATTTCCATTCCATTCCATTCCATTCCATTCCATTCCACTCCACTCCATTGCATTCCATTCCATTCCATTCCATTCCATTCCATTCCATTCCTTTCCATTTATTCCATTCCGTTCTACTCGGGTTGATTCCATTGAGTTTGGTTCCGTTCCGTTCCGTCCCGTCCCGTCCCGTCCCGTCCCGTTCCGTTTTACTCGGGTTGATTCCTTTGCATTCCGTTCCGCTCATTTCCATTCCGTTCAATTCCGTTCCACGCGGGTTGGTTCAATTATATTCTATTCTATTCTATTCCTTTCCATTCCATTCCATTCTACTCGGGTTGATTCCATGCCGTTCCATTCCGTTCCATTCCGTCCCATCCCGACCCGTCCCATCCCGTCTCGTCCCGTCCCATCCCTTTCCGTTCCACATGGGTTGATTCAATTCCTTTCGGTTACATTGAATTCCATTCCATTCCATTCTACTCGGATTGATTCCATTCCATTCCATTCCATTCCATTCCATTCCATTCCATTCCATTCCATTCCATTCCAATCCATTCCATTCTACTCGGGTTGATTCCATTCCATTCCATTCCATTCCATTCCATTCCATTCCATTCCATTCCATTCCATTCCATTCCATTCCATTCCATTCCATTCAGTTTCATTCCGTTCCATTCCATTCCATTCCATTCCATTCCATTCCATTCCATTCCATTCCATTCCATTCCATTCCATTCCATTCCATTCCGTTCTACTCGGGTTGATTCCATTCTATTCCATTCCATTCCGTTCGATTCCATTCGATTCCATTCGATTCCATTCCATTCCATTCCATTCCCTTCCATTCCATTCTATTCCATTGAATTCCATTCCATTCCATTCCATTCCATTCCATTCCATTCCATTCCATTCCATTCCATTCTATTCCATTCAATTCCATTCCATTCCTTTCTACTCGGGTTGATTCCATTCCATTCCATTCCATTCCATTCCATTCCATTCCACTCCATTCCATTCGATTCCATTCGATTCCATTCCATTCCATTCCATTCCAGTCCAATCCATTCCATTCTACTCGGGTTGATTCCATTCCATTCCATTCCATTCCATTCCATTCCATTCCATTCCATTCCATTCCATTCCATTCCATTCCATTGCATTCCATTCGATTCCATTCGATTCCATTCCATTCGATTCCATTCGATATCATTCGATTCCATTCCATCCCATTCCATTCCATTCCATTCCATTCCGTTCTACTCGGGTTGATTCCATTCCATTCCATTCCATTCCATTCCATTCCATTCCATTCCATTCGATTCCATTCCATTCCATTCCATTCCATTCCATTCCATTTTATTCCAAACCATTCCATTCTACTAGGGTTCATCATTCCATTTCATTCCATTCCTTTCCATTCCACTCGGGTTCTTTCCATTCCATTCCATTCCATTCCATTCCATTCCATTCCATTCCATTCCATTCCATTCCATTTCGTTCTACTCAGGTTGATTTCCATTCCATTCCATTCCATTCCATTCCATTCCATTCCATTCCATTCCATTCCGTTCTATTCGGGTTGATTCCATTCCATTCCATTCCATTCCATTCCATTCCATTCCATTCCATTCCATTCCATTCCATTCCATTCCATTCTATTCCATTCCGTTCTACTCGGCTTGAATCCATTGAGTTCCGTTCCGTTCCGTTCCGTCCCGACACGTCCCGTCCCGTCCCGTCCCGTCCCGTCCCATCCCATCCCGACCCGTCCCGTGCCGTTGTACTCGGGTTGATTCCATTCCACTCCGTTCCGTTCATTTCCGTTCCGTTCCATTCAGTTCCACGCGGGTTGATTCAATTCCATTCTATTCTATTCCATTCCATTCCATTCCATTCCATTCCATTCCATTCCACTCGGGTTGATTCCATGCCGTTCCGTTCCGTTCCATTCCATCCCATCCCGACGCGTCCCGTCCCATCCCGTCCCGTCAAATTACGTTCTGTTCTGATCGGATTGATTCCGTTCCATTCCCTTCCGTTCCTTTCCGTTCCGTTCCATTCCTTTACACGCGGGTTGATTCAATTCCATTCTATTACATTGAATTCCATTCCATTCCATTCCATTCCATTCTACTCGTATTGATTGCATTCCATTCCATTCCATTCCAGTCCATTCCAATCCATTCCATTCTACTCGGGTTGATTCCATTCCATTCCATTCAATTCCATTCCATTCCATTCCATTCCATTCCATTCCATTCCATTGCACTCGGGCTCATTCCATTCCATTCCATTCCATTCCATTCCATTCCATTCCATTCCATTCCATTCCATTCCATTCCATTCAGTTTCATTCCATTCCATTCCATTCCATTCCATTCCATTCCTTTCCATTCCATTCCATTCCATTCCATTCCATTCTGTTCCATTACATTCTACTACATTGAATTCCATTCCATTCCATTCAATTCCATTCCATTCCATTCCTTTCCATTCCATTTAGTTACACTCGGGTTGATGCCATTCCATTCCATTCCATTCCATTCCATTCCATTCCATTCCATTCCATTCCATTCCATTCCATTCCATTCCATTACTTTCCATTCCATTCCATTCCAATCCATTCCATTCTACTCGGGTTGACTCCATTCCATTCCATTCCATTCCATTCCATTATATTCCATTCTATTCCATTCGATTCCGTTCGATTCCATTCCATTCCATTCCATTCCATTCCATTCCATTCCATTCCATTCGATTCCATTCCATTCCATTCCATTCCATTCCATTCCATTCCATTCCATTCCAATCCATTCCATTCTACTCGGGTTGATTCCATTCCATTCCATTCCATTCCATTCCATTCCATTCCATTCGATTCCATTCCATTCCATTCCATTCCATTCCATTCCATTCCATTCCTTTCCATTCCATTCCATTCCATTCCATTCCATTCCATTCGATTCCATTCCATTCCATTCCATTCCATTCCATTCCATTCTGTTCTACTCGGGTTGATTCTACTCCATTCCATTCCATTCCATCCTATTCCATTCCATTCCGTTCGATTCCATTCTATTCCATTCGATTCCATTCCATTCTACTTCATTTTATTCTATTCCATTCCATTCCATTCTATTCCATTGAATTCCATTCCATTCCATTCCATTCCATTCCATTCCATTCCATTCCATTCCATTCCATTCCATTCCATTCCATTCCATTCCATTCCGTTCTACTCGGGTTGATTCCACTCCATTCCATTCCATTCCATTCCATTCCATTCCATTCCATTCCATTCCATTCCATTCCACTCGGGTTGATCATTCCATTCCATTCCATTCCATTCCATTCCATTCCATTCCATTCCATTCCATTCCACTCGGGCTCATTCCATTCCATTCCATTCCATTCCATTCCATTCCATTCCGTTCTACTCGGGTTAATTTCCATTCCATTCCATTCCATTCCATTCCATTCCATTCCATTCCATTCCATTCCACTCCATTGCATTCCATTCCATTTCATTCCATTCCATTCCATTCCTTTCCATTTATTCCATTCCGTTCTACTCGGGTTGATTCCATTGAGTTTGGTTCCGTTCCGTTCCGTCCCGTCCCGTCCCCTCCCGTCCCGTTCCGTTTTACTCGGGTTGATTCCTTTGCATTCCGTTCCGCTCATTTCCATTCCGTTCAATTCCGTTCCACGCGGGTTGGTTCAATTCTATTCTATTCTATTCTATTCCTTTCCATTCCATTCCATTCTACTCGGGTTGATTCCATGCCGTTCCATTCCGTTCCATTCCGTCCCATCCCGACCCGTCCCATCCCGTCTCGTCCCGTCCCATCCCTTTCCGTTCCACATGGGTTGATTCAATTCCTTTCGGTTACATTGAATTCCATTCCATTCCATTCTACTCGGATTGATTCCATTCCATTCCATTCCATTCCATTCCATTCCATTCCATTCCATTCCATTCCATTCCAATCCATTCCATTCTACTCGGGTTGATTCCATTCCATTCCATTCCATTCCATTCCATTCCATTCCATTCCATTCCATTCCATTCCATTCAGTTTCATTCCGTTCCATTCCATTCCATTCCATTCCATTCCATTCCATTCCATTCCATTCCATTCCATTCCATTCCGTTCTACTCGGGTTGATTCCATTCTATTCCATTCCATTCCGTTCGATTCCATTCGATTCCATTCGATTCCATTCCATTCCATTCCATTCCCTTCCATTCCATTCTATTCCATTGAATTCCATTCCATTCCATTCCATTCCATTCCATTCCATTCCATTCCATTCCATTCTATTCCATTCAATTCCATTCCATTCCTTTCTACTCGGGTTGATTCCATTCCATTCCATTCCATTCCATTCCATTCCATTCCATTCCATTCCATTCCACTCCATTCCATTCGATTCCATTCGATTCCATTCCATTCCATTCCATTCCAGTCCAATCCATTCCATTCTACTCGGGTTGATTCCATTCCATTCCATTCCATTCCATTCCATTCCATTCCATTCCATTCCATTCCATTCCATTCCATTCCATTGCATTCCATTCGATTCCATTCGATTCCATTCCATTCGATTCCATTCGATATCATTCGATTCCATTCCATCCCATTCCATTCCATTCCATTCCATTCCGTTCTACTCGGGTTGATTCCATTCCATTCCATTCCATTCCATTCCATTCCATTCCATTCGATTCCATTCGATTCCATTCCATTCCATTCCATTCCATTTCATTCCAAACCATTCCATTCTACTCGGGTTCATCATTCCATTCCATTCCATTCCTTTCCATTCCACTCGGGTTCTTTCCATTCCATTCCATTCCATTCCATTCCATTCCATTCCATTCCATTCCATTTCGTTCTACTCAGGTTGATTTCCATTCCATTCCATTCCATTCCATTCCATTCCATTCCATTCCGTTCTATTCGGGTTGATTCCATTCCATTCCATTCCATTTCGTTCTACTCAGGTTGATTTCCATTCCATTCCATTCCATTCCATTCCATTCCATTCCATTCCATTCCATTCCATTCCATTCCATTCTATTCCATTCCGTTCTACTCGGCTTGAATCCATTGAGTTCCGTTCCGTTCCGTTCCGTCCCGACACGTCCCGTCCCGTCCCGTCCCGTCCCGTCCCATCCCGTCCCGTCCCGTGCCGTTGTACTCGGGTTGATTCCATTCCACTCCGTTCCGTTCATTTCCGTTCCGTTCCATTCAGTTCCACGCGGGTTGATTCAATTCCATTCTATTCTATTCCATTCCATTCCATTCCATTCCATTCCATTCCATTCCATTCCATTCCATTCCATTCCATTCCACTCGGGTTGATTCCATGCCGTTCCGTTCCGTTCCATTCCATCCCATCCCGACGCGTCCCGTCCCATCCCGTCCCGTCAAATTACGTTCTGTTCTGATCGGATTGATTCCGTTCCATTCCGTTCCGTTCCTTTCCGTTCCGTTCCATTCCTTTACACGCGGGTTGATTCAATTCCATTCTATTACATTGAATTCCATTCCATTCCATTCCATTCCATTCTACTCGGATTGATTGCATTCCATTCCATTCCATTCCAGTCCATTCCAATCCATTCCATTCTACTCGGGTTGATTCCATTCCATTCCATTCAATTCCATTCCATTCCATTCCATTCCATTGCATTCCATTCCATTGCACTCGGGCTCATTCCATTCCGTTCCGTTCCATTCCATTCCATTCCATTCCATTCCATTCCATTCCATTCCATTCAGTTTCATTCCATTCCATTCCATTCCATTCCATTCCATTCCATTCCACTCGATTCCATTCCATTCCTTTCCATTCCATTCCAATCCATTCCATTCTACTCGGGTGGATTCCATTCCATTCCATTCCATTCCATTCCATTCCATTCCATTCCATTCCATTCCATTCCATTCCATTCCATTCCATTCCGTTCTAGTCGGGTTGAATCCATTCCATTCCATTGCATTCCATTCCATTCCATTCCATTCCATTCCATTCCATTCCATTCCATTCCATTCCATTCCATTCCATTCCATTCTATTCCATTCCATTCTACTCCATTGAATTCCATTCCATTCCATTCAATTCCATTCCATTCCATTCCTTTCCAATCCATTTAGTTCTACTCGGGTTGATTCCATTCCATTCCATTCCATTCCATTCCATTCCATTCCATTCCATTCCATTCCATTCCATTCCATTACTTTCCATTCCATTCCATTCCAATCCATTCCATTCTACTCGGGTTGACTCCATTCCATTCCATTCCATTCCATTCCATTCCATTATATTCCATTCTATTCCATTCGATTCTGTTCGATTCCATTCCATTCCATTCCATTCCATTCCATTCCATTCCATTCCACTCGATTCCATTCCATTCCATTCCATTCCATTCCATTCCATTCCATTCCATTCCATTGCATTCCATTCTACTCGGGTTGATTCCATTCCATTCCATTCCATTCCAATCCATTCCATTCCATTCCATTCCACTCCATTCCATTCCTTTCTATTCCATTCCATTCCATTCCATTCCATTCCATTCCATTCCATTCCACTCCATTCCATTCCTTTCTATTCCATTCCATTCCATTCTATTCCATTCCATTCCATTCCATTCCATTCCACTCCGTTCTACTCGGGTTGATTCAATTCCATTCTATTCTATTCCATTCCATTCCATTCCATTCCATTCCATTCCATTCCATTCCATTCCATTCCATTCCACTCGGGTTGATTCCATGCCGTTCCGTTCCGTTCCATTCCATCCCATCCCGACGCGTCCCGTCCCATCCCGTCCCGTCAAATTACGTTCTGTTCTGATCGGATTGATTCCGTTCCATTCCGTTCCGTTCCTTTCCGTTCCGTTCCATTCCTTTACACGCGGGTTGATTCAATTCCATTCTATTACATTGAATTCCATTCCATTCCATTCCATTCCATTCTACTCGGATTGATTGCATTCCATTCCATTCCATTCCAGTCCATTCCAATCCATTCCATTCTACTCGGGTTGATTCCATTCCATTCCATTCAATTCCATTCCATTCCATTCCATTCCATTGCATTCCATTCCATTGCACTCGGGCTCATTCCATTCCGTTCCGTTCCATTCCATTCCATTCCATTCCATTCCATTCCATTCCATTCCATTCAGTTTCATTCCATTCCATTCCATTCCATTCCATTCCATTCCATTCCACTCGATTCCATTCCATTCCTTTCCATTCCATTCCAATCCATTCCATTCTACTCGGGTGGATTCCATTCCATTCCATTCCATTCCATTCCATTCCATTCCATTCCATTCCATTCCATTCCATTCCATTCCATTCCGTTCTAGTCGGGTTGAATCCATTCCATTCCATTGCATTCCATTCCATTCCATTCCATTCCATTCCATTCCATTCCATTCCATTCCATTCCATTCCATTCCATTCTATTCCATTCCATTCTACTCCATTGAATTCCATTCCATTCCATTCAATTCCATTCCATTCCATTCCTTTCCAATCCATTTAGTTCTACTCGGGTTGATTCCATTCCATTCCATTCCATTCCATTCCATTCCATTCCATTCCATTCCATTCCATTCCATTCCATTCCATTACTTTCCATTCCATTCCATTCCAATCCATTCCATTCTACTCGGGTTGACTCCATTCCATTCCATTCCATTCCATTCCATTCCATTCCATTATATTCCATTCTATTCCATTCGATTCTGTTCGATTCCATTCCATTCCATTCCATTCCATTCCATTCCATTCCATTCCACTCGATTCCATTCCATTCCATTCCATTCCATTCCATTCCATTCCATTCCATTGCATTCCATTCTACTCGGGTTGATTCCATTCCATTCCATTCCATTCCAATCCATTCCATTCCATTCCATTCCACTCCATTCCATTCCTTTCTATTCCATTCCATTCCATTCCATTCCATTCCATTCCATTCCATTCCATTCCACTCCGTTCTACTCGGGTTGATTCCACTCCATTCCATTCCATTCCATTCCATTCCATTCCATTCCATTCCATTCCATTCCAACCCATTCCGTTCTACTCGGGTTGATTCCATTCCATTCCATTCCATTCCATTCCATTCCATTCCATTCCATTCCATTCCATTCCATTCCATTCCATTCCATTCCATTCCATTCCATTTCATTCCAAACCGTTCCATTCTACTCGGGTTCATCATTCCATTCCATTCCATTCCATTCCATTCCACTCGGGTTCATTCCATTCCATTCCATTCCATTCCATTCCATTCCATTCCATTCCGTTCTACTCAGGTTGATTTCCATTCCATTCCATTCCATTCCATTCCATTCCATTCCATTCCATTCCATTCCATTCCATTCCATTCCATTCCATTCCATTCCATTCCATTCCATTCTATTCCATTCCGTTCTACTCGGCTTGAATCCATTGAGTTCCGTTCCGTTCCGTTCCGTCCCGACACGTCCCGTCCCGTCCCGTCCCGTGCCGTCCCGTCCCGTCCGGTCCCGTGCCGTTTTACTCGGGTTGATTCCATTCCACTCCGTTCCGTTCCTTTCCGTTCCGTTCCATTCAGTTCCACGCGGGTTGATTCAATTCCATTCTATTCTATTCCATTCCATTCCATTCCATTCCATTCCATTCCATTCCATTCCATTCCATTTTACTCGGGTTGATTCCATGCCGTTCCGTTCCGTTCCATTCTGTCCCATCCCGACGCGTCCCGTCCCGTCCCGTCCCGTCCAATTCCGTTCCGTTCTGATCGGGTTGATTCCGTTCCATTCCGTTCCGTTCCTTTCCGTTCCATTCCATTCCGTTTCACGCGGGTTGATTCAATTCCATTCTATTACATTGAATTCCATTCCATTCCATTCCATTCCATTCTACTCGGATTGATTGCATTCCATTCCATTCCATTCCAGTCCATTCCAATCCATTCCATTCTACTCGGGTTGATTCCATTCCATTCCATTCCATTCCATTCCATTCCATTCCATTCCATTGCGTTCCATTCGATTCGACTCCATTCCATTCCATTCCATTCCATTCCAATCCATTCCATTCTACTTGGGTTCATTCCATTCCATTCCATTCCATTCCATTCCATTCCATTCGATTCCATTCCATTCCATTCCATTCCATTCCATTCCATTCTGTTCTACTCGGGTTGATTCTACTCCATTCCATTCCATTCCATTCTATTCCATTCCATTCCATTCGATTCCATTCTATTCCATTCGATTCCATTCCATTCTACTTCATTTTATTCTATTCCATTCCATTCCATTCTATTCCATTGAATTCCATTCCATTCCATTCCATTCCATTCCATTCCATTCCATTCCATTCCATTCCGTTCTACTCGGGTTGATTCCACTCCATTCCATTCCATTCCATTCCATTCCATTCCATTCCATTCCATTCCATTCCATTCCATTCCACTCGGGTTGATCATTCCATTCCATTCCATTCCATTCCATTCCATTCCATTCCATTCCATTCCATTCCATTCCATTCCATTCCACTCGGGCTCATTCCATTCCATTCCATTCCATTCCATTCCATTCCATTCCATTCCATTCCATTCCATTCCATTCCATTCCATTCCGTTCTACTCGGGTTGATTTCCATTCCATTCCATTCCATTCCATTCCATTCCATTCCACTCCATTGCATTCCATTCGATTCCATTCCATTCCATTCCATTCCTTTCCATTTATTCCATTCCGTTCTACTCGGGTTGATTCCATTGAGTTTGGTTCCGTTCCGTTCCGTCCCGTCCCGTCCCGTCCCGTCCCGTTCCGTTTTACTCGGGTTGATTCCTTTGCATTCCGTTCCGCTCATTTCCATTCCGTTCAATTCCGTTCCACGCGGGTTGGTTCAATTCTATTCTATTCTATTCTATTCCTTTCCATTCCATTCCATTCCATACTACTCGGGTTGATTCCATGCCATTCCGTTCCGTTCCATTCCGTCCCATCCCGACCCGTCCCATCCCGTCTCGTCCCGTCCCATCCCTTTCCGTTCCACATGGGTTGATTCAATTCCTTTCGGTTACATTGAATTCCATTCCATTCCATTCTACTCGGATTGATTCCATTCCATTCCATTCCATTCCATTCCATTCCATTCCATTCCATTCCATTCCAATCCATTCCATTCTACTCGGGTTGATTCCATTCCATTCCATTCCATTCCATTCCATTCCATTCCATTCCATTCCATTCCATTCCATTCCATTCCATTCAGTTTCATTCCGTTCCATTCCATTCCATTCCATTCCATTCCATTCCATTCCATTCCATTCCATTCCATTCCATTCCATTCCATTCCGTTCTACTCGGGTTGATTCCATTCTATTCCATTCCATTCCGTTCGATTCCATTCGATTCCATTCGATTCCATTCCATTCCATTCCATTCCCTTCCATTCCATTCTATTCCATTGAATTCCATTCCATTCCATTCCATTCCATTCCATTCCATTCCATTCCATTCCATTCTATTCCATTCAATTCCATTCCATTCCTTTCTACTCGGGTTGATTCCATTCCATTCCATTCCATTCCATTCCATTCCATTCCACTCCATTCCATTCGATTCCATTCGATTCCATTCCATTCCATTCCATTCCAGTCCAATCCATTCCATTCTACTCGGGTTGATTCCATTCCATTCCATTCCATTCCATTCCATTCCATTCCATTCCATTCCATTCCATTCCATTGCATTCCATTCGATTCCATTCGATTCCATTCCATTCGATTCCATTCGATATCATTCGATTCCATTCCATCCCATTCCATTCCATTCCATTCCATTCCATTCTACTCGGGTTGATTCCATTCCATTCCATTCCATTCCATTCCATTCCATTCGATTCCATTCGATTCCATTCCATTCCATTCCATTCCATTTCATTCCAAACCATTCCATTCTACTCGGGTTCATCATTCCATTTCATTCCATTCCTTTCCATTCCACTCGGGTTCTTTCCATTCCATTCCATTCCATTCCATTCCATTCCATTCCATTCCATTCCAATCCATTCCATTCCATTTCGTTCTACTCAGGTTGATTTCCATTCCATTCCATTCCATTCCATTCCATTCCATTCCATTCCATTCCGTTCTATTCGGGTTGATTCCATTCCATTCCATTCCATTCCATTCCATTCCATTCCATTCCATTCCATTCCATTCCATTCCATTCCATTCCATTCCATTCTATTCCATTCCGTTCTACTCGGCTTGAATCCATTGAGTTCCGTTCCGTTCCGTTCCGTCCCGACACGTCCCGTCCCGTCCCGTCCCGTCCCGTCCCATCCCATCCCGTCCCGTCCCGTGCCGTTGTACTCGGGTTGATTCCATTCCACTCCGTTCCGTTCATTTCCGTTCCGTTCCATTCAGTTCCACGCGGGTTGATTCAATTCCATTCTATTCTATTCCATTCCATTCCATTCCATTCCATTCCATTCCATTCCATTCCACTCGGGTTGATTCCATGCCGTTCCGTTCCGTTCCATTCCATCCCATCCCGACGCGTCCCGTCCCATCCCGTCCCGTCAAATTACGTTCTGTTCTGATCGGATTGATTCCGTTCCATTCCGTTCCGTTCCTTTCCGTTCCGTTCCATTCCTTTACACGCGGGTTGATTCAATTCCATTCTATTACATTGAATTCCATTCCATTCCATTCCATTCCATTCTACTCGGATTGATTGCATTCCATTCCATTCCATTCCAGTCCATTCCAATCCATTCCATTCTACTCGGGTTGATTCCATTCCATTCCATTCCATTCCATTCCATTCCATTCCATTCCATTCCATTCCATTCCATTCCATTCCATTGCACTCGGGCTCATTCCATTCCATTCCATTCCATTCCATTCCATTCCATTCCATTCCATTCCATTCCATTCCATTCCATTCCATTCCATTCCATTCAGTTTCATTCCATTCCATTCCATTCCATTCCATTCCATTCCACTCGATTCCATTCCATTCCTTTCCATTCCATTCCAATCCATTCCATTCTACTCGGGTGGATTCCATTCCATTCCATTCCATTCCATTCCATTCCATTCCATTCCATTCCATTCCATTCCATTCCATTCCATTCCATTCCATTCCGTTCTAGTCGGGTTGAATCCATTCCATTCCATTGCATTCCATTCCATTCCATTCCATTCCATTCCATTCCATTCCATTCCATTCCATTCTATTCCATTCCATTCTACTCCATTGAATTCCATTCCATTCCATTCAATTCCATTCCATTCCATTCCTTTCCAATCCATTTAGTTCTACTCGGGTTGATTCCATTCCATTCCATTCCATTCCATTCCATTCCATTCCATTCCATTCCATTCCATTCCATTCCATTACTTTCCATTCCATTCCATTCCAATCCATTCCATTCTACTCGGGTTGACTCCATTCCATTCCATTCCATTCCATTCCATTCCATTCCATTCCATTATATTCCATTCTATTCCATTCGATTCTGTTCGATTCCATTCCATTCCATTCCATTCCATTCCATTCCATTCCATTCCATTCCATTGGATTCCATTCCATTCCATTCCATTCCATTCCATTCCATTCCATTCCATTGCATTCCATTCTACTCGGGTTGATTCCATTCCATTCCATTCCATTCCAATCCATTCCATTCCATTCCATTCCACTCCATTCCATTCCTTTCTATTCCATTCCATTCCATTCCATTCCATTCCATTCCATTCCATTCCATTCCATTCCATTCCGTTCTACTCGGGTTGATTCCACTCCATTCCATTCCATTCCATTCCATTCCATTCCATTCGATTCCAACCCATTCCGTTCTACTCGGGTTGATTCCATTCCATTCCATTCCATTCCATTGCATTCCATTCCATTCCATTCCGTTCCATTCCATTCGATTCCATTCCATTCCATTCCATTCTATTTCATTCCAAACCGTTCCATTCTACTCGGGTTCATCATTCCATTCCATTCCATTCCATTCCATTCCACTCGGGTTCATTCCATTCCATTCCATTCCATTCCATTCCATTCCATTCCATTCCATTCCGTTCTACTCAGGTTGATTTCCATTCCATTCCATTCCATTCCATTCCATTCCATTCCATTCCATTCCATTCCATTCCATTCCATTCCATTCCATTCCATTCCATTCTATTCCATTCCGTTCTACTCGGCTTGAATCCACTGAGTTCCGTTCCACTACGTTCCGTCCCGACACGTCCCGTCCCGTCCCGTCCCGTGCCGTCCCGTCCCATCCGGTCCCGTGCCGTTTTACTCGGGTTGATTCCATTCCACTCCGTTCCGTTCCTTTCCGTTCCGTTCCATTCAGTTCCACGCGGGTTGATTCAATTCCATTCTATTCTATTCCATTCCATTCCATTCCATTACATTCCATTCCATTCCATTCCATTCCATTTTACTCGGGTTGATTCCATGCCGTTCCGTTCCATTCCATTCTGTCCCATCCCGACGCGTCCCGTCCCGTCCCGTCCCGTCCAATTCCGTTCCGTTGTGATCGGGTTGATTCCGTTCCATTCCGTTCCGTTCCTTTCCGTTCCATTCCATTCCGTTTCACGCGGGTTGATTCAATTCCATTCTATTACATTGAATTCCATTCCATTCCATTCCATTCCATTCTACTCGGATTGATTGTATTCCATTCCATTCCATTCCAGTCCATTCCAATCCATTCCATTCTACTCGGGTTGATTCCATTCCATTCCATTCCATTCCATTCCATTCCATTCCATTCCATTGCGTTCCATTCGATTCGACTCCATTCCATTCCATTCCATTCCATTCCAATCCATTCCATTCTACTTGGGTTCATTCCATTCCATTCCATTCCATTCCATTCCATTCGATTCCATTCCATTCCATTCCATTCCATTCCATTCCATTCTGTTCTACTCGGGTTGATTCTACTCCATTCCATTCCATTCCATTCTATTCCATTCCATTCCATTCGATTCCATTCTATTCCATTCGATTCCATTCCATTCTACTTCATTTTATTCTATTCCATTCCATTCCATTCTATTCCATTGAATTCCATTCCATTCCATTCCATTCCATTCCATTCCATTCCATTCCATTCCATTCCGTTCTACTCGGGTTGATTCCACTCCATTCCATTCCATTCCATTCCATTCCATTCCATTCCATTCCATTCCATTCCGTTCCACTCGGGTTGATCATTCCATTCCATTCCATTCCATTCCATTCCATTCCATTCCATTCCATTCCATTCCATTCCATTCCATTCCATTCCACTCGGGCTCATTCCATTCCATTCCATTCCATTCCATTCCATTCCATTCCATTCCATTCCATTCCATTCCATTCCATTCCGTTCTACTCGGGTTGATTTCCATTCCATTCCATTCCATTCCATTCCATTCCATTCCATTCCACTCCATTGCATTCCATTCCTTTCCATTCCATTCCATTCCATTCCTTTCCATTTATTCCATTCCGTTCTACTCGGGTTGATTCCATTGAGTTTGGTTCCGTTCCGTTCCGTCCCGTCCCGTCCCGTCCCGTCCCGTTCCGTTTTACTCGGGTTGATTCCTTTGCATTCCGTTCCGCTCATTTCCATTCCGTTCAATTCCGTTCCACGCGGGTTGGTTCAATTCTATTCTATTCTATTCTATTCCTTTCCATTCCATTCCATTCTACTCGGGTTGATTCCATGCCGTTCCATTCCGTTCCATTCCGTCCCATCCCGACCCGTCCCATCCCGTCTCGTCCCGTCCCATCCCTTTCCGTTCCACATGGGTTGATTCAATTCCTTTCGGTTACATTGAATTCCATTCCATTCCATTCTACTCGGATTGATTCCATTCCATTCCATTCCATTCCATTCCATTCCATTCCATTCCATTCCATTCCATTCCAATCCATTCCATTCTACTCGGGTTGATTCCATTCCATTCCATTCCATTCCATTCCATTCCATTCCATTCCATTCCATTCCATTCCATTCCATTCAGTTTCATTCCGTTCCATTCCATTCCTTTCCATTCCATTCCATTCCATTCCATTCCATTCCATTCCATTCCATTCCATTCCATTCCATTCCATTCCGTTCTACTCGGGTTGATTCCATTCTATTCCATTCCATTCCGTTCGATTCCATTCGATTCCATTCGATTCCATTCCATTCCATTCCATTCCCTTCCATTCCATTCTATTCCATTGAATTCCATTCCATTCCATTCCATTCCATTCCATTCCATTCCATTCCATTCTATTCCATTCAATTCCATTCCATTCCTTTCTACTCGGGTTGATTCCATTCCATTCCATTCCATTCCATTCCATTCCATTCCATTCCACTCCATTCCATTCGATTCCATTCGATTCCATTCCATTCCATTCCATTCCAGTCCAATCCATTCCATTCTACTCGGGTTGATTCCATTCCATTCCATTCCATTCCATTCCATTCCATTCCATTCCATTCCATTCCATTCCATTCCATTGCATTCCATTCGATTCCATTCGATTCCATTCCATTCGATTCCATTCGATATCATTCGATTCCATTCCATCCCATTCCATTCCATTCCATTCCATTCCGTTCTACTCGGGTTGATTCCATTCCATTCCATTCCATTCCATTCCATTCCATTCGATTCCATTCGATTCCGTTCCATTCCATTCCATTCCATTTCATTCCAAACCATTCCATTCTACTCGGGTTCATCATTCCATTTCATTCCATTCCTTTCCATTCCACTCGGGTTCTTTCCATTCCATTCCATTCCATTCCATTCCATTCCATTCCATTCCATTCCATTCCATTTCGTTCTACTCAGGTTGATTTCCATTCCATTCCATTCCATTCCATTCCATTCCATTCCATTCCATTCCATTCCGTTCTATTCGGGTTGATTCCATTCCATTCCATTCCATTCCATTCCATTCCATTCCATTCCATTCCATTCCATTCCATTCCATTCCATTCCATTCCATTCCATTCCATTCCATTCTATTCCATTCCGTTCTACTCGGCTTGAATCCATTGAGTTCCGTTCCGTTCCGTTCCGTCCCGACACGTCCCGTCCCGTCCCGTCCCGTCCCGTCCCATCCCATCCCGTCCCGTCCCGTGCCGTTGTACTCGGGTTGATTCCATTCCACTCCGTTCCGTTCATTTCCGTTCCGTTCCATTCAGTTCCACGCGGGTTGATTCAATTCCATTCTATTCTATTCCATTCCATTCCATTCCATTCCATTCCATTCCATTCCATTCCATTCCACTCGGGTTGATTCCATGCCGTTCCGTTCCGTTCCATTCCATCCCATCCCGACGCGTCCCGTCCCATCCCGTCCCGTCAAATTACGTTCTGTTCTGATCGGATTGATTCCGTTCCATTCCCTTCCGTTCCTTTCCGTTCCGTTCCATTCCTTTACACGCGGGTTGATTCAATTCCATTCTATTACATTGAATTCCATTCCATTCCATTCCATTCCATTCTACTCGTATTGATTGCATTCCATTCCATTCCATTCCAGTCCATTCCAATCCATTCCATTCTACTCGGGTTGATTCCATTCCATTCCATTCAATTCCATTCCATTCCATTCCATTCCATTCCATTCCATTCCATTGCACTCGGGCTCATTCCATTCCATTCCATTCCATTCCATTCCATTCCATTCCATTCCATTCCATTCCATTCCATTCCATTCCATTCAGTTTCATTCCATTCCATTCCATTCCATTCCATTCCTTTCCATTCCATTCCATTCCATTCCATTCCATTCTGTTCCATTACATTCTACTACATTGAATTCCATTCCATTCCATTCAATTCCATTCCATTCCATTCCTTTCCATTCCATTTAGTTACACTCGGGTTGATGCCATTCCATTCCATTCCATTCCATTCCATTCCATTCCATTCCATTCCATTCCATTCCTTTCCATTCCATTCCATTCCAATCCATTCCATTCTACTCGGGTTGATTCCATTCCATTCCATTCCATTCCATTCCATTCCATTCCATTCCATTCCATTCCATTCCATTCCATTCCATTCCATTCCATTCCATTCCATTCCTTTCCATTCCATTCCATTCCATTCCATTCCATTCCATTCCATTCCATTCCATTCCATTCCATTCCGTTCTACTTGGGTTGATTCCACTCCATTCCATTCCATTCCATTCCATTCCATTCCATTCCATTCCATTCCATTCCATTCCATTCCTTTCCATTCCAACCCATTCCGTTCTACTCGGGTTGATTCCATTCCATTCCATTCCATTCCATTCCATTCCATTCCCTTCCATTCCATTCCATTCCATTCCATTCCATTCCATTCCACTCCATTCCATTCCATTTCATTCCAAACCGTTCCATTCTACTCGGGTTCATCATTCCATTCCATTCCATTCCATTCCATTCCACTCGGGTTCATTCCATTCCATTCTATTCCATTCCATTCCATTCCATTCCGTTCTACTCAGGTTGATTTCCATTCCATTCCATTCCATTCCATTCCATTCCATTCCATTCCATTCCATTCCATTCCATTCCATTCCATTCCATTCCATTCCATTCTATTCCTTTCCGTTCTACTGGGCTTGAATCCATTGAGTTCCGTTCCGTTCCGTTCCGTCCCAACTCGTCCCGTCCCGTCCCGTCCCGTCCCGTCCCGTCCCGTCCCGTCCCGTCCCGTCCCGTGCCGTTGTACTCGGGTTGATTCCGTTCCACTCCGTTCCGTTCCTTTCCGTTCCGTTCCATTCAGTTCCACGCGGGTTGATTCAATTCCATTCTATTCTATTCCATTCCATTCCATTCCATTCCATTCCATTCCATTCCATTCCATTCCATTCCATTCCATTCCATTCCATTTTACTCGGGATGATTCCATGCCGTTCCGTTCCGTTCCATTCTGTCCCATCCCGACGCGTCCCGTCCCGTCCCGTCCCGTCCCATTCCGTTCTGTTCTGATCGGGTTGATTCCGTTCCATTCCGTTCCGTTCCTTTCCGTTCCATTCCATTCCGTTACACGCGGGTTGATTCAATTCCATTCTATTACATTGAATTCCATTCCATTCCATTCCATTCCATTCTACTCGGATTGATTGCATTCCATTCCATTCCATTCCAGTCCATTCCAATCCATTCCATTCTACTGGGGTTGATTCCATTCCATTCCATTCCATTCCATTCCATTCCATTCCATTCCATTCCATTCCATTCCATTCCATTGCGTTCCATTCGATTCGATTCCATTCCATTCCATTCCATTCCATTCCAATCCATTCCATTCTACTTGGTTTGATTCCATTCCATTCCATTCCATTCCATTCCATTTGATTCCATTCGATTCCATTCCATTCCATTCCATTCCATTCCATTCCATTCCATTCCATTCCATTCTGTTCTACTCGGGTTGATTACACTCCATTCCATTCCATTCCATTCCATTCTATTCCATTGCATTCCATTCGATTCCATTCTATTCCATTCGATTCCATTCCATTCCATTTCATTTTATTCCATTCCATTCCATTCCATTCTATTCCATTGAATTCCATTCCATTCCATTCCATTCCATTCCATTCCATTCCATTCCATTCCATTCCATTCTGTTCTACTCGGGTTGATTACACTCCATTCCATTCCATTCCATTCCATTCTATTCCATTCCATTCCATTCCATTCCATTCCATTCGATTCCATTCCATTCCATTCCATTCCATTCCATTCCGTTCTACTCGGGTTGATTCAATTCCATTCCATTTCATTCCATTCCATTCCATTCCATTCCATTCGTCTCCATTCGATTCCATTCGATTCCATTCCATTCTATTCCATTGAATTCCATTCCATTCCATTCCATTCCATTCCATTCCATTCCATTCCATTCCATTCCATACCATTCCATTCCGTTCTACTCGGGTTGATTCCGTTCCATTCCATTCCTTTCCATTCCATTCCATTCCATTCCATTCCACTCCATTCCATTCGATTCCATTCGATTCCATTCCATTCCATTCCATTCCATTCCAATCCATTCCATTCTACTCGGGTTGATTCCATTCCTTTCCGTTCCATTCCATTCCATTCCATTCCATTCCATTGCATTCCATTCGATTCCATTCGATTCCATTCCATTCGATTCCATTCGAGATCATTCGATTCCATTCCATCCCATTCCATTCCATTCCATTCCATTCCGTTCTACTCGGGTTGATTCAATTCCATTCCATTTCATTCCATTCCATTCCATTCCACTCCATTCCATTCCATTCCATTCCATTCGATTCGATTCCATTCCATTCCATTCCAATCCATTCCATTCTACTCGGGTTGATTCCATTCCATTCCATTCCATTCCATTCCATTCCATTCCATTACATTCCATTCCATTCGATTCCACTCGATTCCATTCCATTCTTTCCATTTCATTCCAATCCATTCCATTCTACTCGGGTGGATTCCATTCCATTCCATTCCATTCCATTCCATTCCATTCCATTCCATTCCATTACATTCCATTCCGTTCTAGTCGGGTTGATTCCATTCTATTCCATTCCATTCCATTCCATTCCATTCCATTCCATTCCATTCCATTCCATTCCATTCCATTCCATTCCATTCTATTCCACTCCATTATACTTCATTGAATTCCATTCCATTCCATTCTATTCCATTCCATTCCATTCCTTTCCATTCCATTTAGTTCTACTCGGGTTGATTCCATTCCATTCCATTCCATTCCATTCCATTCCATTCCATTCCATTCCATTCCATTCCATTCCATTGCATTCCATTCGATTCCGTTCGATTCCATTCCATTCCATTCCATTCCATTCCATTCCATTCCATTCCATTCCATTCCATTCCATTCCATTCCGTTCCACTCGGGTTGATTCCATTCTATTCCATTCCATTCCATTCTATTCCATTCGATATCATTCGATTCCATTCCATCCCATTCCATTCCATTCCATTCCATTCCGTTCTTCTTGGGTTGATTCCATTCCATTCCATTTCATTCCATTCCATTCCATTCCATTTCTTTCGATTCCATTCGATTCCATTCCATTCCATTCCATTCCAATCCATTGCATTCTACTCAGGTTGATTCCATTCCATTCCATTCCATTCCATTCAATTCCATTCCATTCCATTCCATTCAATTCCACTCGATTCCATTCCATTCCTTTCCATTCCATTCCAATCCATTCCATTCTTCTCGGGTGGATTCCATTCCATTCCATTCCATTCCATTCCATTCCATTCCATTCCATTCCATTCCATTCCATTCCATTCGATTCCATTCCATTCCATTCCATTCCATTCCATTCCATTCCATTCCATTCCATTCCATTCGATTCCATTCCATTCCATTCCATGGCATTCCATTCCATTCCATTCCATTCCATTCCGTTCTAGTCGGGTTGATTCCATTCCATTCCATTGCATTCCATTCCATTCCATTGCATTCCATTCCATTCCATTCCATTCCATTCCATTCCATTCCATTCCATTCCATTCAATTCCATTCCATTCCATTCTATTCCATTCCATTCTACTCCATTGAATTCCATACCATTCCATTCAATTCCATTCCATTCCATTCCTTTCCAATCCATTTAGTTCTACTCGGGTTGATTCCATTCCATTCCATTCCATTCCATTCCATTCCATTCCATTCCATTCCATTACTTTCCATTCCATTCCATTCCAATCCATTCCATTCTACTCGGGTTGACTCCATTCCATTCCATTCCACTCCATTCCATTCCGTTATATTCCATTCCATTCCATTAGATTCCGTTCGATTCCATTCCATTCCATTCCATTCCATTCCATTCCATTCCATTCCATTCCATTCCATTCCAATCCATTCCATTCTACTCGGGTTGATTCCATTCCATTCCATTCCATTCCAATCCATTCCATTCCATTCCATTCCATTCCAATCCATTCCATTCCATTCCATTCCATTCCATTCCATTCCAATCCATTCCATTCCATTCCATTCCATTCCATTCCATTCCATTCCTTTCTATTCCATTCCATTCCATTCCATTCCATTCCTTTCCATTCCATCCCATTCCATTCCATTCCGTTCTACTCGGGTTGATTCCACTCCATTGCATTCCCTTCCATTCCATTCCGTTCCATTCCATTCCATTCCATTCCATTCCTTTCCATTCCAACCCATTCCTTTCTACTCGGGTTGATTCCATTCCATTCCATTCCATTCCATTCCATTCCATTCCATTCCATTCCATTCCATTCCATTCGATTCCATTCCATTCCTTTCCATTCCATTTCATTCCAAACCGTTCCATTCTACGCGGGTTCATCATTCCATTCCATTCCATTCCATTCCATTCCACTCGGGTTCATCCCATTCCATTCCATTCCATTCCATTCCATTCCATTCCATTCCATTCCATTCCATTCCGTTCTACTCAGGTTGATTTCCATTCCATTCCATTCCATTCCATTCCATTCCATTCCATTCCATTCCATTCCATTCCATTCCATTCCATTCCATTCCATTCCATTCCATTCCATTCCATTCCATTCTATTCCATTCCGTTCTACTCGGCTTGAATCCATTGAGTTCCATTCCGTTCCGTTCCGTCCCAACACGTCCCGTCCCGTCCCGTCCCGTCCCGTCCCGTCCCGTCCCGTCCCGTGCCGTTGTACTCGGGTTGATTCCATTCCACTCCGTTCCGTTCCTTTCCGTTCCCTTCCATTCAGTTCCACGCGGGTTGATTCAATTCCATTCTATTCTATTCCATTCCATTCCATTCCATTCCATTCCATTCCATTCCATTCCATTCCATTCCATTTTACTCGGGTTGATTCCATGCCGTTCCGTTCCATTCTGTCCCATCCCTACGCGTCCCGTCCCGTCCCGTCCCATTCCGTTCCGTTCTGATCGGGTTGATTCCGTTCCATTCCCTTCCGTTCCTTTCCGTTCCATTCCATTCCGTTACACGCGGGTTGAATCAATTCCATTCTATTACATTGAATTCCATTCCATTCCATTCCATTCCATTCTACTCGGATTGATTGCATTCCATTCCATTCCATTCCAGTCCATTCCAATCCACTCCATTCTACTCGGGTTGATTCCATTCCATTCCATTCCATTCCATTCCATTCCATTCCATTCCATTCCATTCCATTCCATTGCGTTCCATTCGATTCGATTCCATTCCATTCCATTCCATTCCATTCCAATCCATTCCATTCTACTTGGGTTCATTCCATTCCATTCCATTCCATTCCATTCGATTCCATTCGATTCCATTCCCTTCCATTCCATACCATTCCATTCCATTCTGTTCTACTCGGGTTGATTCCACTCCATTCCATTCCATTCCATTCCATTCTATTCCATTCCATTCCATTCGATTGCATTCTATTCCATTCGATTCCATTCCATTCCATTTCATTTTATTCCATTCCATTCCATTCCATTCTATTCCATTGAATTCCATTCCATTCCATTCCATTCCATTCCATTCCATTCCATTCCATTCCATTCCATTCCATTCCATTCCGTTCTACTCGGGTTGATTCCACTCCATTCCATTCCATTCCACTCGGGTTGAGCATTCCATTCGATTCCATTCCATTCCATTCCATTCCATTCCATTCCGTTATACTCGGGTTGATTTCCATTCCATTCCATTCCATTCCATTCCACTCCACTCCATTCCATTCCATTCCATTCCATTCCATTCCATTCCATTCCATTCCATACCATTCCATTCCATTCCTTTCCATTTATTCCATTCCGTTCTACTCGGGTTGATTCCATTGAGTTTGGTTCCGTTCCGTTCCGTCCCGTCCCGTCCCGTCCCATCCCGTTCCGTTTTACTCGGGTTGATTCCTTCGCATTCCGTTCCGCTCGTTTCCATTCCGTTCCATTCCGTTCCACGCGGGTTGGTTCAATTCCATTCTATTCTCTTCTATTCCTTTCCATTCCATTCCATTCTACTCGGGTTGATTCCATGCCGTTCCATTCCGTTCCATTCCGTCCCATTCCGACCCGTCCCATCCCGTCCCGTCCCGTCCCATCCCGTTCCGTTCCACATGGGTTGATTCAATTCCTTTCGGTTACATTGAATTCCATTCCATTCCATTCTACTCGGATTGATTCCATTCCATTCCATTCCATTCCATTCCATTCCATTCCATTCCATTCCAATCCATTCCATTCTACTCGGGTTGATTCCATTCCATTCCATTCCATTCCATTCCATTCCATTCCATTCCATTCCATTCCATTCCATTCAGTTTCATTCCATTCCATTCCATTCCATTCCATTCCATTCCATTCCATTCCATTCCATTCCATTCGATTCCATTCCATTCCATTCCATTCCGTTCTACTCGGGTTGATTCCATTCTATTCCATTCCATTCCGTTCGATTCCATTCGATTCCATTCGATTCCATTACATTCCATTCCATTCCCTTCCATTCCATTGTATTCCATTGAATGCCATTCCATTCCATTCCATTCCATTCCATTCGATTCCATTCCATTCCATTCCATTCTATTCCAATACATTCCATTCTACTCTGGTTGATTCCATTCCATTCCATTCCATTCCATTCCATTCCATTCCATTCGTCTCCATTCGATTCCATTCGATTCCATTCCATTCTATTCCATTGAATTCCATTCCATTCCATTCCATTCCATTCCATTCTATTCCATTCCATTCCATTCCATTCCCTTCTACTCGGGTTCATTCCATTCCATTCCATTCCATTCCATTCCATTCCACTCCATTCCATTCGATTCCATTCGATTCCATTCCATTCCATTCCATTCCAGTCCAATCCATTCCATTCTACTCGGGTTGATTCCATTCCATTCCATTCCATTCCATTCCATTCCATTCCATTCCATTCCATTCCATTCCATTCCATTCCATTCCATTCCATTCCATTCCATTGAATTCCATTCGATTCCATTCGATTCCATTCCATTCGATTCCATTCGATATCATTCGATTCCATTCCATCCCATTCCATTCCATTCCATTCCATTCCGTTCTACTCGGGTTGATTCCATTCCATTCCATTTCATTCCATTCCATTCCATTCCATTCCATTCCATTCCATTCGATTCCATTCCATTCCATTCCATTCCAATCCATTCCATTCTACTCGGGTTGATTCCATTCCATTCCATTCCATTCCATTCCTTTCCATTCCATTCCATTCCATTCCATTCGATTCCACTCGATTCCTTTCCATTCTTTCCATTCCATTACAATCCATTCCATTCTACTTGGGTGGATTTCATTCCATTCCATTCCATTCCATTCCATTCCATTCCATTCCATTCCATTCCATTCCATTCCATTTCATTCCATTCCTTTCCATTCCATTCCGTTCTAGTTGGGTTGATTCCATTCTATTCCATTCCATTCCATTCCATTCCATTCCATTCCATTCTATTCCATTCCATTCTAATCCATTGAATTCCATTCCATTCCATTCTATTCCATTCCATTCCATTCCTTTCCAATCCATTTAGTTCTACTCTGGTTGATTCCATTCCATTCCATTCCATTCCATTCCATTCCATTCCATTCCATTACTTTCCATTCCATTCCATTCCAATCCATTCCATTCTACTCGGGTTGACTCCATTCCATTCCATTCCATTCCATTATATTCCATTCCATTCCATTCGATTCCGTTCGATTCCATTCCATTCCATTCCATTCCATTCGATTCCATTCCATTCCATTCGATTCGATTCCATTCCATTCCATTCCATTCCATTCCATTCCAATCCATTCCATTCTCCACGTGTTGATTCCATTCCATTCCATTCCATTCCATTCCATTCCATTCCTTTCGATTCCATTCCATTCCATTAAATTCCATTCCATTCCATTCCATTCCATTCCATTCCATTCCATTCCATTCCATTCCATTCCATTCCATTCCATTCCGTTCTACTCGGGTTGATTCCACTCCATTCCATTCCATTCCATTCCATTCCATTCCATTCCATTTCGTTCTACTCAGGTTGATTTCCATTCCATTCCATTCCATTCCATTCCATTCCATTCCATTCCATTCCATTCCGTTCTATTCGGGTTGATTCCATTCCATTCCATTCCATTCCATTCCATTCCATTCCATTCCATTCCATTCCATTCCATTCCATTCCATTCTATTCCATTCCGTTCTACTCGGCTTGAATCCATTGAGTTCCGTTCCGTTCCGTTCCGTCCCGACACGTCCCGTCCCGTCCCGTCCCGTCCCGTCCCATCCCATCCCGACCCGTCCCGTGCCGTTGTACTCGGGTTGATTCCATTCCACTCCGTTCCGTTCATTTCCGTTCCGTTCCATTCAGTTCCACGCGGGTTGATTCAATTCCATTCTATTCTATTCCATTCCATTCCATTCCATTCCATTCCATTCCATTCCACTCGGGTTGATTCCATGCCGTTCCGTTCCGTTCCATTCCATCCCATCCCGACGCGTCCCGTCCCATCCCGTCCCGTCAAATTACGTTCTGTTCTGATCGGATTGATTCCGTTCCATTCCCTTCCGTTCCTTTCCGTTCCGTTCCATTCCTTTACACGCGGGTTGATTCAATTCCATTCTATTACATTGAATTCCATTCCATTCCATTCCATTCCATTCTACTCGTATTGATTGCATTCCATTCCATTCCATTCCAGTCCATTCCAATCCATTCCATTCTACTCGGGTTGATTCCATTCCATTCCATTCAATTCCATTCCATTCCATTCCATTCCATTCCATTCCATTCCATTGCACTCGGGCTCATTCCATTCCATTCCATTCCATTCCATTCCATTCCATTCCATTCCATTCCATTCCATTCCATTCCATTCAGTTTCATTCCATTCCATTCCATTCCATTCCATTCCATTCCTTTCCATTCCATTCCATTCCATTCCATTCCATTCTGTTCCATTACATTCTACTACATTGAATTCCATTCCATTCCATTCAATTCCATTCCATTCCATTCCTTTCCATTCCATTTAGTTACACTCGGGTTGATGCCATTCCATTCCATTCCATTCCATTCCATTCCATTCCATTCCATTCCATTCCATTCCATTCCATTCCATTCCATTACTTTCCATTCCATTCCATTCCAATCCATTCCATTCTACTCGGGTTGACTCCATTCCATTCCATTCCATTCCATTCCATTATATTCCATTCTATTCCATTCGATTCCGTTCGATTCCATTCCATTCCATTCCATTCCATTCCATTCCATTCCATTCCATTCGATTCCATTCCATTCCATTCCATTCCATTCCATTCCATTCCATTCCATTCCAATCCATTCCATTCTACTCGGGTTGATTCCATTCCATTCCATTCCATTCCATTCCATTCCATTCCATTCGATTCCATTCCATTCCATTCCATTCCATTCCATTCCATTCCATTCCTTTCCATTCCATTCCATTCCATTCCATTCCATTCCATTCGATTCCATTCCATTCCATTCCATTCCATTCCATTCCATTCTGTTCTACTCGGGTTGATTCTACTCCATTCCATTCCATTCCATCCTATTCCATTCCATTCCGTTCGATTCCATTCTATTCCATTCGATTCCATTCCATTCTACTTCATTTTATTCTATTCCATTCCATTCCATTCTATTCCATTGAATTCCATTCCATTCCATTCCATTCCATTCCATTCCATTCCATTCCATTCCATTCCATTCCATTCCATTCCATTCCATTCCATTCCGTTCTACTCGGGTTGATTCCACTCCATTCCATTCCATTCCATTCCATTCCATTCCATTCCATTCCATTCCATTCCACTCGGGTTGATCATTCCATTCCATTCCATTCCATTCCATTCCATTCCATTCCATTCCATTCCATTCCACTCGGGCTCATTCCATTCCATTCCATTCCATTCCATTCCATTCCATTCCGTTCTACTCGGGTTAATTTCCATTCCATTCCATTCCATTCCATTCCATTCCATTCCATTCCATTCCACTCCATTGCATTCCATTCCATTTCATTCCATTCCATTCCATTCCTTTCCATTTATTCCATTCCGTTCTACTCGGGTTGATTCCATTGAGTTTGGTTCCGTTCCGTTCCGTCCCGTCCCGTCCCCTCCCGTCCCGTTCCGTTTTACTCGGGTTGATTCCTTTGCATTCCGTTCCGCTCATTTCCATTCCGTTCAATTCCGTTCCACGCGGGTTGGTTCAATTCTATTCTATTCTATTCTATTCCTTTCCATTCCATTCCATTCTACTCGGGTTGATTCCATGCCGTTCCATTCCGTTCCATTCCGTCCCATCCCGACCCGTCCCATCCCGTCTCGTCCCGTCCCATCCCTTTCCGTTCCACATGGGTTGATTCAATTCCTTTCGGTTACATTGAATTCCATTCCATTCCATTCTACTCGGATTGATTCCATTCCATTCCATTCCATTCCATTCCATTCCATTCCATTCCATTCCATTCCATTCCAATCCATTCCATTCTACTCGGGTTGATTCCATTCCATTCCATTCCATTCCATTCCATTCCATTCCATTCCATTCCATTCCATTCCATTCAGTTTCATTCCGTTCCATTCCATTCCATTCCATTCCATTCCATTCCATTCCATTCCATTCCATTCCATTCCATTCCGTTCTACTCGGGTTGATTCCATTCTATTCCATTCCATTCCGTTCGATTCCATTCGATTCCATTCGATTCCATTCCATTCCATTCCATTCCCTTCCATTCCATTCTATTCCATTGAATTCCATTCCATTCCATTCCATTCCATTCCATTCCATTCCATTCCATTCTATTCCATTCAATTCCATTCCATTCCTTTCTACTCGGGTTGATTCCATTCCATTCCATTCCATTCCATTCCATTCCATTCCATTCCATTCCATTCCATTCCACTCCATTCCATTCGATTCCATTCGATTCCATTCCATTCCATTCCATTCCAGTCCAATCCATTCCATTCTACTCGGGTTGATTCCATTCCATTCCATTCCATTCCATTCCATTCCATTCCATTCCATTCCATTCCATTCCATTCCATTCCATTGCATTCCATTCGATTCCATTCGATTCCATTCCATTCGATTCCATTCGATATCATTCGATTCCATTCCATCCCATTCCATTCCATTCCATTCCATTCCGTTCTACTCGGGTTGATTCCATTCCATTCCATTCCATTCCATTCCATTCCATTCCATTCCATTCGATTCCATTCGATTCCATTCCATTCCATTCCATTCCATTTCATTCCAAACCATTCCATTCTACTCGGGTTCATCATTCCATTCCATTCCATTCCTTTCCATTCCACTCGGGTTCTTTCCATTCCATTCCATTCCATTCCATTCCATTCCATTCCATTCCATTCCATTTCGTTCTACTCAGGTTGATTTCCATTCCATTCCATTCCATTCCATTCCATTCCATTCCATTCCGTTCTATTCGGGTTGATTCCATTCCATTCCATTCCATTTCGTTCTACTCAGGTTGATTTCCATTCCATTCCATTCCATTCCATTCCATTCCATTCCATTCCATTCCATTCCATTCCATTCCATTCCATTCTATTCCATTCCGTTCTACTCGGCTTGAATCCATTGAGTTCCGTTCCGTTCCGTTCCGTCCCGACACGTCCCGTCCCGTCCCGTCCCGTCCCGTCCCATCCCGTCCCGTCCCGTGCCGTTGTACTCGGGTTGATTCCATTCCACTCCGTTCCGTTCATTTCCGTTCCGTTCCATTCAGTTCCACGCGGGTTGATTCAATTCCATTCTATTCTATTCCATTCCATTCCATTCCATTCCATTCCATTCCATTCCATTCCATTCCATTCCATTCCATTCCACTCGGGTTGATTCCATGCCGTTCCGTTCCGTTCCATTCCATCCCATCCCGACGCGTCCCGTCCCATCCCGTCCCGTCAAATTACGTTCTGTTCTGATCGGATTGATTCCGTTCCATTCCGTTCCGTTCCTTTCCGTTCCGTTCCATTCCTTTACACGCGGGTTGATTCAATTCCATTCTATTACATTGAATTCCATTCCATTCCATTCCATTCCATTCTACTCGGATTGATTGCATTCCATTCCATTCCATTCCAGTCCATTCCAATCCATTCCATTCTACTCGGGTTGATTCCATTCCATTCCATTCAATTCCATTCCATTCCATTCCATTCCATTGCATTCCATTCCATTGCACTCGGGCTCATTCCATTCCGTTCCGTTCCATTCCATTCCATTCCATTCCATTCCATTCCATTCCATTCCATTCAGTTTCATTCCATTCCATTCCATTCCATTCCATTCCATTCCATTCCACTCGATTCCATTCCATTCCTTTCCATTCCATTCCAATCCATTCCATTCTACTCGGGTGGATTCCATTCCATTCCATTCCATTCCATTCCATTCCATTCCATTCCATTCCATTCCATTCCATTCCATTCCATTCCATTCCGTTCTAGTCGGGTTGAATCCATTCCATTCCATTGCATTCCATTCCATTCCATTCCATTCCATTCCATTCCATTCCATTCCATTCCATTCCATTCCATTCCATTCCATTCTATTCCATTCCATTCTACTCCATTGAATTCCATTCCATTCCATTCAATTCCATTCCATTCCATTCCTTTCCAATCCATTTAGTTCTACTCGGGTTGATTCCATTCCATTCCATTCCATTCCATTCCATTCCATTCCATTCCATTCCATTCCATTCCATTCCATTCCATTACTTTCCATTCCATTCCATTCCAATCCATTCCATTCTACTCGGGTTGACTCCATTCCATTCCATTCCATTCCATTCCATTCCATTATATTCCATTCTATTCCATTCGATTCTGTTCGATTCCATTCCATTCCATTCCATTCCATTCCATTCCATTCCATTCCATTCCACTCGATTCCATTCCATTCCATTCCATTCCATTCCATTCCATTCCATTCCATTGCATTCCATTCTACTCGGGTTGATTCCATTCCATTCCATTCCATTCCAATCCATTCCATTCCATTCCATTCCACTCCATTCCATTCCTTTCTATTCCATTCCATTCCATTCCATTCCATTCCATTCCATTCCATTCCATTCCACTCCATTCCATTCCTTTCTATTCCATTCCATTCCATTCCATTCCATTCCATTCCATTCCATTCCATTCCACTCCGTTCTACTCGGGTTGATTCAATTCCATTCTATTCTATTCCATTCCATTCCATTCCATTCCATTCCATTCCATTCCATTCCATTCCATTCCATTCCATTCCACTCGGGTTGATTCCATGCCGTTCCGTTCCGTTCCATTCCATCCCATCCCGACGCGTCCCGTCCCATCCCGTCCCGTCAAATTACGTTCTGTTCTGATCGGATTGATTCCGTTCCATTCCGTTCCGTTCCTTTCCGTTCCGTTCCATTCCTTTACACGCGGGTTGATTCAATTCCATTCTATTACATTGAATTCCATTCCATTCCATTCCATTCCATTCTACTCGGATTGATTGCATTCCATTCCATTCCATTCCAGTCCATTCCAATCCATTCCATTCTACTCGGGTTGATTCCATTCCATTCCATTCAATTCCATTCCATTCCATTCCATTCCATTGCATTCCATTCCATTGCACTCGGGCTCATTCCATTCCGTTCCGTTCCATTCCATTCCATTCCATTCCATTCCATTCCATTCCATTCCATTCAGTTTCATTCCATTCCATTCCATTCCATTCCATTCCATTCCATTCCACTCGATTCCATTCCATTCCTTTCCATTCCATTCCAATCCATTCCATTCTACTCGGGTGGATTCCATTCCATTCCATTCCATTCCATTCCATTCCATTCCATTCCATTCCATTCCATTCCATTCCATTCCATTCCATTCCGTTCTAGTCGGGTTGAATCCATTCCATTCCATTGCATTCCATTCCATTCCATTCCATTCCATTCCATTCCATTCCATTCCATTCCATTCCATTCCATTCCATTCTATTCCATTCCATTCTACTCCATTGAATTCCATTCCATTCCATTCCATTCCATTCCATTCCATTCCTTTCCAATCCATTTAGTTCTACTCGGGTTGATTCCATTCCATTCCATTCCATTCCATTCCATTCCATTCCATTCCATTCCATTCCATTCCATTCCATTCCATTACTTTCCATTCCATTCCATTCCAATCCATTCCATTCTACTCGGGTTGACTCCATTCCATTCCATTCCATTCCATTCCATTCCATTCCATTCCATTATATTCCATTCTATTCCATTCGATTCTGTTCGATTCCATTCCATTCCATTCCATTCCATTCCATTCCATTCCATTCCATTCCACTCGATTCCATTCCATTCCATTCCATTCCATTCCATTCCATTCCATTCCATTGCATTCCATTCTACTCGGGTTGATTCCATTCCATTCCATTCCATTCCAATCCATTCCATTCCATTCCATTCCACTCCATTCCATTCCTTTCTATTCCATTCCATTCCATTCCATTCCATTCCATTCCATTCCATTCCATTCCACTCCGTTCTACTCGGGTTGATTCCACTCCATTCCATTCCATTCCATTCCATTCCATTCCATTCCATTCCATTCCATTCCATTCCAACCCATTCCGTTCTACTCGGGTTGATTCCATTCCATTCCATTCCATTCCATTCCATTCCATTCCATTCCATTCCATTCCATTCCATTCCATTCCATTCCATTCCATTCCATTTCATTCCAAACCGTTCCATTCTACTCGGGTTCATCATTCCATTCCATTCCATTCCATTCCATTCCACTCGGGTTCATTCCATTCCATTCCATTCCATTCCATTCCATTCCATTCCATTCCATTCCATTCCGTTCTACTCAGGTTGATTTCCATTCCATTCCATTCCATTCCATTCCATTCCATTCCATTCCATTCCATTCCATTCCATTCCATTCCATTCCATTCCATTCCATTCCATTCTATTCCATTCCGTTCTACTCGGCTTGAATCCATTGAGTTCCGTTCCGTTCCGTTCCGTCCCGACACGTCCCGTCCCGTCCCGTCCCGTGCCGTCCCGTCCCGTCCGGTCCCGTGCCGTTTTACTCGGGTTGATTCCATTCCACTCCGTTCCGTTCCTTTCCGTTCCGTTCCATTCAGTTCCACGCGGGTTGATTCAATTCCATTCTATTCTATTCCATTCCATTCCATTCCATTCCATTCCATTCCATTCCATTCCATTCCATTTTACTCGGGTTGATTCCATGCCGTTCCGTTCCGTTCCATTCTGTCCCATCCCGACGCGTCCCGTCCCGTCCCGTCCCGTCCAATTCCGTTCCGTTCTGATCGGGTTGATTCCGTTCCATTCCGTTCCGTTCCTTTCCGTTCCATTCCATTCCGTTTCACGCGGGTTGATTCAATTCCATTCTATTACATTGAATTCCATTCCATTCCATTCCATTCCATTCTACTCGGATTGATTGCATTCCATTCCATTCCATTCCAGTCCATTCCAATCCATTCCATTCTACTCGGGTTGATTCCATTCCATTCCATTCCATTCCATTCCATTCCATTCCATTCCATTGCGTTCCATTCGATTCGACTCCATTCCATTCCATTCCATTCCATTCCAATCCATTCCATTCTACTTGGGTTCATTCCATTCCATTCCATTCCATTCCATTCCATTCCATTCGATTCCATTCCATTCCATTCCATTCCATTCCATTCCATTCTGTTCTACTCGGGTTGATTCTACTCCATTCCATTCCATTCCATTCTATTCCATTCCATTCCATTCGATTCCATTCTATTCCATTCGATTCCATTCCATTCTACTTCATTTTATTCTATTCCATTCCATTCCATTCTATTCCATTGAATTCCATTCCATTCCATTCCATTCCATTCCATTCCATTCCATTCCATTCCATTCCGTTCTACTCGGGTTGATTCCACTCCATTCCATTCCATTCCATTCCATTCCATTCCATTCCATTCCATTCCATTCCATTCCATTCCACTCGGGTTGATCATTCCATTCCATTCCATTCCATTCCATTCCATTCCATTCCATTCCATTCCATTCCATTCCATTCCACTCGGGCTCATTCCATTCCATTCCATTCCATTCCATTCCATTCCATTCCATTCCATTCCATTCCATTCCATTCCATTCCATTCCGTTCTACTCGGGTTGATTTCCATTCCATTCCATTCCATTCCATTCCATTCCATTCCACTCCATTGCATTCCATTCCATTCCATTCCATTCCATTCCATTCCTTTCCATTTATTCCATTCCGTTCTACTCGGGTTGATTCCATTGAGTTTGGTTCCGTTCCGTTCCGTCCCGTCCCGTCCCGTCCCGTCCCGTTCCGTTTTACTCGGGTTGATTCCTTTGCATTCCGTTCCGCTCATTTCCATTCCGTTCAATTCCGTTCCACGCGGGTTGGTTCAATTCTATTCTATTCTATTCTATTCCTTTCCATTCCATTCCATTCCATACTACTCGGGTTGATTCCATGCCATTCCGTTCCGTTCCATTCCGTCCCATCCCGACCCGTCCCATCCCGTCTCGTCCCGTCCCATCCCTTTCCGTTCCACATGGGTTGATTCAATTCCTTTCGGTTACATTGAATTCCATTCCATTCCATTCTACTCGGATTGATTCCATTCCATTCCATTCCATTCCATTCCATTCCATTCCATTCCATTCCATTCCATTCCAATCCATTCCATTCTACTCGGGTTGATTCCATTCCATTCCATTCCATTCCATTCCATTCCATTCCATTCCATTCCATTCCATTCCATTCCATTCCATTCCATTCAGTTTCATTCCGTTCCATTCCATTCCATTCCATTCCATTCCATTCCATTCCATTCCATTCCATTCCATTCCATTCCATTCCATTCCGTTCTACTCGGGTTGATTCCATTCTATTCCATTCCATTCCGTTCGATTCCATTCGATTCCATTCGATTCCATTCCATTCCATTCCATTCCCTTCCATTCCATTCTATTCCATTGAATTCCATTCCATTCCATTCCATTCCATTCCATTCCATTCCATTCCATTCTATTCCATTCAATTCCATTCCATTCCTTTCTACTCGGGTTGATTCCATTCCATTCCATTCCATTCCATTCCATTCCATTCCACTCCATTCCATTCGATTCCATTCGATTCCATTCCATTCCATTCCATTCCAGTCCAATCCATTCCATTCTACTCGGGTTGATTCCATTCCATTCCATTCCATTCCATTCCATTCCATTCCATTCCATTCCATTCCATTCCATTGCATTCCATTCGATTCCATTCGATTCCATTCCATTCGATTCCATTCGATATCATTCGATTCCATTCCATCCCATTCCATTCCATTCCATTCCATTCCATTCTACTCGGGTTGATTCCATTCCATTCCATTCCATTCCATTCCATTCCATTCGATTCCATTCGATTCCATTCCATTCCATTCCATTCCATTTCATTCCAAACCATTCCATTCTACTCGGGTTCATCATTCCATTTCATTCCATTCCTTTCCATTCCACTCGGGTTCTTTCCATTCCATTCCATTCCATTCCATTCCATTCCATTCCATTCCATTCCAATCCATTCCATTCCATTTCGTTCTACTCAGGTTGATTTCCATTCCATTCCATTCCATTCCATTCCATTCCATTCCATTCCATTCCGTTCTATTCGGGTTGATTCCATTCCATTCCATTCCATTCCATTCCATTCCATTCCATTCCATTCCATTCCATTCCATTCCATTCCATTCCATTCCATTCTATTCCATTCCGTTCTACTCGGCTTGAATCCATTGAGTTCCGTTCCGTTCCGTTCCGTCCCGACACGTCCCGTCCCGTCCCGTCCCGTCCCGTCCCATCCCATCCCGTCCCGTCCCGTGCCGTTGTACTCGGGTTGATTCCATTCCACTCCGTTCCGTTCATTTCCGTTCCGTTCCATTCAGTTCCACGCGGGTTGATTCAATTCCATTCTATTCTATTCCATTCCATTCCATTCCATTCCATTCCATTCCATTCCATTCCACTCGGGTTGATTCCATGCCGTTCCGTTCCGTTCCATTCCATCCCATCCCGACGCGTCCCGTCCCATCCCGTCCCGTCAAATTACGTTCTGTTCTGATCGGATTGATTCCGTTCCATTCCGTTCCGTTCCTTTCCGTTCCGTTCCATTCCTTTACACGCGGGTTGATTCAATTCCATTCTATTACATTGAATTCCATTCCATTCCATTCCATTCCATTCTACTCGGATTGATTGCATTCCATTCCATTCCATTCCAGTCCATTCCAATCCATTCCATTCTACTCGGGTTGATTCCATTCCATTCCATTCAATTCCATTCCATTCCATTCCATTCCATTCCATTCCATTCCATTCCATTGCACTCGGGCTCATTCCATTCCATTCCATTCCATTCCATTCCATTCCATTCCATTCCATTCCATTCCATTCCATTCCATTCCATTCCATTCCATTCAGTTTCATTCCATTCCATTCCATTCCATTCCATTCCATTCCACTCGATTCCATTCCATTCCTTTCCATTCCATTCCAATCCATTCCATTCTACTCGGGTGGATTCCATTCCATTCCATTCCATTCCATTCCATTCCATTCCATTCCATTCCATTCCATTCCATTCCATTCCATTCCGTTCTAGTCGGGTTGAATCCATTCCATTCCATTGCATTCCATTCCATTCCATTCCATTCCATTCCATTCCATTCCATTCCATTCCATTCTATTCCATTCCATTCTACTCCATTGAATTCCATTCCATTCCATTCAATTCCATTCCATTCCATTCCTTTCCAATCCATTTAGTTCTACTCGGGTTGATTCCATTCCATTCCATTCCATTCCATTCCATTCCATTCCATTCCATTCCATTCCATTCCATTCCATTCCATTACTTTCCATTCCATTCCATTCCAATCCATTCCATTCTACTCGGGTTGACTCCATTCCATTCCATTCCATTCCATTCCATTCCATTCCATTCCATTATATTCCATTCTATTCCATTCGATTCTGTTCGATTCCATTCCATTCCATTCCATTCCATTCCATTCCATTCCATTCCATTGGATTCCATTCCATTCCATTCCATTCCATTCCATTCCATTCCATTCCATTGCATTCCATTCTACTCGGGTTGATTCCATTCCATTCCATTCCATTCCAATCCATTCCATTCCATTCCATTCCACTCCATTCCATTCCTTTCTATTCCATTCCATTCCATTCCATTCCATTCCATTCCATTCCATTCCATTCCATTCCATTCCGTTCTACTCGGGTTGATTCCACTCCATTCCATTCCATTCCATTCCATTCCATTCCATTCGATTCCAACCCATTCCGTTCTACTCGGGTTGATTCCATTCCATTCCATTCCATTCCATTGCATTCCATTCCATTCCATTCCGTTCCATTCCATTCGATTCCATTCCATTCCATTCCATTCTATTTCATTCCAAACCGTTCCATTCTACTCGGGTTCATCATTCCATTCCATTCCATTCCATTCCATTCCACTCGGGTTCATTCCATTCCATTCCATTCCATTCCATTCCATTCCATTCCATTCCATTCCGTTCTACTCAGGTTGATTTCCATTCCATTCCATTCCATTCCATTCCATTCCATTCCATTCCATTCCATTCCATTCCATTCCATTCCATTCCATTCCATTCTATTCCATTCCGTTCTACTCGGCTTGAATCCACTGAGTTCCGTTCCATTACGTTCCGTCCCGACACGTCCCGTCCCGTCCCGTCCCGTGCCGTCCCGTCCCATCCGGTCCCGTGCCGTTTTACTCGGGTTGATTCCATTCCACTCCGTTCCGTTCCTTTCCGTTCCGTTCCATTCAGTTCCACGCGGGTTGATTCAATTCCATTCTATTCTATTCCATTCCATTCCATTCCATTACATTCCATTCCATTCCATTCCATTCCATTTTACTCGGGTTGATTCCATGCCGTTCCGTTCCATTCCATTCTGTCCCATCCCGACGCGTCCCGTCCCGTCCCGTCCCGTCCAATTCCGTTCCGTTCTGATCGGGTTGATTCCGTTCCATTCCGTTCCGTTCCTTTCCGTTCCATTCCATTCCGTTTCACGCGGGTTGATTCAATTCCATTCTATTACATTGAATTCCATTCCATTCCATTCCATTCCATTCTACTCGGATTGATTGTATTCCATTCCATTCCATTCCAGTCCATTCCAATCCATTCCATTCTACTCGGGTTGATTCCATTCCATTCCATTCCATTCCATTCCATTCCATTCCATTCCATTGCGTTCCATTCGATTCGACTCCATTCCATTCCATTCCATTCCATTCCAATCCATTCCATTCTACTTGGGTTCATTCCATTCCATTCCATTCCATTCCATTCCATTCGATTCCATTCCATTCCATTCCATTCCATTCCATTCCATTCTGTTCTACTCGGGTTGATTCTACTCCATTCCATTCCATTCCATTCTATTCCATTCCATTCCATTCGATTCCATTCTATTCCATTCGATTCCATTCCATTCTACTTCATTTTATTCTATTCCATTCCATTCCATTCTATTCCATTGAATTCCATTCCATTCCATTCCATTCCATTCCATTCCATTCCATTCCATTCCATTCCATTCCATTCCGTTCTACTCGGGTTGATTCCACTCCATTCCATTCCATTCCATTCCATTCCATTCCATTCCATTCCATTCCATTCCGTTCCACTCGGGTTGATCATTCCATTCCATTCCATTCCATTCCATTCCATTCCATTCCATTCCATTCCATTCCATTCCATTCCATTCCATTCCACTCGGGCTCATTCCATTCCATTCCATTCCATTCCATTCCATTCCATTCCATTCCATTCCATTCCATTCCATTCCATTCCGTTCTACTCGGGTTGATTTCCATTCCATTCCATTCCATTCCATTCCATTCCATTCCATTCCACTCCATTGCATTCCATTCCTTTCCATTCCATTCCATTCCATTCCTTTCCATTTATTCCATTCCGTTCTACTCGGGTTGATTCCATTGAGTTTGGTTCCGTTCCGTTCCGTCCCGTCCCGTCCCGTCCCGTCCCGTTCCGTTTTACTCGGGTTGATTCCTTTGCATTCCGTTCCGCTCATTTCCATTCCGTTCAATTCCGTTCCACGCGGGTTGGTTCAATTCTATTCTATTCTATTCTATTCCTTTCCATTCCATTCCATTCTACTCGGGTTGATTCCATGCCGTTCCATTCCGTTCCATTCCGTCCCATCCCGACCCGTCCCATCCCGTCTCGTCCCGTCCCATCCCTTTCCGTTCCACATGGGTTGATTCAATTCCTTTCGGTTACATTGAATTCCATTCCATTCCATTCTACTCGGATTGATTCCATTCCATTCCATTCCATTCCATTCCATTCCATTCCATTCCATTCCATTCCATTCCATTCCATTCCATTCAGTTTCATTCCGTTCCATTCCATTCCTTTCCATTCCGTTCCATTCCATTCCATTCCATTCCATTCCATTCCATTCCATTCCATTCCATTCCATTCCATTCCATTCCATTCCATTCCATTCCGTTCTACTCGGGTTGATTCCATTCTATTCCATTCCATTCCGTTCGATTCCATTCGATTCCATTCGATTCCATTCCATTCCATTCCATTCCCTTCCATTCCATTCTATTCCATTGAATTCCATTCCATTCCATTCCATTCCATTCCATTCCATTCCATTCCATTCTATTCCATTCAATTCCATTCCATTCCTTTCTACTCGGGTTGATTCCATTCCATTCCATTCCATTCCATTCCATTCCATTCCATTCCACTCCATTCCATTCGATTCCATTCGATTCCATTCCATTCCATTCCATTCCAGTCCAATCCATTCCATTCTACTCGGGTTGATTCCATTCCATTCCATTCCATTCCATTCCATTCCATTCCATTCCATTCCATTCCATTCCATTGCATTCCATTCGATTCCATTCGATTCCATTCCATTCGATTCCATTCGATATCATTCGATTCCATTCCATCCCATTCCATTCCATTCCATTCCATTCCGTTCTACTCGGGTTGATTCCATTCCATTCCATTCCATTCCATTCCATTCCATTCGATTCCATTCGATTCCATTCCATTCCATTCCATTCCATTTCATTCCAAACCATTCCATTCTACTCGGGTTCATCATTCCATTTCATTCCATTCCTTTCCATTCCACTCGGGTTCTTTCCATTCCATTCCATTCCATTCCATTCCATTCCATTCCATTCCATTCCATTCCATTCCATTTCGTTCTACTCAGGTTGATTTCCATTCCATTCCATTCCATTCCATTCCATTCCATTCCATTCCATTCCATTCCGTTCTATTCGGGTTGATTCCATTCCATTCCATTCCATTCCATTCCATTCCATTCCATTCCATTCCATTCCATTCCATTCCATTCCATTCCATTCTATTCCATTCCGTTCTACTCGGCTTGAATCCATTGAGTTCCGTTCCGTTCCGTTCCGTCCCGACACGTCCCGTCCCGTCCCGTCCCGTCCCGTCCCATCCCATCCCGTCCCGTCCCGTGCCGTTGTACTCGGGTTGATTCCATTCCACTCCGTTCCGTTCATTTCCGTTCCGTTCCATTCAGTTCCACGCGGGTTGATTCAATTCCATTCTATTCTATTCCATTCCATTCCATTCCATTCCATTCCATTCCATTCCATTCCATTCCACTCGGGTTGATTCCATGCCGTTCCGTTCCGTTCCATTCCATCCCATCCCGACGCGTCCCGTCCCATCCCGTCCCGTCAAATTACGTTCTGTTCTGATCGGATTGATTCCGTTCCATTCCCTTCCGTTCCTTTCCGTTCCGTTCCATTCCTTTACACGCGGGTTGATTCAATTCCATTCTATTACATTGAATTCCATTCCATTCCATTCCATTCCATTCTACTCGTATTGATTGCATTCCATTCCATTCCATTCCAGTCCATTCCAATCCATTCCATTCTACTCGGGTTGATTCCATTCCATTCCATTCAATTCCATTCCATTCCATTCCATTCCATTCCATTCCATTCCATTGCACTCGGGCTCATTCCATTCCATTCCATTCCATTCCATTCCATTCCATTCCATTCCATTCCATTCCATTCCATTCCATTCCATTCAGTTTCATTCCATTCCATTCCATTCCATTCCATTCCTTTCCATTCCATTCCATTCCATTCCATTCCATTCTGTTCCATTACATTCTACTACATTGAATTCCATTCCATTCCATTCAATTCCATTCCATTCCATTCCTTTCCATTCCATTTAGTTACACTCGGGTTGATGCCATTCCATTCCATTCCATTCCATTCCATTCCATTCCATTCCATTCCATTCCATTCCATTCCTTTCCATTCCATTCCATTCCAATCCATTCCATTCTACTCGGGTTGATTCCATTCCATTCCATTCCATTCCATTCCATTCCATTCCATTCCATTCCATTCCATTCCATTCCATTCCATTCCATTCCATTCCATTCCTTTCCATTCCATTCCATTCCATTCCATTCCATTCCATTCCATTCCATTCCATTCCATTCCATTCCATTCCGTTCTACTTGGGTTGATTCCACTCCATTCCATTCCATTCCATTCCATTCCATTCCATTCCATTCCATTCCATTCCATTCCTTTCCATTCCAACCCATTCCGTTCTACTCGGGTTGATTCCATTCCATTCCATTCCATTCCATTCCATTCCATTCCCTTCCATTCCATTCCATTCCATTCCATTCCATTCCATTCCACTCCATTCCATTCCATTTCATTCCAAACCGTTCCATTCTACTCGGGTTCATCATTCCATTCCATTCCATTCCATTCCATTCCACTCGGGTTCATTCCATTCCATTCTATTCCATTCCATTCCATTCCATTCCGTTCTACTCAGGTTGATTTCCATTCCATTCCATTCCATTCCATTCCATTCCATTCCATTCCATTCCATTCCATTCCATTCCATTCCATTCCATTCCATTCCATTCTATTCCTTTCCGTTCTACTGGGCTTGAATCCATTGAGTTCCGTTCCGTTCCGTTCCGTCCCAACTCGTCCCGTCCCGTCCCGTCCCGTCCCGTCCCGTCCCGTCCCGTCCCGTCCCGTCCCGTGCCGTTGTACTCGGGTTGATTCCGTTCCACTCCGTTCCGTTCCTTTCCGTTCCGTTCCATTCAGTTCCACGCGGGTTGATTCAATTCCATTCTATTCTATTCCATTCCATTCCATTCCATTCCATTCCATTCCATTCCATTCCATTCCATTTTACTCGGGATGATTCCATGCCGTTCCGTTCCGTTCCATTCTGTCCCATCCCGACGCGTCCCGTCCCGTCCCGTCCCGTCCCATTCCGTTCTGTTCTGATCGGGTTGATTCCGTTCCATTCCGTTCCGTTCCTTTCCGTTCCATTCCATTCCGTTACACGCGGGTTGATTCAATTCCATTCTATTACATTGAATTCCATTCCATTCCATTCCATTCCATTCTACTCGGATTGATTGCATTCCATTCCATTCCATTCCAGTCCATTCCAATCCATTCCATTCTACTGGGGTTGATTCCATTCCATTCCATTCCATTCCATTCCATTCCATTCCATTCCATTCCATTCCATTCCATTCCATTGCGTTCCATTCGATTCGATTCCATTCCATTCCATTCCATTCCATTCCAATCCATTCCATTCTACTTGGGTTGATTCCATTCCATTCCATTCCATTCCATTCCATTTGATTCCATTCGATTCCATTCCATTCCATTCCATTCCATTCCATTCCATTCCATTCCATTCCATTCCATTCTGTTCTACTCGGGTTGATTACACTCCATTCCATTCCATTCCATTCCATTCTATTCCATTGCATTCCATTCGATTCCATTCTATTCCATTCGATTCCATTCCATTCCATTTCATTTTATTCCATTCCATTCCATTCCATTCTATTCCATTGAATTCCATTCCATTCCATTCCATTCCATTCCATTCCATTCCATTCCATTCCATTCCATTCTGTTCTACTCGGGTTGATTACACTCCATTCCATTCCATTCCATTCCATTCTATTCCATTCCATTCCATTCCATTCCATTCCATTCGATTCCATTCCATTCCATTCCATTCCATTCCATTCCGTTCTACTCGGGTTGATTCAATTCCATTCCATTTCATTCCATTCCATTCCATTCCATTCCATTCGTCTCCATTCGATTCCATTCGATTCCATTCCATTCTATTCCATTGAATTCCATTCCATTCCATTCCATTCCATTCCATTCCATTCCATTCCATTCCATTCCATACCATTCCATTCCGTTCTACTCGGGTTGATTCCGTTCCATTCCATTCCTTTCCATTCCATTCCATTCCATTCCATTCCACTCCATTCCATTCGATTCCATTCGATTCCATTCCATTCCATTCCATTCCATTCCAATCCATTCCATTCTACTCGGGTTGATTCCATTCCTTTCCGTTCCATTCCATTCCATTCCATTCCATTCCATTCCATTGCATTCCATTCGATTCCATTCGATTCCATTCCATTCGATTCCATTCGAGATCATTCGATTCCATTCCATCCCATTCCATTCCATTCCATTCCATTCCGTTCTACTCGGGTTGATTCAATTCCATTCCATTTCATTCCATTCCATTCCATTCCACTCCATTCCATTCCATTCCATTCCATTCGATTCGATTCCATTCCATTCCATTCCAATCCATTCCATTCTACTCGGGTTGATTCCATTCCATTCCATTCCATTCCATTCCATTCCATTCCATTACATTCCATTCCATTCGATTCCACTCGATTCCATTCCATTCTTTCCATTTCATTCCAATCCATTCCATTCTACTCGGGTGGATTCCATTCCATTCCATTCCATTCCATTCCATTCCATTCCATTCCATTCCATTCCATTCCATTCCGTTCTAGTCGGGTTGATTCCATTCTATTCCATTCCATTCCATTCCATTCCATTCCATTCCATTCCATTCCATTCCATTCCATTCCATTCCATTCTATTCCACTCCATTATACTTCATTGAATTCCATTCCATTCCATTCTATTCCATTCCATTCCATTCCTTTCCATTCCATTTAGTTCTACTCGGGTTGATTCCATTCCATTCCATTCCATTCCATTCCATTCCATTCCATTCCATTCCATTCCATTCCATTCCATTGCATTCCATTCGATTCCGTTCGATTCCATTCCATTCCATTCCATTCCATTCCATTCCATTCCATTCCATTCCATTCCATTCCATTCCGTTCCACTCGGGTTGATTCCATTCTATTCCATTCCATTCCATTCTATTCCATTCGATATCATTCGATTCCATTCCATCCCATTCCATTCCATTCCATTCCATTCCGTTCTTCTTGGGTTGATTCCATTCCATTCCATTTCATTCCATTCCATTCCATTCCATTTCTTTCGATTCCATTCGATTCCATTCCATTCCATTCCATTCCAATCCATTGCATTCTACTCAGGTTGATTCCATTCCATTCCATTCCATTCCATTCAATTCCATTCCATTCCATTCCATTCAATTCCACTCGATTCCATTCCATTCCTTTCCATTCCATTCCAATCCATTCCATTCTTCTCGGGTGGATTCCATTCCATTCCATTCCATTCCATTCCATTCCATTCCATTCCATTCCATTCCATTCCATTCCATTCGATTCCATTCCATTCCATTCCATTCCATTCCATTCCATTCCATTCCATTCCATTCCATTCGATTCCATTCCATTCCATTCCATGGCATTCCATTCCATTCCATTCCATTCCATTCCGTTCTAGTCGGGTTGATTCCATTCCATTCCATTGCATTCCATTCCATTCCATTGCATTCCATTCCATTCCATTCCATTCCATTCCATTCCATTCCATTCCATTCCATTCAATTCCATTCCATTCCATTCTATTCCATTCCATTCTACTCCATTGAATTCCATACCATTCCATTCAATTCCATTCCATTCCATTCCTTTCCAATCCATTTAGTTCTACTCGGGTTGATTCCATTCCATTCCATTCCATTCCATTCCATTCCATTCCATTCCATTCCATTACTTTCCATTCCATTCCATTCCAATCCATTCCATTCTACTCGGGTTGACTCCATTCCATTCCATTCCACTCCATTCCATTCCGTTATATTCCATTCCATTCCATTAGATTCCGTTCGATTCCATTCCATTCCATTCCATTCCATTCCATTCCATTCCATTCCATTCCATTCCATTCCATTCCAATCCATTCCATTCTACTCGGGTTGATTCCATTCCATTCCATTCCATTCCAATCCATTCCATTCCATTCCATTCCATTCCAATCCATTCCATTCCATTCCATTCCATTCCATTCCATTCCATTCCATTCCATTCCATTCCATTCCATTCCATTCCATTCCATTCCATTCCTTTCTATTCCATTCCATTCCATTCCATTCCATTCCTTTCCATTCCATCCCATTCCATTCCATTCCGTTCTACTCGGGTTGATTCCACTCCATTGCATTCCCTTCCATTCCATTCCGTTCCATTCCATTCCATTCCATTCCATTCCTTTCCATTCCAACCCATTCCTTTCTACTCGGGTTGATTCCATTCCATTCCATTCCATTCCATTCCATTCCATTCCATTCCATTCCATTCCATTCCATTCCATTCGATTCCATTCCATTCCTTTCCATTCCATTTCATTCCAAACCGTTCCATTCTACGCGGGTTCATCATTCCATTCCATTCCATTCCATTCCATTCCACTCGGGTTCATCCCATTCCATTCCATTCCATTCCATTCCATTCCATTCCATTCCATTCCATTCCATTCCGTTCTACTCAGGTTGATTTCCATTCCATTCCATTCCATTCCATTCCATTCCATTCCATTCCATTCCATTCCATTCCATTCCATTCCATTCCATTCCATTCCATTCCATTCCATTCCATTCCATTCCATTCTATTCCATTCCGTTCTACTCGGCTTGAATCCATTGAGTTCCATTCCGTTCCGTTCCGTCCCAACACGTCCCGTCCCGTCCCGTCCCGTCCCGTCCCGTCCCGTCCCGTCCCGTGCCGTTGTACTCGGGTTGATTCCATTCCACTCCGTTCCGTTCCTTTCCGTTCCCTTCCATTCAGTTCCACGCGGGTTGATTCAATTCCATTCTATTCTATTCCATTCCATTCCATTCCATTCCATTCCATTCCATTCCATTCCATTCCATTCCATTTTACTCGGGTTGATTCCATGCCGTTCCGTTCCATTCTGTCCCATCCCTACGCGTCCCGTCCCGTCCCGTCCCATTCCGTTCCGTTCTGATCGGGTTGATTCCGTTCCATTCCCTTCCGTTCCTTTCCGTTCCATTCCATTCCGTTACACGCGGGTTGAATCAATTCCATTCTATTACATTGAATTCCATTCCATTCCATTCCATTCCATTCTACTCGGATTGATTGCATTCCATTCCATTCCATTCCAGTCCATTCCAATCCACTCCATTCTACTCGGGTTGATTCCATTCCATTCCATTCCATTCCATTCCATTCCATTCCATTCCATTCCATTCCATTCCATTGCGTTCCATTCGATTCGATTCCATTCCATTCCATTCCATTCCATTCCAATCCATTCCATTCTACTTGGGTTCATTCCATTCCATTCCATTCCATTCCATTCGATTCCATTCGATTCCATTCCCTTCCATTCCATACCATTCCATTCCATTCTGTTCTACTCGGGTTGATTCCACTCCATTCCATTCCATTCCATTCCATTCTATTCCATTCCATTCCATTCGATTGCATTCTATTCCATTCGATTCCATTCCATTCCATTTCATTTTATTCCATTCCATTCCATTCCATTCTATTCCATTGAATTCCATTCCATTCCATTCCATTCCATTCCATTCCATTCCATTCCATTCCATTCCATTCCATTCCGTTCTACTCGGGTTGATTCCACTCCATTCCATTCCATTCCACTCGGGTTGAGCATTCCATTCGATTCCATTCCATTCCATTCCATTCCATTCCATTCCGTTATACTCGGGTTGATTTCCATTCCATTCCATTCCATTCCATTCCACTCCACTCCATTCCATTCCATTCCATTCCATTCCATTCCATTCCATTCCATTCCATACCATTCCATTCCATTCCTTTCCATTTATTCCATTCCGTTCTACTCGGGTTGATTCCATTGAGTTTGGTTCCGTTCCGTTCCGTCCCGTCCCGTCCCGTCCCATCCCGTTCCGTTTTACTCGGGTTGATTCCTTCGCATTCCGTTCCGCTCGTTTCCATTCCGTTCCATTCCGTTCCACGCGGGTTGGTTCAATTCCATTCTATTCTCTTCTATTCCTTTCCATTCCATTCCATTCTACTCGGGTTGATTCCATGCCGTTCCATTCCGTTCCATTCCGTCCCATTCCGACCCGTCCCATCCCGTCCCGTCCCGTCCCATCCCGTTCCGTTCCACATGGGTTGATTCAATTCCTTTCGGTTACATTGAATTCCATTCCATTCCATTCTACTCGGATTGATTCCATTCCATTCCATTCCATTCCATTCCATTCCATTCCATTCCATTCCATTCCAATCCATTCCATTCTACTCGGGTTGATTCCATTCCATTCCATTCCATTCCATTCCATTCCATTCCATTCCATTCCATTCCATTCCATTCAGTTTCATTCCATTCCATTCCATTCCATTCCATTCCATTCCATTCCATTCCATTCCATTCCATTCGATTCCATTCCATTCCATTCCATTCCGTTCTACTCGGGTTGATTCCATTCTATTCCATTCCATTCCGTTCGATTCCATTCGATTCCATTCGATTCCATTACATTCCATTCCATTCCCTTCCATTCCATTGTATTCCATTGAATGCCATTCCATTCCATTCCATTCCATTCCATTCGATTCCATTCCATTCCATTCCATTCTATTCCAATACATTCCATTCTACTCTGGTTGATTCCATTCCATTCCGTTCCATTCCATTCCATTCCATTCCATTCGTCTCCATTCGATTCCATTCGATTCCATTCCATTCTATTCCATTGAATTCCATTCCATTCCATTCCATTCCATTCCATTCTATTCCATTCCATTCCATTCCATTCCCTTCTACTCGGGTTCATTCCATTCCATTCCATTCCATTCCATTCCATTCCACTCCATTCCATTCGATTCCATTCGATTCCATTCCATTCCATTCCATTCCAGTCCAATCCATTCCATTCTACTCGGGTTGATTCCATTCCATTCCATTCCATTCCATTCCATTCCATTCCATTCCATTCCATTCCATTCCATTCCATTCCATTCCATTCCATTGAATTCCATTCGATTCCATTCGATTCCATTCCATTCGATTCCATTCGATATCATTCGATTCCATTCCATCCCATTCCATTCCATTCCATTCCATTCCGTTCTACTCGGGTTGATTCCATTCCATTCCATTTCATTCCATTCCATTCCATTCCATTCCATTCCATTCCATTCGATTCCATTCCATTCCATTCCATTCCAATCCATTCCATTCTACTCGGGTTGATTCCATTCCATTCCATTCCATTCCATTCCTTTCCATTCCATTCCATTCCATTCCATTCGATTCCACTCGATTCCTTTCCATTCTTTCCATTCCATTACAATCCATTCCATTCTACTTGGGTGGATTTCATTCCATTCCATTCCATTCCATTCCATTCCATTCCATTCCATTCCATTCCATTCCATTCCATTTCATTCCATTCCTTTCCATTCCATTCCGTTCTAGTTGGGTTGATTCCATTCTATTCCATTCCATTCCATTCCATTCCATTCCATTCCATTCTATTCCATTCCATTCTAATCCATTGAATTCCATTCCATTCCATTCTATTCCATTCCATTCCATTCCTTTCCAATCCATTTAGTTCTACTCTGGTTGATTCCATTCCATTCCATTCCATTCCATTCCATTCCATTCCATTCCATTACTTTCCATTCCATTCCATTCCAATCCATTCCATTCTACTCGGGTTGACTCCATTCCATTCCATTCCATTCCATTATATTCCATTCCATTCCATTCGATTCCGTTCGATTCCATTCCATTCCATTCCATTCCATTCCATTCCATTCCATTCCATTCGATTCGATTCCATTCCATTCCATTCCATTCCATTCCATTCCAATCCATTCCATTCTCCACGTGTTGATTCCATTCCATTCCATTCCATTCCATTCCATTCCATTCCTTTCGATTCCATTCCATTCCATTAAATTCCATTCCATTCCATTCCATTCCATTCCATTCCATTCCATTCCATTCCATTCCATTCCATTCCATTCCATTCCGTTCTACTCGGGTTGATTCCACTCCATTCCATTCCATTCCATTCCATTCCATTCCATTCCATTCCATTCCATTCCATTCAGTTTCATTCCATTCCATTCCATTCCATTCCATTCCATTCCATTCCATTCCATTCCATTCCATTCGATTCCATTCCATTCCATTCCATTCCGTTCTACTCGGGTTGATTCCATTCTATTCCATTCCATTCCGTTCGATTCCATTCGATTCCATTCGATTCCATTACATTCCATTCCATTCCCTTCCATTCCATTGTATTCCATTGAATGCCATTCCATTCCATTCCATTCCATTCCATTCGATTCCATTCCATTCCATTCCATTCTATTCCAATACATTCCATTCTACTCTGGTTGATTCCATTCCATTCCATTCCATTCCATTCCATTCCATTCCATTCGTCTCCATTCGATTCCATTCGATTCCATTCCATTCTATTCCATTGAATTCCATTCCATTCCATTCCATTCCATTCCATTCTATTCCATTCCATTCCATTCCATTCCCTTCTACTCGGGTTCATTCCATTCCATTCCATTCCATTCCATTCCATTCCACTCCATTCCATTCGATTCCATTCGATTCCATTCCATTCCATTCCATTCCAGTCCAATCCATTCCATTCTACTCGGGTTGATTCCATTCCATTCCATTCCATTCCATTCCATTCCATTCCATTCCATTCCATTCCATTCCATTCCATTCCATTCCATTCCATTGAATTCCATTCGATTCCATTCGATTCCATTCCATTCGATTCCATTCGATATCATTCGATTCCATTCCATCCCATTCCATTCCATTCCATTCCATTCCGTTCTACTCGGGTTGATTCCATTCCATTCCATTTCATTCCATTCCATTCCATTCCATTCCATTCCATTCCATTCGATTCCATTCCATTCCATTCCATTCCAATCCATTCCATTCTACTCGGGTTGATTCCATTCCATTCCATTCCATTCCATTCCTTTCCATTCCATTCCATTCCATTCCATTCGATTCCACTCGATTCCTTTCCATTCTTTCCATTCCATTACAATCCATTCCATTCTACTTGGGTGGATTTCATTCCATTCCATTCCATTCCATTCCATTCCATTCCATTCCATTCCATTCCATTCCATTCCATTTCATTCCATTCCTTTCCATTCCATTCCGTTCTAGTTGGGTTGATTCCATTCTATTCCATTCCATTCCATTCCATTCCATTCCATTCCATTCTATTCCATTCCATTCTAATCCATTGAATTCCATTCCATTCCATTCTATTCCATTCCATTCCATTCCTTTCCAATCCATTTAGTTCTACTCTGGTTGATTCCATTCCATTCCATTCCATTCCATTCCATTCCATTCCATTCCATTACTTTCCATTCCATTCCATTCCAATCCATTCCATTCTACTCGGGTTGACTCCATTCCATTCCATTCCATTCCATTATATTCCATTCCATTCCATTCGATTCCGTTCGATTCCATTCCATTCCATTCCATTCCATTCGATTCCATTCCATTCCATTCGATTCGATTCCATTCCATTCCATTCCATTCCATTCCATTCCAATCCATTCCATTCTCCACGTGTTGATTCCATTCCATTCCATTCCATTCCATTCCATTCCATTCCTTTCGATTCCATTCCATTCCATTAAATTCCATTCCATTCCATTCCATTCCATTCCATTCCATTCCATTCCATTCCATTCCATTCCATTCCATTCCATTCCGTTCTACTCGGGTTGATTCCACTCCATTCCATTCCATTCCATTCCATTCCATTCCATTCCATTCCATTCCATTCCATTCCATTCCATTCCATTCCATTCTGTTCTAGTCGGGTTGATTCCATTCTATTCCATTCCATTCCATTCCATTCCAATTCTTTCCATTCCATTCCATTCCATTATATTCCATTCCACTCTACTCCATTGAATTCCATTCCATTCCATTCAATTCCATTCCATTCCATTCCTTTCCATTCCATTTAGTTCTACTCGGGTTGATTCCATTCCATTCCATTCCATTCCATTCCATTCCATTTCTTTCCATTCCATTCCATTCCAATCCATTCCATTATACTCGGGTTGACTCCATTCCATTCCATTCCATTCCATTATATTGCATTCTATTCCATTCGATTCCGTTTGATTCCATTCCATTCCATTCCATTCCATTCCATTCCATTCCATTCCATTCGATTCCGTTCCATTTGATTCGATTCCATTCCATTCCATTCCATTCCATTCCATTCCATTCTATTCCAATCCATTCCATTCTACTCGGGTTGATTCCATTCCATTCCATTCCATTGCATTCCATTCCATTCCATTCCATTCCATTCCATTCCTTTCTATTCCATTCCATTCCATTCCATTCCATTCCATTCCATTCCATTCCATTCCATTCCATTCCATTCCATTCCATTCCGTTCTAATCGGTTTGATTCCACTCCATTCCATTCCATTCCATTCCATTCCATTCCAATTCTTTCGTTTCCATTCCAACCCATTCCGTTCTACACGGATTGATTCCATTCCATTCCATTCCATTCCATTCCATTCCATTCCATTCCATTCGATTCCATTCGATTCCATTCCATTCCATTCCATTCCTTTCCATTCCATTCCATTCCATTCCATTTCATTCCAAACCATTCCATTCTACTCGGGTTCATCATTCCATTCCATTCCATTCCATTCCGTTCTACTCAGGTTGATTTCCATTCCATTCCATTCCATTCCATTCCATTCCATTCCATTCCATTCCATTCCATTCCACTCCATTCCATTCTACTCGGGTTGATTCCATGCCGTTCCGTTCCGTTCCATTCCGTCCCATCCCGACGCGTCCCGTCCCGTCCCGTCCCGTCAAATTCCGTTCCTTTCTGATTGGGTTGATTCCGTTCCATTCCGTTCCGTTCCTTTCCGTTCCGTTCCATTCCGTTACACGCGGGTTGATTCAATTCCTTTCTATTACATTGAATTCCATTCCATCCCATTCCATTCCATTCTACTCGGATTGATTGAATTCCATTCCATTCCATTCCATTCCATTCTACTCGGATTGATTGCATTCCATTCCATTCCATTCCAGTCCATTCCAATCCACTCCATTCTACTCGGGTTGATTCCATTCCATTCCATTCCATTCCATTCCATTCCATTCCATTCCATTCCATTCCATTCCATTGCGTTCCATTCGATTCGATTCCATTCCATTCCATTCCATTCCATTCCAATCCATTCCATTCTACTTGGGTTCATTCCATTCCATTCCATTCCATTCCATTCCATTCGATTCCATTCGATTCCATTCCATTCCATTCCATACCATTCCATTCCATTCTGTTCTACTCGGGTTGATTCCACTCCATTCCATTCCATTCCATTCCATTCTATTCCATTCCATTCCATTCGATTGCATTCTATTCCATTCGATTCCATTCCATTCCATTTCATTTTATTCCATTCCATTCCATTCCATTCCATTCCATTCCATTCCATTCCAATCCATTCCATTCCATTCCATTCCATTCCATTCCGTTCTACTCGGGTTGATTCCACTCCATTCCATTCCATTCCATTCCATTCCATTCCATTCCATTCCACTCGGGTTGAGCATTCCATTCGATTCCATTCCATTCCATTCCATTCCATTCCATTCCATTCCATTCCATTCCATTCCATTCCACTCGGGCTCATTCCATTCCATTCCATTCCATTCCATTCCATTCCATTCCATTCCATTCCGTTATACTCGGGTTGATTTCCATTCCATTCCATTCCATTCCATTCCACTCCATTCCATTCCATTCCATTCCATTCCATTCCATTCCATTCCATTCCATTCCATTCCATTCCTTTCCATTTATTCCATTCCGTTCTACTCGGGTTGATTCCATTGAGTTTGGTTCCGTTCCGTTCCGTCCCGTCCCGTCCCGTCCCATCCCGTTCCGTTTTACTCGGGTTGATTCCTTTGCATTCCGTTCCGCTCGTTTCCATTCCGTTCCATTCCGTTCCACGCGGGTTGGTTCAATTCCATTCTATTCTATTCTATTCCTTTCCATTCCATTCCATTCTACTCGGGTTGATTCCATGCCGTTCCATTCCGTTCCATTCCGTCCCATTCCGACCCGTCCCATCCCGTCCCGTCCCGTCCCATCCCGTTCCGTTCCACATGGGTTGATTCAATTCCTTTCGGTTACATTGAATTCCATTCCATTCCATTCCATTCCATTCCATTCCATTCCATTCCATTCCATTCGATTCCATTCCATTCCATTCCATTCCGTTCTACTCGGGTTGATTCCATTCTATTCCATTCCATTCCGTTCGATTCCATTCGATTCCATTCGATTCCATTACATTACATTCCATTCCCTTCCATTCCATTGTATTCCATTGAATGCCATTCCATTCCATTCCATTCCATTCGATTCCATTCCATTCCATTCCATTCCATTCTATTCCAATACATTCCATTCTACTCTGGTTGATTCCATTCCATTCCATTCCATTCCATTCGTCTCCATTCGATTCCATTCGATTCCATTCCATTCTATTCCATTGAATTCCATTGAATTCCATTCCATTCCATTCCATTCTATTCCATTCCATTCCATTCCATTCCGTTCTACTCGGGTTGATTCCATTCCATTCCATTCCATTCCATTCCATTCCACTCCATTCCATTCGATTCCATTCGATTCCATTCCATTCCATTCCATTCCAGTCCAATCCATTCCATTCTATTCGGGTTGATTCCATTCCATTCCATTCCATTCCATTCCATTCCATTCCATTCCATTCCATTCCATTGAATTCCATTCCATTCCATTCGATTCCATTCCATTCGATTCCATTCGATATCATTCGATTCCATTCCATCCCATTCCATTCCATTCCATTCCATTCCGTTCTACTCGGGTTGATTCCATTCCATTCCATTTCATTCCATTCCATTCCATTCCATTCCATTCGATTCCATTCGATTCCATTCCATTCCATTCCATTCCAATCCATTCCATTCCATTCCATTCGATTCCATTCCATTCCATTCCATTCCATTCCATTTCATTCCATTCCTTTCCATTCCATTCGATTCCACTCGATTCCTTTCCATTCTTTCAATTCCATTACAATCCATTCCATTCTACTTGGGTGGATTTCATTCCATTCCATTCCATTCCATTCCATTCCTTTCCATTCCATTCCATTCCATTCCATTCGATTCCACTCGATTCCTTTCCATTCTTTCCATTCCATTACAATCCATTCCATTCTACTTGGGTGGATTTCATTCCATTCCATTCCATTCCATTCCATTCCATTCCATTCCATTCGATTCCATTCCATTCCATTCCATTCCATTCCATTTCATTCCATTCATTTCCATTCCATTCCGTTCTAGTTGGGTTGATTCCATTCCATTCCATTCCATTCCATTCCATTCCATTCCATTCCATTCCATTCCATTCCATTCCATTCTATTCCATTCCGTTCTACTCGGCTTGAATCCATTGATTTCCGTTCCGTTCCGTTCCGTCCCAACACGTCCCGTCCCGTCCCGTCCCGTCCCGTCCCGTCCCGTCCCGTCCCGTGCCGTTGTACTCGGGTTGATTCCATTCCACTCCGTTCCGTTCCTTTCCGTTCCCTTCCATTCAGTTCCACGCGGGTTGATTCAATTCCATTCTATTCTATTCCATTCCATTCCATTCCATTCCATTCCATTCCATTCCATTCCATTCCATTCCATTCCATTTTACTCGGGTTGATTCCATGCCGTTCCGTTCCATTCTGTCCCATCCCTACGCGTCCCGTCCCGTCCCGTCCCATTCCGTTCCGTTCTGATCGGGTTGATTCCGTTCCATTCCCTTCCGTTCCTTTCCGTTCCATTCCATTCCGTTACACGCGGGTTGAATCAATTCCATTCTATTACATTGAATTCCATTCCATTCCTTTCCATTCCATTCTACTCGGATTGATTGCATTCCATTCCATTCCATTCCAGTCCATTCCAATCCACTCCATTCTACTCGGGTTGATTCCATTCCATTCCATTCCATTCCATTCCATTCGATTCCATTCCATTCCATTCCATTCCATTCCATTGCGTTCCATTCGATTCGATTCCATTCCATTCCATTCCATTCCATTCCAATCCATTCCATTCTACTTGGGTTCATTCCATTCCATTCCATTCCATTCCATTCGATTCCATTCGATTCCATTCCATTCCATTCCATACCACTCCATTCCATTCTGTTCTACTCGGGTTGATTCCACTCCATTCCATTCCATTCCATTCCATTCTATTCCATTCCATTCCATTCGATTGCATTCTATTCCATTCGATTCCATTCCATTCCATTTCATTTTATTCCATTCCATTCCATTCCATTCTATTCCATTGAATTCCATTCCATTCCATTCCATTCCATTCCATTCCATTCCATTCCATTCCATTCCATTCCATTCCATTCCGTTCTACTCGGGTTGATTCCACTCCATTCCATTCCATTCCATTCCATTCCATTCCATTCCACTCGGGTTGAGCATTCCATTCGATTCCATTCCATTCCATTCCATTCCATTCCATTCCATTCCATTCCATTCCATTCCATTCCGTTATACTCGGGTTGATTTCCATTCCATTCCATTCCATTCCATTCCACTCCATTCCATTCCATTCCATTCCATTCCATTCCATTCCATTCCATTCCATTCCATTCCATTCCATTCCATTCCATTCCTTTCCATTTATTCCATTCCGTTCTACTGGGGTTGATTCCATTGAGTTTGGTTCCGTTCCGTTCCGTCCCGTCCCGTCCCGTCCCATCCCGTTCCGTTTTACTCGGGTTGATTCCTTTGCATTCCGTTCCGCTCGTTTCCATTCCCTTCCATTCCGTTCCACGCGGGTTGGTTCAATTCCATTCTATTCTATTCTATTCCTTTCCATTCCATTCCATTCTACTCGGGTTGATTCCATGCCGTTCCATTCCGTTCCATTCCGTCCCATTCCGACCCGTCCCATCCCGTCCCGTCCCGTCCCATCCCGTTCCGTTCCACATGGGTTGATTCAATTCGTTTCGGTTACATTGAATTCCATTCCATTCCATTCTACTCGGATTGATTCCATTCCATTCCATTCCATTCCATTCCATTCCATTCCATTCCATTCCAATCCATTCCATTCTACTCGGGTTGATTCCATTCCATTCCATTCCATTCCATTCCATTCCATTCCATTCCATTCCATTCCATTCCATTCAGTTTCATTCCATTCCATTCCATTCCATTCCATTCCATTCAATTCCATTCCACTCGATTCCATTCCATTCCATTCCATTCCATTCTACTCGGTTTGATTCCATTCTATTCCATTCCATTCCGTTCGATTCCATTCGATTCCATTCGATTCCATTACATTCCATTCCATTCCCTTCCATTCCATTGTATTCCATTGAATGCCATTCCATTCCATTCCATTCGATTCCATTCGATTCCATTCCATTCCATTCCATTCCATTCGTCTCCATTCGATTCCATTCGATTTCATTCCATTCTATTCCATTGAATTCCATTCCATTCCATTCCATTCCATTCCATTCTATTCCATTCCATTCCATTCCATTCCGTTCTACTCGGGTTGATTCCATTCCATTCCATTCCATTCCATTCCATTCCACTCCATTCCATTCGATTCCATTCGATTCCATTCCATTCCATTCCATTCCAGTCCAATCCATTCCATTCTACTCGGGTTGATTCCATTCCATTCCATTCCATTCCATTCCATTCCATTCCGTTCCATTCCATTCCATTGAATTCCATTCGATTCCATTCGATTCCATTCCATTCGATTCCATTCGATATCATTCGATTCCATTCCATCCCATTCCATTCCATTCCATTCCATTCCGTTCTACTCGGGTTGATTCCATTCCATTCCATTTCTTTCCATTCCATTCCATTCCATTCCATTCGATTCCATTCGATTCCACTCCATTCCATTCCATTCCAATCCATTCCATTCTACTCGGGTTGATTCCATTCCATTCCATTCCATTCCATTCCTTTCCATTCCATTCCATTCCATTCCATTCGATTCCACTCGATTCCTTTCCATTCTTTCCATTCCATTACAATCCATTCCATTCTACTTGGGTGGATTTCATTCCATTCCATTCCATTCCATTCCATTCCATTCCATTCCATTCCATTCCATTCCATTCGATTCCATTCCATTCCATTCCATTCCATTCCATTCCATTCCATTCCATTCCATTCCGTTCTACTCGGGTTGATTCCATTCCATTCCATTCCATTCCATTCCATTCCATTCCATTCCATTCCACTCCATTCCATTCGATTCCATTCGATTCCATTCCATTCCATTCCATTCCATTCCAATCCATTCCATTCTACTCGGGTTGATTCCATTCCATTCCATTCCATTCCATTATATTCCATTCTATTCCATTCGATTCCGTTCGATTCCATTCCATTCCATTAAATTCCATTCCATTCCATTCCATTCCATTCCATTCGATTCCATTCCATTCCATTCCATTCGATTCCATTCCATTCCATTCCATTCCATTCCATTCCATTCCATTCCATTCCTTTCCATTTACTCCATTCCGTTGTACTCGGGTTGATTCCATTGAGTTTGGTTCCGTTCCGTTCCGTCCCGTCGCGTCCCGTCCCGTCCCGTGCCGTTTTACTCGGGTTGATTCCTTTCCATTCCGTTCCGCTCGTTTCCGTTGCGTTCCTTTCCGTTCCACGCGGGTTGGTTCCATTCCATTCTATTCTATTCTATTCCTTTCCATTCCATTCCATTCCATTCCATTCCATTCCATTCTACTCGGGTTGATTCCATGCCATTCCGTTCCGTTCCATTCCGTCCCATCCCGACCCGTCCCATCACGTCCCGTCCAGTCCCATCCCGTTCCGTTCCACATGGGTTGATTCAATTCCTTTCGGTTACATTGAATTCCATTCCATTCCATTCTACTCGGATTGATTCCATTCCATTCCATTACATTCCATTCCATTCCATTCCATTCCATTCCATTCCATTCCATTCCATTCCATTCCATTCCATTCCTTTCCATTCCAATCCATTCCATACTACTCGGGTTGATTCCATTCTATTCCATTCCATTCCATTCCATTCCATTCCATTCCATTCCATTCCATTCCATTCCATTCGATTCCATTCCATTCCATTCCATTCCATTCCATTCCATTCCATTCCGTTCTTCTCGGGTTGATTCCATTCTATTCCATTCCATTCCGTTCGATTCCATTTGATTCCATTCGATTCCATTCCATTCCATTCCATTCCCTTCCATTCCATTCTATTCCATTGAATTCCATTCCATTCCATTCCATTCCATTCCATTCCGTTCTACTCTGATTGATTCCATTAAATTCCATTCCATTCCATTCCATTCCATTCCATTCCATTCCATTCCATTCCATTCCATTCCATTCCATTCCATTCCATTCCAATACATTCCATTCTACTCTGGTTGATTCCATTCCATTCCATTCCATTCCATTCCATTCCATTCCATTCGTGTCCATTCGATTCCATTCGATTCCGTGGAATTCCATTCCATTCCATTCCATTCCATTCCATTCCATTCCATTCCATTCCATTCCATTCCGTTCTACTCGGGTTGATTGCAGTCCATTCCATTCCATTCCATTCCATTCCATTCCACTCCATTCCATTCGATTCCATTCGATTCCATTCCATTCCATTCCATTCCATTCCATTCCAATCCATTCCATTCTACTCGGGTTGATTCCATTCCATTCCATTCCAATCCATTCCATTCCATTCCATTCCATTGCATTCCATTCGATTCCATTAGATTCCTTTCCATTCCATTCCATTCCATTCCATTCCTTTCCATTCCATTCCATTCCATTCCATTCCATTCCATTCCATTCCGTTCCACTCGGGTTGATTCCATTCTATTCCATTCCATTAAATTCGATTCCATTCGATATCATTCGATTCCATTGCATCCCATTCAATTCCATTCCATTCCATTCCGTTCTACTTGGGTTGATTCCATTCCATTCCATTTCATTCCATTCCATTCCATTCCATTTCTTTCGATTCCATTCGATTCCATTCCATTCCATTCCATTCCAATCCATTCCATTCTACTCAGGTTGATTCCATTCCATTCCATTCCCTTCCATTCCATTCCATTCCATTCCATTCCATTCCATTCCATTCCATTCCATTCCACTCGATTCCATTACATTCCTTTCCATTCCATTCCAATCCATTCCATTCTACTCGGGTGGATTCCATTCCATTCCATTCCATTCCATTCCATTCGTCTCCATTCGATTCCATTCGATTCCATTCCATTCTATTCCATTGAATTCCATTCCATTCCATTCCATTCCATTCCATTCCATTCCATTCCATTCCATTCCATTCCATTCGATTCCATTCCATTCCATTCCATTCCATTCCATTCCATTCCAATCCATTCCATTCTACTCGGGTTGATTCCATTCCATTCCATTCCATTCCAATCCATTACATTCCATTCCATTCCACTCCATTCCATTCCTTTCTATTCCATTCCATTCCATTCCATTCCATTCCATTCCATTCCATTCCTTTCCATTCCGTTCTACTCGGGTTGATTCCACTCCATTCCATTCCATTCCATTCCATTCCATTCCATTCCATTCCATTCCATTCCTTTCCATTCCAACCCATTCCGTTCTACTCGTGTTGATTCCATTCCATTCCATTCCATTCCATTCCATTCCATTCCATTCCATTCCATTCCATTCCATTCCATTCCATTCCATTCCATTCCATTCCATTCGATTCCTTTCCATTCCATTCCATTCCATTTCATTCCAAACCTTTCCATTCTACTCGGGTTCATCATTCCATTCCATTACATTCCATTCCACTCGGGTTCATCATTCCATTCCATTCCATTCCATTCCACTCGGGTTCATTCCATTCCATTCCATTCCATTCCATTCCATTCCATTCCATTCCATTCCATTGCATTCCATTCGATTCCATTCGATTCCATTCCATTCCATTCCATTCCATTCCATTCCATTCCATTCCATTCCATTCCATTCCGTTCTAGTCGGGTTGATTCCGTTCTATTCCATTCCATTCCATTCCATTCCATTCCATTCCATTCCATTCCATTCCATTCCATTCCATTCCATTCCATTCCATTCCATTCCATTCCGTTCCATTCCGTTCCACTCGGGTTGATTCCATTCTATTCCATTCCATTCCATTCGATTCCATTCGATATCATTCGATTCCATTCCATCCCATTCCTTTCCATTCCATTCCATTCCGTTCTTCTCGGGTTGATTCCATTCCATTCCACTTAATTCCATTCCATTCCATTCCATTTCTTTCGATTCCATTCGATTCCATTCCATTCCACTCCATTCCATTCCATTCCATTCCATTCCATTCCACTCGATTCCATTCCATTCCTTTCCATTCCATTCCAATCCATTCCATTCTACTCGGGTGGATTCCATTCCATTCCATTCCATTCCATTCCATTCCATTCCATTCCATTCCATTCCATTCCATTCCATTCCGTTCTAGTCGGGTTGAATCCATTCCATTCCATTGCATTCCATTCCATTCCATTCCATTCCATTCCATTCCATTCCATTCCATTCCATTCCATTCTATTCCATTCCATTCTACTCCATTGAATTCCATTCCATTCCATTCAATTCCATTCCATTCCATTCCTTTCCAATCCATTTAGTTCTACTCGGGTTGATTCCATTCCTTTCCATTCCATTCCATTCCATTCCATTCCATTATATTCCATTCTATTCCATTCGATTTTGTTCGATTCCATTCCATTCCATTCCATTCCATTCCATTCCATTCCATTCGATTCCATTCCATTCCATTCCATTCCATTCCATTCCATTCCAATGCATTCCATTCTACTCGGGTTGATTCCATTCCATTCCATTCCATTCCAATCCATTCCATTCCATTCCATTCCACTCCATTCCATTCCTTTCTATTCCATTCCATTCCATTCCATTCCATTCCATTCCATTCCATTCCATTCCATTCCATTCCATTCCATTCCGTTCTACTCGGGTTGATTCCACTCCATTCCATTCCATTCCATTACATTCCATTCCATTCCATTCCATTCCATTCCATTCCATTCCTTTCCATTCCAACCCATTCCGTTCTACTCGGGTTGATTCCATTCCATTCCATTCCATTCCATTCCATTCCATTCCATTCCATTCCATTCCATTCCATTCCATTTCATTCCAAACCGTTCCATTCTACTCGGGTTCATCATTCCATTCCATTCCATTCCATTCCATTCCACTCGGGTTCATTCCATTCCATTCCATTCCATTCCATTCCATTCCATTCCATTCCATTCCGTTCTACTCAGGTTGATTTCCATTCCATTGCATTCCATTCCATTCCATTCCATTTCATTCCATTGCATTCCATTCCATTCCATTCCATTCCATTCCATTCCATTCCATTCCATTCTATTCCATTCCGTTCTACTCGGCTTGAATCCATTGAGTTCCGTTCCGTTCCGTTCCGTCCCGACACGTCCCGTCCCGTCCCGTCCCGTCCCGTCCCGTCCCGTCCGGTCCCGTGCCGTTGTACTCGGGTTGATTCCATTCCACTCCGTTCCGTTCCTTTCCGTTCCGTTCCATTCAGTTCCACGCGGGTTGATTCAATTCCATTCTATTCTATTCCATTCCATTCCTTTCCATTCCATTCCATTCCATTCCATTCCATTCCATTTTACTCGGGTTCATTCCATGCCGTTCCGTTCCGTTCCATTCTGTCCCATCCCGACGCGTCCCGTCCCGTCCCGTCCCGTCCAATTCCGTTCCGTTCTGATCGGGTTGATTCCGTTCCATTCCGGTCCGTTCCTTTCCGTTCCATTCCATTCCGTTTCACGCGGGTTGATTCAATTACATTCTATTACATTGAATTCCATTCCATTCCATTCCATTCCATTCTACTCGGATTGATTGCATTCCATTCCATTCCATTCCAGTCCATTCCAATCCATTCCATTCTACTCGGGTTGATTCCATTCCATTCCATTCCATTCCATTCCATTCCATTCCATTCCATTCCATTGCGTTCCATTCGATTCGACTCCATTCCATTCCATTCCATTCCATTCCAATCCATTCCATTCTACTTGGGTTCATTCCATTCCATTCCATTCCATTCCATTCCATTCCATTTCATTCCAAACCATTCCATTCTACTCGGGTTCATCATTCCATTCCATTCCATTCCTTTCCATTCCACTCGGGTTCTTTCCATTCCATTCCATTCCATTCCATTCCATTCCATTCCATTCCGTTCTACTCAGGTTGATTTCCATTCCATTCCATTCCATTCCATTCCATTCCATTCCATTCCATTCCATTCCGTTCCATTCCATTCCATTCCACTCCATTCCATTCCGTTCTATTCGGGTTGATTCCATTCCATTCCATTCCATTCCATTCCATTCCATTCCATTCCATTCCATTCCATTCCATTCCATTCCATTCCATTCCATTCTATTCCATTCCGTTCTACTCGGCTTGAATCCATTGAGTTCCGTTCCGTTCCGTTCCGTCCCGACACGTCCCGTCCCGTCCCGTCCCGTCCCGTCCCATCCCGTCCCGTCCCGTCCCGTGCCGTTGTACTCGGGTTGATTCCATTCCACTCCGTTCCGTTCATTTCCGTTCCGTTCCATTCAGTTCCACGCGGGTTGATTCAATTCCATTCTATTCTATTCCATTCCATTCCATTCCATTCCATTCCATTCCATTCCATTCCATTCTACTCGGGTTGATTCCATGCCGTTCCGTTCCGTTCCATTCCGTCCCATCCCGACGCGTCCCGTCCCGTCCCGTCCCGTCAAATTACGTTCTGTTCTGATCGGATTGATTCCGTTCCATTCCGTTCCGTTCCTTTCCGTTCCGTTCCATTCCGTTACACGCGGTTTGATTCAATTCCATTCTATTACATTGAATTCCATTCCATTCCATTCCATTCCATTCTACTCGGATTGATTGCATTCCATTCCATTCCATTCCAGTCCATTCCAATCCATTCCATTCTACTCGGGTTGAGTCCATTCCATTCCATTCCATTCCATTCCATTCCATTCCATTCCATTCCATTCCATTCCACTCGGGCTCATTCCATTCCATTCCATTCCATTCCATTCCATTCCATTCCATTCAGTTTCATTCCATTCCATTCCATTCCATTCCATTCCTTTCCATTCCATTCCATTCCATTCCATTCCATTCTATTCCATTACATTCTACTACATTGAATTCCATTCCATTCCATTCAATTCCATTCCATTCCATTCCTTTCCATTCCATTTAGTTCTACTCGGGTTGATGCCATTCCATTCCATTCCATTGCATTCCATTCCATTCCATTCCATTCCATTCCATTCCATTACTTTCCATTCCATTCCATTCCAATCCATTCCATTCTTCTCGGGTTGACTCCATTCCATTCCATTCCATTCCATTCCATTATATTCCATTCTATTCCATTCGATTCCGTTCGATTCCATTCCATTCCATTCCATTCCATTCCATTCCATTCCATTCGATTCCATTCCATTCCATTCGATTCCATTCCATTCCATTCCATTCCATTCCATTCCATTCCATTCCAATCCATTCCATTCTACTCGGGTTGATTCCATTCCATTCCATTCCATTCCATTCCATTCCATTCCATTCCATTCCATTCCATTCCATTCCATTCCATTCCATTCCATTCCATTCCATTCCATTCCATTCCATTCCATTCCATTCCATTCCATTCCATTCCATTCCGTTCTACTCGGGTTGATTCCACTCCATTCCATTCCATTCCATTCCATTCCATTCCATTCCATTCCATTCCATTCCATTCCTTTCCATTCCAACCCATTCCGTTCTACTCGGGTTGATTCCATTCCATTCCATTCCATTCCATTCCATTCCATTCCATTCCATTCGATTCCATTCCATTCCATTTCATTTCATTCCAAACCTTTCCATTCTACTCGGGTTCATCATTCCATTCCATTCCATTCCATTCCATTCCACTCGGGTTCATTCCATTCCATTCCATTCCATTCCATTCCATTCCATTCCATTCCATTCCATTGCATTCCATTCGATTCAATTCGATTCCATTCCACTCCATTCCATTCCATTCCATTCCATTCCATTCCATTCCGTTCTAGTCGGGTTGATTCCATTCTATTCCATTCCATTCCATTCCATTCCATTCCATTCCATTCCATTCCAATCCATTCCATTCCATTCCGTTCCATTCCGTTCCACTCGGGTTGATTCCATTCTATTCCATTCCATTCCATTCGATTGCATTCGATATCATTCGATTCCATTCCATCCCATTCCATTCCATTCCATTCCATTCCGTTCTTCTCGGGTTGATTCCATTCCATTCCATTTAATTCCATTCCATTCCATTCCATTTCTTTCGATTCCTTTCGATTCCATTCCATTCCATTCCATTCCATTCCATTCCATTCCATTCCATTCCATTCCACTCGATTCCATTCCATTCCTTTCCATTCCATTCCAATCTATTCCATTCTACTCGGGTGGATTCCATTCCATTCCATTCCATTCCATTCCATTCCATTCCATTCCATTCCATTCCATTCCGTTCTAGTCAGGTTGAATCCATTCCATTCCATTGCATTCCATTCCATTCCATTCCATTCCATTCCATTCCATTCCATTCCATTCTATTCCATTCCATTCTACTCCATTGAATTCCATTCCATTCCATTCAATTCCATTCCATTCCATTCCTTTCCAATCCATTTGGTTCTACTCGGGTTGATTCCATTCCATTCCATTCCATTCCATTCCATTCCATTCCATTCCATTCCATTCCATTCCATTCCATTACTTTCCATTCCATTCCATTCCAATCCATTCCATTCTACTCGGGTTGACTCCATTCCTTTCCATTCCATTCCATTCCATTCCATTCCATTATATTCCATTCTATTCCATTCGATTCCGTTCGTTTCCATTCCATTCCATTCCATTCCATTCCATTCCATTCCATTCCATTCCATTCCATTCGATTCCATTCCATTCCATTCCATTCCATTCCATTCCATTCCAATCCATTCCATTCTACTCGGGTTGATTCCATTCCATTCCATTCCATTCCAATCCATTCCATTCCATTCCATTCCACTCCATTCCATTCCTTTCTATTCCATTCCATTCCATTCCATTCCATTCCATTCCATTCCATTCCATTCCATTCCATTCCATTCCATTCCATTCCGTTCTACTCGGGTTGATTCCACTCCATTCCATTCCATTCCATTCCATTCCATTCCATTCCATTCCATTCCATTCCTTTCCATTCCAACACATTCCGTTCTTCTCGGGTTGATTCCATTCCATTCCATTCCATTCCATTCCATTCCATTCCATTCCATTCCATTCCATTCCATTCCATTCCATTCCATTCCATTCCATTCCATTCCATTCGATTCCATTCCATTCCATTCCATTCCATTCCATTCCAAACCGTTCCATTCTACTCGGGTTCATCATTCCATTCCATTCCATTCCATTCCATTCCACTCGGGTTCATTCCATTCCATTCCATTCCATTCCATTCCATTCCATTCTATTCCATTCTGTTCTACTCGGCTTGAATCCATTGAGTTCCGTTCCGTTCCGTTCCGTCCCGACACGTCCCGTCCCGTCCCGTCCCGTCCCGTCCCGTCCCGTCCGGTCCCGTGCCGTTGTACTCGGGTTGATTCCATTCCACTCCGTTCCGTTCCTTTCCGTTCCGTTCCATTCAGTTCCACGCGGGTTGATTCAATTCCATTCTATTCTATTCCATTCCATTCCATTCCATTCCATTCCATTCCATTCCATTCCATTCCATTCCATTCCATTTTACTCGGGTTGATTCCATGCCGTTCCGTTCCGTTCCATTCTGTCCCATCCCGACGCGTCCCGTCCCGTCCCGTCCCGTCCCATTCCGTTCCGTTCTGATCGGGTTGATTCCGTTCCATTCCGTTCCGTTCCTTTCCGTTCCATTCCATTCCGTTTCACGCGGGTTGATTCAATTCCATTCTATTACATTGAATTCCATTCCATTCCATTACATTCCATTCTACTCGGATTGATTGCATTCCATTCCATTCCATTCCAGTCCATTCCAATCCATTCCATTCTACTCGGGTTGATTCCATTCCATTCCATTAGATTCCATTCCATTCCATTCCATTCCATTCCATTCCATTCCATTGCGTTCCATTTGATTCGACTCCATTCCATTCCATTCCATTCCATTCCAATCCATTCCATTCTACTTGGGTTCATTCCATTCCATTCCATTCCATTCCATTCCATTCCATTCCATTCCATTCCATTCGATTCCATTCCATTCCATTCCATTCCATTCCATTCCATTCTGTTCTACTCGGGTTGATTCTACTCCATTCCATTCCATTCCATCCTACTCCATTCCATTCCATTCGATTCCATTCTATTCCATTCGATTCCATTCCATTCTACTTCATTTTATTCTATTCCATTCCATTCCATTCTATTCCATTGAATTCCATTCCATTCCATTCCATTCCATTCCATTCCATTCCATTCCATTCCATTCCGTTCTACTCGGGTTGATTCCACTCCATTCCATTCCATTCCATTCCATTCCATTCCATTCCATTCCATTCCACTCGGGTTGATCATTCCATTCCATTCCATTCCATTCCATTCCATTCCATTCCATTCCATTCCATTCCATTCCATTCCATTCCATTCCACTCGGGCTCATTCCATTCCATTCCATTCCATTCCATTCCATTCCATTCCATTCCATTCCATTCCATTCCATTCCGTTCTACTCGGGTTGATTTCCATTCCATTCCATTCCATTCCATTCCACTCCATTGCATTCCATTCCATTCCATTCCATTCCATTCCATTCCTTTCCATTTATTCCATTCCGTTCTACTCGGGTTGATTCCATTGAGTTTGGTTCCGTTCCGTTCCGTCCCGTCCCGTCCCGTCCCGTCCCGTTCCGTTTTACTCGGGTTGATTCCTTTGCATTCCGTTCCGCTCATTTCCATTCCGTTCAATTCCGTTCCACGCGGGTTGGTTCAATTCTATTCTATTCTATTCTATTCCTTTCCATTCCATTCCATTCTACTCGGGTTGATTCCATGCCGTTCCATTCCGTTCCATTCCGTCCCATCCCGACCCGACCCATCCCGTCTCGTCCCGTCCCATCCCTTTCCGTTCCACATGGGTTGATTCAATTCCTTTCGGTTACATTGAATTCCATTCCATTCCATTCTACTCGGATTGATTCCATTCCATTCCATTCCATTCCATTCCATTCCATTCCATTCCATTCCAATCCATTCCATTCTACTCGGGTTCATTCCATTCGATTCCATTCCATTCCATTCCATTCCATTCCATTCCATTCCATTCCATTCCATTCCGTTCTTCTCGGGTTGATTCCATTCCATTCCATTTAATTCCATTCCATTCCATTCCATTTCTTTCGATTCCATTCGATTCCATTCCATTCCATTCCATTCCATTCCATTCCATTCCATTCCATTCCATTCCATTCCACTCGATTCCATTCCATTCCTTTCCATTCCATTCCAATCGATTCCATTCTACTCGGGTGGATTCCATTCCATTCCATTCCATTCCATTCCATTCCATTCCATTCCATTCCATTCCATTCCATTCCATTCCATTCCATTCCGTTCTAGTCGGGTTGAATCCATTCCATTCCATTGCATTCCATTCCATTCCATTCCATTCCATTCCATTCCATTCCATTCCATTCCATTCCATTCTATTCCATTCCATTCTACTCCATTGAATTCCATTCCATTCCATTCAATTCCATTCCATTCCATTCCTTTCCAATCCATTTGGTTCTACTCGGGTTGATTCCATTCCATTCCATTCCATTCCATTCCATTCCATTCCATTCCATTCCATTCCATTCCATTACTTTCCATTCCATTCCATTCCAATCCATTCCATTCTACTCGGGTTGACTCCATTCCTTTCCATTCCATTCCATTCCATTCCATTCCATTCCATTATATTCCATTCTATTCCATTCGATTCCGTTCGTTTCCATTCCATTCCATTCCATTCCATTCCATTCCATTCCATTCCATTCCATTCGATTCCATTCCATTCCATTCCATTCCATTCCATTCCAATCCATTCCAATCCATTCCATTCTACTCGGGTTGATTCCATTCCATTCCATTCCATTCCAATCCATTCCATTCCATTCCATTCCACTCCATTCCATTCCTTTCTATTCCATTCCATTCCATTCCATTCCATTCCATTCCATTCCATTCCATTCCATTCCATTCCATTCCATTCCATTCCATTCCGTTCTACTCGGGTTGATTCCACTCCATTCCATTCCATTCCATTCCATTCCATTCCATTCCATTCCATTCCTTTCCATTCCAACACATTCCGTTCTTCTCGGGTTGATTCCATTCCATTCCATTCCATTCCATTCCATTCCATTCCATTCCATTCCATTCCATTCCATTCCATTCCATTCGATTCCATTCCATTCCATTCCATTCCATTCCATTCCATTCCAAACCGTTCCATTCTACTCGGGTTCATCATTCCATTCCATTCCATTCCATTCCATTCCACTCGGGTTCATTCCATTCCATTCCATTCCATTCCATTCCATTCCATTCTATTCCATTCTGTTCTACTCGGCTTGAATCCATTGAGTTCCGTTCCGTTCCGTTCCGTCCCGACACGTCCCGTCCCGTCCCGTCCCGTCCCGTCCCGTCCCGTCCGGTCCCGTGCCGTTGTACTCGGGTTGATTCCATTCCACTCCGTTCCGTTCCTTTCCGTTCCTTTCCATTCAGATCCACGCGGGTTGATTCAATTCCATTCTATTCTATTCCATTCCATTCCATTCCATTCCATTCCATTCCATTCCATTCCATTCCATTTTACTCGGGTTGATTCCATGCCGTTCCGTTCCGTTCCATTCTGTCCCATCCCGACGCGTCCCGTCCCGTCCCGTCCCGTCCCATTCCGTTCCGTTCTGATCGGGTTGATTCCGTTCCATTCCGTTCCGTTCCTTTCCGTTCCATTCCATTCCGTTTCACGCGGGTTGATTCAATTCCATTCTATTACATTGAATTCCATTCCATTCCATTCCATTCCATTCTACTCGGATTGATTGCATTCCATTCCATTCCATTCCAGTCCATTCCAATCCATTCCATTCTACTCGGGTTGATTCCATTCCATTCCATTAGATTCCATTCCATTCCATTCCATTCCATTCCATTCCATTCCATTCCATTGCGTTCCATTTGATTCGACTCCATTCCATTCCATTCCATTCCATTCCAATCCATTCCATTCTACTTGGGTTCATTCCATTCCATTCCATTCCATTCCATTCCATTCCATTCCATTCGATTCCATTCCATTCCATTCCATTCCATTCCATTCCATTCTGTTCTACTCGGGTTGATTCTACTCCATTCCATTCCATTCCATCCTATTCCATTCCATTCCATTCGATTCCATTCTATTCCATTCGATTCCATTCCATTCTACTTCATTTTATTCTATTCCATTCCATTCCATTCTATTCCATTGAATTCCATTCCATTCCATTCCATTCCATTCCATTCCATTCCATTCCATTCCATTCCATTCCATTCCATTCCGTTCTACTCGGGTTGATTCCACTCCATTCCATTCCATTCCATTCCATTCCATTCAATTCCATTCCATTCCATTCCACTCGGGTTGATCATTCCATTCCATTCCATTCCATTCCATTCCATTCCATTCCATTCCATTCCATTCCATTCCATTCCATTCCATTCCATTCCACTCGGGCTCATTCCATTCCATTCCATTCCATTCCATTCCATTCCATTCCATTCCATTCCATTCCATTCCATTCCATTCCATTCCGTTCTACTCGGGTTGATTTCCATTCCATTCCATTCCATTCCATTCCATTCCATTCCACTCCATTGCATTCCATTCCATTCCATTCCATTCCATTCCATTCCTTTCCATTTATTCCATTCCGTTCTACTCGGGTTGATTCCATTGAGTTTGGTTCCGTTCCGTTCCGTCCCGTCCCGTCCCGTCCCGTCCCGTTCCGTTTTACTCGGGTTGATTCCTTTGCATTCCGTTCCGCTCATTTCCATTCCGTTCAATTCCGTTCCACGCGGGTTGGTTCAATTCTATTCTATTCTATTCTATTCCTTTCCATTCCATTCCATTCTACTCGGGTTGATTCCATGCCGTTCCATTCCGTTCCATTCCGTCCCATCCCGACCCGTCCCATCCCGTCTCGTCCCGTCCCATCCCTTTCCGTTCCACATGGGTTGATTCAATTCCTTTCGGTTACATTGAATTCCATTCCATTCCATTCTACTCGGATTGATTCCATTCCATTCCATTCCATTCCATTTCATTCCATTCCATTCCATTCCATTCCATTCCATTCCATTCCATTCCAATCCATTCCATTCTACTCGGGTTGATTCCATTCGATTCCATTCCATTCCATTCCATTCCATTCCATTCCATTCCATTCCATTCCATTCCATTCAGTTTCATTCCGTTCCATTCCATTCCATTCCATTCCATTCCATTCGATTCCATTCCATTCCATTCCATTCCATTCCATTCCATTCCGTTCTACTCGGGTTGATTCTATTCTATTCCATTCCATTCCGTTCGATTCCATTCGATTCCATTCGATTCCATTCCATTCCCTTCCATTCCCTTCCATTCCATTCTATTCCATTGAATTCCATTCCATTCCATTCCATTCCATTCCATTCCATTCCATTCCATTCCATTCCATTCTATTCCATTCAATTCCATTCCATTCCTTTCTACTCGGGTTGATTCCATTCCATTCCATTCCATTCCATTCCATTCCATTCCATTCCATTCCACTCCATTCCATTCGATTCCATTCGATTCCATTCCATTCCATTCCATTCCAGTCCAATCCATTCCATTCTACTCGGGTTGATTCCATTCCATTCCATTCCATTCCATTCCATTCCATTCCATTCCATTCCATTCCATTCCATTCCATTCCATTGCATTCCATTCGATTCCATTCGATTCCATTCCATTCGATTCCATTCGATATCATTCGATTCCATTCCATCCCATTCCATTCCATTCCATTCCATTCCGTTCTACTCGGGTTGATTCCATTCCATTCCATTCCATTCCATTCCATTCCATTCCATTCCATTCCATTCCATTCCATTCCATTCGATTCCATTCGATTCCATTCCATTCCATTCCATTCCATTTCATTCCAAACCATTCCATTCTACTCGGGTTCATCATTCCATTCCATTCCATTCCTTTTCATTAAACTCGGGTTCTTTCCATTCCATTCCATTCCATTCCATTCCATTCCATTCCATTCCGTTCTACTCAGGTTGATTTCCATTCCATTCCATTCCATTCCATTCTATTCCATTCCATTCCATTCCATTCCATTCCATTCCATTCCATTCCATTCCACTCCATTCCATTCCGTTCTATTCGGGTTGATTCCATTCCATTCCATTCCATTCCATTCCATTCCATTCCATTCCATTCCATTCCATTCCATTCCATTCCATTCCATTCCATTCCATTCCATTCTATTCCATTCCGTTCTACTCGGCTTGAATCCATTGAGTTCCGTTCCGTTCCGTTCCGTCCCGACACATCCCGTCCCGTCCCGTCCCGTCCCGTCCCATCCCATCCCGTCCCGTCCCGTGCCGTTGTACTCGGGTTTATTCCATTCCACTCCGTTCCGTTCATTTCCGTTCCGTTCCATTCAGTTCCACGCGGGTTGATTCCATTCCATTCCATTCCATTCCATTCCATTCCATTCCATTCCATTCCATTCCACTCGGGCTCATTCCATTCCATTCCATTCCATTCCATTCCATTCCATTCCATTCCATTCCATTCCATTCCATTCAGTTTCATTCCATTCCATTCCATTCCATTCCATTCCTTTCCATTCCATTCCATTCCATTCCATTCCATTCTATTCCATTACATTCTACTACATTGAATTCCATTCCATTCCATTCCATTCCATTCCATTCCATTCCTTTCCATTCCATTTAGTTATACTCGGGTTGATGCCATTCCATTCCATTCCATTCCATTCCATTCCATTCCATTCCATTCCATTCCATTACTTTCCATTCCATTCCATTCCAATCCATTCCATTCTACTCGGGTTGACTCCATTCCATTCCATTCCATTCCATTCCATTATATTCCATTCTATTCCATTCCATTCCATTCGATTCCATTCCATTCCATTCCATTCCATTCCATTGCATTCCATTCCAATCCATTCCATTCTACTCGGGTTGATTCCATTCCATTCCATTCCATTCCATTCCATTCCATTCCATTCCATTCCATTCCATTCCATTCCATTCCTTTCCATTCCATTCCATTCCATTCTATTCCATTCCATTCCATTCCATTCCATTCCATTCCATTCCATTCCATTCCGTTCTACTCGGGTTGATTCCACTCCATTCCATTCCATTCCATCCCATTCCATTCCATTCCATTCCATTCCATTCCTTTCCATTCCAACCCATTCCGTTCTACTCGGGTTGATTCCATTCCATTCCATTCCATTCCATTCCATTCCATTCCATTCCATTCCATTCCATTCCATTCCATTCCATTCCATTCCACTCCATTCCATTCCATTTCATTCCAAACCTTTCCATTCTACTCGGGTTCATCATTCCATTCCATTCCATTCCATTCCATTCCACTCGGGTTCATTCCATTCCATTCCATTCCATTCCATTCCATTCCATTGCATTCCATTCCATTCCGTTCTACTCAGGTTGATTTCCATTCCATTCCATTCCATTCCATTCCATTCCATTCCATTCCATTCCATTCCATTCCATTCTATTCCTTTCCGTTCTACTGGGCTTGAATCCATTGAGTTCCGTTCCGTTCCGTTCCGTCCCAACACGTCCCGTCCCGTCCCGTCCCGTCCCGTGCCGTTGTACTCGGGTTGATTCCGTTCCACTCCGTTCCGTTCCTTTCCGTTCCGTTCCATTCAGTTCCACGCGGGTTGATTCAATTCCATTCAATTCTATTCCATTCCATTCCATTCCATTCCATTCCATTCCATTCCATTCCATTCCATTCCATTCCATTTTACTCGGGTTGATTCCATGCCGTTCCGTTCCGTTCCATTCTGTCCCATCCCGACGCGTCCCGTCCCGTCCCGTCCCGTCCCATTCCGTTCTGTTCTGATCGGGTTGATTCCGTTCCATTCCGTTCCGTTCCTTTCCGTTCCATTCCATTCCGTTACACGCGGGTTGATTCAATTCCATTCTATTACATTGAATTCCATTCCATTCCATTCCATTCCATTCTACTCGGATTGATTGCATTCCATTCCATTCCATTCCAGTCCATTCCAATCCATTCCATTCTACTGGGGTTGATTCCATTCCATTCCATTCCATTCCATTCCATTCCATTCCATTCCATTCCATTCCATTCCATTCCATTCCATTCCATTGCGTTCCATTCGATTCGATTCCATTCCATTCCATTCCATTCCATTCCAATCCATTCCATTCTACTTGGGTTGATTCCATTCCATTCCATTCCATTTGATTCCATTCGATTCCATTCCATTCCATTCCATTCCATTCCATTCCATTCCGTTCCATTCCATTCTGTTCTACTCGGGTTGATTACACTCCATTCCATTCCATTCCATTCCATTCTATTCCATTGCATTCCATTCGATTCCATTCTATTCCATTCGATTCCATTCCATTCCATTTCATTTTATTCCATTCCATTCCATTCCATTCTATTCCATTGAATTCCATTCCATTCCATTCCATTCCATTCCATTCCATTCCATTCCATTCCTTTCCATTCCAATCCATTCCATTCTACTCGGGTTGATTCCATACCATTCCATTCCATTCCATTCCATTCGATTCCATTCCATTCCATTCCATTCCATTCCGTTCTACTCGGGTTGATTCCATTCTATTCCATTCCATTCCGTTCGATTCCATTCGATTCCATTCGATTCCATTCCATTCCATTCCATTCCCTTCCATTCCATTCTATTCCATTGAATTCCATTCCATTCCATTGCATTCCATTCCATTCCGTTCTACTCTGATTGACTCCATTCCATTCCATTCCATTCCATTCCATTCCATTCCATTCCAATCCATTCGATTCCATTCCATTCCATTCCATTCCATTCCATTCCATTCCAATACATTCCATTCTACTCTGGTTGATTCCACTCCATTCCATTCCATTCCATTCCATTCGTCTCCATTCGATTCCATTCGATTCCATTCCATTCTATTCCATTGAATTCCATTCCATTCCATTCCATTCCATTCCATTCCATTCCATTCCATTCCATTCCCTACCATTCCATTCCGTTCTACTCGGGTTGATTCCGTTCCATTCCATTCCATTCCATTCCATTCCATTCCATTCCATTCCATTCCACTCCATTCCATTCGATTCCATTCGATTCCATTGCATTCCATTCCATTCCATTCCAATCCATTCCGTTCTACTCGGGTTGATTCCACTCCATTCCATTCCATTCCATTCCATTCCATTCCATTCCATTCCATTCCATTCCTTTCCATTCCAACCCATTCCGTTCTACTCGTGTTGATTCCATTCCATTCCATTCCATTCCATTCCATTCCATTCCATTCGATTCCATTCCATTCCATTCCATTCCAATCCATTCCATTCTACTCGGGTTGATTCCATTCCATTCCATTCCATTCCATTCCATTCCACTCGATTCCATTCCATTCTTTCCATTCCATTCCAATCCATTCCATTCTACTCGGGTGGATTCCATTCCATTCCATTCCATTCCATTCCATTCCATTCCATTCCATTCCATTCCATTCCATTCCATTCCATTCCATTTGATTCCATTCCATTCCATTCCATTCCATTCCATTCCATTCCATTCCATTCCATTCCATTCCATTCCATTCCATTCCGTTCTAGTCGGGTTGATTCCATTCTATTCCATTCCATTCCATTCCATTCCATTCCATTCCATTCCATTCCATTCCATTCCATTCCATTCCATTCTATTCCACTCCATTCTACTCCATTGAATTCCATTCCATTCCATTCTATCCCATTCCATTCCATTCCATTCCTTTCCATTCCATTTAGTTCTACTCGGGTTGATTCCATTCCATTCCATTCCATTCCATTCCATTCCATTCCATTCCATTCCATTCCATTCCATTCCATTCCATTCCATTCCATTGCATTCCATTCGATTCCGTTCGATTCCATTCCATTCCATTCCATTCCATTCCATTCCATTCCATTCCATTCCATTCCGTTCCACTCGGGTTGATTCCATTCTATTCCATTCCATTCCATTCTATTCCATTCGATATCATTCGATTCCATTCCATCCCATTCCATTCCTTTCCATTCCATTCCGTTCTTCTTGGGTTGATTCCATTCCATTCCATTTCATTCCATTCCATTCCATTCCATTTCTTTCGATTCCATTCGATTCCATTCCATTCCATTCCATTCCAATCCATTGCATTCTACTCAGGTTGATTCCATTCCATTCCATTCCATTCCATTCAATTCCATTCCATTCCATTCCATTCAATTCCACTCGATTCCATTCCATTCCTTTCCATTCCATTCCAATCCATTCCATTCTACTCGGGTGGATTCCATTCCATTCCATTCCATTCCATTCCATTCCATTCCATTCCATTCCATTGCATTCCATTCCATTCCATTCCATTCGATTCGATTCCATTCCATTCCATTCCATTCCATTCCATTCCATTCCATTCCATTCGATTCCATTCCATTCCATTCCATGGCATTCCATTCCATTCCATTCCATTCCATTCCATTCCATTCCGTTCTAGTCGGGTTGATTCCATTCCATTCCATTGCATTCCATTCCATTCCTTTGCATTCCATTCCATTCCATTCCCTTCCATTCCATTCCATTCCATTCCATTCCATTCCATTCTATTCCATTCCATTCTACTCCATTGAATTCCATTCCATTCCATTCAATTCCATTCCATTCCATTCCTTTCCAATCCATTTAGTTCTACTCGGGTTGATTCCATTCCATTTCATTCCATTCCATTCCTTTCCATTCCATTCCATTCCATTCCATTACTTTCCATTCCATTCCATTCCAATCCATTCCATTCTACTCGGGTTGACTCAATTCCATTCCAGTCCACTCCATTCCATTCCGTTATATTCCATTCTATTCCATTCGATTCCGTTCGATTCCATTCCATTCCATTCCATTCCATTCCATTCCATTCCATTCCATTCCATTCCATTCCATTCGATTCCCTTCCATTCCATTCCATTCCATTCCATTCCATTCCAATCCATTCCATTCTACTCGGGTTGATTCCATTCCATTCCATTCCATTCCAATCCATTCCATTCCATTCCATTCCATTCCATTCCATTCCATTCCATTCCATTCCTTTCTATTCCATTCCATTCCATTCCATTCCATTCCATTCCATCCCATTCCATTCCATTCCGTTCTACTCGGGTTGATTCCACTCCATTCCATTCCCTTCCATTCCATTCCATTCCATTCCATTCCATTCCATTCCACTCGGGTTCATTCCATTCCATTCCATTCCATTCCATTCCATTCCATTCCATTCCATTCCGTTCTACTCAGGTTGATTTCCATTCCATTCCATTCCATTCCATTCCATTCCATTCCATTCCATTCCATTCCATTCTATTCCTTTCCGTTCTACTGGGCTTGAATCCATTGAGTTCCGTTCCGTTCCGTTCCGTCCCAACACGTCCCGTCCCGTCCCTTCCCGTCCCGTCCCGTCCCGTCCCGTCCCGTGCCGTTGTACTCGGGTTGATTCCGTTCCACTCCGTTCCGTTCCTTTCCGTTCCGTTCCATTCAGTTCCACGCGGGTTGATTCAATTCCATTCTATTCTATTCCATTCCATTCCATTCCATTCCATTCCATTCCATTCCATTCCAATCCATTCCATTCCATTTTACTCGGGTTGATTCCATGCCGTTCCGTTCCGTTCCATTCTGTCCCATCCCGACGCGTCCCGTCCCGTCCTGTCCCGTCCCATTCCGTTCTGTTCTGATCGGGTTGATTCCGTTCCATTCCGTTCCGTTCCTTTCCGTTCCATTCCATTCCGTTACACGCGGGTTGATTCAATTCCATTCTATTACATTGAATTCCATTCCATTCCATTCCATTCCATTCTACTCGGATTGATTGCATTCCATTCCATTCCATTCCAGTCCATTCCAATCCATTCCATTCTACTGGGGTTGATTCCATTCCATTCCATTCCATTCCATTCCATTCCATTCCATTCCTTTCCATTCCATTCCATTCCATTCCATTCCATTGCGTTCCATTCGATTCGATTCCATTCCATTCCATTCCATTCCATTCCAATCCATTCCATTCTACTTGGGTTGATTCCATTCCATTCCATTCCATTTGATTCCATTCGATTCCATTCCATTCCATTCCATTCCATTCCATTCCATTCCATTCTGTTCTACTCGGGTTGATTACACTCCATTCCATTCCTTTCCATTCCATTCTATTCCATTGCATTCCATTCGATTCCATTCTATTCCATTCGATTACATTCCATTCCATTTCATTTTATTCCATTCCATTCCATTCCATTCTATTCCATTGAATTCCATTCCATTCCATTCCATTCCATTCCATTCCATTCCATTCCATTCCTTTCCATTCCAATCCATTCCATTCTACTCGGGTTGATTCCATACCATTCCATTCCATTCCATTCCATTCGATTCGATTCCATTCCATTCCATTCCATTCCATTCCGTTCTACTCGGGTTGATTCCATTCTATTCCATTCCATTCCGTTCGATTCCATTCGATTCCATTCGATTCCATTCCATTCCATTCCATTCCCTTCCATTCCATTCTATTCCATTGAATTCCATTCCATTCCATTGCATTCCATTCCATTCCGTTCTACTCTGATTGACTCCATTCCATTCCATTCCATTCCATTCCATTCCATTCCAATCCATTCGATTCCATTCCATTCCGTTCCATTCCATTCCATTCCATTCCAATACATTCCATTCTACTCTGGTTGATTCCATTCCATTCCATTCCATTCCATTCCATTCGTCTCCATTCGATTCCATTCGATTCCATTCCATTCTATTCCATTGAATTCCATTCCATTCCATTCCATTCCATTCCATTCCATTCCATTCCATTCCATTCCCTACCATTCCATTCCGTTCTACTCGGGTTGATTCCGTTCCATTCCATTCCATTCCATTCCATTCCATTCCATTCCACTCCATTCCATTCGATTCCATTCGATTCCATTGCATTCCATTCCATTCCATTCCAATCCATTCCGTTCTACTCGGGTTGATTCCACTCCATTCCATTCCATTCCATTCCATTCCATTCCATTCCATTCCATTCCATTCCTTTCCATTCCAACCCATTCCTTTCTACTCGTGTTGATTCCATTCCATTCCATTCCATTCCATTCCATTCCATTCCATTCGATTCCATTCCATTCCATTCCATTCCAATCCATTCCATTCTACTCGGGTTGATTCCATTCCATTCCATTCCATTCCATTCCATTCCATTCCATTCCATTCCATTCCACTCGATTCCATTCCATTCTTTCCATTCCATTCCAATCCATTCCATTCTACTCGGGTGGATTCCATTCCATTCCATTCCATTCCATTCCATTCCATTCCATTCCATTCCATTCCATTCCATTCCATTCCATTTGATTCCATTCCATTCCATTCCATTCCATTCCATTCCATTCCATTCCATTCCATTCCATTCCATTCCATTCCATTCCATTCCGTTCTAGTCGGGTTGATTCCATTCTATTCCATTCCATTCCATTCCATTCCATTCCATTCCATTCCATTCCATTCCATTCCATTCCATTCCATTCTATTCCACTCCATTCTACTCCATTGAATTCCATTCCATTCCATTCTATCCCATTCCATTCCATTCCATTCCTTTCCATTCCATTTAGTTCTACTCGGGTTGATTCCATTCCATTCCATTCCATTCCATTCCATTCCATGCCATTCCATTCAATTCCATTCCATTCCATTCCATTGCATTCCATTCGATTCCGTTCGATTCCATTCCATTCCATTCCATTCCATTCCATTCCATTCCATTCCATTCCATTCCGTTCCACTCGGGTTGATTCCATTCTATTCCATTCCATTCCATTCTATTCCATTCGATATCATTCGATTCCATTCCATCCCATTCCATTCCTTTCCATTCCATTCCGTTCTTCTTGGGTTGATTCCATTCCATTCCATTTCATTCCATTCCATTCCATTCCATTTCTTTCGATTCCATTCGATTCCATTCCATTCCATTCCATTCCAATCCATTGCATTCTACTCAGGTTGATTCCATTCCATTCCATTCCATTCCATTCAATTCCATTCCATTCCATTCCATTCAATTCCACTCGATTCCATTCCATTCCTTTCCATTCCATTCCAATCCATTCCATTCTACTCGGGTGGATTCCATTCCATTCCATTCCATTCCATTCCATTCCATTCCATTCCATTGCATTCCATTCCATTCCATTCCATTCCATTCGATTCCATTCCATTCCATTCCATTCCATTCCATTCCATTCCATTCCATTCGATTCCATTCCATTCCATTCCATGGCATTCCATTCCATTCCATTCCATTCCATTCCATTCCATTCCGTTCTAGTCGGGTTGATTCCATTCCATTCCATTGCATTCCATTCCATTCCATTGCATTCCATTCCATTCCATTCCCTTCCATTCCATTCCATTCCATTCCATTCCATTCCATTCTATTCCATTCCATTCTACTCCATTGAATTCCATTCCATTCCATTCAATTCCATTCCATTCCATTCCTTTCCAATCCATTTAGTTCTACTCGGGTTGATTCCATTCCATTCCATTCCATTCCATTCCATTCCATTCCATTCCATTCCATTCCATTCCATTCCATTCCATTACTTTCCATTCCATTCCATTCCAATCCATTCCATTCTACTTGGGTTGACTCAATTCCATTCCAGTCCACTCCATTCCATTCCGTTATATTCCATTCTATTCCATTCGATTCCGTTCGATTCCATTCCATTCCATTCCATTCAATTCCATTCCATTCCATTCCATTCCATTCCATTCCATTCGATTCCCTTCCATTCCATTCCATTCCATTCCTTTCTATTCCATTCCATTCCATTCCATTCCATTCCATTCCATTCCATCCCATTCCATTCCATTCCGTTCTACTCGGGTTGATTCCACTCCATTCCATTCCCTTCCATTCCATTCCATTCCATTCCATTCCATTTAATTCCATTCCATTCCTTTCCATTCCAACCCATTCCTTTCTACTCGGGTTGATTCCATTCCATTCCATTCCATTCCATTCCATTCCATTCCATTCCATTCCATTCCATTCCATTCGATTCCATTCCATTCCATTCCATTCCATTTCATTCCAAACCGTTCCATTCTACTCGGGTTCATCATTCCATTCCATTCCATTCCATTCCATTCCACTCGGGTTCATTCCATTCCATTCCATTCCATTCCATTCCATTCCATTCCATTCCATTCCATTCCATTCCGTTCTACTCGGGTTGATTCCATTCCATTCCATTCCATTCCATTCCATTCCATTCCATTCCATTCCATTCCATTCCATTCCATTCCATTCCATTCCATTCCATTCCATTCCATTCCATTCCATTCTATTCCATTCCGTTCTACTCGGCTTGAATCCATTGAGTTCCGTTCCGTTCCGTTCCGTCCCGACACGTCCCGTCCCGTCCCGTCCCGTGCCGTCCCGTCCCGTCCGGTCCCGTGCCGTTTTACTCGGGTTGATTCCATTCCACTCCGTTCCGTTCCTTTCCGTTCCGTTCCATTCAGTTCCACGCGGGTTGATTCAATTCCATTCTATTCTATTCCATTCCGTTCCATTCCATTCCATTCCATTCCATTCCATTCCATTTTACTCGGGTTGATTCCATGCCGTTCCGTTCCGTTCCATTCTGTCCCATCCCGACGCGTCCCGTCCCGTCCCGTCCCGTCCAATTCCGTTCCGTTCTGATCGGGTTGATTCCGTTCCATTCCGTTCCGTTCCTTTCCGTTCCATTCCATTCCGTTTCACGCGGGTTGATTCTATTCCATTCTATTACATTGAATTCCATTCCATTCCATTCCATTCCATTCTACTCGGATTGATTGCATTCCATTCCATTCCATTCCAGTCCATTCCAATCCATTCCATTCTACTCGGGTTGATTCCAATCCATTCCATTCCATTCCATTCCATTCCATTCCATTCCATTCCATTGCGTTCCATTCGATTCGACTCCATTCCATTCCATTCCATTCCATTCCAATCCATTCCATTCTACTTGGGTTCATTCCATTCCATTCCATTCCATTCCATTCCATTCCATTCGATTCCATTCCATTCCATTCCATTCCATTCCATTCTGTTCTACTCGGGTTGGTTCTACTCCATTCCATTCCATTCCATTCTATTCCATTCCATTCCATTCGATTCCATTCTATTCCATTCGATTCCATTCCATTCTACTTCATTTTATTCTATTCCATTCCATTCCATTCCATTCCATTCCATTCCATTCCATTCGATTCCATTCCATTCCATTCCATTCCATTCCATTCCATTCCATTCTGTTCTACTCGGGTTGGTTCTACTCCATTCCATTCCATTCCATTCTATTCCATTCCATTCCATTCGATTCCATTCTATTCCATTCGATTCCATTCCATTCTACTTCATTTTATTCTATTCCATTCCATTCCATTCCATTCCATTCCATTCCATTCCATTCCATTCCATTCCATTCCATTCCATTCCGTTCTACTCGGGTTGATTCCACTCCATTCCATTCCATTCCATTCCATTCCATTCCATTCCATTCCATTCCATTCCATTCCATTCCATTCCATTCCACTCGGGTTGATCATTCCATTCCATTCCATTCCATTCCATTCCATTCCATTCCATTCCATTCCATTCCATTCCATTCCATTCCATTCCATTCCATTCCATTCCACTCGGGCTCATTCCATTCCATTCCATTCCATTCCATTCCATTCCATTCCATTCCATTCCATTCCATTCCATTCCGTTCTACTCGGGTTGATTTCCATTCCATTCCATTCCATTCCATTCCATTCCATTCCATTCCACTCCATTGCATTCCATTCCATTCCATTCCATTCCATTCCATTCCTTTCCATTTATTCCATTCCGTTCTACTCGGGTTGATTCCATTGAGTTTGGTTCCGTTCCGTTCCGTCCCGTCCCGTCCCGTCCCGTCCCGTTCCGTTTTACTCGGGTTGATTCCTTTGCATTCCGTTCCGCTCATTTCCATTCCGTTCAATTGGTTCAATTCTATTCTATTCTATTCTATTCCTTTCCATTCCATTCCATTCTACTCGGGTTGATTCCTTGCCGTTCCATTCCGTTCCATTCCGTCCCATCCCGACCCGTCCCATCCCGTCTCGTCCCGTCCCATCCCTTTCCGTTCCACATGGGTTGATTCAATTCCTTTCGGTTACATTGAATTCCATTCCATTCCATTCTACTCGGATTGATTCCATTCCATTCCATTCCATTCCATTCCATTCCATTCCATTCCATTCCATTCCAATCCATTCCATTCTACTCGGGTTGATTCCATTCCATTCCATTCCATTCCATTCCATTCCATTCCATTCCATTCCATTCCATTCCATTCCATTCAGTTTCATTCCGTTCCATTCCATTCCATTCCATTCCATTCCATTCCATTCCATTCCATTCCATTCCATTCCATTCCGTTCTACTCGGGTTGATTCCATTCTATTCCATTCCATTCCGTTCGATTCCATTCGATTCCATTCGATTCCATTCCATTCCATTCCATTCCCTTCCATTCCATTCTATTCCATTGAATTCCATTCCATTCCATTCCATTCCATTGCATTCCATTCCATTCCATTCCATTCTATTCCATTCAATTCCATTCCATTCCTTTCTACTCGGGTTGATTCCATTCCATTCCATTCCATTCCATTCCATTCCATTCCACTCCATTCCATTCGATTCCATTCGATTCCATTCCATTCCATTCCATTCCAGTCCAATCCATTCCATTCTACTCGGGTTGATTCCATTCCATTCCATTCCATTCCATTCCATTCCATTCCCTTCCATTCCATTCCATTCCATTCCATTCCACTCCATTGCATTCCATTCGATTCCATTCGATTCCATTCCATTCGATTCCATTCGATATCATTCGATTCCATTCCATCCCATTCCATTCCATTCCATTCCATTCCGTTCTACTCGGGTTGATTCCATTCCATTCCATTCCATTCCATTCCATTCCATTCGATTCCATTCGATTCCATTCCATTCCATTCCATTCCATTTCATTCCAAACCATTCCATTCTACTCGGGTTCATCATTCCATTTCATTCCATTCCTTTCCATTCCACTCGGGTTCTTTCCATTCCATTCCATTCCATTCCATTCCATTCCATTCCATTCCATTCCATTCCATTTCGTTCTACTCAGGTTGATTTCCATTCCATTCCATTCCATTCCATTCCATTCCATTCCATTCCATTCCATTCCGTTCTATTCGGGTTGATTCCATTCCATTCCATTCCATTCCATTCCATTCCATTCCATTCCATTCCATTCCATTCCATTCCATTCCATTCCATTCCATTCCATTCCATTCCATTCTATTCCATTCCGTTCTACTCGGCTTGAATCCATTGAGTTCCGTTCCGTTCCGTTCCGTCCCGACACGTCCCGTCCCGTCCCGTCCCGTCCCGTCCCATCCCATCCCGTCCCGTCCCGTGCCGTTGTACTCGGGTTGATTCCATTCCACTCCGTTCCGTTCATTTCCGTTCCGTTCCATTCAGTTCCACTCCGGTTGATTCAATTCCATTCTATTCTATTCCATTCCATTCCATTCCATTCCATTCCATTCCATTCCATTCCACTCGGGTTGATTCCATGCCGTTCCGTTCCGTTCCATTCCATCCCATCCCGACGCGTCCCGTCCCATCCCGTCCCGTCAAATTACGTTCTGTTCTGATCGGATTGATTCCGTTCCATTCCCTTCCGTTCCTTTCCGTTCCGTTCCATTCCTTTACACGCGGGTTGATTCAATTCCATTCTATTACATTGAATTCCATTCCATTCCATTCCATTCCATTCTACTCGGATTGATTGCATTCCATTCCATTCCATTCCAGTCCATTCCAATCCATTCCATTCTACTCGGGTTGATTCCATTCCATTCCATTCAATTCCATTCCATTCCATTCCATTCCATTCCATTCCATTCCATTGCACTCGGGCTCATTCCATTCCATTCCATTCCATTCCATTCCATTCCATTCCATTCCATTCCATTCCATTCCATTCCATTCAGTTTCATTCCATTCCATTCCATTCCATTCCATTCCTTTCCATTCCATTCCATTCCATTCCATTCCATTCTGTTCCATTACATTCTACTACATTGAATTCCATTCCATTCCATTCAATTCCATTCCATTCCATTCCTTTCCATTCCATTTAGTTACACTCGGGTTGATGCCATTCCATTCCATTCCATTCCATTCCATTCCATTCCATTCCATTCCATTCCATTCCTTTCCATTCCATTCCATTCCAATCCATTCCATTCTACTCGGGTTGACTCCATTCCATTCCATTCCATTCCATTCCATTATATTCCATTCTATTCCATTCGATTCCGTTCGATTCCATTCCATTCCATTCCATTCCATTCCATTCCATTCCATTCCATTCGATTCCATTCCATTCCATTCAATTCCATTCCATTCCATTCCATTCCATTCCATTCCATTCCATTCCATTCCAATCCATTCCATTCTACTCGGGTTGATTCCATTCCATTCCATTCCATTCTATTCCATTCCATTCCATTCCATTCCATTCCATTCCATTCCATTCCATTCCATTCCTTTCCATTCCATTCCATTCCATTCCATTCCATTCCATTCCATTCCATTCCATTCCATTCCGTTCTACTTGGGTTGATTCCACTCCATTCCATTCCATTGCATTCCATTCCATTCCATTCCATTCCATTCCATTCCTTTCCATTCCAACCCATTCCGTTCTACTCGGGTTGATTCCATTCCATTCCATTCCGTTCCATTCCATTCCATTCCATTCCATTCCATTCCATTCCATTCCATTCCATTCCATTCCACTCCATTCCATTCCATTTCATTCCAAACCGTTCCATTCTACTCGGGTTCATCATTCCATTCCATTCCATTCCATTCCATTCCATTCCACTCGGGTTCATTCCATTCCATTCCATTCCATTCCATTCCATTCCATTCCGTTCTACTCAGGTTGATTTCCATTCCATTCCATTCCATTCCATTCCATTCCATTCCATTCCATTCCATTCCATTCCATTCCATTCCATTCCATTCCATTCCATTCTATTCCTTTCCGTTCTACTGGGCTTGAATCCATTGAGTTCCGTTCCGTTCCGTTCCGTCCCAACTCGTCCCGTCCCGTCCCGTCCCGTCCCGTCCCGTCCCGTCCCGTCCCGTCCCGTGCCGTTGTACTCGGGTTGATTCCGTTCCACTCCGTTCCGTTCCTTTCCGTTCCGTTCCATTCAGTTCCACGCGGGTTGATTCAATTCCATTCTATTCTATTCCATTCCATTCCATTCCATTCCATTCCATTCCATTCCATTTTACTCGGGATGATTCCATGCCGTTCCGTTCCGTTCCATTCTGTCCCATCCCGACGCGTCCCGTCCCGTCCCGTCCCGTCCCATTCCGTTCTGTTCTGATCGGGTTGATTCCGTTCCATTCCGTTCCGTTCCTTTCCGTTCCATTCCATTCCGTTACACGCGGGTTGATTCAATTCCATTCTATTACATTGAATTCCATTCCATTCCATTCCATTCCATTCTACTCGGATTGATTGCATTCCATTCCATTCCATTCCAGTCCATTCCAATCCATTCCATTCTACTGGGGTTGATTCCATTCCATTCCATTCCATTCCATTCCATTCCATTCCATTCCATTCCATTCCATTCCATTCCATTCCATTCCATTGCGTTCCATTCGATTCGATTCCATTCCATTCCATTCCATTCCAATCCATTCCATTCTACTTGGGTTGATTCCATTCCATTCCATTCCATTTGATTCCATTCGATTCCATTCCATTCCATTCCATTCCATTCCATTCCATTCCATTCCATTCCATTCTGTTCTACTCGGGTTGATTACACTCCATTCCATTCCATTCCATTCCATTCTATTCCATTGCATTCCATTCGATTCCATTCTATTCCATTCGATTCCATTCCATTCCATTTCATTTTATTCCATTCCATTCCATTCCATTCTATTCCATTGAATTCCATTCCATTCCATTCCATTCCATTCCATTCCATTCCATTCTATTCCATTCCATTCCATTCCATTCCATTCCTTTCCATTCCAATCCATTCCATTCTACTCGGGTTGATTCCATTCCATTCCATTCCATTCCATTCCATTCGATTCCATTCCATTCCATTCCATTCCATTCCATTCCGTTCTACTCGGGTTGATTCCATTCTATTCCATTCCATTCCGTTCGATTCCATTCGATTCCATTCGATTCCATTCCATTCCATTCCATTCCCTTCCATTCCATTCTATTCCATTGAATTCCATTCCATTCCATTGCATTCCATTCCATTCCGTTCTACTCTGATTGACTCCATTCCATTCCATTCCATTCCATTCCATTCCATTCCATTCCATTCCATTCCATTCCATTCCATTCGATTCCATTCCATTCCGTTCCATTCCATTCCATTCCATTCCATTCCATTCGATTCCATTCCATTCCATTCCATTCCATTCCATTCCATTCCAATACATTCCATTCTACTCTGGTTGATTCCATTCCATTCCATTCCATTCCCTTCCATTCGTCTCCATTCGATTCCATTCGATTCCATTCCATTCTATTCCATTGAATTCCATTCCATTCCATTCCATTCCATTCCATTCCATTCCATTCCATTCAATTCCATTCCATTCCATACCATTCCATTCCGTTCTACTCGGGTTGATTCCGTTCCATTCCATTCCATTCCATTCCATTCCATTCCATTCCATTCCACTCCATTCCATTCGATTCCATTCGATTCCATTCCATTCCATTCCATTCCATTCCAATCCATTCCATTCTACTCGGGTTGATTCCATTCCATTCCATTCCATTCCATTCCATTCCATTCCATTCCATTGCATTCCATTCGATTCCATTCGATTCCATTCCATTCGATTCCATTCGAGATCATTCGATTCCATTCCATCCCATTCCATTCCATTCTATTCCATTCCGTTCTACTCGGGTTGATTCAATTCCATTCCATTTCATTCCATTCCATTCCATTCCATTCCATTCGTCTCCATTCGATTCCATTCGATTCCATTCCATTCTATTCCATTGAATTCCATTCCATTCCATTCCATTCCATTCCATTCCATTCCATTCCATTCCATTCCATACCATTCCATTCCGTTCTACTCGGGTTGATTCCGTTCCATTCCATTCCTTTCCATTCCATTCCATTCCATTCCATTCCACTCCATTCCATTCGATTCCATTCGATTCCATTCCATTCCATTCCATTCCATTCCAATCCATTCCATTCTACTCGGGTTGATTCCATTCCTTTCCGTTCCATTCCATTCCATTCCATTCCATTCCATTGCATTCCATTCGATTCCATTCGATTCCATTCCATTCGATTCCATTCGAGATCATTCGATTCCATTCCATCCCATTCCATTCCATTCCATTCCATTCCGTTCTACTCGGGTTGATTCAATTCCATTCCATTTCATTCCATTCCATTCCATTCCACTCCATTCCATTCCATTCCATTCCATTCGATTCGATTCCATTCCATTCCATTCCAATCCATTCCATTCTACTCGGGTTGATTCCATTCCATTCCATTCCATTCCATTCCATTCCATTCCATTCCATTCCATTCCACTCGATTCCATTCCATTCTTTCCATTCCATTCCAATCCATTCCATTCTACTCGGGTGGATTCCATTCCATTCCATTCCATTCCATTCCATTCCATTCCATTCCATTCCATTCCATTCCATTCCATTCTATTCCACTCCATTCTACTTCATTGAATTCCATTCCATTCCATTCTATTCCATTCCATTCCATTCCTTTCCATTCCATTTAGTTCTACTCGGGTTGATTCCATTCCATTCCATTCCATTCCATTCCATTCCATTCCATTCCATTCCATTCCATTCCATTCCATTCCATTGCATTCCATTCGATTCCGTTCGATTCCATTCCATTCCATTCCATTCCATTCCATTCCATTCCATTCCATTCCATTCCATTCCATTCCATTCCGTTCCACTCGGGTTGATTCCATTCTATTCCATTCCATTCCATTCTATTCCATTCGATATCATTCGATTCCATTCCATCCCATTCCATTCCATTCCATTCCATTCCGTTCTTCTTGGGTTGATTCCATTCCATTCCATTTCATTCCATTCCATTCCATTCCATTTCTTTCGATTCCGTTCGATTCCATTCCATTCCATTCCATTCCAATCCATTGCATTCTACTCAGGTTGATTCCATTCCATTCCATTCCATTCCATTCCATTCCATTCCATTCCATTCCATTCAATTCCACTCGATTCCATTCCATTCCTTTCCATTCCATTCCAATCCATTCCATTCTACTCGGGTGGATTCCATTCCATTCCATTCCATTCCATTCCATTCCATTCCATTCCATTCCATTCCATTCCATTCGATTCCATTCCATTCCATTCCATTCCATTCCATTCCATTCCATTCCATTCCATTCCATTCCATTCCATTCCATTCGATTCCATTCCATTCCATTCCATGGCATTCCATTCCATTCCATTCCATTCCATTCCATTCCATTCCGTTCTAGTCGGGTTGATTCCATTCCATTCCATTGCATTCCATTCCATTCCATTGCATTCCATTCCATTCCATTCCATTCCATTCCATTCCATTCCATTCCATTCCATTCCATTCCATTCCATTCCATTCCATTCCATTCTATTCCATTCCATTCTACTCCATTGAATTCCATTCCATTCCATTCAATTCCATTCCATTCCATTCCTTTCCAATCCATTTAGTTCTACTCGGGTTGATTCCATTCCATTCCATTCCATTCCATTCCATTCCATTCCATTCCATTCCATTCCATTCCATTACTTTCCATTCCATTCCATTCCAATCCATTCCATTCTACTCAGGTTGACTCCATTCCATTCCATTCCACTCCATTCCATTCCGTTATATTCCATTCCATTCCATTAGATTCCGTTCGATTCCATTCCATTCCATTCCATTCCATTCCATTCCATTCGATTCCATTCCATTCCATTCCATTCCATTCCATTCCATTCCAATCCATTCCATTCTACTCGGGTTGATTCCATTCCATTCCATTCCATTCCAATCCATTCCATTCCATTCCATTCCATTCCATTCCATTCCATTCCATTCCATTCCATTCCATTCCTTTCTATTCCATTCCATTCCATTCCATTCCATTCCATTCCATTCCATCCCATTCCATTCCATTCCGTTCTACTCGGGTTGATTCCACTCCATTGCATTCCCTTCCATTCCATTCCATTCCATTCCATTCCATTCCATTCCATTCCATTCCTTTCCATTCCAACCCATTCCTTTCTACTCGGGTTGATTCCATTCCATTCCATTCCATTCCATTCCATTCCATTCCATTCCATTCCATTCCATTCGATTCCATTCCATTCCTTTCCATTCCATTTCATTCCAAACCGTTCCATTCTACTCGGGTTCATCATTCCATTCCATTCCATTCCACTCGGGTTCATCCCATTCCATTCCATTCCATTCCATTCCATTCCATTCCATTCCATTCCATTCCATTCCGTTCTACTCAGGTTGATTTCCATTCCATTCCATTCCATTCCATTCCATTCCATTCCATTCCATTCCATTCCATTCCATTCCATTCCATTCCATTCCATTCCATTCCATTCCATTCCATTCCATTCCATTCTATTCCATTCCGTTCTACTCGGCTTGAATCCATTGAGTTCCGTTCCGTTCCGTTCCGTCCCAACACGTCCCGTCCCGTCCCGTCCCGTCCCGTCCCGTCCCGTCCCGTGCCGTTGTACTCGGGTTGATTCCATTCCACTCCGTTTCGTTCCTTTCCGTTCCCTTCCATTCAGTTCCACGCGGGTTGATTCAATTCCATTCTATTCTATTCCATTCCATTCCATTCCATTCCATTCCATTCCATTCCATTCCATTCCATTCCATTCCATTCCATTTTACTCGGGTTGATTCCATGCCGTTCCGTTCCATTCTGTCCCATCCCTACGCGTCCCGTCCCGTCCCGTCCCATTCCGTTCCGTTCTGATCGGGTTGATTCCGTTCCATTCCCTTCCGTTCCTTTCCGTTCCATTCCATTCCGTTACACGCGGGTTGAATCAATTCCATTCTATTACATTGAATTCCATTCCATTCCATTCCATTCCATTCTACTCGGATTGATTGCATTCCATTCCATTCCATTCCAGTCCATTCCAATCCACTCCATTCTACTCGGGTTGATTCCATTCCATTCCATTCCATTCCATTCCATTCCATTCCATTCCATTCCATTCCATTCCATTGCGTTCCATTCGATTCGATTCCATTCCATTCCATTCCATTCCATTCCAATCCATTCCATTCTACTTGGGTTCATTCCATTCCATTCCATTCCATTCCATTCGATTCCATTCGATTCCATTCCATTCCATTCCATACCATTCCATTCCATTCTGTTCTACTCGGGTTGATTCCACTCCATTCCATTCCATTCCATTCCATTCTATTCCATTCCATTCCATTCGATTGCATTCTATTCCATTCGATTCCATTCCATTCCATTTCATTTTATTCCATTCCATTCCATTCCATTCTATTCCATAGAATTCCATTCCATTCCATTCCATTCCATTCCATTCCATTCCATTCCATTCCATTCCATTCCATTCCGTTCTACTCGGGTTGATTCCACTCCATTCCATTCCATTCCATTCCATTCCATTCCATTCCATTCCACTCGGGTTGAGCATTCCATTCGATTCCATTCCATTCCATTCCATTCCATTCCATTCCATTCCATTCCATTCCATTCCATTCCATTCCATTCCATTCCATTCCATTCCTTTCCATTTATTCCATTCCGTTCTACTCGGGTTGATTCCATTGAGTTTGGTTCCGTTCCGTTCCGTCCCGTCCCGTCCCGTCCCATCCCGTTCCGTTTTACTCGGGTTGATTCCTTTGCATTCCGTTCCGCTCGTTTCCATTCCGTTCCATTCCGTTCCACGCGGGTTGGTTCAATTCCATTCTATTCTATTCTATTCCTTTCCATTCCATTCCATTCTACTCGGGTTGATTCCATGCCGTTCCATTCCGTTCCATTCCGTCCCATTCCGACCCGTCCCATCCCGTCCCGTCCCGTCCCATCCCGTTCCGTTCCACATGGGTTGATTCAATTCCTTTCGGTTACATTGAATTCCATTCCATTCCATTCTACTCGGATTGATTCCATTCCATTCCATTCCATTCCATTCCATTCCATTCCATTCCATTCCAATCCCTTCCATTCTACTCGGGTTGATTCCATTCCATTCCATTCCATTCCATTCCATTCCATTCCATTCCATTCCATTCCATTCAGTTTCATTCCATTCCATTCCATTCCATTCCATTCCATTCCATTCCATTCCATTCCATTCGATTCCATTCCATTCCATTCCATTCCGTTCTACTCGGGTTGATTCCATTCTATTCCATTCCATTCCGTTCGATTCCATTCGATTCCATTCGATTCCATTACATTCCATTCCATTCCCTTCCATTCCATTGTATTCCATTGAATGCCATTCCATTCCATTCCATTCCATTCCATTCGATTCCATTCCATTCCATTCCATTCCATTCCATTCTATTCCAATACATTCCATTCTACTCTGGTTGATTCCATTCCATTCCATTCCATTCCATTCCATTCCATTCCATTCCATTCGTCTCCATTCGATTCCTTTCGATTCCATTCCATTCTATTCCATTGAATTCCATTCCATTCCATTCCATTCCATTCCATTCTATTCCATTCCATTCCATTCCATTCCGTTCTACTCGGGTTCATTCCATTCCATTCCATTCCATTCCATTCCATTCCACTCCATTCCATTCGATTCCATTCGATTCCATTCCATTCCATTCCATTCCAGTCCAATCCATTCCATTCTACTCGGGTTGATTCCATTCCATTCCATTCCATTCCATTCCATTCCATTCCATTCCATTCCATTCCATTCCATTCCATTCCATTCCATTCCATTGAATTCCATTCGATTCCATTCGATTCCATTCCATTCGATTCCATTCGATATCATTCGATTCCATTCCATCCCATTCCAATCCATTCCATTCCATTCCGTTCTACTCGGGTTGATTCCATTCCATTCCATTTCATTCCATTCCATTCCATTCCATTCCATTCCATTCCATTCGATTCCATTCCATTCCATTCCATTCCAATCCATTCCATTCTACTCGGGTTGATTCCATTCCATTCCATTCCATTCCATTCCTTTCCATTCCATTCCATTCCATTCCATTCGATTCCACTCGATTCCTTTCCATTCTTTCCATTCCATTACAATCCATTCCATTCTACTTGGGTGGATTTCATTCCATTCCATTCCATTCCATTCCATTCCATTCCATTCCATTCCATTCCATTCCATTCCATTGCATTCCATTCGATTCCATTCGATTCCATTCCATTCGATTCCATTCGAGATCATTCGATTCCATTCCATCCCATTCCATTCCATTCTATTCCATTCCGTTCTACTCGGGTTGATTCAATTCCATTCCATTTCATTCCATTCCATTCCATTCCATTCCATTCGTCTCCATTCGATTCCATTCGATTCCATTCCATTCTATTCCATTGAATTCCATTCCATTCCATTCCATTCCATTCCATTCCATTCCATTCCATTCCATTCCATACCATTCCATTCCGTTCTACTCGGGTTGATTCCGTTCCATTCCATTCCTTTCCATTCCATTCCATTCCATTCCATTCCACTCCATTCCATTCGATTCCATTCGATTCCATTCCATTCCATTCCATTCCATTCCAATCCATTCCATTCTACTCGGGTTGATTCCATTCCTTTCCGTTCCATTCCATTCCATTCCATTCCATTCCATTGCATTCCATTCGATTCCATTCGATTCCATTCCATTCGATTCCATTCGAGATCATTCGATTCCATTCCATCCCATTCCATTCCATTCCATTCCATTCCGTTCTACTCGGGTTGATTCAATTCCATTCCATTTCATTCCATTCCATTCCATTCCACTCCATTCCATTCCATTCCATTCCATTCGATTCGATTCCATTCCATTCCATTCCAATCCATTCCATTCTACTCGGGTTGATTCCATTCCATTCCATTCCATTCCATTCCATTCCATTCCATTCCATTCCATTCCATTCCATTCCACTCGATTCCATTCCATTCTTTCCATTCCATTCCAATCCATTCCATTCTACTCGGGTGGATTCCATTCCATTCCATTCCATTCCATTCCATTCCATTCCATTCCATTCCATTCCATTCCATTCCATTCTATTCCACTCCATTCTACTTCATTGAATTCCATTCCATTCCATTCTATTCCATTCCATTCCATTCCTTTCCATTCCATTTAGTTCTACTCGGGTTGATTCCATTCCATTCCATTCCATTCCATTCCATTCCATTCCATTCCATTCCATTCCATTCCATTGCATTCCATTCGATTCCGTTCGATTCCATTCCATTCCATTCCATTCCATTCCATTCCATTCCATTCCATTCCATTCCATTCCATTCCATTCCATTCCGTTCCACTCGGGTTGATTCCATTCTATTCCATTCCATTCCATTCTATTCCATTCGATATCATTCGATTCCATTCCATCCCATTCCATTCCATTCCATTCCATTCCGTTCTTCTTGGGTTGATTCCATTCCATTCCATTTCATTCCATTCCATTCCATTCCATTTCTTTCGATTCCATTCGATTCCATTCCATTCCATTCCATTCCAATCCATTGCATTCTACTCAGGTTGATTCCATTCCATTCCATTCCATTCCATTCAATTCCATTCCATTCCATTCCATTCAATTCCACTCGATTCCATTCCATTCCTTTCCATTCCATTCCAATCCATTCCATTCTACTCGGGTGGATTCCATTCCATTCCATTCCATTCCATTCCATTCCATTCCATTCCATTCCATTCCATTCGATTCCATTCCATTCCATTCCATTCCATTCCATTCCATTCCATTCCATTCCATTCCATTCCATTCCATTCCATTCGATTCCATTCCATTCCATTCCATGGCATTCCATTCCATTCCATTCCATTCCATTCCATTCCATTCCGTTCTAGTCGGGTTGATTCCATTCCATTCCATTGCATTCCATTCCATTCCATTGCATTCCATTCCATTCCATTCCATTCCATTCCATTCCATTCCATTCCATTCCATTCCATTCCATTCCATTCTATTCCATTCCATTCTACTCCATTGAATTCCATTCCATTCCATTCAATTCCATTCCATTCCATTCCTTTCCAATCCATTTAGTTCTACTCGGGTTGATTCCATTCCATTCCATTCCATTCCATTCCATTCCATTCCATTCCATTCCATTCCATTCCATTACTTTCCATTCCATTCCATTCCAATCCATTCCATTCTACTCGGGTTGACTCCATTCCATTCCATTCCACTCCATTCCATTCCGTTATATTCCATTCCATTCCATTAGATTCCGTTCGATTCCATTCCATTCCATTCCATTCCATTCCATTCCATTCGATTCCATTCCATTCCATTCCATTCCATTCCATTCCATTCCAATCCATTCCATTCTACTCGGGTTGATTCCATTCCATTCCATTCCATTCCAATCCATTCCATTCCATTCCATTCCATTCCATTCCATTCCATTCCATTCCATTCCATTCCATTCCTTTCTATTCCATTCCATTCCATTCCATTCCATTCCATTCCATTCCATCCCATTCCATTCCATTCCGTTCTACTCGGGTTGATTCCACTCCATTGCATTCCCTTCCATTCCATTCCATTCCATTCCATTCCATTCCATTCCATTCCATTCCTTTCCATTCCAACCCATTCCTTTCTACTCGGGTTGATTCCATTCCATTCCATTCCATTCCATTCCATTCCATTCCATTCCATTCCATTCCATTCGATTCCATTCCATTCCTTTCCATTCCATTTCATTCCAAACCGTTCCATTCTACTCGGGTTCATCATTCCATTCCATTCCATTCCACTCGGGTTCATCCCATTCCATTCCATTCCATTCCATTCCATTCCATTCCATTCCATTCCATTCCATTCCGTTCTACTCAGGTTGATTTCCATTCCATTCCATTCCATTCCATTCCATTCCATTCCATTCCATTCCATTCCATTCCATTCCATTCCATTCCATTCCATTCCATTCCATTCCATTCCATTCCATTCCATTCCATTCTATTCCATTCCGTTCTACTCGGCTTGAATCCATTGAGTTCCGTTCCGTTCCGTTCCGTCCCAACACGTCCCGTCCCGTCCCGTCCCGTCCCGTCCCGTCCCGTCCCGTGCCGTTGTACTCGGGTTGATTCCATTCCACTCCGTTTCGTTCCTTTCCGTTCCCTTCCATTCAGTTCCACGCGGGTTGATTCAATTCCATTCTATTCTATTCCATTCCATTCCATTCCATTCCATTCCATTCCATTCCATTCCATTCCATTCCATTCCATTCCATTTTACTCGGGTTGATTCCATGCCGTTCCGTTCCATTCTGTCCCATCCCTACGCGTCCCGTCCCGTCCCGTCCCATTCCGTTCCGTTCTGATCGGGTTGATTCCGTTCCATTCCCTTCCGTTCCTTTCCGTTCCATTCCATTCCGTTACACGCGGGTTGAATCAATTCCATTCTATTACATTGAATTCCATTCCATTCCATTCCATTCCATTCTACTCGGATTGATTGCATTCCATTCCATTCCATTCCAGTCCATTCCAATCCACTCCATTCTACTCGGGTTGATTCCATTCCATTCCATTCCATTCCATTCCATTCCATTCCATTCCATTCCATTCCATTCCATTGCGTTCCATTCGATTCGATTCCATTCCATTCCATTCCATTCCATTCCAATCCATTCCATTCTACTTGGGTTCATTCCATTCCATTCCATTCCATTCCATTCGATTCCATTCGATTCCATTCCATTCCATTCCATACCATTCCATTCCATTCTGTTCTACTCGGGTTGATTCCACTCCATTCCATTCCATTCCATTCCATTCTATTCCATTCCATTCCATTCGATTGCATTCTATTCCATTCGATTCCATTCCATTCCATTTCATTTTATTCCATTCCATTCCATTCCATTCTATTCCATAGAATTCCATTCCATTCCATTCCATTCCATTCCATTCCATTCCATTCCATTCCATTCCATTCCATTCCGTTCTACTCGGGTTGATTCCACTCCATTCCATTCCATTCCATTCCATTCCATTCCATTCCATTCCACTCGGGTTGAGCATTCCATTCGATTCCATTCCATTCCATTCCATTCCATTCCATTCCATTCCATTCCATTCCATTCCATTCCATTCCATTCCATTCCATTCCATTCCTTTCCATTTATTCCATTCCGTTCTACTCGGGTTGATTCCATTGAGTTTGGTTCCGTTCCGTTCCGTCCCGTCCCGTCCCGTCCCATCCCGTTCCGTTTTACTCGGGTTGATTCCTTTGCATTCCGTTCCGCTCGTTTCCATTCCGTTCCATTCCGTTCCACGCGGGTTGGTTCAATTCCATTCTATTCTATTCTATTCCTTTCCATTCCATTCCATTCTACTCGGGTTGATTCCATGCCGTTCCATTCCGTTCCATTCCGTCCCATTCCGACCCGTCCCATCCCGTCCCGTCGCGTCCCATCCCGTTCCGTTCCACATGGGTTGATTCAATTCCTTTCGGTTACATTGAATTCCATTCCATTCCATTCTACTCGGATTGATTCCATTCCATTCCATTCCATTCCATTCCATTCCATTCCATTCCATTCCAATCCCTTCCATTCTACTCGGGTTGATTCCATTCCATTCCATTCCATTCCATTCCATTCCATTCCATTCCATTCCATTCCATTCAGTTTCATTCCATTCCATTCCATTCCATTCCATTCCATTCCATTCCATTCCATTCCATTCCATTCGATTCCATTCCATTCCATTCCATTCCGTTCTACTCGGGTTGATTCCATTCTATTCCATTCCATTCCGTTCGATTCCATTCGATTCCATTCGATTCCATTACATTCCATTCCATTCCCTTCCATTCCATTGTATTCCATTGAATGCCATTCCATTCCATTCCATTCCATTCCATTCGATTCCATTCCATTCCATTCCATTCCATTCCATTCTATTCCAATACATTCCATTCTACTCTGGTTGATTCCATTCCATTCCATTCCATTCCATTCCATTCCATTCCATTCCATTCGTCTCCATTCGATTCCATTCGATTCCATTCCATTCTATTCCATTGAATTCCATTCCATTCCATTCCATTCCATTCCATTCTATTCCATTCCATTCCATTCCATTCCGTTCTACTCGGGTTCATTCCATTCCATTCCATTCCATTCCATTCCATTCCACTCCATTCCATTCGATTCCATTCGATTCCATTCCATTCCATTCCATTCCAGTCCAATCCATTCCATTCTACTCGGGTTGATTCCATTCCATTCCATTCCATTCCATTCCATTCCATTCCATTCCATTCCATTCCATTCCATTCCATTCCATTGAATTCCATTCGATTCCATTCGATTCCATTCCATTCGATTCCATTCGATATCATTCGATTCCATTCCATCCCATTCCAATCCATTCCATTCCATTCCGTTCTACTCGGGTTGATTCCATTCCATTCCATTTCATTCCATTCCATTCCATTCCATTCCATTCCATTCCATTCGATTCCATTCCATTCCATTCCATTCCAATCCATTCCATTCTACTCGGGTTGATTCCATTCCATTCCATTCCATTCCATTCCTTTCCATTCCATTCCATTCCATTCCATTCGATTCCACTCGATTCCTTTCCATTCTTTCCATTCCATTACAATCCATTCCATTCTACTTGGGTGGAATTCATTCCATTCCATTCCATTCCATTCCATTCCATTCCATTCCATTCCATTCCATTCCATTCCATTTCATTCCATTCCTTTCCATTCCATTCCGTTCTAGTTGGGTTGATTCCATTCTATTCCATTCCATTCCATTCCATTCCATTCCATTCCATTCTATTCCATTCCATTCTAATCCATTGAATTCCATTCCATTCCATTCTATTCCATTCCATTCCATTCCTTTCCATTCCATTTAGTTCTACTCTGGTTGATTCCATTCCATTCCATTCCATTCCATTCCATTCCATTCCATTCCATTACTTTCCATTCCATTCCATTCCAATCCATTCCATTCTACTCGGGTTGACTCCATTCCATTCCATTCCATTCCATTATATTCCATTCCATTCCATTCGATTCCGTTAGATTCCATTCCATTCCATTCCATTCCATTCCATTCCATTCCATTCCATTCGATTCGATTCCATTCCATTCCATTCCATTCCATTCCAATCCATTCCATTCTCCACGTGTTGATTCCATTCCATTCCATTCCATTCCATTCCATTCCATTCCTTTCGATTCCATTCCATTCCATTAAATTCCATTCCATTCCATTCCATTCCATTCCATTCCATTCCATTCCATTCCATTCCATTCCATTCCATTCCATTCCGTTCTACTCGGGTTGATTCCACTCCATTCCATTCCATTCCATTCCATTCCATTCCATTCCATTCCATTCCATTCCATTCCATTCCATTCCATTCCATTCCATTCCATTCCATTCTGTTCTAGTCGGGTTGATTCCATTCTATTCCATTCCATTCCATTACATTACATTACATTACATTCGATTCCATTCCATTCCATTCCATTCCATTCCATTCGATTCCATTCCATTCCATTCCATTCCATTCCATTCCATTCCATTCCATTCCATTCCATTATATTCCATTCCACTCTACTCCATTGAATTCCATTCCATTCCATTCAATTCCATTCCATTCCATTCCTTTCCATTCCATTTAGTTCTACTCGGGTTGATTCCATTCCATTCCATTCCATTCCATTCCATTCCATTTCTTTCCATTCCATTCCATTCCAATCCATTCCATTATACTCGGGTTGACTCCATTCCATTCCATTCCATTCCATTATATTGCATTCTATTCCATTCGATTCCGTTTGATTCCATTCCATTCCATTCCATTCCATTCCATTCCATTCCATTCCATTCCGTTCCATTCGATTCGATTCCATTCCATTCCATTCCATTCCATTCCATTCTATTCCAATCCATTCCATTCTACTCGGGTTGATTCCATTCCATTCCATTCCATTGCATTCCATTCCATTCCATTCCATTCCATTCCATTCCATTCCATTCCTTTCTATTCCATTCCATTCCATTCCATTCCATTCCATTCCATTCCATTCCATTCCATTCCATTCCATTCCATTCCGTTCTAATTGGTTTGATTCCACTCCATTCCATTCCATTCCATTCCATTCCAATTCTTTCGTTTCCATTCCAACCCATTCCGTTCTACTCGGATTGATTCCATTCCATTCCATTCCATTCCATTCCATTCCATTCCATTCCATTCCATTCCATTCGATTCCATTCGATTCCATTCCATTCCAAACCATTCCATTCTACTCGGGTTCATCATTCCATTCCATTCCATTCCATTCCATTCCACTCGGGTTCTTTCCATTCCATTCCATTCCATTCCATTCCATTCCATTCCATTCCATTCCATTCCGTTCTACTCAGGTTGATTTCCATTCCATTCCATTCCATTCCATTCCATTCCATTCCATTCCATTCCATTCCACTCCATTCCATTCTACTCGGGTTGATTCCATGCCGTTCCGTTCCGTTCCATTCCGTCCCATCCCGACGCGTCCCGTCCCGTCCCGTCCCGTCAAATTCCGTTCCTTTCTGATTGGGTTGATTCCGTTCCATTCCGTTCCGTTCCTTTCCGTTCCGTTCCATTCCGTTACACGCGGGTTGATTCAATTCCATTCTATTACATTGAATTCCATTCCATCCCATTCCATTCCATTCTACTCGGATTGATTGAATTCCATTCCATTCCATTCCATTCCATTCTACTCGGATTGTTTGCATTCCATTCCATTCCATTCCAGTCCATTCCAATCCACTCCATTCTACTCGGGTTGATTCCATTCCATTCCATTCCATTCCATTCCATTCCATTCCATTCCATTCCATTCCATTCCATTGCGTTCCATTCGATTCGATTCCATTCCATTCCATTCCATTCCATTCCAATCCATTCCATTCTACTTGGGTTCATTCCATTCCATTCCATTCCATTCCATTCCATTCGATTCCATTCGATTCCATTCCATTCCATTCCATACCATTCCATTCCATTCTGTTCTACTCGGGTTGATTCCACTCCATTCCATTCCATTCCATTCCATTCTATTCCATTCCATTCCATTCGATTGCATTCTATTCCATTCGATTCCATTCCATTCCATTTCATTTTATTCCATTCCATTCCATTCCATTCTATTCCATTGAATTCCATTCCATTCCATTCCATTCCATTCCATTCCATTCCATTCCATTCCATTCCATTCCATTCCATTCCATTCCGTTCTACTCGGGTTGATTCCACTCCATTCCATTCCATTCCATTCCATTCCATTCCATTCCACTCGGGTTGAGCATTCCATTCGATTCCATTCCATTCCATTCCATTCCATTCCATTCCATTCCATTCCATTCCATTCCATTCCATTCCATTCCGTTATACTCGGGTTGATTTCCATTCCATTCCATTCCATTCCATTCCACTCCATTCCATTCCATTCCATTCCATTCCATTCCATTCCATTCCATTCCATTCCATTCCATTCCATTCCTTTCCATTTATTCCATTCCGTTCTACTGGGGTTGATTCCATTGAGTTTGGTTCCGTTCCGTTCCGTCCCGTCCCGTCCCGTCCCATCCCGTTCCGTTTTACTCGGGTTGATTCCTTTGCATTCCGTTCCGCTCGTTTCCATTCCCTTCCATTCCGTTCCACGCGGGTTGGTTCAATTCCATTCTATTCTATTCTATTCCTTTCCATTCCATTCCATTCTACTCGGGTTGATTCCATGCCGTTCCATTCCGTTCCATTCCGTCCCATTCCGACCCGTCCCATCCCGTCCCGTCCCGTCCCATCCCGTTCCGTTCCACATGGGTTGATTCAATTCGTTTCGGTTACATTGAATTCCATTCCATTCCATTCTACTCGGATTGATTCCATTCCATTCCATTCCATTCCATTCCATTCCATTCCATTCCATTCCAATCCATTCCATTCTACTCGGGTTGATTCCATTCCATTCCATTCCATTCCATTCCATTCCATTCCATTCCATGCCATTCCATTCCATTCAGTTTCATTCCATTCCATTCCATTCCATTCCATTCCATTCAATTCCATTCCATTCGATTCCATTCCATTCCATTCCATTCCATTCTACTCGGGTTGATTCCATTCTATTCCATTCCATTCCGTTCGATTCCATTCGATTCCATTCGATTCCATTACATTCCATTCCATTCCCTTCCATTCCATTGTATTCCATTGAATGCCATTCCATTCCATTCCATTCCATTCCATTCGATTCCATTCCATTCCATTCCATTCCATTCCATTCTATTCCAATACATTCCATTCTACTCTGGTTGATTCCATTCCATTCCATTCCATTCCATTCCATTCCATTCGTCTCCATTCGATTCCATTCGATTTCATTCCATTCTATTCCATTGAATTCCATTCCATTCCATTCCATTCCATTCCATTCTATTCCATTCCATTCCATTCCATTCCGTTCTACTCGGGTTGATTCCATTCCATTCCATTCCATTCCATTCCATTCCACTCCATTCCATTCGATTCCATTCGATTCCATTCCATTCCATTCCATTCCAGTCCAATCCATTCCATTCTACTCGGGTTGATTCCATTCCATTCCATTCCATTCCATTCCATTCCATTCCATTCCATTCCATTCCATTGAATTCCATTCGATTCCATTCGATTCCATTCCATTCGATTCCATTCGATATCATTCGATTCCATTCGATATCATTCGATTCCATTCCATCCCATTCCATTCCATTCCATTCCATTCCGTTCTACTCGGGTTGATTCCATTCCATTCCATTTCTTTCCATTCCATTCCATTCCATTCCATTCGATTCCATTCGATTCCACTCCATTCCATTCCATTCCAATCCATTCCATTCCACTCGGGTTGATTCCATTCCATTCCATTCCATTCCATTCCTTTCCATTCCATTCCATTTCATTCCATTCCATTCCTTTCGATTCCATTCCATTCCATTCCATTCCATTCCATTCCATTCCATTCCATTCCATTCCATTCCGTTCTAATCGGTTTGATTCCACTCCATTCCATTCCATTCCATTCCATTCCATTCCATTCCATTCCAATTCTTTCGTTTCCATTCCAACCCATTCCGTTCTACTCGGATTGATTCCATTCCATTCCATTCCATTCCATTCCATTCCATTCCATTCCATTCCATTCCATTCGATTCCATTCGATTCCATTCCATTCCATTCCATTCCTTTCCATTCCATTCCATTCCATTCCATTTCATTCCAAACCATTCCATTCTACTCGGGTTCATCATTCCATTCCATTCCATTCCATTCCATTCCACTCGGGTTCTTTCCATTCCATTCCATTCCATTCCATTCCATTCCATTCCATTCCGTTCTACTCAGGTTGATTTCCATTCCATTCCATTCCATTCCATTCCATTCCATTCCATTCCATTCCATTCCATTCCATTCCATTCCATTCCACTCCATTCCATTCTACTCGGGTTGATTCCATGCCGTTCCGTTCCGTTCCATTCCGTCCCATCCCGACGCGTCCCGTCCCGTCCCGTCCCGTCAAATTCCGTTCCTTTCTGATTTGGTTGATTCCGTTCCATTCCGTTCCGTTCCTTTCCGTTCCGTTCCATTCCGTTACACGCGTGTTGATTCAATTCCATTCTATTACATTGAATTCCATTCCATCCCCTTCCATTCCATTCTACTCGGATTGATTGAATTCCATTCCATTCCATTCCAGTCCATTCCAATCCATTCCATTCTACTCGGGTTGATTCCATTCCATTCCACTCCATTCCATTCCATTCCATTCCATTCCATTCCATTCCATTGCGTTCCATTCGATTCGATTCCATTCCATTCCATTCCATTCCATTCGATTCCATTCGATTCCATTCCATTCCATTCCATTCCATTCCATTCCATTCCATTCCATTGCGTTCCATTCGATTCGATTCCATTCCATTCCATTCCATTCCATTCCATTCCATTCTGTTCTACTCGGGTTGATTCCACTCCATTCCATTCCATTCCATTCCATTCTATTCCATTCCATTCCATTCGATTCCATTCCATTCCATTTCATTTTATTCCATTCCATTCCATTCCATTCTATTCCATTGATTTCCATTCCATTCTATTCCATTCCATTCCATTCAGTTTCATTCCATTCCATTCCATTCCATTCCATTCCATTCCATTCTACTCTGGTTGATTCCATTCCATTCCATTCCATTCCATTCCATTCGTCTCCATTCGATTCCATTCGATTCCATTCCATTCTATTCCATTGAATTCCATTCCATTCCATTCCATTCCATTCCATTCCATTCCATTCCATTCCATTCCACTCCATTCCATTCTACTCGGGTTGATTCCATGCCGTTCCGTTCCGTTCCATTCCGTCCCATCCCGACGCGTCCCGTCCCGTCCCGTCCCGTCAAATTCCGTTCCTTTCTGATTTGGTTGATTCCGTTCCATTCCGTTCCGTTCCTTTCCGTTCCGTTCCATTCCGTTACACGCGTGTTGATTCAATTCCATTCTATTACATTGAATTCCATTCCATCCCCTTCCATTCCATTCTACTCAGATTGATTGAATTCCATTCCATTCCATTCCAGTCCATTCCAATCCATTCCATTCTACTCGGGTTGATTCCATTCCATTCCACTCCATTCCATTCCATTCCATTCCATTCCATTCCATTCCATTGCGTTCCATTCGATTCGATTCCATTCCATTCCATTCCATTCCATTCGATTCCATTCGATTCCATTCCATTCCATTCCATTCCATTCCATTCCATTCCATTCCATTCCATTGCGTTCCATTCGATTCGATTCCATTCCATTCCATTCCATTCCATTCCATTCCATTCTGTTCTACTCGGGTTGATTCCACTCCATTCCATTCCATTCCATTCCATTCTATTCCATTCCATTCCATTCGATTCCATTCCATTCCATTTCATTTTATTCCATTCCATTCCATTCCATTCTATTCCATTGATTTCCATTCCATTCTATTCCATTCCATTCCATTCAGTTTCATTCCATTCCATTCCATTCCATTCCATTCCATTCCATTCTACTCTGGTTGATTCCATTCCATTCCATTCCATTCCATTCCATTCCATTCGTCTCCATTCGATTCCATTCGATTCCATTCCATTCTATTCCATTGAATTCCATTCCATTCCATTCCATTCCATTCCATTCCATTCCATTCCATTCCATTCCATTCCATTCCATTCCGTTCTACTCGGGTTGATTCCATTCCATTCCATTCCATTCCATTCCATTCCATTCCATTCCACTCCATTCCATTCGATTCCATTCGATTCCATTCCATTCCATTCCATTCCATTCCAATCCATTCCATTCTACTCGGGTTGATTCCATTCCATTCCATTCCATTCCATTATATTCCATTCTATTCCATTCGATTCCGTTCGATTCCATTCCATTCCATTAAATTCCATTCCATTCCATTCCATTCCATTCCATTCGATTCCATTCCATTCCATTCCATTCGATTCCATTCCATTCCATTCCATTCCATTCCATTCCATTCCATTCCATTCCTTTCCATTTACTCCATTCCGTTGTACTCGGGTTGATTCCATTGAGTTTGGTTCCGTTCCGTTCCGTCCCGTCGCGTCCCGTCCCGTCCCGTGCCGTTTTACTCGGGTTGATTCCTTTCCATTCCGTTCCGCTCGTTTCCGTTGCGTTCCATTCCGTTCCACGCGGGTTGGTTCCATTCCATTCTATTCTATTATATTCCTTTCCATTCCATTCCATTCCATTCCATTCCATTCCATTCTACTCGGGTTGATTCCATGCCATTCCGTTCCGTTCCATTCCGTCCCATCCCGACCCGTCCCATCACGTCCCGTCCAGTCCCATCCCGTTCCGTTCCACATGGGTTGATTCAATTCCTTTCGGTTACATTGAATTCCATTCCATTCCATTCTACTCGGATTGATTCCATTCCATTCAATTACATTCCATTCCATTCCATTCCATTCCATTCCATTCCATTCCATTCCATTCCTTTCCATTCCAATCCATTCCATACTACTCGGGTTGATTCCATTCTATTCCATTCCATTCCATTCCATTCCATTCCATTCCATTCCATTCCATTCCATTCCATTCCATTCGATTCCATTCCATTCCATTCCATTCCATTCCATTCCATTCCATTCCGTTCTTCTCGGGTTGATTCCATTCTATTCCATTCCATTCCGTTCGATTCCATTTGATTCCATTCGATTCCATTCCATTCCATTCCATTCCCTTCCATTCCATTCTATTCCATTGAATTCCATTCCATTCCATTCCATTCCATTCCATTCCATTCCGTTCTACTCTGATTGATTCCATTAAATTCCATTCCATTCCATTCCATTCCATTCCATTCCATTCCATTCCATTCCATTCCATTCCATTCCATTCCATTCCATTCCATTCCAATACATTCCATTCTACTCTGGTTGATTCCATTCCATTCCATTCCATTCCATTCCATTCCATTCGTGTCCATTCGATTCCATTCGATTCCGTGGAATTCCATTCCATTCCATTCCATTCCATTCCATTCCATTCCATTCCATTCCATTCCATTCCATTCCATTCCATTCCATTCCGTTCTACTCGGGTTGATTCCAGTCCATTCCATTCCATTCCATTCCATTCCATTCCACTCCATTCCATTCGATTCCATTCGATTCCATTCCATTCCATTCCATTCCATTCCATTCCAATCCATTCCATTCTACTCGGGTTGATTCCATTCCATTCCATTCCAATCCATTCCATTTCATTCCATTCCATTGCATTCCATTCGATTCCATTAGATTCCTTTCCATTCCATTCCATTCCATTCCATTCCTTTCCATTCCATTCCATTCCATTCCATTCCATTCCATTCCATTCCGTTCCACTCGGGTTGATTCCATTCTATTCCATTCCATTAAATTCGATTCCATTCGATATCATTCGATTCCATTGCATCCCATTCAATTCCATTCCATTCCATTCCGTTCTACTTGGGTTGATTCCATTCCATTCCATTTCATTCCATTCCATTCCATTCCATTTCTTTCGATTCCATTCGATTCCATTCCATTCCATTCCATTCCAATCCATTCCATTCTACTCAGGTTGATTCCATTCCATTCCATTCCCTTCCATTCCATTCCATTCCATTCCATTCCATTCCATTCCATTCCATTCGATTCCACTCGATTCCATTACATTCCTTTCCATTCCATTCCAATCCATTCCATTCTACTCGGGTGGATTCCATTCCATTCCATTCCATTCCATTCCATTCGTCTCCATTCGATTCCATTCGATTCCATTCCATTCTATTCCATTGAATTCCATTCCATTCCATTCCATTCCATTCCATTCCATTCCATTCCATTCCATTCCATTCCATTCGATTCCATTCCATTCCATTCCATTCCATTCCATTCCATTCCTTTCCATTCCGTTCTACTCGGGTTGATTCCACTCCATTCCATTCCATTCCATTCCATTCCATTCCATTCCATTCCATTCCATTCCATTCCATTCCATTCCTTTCCATTCCAACCCATTCCGTTCTACTCGTGTTGATTCCATTCCATTCCATTCCATTCCATTCCATTCCATTCCATTCCATTCCATTCCATTCCATTCCATTCCATTCCATTCCATTCCATTCCATTCGATTCCTTTCCATTCCATTCCATTCCATTTCATTCCAAACCTTTCCATTCTACTCGGGTTCATCATTCCATTCCATTCCATTCCATTCCACTCGGGTTCATTCCATTCCATTCCATTCCATTCCATTCCATTCCATTCCATTCCATTCCATTGCATTCCATTCGATTCCATTCGATTCCATTCCATTCCATTCCATTCCATTCCATTCCATTCCATTCCATTCCATTCCATTCCATTCCGTTCTAGTCGGGTTGATTCCGTTCTATTCCATTCCATTCCATTCCATTCCATTCCATTCCATTCCATTCCATTCCATTCCATTCCATTCCATTCCGTTCCATTCCGTTCCACTCGGGTTGATTCCATTCTATTCCATTCCATTCCATTCGATTCCATTCGATATCATTCGATTCCATTCCATCCCATTCCATTCCATTCCATTCCATTCCGTTCTTCTCGGGATGATTCCATTCCATTCCACTTAATTCCATTCCATTCCATTCCATTTCTTTCGATTCCATTCGATTCCATTCCATTCCACTCCATTCCATTCCATTCCATTCCATTCCATTCCACTCGATTCCATTCCATTCCTTTCCATTCCATTCCAATCCATTCCATTCTACTCGGGTGGATTCCATTCCATTCCATTCCATTCCATTCCATTCCATTCCATTCCATTCCATTCCATTCCATTCCGTTCTAGTCGGGTTGAATCCATTCCATTCCATTGCATTCCATTCCATTCCATTCCATTCCATTCCATTCCATTCCATTCTATTCCATTCCATTCTACTCCATTGAATTCCATTCCATTCCATTCAATTCCATTCCATTCCATTCCTTTCCAATCCATTTAGTTCTACTCGGGTTGATTCCATTCCTTTCCATTCCATTCCATTCCATTCCATTCCATTATATTCCATTCTATTCCATTCGATTCTGTTCGATTCCATTCCATTCCATTCCATTCCATTCCATTCCATTCCTTTCGATTCCATTCCATTCCATTCCATTCCATTCCATTCCATTCCATTCCATTCCATTCCATTCCAATGCATTCCATTCTACTCGGGTTGATTCCATTCCATTCCATTCCATTCCAATCCATTCCATTCCATTCCATTCCACTCCATTCCATTCCTTTCTATTCCATTCCATTCCATTCCATTCCATTCCATTCCATTCCATTCCATTCCATTCCATTCCATTCCATTCCGTTCTACTCGGGTTGATTCCACTCCATTCCATTCCATTCCATTCCATTCCATTCCATTCCATTCCATTCCATTCCTTTCCATTCCAACCCATTCCGTTCTACTCGGGTTGATTCCATTCCATTCCATTCCATTCCATTCCATTCCATTCCATTCCATTCCATTCCATTCCATTCCATTTCATTCCAAACCGTTCCATTCTACTCGGGTTCATCATTCCATTCCATTCCATTCCATTCCATTCCACTCGGGTTCATTCCATTCCATTCCATTCCATTCCATTCCATTCCATTCCATTCCATTCCATTCCATTCCGTTCTACTCAGGTTGATTTCCATTCCATTGCATTCCATTCCATTCCATTCCATTTCATTCCATTGCATTCCATTCCATTCCATTCCATTCCATTCTATTCCATTCCGTTCTACTCGGCTTGAATCCATTGAGTTCCGTTCCGTTCCGTTCCGTCCCGACACGTCCCGTCCCGTCCCGTCCCGTCCCGTCCCGTCCCGTCCGGTCCCGTGCCGTTGTACTCGGGTTGATTCCATTCCACTCCGTTCCGTTCCTTTCCGTTCCGTTCCATTCAGTTCCACGCGGGTTGATTCAATTCCATTCTATTCTATTCCATTCCATTCCATTCCATTCCATTCCATTCCATTCCATTCCATTTTACTCGGGTTCATTCCATGCCGTTCCGTTCCGTTCCATTCTGTCCCATCCCGACGCGTCCCGTCCCGTCCCGTCCAATTCCGTTCCGTTCTGATCGGGTTGATTCCGTTCCATTCCGGTCCGTTCCTTTCCGTTCCATTCCATTCCGTTTCACGCGGGTTGATTCTATTACATTCTATTACATTGAATTCCATTCCATTCCATTCCATTCCATTCTACTCGGATTGATTGCATTCCATTCCATTCCATTCCAGTCCATTCCAATCCATTCCATTCTACTCGGGTTGATTCCATTCCATTCCATTCCATTCCATTCCATTCCATTCCATTCCATTCCATTGCGTTCCATTCGATTCGACTCCATTCCATTCCATTCCATTCCATTCCAATCCATTCCATTCTACTTGGGTTCATTCCATTCCATTCCATTCCATTCCATTCCATTCCATTTCATTCCAAACCATTCCATTCTACTCGGGTTCATCATTCCATTCCATTCCATTCCTTTCCATTCCACTCGGGTTCTTTCCATTCCATTCCATTCCATTCCATTCCATTCCATTCCATTCCGTTCTACTCAGGTTGATTTCCATTCCATTCCATTCCATTCCATTCCATTCCATTCCATTCCATTCCATTCCGTTCCATTCCATTCCATTCCACTCCATTCCATTCCGTTCTATTCGGGTTGATTCCATTCCATTCCATTCCATTCCATTCCATTCCATTCCATTCCATTCCATTCCATTCCATTCCATTCCATTCCATTCCATTCTATTCCATTCCGTTCTACTCGGCTTGAATCCATTGAGTTCCGTTCCGTTCCGTTCCGTCCCGACACGTCCCGTCCCGTCCCGTCCCATCCCGTCCCGTCCCGTCCCGTGCCGTTGTACTCGGGTTGATTCCATTCCACTCCGTTCCGTTCATTTCCGTTCCGTTCCATTCAGTTCCACGCGGGTTGATTCAATTCCATTCTATTCTATTCCATTCCATTCCATTCCATTCCATTCCATTCCATTCCATTCCATTCTATTCTACTCGGGTTGATTCCATGCCGTTCCGTTCCGTTCCATTCCGTCCCATCCCGACGCGTCCCGTCCCGTCCCGTCCCGTCAAATTACGTTCTGTTCTGATCGGATTGATTCCGTTCCATTCCGTTCCGTTCCTTTCCGTTCCGTTCCATTCCGTTACATGCGGGTTGATTCAATTCCATTCTATTACATTGAATTCCATTCCATTCCATTCCATTCCATTCTACTCGGATTGATTGCATTCCATTCCATTCCATTCCAGTCCATTCCAATCCATTCCATTCTACTCGGGTTGAGTCCATTCCATTCCATTCCATTCCATTCCATTCCATTCCATTCCATTCCATTCCACTCGGGCTCATTCCATTCCATTCCATTCCATTCCATTCCATTCCATTCCATTCAGTTTCATTCCATTCCATTCCATTCCATTCCATTCCTTTCCATTACATTCCATTCCATTCCATTCCATTCTATTCCATTACATTCTACTACATTGAATTCCATTCCATTCCATTCAATTCCATTCCATTCCATTCCTTTCCATTCCATTTAGTTCTACTCGGGTTGATGCCATTCCATTCCATTCCATTCCATTCCATTCCATTCCATTCCATTCCATTCCATTCCATTACTTTCCATTCCATTCCATTCCAATCCATTCCATTCTTCTCGGGTTGACTCCATTCCATTCCATTCCATTCCATTCCATTATATTCCATTCTATTCCATTCGATTCCGTTCGATTCCATTCCATTCCATTCCATTCCATTCCATTCCATTCCATTCGATTCCATTCCATTCCATTCGATTCCATTCCATTCCATTCCATTCCATTCCATTCCATTCCATTGCATTCCAATCCATTCCATTCTACTCGGGTTGATTCCATTCCATTCCATTCCATTCCATTCCATTCCATTCCATTCCATTCCATTCCATTCCATTCCATTCCATTCCATTCCATTCCTTTCCATTCCATTCCATTCCATTCCATTCCATTCCATTCCATTCCATTCCATTCCATTCCATTCCATTCCATTCCGTTCTACTCGGGTTGATTCCACTCCATTCCATTCCATTCCATTCCATTCCATTCCATTCCATTCCATTCCATTCCTTTCCATTCCAACCCATTCCGTTCTACTCGGGTTGATTCCATTCCATTCCATTCCATTCCATTCCATTCCATTCCATTCCATTCGATTCCATTCCATTCCATTTCATTTCATTCCAAACCTTTCCATTCTACTCGGGTTCATCATTCCATTCCATTCCATTCCATTCCATTCCACTCGGGTTCATTCCATTCCATTCCATTCCATTCCATTCCATTCCATTCCATTCCATTGCATTCCATTCGATTCAATTCGATTCCATTCCACTCCATTCCATTCCATTCCATTCCATTCCATTCCATTCCATTCCATTCCGTTCTAGTCGGGTTGATTCCATTCTATTCCATTCCATTCCATTCCATTCCATTCCATTCCATTCCATTCCATTCCAATCCATTCCATTCCATTCCGTTCCATTCCGTTCCACTCGGGTTGATTCCATTCTATTCCATTCCATTCCATTCGATTGCATTCGATATCATTCGATTCCATTCCATCCCATTCCATTCCATTCCATTCCATTCCGTTCTTCTCGGGTTGATTCCATTCCATTCCATTTAATTCCATTCCATTCCATTCCATTTCTTTCGATTCCTTTCGATTCCATTCCATTCCATTCCATTCCATTCCATTCCATTCCATTCCATTCCATTCCACTCGATTCCATTCCATTCCTTTCCATTCCATTCCAATCTATTCCATTCTACTCGGGTGGATTCCATTCCATTCCATTCCATTCCATTCCATTCCATTCCATTCCATTCCATTCCATTCCATTCCGTTCTAGTCGGGTTGAATCCATTCCATTCCATTGCATTCCATTCCATTCCATTCCATTCCATTCCATTCCATTCCATTCCATTCCATTCCATTCTATTCCATTCTATTCCATTCCATTCTACTCCATTGAATTCCATTCCATTCCATTCAATTCCATTCCATTCCATTCCTTTCCAATCCATTTGGTTCTACTCGGGTTGATTCCATTCCATTCCATTCCATTCCATTCCATTCCATTCCATTCCATTCCATTCCATTCCATTCCATTACTTTCCATTCCATTCCATTCCAATCCATTCCATTCTACTCGGGTTGACTCCATTCCTTTCCATTCCATTCCATTCCATTCCATTCCATTATATTCCATTCTATTCCATTCGATTCCGTTCGTTTCCATTCCATTCCATTCCATTCCATTCCATTCCATTCCATTCCATTCCATTCCATTCCATTCGATTCCATTCCATTCCATTCCATTCCATTCCATTCCATTCCATTCCAATCCATTCCATTCTACTCGGGTTGATTCCATTCCATTCCATTCCATTCCAATCCATTCCATTCCATTCCATTCCACTCCATTCCATTCCTTTCTATTCCATTCCATTCCATTCCATTCCATTCCATTCCATTCCATTCCATTCCATTCCATTCCATTCCATTCCGTTCTACTCGGGTTGATTCCACTCCATTCCATTCCATTCCATTCCATTCCATTCCATTCCATTCCATTCCTTTCCATTCCAACACATTCCGTTCTTCTCGGGTTGATTCCATTCCATTCCATTCCATTCCATTCCATTCCATTCCATTCCATTCCATTCCATTCCATTCGATTCCATTCCATTCCATTCCATTCCATTCCATTCCAAACCGTTCCATTCTACTCGGGTTCATCATTCCATTCCATTCCATTCCATTCCATTCCACTCGGGTTCATTCCATTCCATTCCATTCCATTCCATTCCATTCCATTCTATTCCATTCTGTTCTACTCGGCTTGAATCCATTGAGTTCCGTTCCGTTCCGTTCCGTCCCGACACGTCCCGTCCCGTCCCGTCCCGTCCCGTCCCGTCCCGTCCGGTCCCGTGCCGTTGTACTCGGGTTGATTCCATTCCACTCCGTTCCGTTCCTTTCCGTTCCTTTCCATTCAGTTCCACGCGGGTTGATTCAATTCCATTCTATTCTATTCCATTCCATTCCATTCCATTCCATTCCATTCCATTCCATTCCATTCCATTTTACTCGGGTTGATTCCATGCCGTTCCGATCCGTTCCATTCTGTCCCATCCCGACGCGTCCCGTCCCGTCCCGTCCCGTCCCATTCCGTTCCGTTCTGATTGGGTTGATTCCGTTCCATTCCGTTCCGTTCCTTTCCGTTCCATTCCATTCCGTTTCACGCGGGTTGATTCAATTCCATTCTATTACATTGAATTCCATTCCATTCCATTACATTCCATTCTACTCGGATTGATTGCATTCCATTCCATTCCATTCCAGTCCATTCCAATCCATTCCATTCTACTCGGGTTGATTCCATTCCATTCCATTAGATTCCATTCCATTCCATTCCATTCCATTCCATTCCATTCCATTGCGTTCCATTTGATTCGACTCCATTCCATTCCATTCCATTCCATTCCAATCCATTCCATTCTACTTGGGTTCATTCCATTCCATTCCATTCCATTCCATTCCATTCCATTCCATTCCATTCGATTCCATTCCATTCCATTCCATTCCATTCCATTCCATTCTGTTCTACTCGGGTTGATTCTACTCCATTCCATTCCATTCCATCCTATTCCATTCCATTCCATTCGATTCCATTCTATTCCATTCGATTCCATTCCATTCTACTTCATTTTATTCTATTCCATTCCATTCCATTCTATTCCATTGAATTCCATTCCATTCCATTCCATTCCATTCCATTCCATTCCATTCCATTCCATTCCGTTCTACTCGGGTTGATTCCACTCCATTCCATTCCATTCCATTCCATTCCATTCCATTCCATTCCATTCCACTCGGGTTGATCATTCCATTCCATTCCATTCCATTCCATTCCATTCCATTCCATTCCATTCCATTCCATTCCATTCCATTCCACTCGGGCTCATTCCATTCCATTCCATTCCATTCCATTCCATTCCATTCCATTCCATTCCATTCCATTCCATTCCATTCCATTCCATTCCATTCCGTTCTACTCGGGTTGATTTCCATTCCATTCCATTCCATTCCATTCCATTCCATTCCACTCCATTGCATTCCATTCCATTCCATTCCATTCCATTCCATTCCTTTCCATTCCATTTAGTTCTACTCGGATTGATTCCATTCCATTCCATTCCATTCCATTCCATTCCATTCCATTCCATTCCATTCCAATCCATTCCATTCTACTCGGGTTGATTCCATTCGATTCCATTCCATTCCATTCCATTCCATTCCATTCCATTCCATTCCATTCCATTCAGTTTCATTCCGTTCCATTCCATTCCATTCCATTCCATTCCATTCCATTCCATTCCATTCCATTCCATTCCATTCCATTCCGTTCTACTCGGGTTGATTCTATTCTATTCCATTCCATTCCGTTCGATTCCATTCGATTCCATTCGATTCCATTCCATTCCCTTCCATTCCCTTCCATTCCATTCTATTCCATTGAATTCCATTCCATTCCATTCCATTCCATTCCATTCCATTCCATTCCATTCCATTCCATTCTATTCCATTCAATTCCATTCCATTCCTTTCTACTCGGGTTGATTCCATTCCATTCCATTCCATTCCATTCCATTCCATTCCATTCCATTCCATTCCATTCCACTCCATTCCATTCGATTCCATTCGATTCCATTCCATTCCATTCCATTCCAGTCCAATCCATTCCATTCTACTCGGGTTGATTCCATTCCATTCCATTCCATTCCATTCCATTCCATTCCATTCCATTCCATTCCATTCCATTCCATTGCATTCCATTCGATTCCATTCGATTCCATTCCATTCGATTCCATTCGATATCATTCGATTCCATTCCATCCCATTCCATTCCATTCCATTCCATTCCGTTCTACTCGGGTTGATTCCATTCCATTCCATTCCATTCCATTCCATTCCATTCCATTCCATTCCATTCGATTCCATTCGATTCCATTCCATTCCATTCCATTCCATTTCATTCCAAACCATTCCATTCTACTCGGGTTCATCATTCCATTCCATTCCATTCCTTTCCATTAAACTCGGGTTCTTTCCATTCCATTCCATTCCATTCCATTCCATTCCATTCCATTCCGTTCTACTCAGGTTGATTTCCATTCCATTCCATTCCATTCCATTCTATTCCATTCCAGTCCATTCCATTCCATTCCATTCCATTCCATTCCATTCCACTCCATTCCATTCCGTTCTATTCGGGTTGATTCCATTCCATTCCATTCCATTCCATTCCATTCCATTCCATTCCATTCCATTCCATTCCATTCCATTCCATTCCATTCCATTCTATTCCATTCCGTTCTACTCGGCTTGAATCCATTGAGTTCCGTTCCGTTCCGTTCCGTCCCGACACATCCCGTCCCGTCCCGTCCCGTCCCGTCCCATCCCATCCCGTCCCGTCCCGTGCCGTTGTACTCGGGTTGATTCCATCCCACTCCGTTCCGTTCATTTCCGTTCCGTTCCATTCAGTTCCACGCGGGTTGATTCCATTCCATTCCATTCCATTCCATTCCATTCCATTCCATTCCATTCCATTCCATTCCATTCCATTCCACTCGGGCTCATTCCATTCCATTCCATTCCATTCCATTCCATTCCATTCCATTCCATTCCATTCCATTCCATTCCATTCAGTTTCATTCCATTCCATTCGATTCCATTCCATTCCATTCCATTCCATTCCATTCCAATCCATTCCATTCTACTCGGGTGGATTCCATTCCATTCCATTCCTTTCCATTCCATTCCATTCCATTCGATTCCATTCCATTCCATTCGATTCCATTCCATTCCATTCCATTCCATTCCATTCCATTCCATTCCAATCCATTCCATTCTACTCGGGTTGATTCCATTCCATTCCATTCCATTCCATTCCATTCCATTCCATTCCATTCCATTCCATTCCATTCCATTCCATTCCATTCCTTTCCATTCCATTCCATTCCATTCCATTCCATTCCATTCCATTCCATTCCATTCCATTCCATTCCATTCCATTCCATTCCGTTCTACTCGGGTTGATTCCACTCCATTCCATTCCATTCCATTCCATTCCATTCCATTCCATTCCATTCCATTCCATTCCTTTCCATTCCAACCCATTCCATTCTACTCGGATTGATTCCATTCCATTCCATTCCATTCCATTCCATTCCATTCCATTCCATTCCATTCCATTCGATTACATTCCATTCCATTTCATTTCATTCCAAACCTTTCCATTCTACTCGGGTTCATCATTCCATTCCATTCCATTCCATTCCATTCCACTCGGGTTCATTCCATTCCATTCCATTCCATTCCATTCCATTCCATTCCATTCCATTCCATTGCATTCCATTCGATTCAATTCGATTCCATTCCACTCCATTCCATTCCATTCCATTCCATTCCATTCCATTCCATTCCATTCCATTCCGTTCTAGTCGGGTTGATTCCATTCTATTCCATTCCATTCCATAACATTCCATTCCATTCCATTCCATTCCAATCCATTCCATTCCATTCCGTTCCATTCCGTTCCACTCGGGTTGATTCCATTCTATTCCATTCCATTCCATTCGATTGCATTCGATATCATTCGATTCCATTCCATCCCATTCCATTCCATTCCATTCCATTCCGTTCTTCTCGGGTTGATTCCATTCCATTCCATTTAATTCCATTCCATTCCATTCCATTTCTTTCGATTCCATTCGATTCCATTCCATTCCATTCCATTCCATTCCATTCCATTCCATTCCATTCCACTCGATTCCATTCCATTCCTTTCCATTCCATTCCAATCTATTCCATTCTACTCGGGTGGATTCCATTCCATTCCATTCCATTCCATTCCATTCCATTCCATTCCATTCCGTTCTAGTCGGGTTGAATCCATTCCATTCCATTGCATTCCATTCCATTCCATTCCATTCCATTCCATTCCATTCCATTCCATTCCATTCCATTCTATTCCATTCCATTCTACTCCATTGAATTCCATTCCATTCCATTCCTTTCCTATCCATTTGGTTCTACTCGGGTTGATTCCATTCCATTCCATTCCATTCCATTCCATTCCATTCCATTCCATTCCATTCCATTCCATTACTTTCCATTCCATTCCATTCCAATCCATTCCATTCTACTCGGGTTGACTCCATTCCTTTCCATTCCATTCCATTCCATTCCATTCCATTATATTCCATTCTATTCCATTCGATTCCGTTCGTTTCCATTCCATTCCATTCCATTCCATTCCATTCCATTCCATTCCATTCCATTCCATTCGATTCCATTCCATTCCATTCCATTCCATTCCATTCCATTCCAATCCATTCCATTCTACTCGGGTTGATTCCATTCCATTCCATTCCATTCCATTCCATTCCATTCCATTCCATTCCACTCGGGTTCATTCCATTCCATTCCATTCCATTCCATTCCATTCCATTCTATTCCATTCTGTTCTACTCGGCTTGAATCCATTGAGTTCCGTTCCGTTCCGTTCCGTCCCGACACGTCCCGTCCCGTCCCGTCCCGTCCCGTCCCGTCCCGTCCGGTCCCGTGCCGTTGTACTCGGGTTGATTCCATTCCACTCCGTTCCGTTCCTTTCCGTTCCTTTCCATTCAGTTCCACGCGGGTTGATTCAATTCCATTCTATTCTATTCCATTCCATTCCATTCCATTCCATTCCATTCCATTCCATTCCATTTTACTCGGGTTGATTCCATGCCGTTCCGTTCCGTTACATTCTGTCCCATCCCGACGCGTCCCGTCCCGTCCCGTCCCGTCCCATTCCGTTCCGTTCTGATCGGGTTGATTCCGTTCCATTCCGTTCCGTTCCTTTCCGTTCCATTCCATTCCGTTTCACGCGGGTTGATTCAATTCCATTCTATTACATTGAATTCCATTCCATTCCATTCCATTCCATTCTACTCGGATTGATTGCATTCCATTCCATTCCATTCCAGTCCATTCCAATCCATTCCATTCTACTCGGGTTGATTCCATTCCATTCCATTAGATTCCATTCCATTCCATTCCATTCCATTCCATTCCATTCCATTCCATTGCGTTCCATTTGATTCGACTCCATTCCATTCCATTCCATTCCATTCCAATCCATTCCATTCTACTTGGGTTCATTCCATTCCATTCCATTCCATTCCATTCCATTCCATTCCATTCCATTCGATTCCATTCCATTTCATTCCATTCCATTCCATTCCATTCTGTTCTACTCGGGTTGATTCTACTCCATTCCATTCCATTCCATCCTATTCCATTCCATTCCATTCGATTCCATTCTATTCCATTCGATTCCATTCCATTCTACTTCATTTTATTCTATTCCATTCCATTCCATTCTATTCCATTGAATTCCATTCCATTCCATTCCATTCCATTCCATTCCATTCCATTCCATTCCATTCCATTCCGTTCTACTCGGGTTGATTCCACTCCATTCCATTCCATTCCATTCCATTCCATTCCATTCCATTCCACTCGGGTTGATCATTCCATTCCATTCCATTCCATTCCATTCCATTCCATTCCATTCCATTCCATTCCATTCCACTCGGGCTCATTCCATTCCATTCCATTCCATTCCATTCCATTCCATTCCATTCCATTCCATTCCATTCCATTCCATTCCGTTCTACTCGGGTTGATTTCCATTCCATTCCATTCCATTCCATTCCATTCCATTCCACTCCATTGCATTCCATTCCATTCCATTCCATTCCATTCCATTCCATTCCATTCCTTTCCATTTATTCCATTCCGTTCTACTCGGGTTGATTCCATTGAGTTTGGTTCCGTTCCGTTCCGTCCCGTCCCGTCCCGTCCCGTCCCGTTCCGTTTTACTCGGGTTGATTCCTTTGCATTCCGTTCCGCTCATTTCCATTCCGTTCAATTCCGTTCCACGCGGGTTGGTTCAATTCTATTCTATTCTATTCTATTCCTTTCCATTCCATTCCATTCTACTCGGGTTGATTCCACGCCGTTCCATTCCGTTCCATTCCGTCCCATCCCGACCCGTCCCATCCCGTCTCGTCCCATCCCATCCCTTTCCGTTCCACATGGGTTGATTCAATTCCTTTCGGTTACATTGAATTCCATTCCATTCCTTTCTACTCGGATTGATTCCATTCCATTCCATTCCATTCCATTCCATTCCATTCCATTCCATTCCATTCCATTCCATTCCATTCCATTCCAATCCATTCCATTCTACTCGGGTTGATTCCATTCGATTCCATTCCATTCCATTCCATTCCATTCCATTCCATTCCATTCCATTCCATTCAGTTTCATTCCGTTCCATTCCATTCCATTCCATTCCATTCCATTCCATTCCATTCCATTCCATTCAGTTTCATTCCGTTCCATTCCATTCCATTCCATTCCATTCCATTCGATTCCATTCCATTCCATTCCATTCCATTCCATTCCGTTCTACTCGGGTTGATTCTATTCTATTCCATTCCATTCCGTTTGATTCCATTCGATTCCATTCGATTCCATTCCATTCCCTTCCATTCCCTTCCATTCCATTCTATTCCATTGAATTCCATTCCATTCCATTCCATTCCATTCCATTCCATTCCATTCCATTCCATTCCATTCTATTCCATTCAATTCCATTCCACTCCTTTATACTCGGGTTGATTCCATTCCATTCCATTCCATTCCATTCCATTCCATTCCATTCCATTCCACTCCATTCCATTCGATTCCATTCGATTCCATTCCATTCCATTCCATTCCAGTCCAATCCATTCCATTCTACTCGGGTTGATTCCATTCCATTCCATTCCATTCCATTCCATTCCATTCCATTCCATTCCATTCCATTCCATTGCATTCCATTCGATTCCATTCGATTCCATTCCATTCGATTCCATTCGATATCATTCGATTCCATTCCATCCCATTCCATTCCATTCCATTCCATTCCGTTCCATTCCATTCCATTCCATTCCATTCGATTCCATTCGAATCCATTCCATTCCATTCCATTCCATTTCATTCCAAACCATTCCATTCTACTCGGGTTCATCATTCCATTCCATTCCATTCCTTTCCATTAAACTCGGGTTCTTTCCATTCCATTCCATTCCATTCCATTCCATTCCATTCCATTCCATTCCGTTCTACTCAGGTTGATTTCCATTCCATTCCATTCCATTCCATTCTATTCCATTCCATTCCATTCCATTCCGTTCCATTCCATTCCATTCCATTCCACTCCATTACATTCCGTTCTATTCGGGTTGATTCCATTCCATTCCATTCCATTCCATTCCATTCCATTCCATTCCATTCCATTCCATTCCATTCCATTCCATTCCATTCCATTCTATTCCATTCCGTTCTACTCGGCTTGAATCCATTGAGTTCCGTTCCGTTCCGTTCCGTCCCGACACATCCCGTCCCGTCCCGTCCCGTCCCGTCCCATCCCATCCCGTCCCGTCCCGTGCCGTTGTACTCGGGTTGATTCCATTCCACTCCGTTCCGTTCATTTCCGTTCCGTTCCATTCAGTTCCACGCGGGTTGATTCCATTCCATTCCATTCCATTCCATTCCATTCCATTCCATTCCATTCCATTCCATTCCATTCCACTCGGGCTCATTCCATTCCATTCCATTCCATTCCATTCCATTCCATTCCATTCCATTCCATTCCATTCCATTCCATTCCATTCAGTTTCATTCCATTCCATTCCATTCCATTCCATTCCTTTCCATTCCATTCCATTCCATTCCATTCCATTCTATTCCATTACATTCTACTACATTGAATTCCATTCCATTCCATTCCATTCCATTCCATTCCATTCCTTTCCATTCCATTTAGTTATACTCGGGTTGATGCCATTCCATTCCATTCCATTCCATTCCATTCCATTCCATTCCATTCCATTCCATTCCATTACTTTCCATTCCATTCCATTCCAATCCATTCCATTCTACTCGGGTTGACTCCATTCCATTCCATTCCATTCCATTCCATTATATTCCATTCTATTCCATTCGATTCCGTTCGATTCCATTCCATTCCATTCCATTCCATTCCATTCGATTCCATTCCATTCCATTCGATTCCATTCCATTCCATTCCATTCCATTCCATTCCATTCCATTCCAATCCATTCCATTCTACTCGGGTTGATTCCATTCCATTCCATTCCATTCCATTCCATTCCATTCCATTCCATTCCATTCCATTCCATTCCATTCCATTCCTTTCCATTCCATTCCATTCCATTCTATTCCATTCCATTCCATTCCGTTCCATTCCATTCCATTCCATTCCATTCCATTCCATTCCATTCCGTTCTACTCGGGTTGATTCCACTCCATTCCATTCCATTCCATCCCATTCCATTCCATTCCATTCCATTCCATTCCATTCCTTTCCATTCCAACCCATTCCGTTCTACTCGGGTTGATTCCATTCCATTCCATTCCATTCCATTCCATTCCATTCCATTCCATTCCATTCCATTCCATTCCATTCCATTCCACTCCATTCCATTCCATTTCATTCCAAACCTTTCCATTCTACTCGGGTTCATCATTCCATTCCATTCCATTCCATTCCATTCCACTCGGGTTCATTCCATTCCATTCCATTCCATTCCATTCCATTCCATTCCATTCCATTCCATTCCATTCCGTTCTACTCAGGTTGATTTCCATTCCATTCCATTCCATTCCATTCCATTCCATTCCATTCCATTCCATTCCATTCTATTCCTTTCCGTTCTACTGGGCTTGAATCCATTGAGTTCCGTTCCGTTCCGTTCCGTCCCAACACGTCCCGTCCCGTCCCGTCCCGTCCCGTCCCGTCCCGTGCCGTTGTACTCGGGTTGATTCCGTTCCACTCCGTTCCGTTCCTTTCCGTTCCGTTCCATTCATTTCCACGCGGGTTGATTCAATTCCATTCTATTCTATTCCATTCCATTCCATTCCATTCCATTCCATTCCATTCCATTCCATTCCATTCCATTCCATTTTACTCGGGTTGATTCCATGCCGTTCCGTTCCGTTCCATTCTGTCCCATCCCGACGCGTCCCGTCCCGTCCCGTCCCGTCCCATTCCGTTCTGTTCTGATCGGGTTGATTCCGTTCCATTCCGTTCCGTTCCTTTCCGTTCCATTCCATTCCGTTACACGCGGGTTGATTCAATTCCATTCTATTACATTGAATTCCATTCCATTCCATTCAATTCCATTCTACTCGGATTGATTGCATTCCATTCCATTCCATTCCAGTCCATTCCAATCCATTCCATTCTACTGGGGTTGATTCCATTCCATTCCATTCCATTCCATTCCATTCCAATCCATTCCATTCCATTCCATTCCATTCCATTCCATTCCATTCCATTCCATTGCGTTCCATTCGATTCGATTCCATTCCATTCCATTCCATTCCATTCCAATCCATTCCATTCTACTTGGGTTGATTCCATTCCATTCCATTCCATTTGATTCCATTCGATTCCATTCCATTCCATTCCATTCCATTCCATTCCATTCCATTCCATTCCATTCTGTTCTACTCGGGTTGATTACACTCCATTCCATTCCATTCCATTCCATTCTATTCCATTGCATTCCATTCGATTCCATTCTATTCCATTCGATTCCATTCCATTCCATTTCATTTTATTCCATTCCATTCCATTCCATTCTATTCCATTGAATTCCATTCCATTCCATTCCATTCCATTCCATTCCATTCCATTCCATTCCTTTCCATTCCAATCCATTCCATTCTACTCGGGTTGATTCCATACCATTCCATTCCATTCCATTCCATTCGATTCCATTCCATTCCATTCCATTCCATTCCATTCCGTTCTACTCGGGTTGATTCCATTCTATTCCATTCCATTCCGTTCGATTCCATTCGATTCCATTCGATTCCATTCCATTCCATTCCATTCCCTTCCATTCCATTCTATTCCATTGAATTCCATTCCATTCCATTGCATTCCATTCCATTCCGTTCTACTCTGATTGACTCCATTCCATTCCATTCCATTCCATTCCATTCCATTCCATTCCAATCCATTCGATTCCATTCCATTCCATTCCATTCCATTCCATTCCATTCCAATACATTCCATTCTACTCTGGTTGATTCCATTCCATTCCATTCCATTCCATTCCATTCGTCTCCATTCGATTCCATTCGATTCCATTCCATTCTATTCCATTGAATTCCATTCCATTCCATTCCATTCCATTCCATTCCATTCCATTCCATTCCCTACCATTCCATTCCGTTCTACTCGGGTTGATTCCGTTCCATTCCATTCCATTCCATTCCATTCCATTCCATTCCACTCCATTCCATTCGATTCCATTCGATTCCATTGCATTCCATTCCATTCCATTCCAATCCATTCCGTTCTACTCGGGTTGATTCCACTCCATTCCATTCCATTCCATTCCATTCCATTCCATTCCATTCCATTCCATTCCTTTCCATTCCAACCCATTCCGTTCTACTCGTGTTGATTCCATTCCATTCCATTCCATTCCATTCCATTCCATTCGATTCCATTCCATTCCATTCCATTCCAATCCATTCCATTCTACTCGGGTTGATTCCATTCCATTCCATTCCATTCCATTCCATTCCATTCCATTCCATTCCATTCCATTCCACTCGATTCCATTCCATTCTTTCCATTCCATTCCAATCCATTCCATTCTACTCGGGTGGATTCCATTCCATTCCATTCCATTCCATTCCATTCCATTCCATTCCATTCCATTCCATTCCATTCCATTCCATTCCATTCCATTCCATTCCATTCCATTTGATTCCATTCCATTCCATTCCATTCCATTCCATTCCATTCCATTCCATTCCATTCCATTCCGTTCTAGTCGGGTTGATTCCATTCTATTCCATTCCATTCCATTCCATTCCATTCCATTCCATTCCATTCCATTCCATTCCATTCCATTCTATTCCACTCCATTCTACTCCATTGAATTCCATTCCATTCCATTCTATCCCATTCCATTCCATTCCATTCCTTTCCATTCCATTTAGTTCTACTCGGGTTGATTCCATTCCATTCCATTCCATTCCATTCCATTCCATTCCATTCCATTCCATTCCATTCCATTCCATTCCATTCCATTGCATTCCATTCGATTCCGTTCGATTCCATTCCATTCCATTCGATTCCATTCCATTCCATTCCATTCCATTCCATTCCGTTCCACTCGGGTTGATTCCATTCTATTCCATTCCATTCCATTCTATTCCATTCGATATCATTCGATTCCATTCCATCCCATTCCATTCCTTTCCATTCCATTCCGTTCTTCTTGGGTTGATTCCATTCCATTCCATTTCATTCCATTCCATTCCATTCCATTTCTTTCGATTCCATTCGATTCCATTCCATTCCATTCCATTCCAATCCATTGCATTCTACTCAGGTTGATTCCATTCCATTCCATTCCATTCCATTCAATTCCATTCCATTCCATTCCATTCAATTCCACTCGATTCCATTCCATTCCTTTCCATTCCATTCCAATCCATTCCATTCTACTCGGGTGGATTCCATTCCATTCCATTCCATTCCATTCCATTCCATTCCATTCCATTGCATTCCATTCCATTCCATTCCATTCGATTCGATTCCATTCCATTCCATTCCATTCCATTCCATTCCATTCCATTCCATTCCATTCGATTCCATTCCATTCCATTCCATGGCATTCCATTCCATTCCATTCCATTCCATTCCATTCCATTCCGTTCTAGTCGGGTTGATTCCATTCCATTCCATTGCATTCCATTCCATTCCATTGCATTCCATTCCATTCCATTCCCTTCCATTCCATTCCATTCCATTCCATTCCATTCCATTCTATTCCATTCCATTCTACTCCATTGAATTCCATTCCATTCCATTCAATTCCATTCCATTCCATTCCTTTCCAATCCATTTAGTTCTACTCGGGTTGATTCCATTCCATTTCATTCCATTCCATTCCTTTCCATTCCATTCCATTCCATTCCATTACTTTCCATTCCATTCCATTCCAATCCATTCCATTCTACTCGGGTTGACTCAATTCCATTCCAGTCCACTCCATTCCATTCCGTTATATTCCATTCTATTCCATTCGATTCCGTTCGATTCCATTCCATTCCATTCCATTCCATTCCATTCCATTCCATTCCATTCCATTCGATTCCCTTCCATTCCATTCCATTCCATTCCATTCCATTCCAATCCATTCCATTCTACTCGGGTTGATTCCATTCCATTCCATTCCATTCCAATCCATTCCATTCCATTCCATTCCATTCCATTCCATTCCATTCCATTCCATTCCATTCCATTCCATTCCATTCCATTCCATTCCACTCCATTCCTTTCTATTCCATTCCATTCCATTCCATTCCATTCCATTCCATCCCATTCCAATCCATTCCGTTCTACTCGGGTTGATTCCACTCCATTCCATTCCCTTCCATTCCATTCCATTCCATTCCATTCCATTCCATTCCATTCCATTCCATTCCACTCGGGTTCATTCAATTCCATTCCATTCCATTCCATTCCATTCCATTCCATTCCGTTCTACTCAGGTTAATTTCCATTCCATTCCATTCCATTCCATTCCATTCCATTCCATTCCATTCCATTCCATTCCATTCCATTCTATTCCTTTCCGTTCTACTGGGCTTGAATCCATTGAGTTCCGTTCCGTTCCGTTCCGTCCCAACACGTCCCGTCCCGTCCCTTCCCGTCCCGTCCCGTCCCGTGCCGTTGTACTCGGGTTGATTCCGTTCCACTCCGTTCCGTTCCTTTCCGTTCCGTTCCATTCAGTTCCACGCGGGTTGATTCAATTCCATTCTATTCTATTCCATTCCATTCCATTCCATTCCATTCCATTCCATTCCATTCCATTCCATTCTATTCCAATCCATTCCATTCCATTTTACTCGGGTTGATTCCATGCCGTTCCGTTCCGTTCCATTCTGTCCCATCCCGACGCGTCCCGTCCCGTCCCGTCCCGTCCCATTCCGTTCTGTTCTGATCGGGTTGATTCCGTTCCATTCCGTTCCGTTCCTTTCCGTTCCATTCCATTCCGTTACACGCGGGTTGATTCAATTCCATTCTATTACATTGAATTCCATTCCATTCCATTCCATTCCATTCTACTCGGATTGATTGCATTCCATTCCATTCCATTCCAGTCCATTCCAATCCATTCCATTCTACTGGGGTTGATTCCATTCCATTCCATTCCATTCCATTCCATTCCATTCCATTCCATTCCATTGCGTTCCATTCGATTCGATTCCATTCCATTCCATTCCATTCCATTCCAATCCATTCCATTCTACTTGGGTTGATTCCATTCCATTCCATTCCATTTGATTCCATTCGATTCCATTCCATTCCATTCCATTCCATTCCATTCCATTCCATTCCATTCTGTTCTACTCGGGTTGATAACACTCCATTCCATTCCTCTCCATTCCATTCTATTCCATTGCATTCCATTCGATTCCATTCTATTCCATTCGATTCCATTCCATTCCATTTCATTTTATTCCATTCCATTCCATTCCATTCTATTCCATTGAATTCCATTCCATTCCATTCCATTCCATTCCATTCCATTCCATTCCATTCCATTCCATTCCATTCCTTTCCATTCCAATCCATTCCATTCTACTCGGGTTGATTCCATACCATTCCATTCCATTCCATTCCATTCGATTCCATTCCATTCCATTCCATTCCATTCCATTCCGTTCTACTCGGGTTGATTCCATTCTATTCCATTCCATTCCGTTCGATTCCATTCGATTCCATTCGATTCCATTCCATTCCATTCCATTCCCTTCCATTCCATTCTATTCCATTGAATTCCATTCCATTCCATTGCATTCCATTCCATTCCGTTCTACTCTGATTGACTCCATTCCATTCCATTCCATTCCATTCCATTCCATTCCATTCCAATCCATTCGATTCCATTCCATTCCATTCCATTCCATTCCATTCCATTCCAATACATTCCATTCTACTCTGGTTGATTCCATTCCATTCCATTCCATTCCATTCCATTCGTCTCCATTCGATTCCATTCGATTCCATTCCATTCTATTCCATTGAATTCCATTCCATTCCATTCCATTCCATTCCATTCCATTCCATTCCATTCCATTCCATTCCATTCCCTACCATTCCATTCCGTTCTACTCGGGTTGATTCCGTTCCATTCCATTCCATTCCATTCCATTCCATTCCATTCCACTCCATTCCATTCGATTCCATTCGATTCCATTGCATTCCATTCCATTCCATTCCAATCCATTCCGTTCTACTCGGGTTGATTCCACTCCATTCCATTCCATTCCATTCCATTCCATTCCATTCCATTCCATTCCATTCCTTTCCATTCCAACCCATTCCGTTCTACTCGTGTTGATTCCATTCCATTCCATTCCATTCCATTCCATTCCATTCCATTCGATTCCATTCCATTCCATTCCATTCCAATCCATTCCATTCTACTCGGGTTGATTCCATTCCATTCCATTCCATTCCATTCCATTCCATTCCATTCCATTCCATTCCATTCCACTCGATTCCATTCCATTCTTTCCATTCCATTCCAATCCATTCCATTCTACTCGGGTGGATTCCATTCCATTCCATTCCATTCCATTCCATTCCATTCCATTCCATTCCATTCCATTCCATTCCATTTGATTCCATTCCATTCCATTCCATTCCATTCCATTCCATTCCATTCCATTCCATTCCATTCCGTTCTAGTCGGGTTGATTCCATTCTATTCCATTCCATTCCATTCCATTCCATTCCATTCCATTCCATTCCATTCCATTCCATTCTATTCCACTCCATTCTACTCCATTGAATTCCATTCCATTCCATTCTATCCCATTCCATTCCATTCCATTCCTTTCCATTCCATTTAGTTCTACTCGGGTTGATTCCATTCCATTCCATTCCATTCCATTCCATTCCATTCCATTCCATTCCATTCCATTGCATTCCATTCGATTCCGTTCGATTCCATTCCATTCCATTCCATTCCATTCCATTCCATTCCATTCCATTCCATTCCGTTCCACTCGGGTTGATTCCATTCTATTCCATTCCATTCCATTCTATTCCATTCGATATCATTCGATTCCATTCCATCCCATTCCATTCCTTTCCATTCCATTCCGTTCTTCTTGGGTTGATTCCATTCCATTCCATTTCATTCCATTCCATTCCATTCCATTTCTTTCGATTCCATTCCATTCCATTCCATTCCATTCCATTCCAATCCATTGCATTCTACTCAGGTTGATTCCATTCCATTCCATTCCATTCCATTCAATTCCATTCCATTCCATTCCATTCAATTCCACTCGATTCCATTCCATTCCTTTCCATTCCATTCCAATCCATTCCATTCTACTCGGGTGGATTCCATTCCATTCCATTCCATTCCATTCCATTCCATTCCATTCCATTGCATTCCATTCCATTCCATTCCATTCCATTCGATTCCATTCCATTCCATTCCATTCCATTCCATTCCATTCCATTCCATTCGATTCCATTCCATTCCATTCCATGGCATTCCATTCCATTCCATTCCATTCCATTCCATTCCATTCCGTTCTAGTCGGGTTGATTCCATTCCATTCCATTGCATTCCATTCCATTCCATTGCATTCCATTCCATTCCATTCCCTTCCATTCCATTCCATTCCATTCCATTCCATTCCATTCTATTCCATTCCATTCTAATCCATTGAATTCCATTCCATTCCATTCAATTCCATTCCATTCCATTCCTTTCCAATCCATTTAGTTCTACTCGGGTTGATTCCATTCCATTCCATTCCATTCCATTCCATTCCATTCCATTCCATTCCATTCCATTACTTTCCATTCCATTCCATTCCAATCCATTCCATTCTACTTGGGTTGACTCAATTCCATTCCAGTCCACTCCATTCCATTCCGTTATATTCCATTCTATTCCATTCGATTCCGTTCGATTCCATTCCATTCCATTCCATTCCATTCCATTCCATTCCATTCCATTCCATTCCATTCCATTCCATTCCATTCGATTCCCTTCCATTGCATTCCATTCCATTCCATTCCATTCCAATCCATTCCATTCTACTCGGGTTGATTCCATTCCATTCCATTCCATTCCAATCCATTCCATTCCATTCCATTCCATTCCATTCCATTCCATTCCATTCCATTCCATTCCATTCCTTTCTATTCCATTCCATTCCATTCCATTCCATTCCATTCCATCCCATTCCATTCCATTCCGTTCTACTCGGGTTGATTCCACTCCATTCCATTCCCTTCCATTCCATTCCATTCCATTCCATTCCATTCCATTCCATTCCATTCCATTCCATTCCTTTCCATTCCAACCCATTCCTTTCTACTCGGGTTGATTCCATTCCATTCCATTCCATTCCATTCCATTCCATTCCATTCCATTCCATTCCATTCGATTCCATTCCATTCCATTCCATTCCATTTCATTCCAAACCGTTCCATTCTACTCGGGTTCATCATTCCATTCCATTCCATTCCATTCCATTCCACTCGGGTTCATTCCATTCCATTCCATTCCATTCCATTCCATTCCATTCCATTCCATTCCATTCCATTCCGTTCTACTCAGGTTGATTTCCATTCCATTCCATTCCATTCCATTCCATTCTATTCCATTCCATTCCATTCCATTCCATTCCATTCCATTCCATTCCATTCCATTCTATTCCATTCCGTTCTACTCGGCTTGAATCCATTGAGTTCCGTTCCGTTCCGTTCCGTCCCAACACGTCCCGTCCCGTCCCGTCCCGTCCCGTCCCGTCCCGTCCCGTCCCGTGCCGTTGTACTCGGGTTGATTCCATTCCACTCCGTTCCGTTCCTTTCCGTTCCCTTCCATTCAGTTCCACGCGGGTTGATTCAATTCCATTCTAATCTATTCCATTCCATTCCATTCCATTCCATTCCATTCCATTCCATTCCATTCCATTTTACTCGGGTTGATTCCATGCCGTTCCGTTCCATTCTGTCCCATCCCGACGCGTCCCGTCCCGTCCCGTCCCATTCCGTTCCGTTCTGTTCGGGTTGATTCCGTTCCATTCCCTTCCGTTCCTTTCCGTTCCATTCCATTCCGTTACACGCGGGTTGATTCAATTCCATTCTATTACATTGAATTCCATTCCATTCCATTCCATTCCATTCTACTCGGATTGATTGCATTCCATTCCATTCCATTCCAGTCCATTCCAATCCACTCCATTCTACTCGGGTTGATTCCATTCCATTCCATTCCATTCCATTCCATTCCATTCCATTGCGTTCCATTCGATTCGATTCCATTCCATTCCATTCCATTCCATTCCAATCCATTCCATTCGATTCCATTCGATTCCATTCCATTCCATTCCATACCATTCCATTCCATTCTGTTCTACTCGGGTTGATTCCACTCCATTCCATTCCATTCCATTCCATTCTATTCCATTCCATTCCATTCGATTCCATTCTATTCCATTCGATTCCATTCCATTCCATTTCATTTTATTCCATTCCATTCCATTCCATTCTATTCCATTGAATTCCATTCCATTCCATTCCTTTCCATTCCATTCCATTCCATTCCATTCCATTCCATTCCATTCCATTCCATTCCGTTCTACTCGGGTTGATTCCACTCCATTCCATTCCATTCCATTCCATTCCATTACATTCCACTCGGGTTGAGCATTCCATTCGATTCCATTCCATTCCATTCCATTCCATTCCATTCCATTCCATTCCATTCCATTCCACTCGGGCTCATTCCATTCCATTCCATTCCATTCCATTCCATTCCATTCCATTCCATTCCACTCCATTCCATTCCATTCCATTCCATTCCATTCGATTCCATTCCATTCCATTCCATTCCATTCCTTTCCATTTATTCCATTCCGTTCTACTCGGGTTGATTCCATTGAGTTTGGTTCCGTTCCGTTCCGTCCCGTCCCGTCCCGTCCCATCCCGTTCCGTTTTACTCGGGTTGATTCCTTTGCATTCCGTTCCGCTCGTTTCCATTCCGTTCCATTCCGTTCCACGCGGGTTGGTTCAATTCCATTCTATTCTATTCTATTACTTTCCATTCCATTCCGTTCTACTCGGGTTGATTCCATGCCGTTCCATTCCGTTCCATTTCGTCCCATTCCGACCCGTCCCATCCCGTCCCGTCCCGTCCCATCCCGTTCCGTTCCACATGGGTTGATTCAATTCCTTTCGGTTACATTGAATTCCATTCCATTCCATTCTACTCGGATTGATTCCATTCCATTCCATTCCATTCCATTCCATTCCATTCCAATCCATTCCATTCTACTCGGGTTGATTCCATTCCATTCCATTCCATTCCATTCCATTCCATTGCATTCCATTCCATTCAGTTTCATTCCATTCCATTCCATTCCATTCCATTCCATTCCATTCCATTCCATTCCATTCCATTCCATTCCATTCCGTTCTACTCGGGTTGATTCCATTCTATTCCATTCCATTCCGTTCGATTCCATTCGATTCCATTCGATTCCATTACATTCCATTCCATTCCCTTCCATTCCATTGTATTCCATTGAATTCCATTCCATTCCATTCCATTCCATTCCATTCCATTCCATTCCATTCCGTTCTACTCTGATTGACTCCATTCCATTCCATTCGATTCCATTCCATTCCATTCCATTCCATTCTATTCCAATACATTCCATTCTACTCTGGTTGATTCCATTCCATTCCATTCCATTCCATTCCATTCCATTCGTCTCCATTCGATTCCATTCGATTCCATTCCATTCTATTCCATTGAATTCCATTCCATTCCATTCCATTCCATTCTATTCCATTCCATTCCATTCCATTCCGTTCTACCCGGGTTGATTCCATTCCATTCCATTCCATTCCATTCCATTCCACTCCATTCCATTCGATTCCATTCGATTCCATTCCATTCCATTCCATTCCAGTCCAATCCATTCCATTCTACTCGGGTTGATTCCATTCCATTCCATTCCATTCCATTCCATTCCATTCCATTCCATTCCATTCCATTCCATTGAATTCCATTCGATTCCATTCGATTCCATTCCATTCGATTCCATTCGATATCATTCGATTCCATTCCATCCCATTCCATTCCATTCCATTCCATTCCGTTCTACTCGGGTTGATTCCATTCCATTCCATTTCATTCCATTCCATTCCATTCCATTCCATTCGATTCCATTCGATTCCATTCCATTCCATTCCATTCCAATCCATTCCATTCTACTCGGGTTGATTCCATTCCATTCCATTCCATTCCATTCCATTCCATTCCATTCCATTCCATTCCACTCGATTCCTTTCCATTCTTTCCATTCCATTACAATCCATTCCATTCTGCTTGGGTGGATTTCATTCCATTCCATTCCATTCCATTCCATTCCATTCCATTCGATTCCATTCCATTCCATTCCATTCCATTCCATTTCATTCCATTCCTTTCCATTCCATTCCGTTCTAGTCGGGTTGATTCCATTCTATTCCATTCCATTCCATTCCATTCCATTCCATTCCATTCTATTCCATTCCATTCTAATCCATTGAATTCCATTCCATTCCATTCTATTCCATTCCATTCCATTCCTTTCCATTCCATTTAGTTCTACTCTGGTTGATTCCATTCCATTCCATTCCATTCCATTCCATTCCATTCCATTCCATTCCATTCCATTCCATTACTTTCCATTCCATTCCATTCCAATCCATTCCATTCTACTCGGGTTGACTCCATTCCATTCCATTCCATTCCATTCCATTATATTCCATTCCATTCCATTCGATTCCGTTCGATTCCGTTCCATTCCATTCCATTCCATTCGATTCCATTCCATTCCATTCGATTCGATTCCATTCCATTCCATTCCATTCCATTCCATTCCAATCCATTCCATTCTCCACCTGTTGATTACATTCCATACCATTCCATTCCATTCCATTCCATTCCATTCCATTCCTTTCGATTCCATTCCATTCCATTAAATTCCATTCCATTCCATTCCATTCCATTCCATTCCATTCCATTCCATTCCATTCCATTCCGTTCTAGTCGGGTTGATTCCATTCTATTCCATTCCATTCCATTCCATTCCATTCCATTCCATTCGATTCCATTCCATTCCATTCCATTCCATTCCATTCCATTCCATTCCATTCCATTCCATTCCATTCTATTCCATTCCACTCTACTCCATTGAATTCCATTCCATTCCATTCAATTCCATTCCATTCCATTCCTTTCCATTCCATTTAGTTCTACTCGGGTTGATTCCATTCCATTCCATAACAATCCATTCCATTCTACTCGGGTTGACTCCATTCCATTCCATTCCATTCCATTATATTGCATTCTATTCCATTCGATTCCGTTTGATTCCATTCCATTCCATTCCATTCCATTCCATTCCATTCCATTCCATTCCATTCGATTCCATTCCATTCGATTCCATTCCATTCCATTCCATTCCATTCCATTCCATTCTATTCCAATCCATTCCATTCTACTCGGGTTGATTCCATTTCATTCCATTCCATTCCATTCCATTCCATTCCATTCCATTCCTTTCTATTCCATTCCATTCCATTCCATTCCATTCCATTCCATTCCATTCCATTCCATTCCATTCCATTCCATTCCATTCCGTTCTAATCGGTTTGATTCCACTCCATTCCATTCCATTCCATTCCATTCCATTCCATTCCAATTCTTTCGTTTCCATTCCAACCCATTCCGTTCTACTCGGATTGATTCCATTCCATTCCATTCCATTCCATTCCATTCCATTCCATTCCATTCCATTCCATTCCATTCGATTCCATTCGATTCCATTCCACTCCATTCCATTCCATTCCATTCCATTCCATTCCATTCCATTTCATTCCAAACCATTCCATTCTAATCGGGTTCATCATTCCATTCCATTCCATTCCATTCCATTCCACTCGGGTTCTTTCCATTCCATTCCATTCCATTCCATTCCATTCCATTCCATTCCATTCCATTCCGTTCTACTCAGGTTGATTTCCATTCCATTCCATTCCATTCCATTCCATTCCATTCCATTCCATTCCATTCCATTCCATTCCATTCCATTCCACTCCGTTGCATTCTACTCGGGTTGATTCCATGCCGTTCCGTTCCGTTCCATTCCGTCCCATCCCGACGCGTCCCGTCCCGTCCCGTCCCGTCAAATTCCGTTGCTTTCTGATTGGGTTGATTCCGTTCCATTCCGTTCCGTTCCTTTCCGTTCCGTTCCATTCCGTTACACGCGGGTTGATTCAATTCCATTCTATTACATTGAATTCCATTCCATCCCATTCCATTCCATTCTACTCGGATTGATTGAATTCCATTCCATTCCAGTCCAGTCCATTCCAATCCATTCCATTCTACTCGGGTTGATTCCATTCCATTCCACTCCATTCCATTCCATTCCATTCCATTCCATTCCATTCCATTCCATTGCGTTCCATTCGATTCGATTCCATTCCATTCCATTCCATTCCATTCCATTCCATTCCATTCGATTCCATTCCATTCCATCCCATTCCATTCCATTCCATCCCATTCCATTCCATTCCGTTCTACTCGGGTTGATTCCACTCCATTCCATTCCCTTCCATTCCATTCCATTCCATTCCATTCCATTCCATTCCATTCCATTCCATTCCATTCCTTTCCATTCCAACCCATTCCTTTCTACTCGGGTTGATTCCATTCCATTCCATTCCATTCCATTCCATTCCATTCCATTCCATTCCATTCCATTCCATTCGATTCCACTCGATTCCTTTCCATTCTTTCCATTCCATTACAATCCATTCCATTCTACTTGGGTGGATTTCATTCCATTCCATTCCATTCCATTCTATTCCATTCCATTCCATTCCATTCCATTCCATTCCATTCCTTTCCATTCCAACCCATTCCGTTCTACTCGGGTTGATTCCATTCCATTCCATTCCATTCCATTCCATTCCATTCCATTCCATTCCATTCCATTCCATTCCATTCCATTCCATTCCATTCCATTCCATTCCATTCCATTCCATTCTATTCCTTTCCGTTCTACTGGGCTTGAATCCATTGAGTTCCATTCCGTTCCGTTCCGTCCCAACACGTCCCGTCCCGTCCCGTCCCGTCCCGTCCCGTCCCGTCCCGTGCCGTTGTACTCGGGTTGATTCCGTTCCACTCCGTTCCGTTCCTTTCCGTTCCGTTCCATTCAGTTCCACGCGGGTTGATTCAATTCCATTCTATTCTATTCCATTCCATTCCATTCCATTCCATTCCATTCCATTCCATTTTACTCGGGTTGATTCCATGCCGTTCCGTTCCGTTCCATTCTGTCCCATCCCGACGCGTCCCGTCCCGTCCCGTCCCGTCCCATTCCGTTCTGTTCTGATCGGGTTGATTCCGTTCCATTCCGTTCCGTTCCTTTCCGTTCCATTCCATTCCGTTACACGCGGGTTGATTCAATTCCATTCTATTACATTGAATTCCATTCCATTCCATTCCATTCCATTCTACTCGGATTGATTGCATTCCATTCCATTCCATTCCAGTCCATTCCAATCCATTCCATTCTACTGGGGTTGATTCCATTCCATTCCATTCCATTCCATTCCATTCCATTCCATTCCATTCCATTCCATTCCATTCCATTGCGTTCCATTCGATTCGATTCCTTTCCATTCCATTCCATTCCATTCCAATCCATTCCATTCTACTTGGGTTGATTCCATTCCATTCCATTCCATTTGATTCCATTCGATTCCATTCCATTCCATTCCATTCCATTCCATTCCATTCCATTCCATTCTGTTCTACTCGGGTTGATTACACTCCATTCCATTCCATTCCATTCCATTCTATTCCATTGCATTCCATTCGATTCCATTCTATTCCATTCGATTCCATTCCATTCCATTTCATTTTATTGCATTCCATTCCATTCCATTCTATTCCATTGAATTCCATTCCATTCCATTCCATTCCATTCCATTCCATTCCATTCCATTCCATTCCTTTCCATTCCAATCCATTCCATTCTACTCGGGTTGATTCCATTCCATTCCATTCCATTCCATTCCATTCGATTCCATTCCATTCCATTCCATTCCATTCCATTCCGTTCTACTCGGGTTGATTCCATTCTATTCCATTCCATTCCGTTCGATTCCATTCGATTCCATTCGATTCCATTCCATTCCATTCCATTCCCTTCCATTCCATTCTATTCCATTGAATTCCATTCCATTCCATTGCATTCCATTCCATTCCGTTCTACTCTGATTGACTCCATTCCATTCCATTCCATTCCATTCCATTCCATTCCATTCCAATCCATTCGATTCCATTCCATTCCATTCCATTCCATTCCATTCCATTCCATTCCAATACATTCCATTCTACTCTGGTTGATTCCATTCCATTCCATTCCATTCCATTCCATTCCATACCATTCCACTCCGTTCTACTCGGGTTGATTCCGTTCCATTCCATTCCATTCCATTCCATTCCATTCCATTCCACTCCACTCCATTCCATTCGATTCCATTCGATTCCATTCCATTCCATTCCATTCCATTCCAATCCATTCCATTCTACTCGGGTTGATTCCATTCCATTCCATTCCATTCCATTCCATTCCATTCCATTCCATTCCATTCCATTCCATTCCATTCCATTCCATTGCATTCCATTCGATTCCATTCGATTCCATTCCATTCGATTCCATTCGAGATCATTCGATTCCATTCCATCCCATTCCATTCCATTCCATTCCATTCCGTTCTACTCGGGTTGATTCAATTCCATTCCATTTCATTCCATTCCATTCCATTCCATTCCATTCCATTCCATTCGATTCCATTCCATTCCATTCCATTCCAATCCATTCCATTCTACTCGGGTTGATTCCATTCCATTCCATTCCATTCCATTCCATTCCATTCCAATCCATTCCATTCCATTCCATTCGATTCCACTCGATTCCATTCCATTCTTCCCATTCCATTCCAATCCATTCCATTCTACTCGGGTGGATTCCATTCCATTCCATTCCATTCCATTCCATTCCATTCCATTCGATTCAATTCCATTCCATTCCATTCCATTCCATTTGATTCCATTCCATTCCATTCCATTCCATTCCATTCCATTCCATTCCATTCCATTCCGTTCCATTCCATTCCATTCCAATCCATTCCATTCTACTCGGGTTGATTCCAATCCATTCCATTCCATTCCATTCCATTCCATTCCATTCCATTCCATTCCATTCCATTCCATTCCATTCCATTCCATTGAATTCCATTCGATTCCATTCGATTCCTTTCCATTCGATTCCATTCGATATCATTCGATTCCATTCCATCCCATTCCATTCCATTCCATTTCATTCCGTTCTACTCGGGTTGATTCCATTCCATTCCATTTCATTCCATTCCATTCCATTCCATTCCATTCGATTCCATTCGATTCCATTCCATTCCATTCCATTCCAATCCATTCCATTCTACTCGGGTTGATTCCATTCCATTCCATTCCATTCCATTCCATTCCATTCCATTCCATTCCATTCGATTCCACTCGTTTCCATTCCATTCTTTCCATTCCATTCCAATCCATTCCATTCTACTTGGGTGGATTCCATTCCATTCCATTCCATTCCATTCCATTCCATTCCATTCCATTCCATTCCATTCCATTCCATTCCATTCCATCCCATTCCATTCCATTCCATTCCATTCCATTCCATTCCATTCCATTCCATTCCATTCCGTTTTAGTCGGGTTGATTCCATTCTATTCCATTCCATTCCATTCCATTCCATTCCATTCCATTCCATTCCATTCCATTCTATTCCATTCCATTCTACTCCATTGAATTCCATTCCATTCCATTCTATTCCATTCCATTCCATTCCTTTCCATTCCATTTAGTTCTACTCGGGTTGATTACATTCCATTCCATTCCATTCAATTCCATTCCATTCCATTCCATTCCATTCCATTCCATTCCATTCCATTCCATTCCATTACTTTCCATTCCATTCCATTCCGATCCATTCCATTCTACTCTGGTTGACTCCATTCCATTCCATTCCATTCCATTCCATTCCATTCCATTATAATCCATTCCATTCCATTCGATTCCTTTCGATTCCATTCCATTCCATTCCATTCCATTCCATTCCATTCCATTCCATTCGATTCCATTCCATTCCATTCCATTCCATTCCATTCCATTCCAATCCATTCCATTCTACTCGAGTTGATACCATTCCATTCCATTCCATTCCATTCCATTCCATTCCATTCCATTCCATTCCATTCCTTTCGATTCCATTCCATTCCATTAAATTCCATTCCATTCCATTCCATTCCATTCCATTCCATTCCATTCCATTCCATTCCATTGCATTCCATTCCGTTCTAGTCGTGTTGATTCCATTCTATTCCATTCCATTCCATTCCATTCCATTCCATTCCATTCCATTCCATTCCATTCCATTCCATTCCATTCCATTCCATTCCATTCTACTCCATTGAATTCCATTCCATTCCATTCCATTCCATTCCATTCCATTCCATTCCTTTCCATTCCATTTAGTTGTACTCGGGTTGATTCCATTCCATTCCATTCCATTCCAATCCATTCCATTCCATTCCATTCCATTCCATTCCATTCCATTCAATTCCATTACTTTCCATTCCATACCATTCCAATCCATTCCATTCTACTCGGGTTGACTCCATTCCATTCCATTCCATTCCATTCCATTCCATTCCATTATATTCCATACTATTCCATTCGATTCCGTTCGATTCCATTCCATTCCATTCCATTCCATTCCATTCCATTCCATTCCATTCCATTCCATTCGATTCCATTCCATTCCAATCGATTCCATTCCATTCCATTCCATTCCATTCCATTCCATTCCAATCCATTCCATTCTACTCGGGTTGATTCCATTCCATTCCATTCCATTCCATTCCATTCCATTCCATTCCTTTCCTTTCTATTCCATTCCATTCCATTCCATTCCATTCCATTCCATTCCATTCCATTCCATTCCGTTCTAATCGGTTTGATTCCACTCCGTTCCATTCCATTCCATTCCATTCCATTCCATTCCATTCCTTTCCATTCCAACCCATTCCGTTCTACTTGGGTTGATTCCATTCTATTCCATTCCATTCCATTCCATTCCATTCCATTCCATTCCATTCCATTCCATTCCATTCCATTCCATTCGATTCCATTCGATTCCATTCCATTCCATTTCATTCCAAACCATTCCATTCTACTCGGGTTCATCATTCCATTCCATTCCATTCCATTCCATTCCACTCGGGTTCTTTCCATTCCATTCCATTCCATTCCATTCCATTCCATTCCATTCCATTCCGTTCTACTCAGGTTGATTTCCATTCTATTCCATTCCATTCCATTCCATTCCATTCCATTCCATTCCATTCCATTCCATTCCACTCCATTCCATTCCGTTCTATTCGGGTTGATTCCATTCCATTCCATTCCATTCCATTCCATTCCATTCCATTCCATTCCATTCCATTCCATTCCATTCCATTCCATTCCATTCCATTCCATTCCATTCCATTCCATTCTATTCCATTCCGTTCTACTCGGCTTGAATCCATTGGGATCCGTTCCGTTACACTCCGTCCCGACACGTCCCGTCCCGTCCCGTCCCGTCCCGTCCCATCCCGTCCCGTCCCGTCCCGTGCCGTTGTACTCGGGTTGATTCCATTCCACTCCGTTCCGTTCCTTTCCGTTCCGTTCCATTCAGTTCCACGCGGGTTGATTCAATTCCATTCTATTCTATTGCATTCCATTCCATTCCATTCCATTCCATTCCATTCCAATCCATTCCATTCTACTCGGGTTGATTCCATTCCTTTCCGTTCCATTCCATTCCATTCCATTCCATTCCATTCCATTCCATTCCATTCCATTGCGTTCCATTCGATTCCATTCCATTCCATTCCATTCCATTCCATTCCAATCCATTCCATTCTACTTGGGTTGATTCCACTCCATTCCATTCCATTCCGTTCCATTCTATTCCATTCCATTCCATTCCATTCCATTCTATTCCATTCGATTCCATTCCATTCCATTTCATTTTATTCCATTCCATTCCATTCCATTCTATTCCATTGAATTCCATTCCATTCCATTCCATTCCATTCCATTCCATTCCATTCCATTCCATTCCATTCCATTCCATTCCAATCCATTCCATTCTACTTGGGTTCATTCCATTCCATTCCATTCCATTCCATTCGATTACATTCGATTCCATTCCATTCCATTCCATTCCATTCCATTCCATTCTGTTCTACTCGGGTTGATTCCACTCCATTCCTTTCCATTCCATTCTATTCCATTCCATTCCATTCCATTCCATTCTATTCCATTCGATTCCATTCCATTCCATTTCATTTTATTCCATTCCATTCCATTCCATTCTATTCCAGTGAATTCCATTCCATTCCATTCCATTCCATTCCATTTCATTCCATTCCATTCCATTCCATTCCGTTCTACTCGGTTGATTCCACTGCATTCCATACCATTCCATTCCATTCCATTCCATTCCATTCCATTCCATTCCATTCCACCCGGGTTGATCATTCCATTCCATTCCATTCCATTCCATTCCATTCCATTCCATTCCATTCCATTCCATTCCACTCGGGCTCATTCCATTCCATTCCATTCCATTCCATTCCATTCCATTCCATTCCACTCGGGTTGATCATTCCATTCCATTCCATTCCATTCCATTCCATTCCATTCCATTCCACTCGGGCTCATTCCGTTCCATTCCATTCCATTCCATTCCATTCCATTCCATTCCATTCCATTCCATTCCATTCCATTCCATTCCATTCCATTCCGTTCTACTCGGGTTGATTTCCATTCCATTCCATTCCATTCCATTCCATTCCACTCCATTCCATTCCATTCCATTCCATTCCATTCCATTCCATTCAATTCCATTCCATTCCATTCCATTCCATTCCATTCCTTTCCATTTATTCCATTCCGTTCTACTCGGGTTGATTCCATTGAGTTTGGTTCCGTTTCGTTCCGTCCCGTCCCGTCCCGTCCCGTCCCGTTCCGTTTTACTCGGGTTGATTCCTTTGCATTCCGTTCCGCTCGTTTCCATTCCGTTCCATTCCGTTCCACGCGGGTTGGTTCAATTCCATTCTATTCTATTCTATTCCTTTCCATTCCATTCCATTCTACTCGGGTTGATTCCATGCCGTTCCATTCCGTTCCATTCCATTCCATCCCGACCCGTCCCATCCCATCCCGTCCCGTCCCATCCCGTTCCGTTCCACATGGGTTGATTCAATTCCTTTCGGTTACATTGAATTCCATTCCATTCCATTCTACTCGGATTGATTCCATTCCATTCCATTCCATTCCATTCCTTTCCATTCCATTCCATTCCAACCCATTCCGTTCTACTCGGGTTGATTCCATTCCATTCCATTCCATTCCACTCCATTCCATTCCATTCCATTCCATTCCATTCCATTCCATTCCATTCCATTCCATTCCATTCCATTCCATTCGATTCCATTCCATTCCATTCCATTCCATTTCATTCCAAACCGTTCCATTCTACTCGGGTTCATCATTCCATTCCATTCCATTCCATTCCATTCCACTCGGGTTCATTCCATTCCATTCCATTCCATTCCATTCCATTCCATTCCATTCCATTCCATTCCATTCCGTTCTACTCAGGTTGATTTCCATTCCATTCCATTCCATTCCATTCCATTCCATTCCATTCCATTCCATTCCATTCCATTCCATTCCATTCTATTCCATTCCGTTCTACTCGGCTTGAATCCATTGAGTTCCGTTCCGTTCCGTTCCGTCCCGACACGTCCCGTCCCGTCCCGTCCCGTCCCGTCCCGTCCCGTGCCGTTGTACTCGGGTTGATTCCATTCCACTCCGTTCCGTTCCTTTCCGTTCCGTTCCATTCAGTTCCACGCGGGTTGATTCAATTCCATTCTATTCTATTCCATTCCATTCCATTCCATTCCATTCCATTCCATTCCATTCCATTCCATTTTACTCGGGTTGATTCCATGCCGTTCCGTTCCGTTCCATTCTGTCCCATCCCGACGCGTCCCGTCCCGTCCCGTCCCGTCCCATTCCGTTCCGTTCTGATCGGGTTGATTCCGTTCCATTCCGTTCCGTTCCTTTCCGTTCCATTCCATTCCGTTACACGCGGGTTGATTCAATTCCATTCTATTACATTGAATTCCATTCCATTCCATTCCATTCCATTCCATTCCATTCCATTCCATTCCATTCCAACCCATTCCGTTCTACTCGGGTTGATTCCATTCCATTCCATTCCATTCCACTCCATTCCATTCCATTCCATTCCATTCCATTCCATTCCATTCCATTCCATTCCATTCCATTCCATTCCATTCCATTCGATTCCATTCCATTCCATTCCATTCCATTTCATTCCAAACCGTTCCATTCTACTCGGGTTCATCATTCCATTCCATTCCATTCCATTCCATTCCACTCGGGTTCATTCCATTCCATTCCATTCCATTCCATTCCATTCCATTCCATTCCATTCCATTCCGTTCTACTCAGGTTGATTTCCATTCCATTCCATTCCATTCCATTCCATTCCATTCCATTCCATTCCATTCCATTCCATTCCATTCCATTCTATTCCATTCCGTTCTACTCGGCTTGAATCCATTGAGTTCCGTTCCGTTCCGTTCCGTCCCGACACGTCCCGTCCCGTCCCGTCCCGTCCCGTCCCGTGCCGTTGTACTCGGGTTGATTCCATTCCACTCCGTTCCGTTCCTTTCCGTTCCGTTCCATTCAGTTCCACGCGGGTTGATTCAATTCCATTCTATTCTATTCCATTCCATTCCATTCCATTCCATTCCATTCCATTCCATTCCATTCCATTTTACTCGGGTTGATTCCATGCCGTTCCGTTCCGTTCCATTCTGTCCCATCCCGACGCGTCCCGTCCCGTCCCGTCCCGTCCCATTCCGTTCCGTTCTGATCGGGTTGATTCCGTTCCATTCCGTTCCGTTCCTTTCCGTTCCATTCCATTCCGTTACACGCGGGTTGATTCAATTCCATTCTATTACATTGAATTCCATTCCATTCCATTCCATTCCATTCTACTCGGATTGATTGCATTCCATTCCATTCCATTCCAGTCCATTCCAATCCATTCCATTCTACTCGGGTTGATTCCATTCCATTCCATTCCATTCCATTCCATTCCATTCCATTCCATTCCATTCCATTCCATTCCATTGCGTTCCATTCGATTCGACTCCATTCCATTCCATTCCATTCCATTCCAATCCATTCCATTCTACTTGGGTTCATTCCATTCCATTCCATTCCATTCCATTCCATTCCATTCCATTCCATTCGATTCCATTCCATTCCATTCCATTCCATTCCATTCCATTCCATTCCATTCTGTTCTACTCGGGTTGATTCCACTCCATTCCTTTCCATTCCATTCTATTCCATTCCATTCCATTCGATTCCATTCTATTCCATTCGATTCCATTCCATTCCATTTCATTTTATTCCATTCCATTCCATTCCATTCTATTCCAATGAATTCCATTCCATTCCATTCCATTCCATTCCATTCCATTCCATTCCTTTCCATTTATTCCATTCCGTTCTACTCGGGTTGATTCCATTGAGTTTGGTTCCGTTTCGTTCCGTCCCGTCCCGTCCCGTCCCGTCCCGTTCCGTTTTACTCGGGTTGATTCCTTTGCATTCCGTTCCGCTCGTTTCCATTCCGTTCCATTCCGTTCCACGCGGGTTGGTTCAATTCCATTCTATTCTATTCTATTCCTTTCCATTCCATTCCATTCTACTCGGGTTGATTCCATGCCGTTCCATTCCGTTCCATTCCATTCCATCCCGACCCGTCCCATCCCGTCCCGTCCCGTCCCATCCCGTTCCGTTCCACATGGGTTGATTCAATTCCTTTCGGTTACATTGAATTCCATTCCATTCCATTCTACTCGGATTGATTCCATTCCATTCCATTCCATTCCATTCCATTCCATTCCATTCCATTCCATTCCATTCCATTCCATTCCTTTCCATTCGAATCCATTCCATTCTACTCGGGTTGATTCCATTCTATTCCATTCCATTCCATTCCGTTCCGTTCCATTCCATTCCATTCCATTCCATTCCATTCCATTCCATTCCATTCCATTCCATTCCATTCCATTCCATTCGATTCCATTCCATTCCATTCCATTCCATTCCATTCCATTCCATTCCATTCCATTCCATTCCATTCCGTTCTACTCGGGTTGATTCCATTCTATTCCATTCCATTCCGTTCGATTCCATTTGATTCCATTCGATTCCATTCCATTCCATTCCATTCTCTTCCATTCCATTCTATTCCATTGAATTCCATTCCATTCCATTCCATTCCATTCCATTCCGTTCTACTCTGATTGATTCCATTCCATTCCATTCCATTCCATAGAATTCCATTCCATTCCAATCCATTCCATTCCATTCCATTCCATTCCATTCCATTCCATTCCATTCCATTCCATTCCATTCCGTTCTACTCGGGTTGATTCCATTCCATTCCATTCCATTCCATTCCATTGCACTCCATTCCATTCGATTCCATTCGATTCCATTCCATTCCATTCCATTCCATTCCATTCCATCCATTCCATTCTACTCGTGTTGATTCCATTCCATTCCATTCCATTCCATTCCATTCCATTGCATTCCATTCCATTCCATTCCATTCCATTCCATTCCATTGCATTCCATTCGATTCCATTCGATTCGATTCCATTCCATTCCATTCCATTCCATTCCATTCCATTCCATTCCAATCCGTTCCACTCGGGTTGATTGCATTCTATTCCATTCCATTCCATTCGATTCCATTCGATATCATTCGATTCCATTCCATCCCATTCCATTCCATTCCATTCCATTCCGTTCTACTCGGGTTGATTCCATTCCATTCCATTTCATTCCATTCCATTCCATTCCATTTCTTTCGATTCCATTCGATTCCATTCCATTCCATTCCATTCCAATCCATTCCATTCTACTCAGGTTGATTCCATTCCATCCATTCCATTCCATTCCATTCCATTCCATTCCATTCCATTCCATTCCATTCCATTCGATTCCACTCGATTCCATTCCATTCCTTTCCATTCCATTCCAATCCATTCCATTCTACTCGGGTGGATTCCTTTCCATTCCATTCCATTCCATTCCATTCCATTCCATTCCATTCCATTCCATTCGATTCCATTCGATTCCATTCCATTCCATTCCATTCCATTCCATTCGATTCCATTCCACTCCATTCCATTCCATTCCATTCCATTCCATTCCATTCCGTTCTAGTCGGGTTGATTCCATTCCATTCCATTCCATTCCATTCCATTCCATTCCATTCCATTCCATTCCATTCCATTCCATTCCATTCCATTCCATTCTATTCCATTCCATTCTACTCCATTGAATTCCATTCCATTCCATTCCATTCCATTCCATTCCATTCCTTTCCATTCCATTTAGTTCTACTCGGGTTGATTCCATTCCATTCCATTCCATTCCATTCCATTCCATTCCATTCCATTCCATTCCATTCCATTACTTTCCATTCCATTCCATTCTAATCCATTCCATTCTACTCGGGTTGACTCCTTTCCATTCCATTCCATTCCATTCCATTCCAGTCCGTTCCATTATATTCCATACTATTCCATTCGATTACGTTCGATTCCATTCCATTCCATTCCATTCCATTCCGTTCCATTCCATTCCATTCCATTCCATTCGATTCCATTCCATTCCATTCCATTCCATTCCATTCCATTCCATTCCATTCCATTCCATTCCAATTCTTTCCATTCTAATCGGGTTGATTCCATTCCATTCCATTCCATTCCATTCCATTCCATTCCATTCCATTCCATTCCATTCCAGTCCTTTCTATTCCATTCCATTCCATTCCATTCCATTCCGTTCCAATCCATTCCATTCCATTCCATTCCGTTCTACTCGGGTTGATTCCACTCCATTCCATTCCATTCCATTCCATTCCATTCCATTCCATTCCTTTCCATTCCAACCCATTCCGTTCTACACGGGTTGATTCCATTCCATTCCATTCCATTCCATTCCATTCCATTCCATTCCTTTCCATTCCATTCCATTCCATTCCATTCGATTCCATTCCATTCCATTCCATTCCATTTCATTCCAAACCGTTCCATTCTACTCGGGTTCATCATTCCATTCCATTCCATTCCATTCCATTCCACTCGGGTTCATTCCATTCCATTCCATTCCATTCCATTCCATTCCATTCCATTCCATTCCATTCCATTCCGTTCTACTCAGGTTGATTTCCATTCCATTCCATTCCATTCCATTCCATTCCATTCCATTCCATTCCATTCCATTCCATTCTATTCCATTCCGTTCTACTCGGCTTGAATCCATTGAGTTCCGTTCCGTTCCGTTCCGTCCCGACACGTCCCGTCCCGTCCCGTCCCGTCCCGTCCCGTCCCGTGCCGTTGTACTCGGGTTGATTCCATTCCACTCCGTTCCGTTCCTTTCCGTTCCGTTCCATTCAGTTCCACGCGGGTTGATTCAATTCCATTCTTTTCTATTCCATTCCATTCCATTCCATTCCATTCCATTCCATTCCATTCCATTTTACTCGGGTTGATTCCATGCCGTTCCGTTCCGTTCCATTCTGTCCCATCCCGACGCGTCCCGTCCCGTCCCGTCCCGTCCCATTCCGTTCCGTTCTGATCGGGTTGATTCCGTTCCATTCCGTTCCGTTCCTTTCCGTTCCATTCCATTCCGTTACACGCGGGTTGATTCAATTCCATTCTATTACATTGAATTCCATTCCATTCCATTCCATTCCATTCTACTCGGATTGATTGCATTCCATTCCATTCCATTCCAGTCCATTCCAATCCATTCCATTCTACTCGGGTTGATTCCATTCCATTCCATTCCATTCCATTCCATTCCATTCCATTCCATTCCATTCCATTCCATTCCATTGCGTTCCATTCGATTCGACTCCATTCCATTCCATTCCATTCCATTCCAATCCATTCCATTCTACTTGGGTTCATTCCATTCCATTCCATTCCATTCCATTCCATTCCATTCGATTCCATTCCATTCCATTCCATTCCATTCCATTCCATTCCATTCCATTCTGTTCTACTCGGGTTGATTCCACTCCATTCCTTTCCATTCCATTCTATTCCATTCCATTCCATTCGATTCCATTCTATTCCATTCGATTCCATTCCATTCCATTTCATTTTATTCCATTCCATTCCATTCCATTCTATTCCAATGAATTCCATTCCATTCCATTCCATTCCATTCCATTCCATTCCATTCCATTCCATTCCATTCCATTCCGTTCTACTCGGGTTGATTCCACTGCAATCCATACCATTCCATTCCATTCCATTCCATTCCATTCCATTCCATTCCATTCCACTCGGGTTGATCATTCCATTCCATTCCATTCCATTCCATTCCATTCCATTCCATTCCATTCCATTCCATTCCACTCGGGCTCATTCCATTCCATTCCATTCCATTCCATTCCATTCCATTCCATTCCACTCGGGTTGATCATTCCATTCCATTCCATTCCATTCCATTCCATTCCATTCCATTCCATTCCATTCCATTCCATTCCATTCCATTCCATTCCATTCCACTCGGGCTCATTCCATTCCATTCCATTCCATTCCATTCCATTCCATTCCATTCCATTCCATTCCATTCCATTCCATTCCGTTCTACTCGGGTTGATTTCCATTCCATTCCATTCCATTCCATTCCACTCCATTCCATTCCATTCCATTCCATTCCATTCCATTCCATTCCATTCCATTCCATTCCATTCCATTCCATTCCATTCCTTTCCATTTATTCCATTCCGTTCTACTCGGGTTGATTCCATTGAGTTTGGTTCCGTTTCGTTCCGTCCCGTCCCGTCCCGTCCCGTCCCGTTCCGTTTTACTCGGGTTGATTCCTTTGCATTCCGTTCCGCTCGTTTCCATTCCGTTCCATTCCGTTCCACGCGGGTTGGTTCAATTCCATTCTATTCTATTCTATTCCTTTCCATTCCATTCCATTCTACTCGGGTTGATTCCATGCCGTTCCATTCCGTTCCATTCCATTCCATCCCGACCCGTCCCATCCCGTCCCGTCCCGTCCCATCCCGTTCCGTTCCACATGGGTTGATTCAATTCCTTTCGGTTACATTGAATTCCATTCCATTCCATTCTACTCGGATTGATTCCATTCCATTCCATTCCATTCCATTCCATTCCATTCCATTCCATTCCATTCCATTCCATTCCATTCCTTTCCATTCGAATCCATTCCATTCTACTCGGGTTGATTCCATTCTATTCCATTCCATTCCATTCCATTCCGTTCCATTCCATTCCATTCCATTCCATTCCATTCCATTCCATTCCATTCCATTCCATTCCATTCGATTCCATTCCATTCCATTCCATTCCATTCCATTCCATTCCATTCCATTCCATTCCATTCCATTCCGTTCTACTCGGGTTGATTCCATTCTATTCCATTCCATTCCGTTCGATTCCATTTGATTCCATTCGATTCCATTCCATTCCATTCCATTCTCTTCCATTCCATTCTATTCCATTGAATTCCATTCCATTCCATTCCATTCCATTCCATTCCGTTCTACTCTGATTGATTCCATTCCATTCCATTCCATTCCATGGAATTCCATTCCATTCCAATCCATTCCATTCCATTCCATTCCATTCCATTCCGTTCTACTCGGGTTGATTCCATTCCATTCCATTCCATTCCATTCCATTGCACTCCATTCCATTCGATTCCATTCGATTCCATTCCATTCCATTCCATTCCATTCCATTCCATCCTTTCCATTCTACTCCTGTTGATTCCATTCCATTCCATTCCATTCCATTCCATTCCATTGCATTCCATTCCATTCCATTCCATTCCATTCCATTGCATTCCATTCGATTCCATTCGATTCGATTCCATTCCATTCCATTCCATTCCATTCCATTCCATTCCATTCCATTCCAGTCCGTTCCACTCGGGTTGATTCCATTCTATTCCATTCCATTCCATTCGATTCCATTCGATATCATTCGATTCCATTCCATCCCATTCCATTCCATTCCATTCCATTCCGTTCTACTCGGGTTGATTCCATTCCATTCCATTTCATTCCATTCCATTCCATTCCATTTCTTTCGATTCCATTCGATTCCATTCCATTCCATTCCATTCCAAACCATTCCATTCTACTCAGGTTGATTCCATTCCATCCATTCCATTCCATTCCATTCCATTCCATTCCATTCCATTCCATTCCATTCGATTCCACTCGATTCCATTCCATTCCTTTCCATTCCATTCCAATCCATTCCATTCTACTCGGGTGGATTCCTTTCCATTCCATTCCATTCCATTCCATTCCATTCCATTCCATTCCATTCCATTCCATTCGATTCCATTCGATTCCATTCCATTCCATTCCATTCCATTCCATTCCATTCGATTCCATTCCACTCCATTCCATTCCATTCCATTCCATTCCATTCCATTCCGTTCTAGTCGGGTTGATTCCATTCCATTCCATTCCATTCCATTCCATTCCATTCCATTCCATTCCATTCCATTCCATTCTATTCCATTCCATTCTACTCCATTGAATTCCATTCCATTCCATTCAATTCCATTTCATTCCATTCCTTTCCATTCCATTTAGTTCTACTCGGGTTGATTCCATTCCATTCCATTCCATTCCATTCCATTCCAGTCCGTTCCATTATATTCCATACTATTCCATTCGATTACGTTCGATTCCATTCCATTCCATTCCATTCCATTCCGTTCCATTCCATTCCATTCCATTCCATTCGATTCCATTCCATTCCATTCCATTCCATTCCATTCCATTCCATTCCATTCCATTCCAATTCTTTCCATTCTAATCGGGTTGATTCCATTCCATTCCATTCCATTCCATTCCATTCCGTTCCATTCCATTCCATTCCAGTCCTTTCTATTCCATTCCATTCCATTCCATTCCATTCCGTTCCATTCCATTCCATTCCATTCCATTCCGTTCTACTCGGGTTGATTCCACTCCATTCCATTCCATTCCATTCCATTCCATTCCATTCCATTCCATTCCATTCCATTCCTTTCCATTCCAACCCATTCCGTTCTACTCGGGTTGATTCCATTCCATTCCATTCCATTCCATTCCATTCCATTCCATTCCATTCCATTCCTTTCCATTCCATTCCATTCGATTCCATTCGATTCGATTCCATTCCATCCCATTCCATTTCATTCCAAACCATTCCATTCTACTCGGGTTCATCATTCCATTCCATTCCATTCCATTCCATTCCATTCCACTCGGGTTCATTCCATTCCATTCCATTCCATTCCATTCCATTCCATTCCATTCCGTTCTACTCAGGTTGATTTCCATTCCATTCCATTCCATTCCATTCCATTCCATTCCATTCCATTCCATTCCATTCCATTCCATTCTACTCGGGTTGATTCCATGCCGTTCCATTCCGTTCCATTCCGTCCCATCCCGACCCGTCCCATCCAGTCCTGTCCCGTCCCGTCCCGTCCCGTCCCTTGCCGTTGTACTCGGGTTGATTCCATTCCACTCCGTTCCGTTCCTTTCCGTTCCGTTCCATTCAGTTCCACGCGGGTTAATTCAATTCCATTCTATTCTATTCCATTCCATTCCATTCCATTCCATATCATTCCATTCCATTCCATTCCATTTTACTCGTGTTGATTCCATGTCGTTCCGTTCCGTTCCATTCTGTCCCATCCCGACGCGTCCCGTCCCGTCCCGTCCCGTCCCATTCCATTCCGTTCTGATCGGGTTGATTCCGTTCCATTCCGTTCCGTTCCTTTCCGTTCCATTCCATTCCGTTACACGCGGGTTGATTCAATTCCATTCTATTGCATTGAATTCCATTCCATTCCATTCCATTTCAGTCTATTCCAATCCATTCCATTCTACTCGGGTTGATTCCATTCCATTCCATTCCATTCCATTGCATTCCATTCCATTCCATTCCATTCCATTCCATTCCATTCCATTGCGTTCCATTCGATTCGATTCCATTCCATTCCATTCCATTCCATTCCAATCCATTCCATTCTACATGGGTTGATTCCATTCCATTCCATTCCATTCGATTCCATTCGATTCCATTCCATTCCATTCCATTCCATTCCATTCCATTCTGTTCTACTCGGGTTGATTCCACTCCATTCCATTCCATTCCATTCCATTCTGTTCTACTCGGGTTGATTCCACTCCATTCCATTCCATTCCATTCCATTCTATTCCATTCCATTCCATTCCATTCCATTCTATTCCATTCGATTCCATTCCATTCCATTTCATTTTATTCCATTCCATTCCATTCCATTCTATTCCATTGAATTCCATTCCATTCCATTCCATTCCATTCCATTCCATTCCATTCCGTTCTACTCGGGTTGATTCCACTCCATTCCATTCCATTCCATTCAATTCCATTCCAATCCATTCTATTCCACTCGTGTTGATCATTCCATTCCATTCCATTCCATTCCATTCCATTCCATTCCATTCCATTCCATTCCATTCCACTCGGGCTCATTCCATTCCATTCCATTCCATTCCATTCCATTCCATTCCATTCCATTCCATTCCATTCCGTTCTACTCGGGTTGATTTCCATTGATTCCATTCCATTCCATTCCACTCCATTCCATTCCATTCCATTCCATTCCATTCCATTCCATTCCATTCCATTTATTCCATTCCGTTCTACTCGGGTTGATTCCATTGAGTTTGGTTCCGTTCCGTTCCGTCCCGTCCCGTCCCGTCCCGTCCCGTTCCGTTTTACTCGGGTTGATTCCTTTGCATTCCGTTCCGCTCGTTTCCATTCCGTTCCATTCTGTTCCACGCTGGTTGGTTCAATTCCATTCTATTCTATTCTATTCCTTTCCATTCCATTCCATTCTACTCGGGTTGATTCCATGCCGTTCCATTCCGTTCCGTTCCGTCCCATCCCGACCCGTCCCATCCCGTCCCGTCACGTCCCATCCCGTTCCGTTCCACATGGGTTGATTCAATTCCTTTCGGATACATTGAATTCCATTCCATTCCATTCCACTCCATTCCATTCGATTCCATTCGATTCCATTCCATTCCATTCCATTCCATTCCAATCCATTCCATTCTACTCGGGTTGATTCCAATCCATTCCATTCCATTCCATTCCATTCCATTCCATTCCATTCCATTGAATTCCATTCGATTCCATTCGATTCCTTTCCATTCGATTCCATTCGATATCATTCGATTCCATTCCATCCCATTCCATTCCATTCCATTTCATTCCGTTCTACTCGGGTTGATTCCATTCCATTCCATTTCATTCCATTCCATTCCATTCCATTCCATTCCATTCCATTCGATTCCATTCCATTCCATTCCATTCCAATCCATTCCATTCTACTCGGGTTGATTCCATTCCATTCCATTCCATTCCATTCCATTCCATTCCATTCCATTCCATTCGATTCCACTCGTTTCCATTCCATTCTTTCCATTCCATTCCAATCCATTCCATTCTACTTGGGTGGATTCCATTCCATTCCATTCCATTCCATTCCATTCCATTCCATTCCATTCCATTCCATTCCATTCCATTCGATTCCATTCCATTCCATTCCATTCCATTCCATTCCATCCCATTCCATTCCATTCCATTCCATTCCATTCCATTCCATTCCATTCCGTTTTAGTCGGGTTGATTCCATTCTATTCCATTCCATTCCATTCCATTCCATTCCATTCCATTCCATTCCATTCCATTCCATTCCATTCTATTCCATTCCATTCTACTCCATTGAATTCCATTCCATTCCATTCTATTCCATTCCATTCCATTCCTTTCCATTCCATTTAGTTCTACTCGGGTTGATTACATTCCATTCCATTCCATTCCATTCCATTCCATTCCATTCCATTCCATTCCATTCCATTCCATTACTTTCCATTCCATTCCATTCCGATCCATTCCATTCTACTCTGGTTGACTCCATTCCATTCCATTCCATTCCATTCCATTCCATTCCATTCGATTCCATTCCATTCCATTCGATTCCATTCCATTCCATTCCATTCCATTCCATTCCATTCCAATCCATTCCATTCTACTCGGGTTGATACCATTCCATTCCATTCCATTCCATTCCATTCCATTCCATTCCATTCCATTCCATTCCATTCCATTCCTTTCGATTCCATTCCATTCCATTAAATTCCATTCCATTCCATTCCATTCCATTCCATTCCATTCCATTCCATTGCATTCCATTCCGTTCTAGTCGTGTTGATTCCATTCTATTCCATTCCATTCCATTCCATTCCATTCCATTCCATTCCATTCCATTCCATTCCATTCCATTCCATTCTACTCCATTGAATTCCATTCCATTCCATTCCATTCCATTCCATTCCTTTCCATTCCATTTAGTTCTACTCGGGTTGATTCCATTCCATTCCATTCCATTCCAATCCATTCGATTCCATTCCATTCCATTCCATTCCATTCAATTCCATTACTTTCCATTCCATTCCATTCCAATCCATTCCATTCTACTCGGGTTGACTCCATTCCATTCCATTCCATTCCATTCCATTCCATTCCATTATATTCCTTACTATTCCATTCGATTCCGTTCGATTCCATTCCATTCCATTCCATTCCATTCCATTCCATTCCATTCCATTCCATTCCATTCGATTCCATTCCATTCCAATCGATTCCATTCCATTCCATTCCATTCCATTCCATTCCATTCCATTCCAATCCATTCCATTCTACTCGGGTTGATTCCATTCCATTCCATTCCATTCCATTCTATTCCATTCCATTCCATTCCATTCCATTCCATTCCATTCCATTCCATTCCATTCCATTCCATTCCATTCTATTCCATTCCATTCCATTCCATTCGATTCCATTCGATTCCATTCCATTCCATTTCATTCCAAACCATTCCATTCTACTCGGGTTCATCATTCCATTCCATTCCATTCCATTCCATTCCACTCGGGTTCTTTCCATTCCATTCCATTCCATTCCATTCCATTCCATTCCATTCCGTTCTACTCAGGTTGATTTCCATTCTATTCCATTCCATTCCATTCCATTCCATTCCATTCAATTCCATTCCATTCCATTCCATTCCATTCCACTCCATTCCATTCCGTTGTATTCGGGTTGATTCCATTCCATTCCATTCCATTCCATTCCATTCCATTCCATTCCATTCCATTCCATTCTATTCCATTCCGTTCTACTCGGCTTGAATCCATTGGGTTCCGTTCCGTTCCACTCCGTCCCGACACGTCCCGTCCCGTCCCGTCCCGTCCCGTCCCATCACGTCCCGTCCCGTCCCGTGCCGTTGTACTCGGGTTGATTCCATTCCACTCCGTTCCGTTCCTTTCCGTTCCGTTCCATTCAGTTCCACGCGGGTTGATTCAATTCCATTCTATTCTATTGCATTCCATTCCATTCCATTCCATTCCATTCCATTCCAATCCATTCCATTCTACTCGGGTTGATTCCATTCCATTCCATTCCATTCCATTCCATTCCATTCCATTCCATTCCATTCCATTCCATTCCATTGCGTTCCATTCGATTCCATTCCATTCCATTCCATTCCATTCCATTCCAATCCATTCCATTCTACTTGGGTTGATTCCACTCCATTCCATTCCATTCCGTTCCATTCTATTCCATTCCATTCCATTCGATTCCATTCTATTCCATTCGATTCCATTCCATTCCATTTCATTTTATTCCATTCCATTCCATTCCATTCTATTCCATTGAATTCCATTCCATTCCATTCCATTCCATTCCATTCCATTCCATTCAATTCCATTCCATTCCATTCCATTCCATTCCATTCCATTCCGTTCTACTCGGGTTGATTCCATTCTATTCCATTCCGTTCCGTTCGATTCCATTCGATTCCATTCGATTCCATTCCATTCCATTCCATTCCCTTCCATTCCTTTCTATTCCATTGAATTCCATTCCATTCCATTCCATTCCATTCCATTCCATTCCATTCCGTTCTACTCTGATTGACTCCATTCCATTCCATTCCATTCCATTCCATTCCCTTCCATTCCTTTCTATTCCACTGAATTCCATTCCATTCCATTCCATTCCATTCCATTCCATTCCATTCCGTTCTACTCTGATTGACTCCATTCCATTCCATTCCATTCCATTCCATTCCATTCCATTCCATTCCATTCCATTCCATTCCATTCCCTTGCATTCCATTCCATTCCATTCGATTCCATTCCATTCCATTCCATTCCATTGCATTCCATTCCAATACATTCCATTCTACTCTGGTTGATTCCATTCCATTCCATTCCATTCCATTCCATTCGTCTCCATTCGATTCCATTCGATTCCATTCCTTTCTATTCCATTGAATTCCATTCCATTCCATTCCATTCCATTCCATTCCATTCCATTCCATTCCGTTCTACTCGGGTTGATTCCATTCCATTCCATTCCATTCCATTCCATTCCATTCCATTCCATTCCACTCCATTCCATTCGATTCCATTCGATTCCATTCCATTCCATTCCATTCCATTCCAATCCATTCCATTCTACTCGGGTTGATTCCATTCCATACCATTCCATTCCATTCCATTCCATTCCATTCCGTTCTACTCGGGTTGATTCCATTCCATTCCATTCCATTCCATTCCATTCCACTCCATTCCATTCGATTCCATTCGATTCCATTCCATTCCATTCCATTCCATTCCATTCCAATCCATTCCATTCTACTCGGGTTGATTCCATTCCATTCCATTCCATTCCATTCCATTCCATTCCATTCCATTCCATTCCATTCCATTGCATTCCATTCGATTCCATTCGATTCCATTCCATTCGATTCCATTCGAGATCATTCGATTCCATTCCATCCCATTCCATTCCATTCCATTCCATTCCGTTCTACTCGTGTTGATTCCATTCCATTCCATTCCATTCCATTCCATTCCATTCCATTCCATTCGATTCCATTCGATTCCATTCCATTCCATTCCATTCCAATCCATTCCATTCTACTCCGGTTGATTCCATTCCATTCCATTCCATTCCATTCCATTCCATTCCATTCCATTCTATTCCATTCCATTCCATTCGATTCCACTCGATTCCATTCCATTCTTTCTATTCCATTCCAATCCATTCCATTCTACTCGGGTTGATTCCATTCTATTCCATTCCATTCCATTCCAGTCCATTCCATTCCATTCCATTCCATTCCATTCCATTCCATTCTATTCCATTCCATTCTACTCCATTGAATTCCATTCCATTCCATTCTATTCCATTCCATTCCATTCCTTTCCATTCCATTTAGTTCTACTCGGGTTGATTCCATTCCATTCCATTCCATTCCATTCCATTCCATTCCATTCCATTCCATTCCATTCCATTCCGTTCCGTTCCGTTCCACTCGGGTTGATTCCATTCTATTCCATTCCATTCCATTCGATTCCATTCGATATCATTCGATTCCATTCCATCCCATTCCGTTCCATTCCATTCCATTCCGTTCTTCTCGGGTTGATTCCATTCCATTCCATTTCATTTCATTCCATTCCATTCCATTTCTTTCGATTCCATTCGATTCCATTCCATTCCATTCCATTCCAATCCATTGCATTCTACTCAGGTTGATTCCATTCCATTCCATTCCATTCCATTCCATTCCATTCCATTCCATTCCATTCCATTCCATTCCATTCCATTCCATTCCATTCCATTCGATTCAATTCCATTCCATTCTATTCCATTCCATTCCATTCCATTCCATTGCATTCCATTCAAATCCATTCCATTCTACTCGGGTTGATTCCATTCCATTCCATTCCATTCCAATCCATTCCATTCCATTCCATTCCATTCCATTCCATTCCATTCCATTCCTTTCCATTCCTTTCTATTCCATTCCATTCCATTCCATTCCATTCCATTCCATTCCATTCCATTCCATTCCATTCCATTCCGTTCTACTCGGGTTGATTCCACTCCATTCCATTCCATTCCATTCCATTCCATTCCATTCCATTCCATTCCATTCCATTCCATTCGATACCATTCCATTCCATTCCATTCCATTTCATTCCAAACTGTTCCATTCTACTCGGGTTCATCATTCCATTCCATTCCATTCCATTCCATTCCACTCGGGTTCATTCCATGCCATTCCATTCCATTCCATTCCATTCCATTCCATTCCATTCCATTCCGTTCTACTCAGGTTGATTTCCATTCCATTCCATTCCATTCCATTCCATTCCATTCCATTCCATTCCATTCCATTCCATTCCATTCCATTCCGTTCTACTCGGGTTGATTCCACTCCATTCCATTCCATTCCATTCCATTCCATTCCATTCCATTCCATTCCATTCCATTCCATTCGATACCATTCCATTCCATTCCATTCCATTTCATTCCAAACCGTTCCATTCTACTCGGGTTCATCATTCCATTCCATTCCATTCCATTCCATTCCACTCGGGTTCATTCCATGCCATTCCATTCCATTCCATTCCATTCCATTTATTCCATTCCGTTCTACTCGGGTTGATTCCATTGAGTTTGGTTCCGTTCAGTTCCGTCCCGTCCCGTCCCGTCCCGTCCCGTCCCGTCCCGTTCCGTTTTACTCGGGTTGATTCCTTTGCATTCCGTTCCGCTCGTTTCCATTCCGTTCCATTCTGTTCCACGCTGGTAGGTTCAATTCCATTCTATTCTATTCTATTCCTTTCCATTCCATTCCATTCTACTCGGGTTGATTCCATGCCGTTCCATTCCGTTCCGTTCCGTCCCATCCCGACCCGTCCCATCCCGTCCCGTCACGTCCCATCCCGTTCCGTTCCACATGGGTTGATTCAATTCCTTTCGGATACATTGAATTCCATTCCATTCCATTCCACTCCATTCCATTCGATTCCATTCGATTCCATTCCATTCCATTCCATTCCATTCCAATCCATTCCATTCTACTCGGGTTGATTCCAATCCATTCCATTCCATTCCATTCCATTCCATTCCATTCCATTCCATTGAATTCCATTCGATTCCATTCGATTCCTTTCCATTCGATTCCATTCGATATCATTCGATTCCATTCCATCCCATTCCATTCCATTCCATTTCATTCCGTTCTACTCGGGTTGATTCCATTCCATTCCATTTCATTCCATTCCATTCCATTCCATTCCATTCGATTCCATTCGATTCCATTCCATTCCATTCCATTCCAATCCATTCCATTCTACTCGGGTTGATTCCAATCCATTCCATTCCATTCCATTCCATTCCATTCCATTCCATTCCATTGAATTCCATTCGATTCCATTCGATTCCTTTCCATTCGATTCCATTCGATATCATTCGATTCCATTCCATCCCATTCCATTCCATTCCATTTCATTCCGTTCTACTCGGGTTGATTCCATTCCATTCCATTTCATTCCATTCCATTCCATTCCATTCCATTCGATTCCATTCGATTCCATTCCATTCCATTCCATTACAATCCATTCCATTCTACTCGGGTTGATTCCATTCCATTCCATTCCATTCCATTCCATTCCATTCCATTCCATTCCATTCCATTCGATTCCACTCGTTTCCATTCCATTCTTTCCATTCCATTCCAATCCATTCCATTCTACTTGGGTGGATTCCATTCCATTCCATTCCATTCCATTCCATTCCATTCCATTCCATTCCATTCCATTCCATTCCATTCGATTCCATTCCATTCCATTCCATTCCATTCCATTCCATCCCATTCCATTCCATTCCATTCCATTCCTTTCCATTCCATTCCATTCCGTTTTAGTCGGGTTGATTCCATTCTATTCCATTCCATTCCATTCCATTCCATTCCATTCCATTCCATTCCATTCTATTCCATTCCATTCTACTCCATTGAATTCCATTCCATTCCATTCTATTCCATTCCATTCCATTCCTTTCCATTCCATTTAGTTCTACTCGGGTTGATTACATTCCATTCCATTCCATTCCATTCCATTCCATTCCATTCCATTCCATTCCATTCCATTACTTTCCATTCCATTCCATTCCGATCCATTCCATTCTACTCTGGTTGACTCCATTCCATTCCATTCCATTCCATTCCATTCCATTCCATTCGATTCCATTCCATTCCATTCGATTCCATTCCATTCCATTCCATTCCATTCCATTCCATTCCAATCCATTCCATTCTACTCGGGTTGATACCATTCCATTCCATTCCATTCCATTCCATTCCATTCCATTCCATTCCATTCCATTCCATTCCATTCCTTTCGATTCCATTCCATTCCATTAAATTCCATTCCATTCCATTCCATTCCATTCCATTCCATTCCATTCCATTGCATTCCATTCCGTTCTAGTCGTGTTGATTCCATTCTATTCCATTCCATTCCATTCCATTCCATTCCATTCCATTCCATTCCATTCCATTCCATTCCATTCCATTCCATTCCATTCCTTTCCATTCCATTTAGTTCTACTCGGGTTGATTCCATTCCATTCCATTCCATTCCAATCCATTCCATTCCATTCCATTCCATTCCATTCCATTCTATTCCATTACTTTCCATTCCATTCCATTCCAATCCATTCCATTCTACTCGGGTTGACTCCATTCCATTCCATTCCATTCCATTCCATTCCATTCCATTATATTCCTTACTATTCCATTCGATTCCGTTCGATTCCATTCCATTCCATTCCATTCCATTCCATTCCATTCCATTCCATTCGATTCCATTCCATTCCAATCGATTCCATTCCATTACATTCCATTCCATTCCATTCCATTCCAATCCATTCCATTCTACTCGGGTTGATTCCATTCCATTCCATTCCATTCCATTCTATTCCATTCCATTCCATTCCATTCCATTCCATTCCATTCCATTCCATTCCATTCCATTCCATTCCATTCCATTCCATTCCATTCCATTCGATTCCATTCCATTCCATTTCATTCCAAACCATTCCATTCTACTCGGGTTCATCATTCCATTCCATTCCATTCCATTCCATTCCACTCGGGTTCTTTCCATTCCATTCCATTCCATTCCATTCCATTCCATTCCGTTCTACTCAGGTTGATTTCCATTCTATTCCATTCCATTCCATTCCATTCCATTCCATTCAATTCCATTCCATTCCATTCCATTCCATTCCACTCCATTCCATTCCGTTCTATTCGGGTTGATTCCATTCCATTCCATTCCATTCCATTCCATTCCATTCCATTCCATTCCATTCCATTCCATTCCATTCCATTCCATTCTATTCCATTCCGTTCTACTCGGCTTGAATCCATTGGGTTCCGTTCCGTTCCACTCCGTCCCGACACTTCCCGTCCCGTCCCGTCCCGTCCCGTCCCATCCCGTCCCGTCCCGTCCCGTGCCGTTGTACTCGGGTTGATTTCATTCCACTCCGTTCCGTTCCTTTCCGTTCCGTTCCATTCAGTTCCACGCGGGTTGATTCAATTCCATTCTATTCTATTGCATTCCATTCCATTCCATTCCATTCCATTCCATTCCAATCCATTCCATTCTACTCGGGTTGATTCCATTCCATTCCATTCCATTCCATTCCATTCCATTCCATTCCATTCCATTCCATTGCGTTCCATTCGATTCCATTCCATTCCATTCCATTCCATTCCATTCCAATCCATTCCATTCTACTTGGGTTGATTCCACTCCATTCCATTCCATTCCGTTCCATTCTATTCCATTCCATTCCATTCGATTCCATTCTATTCCATTCGATTCCATTCCATTCCATTTCATTTTATTCCATTCCATTCCATTCCATTCTATTCCATTGAATTCCATTCCATTCCATTCCATTCCATTCCATTCCATTCCATTCAATTCCATTCCATTCCATTCCATTCCATTCCATTCCGTTCTACTCGGGTTGATTCCATTCTATTCCATTCCGTTCCGTTCGATTCCATTCGATTCCATTCGATTCCATTCCATTCCATTCCCTTCCATTCCTTTCTATTCCATTGAATTCCATTCCATTCCATTCCATTCCATTCCATTCCATTCCATTCCGTTCTACTCTGATTGACTCCATTCCATTCCATTCCATTCCATTCCATTCCCTTCCATTCCTTTCTATTCCACTGAATTCCATTCCATTCCATTCCATTCCATTCCATTCCATTCCATTCCGTTCTACTCTGATTGACTCCATTCCATTCCATTCCATTCCATTCCATTCCATTCCATTCCATTCCATTCCATTCCATTCCCTTGCATTCCATTCCATTCCATTCGATTCCATTCCATTCCATTCCATTCCATTGCATTCCATTCCAATACATTCCATTCTACTCTGGTTGATTCCATTCCATTCCATTCCATTCCATTCCATTCGTCTCCATTCGATTCCATTCGATTCCATTCCTTTCTATTCCATTGAATTCCATTCCATTCCATTCCATTCCATTCCATTCCATTCCATTCCATTCCATTCCATTCCGTTCTACTCGGGTTGATTCCATTCCATTCCATTCCATTCCATTCCATTCCATTCCATTCCATTCCACTCCATTCCATTCGATTCCATTCGATTCCATTCCATTCCATTCCATTCCATTCCAATCCATTCCATTCTACTCGGGTTGATTCCATTCCATACCATTCCATTCCATTCCATTCCATTCCATTCCGTTCTACTCGGGTTGATTCCATTCCATTCCATTCCATTCCATTCCATTCCATTCCATTCCACTCCATTCCATTCGATTCCATTCGATTCCATTCCATTCCATTCCATTCCATTCCATTCCAATCCATTCCATTCTACTCGGGTTGATTCCATTCCATTCCATTCCATTCCATTCCATTCCATTCCATTCCATTCCATTCCATTCCATTCCATTGCATTCCATTCGATTCCATTCGATTCCATTCCATTCGATTCCATTCGAGATCATTCGATTCCATTCCATCCCATTCCATTCCATTCCATTCCATTCCGTTCTACTCGTGTTGATTCCATTCCATTCCATTCCATTCCATTCCATTCCATTCCATTCCATTCGATTCCATTCGATTCCATTCCATTCCATTCCATTCCAATCCATTCCATTCTACTCCGGTTGATTCCATTCCATTCCATTCCATTCCATTCCATTCCATTCCATTCCATTCTATTCCATTCCATTCCATTCGATTCCACTCGATTCCATTCCATTCTTTCTATTCCATTCCAATCCATTCCATTCTACTCGGGTTGATTCCATTCTATTCCATTCCATTCCATTCCAGTCCATTCCATTCCATTCCATTCCATTCCATTCCATTCCATTCCATTCTATTCCATTCCATTCTACTCCATTGAATTCCATTCCATTCCATTCTATTCCATTCCATTCCATTCCTTTCCATTCCATTTAGTTCTACTCGGGTTGATTCCATTCCATTCCATTCCATTCCATTCCATTCCATTCCATTCCATTCCATTCCATTCCGTTCCGTTCCACTCGGGTTGATTCCATTCTATTCCATTCCATTCCATTCGATTCCATTCGATATCATTCGATTCCATTCCATCCCATTCCGTTCCATTCCATTCCATTCCGTTCTTCTCGGGTTGATTCCATTCCATTCCATTTCATTTCATTCCATTCCATTCCATTTCTTTCGATTCCATTCGATTCCATTCCATTCCATTCCATTCCAATCCATTGCATTCTACTCAGGTTGATTCCATTCCATTCCATTCCATTCCATTCCATTCCATTCCATTCCATTCCATTCCATTCCATTCCATTCCATTCCATTCCATTCCATTCTATTCCATTCCATTCCATTCCATTCCATTGCATTCCATTCCAATCCATTCCATTCTACTCGGGTTGATTCCATTCCATTCCATTCCATTCCAATCCATTCCATTCCATTCCATTCCATTCCATTCCATTCCTTTCCATTCCTTTCTATTCCATTCCATTCCATTCCATTCCATTCCATTCCATTCCATTCCATTCCATTCCGTTCTACTCGGGTTGATTCCACTCCATTCCATTCCATTCCATTCCATTCCATTCCATTCCATTCCATTCCATTCCATTCCATTCTATACCATTCCATTCCATTCCATTCCATTTCATTCCAAACCGTTCCATTCTACTCGGGTTCATCATTCCATTCCATTCCATTCCATTCCATTCCACTCGGGTTCATTCCATGCCATTCCATTCCATTCCATTCCATTCCATTCCATTCCATTCCATTCCATTCCGTTCTACTCAGGTTGATTTCCATTCCATTCCATTCCATTCCATTCCATTCCATTCCATTCCATTCCATTCCATTCCATTCCATTCCATTCTATTCCATTCCGTTCTACTCGGCTTGAATCCATTGAGTTCCGTTCCGTTCCGTTCCGTCCCGACACGTCCCGTCCCGTCCCGTCCCGTCCCGTCCCGTCCCGTGCCGTTGTACTCGCGTTGATTCCATTCCACTCCGTTCCGTTCCTTTCCGTTCCGTTCCATTCAGTTCCACGCGGGTTGATTCAATTCCATTCTATTCTATTCCATTCCATTCCATTCCATTCCATTCCATTCCATTCCATTCCATTCCATTTTACTCGGGTTGATTCCATGCCGTTCCGTTCCGTTCCATTCTGTCCCATCCCGACGCGTCCCGTCTCGTCCCGTCCCTTCCCATTCCGTTCCGTTCTGATCGGGTTGATTCCGTTCCATTCCGTTCCGTTCCTTTCCGTTCCATTCCATTCCGTTACACGCGGGTTGATTCAATTCCATTCTATTACATTGAATTCCATTCCATTCCATTCCATTCCATTCTACTCGGATTGATTGCATTCCATTCCATTCCATTCCAGTCCATTCCAATCCATTCCATTCTACTCGGGTTGATTCCATTCAATTCCATTCCATTCCATTCCATTCCATTCCATTCCATTCCATTCCATTCCATTGCTTTCCATTCGATTCGATTCCATTCCATTCCATTCCATTCCATTCCAATCCATTCCATTCTACTTGGGTTCATTCCATTCCATTCCATTCCATTCCATTCGATTACATTCGATTCCATTCCATTCCATTCCATTCCATTCCATTCCATTCTGTTCTACTCGGGTTGATTCCACTCCATTCCTTTCCATTCCATTCTATTCCATTCCATTCCATTCGATTCCATTCTATTCCATTCGATTCCATTCCATTCCATTTCATTTTATTCCATTCCATTCCATTCCATTCTATTCCAGTGAATTCCATTCCATTCCATTCCATTCCATTCCATTCCATTCCATTCCATTCCATTCCATTCCGTTCTACTCGGTTGATTCCACTGCATTCCATACCATTCCATTCCATTCCATTCCATTCCATTCCATTCCATTCCATTCCATTCCACTCGGGTTGATCATTCCATTCCATTCCATTCCATTCCATTCCATTCCATTCCATTCCATTCCATTCCATTCCATTCCACTCGGGCTCATTCCATTCCATTCCATTCCATTCCATTCCATTCCATTCCATTCCACTCGGGTTGATCATTCCATTCCATTCCATTCCATTCCATTCCATTCCATTCCATTCCATTCCATTCCATTCCACTCGGGCTCATTCCGTTCCATTCCATTCCATTCCATTCCATTCCATTCCATTCCATTCCATTCCATTCCATTCCATTCCGTTCTACTCGGGTTGATTTCCATTCCATTCCATTCCATTCCATTCCATTCCACTCCATTCCATTCCATTCCATTCTATTCCATTCCATTCCATTCAATTCCATTCCATTCCATTCCATTCCATTCCATTCCATTCCTTTCCATTTATTCCATTCCGTTCTACTCGGGTTGATTCCATTGAGTTTGGTTCCGTTTCGTTCCGTCCCGTCCCGTCCCGTCCCGTCCCGTTCCGTTTTACTCGGGTTGATTCCTTTGCATTCCGTTCCGCTCGTTTCCATTCCGTTCCATTCTGTTCCACGCGGGTTGGTTCAATTCCATTCTATTCTATTCTATTCCTTTCCATTCCATTCCATTCTACTCGGGTTGATTCCATGCCGTTCCATTCCGTTCCATTCCATTCCATCCTGACCCGTCCCATCCCATCCCGTCCCGTCCCTTCCCGTTCCGTTCCACATGGGTTGATTCAATTCCTTTCGGTTACATTGAATTCCATTCCATTCCATTCTACTCGGATTGATTCCATTCCATTCCATTCCATTCCATTCCATTCCATTCCATTCCATTCCAACCCATTCCGTTCTACTCGGGTTGATTCCATTCCATTCCATTCCATTCCACTCCATTCCATTCCATTCCATTCCATTCCATTCCATTCCATTCCATTCCATTCCATTCCATTCCATTCAATTCCATTCCATTCCATTCGATTCCATTCCATTCCATTCCATTCCATTTCATTCCAAACCGTTCCATTCTACTCGGGTTCATCATTCCATTGCATTCCATTCCATTCCATTCCACTCGGGTTCATTCCATTCCATTCCATTCCATTCCATTCCATTCCATTCCATTCCATTCCATTCCGTTCTACTCAGGTTGATTTCCATTCCATTCCATTCCATTCCATTCCATTCCATTCCATTCCATTCCATTCCATTCCATTCCATTCCATTCTATTCCATTCCGTTCTACTCGGCTTGAATCCATTGAGTTCCGTTCCGTTCCGTTCCGTCCCGACACGTCCCGTCCCGTCCCGTCCCGTCCCATCCCGTCCCGTGCCGTTGTACTCGGGTTGATTCCATTCCACTCCGTTCCGTTCCTTTCCGTTCCGTTCCATTCAGTTCCACGCGGGTTGATTCAATTCCATTCTATTCTATTCCATTCCATTCCATTCCATTCCATTCCATTCCATTCCATTCCATTCCATTTTACTCGGGTTGATTCCATGCCGTTCCGTTCCGTTCCATTCTGTCCCATCCCGACGCGTCCCGTCCCGTCCCGTCCCGTCCCATTCCGTTCCGTTCTGATCGGGTTGATTCCGTTCCATTCCGTTCCGTTCCTTTCCGTTCCATTCCATTCCGTTACACGCGGGTTGATTCAATTCCATTCTATTACATTGAATTCCATTCCATTCCATTCCATTCCATTCTACTCGGATTGATTGCATTCCATTCCATTCCATTCCAGTCCATTCCAATCCATTCCATTCTAATCGGGTTGATTCCATTCCATTCCATTCCATTCCATTCCATTCCATTCCATTCCATTCCATTGCGTTCCATTCGATTCGATTCCATTCCATTCCATTCCATTCCATTCCAATCCATTCCATTCTACTTGGGTTCATTCCATTCCATTCCATTCCATTCCATTCCATTCGATTCCATTCCATTCCATTCCATTCCATTCCATTCCATTCCATTCTGTTCTACTCGGGTTGATTCCACTCCATTCCTTTCCATTCCATTCTATTCCATTCCATTCCATTCGATTCCATTCTATTCCATTCGATTCCATTCCATTCCATTTCATTTTATTCCATTCCATTCCATTCCATTCTATTCCAATGAATTCCATTCCATTCCATTCCATTCCATTCCATTCCATTCCATTCCATTCCATTCCATTCCATTCCATTCCGTTCTACTCGGGTTGATTCCACTGCAATCCATACCATTCCATTCCATTCCATTCCATTCCATTCCATTCCATTCCACTCGGGTTGATCATTCCATTCCATTCCATTCCATTCCATTCCATTCCATTCCATTCCATTCCATTCCACTCGGGCTCATTCCATTCCATTCCATTCCATTACATTCCATTCCATTCCATTCCATTCCACTCGGGTTGATCATTCCATTCCATTCCATTCCATTCCATTCCATTCCATTCCATTCCATTCCATTCCATTCCATTCCACTCGGGCTCATTCCATTCCATTCCATTCCATTCCATTCCATTCCATTCCATTCCATTCCATTCCGTTCTACTCGGGTTGATTTCCATTCCATTCCATTCCATTCCATTCCACTCCATTCCATTCCATTCCATTCCATTCCATTCCATTCCATTCCATTCCATTCCATTCCATTCCTTTCCATTTATTCCATTCCGTTCTACTCGGGTTGATTCCATTGAGTTTGGTTCCGTTTCGTTCCGCCCCGTCCCGTCCCGTCCCGTCCCGTTCCGTTTTACTCGGGTTGATTCCTTTGCATTCCGTTCCGCTCGTTTCCATTCCGTTCCATTCCGTTCCACGCGGGTTGGTTCAATTCCATTCTATTCTATTCTATTCCTTTCCATTCCATTCCATTCTACTCGGGTTGATTCCATGCCGTTCCATTCCGTTCCATTCCATTCCATCCCGACCCGTCCCATCCCGTCCCGTCCCGTCCCATCCCGTTCCGTTCCACATGGGTTGATTCAATTCCTTTCGGTTACATTGAATTCCATTCCATTCCATTCTACTCGGATTGATTCCATTCCATTCCATTCCATTCCATTCCATTCCATTCCATTCCATTCCATTCCAATCCATTCCATTCTACTCGGGTTGATTCCATTCCATTCCATTCCATTCCATTCCATTTCATTCCATTGCATTCCATTCCATTCCATTCAGTTTCATTCCATTCCATTCCATTCCATTCCATTCCATTCCATTCCATTCGATTCCATTCCATTCCATTCGAATCCATTCCATTCCATTCCATTCCATTCCATTCCATTCCGTTCTACTCGGGTTGATTCCATTCTATTCCATTCCATTCCGTTCGATTCCATTCGATTCCATTCGATTCCATTCGATTCCATTCCATTCCATTCCATTCCCTTCCATTCCATTCTATTCCATTGAATTCCATTCCATTCCATTCCATTCCATTCCATTCCATTCCATTCCATTCCATTCCATTCCGTTCTACTCTGATTGACTCCATTCCATTCCATTCCATTCCTTTCCATTCCATTCCATTCGATTCCATTCCATTCCATTCCATTCCATTCCATTCCAATACATTCCATTCTACTCTGGTTGATTCCATTCCATTCCATTCCATTCCATTCCATTCTTCTCCATTCGATTCCATTCGATTCCATTCCATTCTATTCCATTGAATTCCATTCCATTCCATTCCATTCTATTCCATTCCATTCCATTCCATTCCGTTCTACTCGGGTTGATTCCATTCCATTCCATTCCATTCCATTCCATTCCATTCCATTCCACTCCATTCCATTCGATTCCATTCGATTCCATTCCATTCCATTCCATTCCATTCCAATCAATTCCATTCGACTCGGGTTGATTCCATTCCATTCCATTCCATTCCATTCCATTCCATTCCATTCCATTCCATTCCATTGCATTTCATTCGATTCCATTCGATTCCATTCCATTCGATTCCATTCGATATCATTCGATTCCATTCCATCCCATTCTATTCCATTCCATTCCATTCCAATCCATTCGATTCCATTCGATTCCATTCCATTCCATTCCATTCCAATCCATTCCATTCTACTCTTGTTGATTCCATTCCATTCCATTCCATTCCATTCCATTCCATTCCATTCCATTCCATTCCATTCCATTCCATTCCATTCGATTCCACTCGATTCCATTCCATTCTTTCCATTCCATTCCAATCCATTCCATTCTACTTGGGTGGATTCCATTCCATTCCATTCCATTCCATTCCATTCCATTCCATTCCATTCCATTCCATTCCATTCCATTCCATTGCGTTCTAGTCGGGTTGATTCCATTCTATTCCATTCCATTCCATTCCATTCCATTCCATTCCATTCCATTCCATTCCATTCCATTCCATTCCATTCTATTCCATTCCATTCTACTCCATTGAATTCCGTTCCATTCCATTCTATTCCATTCCATTCCTTTCCTTTCCATTCCATTTAGTTCTACTCGTGTTGATTCCATTCCATTCCATTCCATTCCATTCCATTCCATTCCATTCCATTCCATTCCATTCCATTCCATTACTTTCCATTCCATTCCATTCCAATCCATTCCATTCTACTCGGGTTGACTCCATTCCATTCCATTCCATTCCATTCCATTCCATTCCATTCCATTATATTCCAATCCATTCCATTCGATTCCGTTCGATTCCATTCCATTCCATTCCATTCCATTCCGTTCCATTCCATTCGATTCCATTCCATTCCATTCGATTCGATTCGATTCCATTCCATTCCATTCCATTCCATTCCAATCCATTCCATTCTACTCGGGTTGATTCCATTCCATTCCATTCCATTCCATTCCATTCCATTCCATTCCATTCCATTCCATTCCTTTCGATTCCATTCCATTCCATTAAATTCCATTCCATTCCATTCCATTCCATTCCATTCCATTCCATTCCATTCCATTCCATTCAATTCCGTTCTACTCGGGTTGGTTCCACTCCATTCAATTCCATTCCATTCCATTCCATTCCATTCCATTCGATTCCATTCCATTCCATTCCATTCCATTCCATTCCATTCCATTCCATTCCGTTCTAGTCGGGTTGATTGCATTCTATTCCATTCCATTCCATTCCATTCCATTCCATTCCATTCCATTCCATTCCATTCCATTCCATTCCATTCCATTCCATTCTATTCCATTCCATTCTACTCCATTGAATTCCATTCCATTCCATTGAATTCCATTCCATTCCATTCCTTTCCATTCCATTTAGTTCTACTCGGGTTGATTCCATTCCATTCCATTCCATTCCTTTCCATTCCATTCCATTCCATTCTATTCCATTCCATTCCATTCCATTCCATTACTTTCCATTCCATTCCATTCCAATCCATTCCATTCTACTCGGGTTGACTCCATTCCATTCCATTCCATTCCATTACATTACATTCCATTCTATTCCATTCTATTCCATTCGATTCCGTTCGATTCCATTCCATTCCATTCCATTCCATTCCATTCCATTCCATTCCATTCCATTCCATTCCATTCGATTCCATTCCATTCCATTCCATTCCATTCCATTCCATTCCATTCCAATCCATTCCAATCCATTCCATTCTACTCGGGTTGATTCCATTCCATTCCATTCCATTCCATTCCATTCCATTCCATTCCATTCGATTCCATTCCATTCCATTCCATTCCTTTCTATTCCATTCCATTCCATTCCATTCCATTCCATTCCATTCCATTCCATTCCATTCCATTCCGTTCTACTCGGGTTGATTCCACTCCATTCCATTCCATTCCATTCCATTCCATTCCATTCCATTCCATTCCATTCCATTCCTTTCCATTCCAACCCATTCCGTTCTACTCGGGTTGTTTCCATTCCATTCCATTCCATTCCATTCCATTCCATTCCATTCCATTCCATTTCATTCCAAACCATTCCATTCTACTCGGGTTCATCATTCCATTCCATTCCATTCCTTTCCATTCCACTCGGGTTCTTTGCATTCCATTCCATTCCATTCCATTCCATTCCATTCCATTCCATTCCATTCCGTTCTACTCAGGTTGATTTCCATTCCATTCCATTCCATTCCATTCCCTTCCATTCCATTCCATTCCATTCCATTCCATTCAATTCCATTCCATTCCATTCCATTCCATTCCATTCGATTCCATTCCATTCCATTCCATTCCTTTCTATTCCATTCCATTCCATTCCATTCCATTCCATTCCATTCCATTCCATTCCATTCCATTCCATTCCGTTCTACTCGGGTTGATTCCACTCCATTCCATTCCATTCCATTCCATTCCATTCCATTCCATTCCATTCCATTCCATTCCTTTCCATTCCAACCCATTCCGTTCTACTCGGGTTGTTTCCATTCCATTCCATTCCATTCCATTCCATTCCATTCCATTCCATTCCATTCCATTTCATTCCAAACCATTCCATTCTACTCGGGTTCATCATTCCATTCCATTCCATTCCTTTCCATTCCACTCGGGTTCTTTCCATTCCATTCCATTCCATTCCATTCCATTCCATTCCATTCCATTCCATTCCATTCCGTTCTACTCAGGTTGATTTCCATTCCATTCCATTCCATTCCATTCCCTTCCATTCCATTCCATTCCATTCCATTCCATTCCATTCCATTCCATTCCATTCCATTCCATTCCATTTCCTTCCATTCCATTCCATTCCACTCCATTCCATTCCGTTCTATTCGGGTTGATTCCATTCCATTCCATTCCATTCCATTCCATTCCATTCCATTCCATTCCATTCCATTCCATTCCATTCCATTCCATTCCATTCCATTCCATTCTATTCCATTCCGTTCTACTCGGCTTGAATCCATTGAGTTCCGTTCCGTTCCGTTCCGTCCCGACACGTCCCGTCCCGTCCCGTCCCGTCCCGTCCCATCCCGTCCCGTCCCGTCCCGTGCCGTTGTACTCGGTTTGATTCCATTCCACTCCGTTCCGTTCCTTTCCGTTCCGTTCCATTCAGTTCCACGCGGGTTGATTCAATTCCATTCTATTTCTATTCCATTCCATTCCATTCCATTCCATTCCGTTCCATTCCATTCCATTCCATTCTACTCGGGTTGATTCCATGCCGTTCCGTTCCATTCCATTCCGTCCCATCCCGACGCGTCCCGTCCCGTCCCGTCCCGTCCCATTCCGTTCCGTTCTGATTGGGTTGATTCCGTTCCATTCCGTTCCGTTCCTTTCCGTTCCGTTCCATTCCGTTAAACGCGGGTTGATTCAATTCCATTCTATTACATTGAATTCCATTCCATTCCATTCCATTCCATTCTACTCGGATTGATTGCATTCCATTCCATTCCATTCCAGTCCATTCCAATCCATTCCATTCTACTCGGGTTGATTCCATTCCATTCCATTCCATTCCATTCCATTCCATTCCATTCCATTCCATTGCGTTCCATTCGATTCGATTCCATTCCATTCCATTCCATTCCATTCCAATCCATTCCATTCTACTTGGGTTGATTCCATTCCATTCCATTCCATTCCATTCCATTCGATCCCATTCGATTCCATTCCATTCCATTCCATTCCATTCCATTCCATTCCATTCCATTCCATTCTGTTCTACTCGGGTTGATTCCACTCCATTCCATTCCATTCCATTCCATTCTATTCCATTCCATTCCATTCCATTCCATTCTATTACATTCGATTCCATTCCATTCCATTTCATTTTATTCCATTCCATTCCATTCCATCCTATTCCATTGAATTCCATTGAATTCCATTCCATTCCATTCCATTCCATTCCATTCCATTCCATTCCATTCCATTCCATTCGATTCCATTCCATTCCATTCCATTCCATTCCATTCCGTTCTACTCGGGTTGATTCCATTCTATTCCATTCCATTCCATTCGATTCCATTCGATTCCATTCGATTCCATTGCATTCCATTCCATTCCCTTCCATTCCATTCTATTCCATTGAATTCCATTCCATTCCATTCCATTCCATTCCATTCCATTCCATTCCGTTCTACTCTGATTGACTCCATTCCATTCCATTCCATTCAATTCCATTCCATTCCATTCCATTCCATTCGATTCCATTCCATTCCATTCCATTCCATTCCATTCCATTCCATTCCAATACATTCCATTCTACTCTGGTTGATTCCATTCCATTCCATTCCATTCCATTCCATTCCATTCGTCTCCATTCGATTCCATTCGATTCCATTCCATTCTATTCCATTGAATTCCATTCCATTCCATTCCATTCCATTCCATTCCATTCCATTCCATTCCATTCCATTCCATTCCATTCCGTTCTACTCGGGTTGATTCCATTCCATTCCATTCCATTCCATTCCATTCCATTCCATTCCATTCCACTCCATTCCATTCGATTCCATTCGATTCCATTCCATTCCATTCCATTCCATTCCATTCCATTCTGTTCTACTCGGGTTGATTCCACTCCATTCCATTCCATTCCATTCCATTCCATTCCATTCCATTCCATTCCATTCTATTCCATTCCATTCCATTCGATTCCACTCTATTCCATTCGATTCCATTCCATTCCATTTCATTTTATTCCATTCCATTCCATTCCATTCTATTCCATTGAATTCCATTCCATTCCATTCCATTCCAATCCATTCCATTCTACTCGGGTTGACTCCATTCCATTCCATTCCATTCCATTCCATTCCATTATATTCCATTCTATTCCATTCGATTCCGTTCGATTCCATTCCATTCGATTCCATTGCATTCCATTCCATTCCATTCCATTCCATTCGATTCCATTCCATTCCATTCCATTCCATTCCATTCCATTCGTCTCCATTCGATTCCATTCGATTCCATTCCATTCTATTCCATTGAAATCCATTCCATTCCATTCCATTCCATTCCATTCCATTCCATTCCATTCCATTCCATTCCATTCCACTCCGTTCTACTCGGGTTGATTCCATTCCATTCCATTCCATTCCATTCCATTCCATTCCATTCCACTCCATTCCATTCGATTCCATTCGATTCCATTCCATTCCATTCCATTCCATTCCATTCCATTCTGTTCTGCTCGGGTTGATTCCACTCCATTCCATTCCATTCCATTCCATTCCATTCCATTCCATTCCATTCCATTCTATTCCATTCCATTCCATTCGATTCCATTCTATTCCATTCGATTCCATTCCATTCCATTTCATTTTATTCCATTCCAATCCATTCCATTCTATTCCATTGAATTCCATTCCATTCCATTCCATTCCAATCCATTCCATTCTACTCGGGTTGACTCCATTCCATTCCATTCCATTCCATTCCATTCCATTATATTCCATTCTAGTCCATTCGATTCCGTTCGATTCCATTCCATTCCATTCCATTCCATTCCATTCCATTCCATTCCATTCGATTCCATTCCATTCCATTCCATTCCATTCCATTCCATTCCAATCCATTCCAATCCATTCCATTCTACTCTGGTTGATTCCATTCCATTCCATTCCATTCCATTCCATTCCATTTCATTCCTTTCCATTCCTTTCTATTCCATTCCATTCCATTCCATTCCATTCCATTCCATTCCATTCCATTCCATTCCATTCCATTCCATTCCGTTCTACTCGGGTTGATTCCACTCCATTCCATTCCATTCCATTCCATTCCATTCCATTCCATTCCATTCCATTCCATTCCTTTCCATTCCAACCCATTCCGTTCTACTCGGGTTGTTTCCATTCCATTCCATTCCATTCCATTCCATTCCATTCCATTCCATTCCATTCCATTCCATTCCATTCCATTTCATTCCAAACCATTCCATTCTACTCGGGTTCATCTTTCCATTCCATTCCATTCCTTTCCATTCCACTCGGGTTCTTTCCATTCCATTCCATTCCATTCCATTCCATTCCATTCCATTCCATTCGATTCCATTCCATTCCATTCCATTCCATTCCATTCCGTTCTACTCGGGTTGATTCCATTCTATTCCATTCCATTCCATTCGATTCCATTCGATTCCATTCGATTCCATTGCATTCCATTCCATTCCCTTCCATTCCATTCTATTCCATTGAATTCCATTCCATTCCATTCCATTCCATTCCATTCCATTCCATTCCGTTCTACTCTGATTGACTCCATTCCATTCCATTCCATTCCATTCCATTCCATTCCATTCCATTCCATTCGATTCCATTCCATTCCATTCCATTCCATTCCATTCCATTCCATTCCAATACATTCCATTCTACTCTGGTTGATTCCATTCCATTCCATTCCATTCCATTCCATTCCATTCCATTCCAATCCACTCCATTCGTCTCCATTCGATTCCATTCGATTCCATTCCATTCTATTCCATTGAATTCCATTCCATTCCATTCCATTCCATTCCATTCCATTCCATTCCATTCCATTCCATTCCGTTCTACTCGGGTTGATTCCATTCCATTCCATTCCATTCCATTCCATTCCATTCCATTCCATTCCACTCCATTTCATTCGATTCCATTCCATTCCATTCCATTCCATTCCATTCCATTCCATTCCATTCCATTCCATTCCATTCCATTCTGTTCTACTCGGGTTGATTCCAATCCATTCCATTCCATTCCATTCCATTCCATTCCATTCCATTCCATTCCATTGTATTCCATTCCATTCCATTCGATTCCATTCTATTCCATTCGATTCCATTCCTTTCCATTTCATTTTATTACATTCCATTCCATTCCATTCTATTCCATTGAATTCCATTCCATTCCATTCCATTCCAATCCGTTCCATTCTACTCGGGTTGACTCCCTTCCATTCCATTCCATTCCATTCCATTCCATTATATTCCATTCTATTCCATTCGAATCCGTTCGATTCCATTCCATTCCATTCCATTCCATTCCATTCCATTCCATTCCATTCGATTCCATTCCATTCCATTCCATTCCTTTCCATTCCATTCCAATCCATTCCAATCCATTCCATTCTACTCTGGTTGATTCCATTCCATTCCATTCCATTCCATTCCATTCCATTCCATTCCTTTCCATTCCTTTCTATTCCATTCCATTCCATTCCATTCCATTCCATTCCATTCCATTCCATTCCATTCCATTCCATTCCGTTCTACTCGGGTTGATTCCACTCCATTCCATTCCATTCCATTCCATTCCATTCCATTCCATTCCATTCCATTCCATTCCATTCCATTCCTTTCCTTTCCAACCCATTCCGTTCTACTCGGGTTGTTTCCATTCCATTCCATTCCATTCCATTCCATTCCATTCCATTCCATTTCATTCCAAACCATTCCATTCTACTCGGGTTCATCTTTCCATTCCATTCCATTCCTTTCCATTCCACTCGGGTTCTTTCCATTCCATTCCATTCCATTCCATTCCATTCCATTCCATTCCATTATATTCCATTCTATTCCATTCGATTCCGTTCGATTCCATTCCATTCCATTCCATTCCATTCCATTCCATTCCATTCCATTCCAATCCATTCCAATCCATTCCAATCCATTCCATTCTACTCTGGTTGATTCCATTCCATTCCATTCCATTCCATTCCATTCCATTCCATTCCTTTCCATTCCTTTCTATTCCATTCCATTCCATTCCATTCCATTCCATTCCATTCCATTCCATTCCATTCCATTCCATTCCGTTCTACTCGGGTTGATTCCTCTCCATTCCATTCCATTCCATTCCATTCCATTCCATTCCATTCCATTCCATTCCTTTCCTTTCCAACCCATTCCGTTCTACTCGGGTTGTTTCCATTCCATTCCATTCCATTCCATTCCATTCCATTCCATTCCATTCCATTCCATTTCATTCCAAACCATTCCATTCTACTCGGGTTCATCTTTCCATTCCATTCCATTCCTTTCCATTCCACTCGGGTTCTTTCCATTCCATTCCATTCCATTCCATTCCATTCCATTCCATTCCATTCCATTCCATTCCATTCCGTTCTACTCAGGTTGATTTCCATTCCATTCCATTCCATTCCATTCCATCCCATTCCATTCCATTCCATTCCATTCCATTCCATTTCATTCCATTCCATTCCATTCCATTCCACTCCATTCCATTCCGTTCTATACGGGTTGATTCCATTCCATTCCATTCCATTCCATTCCATTCCATTCCATTCCATTCCATTCCATTCCATTCCATTCCATTCCATTCCGTTCTACTCGGCTTGAATCCATTGAGTTCCGTTCCGTTCCGTCCCGTCCCATCCCGTCCCGTCCCGTCCCGTGCCGTTGTACTTGGTTTGATTCCATTCCACTCCGTTCCGTTCCTTTCCGTTCCGTTCCATTCAGTTCCACGCGGGTTGATTCAATTCCATTCTATTCCATTCCATTCCATTCCATTCCATTCCATTCCGTTCCATTCCATTCCATTCCATTCTACTCGGGTTGATTCCATGCCGTTCCGTTCCGTTCCATTCCGTCACATCCCGACGTGTCCCGTCCCGTCCCGTCCCGTCCCATTCCGTTCCGTTCTGATCGGGTTGATTCCGTTCCATTCCGTTCCGTTCCTTTCCGTTCCGTTCCATTCCGTTACACGCGGGTTGATTCAATTCCATTCTATTACATTGAATTCCATTCCATTCCATTCCATTCCATTCTACTCGGATTGATTGCATTCCATTCCATTCCATTCCAGTCCATTCCAATCCATTCCATTCTACTCGGGTTGATTCCATTCCATTCCATTCCATTCCATTCCATTCCTTTCCATTCCATTCCATTCCATTGCTTTCCATTCGATTTGATTCCATTCCATTCCATTCCATTCCATTCCAATCCATTCCATTCTACTTGGGTTGATTCCATTCCCTTCCATTCCATTCCATTCGATTCCATTCGATTCCATTCCATTCCATTCCATTCCATTCCATTCCATTCCATTCCATTCCATTCCATTCCATTCCATTCCATTCTGTTCTACTCGGGTTGATTCCACTCCATTCCATTCCATTCCATTCCATTCTATTCCATTCCATTCCATTCCATTCCATTCTATTACATTCGATTCCATTCCATTCCATTTCATTTTATTCCATTCCATTCCATTCCATTCTATTCCATTGAATTCCATTCCATTCCATTCCATTCCAGTCCATTCGATTCCATTCCATTCCATTCCATTCCATTCCATTCCGTTCTACTCGGGTTGATTCCATTCTATTCCATTCCATTCCATTCGATTCCATTCGATTCCATTCGATTCCATTCCATTCCATTCCATTCCCTTCCATTCCATTCTATTCCATTGAATTCCATTCCATTCCATTCCATTCCATTCCATTCCATTCCATTCCGTTCTACTCTGATTGACTCCATTCCATTCCATTCCATTGCATTCCATTCCATTCCATTCCATTCGATTCCATTCCATTCCATTCCATTCCATTCCATTCCATTCCATTCCATTCCAATACATTCCATTCTACTCTGGTTGATTCCATTCCATTCCTTTCCATTCCATTCCATTCCATTCCATTCGTCTCCATTCGATTCCATTCGATTCCATTCCATTATATTCCATTGAATTCCATTCCATTCCTTTCCATTCCATTCCATTCCATTCCATTCCATTCCATTCCATTCCATTCCGTTCTACTCGGGTTGATTCCATTCCATTCCATTCCATTCCATTCCATTCCATTCCATTCCACTCCATTCCATTCGATTCCATTCGATTCCATTCCATTCCATTCCATTCCATTCCATTCCATTCTGTTCTACTCGGGTTGATTCCACTCCATTCCATTCCATTCCATTCCATTCTATTGCATTCCATTCCATTCGATTCCATTCTATTCCATTCGATTCCTTTCCATTCCATTTCATTTTATTCCATTCCATTCCATTCCATTCTATTCCATTGAATTCCATTCCATTCCATTCCATTCCATTCCATTCAGTTTCATTCCATTTCATTCCATTCCATTCCATTCCATTCCATTCGATTCCATTCCATTCCATTCCATTCCATTCCATTCCGTTCTACTCGGGTTGATTCCATACTATTCCATTCCATTCCGTTCTATTCCATTCGATTCCATTCGATTCCATTCCATTCCATTCCATTCCCTTCCATTCCATTCTATTCCATTGAATTCCATTCCATTCCATTCCATTCCGTTCCATTCTGTTTCATTCCATTCCATTCCATTCCGGTCCATTCCATTCCATTCCATTCGATTCCATTCCATTCCATTCCATTCCATTCCGTTCTACTCGGGTTGATTCCATTCTATTCCATTCCATTCCGTTCGATTCCATTCGATTCCATTCGATTCCATTCCATTCCATTCCATTCCCTTCCATTCCATTCTATTCCATTGAATTCCATTCCATTCCATTCCATTCCATTCCATTCCATTCCATTCCGTTCTACTCTGATTGACTCCATTCCATTCCATTCCATTCCATTCCATTCCATTCCATTCCATTCCATTCGATTCCATTCCATTTCATTCCATTCCATTCCATTCCATTCCAATACATTCTATTCTACTCTGGTTGATTCCATTCCATTCCATTCCATTCCATTCCATTCCATTCGTCTCCATTCGATTCCATTCGATTCCATTCCATTCTATTCCATTGAATTCCATTCCATTCCATTCCATTCCATTCCATTCCATTCCATTCCATTCCATTGCATTCCATTCCATTCCATTCCATTCCATTTCATTCCATTCCGTTCTACTCGGGTTGATTCCATTCCATTCCATTCCATTCCATTCCATTCCATTCCATTCCACTCCATTCCATTCGATTCCATTCGATTCCATTCCATTCCATTCCATTCCATTCCAATCCATTCCATTCTACTCGGGTTGATTCCATTCCATTCCATTCCATTCCATTCCATTCCATTCCATTCCATTCCAATCAATTCCATTCTACTCGGGTTGATTCCATTCCATTCCATTCCATTCCATTCCATTCCATTCCATACCATTCCATTCCACTCGATTCCATTCCATTCTTTCCTTTCCATTCCTATCCATTCCATTCTACTCGGGTGGATTCCATTCCATTCCTTTCCATTCCATTGCATTCCATTCCATTCCATTGCATTCCATTCCATTCCACTCCATTCGATTCCATTCCATTCCATTCCATTCCATTCCATTCCATTCCATTCCATTCCATTCCATTCCGTTCTAGTCGGGTTGATTCCATTCTATTCCATTCCATTCCATTGCATTCCATTCCATTCCATTCCATTCCATTCTATTCCATTCCATTCTACTCCATTGAATTCCATTCCATTCCATTCTATTCCATTCCATTCCATTCCTTTCCATTCCATTTAGGTCTACTCGGGTTGATTCCATTCCGTTCCATTCCATTCCATTCCATTCCATTCCATTCCATTCCATTCCATTCCATTCCATTCCATTCCATTCCATTCCATTACTTTCCATTCCATTCCATTCCAATCCATTCCATTCTACTCGGGTTGACTCCATTCCATTCCATTCCATTCCATTCCATTCCATTCCATTATATTCCATTCTATTCCATTCGATTCCGTTCGATTCCATTCCATTCCATTCCATTCCATTCCATTCCATTCCATTCCATTCCATTCCAATCCATTCCATTCTACACGGGTTGATTCCATTCCATTCCATTCCATTCCATTCCATTCCATTCCATTCCATTCCATTCCATTCCATTCCATTCCATTCCATTCTATTCCTTTCGATTCCATTCCATTCCACTAAATTCCATTCCATTCCATTCCATTCCATTCCATTCCATTCCATTCCATTCCATTCCATTCCGTTCTACTCGCGTTGACTCCACACCATTCCATTCCATTCCATTCCATACCATTCCATTCAATTCCATTCCATTCCATTCCATTCCATTCCATTCCATTCCATTCCATTCCATTCCATTCCATTCCATTCCGTTCTAGTCGGGTTGATTCCATTCTATTCCATTCCATTCCATTCCATACGATTCCATTCGATTCTATTCCATTCCATTCCATTCTATTCCATTCCATTCTACTCCATTGAATTCCATTCCATTCCATTCAATTCCATTCCATTCCATTCCTTTCCATTCCATTTAGTTCTACTTGGGTTGATTAGATTCCATTCCATTCCATGCCATTCCATTCCATTCCATTCCATTCCATTCCATTCCATTCCATTACTTTCCATTCCATTCCATTCCAATCCATTCCATTGAATTCCATTCCATTCCATTCCATTCCATTCCATTCCATTCCATTCCATTCCATTCCATTCCATTCCATTCTATTCCTTTCGATTCCATTCCATTCCACTAAATTCCATTCCATTCCATTCCATTCCATTCCATTCCATTCCATTCCATTCCATTCCATTCCATTCCATTCCATTCCATTCCATTCCATTCCATTCCATTCCATTCCATTCCATTCCATTCCATTCCGTTCTAGTCGGGTTGATTCCATTCTATTCCATTCCATTCCATTCCATACGATTCCATTCGATTCTATTCCATTCCATTCCATTCTATTCCATTCCATTCTACTCCATTGAATTCCATTCCATTCCATTCAATTCCATTCCATTCCATTCCTTTCCATTCCATTTAGTTCTACTTGGGTTGATTAGATTCCATTCCATTCCATGCCATTCCATTCCATTCCATTCCATTCCATTCCATTCCATTCCATTACTTTCCATTCCATTCCATTCCAATCCATTCCATTCCATTCCATTCCATTCCATTCCATTCCATTCCATTCCATTCCATTCCATTCCAATCTATTCCATTCTATTCCATTCGATTCCATTCGATTCCATTCGAATCCATTCAATTCCATTCCATTCCATTCCAATCCATTCCATTCTACTCGGGTTGATTCCATTCCATTCCATTCCATTTCTTTCCATTCCATTCCATTCCATTCCATTCCATTCCATTCCATTCCATTCGATTCCATTCCATTCGATTCCATTCGATTCCATTCGATTCCATTCCTTTCCATTCCATTCCATTCCATTCCATTCCATTCCATTCCATTCCATTCCTTTCTATTCCATTCGATTCCATTCCATTCCATTCCATTCCATTCCATTCCATTCCATTCCATTCCAATCCACTCCATTCTACTCGTGTTGATTCCATTCCATTCCATTCCATTCCATTCCGTTCTACTCGGGTTGATTCCATTCTAATCCATTCCATTCCATTCGATTCCATTCGATTCCACTCGATTCCATTAGATTGCATTCCATTGCATTCCATTCCATTCCATTCCATTCCATTCCATTCCATTCCATTCTATTCCATTCCATTCCATTCCATTCCATTCCATTCCTTTCCATTCCATTCCACTCCATTCCATTCCGTTCTATTCGGGTTGATTCCATTCCATTCCATTCCATTCCATTCCATTCCATTCCATTCCATTCCATTCCATTCCATTCCATTGCATTCCATCCGATTCCATTCGATTCCATTCCATTCCATTCCATTCCATTCCATTCCATTCCATTCCATTCCATTCCATTCCATTCCATTCCATTCTATTCCATTCCATTCCATTCCATTCCACTCGGGTTTATTCCATTCTATTCCATTCCATTCCATTCCATTCCATTCGATATCATTCGATTCCATTCCATCCCATTCCATTCCATTCCATTGCATTCCGTTCTACTCGGGATGATTCCATTCCATTCCCTTTCATTCCATTCCATTCCATTCCATTCCATTTGATTCCATTCGATTCCATTCCATTCCATTCAATTCCAATCCATTCCATTCTACTCGGGTTTATTCCATTCCATTCCATTCCATTCCATTCCATTCCATTCCATTCCATTCCATTCCATTCCACTCGATTCCATTCCATTCCATTCCATTCCATTCCAATCCATTCCATTCTACTCGGGTGGATTCCATTCCATTCCATTCCATTCCATTCCATTCCATTCCAATCCATTCCATTCGGTTCCATTCCATTCCATTCCATTCCATTCCATTCCATTCCGTTCTAGTCGGGTTGATTCCATTCTACTCCATTCCATTCCTTTCCATTCCATTCCATTCCATTCCATTCCATTCCATTCCATTCCATTCTATTCCATTCCATTCTACTCCATTGAATTCCATTCCATTCCATTCTATTCCATTCCATTCCATTCCTTTCCATTCCATTTAGTTCTACTCGGGTTGATTCCATTCCATTCCATTCCATTCCTTTCCATTCCATTCCATTCCATTCCATTCCATTCCATTACTTTCCATTCCATTCCATTCCAATCCATTCCATTCTACTCGGTTTGACTCCATTCCATTCCATTCCATTCCATTCCATTATATTCCATTCCATTCCATTCGATTCCGTTCGATTCCATTCCATTCCATTCCATTCCATTCCATTCCATTCCATTCCATTCCATTCCATTCGATTCCATTCCATTCCATTCCATTCCATTCCATTCCATTCCATTTCAATCCATTCCATTCTACTCGGGTTGATTCCATTCCATTCCATTGCATTCCATTCCATTCCATTCCATTCCATTCCATTCCATTCCATTCCTTTCTATTCCATTCCATTCCATTCCATTCCATTCCATTCCATTCCATTCCATTCCGTTCTACTCGGGTTGATTCCACTCCATTCCATTCCATTCCATTCCGTTCTACTCAGGTTGATTTCCATTCCATTCCCTTCCATTCCATTCCATTCCATTCCATTCCTTTCCATTCCATTCCATTCCATTCCATTCCATTCCATTCCATTCCATTCCATTCCATTCCATTCCATTCCATTCCATTCCATTCCATTCCATTCTATTCCATTCCGTTCTACTCGGCTTGAATCCATTGAGTTCCGTTCCGTTCCGTTCCGTCCCGACACGTCCCGTCCCGTCCCGTCCCGTCCCGTCCCGTGCCGTTTTACTCGGGTTGATTCCTTTCCATTCCGTTCCGCTCGTTTCCGTTACGTTCCATTCCGTTCCACGCGGGTTGGTTCAATTCCATTCTATTCTATTCTATTCTATTCCTTTCCCTTCCATTCCATTCCATTGCATTCCATTCTACTCGGGTTGATTCCATGCCATTCCGTTCCGTTCCATTCCGTCCCATCCCGACCCGTCCCATCCCGTCCCGTCCCATCCCATCCCGTTCTGTTCCACATGGGTTGATTCAAATCCTTTCGGTTACATTGAATTCCATTCCATTCCATTCTACTCGGATTGATTCCATTCCATTCCATTCCATTCCATTCCATTCCATTCGATTCCATTCCATTCCATTCCATTCCATTCCATTCCATTCCATTTCAATCCATTCCATTCTACTCGGGTTGATTCCATTCCATTCCATTCCATTCCATTCCATTCCATTCCATTCCATTCCATTCCATTCCTTTCTATTCCATTCCATTCCATTCCATTCCATTCCATTCCATTCCATTCCATTCCGTTCTACTCGGGTTGATTCCACTCCATTCCATTCCATTCCATTCCATTCCATTCCATTCCATTCCATTCCATTCCATTCCATTCCTTTCCATTCCAACCCATTCCGTTCTACTCGGGTTGATTCCATTCCATTCCATTCCATTCCATTCCATTCCATTCCATTCGATTCCATTCGATTCCATTCCATTCCAATTCATTCCATTTCATTCCAAACCATTCCATTCTACTCGGGTTCATCATTCCATTCCATTCCATTCCATTCCATTCCATTCCATTCCACTCGGGTTCATTCCATTCCATTCCATTCCATTCCATTCCATTCCATTCCGTTCTACTCAGGTTGATTTCCATTCCATTCCCTTCCATTCCATTCCATTCCATTCCATTCCTTTCCATTCCATTCCATTCCATTCCATTCCATTCCATTCCATTCCATTCCATTCCATTCCATTCCATTCCATTCCATTCCATTCCATTCTATTCCATTCCGTTCTACTCGGCTTGAATCCATTGAGTTCCGTTCCGTTCCGTTCCGTCCCGACACGTCCCGTCCCGTCCCGTCCCGTCCCGTCCCGTGCCGTTTTACTCGGGTTGATTCCTTTCCATTCCGTTCCGCTCGTTTCCGTTACGTTCCATTCCGTTCCACGCGGGTTGGTTCAATTCCATTCTATTCTATTCTATTCCTTTCCCTTCCATTCCATTCCATTGCATTCCATTCTACTCGGGTTGATTCCATGCCATTCCGTTCCGTTCCATTCCGTCCCATCCTGACCCGTCCCATCCCGTCCCGTCCCGTCCCATCCCGTTCCGTTCCACATGGGTTGATTCAATTCCTTTCGGTTACATTGAATTCCATTCCATTCCATTCTACTCGGATTGATTCCATTCCATTCCATTCCATTCCATTCCATTCCATTCCATTCCATTCCATTGCGTTCCATTCGATTCGATTCCATTCCATTCCATTCCATTCCATTCCAATCCATTCCATTCTACTTGGGTTGATTCCATTCCATTCCATTCCATTCCATTCCATTCCATTCCATTCCATTCCATTCCATTCCATTCCATTCTGTTCTACTCGGGTTGATTCCACTCCATTCCATTCCATTCCATTCCATTCCATTCTATTCCATTCCATTCCATTCGATTCCATTCTATTCCATTCGATTCCATTCCATTCCATTTCATATTATTCCATTCCATTCCATTCCATTCTATTCCATTGAATTCCATTGAATTCCATTCCATTCCATTCCATTCCATTCCATTCCATTCCATTCCATTCCATGCCATTCCATTCCATTCCGTTCTACTCGGGTTGATTCCACTCCATTCCATTCCATTCCATTCCATTCCATTCCATTCCATTCCATTCCATTCCATTCCATTCCATTCCACTCGGGTTGATCATTCCATTCCATTCCATTCCATTCCATTCCATTCCACTCGGGCTCATTCCATTCCATTCCATTCCATTCCATTCCATTCCATTCCATTCCATTCCGTTCTACTCGGGTTGATTTCCATTCCATTCCATTCCATTCCATTCCATTCCATTCCATTCCATTCCATTCCATTCCATTCCATTTCATTCCATTCCATTCCATTCCATTCCATTCCATTCCATTCCTTTCCATTTGCTCCATTCCGTTCTACTCGGGTTGATTCCATTGAGTTTGGTTCCGTTCCGTTCCGTCCCATCCCGTCCCGTCCCGTCCCGTCCCGTGCGGTTTTACTCGGGTTGATTCCTTTCCATTCCGTTCCGCTCGTTTCCGTTACATTCCATTCCGTTCCACGCGGGTTGGTTCAATTCCATTCTATTCTATTCTATTCCTTTCCATTCCATTCCATTCCATTCCATTCCATTCTACTCGGGTTGATTCCATGCCATTCCGTTCCGTTCCATTCCGTCCCATCCCGACCCGTCCCATCCCGTCCCGTCCTGTCCCATCCCGTTCCGTTCCACTTGGGTTGATTCAATTCCTTTCGGTTACATTGAATTCCATTCCATTCCATTCTACTCGGATTGATTCCATTCCATTCCATTCCATTCCATTCCATTCCATTCCATTCCATTCTACTCGGGTTGATTCCATCCTATTCCATTCCATTCCATTCCATTCCATTCCATTCCATTCCATTCCATTCCATTCCATTCTACTCGGTTTGATTCTATGCCATTC